>NC_143486.1:30486331-31735054 GCF_027475165.1 Benincasa hispida
ATGAATGGAGAGAGTGTTTATAGTAAGTTGGAGTGGGACGTGTGTCAATACATCCCACGGTCTCCCTCATTAGTTTGTAGTAAATTTAATGCTCAACCTCGAAGCACCTTTGCTTGTGTCCCCTATGGATGATTTGCATGACTATTTACACAAACTCAAAAAATGGATAGGGTTGCTTTTGTTTTTGTCCTAATCGATTTTTTCCTATGGTTGGCTCATTGGGTGGAACTCCATAATCTAAAATGAGGGGTACACTTATAAGAAAATATTAAGCGAGTTTAACAATTTCTGGACCAAATAATGGTGACTGATAGTTACAGTAACAAGGATTGTTCTGTATATTGGTTGAGAATGTCTCATTTTAGTGCAGGGGCACCTGATCACCTTACAGTGGCTTTTGTGTCATCTCACTGAAATATCATTGCAAAATAGATGTCACTTAGGGTACATTGGATTATTTTGCTAAATTTGATTAGTTTTTTCCAAATGGGTTAATGCATAGAGTACTAATATAAACAAATTATATGGTTTCAGCAAATTTCCTTATGACTTATGTGACATTAAACTTGCTCGGCGACGACAAACTTACTGGCGAAAACTATACAACATGGAAAAACACAATCAATATAATACTTATCATTAACGACCTGAGATTTGTCCTAATGGAGGAATGTCTTCATATTCTTACTTAAAATACCATTCGAAACGTTCGAGAGGGCATACGAGTGCTGGATAAGGGCAAATGAAAAGGCCTGAATGTATATCTTGGCAAGCCTTTTTGAAGTCTAAGGCAAGAAGCATGAGCCCATGCTTACTGCCCGTGAGATCATAGAGTCCCTGCGGGAAATGTTCGGACAACCGTCTGTATAGCTCCGACATGACACTCTTAAAAATATCTTCAATGCCCGTATGCAAGAAGGGGCATCTATTAGAGAACATATTCTCAACATGATGGTCCACTTCAATGTGGTGGAGATTAATGGGTCGGTCATTGATGAAGCCAATCAGGTTAGCTTTATACTGGAATCTTTACCTGAAAGTTTCCTGAAATTCAATGTTGTTATGATTAGGATTGACTATAACCTGATCACTTTGCTCAATGAGCTATAGAATTTTTAGTCCTTGATGAAAAAAAAGGAACAAAAGGGAGAGGAAAATGTTGCTTCATCCTCTAAAAAGTTCTATAGAGGATCGTCCTCTGGAACTAAGTCTGTGCCTTCTTCTTCTGGCCCCAAAAAGTGGAAGAAGAAGAAAAGGGGAAATGAGAAAACTAACTCTTTGGGAGAGGTGCAGTTTTCTCTGGGCATTTAGATCTTTAGAGATCGAATGAACAGAACGCTAGCCCTATCTCAAGTCTCGTACATTGACGAGATGCTTGTCAAATTTTTTATGCAGAACACCAAGGGAGGTTTACTCTCTTTCAGGCATGGAGTTATATTGTCTAAGGAATAATGTCCTAAGACACCTCAAGAAGTTGAGAAAATGAAACGGATCCCATATGCATCGGTTGTTGGCAGCCCGATCCCATATGCATCGGCTGTTGGATCCTATATGCATCGGGGTCTTGGATTCCATCGCAATTGGAGCAGTCTTACTTGGCTCCGTCTTCTCTTCCGCAATTGTCTTTCCACTTCGCAAAGTCACAACTTGGCATTTCTTCTTTCCTGTATTCCTCGGGTTGCAAGAGAGCTCAATTGAACTCGGCTACGCCCCTTGCAGTCTATTTTTCAGTTCACCCGCAATCTGTCCTATTTGGATTTTTAGATTGCGGATTGAAGTTGCCTTATTCTAGAGCATCGTCTTTTTCTTTTCTATGTACTGCTTTAATAAGATCTCCAAGGAAAAAGATTGGGGGCTTGCGAGAAAAATCCTGGCTGCTCTTTTTTTTGCGCCATGGGTTGATAACTTTGTTGATTATTTTTCCACGCAAAATTGGGGTGGTTTCTCCACCCGGGGTTGTAAATGTTAGAGAAAGGATTTTTCTTTATGAAGCATATAGATTGCGGGTTCCTTGGACATTCCTCCACTGGATGTGCTTCTCCACAAGAGGCACAACTTGTGCTCGTCTAATCAATTGCGTTGGCCTGCCCTCTTTGCGTTCCCAGGCTATTGATTACGATGCCTTGTATCAGATTCATCATCGCATTCATTTTGTTTTTCAGGGATGCGATGGCCCCATTGTTTGTGTCACCTTCTCGAATTTTTAATCGTTGATCACTTTTGCACCAATCTTTATGATTCTTTGAAATGCGATCAAGGATATTTTTAGCCTTATCATACGTTTTGTCAAGCAGACCTCCAGCTGCTGCCGCATTGGCAGCTGTCTGCGATATAGGGTTCAAACCATGATAAAAGATCTTCATCTGGAGATAGTTAGGTAAGCCATTATGCAGACAATCTCGCACTAGTCTCTTAAACCTCGCCCAGGCATCATTGAGCGATTCGTCAATTTCTTATTCAAAATTTGTAATCAACTTCCTCCTTCTTGCGTTCTCAGTAAGGGGAAGTATTTCTTCATGAACTTCTCTACTACTTGTTCCCACGAGGTTATCTCCCCTGGTTCGAGAGAATAGGCCCATTTCCTTGCTTGGTCGCACAGTGAAAATGAGAACAACGTTAGTTGAACTTCTTCAGCTGAGATGTTTGGGAACACAAAAGTATTGCAGATTTCGATGAAACTCTGAAGATGAGCGTGCGAATCCTTGCCACGCCTTCCACCAAACTGTCCGGCCGTCTGAATCATCTGCAACATAACCGGCTTCATCTCAAACCTCGATCCGTCCAGAGCTGGCCTCCAGATTCCTGGGGAGAAATCATAGAGGTTGCGCGACGCATAGTCCCAGATGGGTTTATTGCAGTCATTCGCCAGGAGAATGGGGTTTGTCATGATGTTGTTTGCGTTTGCTGCTCTATCTTTCGGTTGTTCCGCCATTCTAGGATTTCTCTCTTGTTGTTGTCGATGGTTGTTTCTTCGTCTTCTTTGGAACGTTCTTTCAATCTCTAGGTCATAGTTGGGCTCAGGAACGTGTCTTTCGCTCATACGACACCCGCTTCTTCCCTTACCAAAGGAATGGTAGTGCACAGAGGTCGGAAGGTTCAAAGAAAATAAAAAAGTTACTGTTAGCGTAATATGTATTGCCGTAGTCCCCGGAAATGGCGCCAAAAACTTGATGTGTTGTAAATGTGATGCGATTATGGTGTATAATTGCGATGATGATTTATGCATTGCACATGCAAGTTTTCCTAGTAAAACCCAAGTATAAATCTCACTAAGTTTCTTGGTATGTCTAGGGTCGAACACAGGGACTACTGAGTTACTATGCGATAGTAAATTTGATTCCTTTGCAGTGGAAAAAATAAATAAGATGGTTGGTGTGTTGTTTAAGTATATTTCTATGCGACGAATTCGAGTAAACAGTTGATGAAAACGAGAATTACAATGAGTATGCGGTGAATGGGTTGAGAAGAGATTTAGCTAACACTTCCTAAGATTGCGTTCAAGTTATGCGATCATGCTACACACAACAACATGTCATCTCTCAATGCAAATGCCATAGTTCCTATTTCTAGGACGCATGCGATGTATACGATGATGTCAGTAGGAGTTGTGTCTAAGCCTCTATTCTTGTCTATATGATGATGAATGATGCACACATACACAAGGTGTCCGCATACTATCATATCATATTTCTAGGGTGTATGCGATGCGTAATAGCAAACAGAACTTATGTCTAAGTTTTTATCTCTTGCTTATGCGGTTATGATCTGACTTTCTTAAGCTTAGATTCTAATCTGACTCTCTCAAGTCTAGATTCTTTCTTTAGACTACTCTCTCAAGTATCTCTAAAGGGTGAGTGATGCATACATAAGACAAGATGATATCATAAAGTGAAGATCTTAGGTCATGCTCGCTAAGTACTTCTCAACCCATTCGGAAATTTAGCTACTCATGCAAAATGTGGAGAGCTTGAACAGATGTTGAGATGAGAATTCCATTTTGTATAAATGAAGTGCAGAATACAAAACAACAATGGGAAGTTGGGATAAGAAGCCCGGTAACAATGTCTTGCTTCCCGTGGCTTTTACATTGTCTTTTTGCTCTACTCTACCCAAAAGAATTTCCTTGCTTTCGCAAGTGTCAGCCCTCTCTCCTTCTATAGCCCTTCTCGGCAGTCTTTCTAGCTATCCTGGAATGATCTTTCGGCGTTATCTTCTCTTCGCCCGCCTCCGCCTTCTAAGTATATGAATAACTACAGACTAACGACTATCTATTTGTATATGATCTATCTTTTGTATGGCAAATTCCTCTAATGGTGGTGGCCTTCGGTTTTTATAGAGCTCAAGGTGAAGAAGCTTTTCTTTCTAATGATTTCAATGATGGAAGGTTATTAAATCTTTGTCTGATGTGCCGATTAATGGTCACCGAAAAGTTGAATATACTTGCTACAATGTGTCATTAACGGCTTGCCAACTAAATTCGGATTCGACCATCATCAGCTTTCCATCCCATCATGATTTATTAAACTTTCACCTTGATGCGCTGTCTTTATGCGGTCACCTTCTTGAGCAACTTCTCGCGAGCGTATACGATCGCATGACTTTGCGGTCGCCATCTTTCCATGCGCGCGATGCCTAATTCCTTGGATCGCAATTTAACTTGTGCCAAAGAATTTTTCTTGCACAAAATAAGTAATTAGCTGCTTTTATGTGATGGGCGCATGCGATCGCAATATTCTCAATTCAACGCTTTTGGACATGATTTTGTATATTTTTATCATCGCATTCCCCCATTGTTTTACTTATTTACGTTGTAATAACGTGCATTTCTGCCCGTTATAACACCCCAAAATTTAAAACAATGTTTGTCCTCAAGCATAAACTAAAGATTTTCTTTAGAGAGTGAGCCGCCTTCTTCTTGCCTAGATTTCTCGAGGTACCTTATTCAAATCTTATGAACCAAAATCTTCTTAATTTCTATCCTGGTCTCTTCCTAAAATATTTCGAATACTTAGGGACCGTAAGTTTAACCTTCAAAAATATTTTACTTGTTTCCAGAACATCGCATGATTTATTTCAAAACATTTTCCAACCGGGGTGTTTCCAAATGATTTTTATCCTTGCGCGGTTTAGATATTCTTTTTGTGACCTTGCACTGTTCCAAATGCCTAGCCTTCATTTTGGCTTGCCCCCACGGGGGTCATGCGAGCATCCAACTACGAGCAAGGCACTCTTTCTCAGTCTAAACTCATGCCCATTTCGCAGCAGAGTTTCGATCACTAGATTTATGCGTCGATCACGATTCCTACCTTTGTTTTGGCTTGCACCTACGGGTGTCATGCGGACATCCAACTACGAGTAGGATCCGATCTCAATGTTATGATTTTTTTTTCAAATGTCTAAAAGTAGCAAGGTTGAAAATAGATACTAGCACCCCCAAATTTAAATGCAGCAATGTCCTCATTACTGATAAAATGAAATGATTCATGCAACCCTCTTAGGAAGTTTCGTAAAAGTCATTTTGAAAGAAAGCTGATGGACCACTAACTTCTAGAAATATTTCATGAATTGACCGTTCTTAAATTAAGTTGATTCTCGTACATGTGATGAGAAATAAAGGCATGAGTTTCATCATTGAAATCATAATTGATGCGGAAAAAATTTGCGGTGACTGAATAAAGTAATCAAAATTTAATGATTGCGCCAAACAAAAGAGGATGCGATGATAAAGTTGGCAATATTAAAAGGAGATGCGAGAGTGAAAAATTTGGAATAAAAGAGTTAAACAGAGATACAACCCCCAAATTTGCTTTGTTGCTCGCATCATTTGTGATCGCATCCTTCTTTGCGGCGACAAGTTGTTTTTTTCGATTGCGATGGTCTTAACGAATTGGTCGCATTTTTCGATTATCATGTAGCTCCACCGCAATCGTTTACCACAATCGTTGCTAAAAAATCAAGAGGGTAAAAAATATGAAAGACAGAGTTGATAATTTTGAAGAGTAGTGTTTGTACAAAACGATGTAGAGTAAGTTCATGAAATAAAGATAAAAAAAAGGATACTTCAAAAAATGCGTCCCTGGTGAGTTTGTATAGCATATTATCGCAGGGACTACTCATTTCTTCTTTAGTCAGGAGTTCCTCAGGTCCACGGAGGTTTTCTCGCAATGTAAGTCTCCTCCGTGATACGTCTTGACTCTTTGTCCGTTGAACTTGAATGTGTTGGTCCCTTCTTCATTGGTTAACTCGACCGTACCATGCGGGAATACCTCTTTGATTATAAATGGTCCGGATCAACGTAACATTAATTTTTTGGGAAAAAGTCGTAGCCAAGAATTGTATAACAAGACCTTCTGTCCAACCTGGAGATTCTTCTCGCATAGTTGTTTATCATGCTAATGTTTTGCGCGCTCTTTGTAGATCTTGGCATTTTCATAGGCTTGAATTCTCCATTCGTCTAACTCGATCAGCTGAAGTTTTCTCATTTCCCTTGCAGTCTTTAAATAAAAATTGAGATTCTTCACTGCCCACTGTGCTTTGTGCTCCAATTCAAGAGATAAGTGGCATGCCTTTCCAAACACCAGCACATACGGGGACATGCCTATAGGTGTTGTATAGGCGGTCCTGTATGCCCACAAGGCATTGTCTAGCTTTATGGCTCAATCTTTGCATGAAGGATTCACCATCTTCTCTTGGATCAATTTGATTTCCTTTTTAGACACTTTGGTCTGGCCATTTGTCTGTGAATGATATGCGGTGGCGACCTTATGGTGGATATTGTACTTGAGCAATAATTTGTTGATGATGCTATTGACAAAGTGAGAGCCTTCACCACTTATTATGGCACGTGGGGTGCCAAAAGGAGTGAAGATATTTTTCCGCAAGAATTTGGAGACTATCGTCGCATTGCTTGCGATGCACGATACCGCTTCAACCCATTTGGAAACATAATCGACGGCCAATAGAATGTATTTGTGACCATTTGATGGTGAAAATTGTCCCATGAAGTCTATGCCCCATATGTCGAATAGCTCCAATTCTAAGATAATATTCATTGGCATCACATTCTTCCATGAAATGTTTCCCGTGCATTGGCACCTATCACATCTCATAGAATAGTCTCTTGCATCCTTGAATAGAGTCATCCAAAAATACCCACTTTGTAGCACTTTTGCTACTGTGCGTTGACCTCCAAAATGTTCACCATACGGTGAGTCATGGCATTGGGACAGTATGCGCTGATGAGCAGTCTCTAGTACACATAGACGCAAGATCTGGTCTGACCCCCTCTTGTAAAGATTTGCTTCGTCCCAATAATAGGATTTACATTCGTACATAAGCCACCTCTTTTGATGGGCTGTGTAATTTTTCGAAAATTGTTCACAGACCAGAGAATTGACCACATCTGCGTACCATGGTAATTCTTCAATTTTGACCCCCTCGACTGGTTGTGGTCGACTTGTGAATTTTCTAATCTTGATAGGTGGTTCGCATCCTGGTTCTCCGTCCTCTTTCGGTCAATGATTGCCATGTTGAATTCTTGGAGAAGGAGAACCCATCGAATCAACCTCGGATTTGCATCTTTCTTGGTCATTAAGTATTTGATTGCCGAGTGGTCGGTGTGAACGATCACTTTGGATCCTAGCAAGTAAGCTCTGAATTCTTCCAGCGCAAAGATAACCGCAAGAAGTTCTTTTTCAGTGGTAGTGTAATTTGTTTGGGCAGGGTTCAAGATTCTACTCGCATATGTGCACCATTTTTTTTTCTTTTGTGCTAGCACCGCCCCCATCGCATAACCGCTAGCATCGTACATTAGCTCAAACGGCTTTGTCTAGTCAGGTGCGATCAACACAAGTGCAATTATAAATGCATTCTTCAGTATTTTGAATGCGTTGAGGCATTATGAATCAAAGTCAAATGTTCTATCGGCCACCAGCAACGCACTCAATGGTCGAGCAATCTTCGAAAAGTCCTTCACAAAACGACGATAAAATCCTACATGTCCTAGGAAAGTCCTGACAGCCTTCAATTTGCTTGTGGTGGAAGTTTTTCAATGGCCTCAATCCTCGACTTATCCATCTCCAGCCCTTCCTTGGAGACTTTGTGCCTGAGCACAATACCTTCATTTACCATGAAGTGGCACTTCTCCCAATTCAGCACAAGATTTGTCTCTTCACATCTCCTTAGTATCTTCTCCAAGTTGTTCAGATAGACTTCATATGTTTACCCGTAAACCGAGAATTCGTCCATAAAAATTTCCACTGAATCTTCAAGATACTCAGAGAAGATGGCCATCATGCACCTCTGGAACATGCTCGGCGCATTGCATAATCCGAACGGTGTGATTGAGTTTATGGTAGTCCATGCAGATCTGCCAGCCAATGACGATCCTCATTGGTATTAATTCATTGTTTGCATTTAGGACCACTGTCATTCCTCCCTTCTTGGGCACACATTGCACGAGACTACCTACGTGCTATCGATGATTGGATATATAATGCCTGCGTCCAACCATTTGATTATCTCCTTTTTCACAACCTCTTTCATCGCAGGGTTTAGTCTACGTTGAGGTTCGATAGACCCTTTTTGTTTTCTTCGAGACGTATCCTGTGCATGCAATATGCGGGGCTAATTCCTCTTATGTCTGCTAGCGTCCATCCTATTGCTTTTATGTACTTCTTTAGAATGTTAAGCAGCATATTTTCTTGTTCTTCTTGTAGCGCAGAGGAAATTATCACTGGAAGAGTTTCATTTTGCCCCAAGAAAACATACTTCAGATGGCTTGGCAAGCTTTTTAATTCCACGGTAGGTGGTTGTTCCAAAGATGATTTTTGTGCTTTTCGTGCTCTTCTCTCTTCATTCAACGTCAATTTTTCTTCTTTGTTTGTTATTTCTATGATCACATTGCAAATTACTATGGATGCGGTCGCATCTTCTCTTTCATCTTCATCATCAGACTCTTCTTCTTCATTACAACTGGATTCATTGTTGGAATCGGATAGGTCTTCATCTTTTGGATACTTCATGGCTTTGATAGTGTCAAACCTGAGCTTCTTTCCATTTACACTCAATGTGATCTCTCCCTTGTATACATCAATTTGAGAGCGACCAATAGATAAAAATGGTCGTCACAATATGATGGGTACATCCTTGTCTACTTCGTAGTCGAGAATGATGAAGTCAGCCGGTAGAATGAATTTATCAATTGAGACCAGGACATCCTTCACCTTCCCCTCCGGATGAACTAGGGACTTGTCAGCCAGCTGGAGAGTCACCATCGTGGGTGCCAGGTGCCCCACATTCAATTGTTTGAAAATTTAAAAAGGCATTAAGTTTATACTGGCCCCAAGATCGCAAACCGCTTGTGTAACATCCCGCACCTTTTTATTATTTAATAATAATGTAATTTTTCAGTAATTTCATTAGTTAGAAATTCTGTAATTGTGCTTAGTTGTAGGGCATGTTTGGAATTTTGGATTTGAAGTATAAATGCGAGGATTTAAGTATTGGCGTGAAAATTATTCAGAATTATTCAATTTTGAAATTCAAGTTGAAAATCAATGGCAGGAATTAATTTTCTTTGGAAAATGAAAGGAATTAAATAATATAAAGTGGAATAAGGAAACGATTTAATTATCATTATACTATTTTCATTTTTTTTAATTATTATTATTATTTTTTGAAAAAAAATAAAAGGAGCACCCACCCCTCATCTCCCTCACGCAACCTCTCTCTCGCTCGAGCGCCCCCCTCCTTATCTGTCTTATCCGACCACCGCACCTGCACCTTTTCTTCAAAGCCATCTGACCGCCATCGAGCCCTCCTCACAACCCAGACGTGCCTCCCTCACCAGATCCGATAGGCGTACCTTCCTCATCAAATCTGGCAGACGCGCCGTCGCCCACTGCTCGAGCCAGACTCGTCGCCGACCGCCACGCCTCCCTTCGCCGACCATCGTGCCGATCTCGCCCAACCAGTCTGAATCGCCGCTGCCACTCCAGCCCCTGATCGTTGCACTCCGCCGCTGTCTCCCAGCAGCTTGAGCCACTGCCACCTCCAGTCGGGTTCTCCATCGTCCATCACCGTGCTGCCTATCTTCTGTTGCGTTGGACGCTTAGATTTTGGTAAGATCTATTTATGGTTGGGTTTCTTGAAATATTTTGGATGCCCACTAAGTTGGATTAAAGGTTAAATTAGTCGCATTATTTTGATTTTAGATTTGAACTTGGTAAACTACAGTAGCGACTGTCTAGCGAATTCAAGATCGTTCGACAAGAGTTTTGGTAAGAGTTATAGCCTTTATTGATGGTTTGTGGGCGCTTTGATTACTGAGTTAAGTTTGACTTAACCCTTGTATCTTTAAGGTTCCAAGTTGTTGTCCATTGGGAGTTAAAATCTGTTGGAAGGAGATTTTGGAATGGTTATTAATCAAGTTCCTTGGGTAAGCTTTTGGGTATTGTGGTTTTGAATCTGAGATGTTGCAATTATTTTTTGGACTGAAACTTAATGGTTGTATTCGTATGTTAGAGTCGTTTCTTCAAACCGCGGTCATCATTTGGTTTTCTGAGTTTATCTGTGAAATTTCGATTAAGGTAAGTAATCTTACCACTTGAACTGCCCACAGGGCAGGTTTTATTTGTATCTAGCATGATGAGTGTATGTTATGGTAAATGTTAGCATGCTGACTGATAGTGTGACCTGAATCAAGTACGTTCTGGCACGAGTTCTGATTTGTTTAAATATACACCTAAGCACTTGATTGTTAGTATGAGGTGGTATGTGTTTCCATATGTTGGTATCTGATCTACTGATGTTGAGGCATACTAGTATGTTGTGGAACTATGATGTTAAGGTATACATGAATGTTGTAGAATATGTTGTTGAGGATTGTGTGTATGTGGTAGAGCCATGGTATCGAGGATTACATATATGTCATAGATTCGTATGATGTTGATTTTTGAATGTTGAGACGGTGTGAATGTCCTCACTGATTAGTTAGATGCTCACCAATTTGTGTTTCCTTCGGGATTCACCAGTTTTGTGTTTCCTTCGGAATTCACGAGTTTATGTCTCCTTCGGGATTCACCAGTTTGTGTTTCCTACAGGATTCACCAGAGATAGTAGGCATACTTAACTACAGTAGGATAGGACTCAGTCTCTTACCTATTTCATGTGTGTATATGTGTCATAGGTGGGTATCTAGAGGACATAGATTCCTAGCCTGACCCCAGTGGTGGGGTTACTTACTGAGTATTTTATCTCATTTTTTTTATGTTGATGTTTCAGGTAGAGGTAGAGATGCACCCGCGATGGTGCAGCGGAATTCGTGATCGTGCCACTGGGACTAGTTTTTACGCTTCCGCATCATGAAATTTAGAGTCCTTATTTTTTTCCTTAATATTTAGTTTTACTGTTTGAAACTTATTATTAAGGATTGTTTCTTCTATATACCTTTAATAGTCTTTACGAATCATGGGTACCCTATTATTGTTTTAACAATTGCATTTAATAAATGGCTTTTGAACTTCTCTTGTCTATTTAGCATTTATTTCAACATAATTGAGCGTCGTTTTAAATCCTATGCATGTATTTATTTTAGTAATGGCCTAACCTAAGTCCTAGGGGGTCGGGTCGTTATAGCTTAACCTATATATATCCCGCCATTGAGCAGGGTATTCTGAAACTTCTGAGGTTGTGCATCTTCAGTGGAATTATGGTTTTTTACTTTTGCGTTAACGCCACCGTTGCAAACTTACCTGTGATTCTTTTCTTTGTCACCATATCCTTAAAAAACTTAGCATATTTTGGCATTTGTTCAATCACTTCAGTGAAAGTGATGTTGTTGTGTAACTATTTTAACATGTCCATGAAGCGATGGTATTGGACTTCATCATTTTTCTTCTTCTTAAGCCTTTGTGGGAATATTGGCAGTTGTACCTTCACGGTTCCCTATTCCATAGACTTAGAAGGGGACGCAACTTCCAGTTCCATCATCTCATTTTCTTCTGGTTCATTCTGTGTCAACGGGGTCTTGGATTCCATTGCAACTGGAGCAGTGTTACTTGGCTCCATCTTCCCTTCCGCTATTGTCTTTCCACTTTGCAAAGTCACAACTTGACATTGCTTCTTTCCTGTATTCTCCATGTTATGGGGAGCTCAGTTGAACTCAGCAACGCCCCTTACGGTCTATTTTTCAGTTTGCCCACAATCTGTCCTATTTGGATTTCGAGATTGCAGATTGAAGTCGCCTAATTCTGAAGCATCGTCTCGTTCTTTTCTCTATACTGCTTTAATAAGCTCTCCAGGGAAGAAGATTACGGTGCTAGCGAGCTGCTAGCTTGATTTTGCGATTGACCGTTTGTTCCCGAAAAAAATCCTGGCGGCCCTTCTTTTTGCGCCATGGGTTGATAACTATGTTGATTATTTTTCCACGTGAAATTGGGGTGGTTTCTCCACCCGGGGTTGTAAGTGTTAGAGAGAGGATTGTTCTTTACGAAGCATATAGATTGTAGGTTCCTCGGACATTCTTCCATCGAATGTGCTTCTCCACAAGAGGCACAACTTGTGCTCGTCTGATCAATTGTGTTGACCTACCTTCTTTGCGTTCCCAGGCTATTGATTACAATGCCCTATATCAAATTCATCATCGCATTCATTTGGTTTTGCAAGGATGTGATGGCTTCATTGTTTGCGTCACCTTCTCGTATTTTTAATCGTTGTTCGCTTTCGCGCCAATCTTCGTGATTCTTCGAAATGCAATCAAGGATATTTTTAGCCTCATCATATGTTTTGTCAAGCAGACCTCCAGCTGCTACCGCATTGGCAGCCGTCTGCGATACAGGGTTCAAACCGTGATAAAAGATCTCCATCTGGACATAGTCAGGTAAGCCATTGTGCGGACAATCTCGCACTAGTCTCTTAAATCTCGCTCAAGCATCGCTGAGTGATTCGTCAATTTCTTGTTCAAAATTTGTAAACAACTTCCTCCTTCTTGCGTTCTCGGTAGGGGAGAAGTATTTCTTCATGAACTTCTCTACTACTTGTTCCCAAGAGGTTATCTCCCCTGGTTCGAGAGAATAGGCTTATTTCCTTGCTTGGTCGCATAGAAAAAATGGGAACAACGTTAGTTGAACTTCTTCAACTGAGATGTTTGGGAACACAAAAGTATTGCAGATTTTGATAAAACTCCGGAGATGGGTGTACGGATCCTCGCCATGCCTTCCACCAAACTATCCGGCTGTCTGAATCATATGCAACATAACCGACTTCATCTCAGGATTCCTGGGGAGAAATCATAGATGTTGAGTGACGCATAGTTTCGGATGGGTCTATTGTAGTCGTTCGCTAGGGGAATGGGGTTTGCCATGATGTTGTTCGCGTTTGCTACTCTGTCTTCCGGTTGTTCCGCCATTGTAGGATTTCTCTCTTGTTGTTGTTGGCGGTTGTTTCTTCGTCTTCCTCGGAACATTCTTTCAATCTCTAGGTCGTAGTTGGGCTCAGGAAAGTGTCCTTCGCTCATACGACACCCGCTTCTTCCCTTACCAAAGGAATGGAAGTGCACAGAGGTCGAAGGCTATAAAGAAAATAAAAATGTTACTGTTAGCACAATATGTACTACTATAGTCCCTGGAAACGGTGCCATAAACTTGATGCATTGTAAATGTGATGCAATTATAGTGTATAATTGCGATGATGATTTATACGTTGCACATGCAAGTTTTCTTAGTAAAACCTAAGTATAAATCTCACTAGGTTTCTTAGTAAGTCTAGGGTCGAACACAGGGACTATTGAGTTACTATGCGACAGTAAATTTGATTCTGTTGCGGTGGCAAAAATAAATAAGTTGGTTGGTGTGTTGTTTAAGTATATTTTCTATACGACGGATTCGAGTAAAGCATTGATGAAAATGAGAATTACAATGAGTATGCGGTGAAAGGGTTGAGAAGAGATTTAGCTAACACTTCCTAAGATTGCATTCAAGTAATGCGATCATGCTACACACACATAACAACATGTCATCTCTCAATGCAAATGCCATAGTTCCTATTTCCAGGAAGCTTTCGATGTATACGATGATGTCAGTAGGACTTGGGTTAGGCTTCTAATCTTGTCTATGCGATGATGAATGATGCACAGATACACAAGGTGACCGCATACTATCATATCCTATTTCTAGGGTGCATGCGATGCGTAATAGCAAATAGAACTTATGTCTAAGGTTCTCTCTCTTGCTTATGCAGTTCTAATCTGACTTTCTCAAGCCTAGATTCTAATCTGACTCTCTCAAGTCTAGATTCTTTCTTTAGACTACTCTCTTAAGTATCTCTAAAGGGTGAATGATGCATACATAAGCCAAGATGATCGCATAAAGTAAAGATCTTAGGTCAAGCTCGCTAAGTACTTCTCAACCCATTCGGAAATTTAGCTACTCATGCAAAACGTGGAGAGGTTGAACAGATGTTGAGATGAGAATTCCATTTTCTATAAATAAAGTGCAGAATACAAAACAACAATGGAAAGTAGGGACAAGAAGCCCGACAGCAATGTCTTGCTTCCTGTGGTTTTTATACTGTCTTTTTGCTCTATTTTACCTAGAAGAATATCCTTGCTTTTGCAAGTGTCGGCCCTCTCTCCTTCTATAGCGCTTCCCGATAATATTTCGAGCTATCCTGGAATGATCTCCCGACGTCTTCTTCTTTTCGCTCGCTTCGCCTTCTAAGTATATGAATAACTACAGACTAACGACTATCTATTTGTGTATGATCTATCTTCTGTATGGCAAACTCCTCTTACGATGGTGGTCTTCGGTATTTATAGAGCTCAAAGTGAAGAAGCTTTTCTTTCTAATGATTGCAATGATGGGAGGTCATTAAATCTTCTGTCTGATGTGCCGATTAATGGTAACCGAAAAGTTGAATGTACTTACTACAGCGTGTCGTTAACAGCCATATTCGACTGTCATCAGCTTTCTGTCACATCATGATTTATTAAGCTTTCACCTTTTTGCGCCATCTTTATGTGGTCGCCTTCTTAAGAAATTTTTCACGAGCGCATACGATCGCATGACTTTGCGATCACCATCTTTCCATGCGCGCGACACCTTATTCCTTAGATCGCAATTTAACTTGCGCCAATGCATTTTTCTTGCACAAAATAAGTAAATTAGCTGCTTTTATGCAATGGGCGCATGCGATCACAATATTCTCAGTTTAACGCTTTTGGACATGATTTTGTATATTTTTATTGTCCCATTCCTTCATTGTTTTACTTATTTGCGTTGTAATAACGTGCATTTTTGCTCGTTATCAAATATAAGATTTGATATTGCAATCAAATCTTATGGCTTTGATCAAAATGTTGATGAGCCTTGTGTATATAAGAGAATCATCAACAATTCAATAGCTTTTCTAGTGTTGTATGTAGATGATATCCTACTCATTAGGAATGATGTATGTCTACTAACTAAAATTAAGAATTGGCTAGCAACCCAATTCCAAATGAAATATTTGGGAGAGGTGCAGTTTGATATGGGCATTTAGATCTTTAGAGATCGAAAGAACAGAACGTTAGCCCTGTCTCAAGCATCATACATTGACTAGATGCTTGTCAAATTTTTTATACAGAACTCTAAGAGAAGTTTACTCTCTTTTAAGCATGGAGTTATATCGTCTAAGGAACAATGTCTTAAGACACCTCAAGAAGTTGAGAAAATGAAACAGATCCCATATGCATCGGCTGTTGGCAGCCTGATGTATGCAATATTATGTACTAGACCTGACATTTGCTATGCGTTGAGAATTGTCAGTAGATATCAGTGTAATCCAGGATTTTATCACTGGACCGCCATTATGAACATCCTAAAGTATATACGGAGAACAAGGGACTATATGCTTGTGTATGGTTCTAAGGATTTGATCCTTATAGGATACATGGACTTTGATTTTCAGACTGATAAGGATTCTAGGAAATCCACATCAGGATCAGTGTTCACTCTTAACGGAGGAGACCCAAGCAGGGGTACATTGTTAACTCTGCAATGGAGGCTGAGTACGTAGCGACATGTGAAGCTACTAAGGAAGCTGTGTGGCTCAGGAAATTTCTGACTGATCTGGAAGTGGTTCCATATATGTCAAGCTCATCATCCTTTATTGTGATAATAGTGGTGTTGTGGCTAATTCTCGAGAGCCTCGGAGCCATAAGCGTGGGAAACACGTAGAGCGAAAGTATCATCTCATCCGAGAGATTGTGCATTGAGGGAATGTGATCATCACGCAGATAGCTTTGGAGCACAACATTGCTGATCCATTTACAAAGGCCCTCACAGCTAAGGTATCTGAGGGTCACCTATAGAGTTTGGGTCTATAGGACATACCACATTTAGTCTAGGGCAAGTGGGAGATTTTGTACTAGGTGCATTTTATGCCCTAGTTTATTGTTTTTTGTACTTGTATATTAGCATAACTTGTATATTGTACACCCCACTAGCGTTAGGATAAGGGGGAGATTGTTGGAGTTGATTCCCTAAATCTCATAAAGTCCTGTAGTTTGTAATTGTATTGTACAAATATTTTATTTATTTAATAAAATATGAGATGTTTGATTTGACATTTAGTAACATTAAGCCCACAAATCGATAAACTATTTAGTAACATTAAGCCCACAAACCGATAAACTAACATCCAAGATTATTATCTGTAACTTAAACATGTATGTAGAGATATACAGGTGGATCATGTTTAAGTGATAACTTAAATGGTCTGTAGTAGATGGATAAGACTGGATACCTTATATTGGTGACACTACAAATACGGTCCGCTTTTTTGATATTATAACCGTTGTAAAGTGCTACAAATGATTTGATCCTGATGATTCATGTGAAGACATGTTAGCGGAGATATTCTATATAAAGAAGTTTGCATTAGATCGGACCACCAAATGACTAGTTTCATTGTATAACGCCATTCATAATAAAGACTTACATTTCACTAGGATGACCATAGGTGATATGACCTGAAACCTGAGTGAGTTGTGAACTCCTACATATTGAAGTGGTCCTTTCATATATATAGGTGAGAGTGGCTAGATCGTCAGCTCAATAAGCCTACCATTCTAGGGATTCGTCTGATTGGGAAGCTGGGAACATAGCTATACAAGACAAAATTCACTTCTTTCCCAATGTCGGGGTAAGTAGATAAATTGCTCCCTTAAGGGCTGATTCTGGGGCTTGAACAATGAGGCGCTACACCCTCTCCTGGCCTGAAAGGGGTTTTGGTTGTAGTTGGACTATGACTTATTGTTCATTTGAGGGATAAGTGGTACTTAAGGAATTAGATGTAACTATAGGGGCAAAACGATAATTTTGGCCTAACTGTACTTGCGAGCAATTTGTGAAGGATCATCGCATTGTTGATTGGTTATATCTAATAGACACAGAAATATATTTATAGTGCAAAAAGTGCAGTTGTCGATTTTAATTGGAGTGTCCGACAGTTAATGAATGTTAAATAATTTAATTAAAGAAGTTTAATTAAGTATTCAAGTACCATTAAAACTTCAATCTACAGGTCCATGAAATCCCCTCTATAGCTCAAGAGGGATTTATTAAGAATCAATTTATGATTAATCTGTATTGTTCAAATTAATTGAGGGAATTAATTACATGTGATATAATTAATTTAATTCAATTATATATGATATAATTAATATAATGTATTTAATAGATTATATAAAGTTTATTTGAGAGGAAACAAATATTTGAATATGATTCATATATTAATTATGTGAATTGGATTCATGTAATTAAATCTAGTATAAATGAGATTTATATTAAATATCATGCATTAATTATAGAATTAAAACTATAGATTATTTTGTATTTGATACAATATAAAATTATAGGTTATATGTTATATATGATATAGCATATAGTCATATATACATATATATAAGTTGGTTTCTATATATATTTATTTATTTTTAATTTAATTTTAATTTAAATTAAAGGGAGGAAAATAACTTCCTTCCCCTTAATTCTCTTTGATAATCTTGAAAAGTGGGGAGTTTTTTGACGTGATCTATATTCATCTCCTTCATAGAAGACTAAAAAAAGAAAAAAAAAAAAAAAAAAAAAACAACAGGTGAGCTTTTCTGCAAAAATTCTCCTACTCATTCTCTTAGATCTCTCGAACTCACTTCCTCTCCCTAAATTCTAAGAGCCCACAAACTCCTTAGTGATTCTCATCCAAAAGAGAATACGGGAGGTTCTTTTTGTGATGGTGCCCATTGTGATCGTGTTTTGATCATGACTGATCGAGAGAAGAGGATTCGTGAAGACGGCAATGTTTTCTTCAAAGGTAAGGGGCTTCTCTAAACCCTATTTCTCTCTATTTCATTTATTAAGCCATGCTGCAAATTTAGTTTTTGCATAATTTTTCATCCTGTAGTTTTGCATTCTATATTAAAAATTTGGATGATCCACATTTTCGCTCAGGGCCTTCACAGGGTTCTTCAGAAAGAAGATCTTTTGAGAAGGGTTATCTAGCTTAGGGGGAGCCTAGGCCATTCGAGCAAAGAGGACTTTGCTTTTAGAAGGAAAGATACAACATGAGTGAGAAGAAGTCTCTGTTAGGATCAAATCCCAAGCGAAAGTGTGTGAACGTCTTGCATTTCGATTTTTCGGTTTAAATAAAACAAAATCAACACATAAAACAGAACCAAATAAGGGATCAACATTTAATAAACCAACATGTTAATTGAAGAGGAAAAAGTGGAAGAAGAATGTCACATACTTTTGTTGATTCCTTAACTCTTCACAATTTGATCGTCGTCATCTCCAGAACGATTCACTAACGAAGAATGGACACTACTGTGATGGAGACCTCATTATTCTCTTAGGAGTCTATGGGTAGGAGAGTGGTATCTACACCTTAGATAAGGAAGAAGAATATAGAATATGGAGAAGAGAAATGTTTAGAGAGGAGATTAATTTGAAGGTTAAAATTTCATTTCACCAGATGAATTCTTTTTTCCTAATTTGGGAAAAAAACAAATTTATATGGAGACCTTCTCCATAGCTTTCCAAAATCCCCCTTAGGGTTAATTTAAATAAATAATCATTATTTAATTAATTAGACCGTTAATTAAATAACCACATTAAATCTAATTTAATATATATATTTAATTAATTAATAAACACCATATGTTTATTTGCCTCCACCTGTCAAAATTAATTAATTAATTCTTTATGAATCAAAATCATAAAAATTTAATACTTGAATCTTATTCAAATATTTCTCTCTTAATTATAGACCATGTCTATAATTAACCATATCAAATTAATCTTATTAATATGTTATTTCATCAATTGATTTGAACAACTCAAATCATTCCTCTTTTTCTTTAGTGAGCTAACAGGGGGACCTTATGGATATACAGAATAGAAATTCCAATAATATGAGATTAATTAATTAAACTCTTTAATTAAATTAATCAATATTCATTAACCACCGGACATTCCACTAAAGACCGATAGCTGCATTCTTCACACTGTAGATATATTTTTTTTGTCTATGAATATAACCGATAACAATAAGTTAGTCATTCACGAGTGTCCATGACATAAACTGGGTCAAATTACCATTTTACCCATGGGTTACCTCTGTATCCTTAAGTACCAATGCTCCTCTAATGAACAAATTGTTTATGGTCCAACCAATAAACAGAAACCTCTCTCGAGCTAATGAGAGGATAGGGCCTTTTGTTCAAGTTCTATAGACACCATTTAAGAGAACACTCATCTACTTACCCTGAAGTCTGGAAGGAGTGAATTCCATCTTATATTATTATGTTCCCAGCTCCTCGCTCGATCTTGTCCCCAAAATGGTAGGCTTATTGAGTCGGTGAACTGGCCACTTTCACCCATAAAAATAAAAGGAAAATCCCTCTTGAACAGAAGTTCATAATACACTCAGGATTAAGACTAAGTTACCTAGGTCATCTAATTGAAATAGGAACCAAATTAGTTAACAAAATTACATCTAGTGGTTACTAATGCGGAATTTTATTGAAGTGGAAATATGGATGATATGCGTTGATAGAATTGCATTGTGCACTCAAGCTTCCCCAGCGAAATTCAAGTGTAAATTCCCCTGAGTTTCCTGGTAAGTCCAAGGTCGAACACAAGGACTTGTGAAAATAGATTGCGATGGTAATTTTGATGAAAACTTTGCGGTAATCGAGTAAATAAATGAAGTATTTGGTTTGTTGTTTGCGTTGATGAAAAAGAAATAAATAAATGCGGCGGATTTGAGAAAGGAAAGTTGCGTTGATAGATGCAATGAGTATGCGATGAACGAGTTGAGAAGATCTTTAGCTAGCGTTACTTGGGAATGCGTCAGACTATGCGATCATGTTACTACCATGCACAATAAGTCATTTTCCAATGTAAATGCGATGCTCCTAAATCTAGGACGCATGTGTTGAATGGAAAGTATCCATAGAGCTTATTCCTAAGTCTCTACTTTTGTCCTATGCGATGATGCAAAATGCATGAAAGCAAGGTGACCACATACAATCGTATCTTATCTCTAGGATGTATGCAATACGTTGATAATCGTAAAGTGCCTATCTCTTGTATTATGCGTTCTAATCTGACTCTCCCGAGCCTAGATTCTAACCTGACCTTCCCAAGTCTAGATCCTGCCCTTAGGCTACCTTCCCGAGTATCCCTAAAGGATGAATGAAGTATACATAAACAAGATAATCGCAAAGAATGAAGATTCTCTAGTTGTGCTAGCTAAATGCTTCTCAACCCATTCAACTAATTTAGCTACTCATGCGTGAATCACAGAGAGTGAATAGATATAGAGAAAGAAATTTCATTCTTATAATGAGTTGAGTACAAAATGTCAATGGAAGTTTAAGATAGAGAGCCTGGTAGCAATTCCCTGCTGACTGAGGCTTTTTACACTGGAATCTCTATTATGATCTAAAGATATTCCCGTTTCTGCAAGCGTCGGCCCTCTCTCTGTCTTTGAAGCTTCCGGCGCTCTCCCAAGCTTACCGAAACGATTTACTAACACAACTTTCTCCCTCTTGTCTGCCTTAAAATGAAAGAAAACTAAAAACAAAGATGTGCGAACTGAAACAAAAGATTGTAAGAATGGTGAACCCTTTTTCTAAAGAATTCACTTGGTATTTATAGAGCATCCATGGTGAAAGGCGGCTTCTCTCTCGGTTGTATAAATGGGACAACTTTAATTCCTGAGTGATGCACCGAATGATTGTTACCGATAAAGCTGAATGTACTTTGTGACCGTTATCGGCTGTCAACTTAATTTGGATTCGACCGTCATCAGCTTTCTGTCTCATCGCTCTTAATTGGCCTTTCCCCCAGATGCGCCTACCATGTTGCACTGACCAAGTTTCGGTGATCCTTCTCAGGCGAATGTTTGCTTGCACGATCAACGCAAAGCCTTGCAGTGAAGTTGCGCTTGACCACTGAATCCTATGATCGTAATCTTTGTATTGTGTTAACACATATTATGCACAAAAATACAAAATCAATAGTTCTAATGTGCTGAACGCATGCGATCGCAATATTATAGAATTTATGCTTAATGGACGCAATTTAACATATTTCATCAACGAAATCCAATATTGTTTAAGAACTTAGCACTATGATAACGTGCATTTCTGCCCATTATCAGTTACTATTTCGCGGTCCGGTCTTATGCAAACTCATTGCATAAGGTACCCCCACTCGCGTGTCACTTACACAAACACGTTGGATCATTGCATTTGTATCAAATATAAAGTGGGTAGTATCCATAATGTCACTAGGATAAGGTACCCAGCCTTATCTCTATACTATTAAACCTTTAAACTGTTTCTTGAACATTGATCCCTATATGTCTCTACATACAGTTCAAAACTCATAAGGTAGCCTTGGATGTTAGTTTATTAGATTTAGGGTCATTAAGACAAAATAGAATACAACACAATTAATAACATTTATTGAATTAACATCGATAACTCTTTATTGATGACGATCAATTAATAACATTTACTATCTATGAGTTCTAGGGCATAAAACCCAACAAACTCCCACTTGAACTAAAGCTCTAGTCAGTGGGTTGTACATAATATCAGAATCCAAAACAGTGAGAATATGGTAAATAAATATAATAAACTAGGGCATCCATATACCCATTACACATCTCCCACTTGCCCAAGATCATACAATGTACATGTCTCTTATACCTAGGCTCTCTAGATGACTCTCAAAAACTTTAGCCGAGAGAGCATTCGTAAATGGATCGGCAATTTTGTGCTCCGAGGTGATCTTTGTGACGATCACATCTCCTCATTGAACAACCTCCCATATCAGGTGATACTTCCTCTCAATATACTTTCCTCGTTTGTGACTGCGAGGTTCTTTAGAGTTGGCAACTACCCCACTGTTGTCACAGTATGAGGTGATGAGTAAGTCCATAGTTGGAACCACTTCCAAACCGCTTAGGAACTTCCTAAGCAAACTGCTTCCTTTGCTTCTTCACAACCAACTACATATTCAGCCTCTATAGTGTAATCTGCAATATATCCTTGCTTCATGCTTCACCATATTACAGCTCTCCCATTTAGGGTAAACACTGATCCTGACATGGATTTCTTAGAATCCTTGTCAGTTTGGAAATCAGAGTCGATGTATCCCATAAGGATCAAAACCTTAGCTCCATACACCAGTTTGTAGTCCCTCATTCTTCTAAGATACTTGAGGGTGTTCTTAACCACAGTCTAGTGGTCTTCCTCAACTTCTTGAGTTGTCTTAGGATACTGTTTCTTAGACAAATGAACCTCGTGCCTGAAAGGTAATAAACCTTTCTTAGAGTTCTGCATCAAATATCGAGTCAACATTTCGTCGATATAAGTTGCTTGAGACAAAGCCAACGTTCTGTTCTTGCGATCCCTAACAATTTGGATCCCAAGTACATACTATGCCCTTCCCCAAATCTATCATTTGGAATTGGGATGTCAGTCATTTCTTAATGTCAGTGAGGTACCCTACATCATTCCCAAGGAATAGGATATCATCCACATAAAGTACTAAGAAAGCTATTTTATCCTTGAAGATATTCTTATAGATACAATGTTCATCAACGTTTTGATCAAAATCGAAAGATTTAATCATTGTATCAAATATAATGTTCCAAGATCTGGATGCCTGTTTCAACCCATAAATAGATCGATTCAGCTTGCAAATTTTTTGCTCCTGACCTTTAGCTATAAACTCCTCGGGATGAGACATAAAGATGTTCTCTTCAAGATTTCCATTCAGAAAATCAGTCTTGACATCCATTTTTCATATCTTATAGTTATAATATGTAGCTATGGACAAGAGAATTCTTATAGACTTAAGCATAGCAACAAGGAAAAAAGTTTCCTCATAGTCAACTCCTTCCCTCTGGGTGCAACCCTTTGCAAAAGGTTTGTACCTTTTTAGCTACATCTCTCTTTCTTTTGTAGATCCGTTTACACCCTATGGGTTTGACATCTTCAAGTGAATCTACAAACTACCATATTGAATTGGAGTACATAGATTCCATTTCAAGGTCCATGGCTTTGACCCATTGGTCCTTGTCTACGTCTTCATTGCCTGTTTATAGGACAATTCACAACGCCATCATCTGATATGACAACCTGAGTTTCAGTTAAACCCAAGTAATGGTTAGGTTCTATCACAACCCTTCCACTGCGTCGAGGCACTCTCAACGATTGAGATGGACGAAACTGACCTGAAGTGTTGGCTTCTTTATTAACTCTTGATGAAGGACTAGCTGCATCAACAACCCTTGTTGATTCTTCAGTAGCTTCACTTAATTATATCTTGTTATGTTGTTTATGATCTCTCATGTGGCCTTCCTCTAAAAATGTAGCATTTTTCGGTACAAACACTTTATTTTCTTGAGGGTCATAGAACAGACCACCTCTCGTTTCCTTAGGGTAACCAACAAATTGGCATAACCTTGAATGAGTAACAAATATCTTAGGATTTGTCACTAACACATGTGCAGGACAACCTAGATTATGAAGTAATGTAAACTCAGTTTACGCCCCCTCCATAACTCGAAAGGTGTTTCAGAAACAATCTTCGAGGAAACATTGTTCAAGATATAAGTTGCAGTCTCTACTGTATACCCCCAAAAGAAGTTAGGCAATTGAGCATAGCTCATCATAGAACAAACCATATCTAATAAGGTTATATTTCTCCTCTCTGATACACCATTCTGCTGAGGTGTACTAGTTGTTGAAAGTTGGGATTGAATTCCATGTTCTATCATATGATCCTAAAATTCTAAAACCATGTACTCTTCACCCCGATCAGATCAAAGTGTTTAAATCGTTTTATCTAATACGTTTTCAACTTCAGCCTTATACTCTTTGAACTTTTCAAAGGCTTCATACTTATGTTCCATTAGGTATAAGTAACCATACCCTGAATAATCATCTATGAAAGAAATGAAGTATTTGTACCTTCCTCTAGCCTTTACATTCATTGGACCACAAAGATCCAAATGTAAGAGCTCCAAGGGCTCTTTGGCTCTATAACCTTTTCCATTAAAAGGTTTTTTTAGTCATTTTCCTTAGAGATAAGACTCACATGGAGGTAATGAATCATCTTCTAACTTTCTTAGAAGTCCATTCTTTACCAATCTCCCAATCCTATCGAGATTTATGTAACCTAATCTCAAATGTCAAAGATACATATCATTGTTACTTGGAAATTCTTCGCCTTTTTGTTTGAGTATTCAGTATATTAAACATCTCATGATTTAAAACTGCTTTTAATTCGGTTGGTCACACATATAAGTTGTCTTCTAATTTAGCTAAACAAATAGTCACACCATTTTTCATAATGAACCCTTCATTAGTTGAAAAAGAAATAGAGTACGATTCTTCAATTAAATAGGAAATAGAAACATGGTTCCTCCTCATTTAGAAACAATGTATAAGTTTTCTAAAAACAAGAATCTATTCCCAAAAAATAACTTAGCAGCTCTTACTGCACGAGCTGAAATGATGTCTCTTGTTCTGACCTTGAGTGCCATTTCACCCTCAATGAGCTACTGGAAGGAACTAGTTCCCTGTAAAGAAGAACAAACGTGATTAATGGCTCCCAAATCAAGTATCCAGGCATTATGATCATATTCCACTAAACAAGTTTCCAGGACTAGTAAATCATATTTACCTTCATTCTCAACAAGGTACTTGGGGCAATTGCATTTCTAGTGACCATCCACATTGAAGTGGAGGAATTTGCCCTTGTCGACCTTGCCCTTGCCCTTGCTCTTCCTAGATGCAAGAGCTTTCCCCTTCCCTCTTTTCTTTTTCTAGATCTTCTTAGAGTCAGAGGATGAAGGAATAGACTTAATTCCCAAGGATGAACCCTTGCAGAACATCTTGGAATGGGAAACATTTGCCTCTCCTTCTACTGGTCCCTTACCTTTCATAAGGGACTCATAAGTACAACTTTTCATCCACACATAGATGGACAGTCAGAAGGAACGATTTAGACTTTGGAAGATATGTTGAGAATCTGTGTACTCCAGTTTATAAAGGTAGCTGGGATACAGATTTATCTTCTGCGGAGTTTTCTTATAATAATAGTTATCGTTCTAGTATCAGTATGGCACTGTAGGAGGCTTTGTATGGAAGACCCCGTGCTGGAATGGGGTTGGTGAAAGACAGTTAATAGGACCAGAGTTGGTTCAGGCTACATCAGAAAATGTTAAGTTAATCAAAGAAAATCTTAAGATAACCCTGTTGGGATTGGTGTTCTAATTCTCCCGGAGTCTCGTTGTTTTGTAAAATACACATTGTTAATTAATAAAAATAAGTTTTATTTAATTCTGGCATTTACTCATATCCAATATACAAACCTCTTTGGTTATCTTATGTGAACTTAAGCATGTATATGTGATATACAAGTGGATCATACTTCAAATGATAACCTGATCCTGGTGACACTACGGATACGGTCCGCTTTGTAGAGGTTTGCAAGTGTTGTAAACTACTAAAGATGGTAGATCTTGACCATTCATGTGGAGACGTGCGAGCGGGGGTGTTCAATACAAAGAGTTTGTATAAGACTTGGACCACGAGATAACTAGACTATGTATATAACGCCATTGATACTAGAGACTTACATCTCACCTAAACAACCATAGGTGACATGATTTCAATCCTGAGTGTTTTGGGAACTCTTGCCTTTGAGGGCGGACCTTTGATTAAGGAGACAGATGTAACTACAGGGACATAACGGTTATTGGCCCAACTATACTTCCAAGCAATTTGTAAAGGGTTATCACACTACTAATTGGCTAAGATGGACATATAATATATCTATAGTAAGGAAAGTTCAGCTATTGATCTTTAGTGGAGTGTCTGGCAGTTAAGGGATGGTGGATCCCACGACTAAAGAGTTTAGTCAGTTATTCACGTACCGTTGGAGCTTCGAGCTATAGGTCCATAAGGTCTTCTTGGTAGCTCAATGGATTCAGTTGAGGATTAGTTTTTGGTGTTGATTCGAAATGTTCAAATTGACAAGAGGTATTTTGATTATATATGATATAATCGGTATGATGTATGAGATACATCTAGTGGAGGATTGATGTAAATGACATTTACATTAAGTACTATGGAATAGAAAAAAAAAACTATGGTTTATATGTTTCATGAGATGAAATATTATAACTATAGGTCATAAATATAGTATGATAAGTTGGTTATCATTTATATTTATAATAATATTAATTATTGGATAATTAATTCTTTTTCTTTAATAACCAATTGAGTGGGTGGTTATTGGATTTTCATGGTAACCGTGATATAAAAGGAAAATGGTTTTCCTAATTTTAGTAAGATTTACAAACTATTGAAAAAAAATTTCATAAAAGTTTTTTTAGATTTCTAACAGCAAAAAGGATCTCACGATAGTAATCAAGTAAAGATAGATTTACTAAACGACAGCTTGGGAGAGCTAAACGATCATGTAGTGGAGAGCTAAACTATCGTACAATATTTACTAAACGATCGCATAGCTTTTGCTAGACGCTCGCTTGCCTAAAGTAAACGATCGTGTAGTGTTTGTAGGCGACAGACCGAGCTAAACGATAAGCTACATGATCGCATAGTTTTTGCTAGACGATCGCATAGCTTTAGTTAAACGATTGGGAATTGACCTATACGATAGGTCTCCGCCATCTCCCACTTGCCGAGTCGAGTACACGATCGATGTTTCCTCTTTCATCTGCCTCATACCAAGTACGAACAGAGCCCACCCTCTGCATTCTCACACCAAGAATACCAAGGTAGCCTTGTTGGTGGTGTCATACTCAACTCGAGACCATCGAGGTGCTGTGGAGGCTGTTCGTGTTGTTGTTGAGGAATACGTGGCCGAGGTGATCGTTGAGGACGAGCAAAGTGTTCGTGCTGTGTTGCGGTCGTGTAGATCGAGCGTTCAAGCGGTCGTGTGCAAAGGAGCGTGGAGACGCATCTTCAAATGTTCGTCGATTTTGCTCATTTTTCATTTGAGTTTTTTCATATTCTAATTTCTATATTAATTGTCTAACCACATGTTGTAGACGACTGTAATATGTGATGTTCATTCATGATTGTAGTTTGGAATAAACTTATTTCCACTGCTCATGAAAATCTCGAATCTGATTTCCTTCAATTAATATCAGAGCCAGGTTCTCTGATATTCCAAATTACAACTCTGAATTGAACACATTTTACAGTCGCGATGGGTTTCTACATTTGTGGTTGATCGTTTTCTGTATCTATGGTTGCGTTGATGAGTGTTTCGGGTTTAAATTGCCTTTTTTTAAAGCTTTCAGTATTACAAAGTGTTAATTTGTAAGGGCCCCTATGTTTTTGGGCAAAATTAACTTTGCAATTGAGTCTATAATTCAAAAAGTTTTAGTTCGTCGAGTCGTTCGTGATAAAGCTTCGGAGCATGGAGATGCGGTTCTCAATGAAGAAGAAGACCAAGCATTGGTCGAATTTGTTGGGGTTTATGCCCTAAAATCTCGTGTCTATTAGTTTGTAAACAACTTTGTATGAACAGTTGCCATGTATAATATAAATGATATTTACTTCACTATTTGACTTTTCACATTTAGATGTTTTTTATTTTACCACAAACCAATAAACTTAATATCCCTGGTTATCTATATGTAACTTAAGCATGTACGTGGTGACATACAAGTGGATCATGTCTTGAATGATAACCAAAATGGTCTGTAGTATATGGATATAGGATGGAAACCTTATCCTGGTAACGCTACGGATGCGGCCCGCTTTGTGGAATGGTCACAAGTGTTGTGACTTGTCACAGATGGTCTGATCTTGTTCGTGTAGGGGACATACGAGCGGGGGTGTCCTACACAAAGAGTTTGTTTAAGACCTAACCTTGAAATGTTAATGTCTTGTCATATAATACCGTTCATGACTAAGACTGACCTCAATCTTGAGTGAGTTGGGAACTCCTGCCATTGAGGGTGGTCCTTTGATTTGCATGGGTGCGAGTGGCCAGAACGTCGACTCAAACCTACCATTTTGGGGATTCATTTGATTTGAAAGCTGGAAACTCAGCTTCACAAGATGGAATTCACTCCTTCCCCGAGGCAGGGGTAAGTAGATAGATATCTCCCTTAAGGGTTGGCTCCAAGGCTTGAACGATGTGGCGCTACGCACCTTCTCATGGCCCGAGAAGTGTTCACATATAGTAGGACTATGTTGTATTGTTCATTAAAGGGATCAGTGGTACTTAAAAAGCAAGATGTAATTACAAGGACAAAATGGTAAATTGGCCTACTGTATTTACGAGCATCTGTGAAGGGTCATCATACTGATGATTTGTTATATCCAATAGACATAGAAATATATCTATGGCAAGAAGAGTTCAATTGTCCGTCTTTAGTGAAGTGTCTGGCAGTTAACGGATGGTGGATATCGTGACTAAAGAGTTTGGTCAGTTATTCACATACCGTTGGAGCTTCGAGCCATAAGTCCATAAGGTCCCCTTGGTAGCTTGAATACAAGTTGAGAGTCAGTTTTTGGGTCAATTTGAAATGTTCAAATTGATAAGAGAATGTTCGATTATATATGATATAATTGAACGAGTTAATTAAATATGATATAATTAACTTTATATATGAGACACATTAATTTGAAGGAAATGATTTATATCTAGTAGAAGAAAATATTATAATTAATATATGATATTAATTTATATGTTAGGAATATGATAAGATCACATTCATTGGACAGTTATAAGGGAAATGGGAAGGCGCCTCTTCTGTTCTAAATAACGGATGAGTGCATTATAAATAGCTGACGGTGTGTTGAGAACAAGGCGCGCGGACATTGTGAAAAAGATAGTGTCATCGTTTAAAAAATCAGAGCCTATACGATAATGACTGCACGATCGCTTACATATACGATATTGCTACGCGATCGCGTACCGATTACATGTCGCGCGCTATTATCTAAATGATCGTTTACCTTTTTCCTAAGCGATTGTTTAGCTCCCGGTATTTACTAAACGACCATATAGACGATCGCTTAGTTTTTCCTACACGATCGTTTTGACGATCGCTCACCCTTTTCCTACACGGTCGTTTACCTTTTCCTACACGATCATTTAGACGATCGCTTACTTTTCCTACACGATTGTATACTTCACCTAAACGATCAAGCATTTTATCTATGCGATAGACAACCGCATCTCTCACTTTCTTGATCATTGTGTACGTTCGATCTTCCTCCTTCCCTCAACCAAATCCGAACAAAGCCCACACTTTGGATTCTCACTCCAAGAATACTGAGGGCTCTGAGTGATGTTGTCTTCTCCGTTTCCTTCTGTTCGAGTGGTGATTGTTCGAGGTAGACGGTTGGGTTTCAGACTCACTGTGAAGGAGAAATCCTCATCTAGTATGATTTCTTGATCTCTTTAGCATTATGAAAGCATATTAGTATGTTTTGAATGTACATGCGGTAATTCTGTCACAATGAATTGGAAAGATCCGCTTTCGCACGAAGGTACTCTTGAATAAGAGTTCTTTCAGAATTGTGTAGTCTAAAGTAAACGATCATTGGGATTTAACTAAACGATCGTTTAGATGTTTCTAGACGATCGTATCGTATTTTCTAGACAATCGTTTAGCTAATGCTAAGCGATGGGGTAAATCGTTTACCATATCGCGTAGCGTTGGTTGCCCGATCGCGTAGGCACTGGAGGTAGACGATCGTAGTGGAAGCATACGATGGCCGTCGTTTAGTAGAAGGTGCGCACTAGACGATCGTGTAGTTAGCAAGCTCCATCCCAATTTACTACCTATGCGATCGCGCATATGCGATACGGAGGCGCTAGCTAAGCGATCGCTTAGGCGATGGTGCTTCGCGGCATCGTAGTCGTTTAGACGATCAAGGAAGGTGGGCATTGTACGGGGCGCACTAAGCGATCGTGTACTTCAGGCTTCATCGCTTAGTAAAGGTACACAATCGTGTAGTAACAGCTAAATGATCGTTTAGATTTTTCTATACGATGGTATAGTAAATGCTAAACAATCGTTTAGCTCTGGGAGTGTTGGTAAGCGATAGAGCAAAGCGTTTGTTTTATCGTGTAGACAATCACGAGGTGCTTAGTACACGATGGTTGGAGATGCGATGCTTTGCCCGAGTGGTTCAAGACCCGGTTCACCTGTTTGAACCGGAGACTCCTTGTCTTTGTAATAGTTAGCTTTCACTCGGTTCATCAACTTTTATTGCTTATACATGTGATGTATGATACTTATATGCCAAAGTTTTTGTCATATAGTTAAAACCCACCTTAGGTTGTTCAATTATTCATGCATCATGTATTATAAATGTTATAATATTGCATAACAAATTACTTGAAAGCATGGGCATGCATCATGAAATATAAGAGTTATATTTTGCATGCACTAAGCATTATCATGCATCATCCTTTTATTATAAGTGTTATAGTCTAAGGGTGAATGGAAGCATGTTGTTCTTGTTTCATTGTTGTTTTGTATAAATGTTATATAAAAGAAGTAGCAATGAATGGACAATGCATTGAGCATGACACTTAGACTGTTTATAAGCGTTATGAATGCCTTGCATGTGTTAGCTTAGCATTGTGGTGGTTGTTTCCGTTTATAAGTGTTATAAAGAAAATTAGACCTAAAATCAATAATTCAGAGTTTCATGCGGACTTAGAGTGAACTCAATTGTTTAAAAGGATTTTAAAATTGGATTGAGATAGACCTAAGTTCAAATGATTCTAAAGAGTTTAGTAACCTAGATTAATCTTTTTAAATCGTTTTGATAGGATTAAATTGGTTGAATAAAAGATTAAATTTGTTGTAAACCTATCTATAAAGGACCTTTTGTCTAAGGTGGATTCTGGCTACGTTGGGGTTCTTAAGTAGACGAAAATATAACACCCCTACCTGGGAACCTACCTGGAAAGGTGAATTAGATAAATTTTCAACAAGCATGCGACATTTTAATCAAAGACTCCGTTAAAGAGTTTAATAGATGATGATCAAAAGTTGTTTAACTATCCAAGGTAAAAGTTACACTTGAGAAAACCTAAAAGTCACTTAGTTAAAATCCTTAGCCATGTTTTTTCTAAGTAAGCTAAACCCCTAGCTTATAAAATACTCAGTGGGAGGAAGAGGTGTATTTGATATGTCTATGATTCCACTCATGTTTCTCCCTATATGTTCATACCGTGAGATTCATGCTTGGCCTCGTGGTGCCTATGATGCATCCCCCTTCGGATGGTGTTTGCATGAGTCAATATCAAGGTGAACGAAGAAAGTGTTTATAGTAAATGGGTGAACGGTGTGTGTCAACACATCCAATGGCCTATGTCATTGATTCACACCGTGAGATCATTCTGTACTCCCTCATGTCACCTTTGTGCATCCCCCTTCGGATGGGTTTTATGCAGTTGGTTAATATCAAGGTGAACTCCAAAAATAGATAGGGTCGCTTTAGGTTTTGCCTCAATCGGAATTTTTCCCTTCAGACTGGCCTTTTGGGACGGACCTCTAGGGCTTAAAATGGCGGGTCACACTTATGAGAGATTGTTAAGTAAGTTAATGATCTCTTGGCCAAATCAATGATGGTTAGTCATTATAGGAGCAAGAGTTGTTCTAGTATTAATGACTGGTTAAGAACTTCTTAATTCAGAGGAGGGATAACTGACCTCCCTTCGGCAGCTTTTGTCCTAAACCTTTGAAGCATCATTGCGAAACTAGATGTCACACGAGGTTCATGTTAGTTTTGCTAAAACCTTATTGGATATTGTTTTGTTTTAAAACGGGTATTTGCTTAAAACCTAACGTAGGTCAATGTGTTTTTCTTTTCAGCAACTTATTATTATTTCCGTTTAAAGCTTTTAAAATGACCAATTACTTACAGTGGAAAGAATCTTGTGAAACGAATTTCGTGGCAAATGACCTCGATCCCACTACTCCCCAAAAGGGGAGACAAGACAGTAAATATGATTTATTGGTCTTGGAGACGTGTTTGGTAGAGAATGATGATTCTGACAGGATCTTTGATTCAGGTGCTACCAATTATGTCAGTTCCTCTTACCAAGGATTTAGTTCTTGGAAAACGTTGTCACAAAGAGAAATGACTCTTCCGATCGGTACTAGTGAGGTTGTTTCAGCTGTTGTGTTAGGAAGGCTGAAGTTATTTATTGACAAGAAACGTTATCTGTTACTGGATAATGTTTTTGTAGTTTCTCATATTAAGAGGAATTTAATCTCAGTTTTGTCTCATTGAACAAGGTTATACTGTCTCTTTTTCTGAGAATAAAGTCTTTATTTTCAAGAATGGAATGGATATTGGTTATAGTTCAATGCAAAATAACTTATATATACTAAGGCCGTTAGTCATAAAACACCAAAGGTTTTTCCAAAGGAAAACGACCATCTTTGGCATCTAAGGTTAGGTTACATCAACCTCAATATGATTTAGAAGTTGGTGCAAAGTGGACTTCTAAAGAGTTTAGAAGAAAACTCCTTGCCAGTATGTGAATCATGCCTCGAAGGCAAGATGACCAAACGACATTTTACTGGAAAAAGTTATAGAGCCAAGGAAGCCTTGGAGCTTGTACATTCAGACCTCTGTGGTCCGATAAATGTTAGAACTCGAGGTGGGTATGAATATTTCATCTCTTTCATAGATGATTATTCAAGGTTTGGGTATATCTTCTTAATGCAACGTAAGTCTAAAGCCCTAGACAAGTTCAAGGAGTATAAAGCTGAAGTTGAAAACTTGTTAGGTAAGAAGATAAAAACACTACGATCTGATCGTGGTGGAGAGTATATGGACCTCCAATTCCAAAACTATATGTAGAACATGGGATTGTGTCCCAACTCTCGGTCTCTAGTACATCTCAGCAGAATGGTATATCATAAAGGAGAAACAGAACCTTGTTGGACATGGTTCAGTCTATGATGAGTTATGCTCATCTTTCAGACTCGTTTTGGGGTTATGCAGTGTAGACTGCATGTTATATCCTGAACAACGTTCCCTCGAAAAGTGTTTCTGAAACACCTTTTGAGTTATAGAGAGACCGTAAAGGTAGTTTACGCCACTTCAGGATTTAGGGCTGTCCGGCACATGTGCTAGCGACTAACCTAAAGAAGTTGGAACCACGTTCGAAGGTTTGCCTCTTTGTAGGCTACGCAAAGGAAACGAGAGGTGGATACTTCTATGATCCAAGTGAGAACAAAGTGTTTGTTTCCACAAATGTTATCTTCTTGAAAGAAGACCACATGTGGGATTATAAGCCACGAAGTAAACTCGTTTTCCTTGAGATCTCAAGTGAGACTCAGACTGCTGAGGGTTCAACATGAGTTGTTGAACAGGCCAACAGATCAACAAGAGTTGTTGAGGTTGGAACGTCTAGTCAACCAACTCAAGAGTTGAGACTGCCTCGCTGTAGTGGGAGGGTTATGAACCCACCGGATCGCTACATGGGTTTGGTTGAAGCCCAAACGTCATTACGAATTATGGGGTCGAGGATCCGTTATCTTTTAAGAAAGCAATGGAGGATGTTAACAAAGATGAATGGGTTAAAGACGTGAACCAGGAAATGGAGTCTATGTACTTCAACAATGTCTAGGAGCTTGTTGATCCACCTGATGGGGTAAGATCTATTGGGTGTAAGTGGATCTGTAAGCGAAAGAGAGATGTAGATGGAAAAGTGCAAACCTTTAAGGCTAGACTCGTGGCAAAGGGTTATACCCAGGTTGAGGGAGTTGACTTTGAGGAAACTTTCTCACATGTTGTCATGCTGAAGTTTATCAGGATTCTCCTATCCATAGCCACATTTTATGATTATGACATATGGCAAATGGATGTCCAGACTGCCTTTCTTAATGGTAATCTTGAGGAGACCATCTATATGACTCAACCAGAGGCGTTCATAGTTCTAAATCAAGAGCAAAGAGTTTGCAAACTTAATAGGTCCATTTTTGGGCTGAAACAAGCATCTAGATCTTGGAACATCAGATTTGACACTACTGTCAAATCGTTTGGCTTTGACCAAAATGTTGATGAGCTTTGTGTTTACAAGAAGATTATCAACAGCTCAGTAGCTTTCCTGGTACTGCATGTGGATGATATCCTACTCATTGGGAATGATGTAGGGTATCTAACTTACATTAAGAGTTGACTAGCTGCCCAGTTCTAAATGAAAGATTTGAGTGAGACACAGTATGTTCGCGGGATCAGATTATTCGAGATCGAAAGAACAAATGGTTAGCCCTGCCTCAGGCATAGTACATTGATCAAAGATTGATCAGCTACAGGATACAGGATTCTAATAGGGGTTTGTTACTCTTCAGGCATGGAATCATTCTGTCTAAAGATCAAAGTCCTAAGACACCTCAAGAAGTTGAGGAGATGAGAAGGATTCCCTATGCTTCTACTGTAGGAAGCATGATGTATGTAATGTTGTGTACCAGACCCGACATTTACTATGCAGTAGGGATTGTCAGTCAGTATCAGTCCAATCTAGGATTTGATCACTGAAAGACGATCAAGACGATCCTCAAGTATCTTCGGAGAACGAGGGACTACATGCTTGTGTATGGAGATAAGGATCTGATCCTTACAGGATACACGAACTCTGACTTTCAGACCGATCGGGATTCTCGCAAATCGACATTGGGGTCAGTGTTTACTCTGAATGGAGGGGTTGTAGTCTGGTGAAGCATCAAGCAATGATGCATCGCGGACTCCACTATGGAAGCCGAATACATAACAACTTGTGAAGTAGCTAAAGAAGCTGTTTGGCTGAGGAAGTTCCTTTCAGATTTGGAAGTTGTTCCAAATATGGATTTGCCAATCACACTGTATTGTGATAACAGTGGAGTTGTGGAAAATTCGAAGGAACTTCGGAGTCATCATCGGGGTAAACACATAAAATGAAAATATCACCTGATCAAGGAGATTATGCATCACGGTGATGTGATAGTCACAAAGATTGCATCAGAGCACAACGTTGTTGATCCCTTTACAAAGGCCCTCAAGGCTAAAGTGTTCGAGGGTCACCTGAAGAGTCTGGGTTTGCGGGAAATGTGGCATCTTGTCTAGGGCAAGTGGGAGATAATACTAGGGTACGCCCTAGTTTATTGTATATTGTACATTTTTATATTGTATTGTACATTAGTCTCCCGAGTCATTAGGAAAAGTGGGAGATTGTTGGGATTTGTGTCCTAATTCTTCCGGAGTCTCGTTGTTTTGTAAAGATACACATTGTTTAATGAATAAAATAAGTGTTATTTAATTTTGGCATTTACTCATATCCAATAAAAAAATCTCCTTGGTTATCTTATGTGAACTTAAGCATGTATATGTGATATGCAAGTGGATCATGCCTTAAGTGGTAACCTAAATAAGTATGCAGTATAAGGATTAAGGTGGGATACCTGATCCTAGTGACACTATAGATACGGCCAGCTTTGTAGAGGTTTGCTAGTGTTGTAAACTACTACAGATGGTACGAGTGAAAGTGTCCTATACAAATAGTTTGTATAAGACCTGGATCACGAGATGACTAGACTCTGTATATAACACCGTTGATACTAGAGACTTATATCTCACCTAAACGACCATAGGTTACACGACCTCAATCCTGAATGTTTTGGGAACTCCTGCCTTTGAGAACAACCCATTGATTAGTATGGGTGAGAGTGGGCAGATTGCCAATTCAACATGCCTACCTTTTTGGGGACTTGTCTGATCTAGGAGCTGGGAACTCAATCCACAAGATGGAATTCACTCCTTTCTCGAAGCAGGAATAAGTAGAAAGATTACTCCCTTAAGGGCTGATTTCGGGGCTTGAACATAGTAGCCACAGCTTCTCTTTGGAAGAGAAGACTCAGTCATAGTAGAACTATGACTTATGTTCATTAGAGGGATCAGTGGTACTTAAGGAGACAGATGTAACTACAGGGGCATAACGGTTATTGGCCCAGCTGTACTTACGAGCGATCTGTGAAGGGTTGTCGCACTGCTGATTGGTTAAGATGGACACATAATATATCTATGGTAAGGAGAGTTCAGTTGTTGGTCTTTAGTGGAGTGCCTGACAGTTAATGGATGGTGAATCCCGTGACTAAAGAGTTTAGTCAGTTATTCATGTACCGTTGGAGCTACAGGTTCATAGTCCCCTTGGTAGCTCAATGGATTTAGTTGAGAATCAGTTCGGTGTTGATTTAAAATGTTCAAATTGACAAGAGGTATTTTGATTATATAAGATATAATCGATATGATGTATGAGATACATCTAGTGGAAGATTGATGTAAATGACATTTACATTAAGTACTATGGAATAGAAAAAAAAACTATGGTTTATATGTTTCATGAGATGAAATATTAAAACTATAGGTTATGAATATAGTATGATAAGTTGGTTATCATTTATATTTATAATAATATTATTTATTGGATAATTAATTCTTTTTCTTTAATAACCAATTGAGTGGGTGGTTATTAGATTTTCATAATAATCGTGAGATAAAAGGAAAATGGTTTTCCTAATTTTAGTAAGATTTACAAACTGTTGAAAATTTTTTTCATAAAAGTTTTTTGAGATTTCTCTCAGCAAAAAGGATCTCACGGTAGTCGTCAAGTAAATGTAGATTTACTAAACGATAGCTTGGGCGAGCTAAATGATGCGTGGAAAATGGAGTAAATAAATATGTGTTTATCGTTCGTTCTCCATGCGTTGCTAGTCATGCGTTGGACTAAAGGATATGCAATATGCGTCTAAGAATCTAAGTGATGACCATACGTTCCTGCCACAAGTTTTCTTATTCTCTCGCCAAGTACAATGAGATCGCAAGTTTCTCGGGTGATCCGAGGTCGAACTCAGGGACTTGTAGCTAAATGTTATAAAGTAAAGTGTTTGCGACGAAGAATAAAAGAATATTGAAGGTTATGGGCTATGCGCTACTCCTACTCCTAACTAACAAATTAAGCAGTGGAAGTATGACTATGAGAGATAGAGACATGACAATTGTTAATGCGTAATAAAATGCATGGAAAAATAGATAAAATGGCGGGGATGACTTCACCACATCACTAAGCTTGATCGCAAGTGTAACCCCAGCCAACACAAGCTATGCGATTATGCTATACACACTTGACAAAGACGCATGCGATGTATATGCGATAGTGTCGATAGGCCTTATGTCTAAGTCTCTATTCTTGCTCACGTGCTCCCACACATAAACAAAATGACCGCATACCATTATATCCTACTTCTGGACGCATGCAATGTGATCGCATACTTTCATATCCTATCTATAAGGTGCATACATTATGTAATAGCAAACAGAGCTTATCTCTAAGCCTCTATTCTTGCCTATGCGATCCAATCTGACTCTCTCAATCCTAGGTTTGGTTTTTAGACTACTCTCTCAAGTATTCCTAAATGATGAATGATGCGCTCATCAGACAAGGTAATCACATAAACATGATTGACATAAGATTATTCCTATCTCTAGGAACACTGCTTATTTTGCTTAGTGTATTCCACCACTTACCCTCCCGGGCAGTTAGCTACCGCTAATCAGCTCACAAGACTCGCGCAAAGCACACCTCTCAGTGGTTTGCTACTTGCTTCATATGTCTATGTCGCATGATTGAGTATGCAATACTTTAGCAATCTTACTTAGTCTTTGTAGTGAAAGTAAAGGATGATAAGAAAATGAAGATGGAATTGAAGGAAATAGAGAAATGCATTGATCACAAAATGTATTAATCTCTTAAGCCACAATGTAATACAATACAGAGATAGAAGAGATATGGAGGGCCAGATGGGCAATGTTTTGCTTCCATCAGATGTGTGTCAAGGCTGTCGGTGGTGCCATGGATAGGCGATGGAGTAGTCTCTCTCGAGATCTGTCTCCGGCGGAGCTCCAGTCGTCACTCGAAATGGTAGGAGGAATGAAGAACTCTCAAGACTATCTTTTCACGTTTTTGTCTGGATCACAAGGATCTGCCCTAAGCAGAAGCTCAGATGATTTCAAGTTGTGCTCTAAGACTTTTATTTATAAAGTTTTATTGTCGACAACATTAATGGTCCTTCTCTGAAATTCTGTAGCTAATGGTGTGATGGACCTGCTCTGAATCTCTACTGTTAACAGCATGGTAGGTGAAATGTCAACATCATCTTTTGATACTCTTGAGGTATGCGTTCATGTTTGGTTTCCGAAGTACCAATGCATTCCACCACCCTTGCGTTCATCCCTCTATTATGGTTATTACTCTGTAGCCGCAACCTCTATGTATGGACACATACGGTTAATGGCTGCAACATCCATGCGTCGAACGTATGTGATTGCCTCCACAATGGTGAGATTCGCCGCATGCGACCGATTCCTGCGTTAGCGACAAAGATAGACAATTGGATGCAAAAAAACGCATAATAATGGGTTAGGCGACATTTTCATTGTTGACCGATGCAAGCTCACTTTCTCATGAATTCTTAGTATAATCGTCGCATATTCTTCTTAACAGCCCTCATAATTCTAAATAAAAGGCTTATAATAACGTACATTTCTGCCCGTCATCACTAAACAATCGTGCAGTGGCGAGCTAAACGATCGTACATTATTTACTAAACAATCACATAGCTTTTGCTAGACGATCACTTGCCCAAAGTAAACTATCGTGTAGTGTCTGTAGGTGAGAGACCAAGCTAAACGATCGCATAGTTTTTGCTAGACGATCCCATAGCTTTAACTAAACGATTGGGCATCGACCTATACGATAGGTCTCTGTCATCTCCCACTTGCCCAGTCGAGTACACGATTGATGTTTCCTCCTTCATCTGCCTCATACCAAGTCCGAACAGAGCCCATCCTCTGGATTCTCATACCAAGAATACCAAGGTAGCCTTGTTGGTGGTGTCATACTCAACTCGACACCATCGAGATGCTGTGAAGGTCGTTTATGTGTTTGCTGAGGAGTTCGTGGCGGAGGCGATCATTGAGGATGAGCGCGAAGTGTTCATGCTATGTGCGATCGTGTAGATCGAGCATTCGAGGTTTCTATTGTTCGAGCGTTCGTGCGTAAAAGAGCGTGGAGATGCATCTTCAAATGTTCGTAGAGTTTTCTCTTTGTTCATTTGAGTTTTTTCATGTTGTAATTTCTATATTAATTGTATAACCGCATGTTGTAGACGACTGTAATATGTGATGTTCATTCATGATTGTAATTTGAAATAATCTTATTTTTGTTGCTCATGGAAATCTCGAATCCAATTTCCTTCAAGCTCATGACAGACAGAAGAGCTACATAGATAAGAGAATAAGAGAGTTAATGTTCGAGATCAAAGAACGGATATTCCTGAAGTTATCTCCATGGAAAGGGATACTCAAGTTTGGTAGAAAATGTAAGCTGAGTCCAAAGTATATAGGACCTTACAAGATAATTGAACGAGTAGGACCGGCAGCTTACAAGTTAGCATTACCTATTGAGTTATCCAAGATACATGATGTTTTCCATGTATCCATGTTAAGAAAATATGTACCCGACCCTACTCATATTCTTCAAGAACAACTAGTGCAACTGAAGGAGAATTTGTCTTATAAAGAGAAACCACTTCAGATTTTAGACAAGAAAGAACAGGTGTTAAGGACACAGGTTTTCAGGAGTATATTGGACAATAGTTTTCATAAGAGGGTTCACATTTATTGTCTTCACATCTCTTTCCAGATTAAGAGGGTAATTTGGGTAAGGGTATAACAGTATGCCTTAGGATACATGTCTCACCAGCTTACATTTTTCCAACTTTAGTGCAAGCGGGAGATTGTTGGGATGTATGCAATAAAGCCTCGTAGTTATATGTTAGTTGAATCAATAGTTGATTAGTTTTTATGTAACTTGTACAATAATACATTAAATCAAGATCCAGGGTTATCTAATGTACCTAAACATGTATATGGAGACATACAGATGGATCATGTTTAAGTGATAACCTAAATGGTTTGTAGTATATGGATAAGGTTGGGTGCCTCATCCTGGTAAAACTACTGATACGACCGCTTTGTAAATGTTAAAATTGCTGTAAGATGGTACAAATGATCTAATCCTGATCATTCATGTGGAGACATGTGAGCGGGGGCATCCTATACAAAGAGTTTGTATAAGATCGAACACAAAATGTTAAGTTTCTCTTTATAACGTCGTTGTTAGAAGAGGCTTCCATTTCACCAGAATGAACATAGGTGACTTGACCTTAATCCTGAGTGAGTTATGAACTTCTGTTTATGAGGGTGGTACTTTGATCTGCATGGGTGAGAGTGACCAGATTCTTCAACTCAATATGTCTACTATTCTGGGGTTTCATCTGATTAGGGAGCTGAAAACACAACTACACATAAAGAAATTCATTCATTCCCTATTGTTAGGGTAAGTAGATAAATTGCTCCCTTAAGAACTGATTTCAAGGTTTGAAAAATGAGGCGTCTCATCCTCCCCTGGCCCGAGAGGGATTTAGTCATAGTTGGACTATGACTAATTGTTCATTAGAGGGATCAGTGGTACTTAAGAAGTTAATGTAACTACATAAGTAAAACGATAATTTGACCCTGCTGTACTTACGAGCAATTTGTGAAGGGTCAACATATTGTTATCAAATGGACACAAAAATATATCAATAGTGTGAACAGTGCAATTGTCAGTCTTTAGTGAAGTGACTGATAATTAATGAAGGTTGATTAAGTTAATTAAAAAGTTTAATTAATTAATCAAGTATCATTGGAGCTTCAATCTATAGGCCCATAAGGTCCCCTCATTAGCTCAATAAGGACTAATAAGAATCAAATACTTTTTGTTTAATTTGAATTGTTCAAATTGATTAAAAAGAATTAATTGTATAAGATACATAAATAATGTATGTGATACATTATAAAGTATAATGTAGGTAATACATTATATAATTTAATGAGATAAATAAATATTTGAATATGATCCAAATATTTAGTATATGAATGAGATTCATATAAAAATTTAATGTTAATATGATTCATATTAAATTTATATAGTTTTATGAGAGAAATGAATATCTGAATATGATCCAAATATTATTTATTTGAATATGATTCATATAGAAACTATATGTTAAAATTAATGTGAATATGATTCATATTAAATCTATATAGTTTTATGAGAGAAACAATTATTTGAATGTGATTAAAATATTATTTGTATGAATATGATTCATATAAAAATTATAGGTTAAAATTAATATGAATATGATTCATATTAATACCAAGGGTTATTTAAGAGAATAATAAACTATAGGTCATATTATATGTGATATAATATAAACTATAGATTATATGTTATATATGATATACAATATAGATTAAATATATATTAAAGTGGCTAATATATATTAAATTCAAATTTTGAATTTCAATTTGAATTTGAATTTAATAACTCCCTTTGGGAGTTATTCCCTCAAATTAATAAAAATAAAGGGGAAGGAGTTATAACTTTCTCAAATTAATAAAAATATGGAAGAGAAAGATGATGATCTACTATCTGGTTTTTGGCCTCTCTGTATTCTCTCAAGTTCTTCTCCTCTCCCTTACCAAGCTTAAGTGCAAGCCCACAAACTCTGCACGAGTCTCTTCTCTAAGAATAACAAGGAAGACCTCGTGGTGATGTCCTTTTTTGATTTAAAATCCCACTATAGGAAAGCATGTTACATGCATAATCATATGTTATAAGTTAGTTATAATATATAGTATGCATGGTTAGGGTTTCTAAATTTTAATATAAGTGTTATATTAAATTTTGAATGCCTTTGATGTTTATTGTGAATACAAAGAATGTCTATATTTCATAAGTATGTCTCTGATATAAAGGCTATTAGATTAAGACAGGTCACATTTGGTGATGGAGCCACAGGGAAGATCGTTGGTAAGGGAAAACTAAAATATCCCAGATTACCTATTCTTGATGATGTGGTGTTGGTAAAGGGTTTGACAACAAACCTTATTAGTATAAGCTAACTCTATGATCAAGGGTTGAATGTGAACTTTATCAAAATGGTTGTGTTGTCACGAATGATGCTAAATCTCTTGTCATGACAGGAAAGCACTCATCAGACAATTTCTATCTATGGACTCCTACTAACTTAAAACAAAGGAGTCTTGTCTTTAAGCAAGATGAATTTACCTTGTGGCACAAGCATCTTGGACATATTAACATCAAAACTATATAGAAGGTTGTGGTAAGAAATGTTGTGGTTGGCCTTCCAAATGTAAGTAGTTACGAAGGAGTTATATGTGGCAAATGCCAAGTTGGGAAGCAAACGAGAGTGTCTCATAAATGGTTATTTGTAACTATTACAAATTGCATTCTTGAGTTGATTAATGTTGATCCCATAGGACCCATGCATGTTGAAAGTCTCGGTGGGAAAAGATATGTCATGGTCTGTTTTGATGAATTTTCAAGATACACGTGGGTTAGATTCATAAGGGAAAAAATTGAGTCGTTCCAGTTGCTCAAGACACGGTGTCTTCAACTGCAAAGAGAGAAAGGGTTGAACATTTTCCTCATTTGCATTGATCATAGCAGGGAGTTTGAAAATAGTCAAATTGTTGAATTTTGTCATTCTGAAGGAATACACCATGAGTTCTCTACTCTCATCACACCTCAACAAAAATGGATTTGTCAAACGGAAAAACCGCACTTTACAAGAAATGGTTTGTGCTTTGCTTCATGCTTATGACCTTTCTTATCATTTTTGGGCCAAAGCTTTGAGTACTGCTTGCCACATATATAATCAAATTGTTGTTCGCCTTGGCACTAACTACACAAATTATGAAATTTGGAGGGGTAGGAAACCCAATATTAAATATTTTCATATTTTTGACCATCTGTTTTATATATTAGCTTATCGAGATCCACATAAATGGGATTCCAAAAGTGATGAAGGAATCTTCTTGGGTTATTCAACAAACAGCAAAGCTTATAGGGTCTTTAACTGTAGAAATTGTGTTGTGAAATCTATCAATGTTTTCATAGATGACACACATGGGGAAAAAGTTGTTGTTGAGGCAAATAAAGATGATGTTAAGTATGTTATGACAGATGTGCATAAATCAAAGCCGACGATTCCACCAAATGTTGATGACAATTTATATGACAATACTGAAATTTCTGAAAACAATATAGTCTCAGGCAATGATGATGAACAGAAAAATTCAAAGCAGCTTTCTAATAGAATCTTGAAGAATCATCCTAAAATTATAGGAGATGTTGAGTCGGACTTTCCACCAGGAATAAAGAAAATGTGGACTATCTCCAAATGATTGGCAACATTTGTTTCACATCCTCTATGGAACCCAAAAATGAATCTAAAGCTTTAAAAGATGAATGTTAGGTTAATGCTATACAAAAAGAATTTATGCAATTTGAAAGACTTCAGGTCTGCTCGTTGGTTACACGCTCTATTTCAACAAATGTTATTGGCACTAAATGGATCTTTAAGAACAAAACTGACTTGGACAGAATAGTGACATGAAATAAAGCTCACTTAGTTGCTTAAGGATACTCTCAAATCAAGGGTGTAGACTTTGATGAGACATTTACCCCTATAGCTCGTCTAAAAGCCATCAGACTTTCGCTAAGTATTGCTTGCTTACTAAAGTTCAGATGGATGTCAAAGTTTCTTTCTCAATGGGTACTTCAATGAAGAAGTTCACGATGAACAACTTAAAGTCTTTATTGATCCTATTCACCCTGATCATGTGTACAAGCTTTGAAAAGCTTTGTATGGTTGGAAGCAAGCCCCTCGTGCTTGGTACGATCACTTATCTGAATTTTTTCTTAAGTAGGGATATGTGAGAGGAGAAGCTGACAAAATGTTGTTTGTGAAGAAAGAAAAAGGGAGTCTTGTGATTGCCCAAGTTTGTATGGATGATATTGTTTTTGGAGGAATGTCTCAGCATCTCGTAGATCAATTTGTAAACCCAATGCAAACTGAATTTGAAATGAGTTTGGTGGGCGAACTGACATATTTCTTGGGACTCCAAATCGTGCAGCTTAAAGATGGAATTTTCATCTCTCAAAGTAAATATGCAAAAGACCTGGTAAAAAAGTTTAGGCTTGAAAAGGCTCGTACAAAGAGAACTTTTACACTTACTCATGTTAAAATGTCTAAAGACTCCGATGAGTCTTGTGTTGATGAGAGCCTGTATTGAAGCATTATTGGGAGTTTACTTTATCTCACTGCTAGCAGGCCTAACATTGCTTTTACTATAGGGATCTGTGCCAGATATCAAGCTAAACCTAAAGCTAGTCATCTATTGGGTGCCAAAGGAATCATTAAATACATTAATGGTATATGTGAATATGGTTTTCTGGTTTCTTTTGATACGAACTGCTCCCTTATTGGTTATTGTGATGTAGATTGGACTGGAAACTCAAAAGATAGAAAAAGTACTTCCAATGGATGTTTCTTTTTTGGAAATAATTTGGTGTCCTAGTTCAGTAAGAAGCAAAACTGTGTGTCTTTCTCCACTACTGAAGCCAAATATGTTGGTACTGGAAGCAGTTGTACTCAGCTTCTCTGGATGAAACAGATGCTCAAAGAATATGATGTCTCGCAAAATGCTATGACATTGTACTGTGACAACTTAAGTGCCATAAATATTTCTAAGAACCCAATCCAACACGGTACAACAAAACATATTGACATCAGACATCATTTCATCCAAGAACTAGTAGAAAGTAAACAGATTGCCTTGGAACAGATTCGAACTGAAAATCTGATTGCTGACATCTTCACAAAGGCTCTAAACGTTAAACAGTTTGATGCTCTTCGTTCTTCCTTGGCCCTCTGTACAATTTATTTGTAGCAACTAATCACATTTTAGAAGTGGGTCGCGAAGGGAATAAGGTCCACTTCTCTAAGGCAGAACACGTGGCATTATGGTAGTGCATGTCATGAGGCAGATCAATGTAAGTTGAAAACATTTACTACTTTTGTTTTTATAATAACTCCTGTCCGTTGTGTTTTAATAGGACATAAGTTTTTGAATTTTTGCATGTTCACATAATCTCTTAAACTTCCCCTATGACCATGGTTTCTCTCTAGTGGTTCCAAACAAAATGGTGAGTACTCAATAAGGAACTCAACTTCTAAATAAAAAATGGTGTGCTACAAAGAAAAGGCCAACAAGAAAAAGATTGATGAATCTTCTTATGAAAATGCTCCGACAAATGTTATCGAAGCTGATCAAATTCCAAACTGTAATGCTGATACATTGGGTCAAAGTAATGTTGCTTCCTCTTCTGTTATAAATCGAAAAAGATCGCATAGCATGATAACAGGTCAAAGAAAGAAGAGGAAGGGAGAGACCTCTCTTAGACTGACCATGGAGAACCTTGTGGGTCCTGGTTGTAATTCATCCCTATCAACTTCCATCTGATTCTTAAAACTCTCCAGCTATTGATCCTTCTCTTGTTGACTCTGGAAATGAAAATTTTACGTTGGTTGGGGTTGTCATACATGTTACGAATGATGAACAAAACCAAATTGATGAAAGTAAATTAAAAGGGTCTAGGGTTTCTGACGTTACGAATTCTTCAAAAGATAATTTGACTGAAAGTAATCTAACTGGGTTGAGTATTAAATCTAATATCGACAAAACTGTTCAAAATGTTGAAAGTGTCGAATCGAGGCTTTAAATGTGTTATCAAACGGTATTGCATTTAGGGTGGTTAATGAATCTAAGGATGTGGAAAAGGAAGATGATCATGAGAATTTTGAGTATCGAAATGATAAAAGTAACTTGAGTAAAGCAAGTTCTGAGAACGAAACTGAAGATGACTTGTCTGATAAGGGTGAGGAGAGTGACAATAGTCCTAAGGAGGAAAAAGCCAGTAAGAGCCCCTCTGTCTCTATTGATGTTTCCTCTAATGACCATGTGTCTGTTAGTCAGTTGAAGCAAAATGGTAAGAAAAAGTGTGTTAATGAAGGTGTTGGTTCTTTGAAGCCAAGTACTCAAAATGTAGATGTTCCTAATTCAAAATGGGTTGATGAAGAAAAAAATGAAAATGTGTTGGAAAAAGATCATCATGATATGCATGATAAGGATGTTCAGAAAACTAAGATCAAGATGAGAACGAACAAGAAGGATGTTCCTGTTGTGCCTTAAGACAATATATCTTTTCATTCTGAAGACAGTGCTAAGATGTGGAAATTTTATTGTTAACAGAAGGATTGCTATAGAAAGAGACATATCTGAACAAGCTCAAGACTGTCTAGAAATTATGATTTTACTAGTGAAGGTTGATATTGTTTACACTATGTTGAACCTTGGGCCATACTACCCTCATTTGGTTTGTGAATTTTATGTAAAACTCTCTCACCTATTTAATAATGCAGGTAACTTAGATTGCAAAAAGGTTCATGAGAGAGGTCACTCTTTTTGTTTTCAGCCTTTATCATTAACAAATTTCTAAATCGCCAACCTCCTGAGAATGTTACTGAGCATCGTTCGTCTATGTCAGATCTAGTCTTTGAGCTTACAGGGGGTGTCAAACGTGCTTGGCCCAAGAAAGGTCAATTTCCTTGCTCTGATCTCAGTATAAAGTATGTGTTGCTACATAAGATAGGGATTAAAGACTGATGTCCATCTTCTCATAAGTATGGTCTATCTACTATATTGTCAAGTCTTCTGTATCAGATTGGCACAGGGACCTAATACTATGGTGTCTTTATTATTAATCAAATTAAATATCACATTGGGTCTCAAGCCACCGAAGTTCCCTTGTGTTTTCCTAGAACTATTTGTGGGATACTTCTCGCTCAAAAGCCTAATCTTCTTTTGGACTCTGATTTCTCTAGACCTTTTCCTCCTACTCTGTCTTTCAGGTACAGATTGTATGAGGAAAAATATGTCCCTGACCTGGTTCACACTGATGTTCTTGTAGCTAAAAGTCGTCCAATTATGAAGTTTCTTCTAAATCCATGCGGAAAAAAAATGATGCATGTGTTGGCGAATTAATCAAAATATCTTGACGTTTTAGCTCATAATATTTCTGCTTGTAAGACTGAGGTGGATGATAGGTTGAATTTACTACGTAGTGCTTTAAATGGTCTTGATCAGGGTGGAAGCTCTAATGCAGAGGATGACGATATGCATGTTTGATGATGTCTTCCTTGATCAAATCTTCTCTAGTTGTTTTTTTTTTTTTTTAAAGCATGGTCAAAAAGGGGGAGAAGACAAAGAAAATAATTTTTAAATGTTTTTGTTTTGTGGTATGGTGGTTTCTAAATTGATTCTGTTATTGTCTGCTGATGTGATTTGCCTCTCAGAATGTTATGTTTTGTTTCAATGACATTGTTATCTTACTTGCATGTCTATACTACTTTATTCTATTATTTTTTACCGATGCTTAAAAAATTTTGTCAAATGTGGAGTTTGTTAGTTTTTGTATGGTTGGAAATATTTTTTTAAGCCTCTAAAATATTATGAGATGTGTTTCTGCATTGTTGGTTTCAGGAAGAGGAATGTCTTCAATAATGTTGATCCTGCTAGATTCTTTTCTTATCGATGGTTTCCTTTGATGTTTTATTTGTCGATATTTTTTCCTTTTTGGCTCTCGGTTACTGTGGAAGTTAGGATTGCCCAAGTGTTTCTGCTATTCATATTTAAAGGATTCTTTGTCTTTCGAAAAGGGTTGGTCGTATTATTGTGAAAAGTTTTTATAGAAATAAAATAATCAGTGTGTATTCGATCGCATTAACAAAGTTGTGTTTTTCTCAAAGACGTACTCTGTGTTCCTCACATCAAGAGTAAAAAGATCTTTTGAGAATAGGCTCTCAAGCTTAGGGGGAGTCTAGACCATTCGAGCAAAGAGGCATTTTCTTTTAGAAGGAAAGATATGACACAAGTGAGGAGTCTCACGTCTTGAGGGGAGCTCAAGCCTTATAGAGAAGGAGTCTCGATCTTAGAGGGAGCTTGAAATTTACTTCATTGATAATATAACTTAGGGGAAGTCTAAGATACTATGAGAAAGAGTCTCACACTTAGAGGGAGCCTAGTCTATTAGTTGAGTGATAAATTTGTACGAGAGTCACTATAATCGTGCATCTATTACAGATAAGTTATCATTGATATTAGTGACCTTGTGTGTGTGTGTTCTTTCTTTGCTTAGTATTTACTATTTGCTACAATGTTTACTATTTTCTACCCAAACTAAAATAATCTACACACAAACATTAACTATTATAACCAACTCAGCACCCCAAAACCCCCCTTGGTTCCTATATTCCAAAATATTACGATTCTACTTTCAAGATTCGAGTTTTGTTTTAATTTTAGTTCCTAAGTTTTAAGATTTATATTTTTAATATTTTCTCTCTAAATACTCACTTTAGTATTTGACGTCGATGTCAATTAATTAATTTAACATAATTAAATAGTAAAAAATTTAAACTAATTTTGATAGTGATGAAAAAACAATAGTGATACTCAATTAGTTAAGTTTCATTTAATTCTTTTAAATTAATTAATAAACATTACCACTGGGAGCAAGTATTTACTGGAAAATAAAGGCTAAAACTGTAAATCTTGAGATTTAAGAACTAAATTAAAATAAAATTAAAACTTCAATGATAAAATTATAAAAATTTTAAAACTTATTCTATGAGGTTTGATTTAAGTGCCATTTTGGTCTTTACCATCAAATTTCTAACTACTAACAAAAAAAATGACATGGCACAATTGATTGGTGCGAGACAGGGGACCTTTATGCACATGGTCATTCCAAGTCTTCAAGTCATGCTTAAAATATATTGTTTTTCGTGTAATTTTTACCTTGATTTGGATTCAAGAAAATTTTTTAAAAGGATTTTAAATCATATGATTTGAAGTCTGAGAAACAATTATTTTGTTTGGAACAAGAAAAATTTGAAATGAATATATTTAAAATTTTGTGTTTGAATGGTAACTAGAAAAGAAAAGAAAGTTAAGAATTTACTCATATAGACTTTTATAATAATTTGAGAAATTTTTGTAAATAGAAAAATCCTAAAAATATTTACATTTTATAGCAACAAATTTCAAAAGTATTTGTATTTTTTAAACTTGTTGTTATAAAATGTAAATATTTTTAAATATTTTTTATATTTAAAAAGATCCCTTTAAATTATGATATGTTAATTAAAAATTAGAATTTGACAAGGTTAGTTAAGAAATTTACTTTTAAATCCTATGAAATCCTGCAAAATACGAGCATTTTAGTAAGGAAAGTTTTTAAAGTAAAATAGGATTTGAAATCACTTAGAATTTTGAAATCATTATATTTAATGTAGTACTAAACAATGGAATTCATTTGAAATCCATTTATGAATTGAAATCCCTCAAAATCATGAGATTCCAAATAGGCCATTAGGGGTGTTTAGCTTACAAACTCGAGTCAAATTGAGTTGTTAAATTGGTAAAAATTACCACCTCAACCCAATTCTCCTTCCCTCCCTCCAATATTTCTTATTACTCCACCAACCGATCAAAATTAAGATTTCCATATTCATGGTACTAAAGTTCTATCTACATGTCAATACTTTCATATTCTCATATGTTTGACATCGTGCTATGATGGATGCATTGACATATTATTATATCATAAAAAAATTATGAAACATAAAAAGTAAGCATACAAAAATATAGAATGTTTATTTACTAATTATTTTTTTGGATTTTTTACCATTTTTTTAAAAAAATATCCATCGACGTTGACATTTTGACATTATTTTTATTAACACTTTTGTAAGATTGAAACATTTTAATGTTGCCCATGATTATTAATCGTTTTTTAAAGAAATAGCTACCTTTGGATTGTGGTACTAAAAGTTCATCAATAGGTCTAATTGGTTTTTTAACTTTCTTTTTATGTTTATGCAATTCTCAAACTTACAAAAATTTAATACAAATTTGACAGCTTTAATGACATGTTAGCTACAAAATAAAAGAAAAAGAAATGGTAAGGACCTATTAGATGTAACATTGAAGGTTTTATAGGCTTATTAGACCATTAAAAATCATATCTATTTGAAACGACTCTAAAATATTAAGGACCAAAATTGTGTAATACCTCATTTTGAACACGTATAAATGCTATAATTTTAGTTGAATTTTGTTTCAATTTGGTTTATAGAATTCAAAATCTATCTTTTCTACTTCAATTTTCACCAAATACCCATTTCTAGTTATTGTATTTTTAATATTACTGTCTATTAATTAATTTTTTTAAAAAATATTATTGTAATTCAAACAATACTTGGGTACATCTTCTTTATCCATCTCATTCTCATCACAAAAAAATAAATTAAAATATTTCAAAAAAAAAGAAGTGAGAAGAATTTATCATGTGACAAATTATGATTAAATAATTTGATGAGATGCATGAAGATAGATGCTATCTAGGATGCGATTTGAAACCTAGGAACTAAATTGAAATCAAATTCAAAATTCAAAGTGATTTTGAAATTCAAGACTAAATGAAAACCATATAAAAAACTTATGGATCAAAAAAAAGAAAAATAATAATAAATTCGATGAATTATCATATGTAAACCTATAAATCAATACCATTCATAAAATTTTTATATCAATCTAAATGAGTTGATATCAATACCATTCTTTTTTACACCCATATTGGTGAGCATCTCGAGGGGTTCTTTATCCAATTCAGATTTTCTTTAGCGGTTATGTTATCTCATTCTTATCCCAATAATTTCACGGCCTACAAAACTTACTCATGTTATCACTTATCAGGAATATTACTTATATTTTCAAAATTTAGAGGAAAAAAATGCATTTCTTTAATTAAGTTTCTTAACAATTTGCACATAAGATTATTTTTAAAAAAATATTGCACAAAAGATTTGAATAAATATCACAACTAGATAATACTTTATATGCTGATTCCAAGACTTGAATAATGTGGTGTTACACCCTCTCTAATCCGAAATGGGTTGGGTCATAGTTGAACTATGACTTATTGTTCATTAGAGGGATCAATGATACTTAACGAGTTAAATGTAACTGTAGGGATAAAACGATAATTTTGGTCTAGCTATACTTACGAGCAATTTGTGAAGGATCAATACACCTTAGTTATATCCAATGAGCATAGAAATATATCTAGTGCAAAATATATTTGTAGTGCGAATAGTGCAGCTGTCAGATTTTAGTAGAGTGAAATAGAAGTTGATTAATTTAATCAAAGAGTTTGATTAATTAATCATAAGGTCCACTCGCTAGCTGAATTGGGATAATATGATAATTAAATTAATTTGGATTAATTTGAATTGTTCAAATTAATAAAATGAATTATTTATATAAAATTGTATGAGATATAATTTGAGAAGAAGAAAAAAAAAAAGCAATCTTAATATGAATTTTATTCATATTAAATATTTGAGAGAATTTGTTTATATATATATATATATATATATATTAAATTAAAGTGTATATATAATATTAAATTAAAGTATATAAATAAATTAAATAAAAAATAGTTTTATTTACTTATATGTATTTTTAATTACATAAACATTTTATTTTCTCCAAATAACTTATAAACCTTTCATTTTCTTCAATAAATTCTCTTATTATTATTTGGAAGATGAAAAGAAAGATTTTTTCATCTTCCACTTGCACTATTAAATACTCCAAAATGTGTTGAAGTTGTAAGGTATTGAAAATATTGAAGTTGTTGAAGGTTTTGGAAAAGTGTTTTTTCTCTCAAAACAAAATTATTCTCTCTCCAAATTATTTAAAGAAGCCCACAAACTCTGTTCTCTACCCTGAGAATATCAAGGTCTCCACGTGGTGATGTCGATTGATTTTGAACACTTGTGTTTTTTTATTGTTGGAGAGGAAATCATGAAGAGACTAGTCTTCAAGGGTACGTTTTCCAAATATTTTCTTCTTCTTAATTTCTATATGTATATGTGCATGCTTAATTGATCATGTGTATTCTATTTCCGTCACATATATTCTTTGCGCGTTATGTAAAATTAAAATTAGGATGCAATCTTTTCGGCAATGGGTACTCATGTATACTTTCACTTTGTTTGTTTCTTTTTAAAAAGGAAAAGATTTGGACTGATCTTGAATTTGAGTTTGGACTTGTACTGTAGGTTTATTGTTTTTTTAAGAAAAAAACTTTTTAGACTGGTCATAAATTTGTTGGAGTTTATTTATTTGAGTTTGGACTAATGTTGGATTGAATTGTTAGTATTAACCTATTAAGTTAGACTAATATTTTGTCTACAATAAAAATTGTAAACATTTAATTAAATATATCGTTCTGTCTTGAAGATTTAGTCATTCTTGAACCTGGAAATGTTAGGGACAATGATATTGATGTAGAACTTGATGAATTATTTGGAAATGCAGGAAGTGTAGAACATGAAAATGAGTTGATACTGTCAGAGATGATCACCCAAATAGATTGGGACATTACTAATTCAATTTGTGAACAAGGGTCAATATTGGGGGAAAGGAGTGGATATGTAGATAAGTCTAGTTTAATATAAAGAGAAATGTTATTTGACACTAAAGAAGATCTACAACTGGCCTTAAAAAAGTATTGCGTGACAGAATACTATCAAATTTTCATTGTAGAATCGAACCAAGATATTTGGTATGTAAGATGCAAACAGTGGAAGGATGGTTGTGACTGGAGGTTACGTGCTTGTCGATGTAAAACTCATGGGATGTTTGAAATTACTAGACTTGAAGGAGAGCACTCATTTTGTACTAAAAAAATAATATAGGATCATTCACAACTTGATTCGAATTTTATGAGTATTGAAATTCAAAATATGGTTAGAGCTGATCTTGGGGTTCCTATGGCCTTACTTCAAGAAGCAATTAAAAAAATATGGGTATAATGTTAATTATAGACATTCGCAAGAAAAGAAAAGAGCATTGATTGTTGTGTTTGGTTATTAGGAGAAATCATATCCAGAGCTTCTGTATTGGTTGAGTGTTGTTGTGCATTACAATCTTGGAGCACGATCAGATTGGTATTTTCTTCTGTTAATGTGTCAGGTGCAACTACTTTTTGTCGAGTTTTATGTCCTTTGTTTCTACAAGAGAAGTGTTCAAATATTTGATTTATGTTCGAACGACTTCTTTCACTGGAATCCAGAATTATGCAAATACTTTCCGTATGAAGGTCACTCCCAGGGTGACACAAAGTATCCCTTAAATCTCGATTGTGAACTGTTAGGTACATGGGAGCTAAAAATAACATATCGAATATGTTACTAATCTCTCCCACTGAAGTGTTCTAATAACTTTATCATATATAAGTTATTAAACTCCCACTGAAGTGTTCCATTAATATGGGTAAAATTATATTTAGGTTCTTTTCGACTAATTAAAACAACCCTCAGTCTAAGTGGTTTGTCCAAGTATAACGCTTATAACTGGATTTTAACCCACAATGTCTAAGTGATAAACCATTTTATTACCTCACACTGCTCACGTACACTTATAAAATCAGTTAACAACATTCAATTATTCGGCCATAATCCCCAGGTAGGAGATGTTTCGTAGACCGTCAACTTAAGTACCCCCAGCCTTAGACAGAATTATCTAGCGGTTGAGTTTGTAACCAGGTTTTACAAGATGTCAACCTATTATAACTTATTAAAATGGGTGATGAACTTACGTGAGCATGAAACTTATCTTCATTATGGATTTTAATGTCTAACTCAAGTTTATAACAACTTATAAAAATAGACATGCTCTTACATCCACAACATGCATCAAAGGCATTCAAATTTAATATAACAGTTATATTAAATAACAGAAACCCTAAACATGCATTCTATACATTATAACAGATTATAACATATACATAATGCATGTAACATGCTTCCTATGGTGGGTTTTTAAATCTAAATGGCATACAATATGCACAAACATACATCACATGCATAAATATTTTTTAAAAAATACTTATATGGTTCAGCTTTGGCATCGAAGGCAAGCATAATAACTAAATTATTACAACCCGATTCAAAACCAGCATCAAAACGGTGTAAAATAGCTCGAACCGACCCAAATCGAACCACCACTTGAGCTGGACCGAATTGGGGCTGAACCGGACTAGAACTGAAGAAAATCAGTCAAACCGGCCTTCCTCGGTTATCCTTGCTCAGTCAAACGAGTCAAACTCGAGAAACTGGTTCAGATCTAGCTGGTAAACAAAAATCTCGTTGGGTTAAACAGGATCTCACTCAAAAGCTTGAAATCTCGCTAGAACTCGATTAGAATCTCACTCATAAGAGAAATCTCGCTCGAAGCTTAATCAAAATCTCGCTCAAGGTGGAAATCTCGCTCGAAGCTTGAACAAAATCTCACTTAAGGTGGAAATCTCGCTCGAAGCTTGAACAAAATCTCGCTCATGGTGGAAATCTCGCTTGAAGCTTGAAAAAAATCTCGCTCAAGGTAAAACTCTCGCTCAAAGCTTGAACAAAATCTCGCTAATAAGCTTGAACGACGAGATTTGAGCAGATGCTGAAGAACTGATTCCTGTTGCTCGACCTTCTTCATTTCTTTCTTCAATTACAACTTAATTTCAACTCTGATGACTCCAAATAAATTACAGACTCTTGAGCACACATATAAGCTCATCAAACAAGAACCAATTACAAATTTAACTTGGAAATCAAAGAGAAAACTTATGCTAAAGCTGAATAACATCCATATCAATCCATAAACATGTAATATCAAAAATTCACTCACTAAAACTCAAATTAACGTTAATTGAGTGCTTAAATCACGCTCTGATACCAATTGATGGAATATACAAGCATGTAACAAAAGCAAACAGAATCAATAAGCACTCTAATTACATTTAATTTGAGTTCTAAAGCATGCTATTTCATAAATTCAAAAGAGGGTTTCAAGAAGAACATACCTTTTGACGATTTATCCTAAATCAAGCTACTCTTCACTCCAAATCAGCTCTAAATCGATAGTGAACCACCAAAAGATCTTCTCTACTATTCTCAGCCTTTAATTTGAGTGGTGAAACTCGAAATTGAGTGAATTTGGTGAAGGATATTAAGGGTTCTTGTGAGGAAGAAGATAAAGTAGCAGAAACTCTTTTCAGCTTAAGAACAATTGAGAGTTTATATTTCTTCAGCATGCTAACATTCCTCAACCATCAAATGGTCAGCACCTACTTCTCAATTCAAGTGGGATTTGTGTATGCTTGTAGGAAGAACACCTCCTGCTTAAGGTGTTTTGTAGGCAAAACCCATATAATCCAGTTTTTCCAATTTTTCCATTTCAATAATCAATTAATTTAAAAATTAATCAAATATCAAAATCCAATTTCTTAAATTGAATTTAAAATTGGAAATTAATTTTAATTTTAATTAATTAAACATATTTAATTAATTAATTAATTTAATATCAAATATCAAATTAATCACACATTAAATTTAAACATGAATCTAATTCATGTAATTGATATTTAAAACAATATTTAAATATCATAAACTCTCCAATTTCGTTTAATTTTAATAAATTAAACGTTAAAAAATTATATCAAATATAATTTATACAAACCCTAATTTGAATTTGAACTTATCCAAATTCAAACCCTAATTTCAATTTGAACATTTGAAATCGATATCATTCCAAATTCACTCAATCTAATAATTCAAGGTGTTCATGTTTTATGAGCTAGTAGAGGGACCTTATAGATCTACGGATAATGAGCTCCAATGATTAAGATTAATTGACTAAAACTCTTTAGACCAAATTAATCAGTATTCGTTAACCATCAAGTCACACCACTGTAGCTCGATAGTTGCACTCTCTTCATTGTAGATATATTTGTGTCCACATGATTTAGCCATAACTAGTAAGTCGACCTTTCACAAGTTGTTTGTAATAACGGCTGGGTCAATATGTTGTTTTATCCCCGATATTACATCTTGTTCCTTAAGTTTCTACTGATCCTATAATGAACAATTGGTTTGTGATCCAGTCACTAAACCAAATCCTCGGTGAGAGGGTGGAGCCTTTTGTTCAAGATTTGGATTCAGTACTTAAAAGAACAACATTTCTCCTATCCCTAAATCGGGTAGGTGTGAATTCTGTCTTACACCTTATGTCCCTAGCTATCTACCCAGTCTTACCCCTGAAATGGGAAGCTTATTGAGCCGGCGTTTTTGAGTCAACCCTCACCTACGCAAATCTAAGGATAATCCAAATAAATAGGAGTTCATAGTTAGCTCAGGATTAAGATCGAGTTACCTAGGTCATTTAGGTGAAATAATCAATCTTATACAGTAAACAACGTTATAAAGTAAGAGTGACTTATTTCTTGATCCGATCTTATGCAAACTCATTACATAGGACGCCCCCACTCCTCATGACAATACATGAATGAATCTGGATCACTTCGTTTGTAGTATCTTTACAACAACTTGTAACAACTACAGAGTAGGCCGGTGCCCAACCTTAATCATGTACTATAAACCGTTTTAACTATTTACTCGAACTCTATCCATCTCTATCTCTCTACATAAAGTTCAAGTATTCATATAATAGTCATGGATCTTAGTTTATTGGATTTAGACTTTATGAATGAAATTAATAGATTCAATACCTTTATTAAAGAAATGTTAAATAACATCTATATTGATAATAGAATATGTTTAATTTTACAAACTGTGAGTTTTAGGACAGAAAACCCAACAGGTGATTTGAGGTCGAGCATGAAATTTTACTAAAAACTAATGAGAGAGACCATGAGATGTTTTAACACACGTCCCACTTCCACTTACTATAAACACTCTCTCCATTCACCTTGATATTGACCTATACAAACATCAGTGCTTCGAGGCCGAGTATAGGTCTCATGGTGTGAACTATGAGTGAGTGAAAAGAACAATGAAGTATCATACACCCCATTTTCCTCCTACTGAGTATTTTACCTAGGGTTAATTTAACTTAAGAAAAATACAGCTACTTGTTTTTACTAAGTGATTATTTATGTTTGTCCAAAAGTAACACTTACTTTTGATAGTTAAACAATTTTGATTAATGTTCATTAAACATTTTAATAAACTTTCATCAACAATTACATGCTTTAGCAAATCTATCTAATTCACCTTCGAAGTCAATTCCCAATTAGGGATATTCCATTTCTGTTAGCTGAAATACCCCAGCCTAGACAGAACTAGTCTTCGACAAATGTCCCTTATATATACATTTGCTACAAATTTAATAGTTTATTAAAAAAAATTAATCTTATTAAACTGATTAAAAAGATTAAACTAATTTCTAATCGTATTAGAAATATTGTGAACTTAGGTCTATGTGAATCATATTTAAACTATGTAAAAAAATGAATTTAAAAAGTTTAAATGAATTCTTTATTATTGATTTTAATTTCTAATATAATTTAATTATAAGAATTATAAAATAAATGAAATAAATTAAAACCATACGTTGTAATTCATGACTTATTCAGTAAAACTATAACATTTATAAAATTACCTAAAGTAGTGTCATGCTTCATGCAATCTCTATTTTAAATTTTCATTACTTAATCATATATAACGATTATATATTAAAGTTATGAAAAATTTATAACATACATCCATCTATACATCCAAACTATATATTATAACCCTTATAATATAAATGATGCATGCCTATGTTATTAATGCATGCAAACATATATTATAACATTTATAAGATATGATGCATGAGCATGCTACAAAATTAAATCATGCAACTATATTATAACATTTATAATATACATGATGCATGAAAAATGTCTAACCTATGGTGGGATTTTACTATATGACATACATTATAACATATAAATCACAAAATAAAATATATATCAAATGCATAATTTAAAGAGTAATAATTGGACTGAGATTGGACTTCTAAACAATTAATTAAATTAATATAACATCTATATTAAGAATTAATTAGAAAAATAAATATTACATAAAATTAGCTTCAAAACTATCTGACTGGACCAAAGCCATGAACCAAGCCGCGAAACACTCAAACCAAGAGAATCGGACCGCCCAGACTTCACGAACCACTCGTGAACCACGTGAATTTTTCGTCTCAAAGAGTTGCAACACTGAGACCTAGCATTGCAATGCTACGGAAAGTTTCTTCCGTTCGTCTCTTCGCAGTGTTGCAACGTTGTGTCAGTGTTCCAATGCTGCTATACAATCGCCTACTGTACAGTGGCATTCTCCTCCGAATCTTCTCCGATTTAGACCTCGTTTTCTCCACAAAAAAAAATCGTCGAAAAACTCACGAACGACACAAGTTATAACACAGACTTGATTGCAACAGTTAGGCCCAAAATATCAGGCCCTTACAAATAAAATTTGTAAAGAAAGAAGTAAAACTATACAATCCAATTCTGAAAACTTTTAAAATTGAAAATAACATACATTCCATACACATGCATCAACATAAATGCATAAAATGTACAGAACCCACCATCAATCTGTAATTTAATTCTGAAAATTGAAAAAATAGGAACCAAACCTGGCTCTGATACCAATTGAAGGACTGTGAAGTTCGATGCGGAAGCAGAATCATTCCCAATTTCAATTTCACAGAAAAGTAAACTAAAGAGAAACATAGTTATGCATTCTACAAAATTTTACAACATGCATCTAAAGGAGAAATTAAGGTTAGAAATAACATTTACCCTTGAGGAACCAATTCTTCACGAATTCCTCCTCGATCTATTCATAAACACTTCAAATCTCCTCGAACAAAAAGTATAGCAATCCCAAAGTGGACACCACCACAATAGAGCCTCCTGTATTCTCCTTAGTGGTTGAGAATTAACAGGAGTTGTGGGCTCTGTTAGTTTTTAAGTGAGAGAGAAGATTTTAGAGGAAGATAATTCTGGGAGAATACTTCACAGAAAATCACATGGACCTATATGTGATATCTTCTGTGAAGAAGATAAAAAAACGTAGAAATAAAAAATCTTTTTAAAAAAATCCTACTACCATGACTTTTCTGAGAGAATTAAGGGGAAGGAAGTTGTAATTTATATATATATATATATATATATATATATATATATATATATATATATATATATAACTATATGTTATATCAAATATAACACGTCACCTATAGTTTACATTATATCGAATATAATATAATCTATAGTTTTAAAACTCTCAATAATTAATGACATTTAATATAAATCAAATTCATATTAAATTAATTTATAGGAATCTCATTTATACAATTAGTATTTAAATCATGTTCAAATATTTAATTCCTCTCAAAATAAACTTTATAATGTATCAAATACATTATAGTATTTATATCACATATAATCCCTCAAATAATTTGAACAATTCAAATTAATCCAAAATTAATTTTCAATAATCCCTGTTGAGCTATAAAGGGGGGATTATGGATCTGTAGATAGAAGCTTCAATGGTACTTGGATAATTAATTAAATTATCCAACATCCATTAACTGTCGGTCACTCCACTAAAGATCAATAGCTGCACTTTTCACACTACAGATATATTTTTATATCCATTAGATATAATCAGTCAACAATGTGATGACCCTTCACAAATTGCTCGTAAATAAAGCTGGACCAAAATTACCATTTGCCCTTGTAGTTACATCTAACTTCTTAAGTGTCATTGATCCCTCTAATGAACAATAAATCATAGTCCAACTATGACCAAACTCCTCCCAGGCCAAGAGAGAGTGTGGCGTCACATTGTTTAAACCCTGGAATCAGCTTAGGGAGCAATTTATCTGCTTACCTCAACATTAGGGGAAGAGTGAATTTCATCTTGTGTAGTTGTGTTCCCAGCTCCTTAATTTATCTACTTACCTCAACATTAGGGGAAGAGTGAATTTCATCTTGTGTAATTGTGTTCTCAGCTCCTCAATTTATCTACTTACCTCAACATTAGGGGAAAAGTGAATTTCATCTTGTGTAGTTGTGTTCCCAACTCCTCAATCAAACAAGTCCCCAAAATGGTAGGCATATTGAGTCGGAAATCTGGCCACTCTCACCCATGCAAATCAAAGAACCGTCTCCATAGACAGGAGTTCACAACTCACTCAGGATTTAGGTCATGTCACTAATGCTCATCCTAGTAAAATGTTAGTCTATATTATTAATGGCGTTATATAGTGAGACTATTCATTTCATGGTCTGATCTTATACAAACCCTTTTATATAGAACACCCCGGCTCACATGTCTCTACATGAATCATCAGGATTAGATCATTTGTAGCACTTTATAACAATTGTAACATCTACAAAGCAAGCCATATTCATAGTGACACAAGGATATACCTTATCCATCTACTATAAACCCTTCATCTGTATGTCTCTAGTTTAAGTTATAGAAGATAACCTGGATGTTTGTTTATTTGTTTTGTGAGTTAATGCTACTAAATGTCAAATAAAATATCTCATATTTTATTAAATAAATAAATTATTTACCCATGAGATTTAAGGCATCAACCAGTAATATGAACTTAAAATATTTACTATTAAAAAATGTGACCATGAACAACTTAATATTACTACGCGTGCCACGTACACACGCATATACGCATGCACACACGGCACCAACCAAAATTTGGAGTGGGGTCTTATTGGGTCAGAATCTTGAGATTAAAACGGCATTTGTCTAACGAAGATTTGTCATTGGCGTCGTCCCACACACACACACACACAACACAACCAAAATTTTGGGTGGGGTCTTAGTGGGTTAGAATCATGAGATTGAAACGGCGTTTGTCTAACGAAGATTTGTCGTTGGCATCATCAAGACCACAAATTTCAAAACGTTAAGTCGTCGCTCCTCCAAGCCAGCTGCCGTCTTTGGTTGATAAAGTTGTCGCTCGTCCAAGCCACCACTGCTGCAATTCAAGCCACTGTCTATGGTCTATTCAGTCATTGCTGGAGTCGAGTCAGTCGCTGCCATCGTCTATGGTTTATTCAGTCGTTGGGTCAATCAGTCAAGATGTGGAAGTCGAAGTTGCCGTCAATGGAAGCCGCGAGAGCGAGTGTCAGGGTTTTAGTTGATCTTTGCCGTCTAAGTTTGAAAAAATTATTTATTTAAAATTCAAGCCAAAACGAGTCATTTGGTAACTTACCAAAACGACGCCGTTTTAAGATAAAAATATATATATATGTAACGCGAATTGGCCCAGTTTTTAAGCTTTAGATGGCAATTCTAAACCACAATCTTACCGAGTCACACGCCAGCATTTTGTGTAAGTGCTTTTGATGACGTTTTCACTTACCAAAACAAGGTTGTTTTGAAATATAAAAAATTTTTTTTTTTTATTCAACACACAAAACATTCGAAAAATTTAAAAGGATATTGTCCTTTTAGAAATTATTTAGAAAAATAAGGTTATTTTCAAGCTATTTTTAAAAATATTGTTTTTTTTTTTCTTAATAACTCGAGAGTTCAAAATTCAATTCGACTAAGGTATGTCGAATTTTGAACCATCGACCTTGTCCTTTCTTTTTTTTTTTTTTTAATTATTACACATTCCACCTTCTTCTTTCTTTTTTCTTTTTTTTTTTAATTTTTCATTTTATAAAAACAATTTCTAAAAATATTTTATTATTTTATTTAAACTCTAAAAAGAATAAATTAAAACAAAATAATATATCATAAAAATAAAAAAAATGTAAATTAAATATCTCATTTATATAAAAATAATTACAAAAATCAATGTGTCCCACAAGGCGGACGTCGTCGATTTCGAGCTGGTTGTCGTCGTCGACTTCGAAATTGAGGTTGCTCGGGTTCTTCTTGATGTTGCTCTGGTATCTTTGTAGGCGCTTCATAATATAAATATTCATTATGCTCTCCACGACCCCGACCATGTCCATGCACGTATGAAGACGAAGAACAGCCTCTAAGTCATAATGTCCTGAACCAAATACTGACATCATCATCATCCGACTAACATAATCAGTTTGACTCTACGTCTGCATCATAGGGGCAACTCTTCCACGTTATGTGCAACCTCATCAAACTCATCATCTTCCTGAACAAGTCCTCTACGTCTAGGAGCTGGTGGAGGAACAATATGTATATCGTACATATAATGAATTTCCTCCATATAGCTTTGATTGTCACTACATATAGCAATAACCTGGTTCGGATCATTCGCAACCTCACGGAGTCTACTATTGTTCGATCTCTGTGAATTATAAAACAATTAGACAATATTTAAAATAAATTTAAATTAAAAATAATAGATATATTCATTCATTTACCAGATGATCCACAGTTGCTCCCGGACGAGTGACATAGTGCCTTGTGATATTATTATACCAATGAATATATTCTGGAGTGACATTTGTGTCAAACTATTCAAGAGAAACCCCCACTGTAATAAACCTTGCACGATAGTGCCATCGCACTATCAAATGTGCAACTTTTTCGAACCAATCTCTAGTCTTTAGGTCAATATCATGCAATACGAGTTCAGTATTACAAGGCGATGGGACATCCTGCTGAAAACCGAATTGTCTCATCACCCTGTCAAGAATATGTCACTCACCAATGTGAAAATATATGAGAGGACTCATCGTCTACCATATGTTTTGACCATCCGTACAAAAATTAGGCAAAGTATGCATAATAATTTTGTACGTCTCCCAAATAACCTGAAACATAAAATATTATATTAAAGAATATTAAAGACAAATACAATAAAAATATGTATAAAATAATCAATTAGGTTCAGTGTAATGTACCTGTTTAGATTAAAGCAGATCAAACATGCATCTATACTGGCTGATTACATGTGTGGCTATCTTAGTCACACAAAATTTATCTCTCCACCTAAATTTTTAAATTGATAATTTAGAATTTAAATTAACTAGATCAGTGATATAAAAATTAAATTGAATTAAAACAACATACCGAGAACCGTAGGCTCGTCCAACTAACGTCATTAACATGTTGTAGCTGTGGAGCCATTGTTGGAAATCACTCCCAAGCCCATAGTTGCAAAAGTATGAGAGGCTCAACTATCTCTCGAACCTCAAGTCTTATTGTTTTGCATAGTTGTCTATACAACCATGCCAAGTATGCTCCACTCCACGAATACCGCCCCACATCATGGAGGTTAGCTAACAGTGGCAGGAACATCAGGTGAACAAAATGACTTGATTTATCTGAAAATAGACTTCTACCCATCATTTGTAGTATATATGCTCGTGCATATCTTATGACGGTTTCCTCGTCTGCATCATCTGTGAGCTCACGAAATTGTGTTCCTAACCATATTAAACCTAACCTCGATTCTTTAATCTTGAAGCAAGTAGGGTCGCACCGAGGTACAGTTGACAAACTTCTGACCAGTCATCGTACATCACTCTGGTGACCGGCTCACCGTCAACAGGTAACCCCAACAACACTTCTATGTCTTGTAGAGTGATAGTGCACTCTCCAACAGACATATGAAATGTATGCGTCTCGGGCCTCCATCTATCGACCAAGGTTGTGATCAGATACCAATCCAACTGAATAAATCCTAATCTGGAAACCCCATAGAATCCAGATGTGCGTAGTAGCGGTAGTATTCGAGAGTGGAGCGGGATAGTGCGCTGGAGAACTGCCTCTCGACGCTTGCAAGATATTTCTCCAGTAGTACAATCTCGCCATACAACATATGATCGATTAATTGACTGGTCGTACAAAACATCGGGATCAACAGGTCTTGGGTTTAAAGCCATGATCTGAAAAAAAAAAATACTTATTTTTCAATTAAAAAAATATTTGTTTCTCAATTAGAAGAATAATGTACAACTTAATTAAAAGAATAATGTACAACTTAATTAGAAGAATAATGTACAACTTAATTAAAAGAATAATGTACAACTTTATAATAAAAAAATTAAATATACAATAAAAGATAAGTGGGTGAAGGAAATCTCGCTAATTTTTTGTGATGAGGATCTCGCTCTAGAAGAAAATCTCGCTAATTTTGTGCTGATATATATTAGGGTTGTCGAAGGTTGAAGTTTCGACATACATAAGTCGAAACTTCAACCCTCGATAAGGAATAAGTGGGTAAAGGAAATCTTGTTAATTTTGTGATGAGGATCTCGCTCTAGAAGTCGTTAATTCTCTAGAAGGGAATCTCGCTAGAAATGTGGGCTGAATCTTGCTGGTAAGGTGAGCATCACTAGGAAGACAGTTTGTTAAAGAAATGTTTGATCTCACTCATGAAGATCTCGCTCATGAGGATGATATCGCTTGTGCATTCGAAATAGGGAATGACATAAACTTTATTGATCCTGATGGTTCTAGATTAGGATGTTTATATATTATTTCTAATTTGTTCCCATATCTACACTAAGTAACATCCCAACCATTTAAATTAATTGTTCAAATACAATTCGACTGTTTACATTTATGGTAAAATTCCCACTTGGTGGTTGGTCATACTCAACTCTATCAATACCATCAATCATATTACCATTTGTAAACAACAAAAATCTTAAGCATTTGCCTGCCATTTTCCTATACTTTTTATAAAAAGTATATAAAAAATATTGGTTTTTTTAGTATATAAACATAAACTTTTTAAACATAACAATAAATTAAATTTTTTATAACTATTTTTAAACATAACAATAAATTAAACTTTTTATAACTATTTTTAAAAATAACAATAAATTAAACTTTTCAAATTAAAATGAGGTAAACTTTTTAAAACTATTTTTTCAAATTTAATACAAAATAAAAAATTAAATTAAATTAAACTTTTTCAAACTATTTTAAACTATATTTTCAAAGTTAATACTAGAAAATATCAACTTATCACAATAAACATAACAACAATAATTTTCATATGAATAAACTAAAATTTTCAAACTATATTAAACTTTTGAAATTATATTAAACTTGTTAACCATCACAATAATTTTGTATTAAACTATAAATATCAACTTCTTAAACATAACAATAAACTAAACATTTTAACACTATAAACATCAAAGTTAATACTGAATAAATCAAATATCATAAGAATAAACTAAACTTTTCAAACATCATAAGTTCAACCCACAGATTCGACGGTAGTTCTCTTTTTTCCTTCAAAGTGACAACGTTCACTCTTTTTTCCTGTTATTTGTTATCTGACAACAACTACAAAAAATTAAAAATAATAATATAAGAACAAAAATAAAATTTATAATTATTCTTAAAAAATAAAAATTTAGTAGAGTAACGAACAAGTATAGTTGTGTGAGAATAATTTGTATTAAACGAAATACAAGAAGAGAAATGGAAATGGAAATGGGAGGAGGGGAGATGATTTCGAAGGCTTATTTTCGAAGGCAGTGAGGGGCAGTGGACTATGAAGGGGCAGTGAGTAAATTAAAGAGAGAGAAGTGAGCAAAATCAAGGGCAGTGAGCTATCAAGGGAGTGAGTGAGCAAAAATGAAGAGGATTGGGGTTTAAAAGGATGTAGGTCGAGTGTTGAACACTCGACCCACGGGTTTGGGGTGGTTAAAGAGGCATTAAGGCTATGGCAGAGGGGCATGCATGCGTCAATGCATGCAGGGAATCGGATCAGTGGCGGGCAGAGGGAGCATGCATGCAGTCGATCGATGCATGCAGGGAATCACGCAGGGGAATCGGAGCAGGGGCAGCATGGTGATAGGACCTCATGTCCTGAGTGAATTTACCCTCACTTTTCTCTACTATTCTATTTACTTATTTTGTCTTATTCTATTTACTTATTTTGTCTTTTTTTAATTTACTTGATGATAAAATCAAGGTTGACTATATTTTTTCAGACTATTTTTTTTTACTTATTCAATTATAGTCAATTTTAATATATGCACTTTCATTAAACTTACCCAATTATAGTTATTAGTTGTAACAAAATTCAGTTATTGTTGTTATTTTTTCATTAATGATTATTAGCTTTTTTTTTCTCATTGGTTATATATATATATATACATTTATGGAAAGTAAATAAAGGGAAGACAATTATGAGCGAGATCCTCCTTATGAACGAGATCCTCATGAGTGAGATCAAGCATTTCTTTAACAAACTGTCTTCCTAGCGATACTCACCTTACCAGCGAGATTCAGCCCACATTTCTAACAAGATTCCCTTCTAGAGCGAGATCCCCATCACAAAATTAGCGAGATTTTCTTCTAGAGTGAGATCCTCATCACAAAATTAACGAGATTTTCTTCGCCCACTTATCTTCCTTGTCGAGGGTTGAAGTTTCGACTTATGTATGTCAAAACTTCAACCTTCAACAACCTAATATACATCATCACAAAATTAGCGAGATTTCCTTCACCCACTTATCTTTCTTATCGAGGGTTGAAGTTTCGACTTATGTATGTCGAAACTTCAAACTTCGACAACCCTAATATACATATTGTTTCCAAGTTTTTCTTTGTTTGTTGAGTTCTCAGCGTTCAACCTCTACATTAATCGAATCATCAACCCTCGACTTCTAGCCTCGATCTCCCAAAATAACAATATTTCTCTAATAAGTTTTAAAACAACCTTATTTCCCTAATAAGTTTTGAAAACAACCCTATTAATATAAAAGGTCCCAAAACATTCCCTTTTTTTTTTAAGCTTTGGATGGCAGTTTTAAACCACCATCATAAGGAGTCAAATGACGTCATTTTTGTTTTCACTTACCAAAACGACGTCGTTTTGAAATAAAAGAAATATTTTTTTATTCGAGAATGCGAAACAACAAAAGGTTTTTCCGATTTTTTTTAAGCTTTCGAAGGCAGTTTTAAACTGCCATATTAAGAAGGTTTACCATGGCAGTTTGCGCCCATCATATTTTCAAAAATTTCCATTTATGCCCACGAATTTCTACAAAAATAGTCGCCTTTTTCCAAAACTAACATCATAGAATCAGTCCATCATCGTTTATAAACTATCAACTTCCATCTAAAGTCAAAATTGTTGTAGTGTTCCCCTTGCTTTTGCTATTGTTGAAGGAGAAAAATCATTCAATTGGTCATAGTTTATGTGGGCATTGTGTGAATATGTTACCATACAAAATGATATTTACTTGACTTCTGATAGACATAAAGGCGTTTTTGCTGCAATTAACGATGAGAAAATTGGTTAGAGTGAACTTAGAGCATACCATCGATATTGTCTTCGTCGTGTTGCTAGTAATTTCAATACGAAATACAAATCGAACAAACTGAAAGATTAGGTGTTTAAGGTTTGAAAGCAACACCAAAGGCGCAAGCTCATTAGGTGCATGAAAGAGTTGAAGCAATTGAACCTTGAGTGTCTTGAATATTTTTTTGATATTGACTTAAAAAAATGGATACAATCACTTGATAATGGGTACCGCTTGGGTGGATGACAAGCAATGCAGTTGAATGCATGAATGGGGTTTTCAAATGAGCTAGAATGTTATAGGCAACTTCTTTGGTTAGGCTAATATTCTTCCGTATAATACTATATTTTGAACGTCGAAGACAAAAGATGAGTGACTAATATTTGACCGACTGATGCACAATCAGGTAAAATTGAATATACAAATGAATATTACATACTTTTTTGGTGCCTAATTATGGTTTTTTTTCAAGATTAATTGGATGTCATAAACGCAAGATATTTTTGTTATAACTGTCTGATTACAGTCGTGATGGTTAAGACATTTGGTTGACAGTTAGCCCTCTTATATGCTTCCATATCGTAGAGTGGCATCAACCAAATTGTATGTTGAGACAGTTTGGTCTGTGACAAACGGTACCATCGTTGTGCCAAACACTCCCACACTACACCATATTGATTTGGGAGCTAAGCACGACCAAGACTAGCGTCGAATTCATGAAAAATATATATCTTTTTGGCGTGCATGTCATGATCGTTGTGCACAAGAAGAAATAACAAATGGGTCAACTGTATCAAATGATTACTTTTCCTAATATGATTCAATCACGAGACGATTTATCACACTTGACGGCGCTTACTATTACTGCATGACAAAATTTCATTATCTTACGTTTTTCAAATGTATGATATGAACATTATTTAGTATTAATTTTTTTCATCATACTAAATAATTTTGTCCAAGATGTACACCAGTATTCAGTACAACACAATTTACCAGAGTTGAGTTTAATGTGTGACCAAAACTTGGTAAATGTAGAAAATATTATTCGACAGACAAGACGACTCAATGTTGTTGACATTGATCGAAGACATATTCGTGGTAAACGACAACAACAACAAAGCGAGCTAATCTAGAGGAACATGAAGACAACCATCATGTGGAAAATTGAGTGACTTGTAGTTCAAACTTTTAGCTTCATGTGAGCTTCTATCTTGAAATAAAAAACTAATGAAATTACATTTTATCTTGAGACACTAAATCTAATAAATGGATATGATATAAAAGAACAAGAACAAAATAAATAAGGACAAAGCGTGTTAATTAAAAATTTAAAAAAAAAACAATCTAAATAAAAAAAAACTTAAAAATCGTGGACGGGATCATTGATTAAGTCCACGCATACGCTGATATGGCAACCATCTATCAGCCACGAGGGTGATGACTTGAATTAATAAAAATGGTCTGTCGCGTACACGATTTTGGTACCCTATTTTTATCTATTTTTCCCTTCAATCATATTTTTTAAATTTCTTCCTTATGTACCTTATTTTTTCATTACTTTCAAAAAGTACATTATTCTTGAACTTAATTCCATTTTATGCATGATTTTAAACTTTATTTTAATTGATACTAGTTGATTTTTGAAATTTTAATATTTTATTTCATTAAAATTGGTGAGTAAATTAGTAGAAATTGAGAAAAACTAAAAATTGTACAAATGCAATCATCTGGCAAAAATAATATAACTTGTCAACTTTAAAATATAAATTGAACGTTTTCTATAAAAGTTATGTGTTTCATGGGCAAAGATATGTTGCAAAATGAATTAAATATTTATTGACATATATATATATATATATATATATAGTGTAATCACTACTTTTTTTTTTTTTTGTACCTCAAAAAAAATTACTGAATTTTTTTATTATTATAATATCAAATCACGTTTTTTTCTTCCAAAAAAATAATTAAAAAAAAAAAAAAAAAACATGTTACTTGTCAGGGTCTCTCTAAAAAAATTATTATATCTCAAAATTTTAATAAAATTTTCATTTTGCCCATAGAGAGGTTCCTAGATTGGGGTTAAATTAAAAAGGCTTTCTAGATAAACCCAACCATAAAAATATTCTAAGTTAGGTTGTTGCAATATATTTATATTTCTTTAAAATGGAAAAGACAATGAATAAAAAATGTTGAATGAAATCCATATAAGAATTTGATCTTTAGTTAAAAGAGTTATCTTCTAATTATTTAAATTGGGTCTCAAACAAATCAATTGTTGTGTTATAGAATTACCACGACTTTGAAAGCAATTGCAGTACACCTTTGGTGCTAATAATTTCATGTCCGTTGTTTCCTAAGATTAACACAATACTCTTGACAGACGAATACTCGTCAAAAAAGAGTTCGAGTGAAGAAAATTCACTCAAAGAGAAATGAAGAGATGGAAAAACAAATAGAGAAAAACATTAGCCAAACGAAAATATTTTTCGATTGAATTAAAGATAGACAACTTTTCAGATTTAAATTATATATAGAAAACGCTTAGGATCTAAATTAAATATAGAAAATGTTTCAGATTTAAATTAAATATAAAAATGTTTCAGATCTGAATTAAATAAAGAAAAACTTTTCGAAATATTAGGAAATTTAACACTCGTAAATCCTTCGATGTACGACAAAAGCAAAAAGCTAATTTTGACAAGTCATTCAAACATTGGACTAGTCATTCTAAACACTGATCACCCACTGAATTCATGCTAGTAATTTAATTCAACTCTAAGTTGATTTTGCAAAGACTTCGAGGGCCAACCTAATTGATAGTCTCAATTTATTTAAATTTGATCATACTCTCGAATAAGGTTATTGTTGGGGAAATGATATATATGAATTGAATACACTAATAAATTGATTACATCTCAACCAAATATAGTAAACACACGGTATACAATTATAATGTTCAAACTAAAAAAACAAGCTTAATAATATAACAAGACTTATGAATTGAAGTAACTAAAAACCTCAAGATGTTGTGAATACATCAATAGTTAGTTGAGACACACTTCTGATAAGCAGTATCCTGAAGATAATTATTTGCTCTGTGAACTATAAGCACAGACTACAACGATCATTTTAGTAGGATCAATGGTTGATTCTGGTAGAACCGCAACCTTGGACTATTCAGATTGAACAAAACTCTTGGATACTTACTCTCAACTAAATTCAAAATCAAAAGAATGAAAGAAATAAAGAGAACTCTTCAATTTGAAGTGGGATGATATAAATGAAGAAAAAAAATTTGCTATTTATAAGCCAGCAACTTGGTAAGTATTCAAAAATAAAAACTAAAAACAAATAAATACAAAATCGAAAATATTTGTCAAATTTAATTCAATTGAGTTGTTAAATGACCAAAATCAGAGATAACTCATTAAAAAAATTTTTAAAAAATTACAAATTTAACAATCATGTCGGTTAAATGAAACATCATCTAATTTGACAATTTCAATCTAGTTTGAATGTCTGGCCATTAATTTAATTTACATAATTTACATAATTAAATTTATTTTTTTATACACAAATGTTAAATTTTCTTTCACTTCAACTGGTTATAACTCAACCCAATTACTTTGCAACATTTAAATTGGACTCATCATATTTTTATTAGTTAATTTTGTTAATTTTGAACAACCTTCATCAAAGTTGTATGGTGTTTAAGAGACAAAAAGAAAAAAGAGTTGGTAATCTTGATTTGTACTACAAACTTAGTCCCCACTAAGTACCTTAAACATAAACACCAATGATTTAGAGGTTGGTGAAGAAGCAAAGAGTATTGATGTCAACCCCTAGAAACCCTAAGAATTAAGCATTGTGGGGCCCTTTTTTCCTTTTGAAAATCTTGTGGGGTCCTTAAAATAATGTCTTTTCTAGTGGTCCTTTCATCCTATCAATTATTAAAACTCTCTTTCAAGTTGCATTGCAAAACCCACCTTTCTTTGCTTGTAAATAGTGCCAAAGTATTGTAACAAAATTCTCTTTAACTTTCTTCCTAAAAATAGGCTTTGAGGAGTCACCAATGTAACATAACTTATGAGTACAAAATAAGGTAGGTTTGTTAGTCATCAAACAAACTTTATCACTTTCTTGACAAATTTTGTAGGTACAAGATAAACATAGAAATAGTTTAAAGTATGATAATAAATTAAATTTAGAAAGAGAGTGCATTAATTTGACCTTGACCATTGTACTAAAAAATGCATTGATATTTAGGTATTTCGTAAAATTTAATAAAGACATTTTTGTAAATAACAAGATTATTCTAATGTATTGTAAAAACTTCATAAACGTGTGGCATGGACAAATTCAAACTATTTCTTAAAGAAATGCAAAGAGAATATAATTGCAAGGACCTCTAAAGTATTTCTAGAGAACTTCTAAGAGAACTCAGGAGTTAAGTTGAAAATGTATGAAATTAGAGGACCAAAAGAAAGAATTTGTGAAACTAAGGTCTAAAAAAAATACGTAATTTGAAATTTATTAGACGTTACGTATAGAAAATATTGAAGTTTTAATTTAAAATTTTAAAATAGTATTTAATTGTATATAATTTTTTATAAATGTAATAAACAAATATTATTTAAACTTAGTTTTCGTTATCATAAATTTTTAAAAGTACTAAAATAAATCATTTTATACTAGTAGATAAAAAAATTGAAATATAATTGATTAGGTATGTATATTTCTAATTATGGTTTATCATAAAACTATGTGTCCAGTCTCATGTCTCTAACTTTTCTCACTACAAAATTTACTCTTCATTCGAATTTTTTTGTTGTCATTCTAATTTTAACGTTTATCTTTAAAATTTAAGTAACCTTTCTATTTATTCTTTTTTTCTCTAACTTTATTTCCCTCCAAATACTTTTATCATCTCTTTATTAAAGAGTAATCTCTCTAAAACTTTTTCCTATGTAAACGAATGTAACAATTCAACTTGTAGTTATTCTTCTTCCAAAAAGCAAGTCTCATTAGTATCAATGACACATATTAAACTTAAAAGATACCTACATTCGATTAATTGCTTCCTATCGGCAAATAACAAATAGCTTAAAAGGTACATACATTCAAACTGTCGTGTCTTATCAACAAAAAAAAAAAAGCATTTATTAAAAATATAGAGATAAAATCGGTATGTAAAAATTCTCCTTCATAGTCCATAGATTTATTTTCTATCATATATATTAAAATATATTTTTATTTAAAAAAAAAAAACAAAACAAAACAAAAATCCCAAAGAGATGGAGTAAAGTGTGTGTAATCCAACAACATTAGATGAAAAAATCTGATTTACAATTTAGAACTTTATTATGATTTTTGACAAATAATAATTTCAAACTAGAGGAATAATGAGAAAGATTGGTAATGAATACATTGTAAAAGAAAATTTGAACAATGATCAAATATTTCCTAAGGAAGAAGATTTTAATTGTTGTATTTATTTAACTTCCTCAACTTTCTATTTAAATTTTTTTACAACACCAATTGTGGGATGAGGGATTAAATCCTCTTTTTAAGATGGAAGATCACGTTAATTATCACTAAGTTAAGTTTATTTTAACTTTTTATTTAAATTTTAACAAATGATTGATTATGCTTAACATTCACGTGATGTACGAATTAAACAAATCGATGATAGTTTGACAATGAAGTGATTTAGGGTAGTGAAAATATTGATTCAAAATAGAACAATATTTGGGTGTATCCTATATTTTTTTTATCACTCACCCCAAAAACAATTTAAAATATTTCAAAAAAGAAACAAGAATAGATTACCACATGTCAAAATTATAATTGGATTGATTCGATGTACAAAGATAGGTGCTACCCGAGATGCAGTTAAGTATCTTTCTTCAAAGTATATAATGGAAAATTTTTTCAGAAATAACTGTTTTAAATTTTCACATTACAAAACTAGCATTCTTTTTTAAAACTCATTAAAATAGTTTTTCTCAGTATATCTCGTCCGAGGTCGGCCACCGAGATTTAGTTAAAAAAAATAACTTTTTTAACTTATAGATTATTTTTTTGTATGTAATCTTCTCAAATCTTATATCTTTTCAAATTTTCTCCATATTCAATTATCTTTAATAAATATTATATCAAATGATTAAATTATTTTGTAATTTTTCAAATCTTTAGCATGATTTATGTTTTGACAATCGTGTGAATTTCCAAAATTTCAAATGAGGTTTTCAATTATCAAAATAGTCTAAATTAATTCTAGATGGTTGCACTTTCATTTTTAAATTTTGGAAAGATTAAATTTTACGAAAAATTGGGTAAATTTTGTGATGTATATTGAATCTCGGTGTTAATTTTGTCCAAAATTCCATTGAGAACGCTCAAACATATCGAATTTTGGTGTTAATTATGCTTGAGTTTCACCGAAAAAGCCCAACTTTTGTCCGAAATTCCACCGAAAAAGCTCAAACATATCTTTTTTTTCCTTCTTATTTATTTATTTATTTTGCTCAATTTCATTATTTTGTCTAGTTAGCCACTACTATTATATGCTAGAGTTGTATCAGATCATCGCCCAAAATTAGATTGTCAAGTAAATATTTGAATAATTGTATTCAACAAAACTATATTGTATTCATAATAAAAAAAAAAATAAGAATATAATTTAAGCAAAATTAAGTTCAAGAACTATAAAGATACAATAATCTCCAATTTACGTACTAAAGTCGGTTTTAATACATCTTCTAATTTAAACACATTTTATAAAAATTGTTTTAGTCAAAAACCTTTTGTGTTTGGATGCACTGCGTCTAAAAGCCACCACAGAAATACTTAAAACTATTGAAGTACTTTTAAAGTGATTTTCAATCAACCACTTTCTAGAGGCTTTGACTATACAATTTTTTTAAAAAAAAAAAAAAAAAAAAAAAAAATAGTTATGCTATGAGTCATTTTTTAACCAAGAATCCAGAGCTCGAAAAAGGCAGACTTTTAAAGGTAAAACCATAACAATAATCGTCATGTGAGGATGAGGGTAAGAAACGGACCAATGGACTGGAGGAGGAAGAGACCAGGAAAAGGAAAGAAATTGGGCCAAGGCCCAACTTGCTCATCTCTTTTCTCCCATAAGGCTTACTTCTCGTGGGCCATGATCTCTAATGCCCATGGTTGACCGAATTAGCATATTTCCTAATCCTTTTTGGATTTAGAACCTTAAGTCTACCCTCTATAGATAAGAGGTTATAGACATCACCCAAGGTAAGCAATTATTCTGATTCCATGCTAGCTTGCTCTAACTCCTAGTCAATTACTGACTTAAGCATCGAAAGTTTTGTAACAGGCACCACGTCGATCTTCTTTGTTTTGCAAGTTGTCTTTCTTTTCCAAATTATAATTTATCATTGAAGACACATGAAGGTCAAGTGAGTAATCTTGTCCAAATTTTGCTATCCACAGGTTAAAATACCATTTTTACCTCTATATTTTGAAGTTTGTTTAATTTTCGTCCAGTACTTTTAGAAAGTCTTAAAGTTCATCACTCAAAATTAATCTCCATCAAATTTGGTTAGATAACCATAATTATTATCATGTAAGGAAATACAATATATGTATACGTTTCTAAATTTATAGTAAAAATGACCATAGATAATCAAAAAAAAATTTAATATTAATAATAAACTAGTAGCAAGGACTAAATTAAGATTTATTAAAAATATATTGACTAAAATCGAACAAGTTCTAAAATGTAGGTATCCAAGATGATATTTTAACAAAAGGAAAAAAAAATTAAAACTAATTCGATTATTTCAAAAGCTATTTTTATAATTAAACTCATTATTAATAGATGCTTGCTTCTCAATTTTGGGATGATGGGCTGGGCTTAAATGGTCAATAGTTTTGGGATACTATTAATTGGGCCTTTTGTTCTTACTATTTAGGGATTATTATAAATTTAATTCCTTTTTAAAATTTATTTTCATAAATGTCCAAACTTTTTTATATTTTTGTATATAAAATTTAATGGATTTTTTAGACTAGAATACCCTTGAATGTTGTAGGCGGCTGGAGAGAGAATATGACATTAGGAAATTTTTTCCATATTTACGAAGCACGTAATTTTATTATTTTATTTAATTGAAAAAAGAAAATGCATTGATTTGTTGAGATTTTATTTCTTTTGTTAATTGGAGAGGGAAAATGTATTTAATGAAATTCTATTTTCTATTTATGTTGGTTTTACATATCAACTTATTAGTTTTTCTGACGGATTCATGGTTATTTTAAATATATTAAGAAATTTTGTTAGGTATTTGAAAATATTCTAATCAATATAAGAAATATACTACAGTTTATAAATTAGAGATTGACTCAATGCATAAACCAATATATGAATTATACCACAATATATAAATCTTATATTGGCTTATTGTTCGACATGAATAACCGTATTTATATCACATTATACATATAATATATATCATTTAAGTAGTCAGAAATTCAAACAATCAAAATTTGTGGTGAAGGTGAAGAGAACGAGAAATAGAGTAAGAAGGATAGAGAGAGAATGAGTGGGAATTTTTGAAAAAAAAATGGTTGAAATAAATCTTACACGTGGATCAAAGAAACTTTTGAATTTATTTTTTAAAATATGTATAATTAAGTATAAGCTGAGGATAAAAAAGTAATTGGACCCTAATTTTTGTATAATTAAGAAGTCGTTTGAAATTTTTTAAAATAATAGTAAAGTTGGACAAAAATAAAATTTAAGGTCTTTATTAAAGCTTTGTGTGTTGTTGTTCCTAATATTTATGTCATTTTTTCAATTTTTTTTTAAAATTTAATCTTTTTGCATATAGGTTATCAAAATAATAATAATAATAATCCATCATATAAATAAGATAATATGTATCATCCATTTGTTAAATAATTAATGGTAATATAGTTATAAGGATTAAGATTATAATCTTTTTAGACTTAACACAAACAAATTTAATTTTAAATATTAAAATATAATAAATTTGAAAGTTTAAAGATTGTTTTTATTTATTTCCTTATGTTTATATATTCTATTTTAGTTTTGTTTAGTATTGACTTTATTCTGGTTATTGTACTTTTAATTTTTTTCAGTAAATTATTTATAAAAATTTTAATTTTATTTGCTCCATTTTGGTCCCTATTTTTAAGATGTTCAATTGTCCTTATATTTATAAGAAGTGACAATTGTAGTTTTTTTTTTTTTTTTTTAAAAAAAAAACAATGGCAAAATCTATACGAAAAAAAAAACACCAAACTATACCAATATTTAAAAAAAAAAAAACAATGGCAAAATCTATACGGAAAAAAAAACACCAAACTATACCAATATTTCAAGAAATTATTGATTTTAGTGTTGTACTAAAATTGCAACTTGGAAAAGAGACAAACAAAGACCAACTAAAATGATCATTTTAAAATGTAAATATACAAAGAACTTTTTCCTTCACTTTAAGTTTAACATTATACAAGTAGAAAATCGAACGATTGACTTTTGAAATGAAGATTAATACTTCATACACCGAACTATAATTAGATTGAGAATATAAATATAAAATAAAGTCTAAATATAGAATGAAGAAAAAACTAAAATCATTATCGGTTGGCCTAGTGGTAGTGGAAACATAAAAACGGTTAAAAGGTCAAGAAATCATGGATTCAATCCATGGTGACTACCTATCTAGAATTTAATATCCAATGAGTTTCCTTAATATTAAGTAGCATTAGGGGGATTGTCGAAAAAAATTAGTCGAGGTGTGTATAAATTGACCTAGATATTTACGAATATAAAAAAAATAATAATAATAAAAAAGAAGGTAAGCTAAAATAGAATTTGTGTATTTTATTTTGTCCCACCAAAAGATTCAATTATACAACTTTAACATGAGTGCTTCAATGATTTGTCATCCATTTGGTCCAAAGTGCTTCACTTTTTTCTTCTTTTTCTTTAAAAAAAAATAATATCAAAGATGAGCCTTTTTCACACTTCACCCTTTATCTATAGAGAGATTAATAGAGCTTTGGCCCACACAAGAGTTGTTCAAATAATTTTTGTTTTATAAACTCAATTATATTATTAACTCTCTTCCTTCCTTCACATAAATAAAGAGAAATACTTGATCTACTATAAAATATTTGAATCGAATTGTTTCGATTGATTTGAATTATTATTATTATTTTGAAAATATGCTATGTTTATATTTCAATCGAGTTGTTTTAGACAATTTTTGTTTTAAATTTTTAGATCACCAAATTATTTTTTGGACTTCGAATAGATTGTGACCTTCAACTTTTATTAGGTATTTATCTAAAAAAATTTAAAAGATGATAGATTCATATGTGTTTAATGAATTATAAATAGAGATGTGTGTGATATTTATTTTTTATTTTTTTTAAAAAATAGACCTGTAATACAAAATTGATTGGATTTTTTAGAAAGAAAAACGTTAGAAGTGGCTTTGTTGAAATTGGTGAATTTTAGGAGATTTTATACCTATTTTCAATGGAGAAAATCTATACATTTTTTTTTCTTTTACAATATATGGGTTGAAGAATTCAACATGTAAATATGAAATTGATAATACAAATGTCATATCAATTGAATTATATTCATTTCAGTAGAATAGTTATATCTATTGTGCATTGATTTAGATGAAAAAATTTGAATTTGTACTCCATCCTATATATTATTTTTTAGTACTAAGAGAATTTGAACCTTCGACTTAAGAAAGGTGAAAGAAACTTTCGAATATTTGATCTAAAAACCATGTTGAAAAACAAGATCCAAATAAATCAACCTCAACAACCCCAGAAGGGCCAAAACCATATTGATTTCAACCCCCAAAGATTGACTAGATTATAAATTACTTAGGCCCTATCTGGCAATCATTTCAGTTTTTGCTTTTGATTTTTGAAAATTAGGTTTATTTCCTCCAAATTCCTTACAATAGTTTGCATTTTTCTTAACTATAATGGTTGAATTCTTAGCCAAATTCCAAAAACAAAAATAAGTTTTTGAAAGTTGCCTATTTTAATTTTCGTTTTTTTACTTTATTTTTTAAATCATTGGTAAAAAGTAGATAAGAAAGAAAGATTTTGAAAGGTGAAAGTAGTGGCTATGAACTTAATTTTCAAAAACAAAAAACTAAAAATCAAATGGTTAACAAACCGAATCTTAGATAATCAAACAAACCAAGGTTCAAACAGAACTTATGACTCTCATGAACTCTTGATCTTCAAAGCACTCTTCACACAAGATAAATCAATCCTTACTTAAATGTTCCAAACATTAATGCATTCTATTATAAGAACATACAGATAACAAAACTAAAAGCTTTCGAGATTTAAAACTCAAAATTACTATATTTTCAAATCTTCATATGTAGTTACAAATTACATAGCTCTATATAGCCTAAAAATGAAACCTTATATATTCTATGAGGCATTTCAAGGGTTATAACCTTCCAACTTAATGACCACAACAAACGTAACCTAAAAATTAAATAAAATGACTTGCAACTAAAAATAAATCAGAAATTCTTTGTATTTAATAAGTTAGCCAATAATTTGTAACCATCAAAGAGATATGAAGCCTCGCTTGAAGTATATAATGTGATTGTGATTCCTTAATTCATTTCAAAAGGAGTATGGTTAAACTATGCTCGATTTGGAATTTTAAAAAATATATATTTGTTTCAACTTTCACAAGTACGTATGTGCAATCTGTCAAAGTAGGCTAAACTTATACGTATTGACAATGTACTCCTTCCTTAGAGGTTAGAGATTGAATATCCATATGTTTGAATGTCTTAAATTTGTTAGTGACATTTTGAACAACCAAGTATAGGTATCTGTATGTCACTAACAATTGCATGAATTTGTAGTGAACCACGTATATCTATATAACGTTTTTCTTTTTAAGTTTCTTTTATATTATTTAATTGTCGATTTCGTAACACCATCCATGCAATTGTTGTAAATCAAAAGAAAAATAACATATATGCAATCTCACTACCGCCTTTATGAATAAGTTTGAAGGTGGAGTATTTGACTATATAGAAGATAAAATAAAATTTATATTAAAAAAATACATTTTATTCTCATATTTTTATTATGGGTAAGGACACCATTGCTAATATAATAATCTCTATTTGCAATGCTACACCAATCGAAGTGGAATGGTTCAAATTACTATCAATTAAAATCAACGAAAACATTGTTAAAATACTTTTATGAGAAGAGTTTATTGAAAATGAAAGAAAATTTTTAACCTTAGAAAAAAATAGTAAAACAAATTTAGTTGGTTGAGAAGTATTTCCTTTTATTAATGATTTGACTTAATATTTATAACAATTCAATTCCTGTCATATAAGACTGGTAACAAATTAGTCCTTAACAGTGAAGAAGTTATCTAAACAGATCACAACAATGTGACTGACAATTTTACATTGTTAGATGTATGAGAGAAACTCTATAAAAGTATCTCGAATTAGTATTAAATGGCTTTTAGGGGATAGAAAAGTTTGAATTTACATTCAAACATTATTAAGCACATTATGACAAATCTCTCAAATTAATTTTTCATTAAGTGAGAAATCTAGTTCGATGTAAAGACATTGTCTTGTTTTCGTCTATTGTTGGTTTGTACTTTTCATCTTGAAGTTAAAGGTTCAAATCTTCGTCGTGAAAGATCTCACATTGTAAAATGTTACACGAATCTCATCAAAATTTAACGTATATCTAATGGAGATCCGATCCAATAACGGTGAATCCAAATGATTCAAATGGGATAAAATTTTCAACTCTATTGGGACCCATCAACCAATTGGCAACTCTGTCGGCATCCCCACTCTCACTGCCTTTCCTGTATTCTCAAATCCCCATGTGAAAATGATTCACTCTCTCCCTGCATTTGTCAGTTCTTCGTCTTCTTCTTCCTTCTCCACTGCCCATTGGATAATCACCCTTCACCGTTCTTCCCATCTTCCACACAACCTAAATCCCCATGCCATGGCTTCGCTTCTTCCACCTTTTACTTCCCATCTCTGCTGCTTTTCTTTTGTTATGCCTCAAAAGAATCGCTCTCGCAGGTGACCCTTATGTCTTCTTCGATTGGACTGTCTCTTTCATCTCTGCTTCTCCACTTGGTGTTAAACAGAAGGTTTCTTCTCTTCATTCTTATTCTTCTTTTTTGTGCTTCTGCCATTTTCAGATTGCTCCCAAGAAATTATGGGGTTTTCTTGGCATTTGTCTTGGTACTGATTATTCTGATGGTTTAATGTAGTTTCAATTTGCTGTTACTAGTTTGACATATGTATACTTTTAATTTATGCGGTTATGGATTAATATTGTGTATTTGACTAATTGGGTTGGTTTACCATACCTGAGTTCAGAACGGAGTTTAAAAAAATGAATGGAAATAGGTGGATGAAAGATGGTTTATCCACGATTTTTAAGGTTTAATCGAACCATTAGAACGAAATTGAAACTAAGTCTAGACTATAAAGGTTTAGTTAAAACTTTAAAGCTCAAGGACACCGTTGTACAATCTATAGACAATCTTGCTCAAGTAAGGCTGTGTTTGGGACACTGAGTTGAGTTATGAAGTTTGTTGTTAATATGATGGAGTTAGGAAGTCTGGATTGGAGATGTAGGTTAGTTTCTCAATGGACGTGCAAAAAAGAGAAAGAGGAAAAGATGAAGTTCCTCAATAAATGTGCAAACTTCAATAGTGAACACTATTGGAATTGAGTTATTTAACACTCATTTATGAAGTCGGTTGGCCAAATATCCCCTAAAATTATAGAAACCAAATTGAAATTTAGTCCAAAGAATAGGGACTACTAATAATTTAAAAGTTCTTATAATATGGATTAAAGAGTCCTAATATTCCCTAACAGTAGGAATTGTGTGTTTCTACTTTTCTAATATTGGCTAAGGAGGAATATCATGAGTATATGAGTAAAGGTGACTAACTTTAATAATGAACGTTTGGATGAAATCAAAACCAAAGTCTTTAAGGACTCATGACCATTATGAAAATACGTAGAGATTCTGTTGGTATCTAACTCTGCGGAGTTTTTTTTTTGATTGGGAGACAGAAAAAATTCAGATTCTATTTTAGTGAATTATGGTTTCAGCTTCAACTTTCTTCTAATGTAGTCTCGTGGACTTGAACTGCAAATTCCAAGATGTTTTTGTCTCCTTATTGACTTCGTATGTTATGTAATTTTATTCACAGGTCATTGGTATTAACGGACAGTTTCCTGGACCTGTGCTCAATGTAACTACGAACTGGAATGTTGTTGTCAATGTTAAAAATGACCTTGATGAGCCTTTGCTTCTGACATGGTATGAACTGCATTCACTAAAGAGATTGAAAAAATGTATCGTTAAGTTGCAAAATTTAGTACCTTAACTTTGTTAGTTTCGCGTTTTGAGTTTCTACGCTTAAAAACTTTTTAATTATGTCTTTAAGTTTGAATTGTGATTCTATATTCCATTACTTCAACAATGATATATTATGCCTATTAGACAAATGTCGGCAAGTCATCATGATATGGTACACAATTTGTAAAAAGAAGCAGACAATTGGATGAAATAGTGTGGCATGAACTGTAAAAATAGATTTGATATCTTTGCTTCAAAAAGAGAGAGTGCCAAATCATTCGATCATTCAATGTTTGCTGGATAATCATGTGACATCCTAATCTAGTTAGCAATGTAAATGGTGGAGACTACATAAACTTATCATTCAAAATTTAAGAGACATAATTGAAACTTTCTAAAATTCAAATAAAAAATTTGAAATTTAAATAGAAAATGTTCTAGCTAGTTCCCGAAGTAGTGATTTTGTTGTTATTTTTAATTCAGGAATGGTATACAACACAGAAAAAACTCTTGGCAAGATGGTGTTTCTGCGACTAATTGTCCAATTCCTGCTGGGTGGAACTGGACATATCAGTTTCAGGTCAAAGATCAAATAGGGAGTTTCTTTTACTTCCCTTCCTTGAATTTCCAGAGAGCTGCTGGTGGATATGGAGGAATCACCATAAATAACAGAGACGTTATACCATTGCCCTTTCCGGTGCCAGATGGAGATATCACAATCTTCATTAGTGATTGGTATACCAAGAGTCATAAGGTCAGTGTCAAGCCTGATTGGGTTCTTGCTTTTGCTGATGGTGATTAGTGGCTTTTAACCTGACTTGGCTATCCCTGTCTTGATTCCATGTTTGATGGTGATATGCAAAACTTAGGAATTAAGGAAGAATGTCGAGAATGGGATTCACCTTGGTGTTCCTGATGGTATCGTTATCAATGGAGAGGGTCCTTTTCGTTTCGATAATGCTCTTGTTTCTGACGGTATTCCTTTTCATACAATAAATGTTGAACCTGGTAAGTTTCATTTTTATCATGGATTTTTATTTTGATATGTGATTGAATTCATGACTCTTTTTTTTTAAATTTTATTATTATTATTATTTTTTTATGGAAATGATATCAAATCAATTATTATGGTTTTTTAAAATAAAAAACTAACTTTCATTAAGAAAAAATTAAAAGAATAAAAATAAAACTATAAGGCAAACTTGAAATAGATTTGCTTTAACTTTTAAGAGAAGAAGAGGATGATTGCAAAATACTCTAAATGAGAACACTGAGAGCGAGGCATTGAAATGTGGCTTGTTCCAAATCAATATTTTCCTGTCTTTGAAGGCGCTCCAAGATTTCTCAAGCTATGTGTTTCACAAATTAGCAAAGAAAACCTCTTGCCGAAGAATCTGACTTCTTCTGGAGGAAGTGGGATTTGCAAGCACCACTTTTATCACGTCCCCGCATCCAGTTGAAGGAACCAAATTTCCTTCAACTGTGTTCAGGCATCTACTTTAAAGTTTATAGCAGACTCCTAAGTGTATGATCAAGATCTTTCTTAGAGCTCTTACTCATTACATGCCACTGGGGTCCTAGGGACATAAAACTACAGTTGAGCTTCGGATGAAGTTTATGGTGTTTAACCTCAACCACGAAGCCAACCAAGCAAAAGACCTGATTCTCTTCAAGATTTTGACCTTCTGGATCAAGGTGAATGGATGAGAGACTAGAAAATCTAGCTGAGACATTAAATGGGCCAAAATAATACTTAATAAGAAGGATATTTTGAAGGTTTGAGAATCCACTTACAAAACCCATTGGATGTTGAGGAATGGCAGACTCCTCATAACAACAAAAACAGGCTAGCCAAATCTTGAGCTGTGAAATCTCAAAGTGGTCTTTGAAAATTAAAATCATTACGAAAATTGTCATTAGGAATTAAAACAGAGTTAACACACCCTTTTTTGAAGTACAGATTAAAGAGGTGGGGGGAACAACATGAAGTCCACATTATCAATCTAGAATCTTCCTGGAAGGGAATGCTAGCAGCGATCCCCATTTCCCACTGAAAATTTAGTAAAAGTATTAATGTAGGTGATGCAATGGGAGATAGTTTTTCAAGGACTTCTAAAATGTGCCTTTACTACAATGAAAAGTTTAGACTGTATTAAATCAATCATCTAAGGAGTAAGGACTCCATTTCCTTAATTGGATCTTTAAGGTTTTATTTTAAAATTGACAATGCTTCGAAGGGGTAAATGTACATTAATCTAATACATGTCTTGGCAATTAACTAGGCCATAGTATCATTCATAGTCAAGAAAAATTTCAATATGATTGTCACTCTTATGAGCTTGAGAGATACTAAAGTGAGAAAAATAGAAGTTTTCCCCCATCTGCGTCTAACAATTGTGGATGTCGTGGCTGCTTCTAATAAGTTTTCCTAGTCTTAATACTGACCTAGAACGTTTAAATGGTTTTTTTAGTGGAAATCTTCAGCTTCCTAGTAATGTAGCTCCAAAACTTACACTTCTACTCTCAGTAATGCTAATAGAAGCCGTTTTATCTTGATGCCTAAGATGGCTTACAAATCTTACAAATCTACACAAGCTATTCAACTTATTTTATCTTAGGAAAATCCCTGCCTCTTGAATCCTAATGTAGTTGTGTGGATAGCTCATGAAGCCATTGTTAAAAGGAAATTAGGGTTTATTACTAATTATTATTTTCCATTATTATTTTCCTTTTTGGGTCTTTTCCATTTATGTATTTCCCTTTAGTGGTTTATTGATGTCTATTTATTCACCTTGTAAAAGGTCGGTTATGTACTCTGATTTATTCAATAATATACAAAATTAACATGGTATCAAAGCATTAGGTGTTGTCTCATTAAACACTAGTTGCCAAAGTCCTGTCCGTTCTCTGCCTCCGTCGAGTCGCCCATTAGAGTTTTAGTATAGTTATTCTGCACCACCCCCTGCTCACGGCAATTAGAAGTTCACGCCAATAGATTAGATCTGCAAATCTGTAGTCTTCTGCTTTTGCAAAGGTTGCCGTTGTTTGTTTCAGATCCTGCCATCGACAGCCAGTGGTCTTTTGTTCGTTGAGATCTGCACTGTTCTCAAAACCAATCTTAGATCTGCTGCACACCTTCAACCATGCCAATTTGATTGCATCTTCCATTGCTCCATCGCCTATCGTACGCGCTCAGGTCTATCGCCCGCTCGACCAGTCTAGATTTGTCACATGTTCACTCAACTCCAATCATTTGTACGCTGACCACGTCCAACCGCCACCATGCTCAAAGCCCAACCATGCACCTTCTGCCTAACCGCACGTGGGTGTTTCCTCTCAGCCCAAATCCCTCTGTTCCAGTTTGCTTCAGTTTCGCTGTGGGTTTCTCAAATCATTGCGTGGGTCTATGCCGAATGAAAGTTTTCACGAAACATTGGTTTAGTTGTTGAAGTAATTCACTCAAATCGGTCTGTTAGACCAATTTCTGTTCGGTTAGTATTTGGTTCAGTTTATTTGGTAAGACGAGCTCGAATTTGGTTTGGTTCAAGCCCAGTTCAGTTTAATTAGCCAAGTTTTGGTTTGGTTTATTTATTCTAGTTTGGTTTAGTTTTGTTCCTTAGCTCATTTGATTTGGTTTGTTTGATTGCTTTGGTTTACTTTGCATTTGTGGATATATGTTCCGTTTTCAAATCGGTTGTTTAAGGGATTTGTTGTAGATCTCTCTATGAGAATCTTTGTTTTCAGCCCAGAAGTTCTTCGTAGGTTTTGTTATCTATCTCTCTATGAGGATCGTTGTGTCCATCCCAGAAGTTTGTTTCCGTTCTTCGTGGGTTCATGTTTCTAGCATACTTTGTGGTTTTCGTTCTTCGTGGGTTTCTGTTTCCATCCCAGATCTGTTGATTTGTTTAAGAAGTTTTCTTCATAAACTCAAGTTGTTTGTCATTCTACTACCTTGAGTTTGCGGGAGAATGTTAAAAGGAAATCAGGGTTTATTACTAACTATTATTTTCCTTTTTGGATCTTTTCCATTTATGTATTTTCCTTTAGTGGTTTATTGATGTCTATTTATTCACCTTGTAAAAGGTCGGTTATGTACTCTGATTTATTCAATAATACACAAAATTAACAGCCATGTTATCTCTGATTTCAAGTTGATAAGAATTATAAACTGATTATTTACAGTGTTCTACTTTGATATTGTGTTAGTTCACTGAAAGGTCATTTCCCTTTCTTGGTAGATATTGAAATTGACATGATATAGTCTTGGGAGGGAAGCTCTGTTTTATTCCTTGTAAATCTCTAATGGCTTCAATGTTTCAGAAAAGGAAAAAAAAAAAAAAAAAGGAAAAAAAAGTTTCCAATTAGATATTATTTTATGTTTCCTCTACTAGATCCCATTAGCAGTTCTGCAACATAGGATTTGATACTTTGGTCTAGATTCGAAAGATCATCTTCATTATTTATTTAATCTGTACATGGAGTACAAACAGTGTATATGAAAGCTTTCTCTTGTCATAATTAACATTTCTCTTATATATTAATTGATGACTAAATTTTGGAAATTGATCTTAACCACAGGGAAAACATATCGCCTGCGAGTGCACAATATTGGAATCTCAACGAGCTTGAATTTTAGAATACAAAATCACAACTTACTTTTGGTCGAGACTGAAGGATCATACACGGTTCAGCAGGCTTATGCAAATATGGATATTCATGTGGGTCAATCATATTCATTTTTGGTTACAATGGACCAAAATGCTAGCAATGATTACTTCATTGTTGCCAGTTCTAGATTTCTTAATTCATCTTCTCTGGCTGGAACTACCGGAGTGGCTATCCTGCACTATTCCAATTCTCAAGGACCTGCTTCAGGTCCTCTTCCCGATCCTCCTAATGAATTGGACACATTTTTCTCAATGAATCAAGCAAGATCTATAAGGTTGTAGTTAGTTACATATTATTTTTGGTAACAAGATATCTTTCCCATTTCATTACCACGAGCAAAAAGAAAAGAAAAGAAAAAAAAGATCTGTTAAAAGAAAAATAAAATATGCAAACACCATTGAAATGGTCTTTTGTTCTTTTGCCTTTAGGACTAGAAATGGTGTCAATCAAAGTTCATTTCTCTTCGGTGGTAGGTGTACAAGTTCTTAACTCAATTTTCTTTCCTTTAGACTGAAGAAAGCTATCGATGGAAGAGTTTTGCTTTCTCCTAAATCTTACTTAATTCGATTTCATCACGTGCATGCAATTGCTTTATTTTATGTGGTCATCTCACATTTGCAATTCTTCTTATGGTTAGATGGAATGTTTCTGCTGGTGCTGCTCGTCCAAACCCACAGGGATCTTTCAAGTATGGTCAAATCACTGTCACGGATGTATATGTGATACTAAACCGACCTGCAGAGCTTATAAATGGGAAATGGCGAAGGACCTTAAATGGCTTATCATACTTCACACCTTCAACTCCACTTAAACATGCTCAACAATTTAGCATCCCAGGTGTCTACAAACTTGATTTTCCGACTCGAATGATGGATAGGCATCCCAAACTCGACACATCTCTGATTAATGGTACTTTCAAAGGTTTTATGGAGATTATTTTTCAAAACAATGACAAAAATGTTCAGACCTACCATTTGGATGGCTATGCATTTTTCGTTGTTGGGTGAGTATTGAGTTTTAATATCCTTTACTTTTTGCTAATTTTAAGGACTTCAACTATAATTGAAACCTGTTTATGTTGCAGCATGGATTTTGGAGTGTGGACTGAAAATAGCCGAGGGACTTACAATAAGTGGGATGGTGTTGCCCGCTGCTCAACACAGGTAACTAGCCCATCTAATCTGCTGTACAGAGGGGAGAAACAGAAATGGTTCGAAACAAAAAAAAAAAAAAAATCTTTGAAGCATGTGCTTGGGGCTTTTATAAAGACATAATGGTAGAGGGAGCAAACAAACTGAAGTAGAAAAAATACGGAAAAATAATGGAGCATGGCTGTGGAAAAATGTATTTGTCATGTTTCCTTCCCGTCTTGAGCCAGATTATACTATATGGATACTCAGAGTGAATGATCAGACTTGTATCATGTTTTTTGTGGTTCAAGGTCTTTCCTGGAGCTTGGACTGCAGTTCTAGTGTCCCTTGACAATGCTGGCATATGGAATCTTCGTTCCGAAAATCTCGACTCGTGGTATTTGGGCCAAGAACTTTACGTGAGTGTTGTAAATCCAGAGGTTGACAAAAGTGAGATACCAATGCCTGATAATACCATATATTGTGGCCTTCTTTCTTCCTTGCAAAAGTAAGTCGTTAGCCTCATTCTCTTCTTGTTTGTTCATATCATTTTCTCATTGGATTTAGAATGAATCTGTTAGATGGCATTTCAAAAATCCTTTAATATATATATTTTTCGTCCTTATGAATCGAAAGAAATAACCATACTTTCAACAGCACTTAATATTTAGATAGATTTTTTGAGATATAGTTCTTCCCCATGCTTTACTGTAGTGTCAATCTTACTCTTCCTTTTTCAAATTATGGTTTGGTGGGTTTTTTTTTTTTCTTTGTGTTTCCTGTTATTAAGAACAATCCTTTCTTATTTCTTCTTTTTCTGCAGGGATCAGTCTCAGAGATTCAAGTTTTCTGGTGTGGCATCCAGTGCTGACCCATTTCATTCAATTAAGGCTGTATTAATCATGACATTGATGGCAACATTCATCAGGTAACAAAATCTGTGAATGTTGTGTAAACAAACAGCATTAATTCAATATGCTGAATAGAATAGGATTATAGAGTTTTTGGTTGGTAATTTGATTTTTTTTTAAATGTAGTTTGTGTTTGGAAAGAAAAGGCATTATTTATTAATCGATGTATCATTGCTATTAGAATGTTTAATATTTTGCAATAGAAAACTATGTATTCAAGTTATGGTGCCTACTTGTCTAAGATTTTAATATCCTAAAAGTTACCTTAGTAACAAAATGTAATAAGGTTTGACAATTATCCTTCGAAAATGGTTGAGATATATTCAAATAGGCAAACTGACCTAAACATACTAATAGATATATAGTATACACACACCATTCTCTTTAAACTAGATGAGCAAATCATATTTTGAAACCTTCCTGATGTCTTTAAGAATGTTTCAAGTTCGTATTTGGTCGATTATTAAACTTTAAAAATGGTTTAATAAGTTGGCAAAATTAGATTATAATTAATATACATACATTTAAAAAGAAAAAAAATCTAATACAACAATCAAAAGATGAGTTGAAGTAAAATATGTTAATCCATTAACTTGACTATATATAAATTATCTTTTTAGTATAACAACTACGAGGTGAGAGAGAATTGAATCACCAACCTTTAAGGACAGAGACCATATTAATGTCAATGAGCTAAGCTCACTTTGGCGATTATATTTAAACTGTTGATTTACAAGTATATTCAATGTTGATTATATTTTAAATCATCAATTTTTGCAATTTGATTTGTCCTTTTTTTTTTTTTTTTTTTTTATTTTGGCAATTTGATGGGCTATCTCTTTCTCCCAAAAAAAAAATAAAATAAAAAACACATTCTTGTAATAGGCTCATCTTTCATATCATTATTAAAGTGCTTAATTAGTACTTTGTCTTAGTTTATTAAAACTAAAAGCATAGAGCTAAGACAGGAAATGGTTAGAAATAACCTACTCAAGTATTCATTTTTAAAAATTACGTCATTTTTTAAAATTTGTTAGAATACTTTATTCGATCCATCTCAGGTGAGATCGACCATCGAGATTTAATTAAAAAAAAACTTTTTCTAACTTATTTTGGACCTTCTCAGTACATTTCTGGCAGATTACATATTGAGATTCTGCTAATTTTTCTAAATACTATGTAATCTTCCCAAATCTTATATCAAATCTTATAATTTCAAATTTTCTCCTAATTAAGTTATCTTTACTGAATATTATATTAAATACTTACTAATTTTTCAATTTTTTAGTCCAAATATATAGAATCTCGGTGTTAATCTACCCGTTAATTCACTAAGAAAGCCTAAATATATAAAATATCGGTATTAGTTACCTGAGATTGATACCTAGATGCTCCGAATATATAAAATCTCGGTGTTTATCTGCCAAGATTAATATGAGATTATATATATTTTTCATATCTTACTTTTTTTTTTTTTTTTTTTTTGCAAAATTTAATCTTTCTCAATTTAAAAATCAAAATGCAATCACTTGAGATTTATTTGGTAATTGGTAAATTCATCTGAAAGTTTGAAAATTCATATAATTGTGGAAATAAAAATTGGGCTAAAGTTTTGAAAAATTATGTAACTGATTGATATAATACTTGGTAAAGATAACTTAATTAGAATAAATTTTGAAAATATATAGGATTTGGTATAATATTTGGGAAAATTACATGATATTTGAAAAAATTAGTAGAATCTCGGTGTATATATGTACCGAGAAGACCCAAAACAAATGATAAGTTAGAAAAAGTTTATTTTTTAAACTAAATTTCGAGGGTCGATCTTGTCCGACATAGACTGAGTAAAATTTTTCTAACAAGTTTAAAAAATGATGCTAATTTTGAAAAGTAAAAACTTCATGACGTTATTTCTGAAAATTTTCTAGCCAACATTTTGCGGGCATTGTGTTTTTTTCCCCTCGTTATGTAAAAAAATGACGTCAATATAGGTACAATTCATCTAATTAAGGCCTCCTTTGGTAACCACTTTGTTTTTTGTTTTTTGTTTTTTGTTTTGAAAATTAAGCCTATTTTATACACATTTCTTACAATAATTTGCATCTTTCTACCATGATTGAATTCTCAGCTAAATTCTAAAAACAAAAACTACTTTTTGAAAACTATTTTTTTTAGTTCTCAAAATTTGGTTTGGACTTTTAAACCATTGGTAAAAAGTAGATAACAAATGAAGAAATTTGAAGATGGGAGTAGTGTCCATAGACTTAATTTTCAAAGATAAAAATTAGATGATATCAAACGGGGCCTGAATTATTATATCTTCGGTTTGAATTTCTACATACATGTATGGTTGCAAACAATGACCCAAAAAAAAAAAAAGGTTATGGGTTCTTGTAATAATGGATTATCGATCTAAATAATATAATTTAATTGGTAAGATATTGGCAATTCCTCTTAAAGATTTAAGATTCAAATATTCACTACTTTCTCTTCTTTGAGTACATCCAAGAAAAATAACCAAAGCTTAAAAGGAATTCAAATCAGAAAGGAGAGCCCACCTATTGGGATGATCTTCGATCTAAATCTTAGAGTAACCAAAATGGCGAGCATGGAAAGCAAGCTCACGAGTAATTGAATTACATTGGAGATTGACAAGGCGGAACCCAAAGACTGAACCATTGAGATAAAACTCACGGATGGAATCAACGAACACCTGAATCCCATTCGCATATCTAGCATTTCCAATCTGAAGATTCCAAAAATTAAAAGAATCAGTTTCGTCTAAAAAAAAGGAGATATGCCAGCTTCGGTAGTTCAAGACATTCCTCAAACATGACAATGACTTCAGCAAGTTCAATGGATCTTGATAAATGGAAGTCGTTCTCTATAGAAAGCAACATATCCCCATTTGAATCACAAACAAAAGCCCCAACTCCCACCAATCACAACAGCTCCAGCAAAGTTCAACTTAAAAGAGTCGAGAGAGGCGGACTAACCAATGAAAATCCTCCACGATATCCCAATAAAAGTGAAAAAGTTGAGAGTTTGCATGATGATTCGAGGACAACTGCCGGTCAAATGATTCCACCATGTTTAGTGCCCACCAAATGAGATCATTAATTAGAAGAGCTATGCTTATCGAAAATAAAAAGATTATGCCTATACCATATTGGAAACGAAATAAGAGCAAAAATCCTTATCTCCACTGGGTTCAAAATCTCCCACGCTCTACCAAAAAGAGACATAACATCAGAGAAATGCATATTTAACAGATTAATAATATGAGGCCAAAGAAACCATCTATGTGTTACTTCCCTCGCAATACCACAACACATGGATGTTAGATTCTTGAGCCGATGACACAACGAGCAATCCCCACACTTAATAATGAAATGCCTAGCCAAAGCATCACACGTTGGAAGAGAGTTAAGGCAAACCCACCACAAAAAAATTTCGTCTTTTCAGGAATAGAAAGGGCCTATAACTTCTTCCAAAAATTTTTAATGTGTTGATGTGAGAAGGAGAAACTTCCAAGGACAAAGCTTGAGCCAACTTATTGTTATTATAATATCAAAATATTGAAGAATTTCATTCATTCTATACATTAGAGTTTAATATATATATGTTGGGGTTAATGTCCTAAATCTCGTAGGGTTCTGTAGTTTGTAAACACTTGTATGAACAAACATTTTGTGATTTATAATATCATATATTTTATTCACATTGTCTATGAAATATTTAATATTTTAGTTGCATTAACCACAAATCAATAAACTAAGATCCATGGTTATCGTTGTAACTTAAGCATGTATGTGGAGACATACAAGTGGATCGTGCTTTAAGTGATAACCTAAATAGTCTGTAGTATATGGATAAGACTGGGTACCTTATCCTGGTAACACTACAAGTATGGCCTGGTAACACTACGAGTATGGCCTGCTTTGTAGGTGTTACAAATATTGTAAATTGCTACAAATGATTTGATACTAATCATTCATGTATTAGACATGTGAGTAGGGATATTTTATACAAAGGAGTTTGTATAAGACTGAACCACGAAATGCTTAGTCTCGTTATATAACGCCGTTCATAATTGAGACTTTCATTTCACTAGGATGACCATAGGTAATATGACCTTAATCCTAAGTAAGTTGTGAACTTCTACCTATGAGGGCAGTTCTTTGATTTGTGCGGTGAGAGTGGCCAGATCACTGACTCAACAAGCCTACCATTTTAGGGATTTGTCTGATTGGGGAGCTTGGAACTCAGCTACATAAGATGGAATTCACTCATTCCCCAAAACAGGGATAAATAGATAAATTGCTCCCTTAAGAGTTGATTCCAGGTCTTGAACAATGTGGCTCTACACCCTTTCTTGGCCCGAGAGGGGTTTAATCATAGGGGGACTATGATCTATTGTTCATTAGAGGAATTAGTGGTACTTAAGAAGTTAGATATAACTACAGGTGGAAAATGGTAATTTGGCCTAGCTGTACTTACGACCGATTTGTGAAGGGTCATCATTCTGTTAATTAGTTATATCCAATGAACACAAAAATATATTTGTAGTGCAAAGAGTACAGCTGTCAGTCTTTAGTGAAGTGTCCGACAGTTAACGGATGGTGGATAATGTGATTAAAGAGTTTAGTTAGTTATTCACGTACCGTTGGAGCTTCAAACTACAGGTCCATAAGGTCCCCTTAGTAGTTCAATGGATAATGTGAGAATAAGTTTTTGGGTTAATTTGAAATGTTCAAATTAATATGAGGGAATTTGATTATATATGATATAATTAAATTAATTCAATTATATATGATATAATTGATATATTATGTTTGATACATTATTCTTTGATTGGAGGAATTAATATTTGAATATGATTCAAATATAATTTATATGAATAAGATTTATAGTTATTAAATTTAATATAAATATGATTTATATTAAATGCTATAAAATGGAGAAAAAGAACTATGGTTTAATGCAATATTAAAACTATAGGTTATAAATATAATGTGATAAGTTAGTTATCATATTTATTTATATTTATTAATTATTTGATAATTAAATTCTTTTTCTCAAATAACCACCCTTAGTGGGTAGTTATTTGGTTTTATGGAGTAAATGGGATAAAATGATTTTTTTCTCTAATAATTCCATGAGATATCAGACATACTATCGAGTTACTACACGATAGCTTTAGAGACTATACGATAACTTTTTTTTATCTAAATGATCGAGTAATTTGTCTATGCGATAGACTTCATCGTCCACTCGATCATCTTCCTCCTTCACACTAAATCTTCCCTCAAACCAAAATAAGACAAAGTCCACCACTCCTGGATTCTCACACCGAGAATACCAAGGTAATCTAATGGTAGTGTCCGGTTAGTTCGAGGATCGAGTTGATGCTCGTTGGTGTTCGAGGGAGATCGAGTTGTTCGCTACATTCGTGAACAAATTTGTTCAGGGATTACTTGAAGAAGAGTTCTTCAAAGGTATAATCTCTCAATCTTTGTTTTATTTTGAAAGCATGTTGTAATTTAGTTTATAACGCATAATCTGCTTTGTATAACCGTTAATGTATGAGTTCATTCGCAATAGGGTCTGGACGATCCGCTTTCGTTCAAAGGTCCTCTGTAATTAGAGATCCTTCAATATAGGCATACATGAAAGCCCTAGACTATAGTGAAAAGACAATAAAGAACAAGAATCTAATAAGCTCATCTATTTACATATATACTCTAACTTTCCCAAGCTGGTGCACCCAACTTGTTACATAGGTAATCAATTCAGACTCCATTTAAGGCATTGGTGAAAATATCTCCTAATTGATCTTTAGTCTTCAGATATCCAATAGACACCAAACCTTCTTGTATTTTCTCACGAATAAAGTGACAATCAACTTCAATATATTTAATTCGCTCATAATTTTGGGTTAGAAGCAATATGAAGAACAACTTGATTGGCTGGAGATAATATTAAAGCCTAACTCAATTAAGAGTTGATGTATCCACATTAATTCATATACTGATTGTGTCATAGCTTTGTATTCTGATTAAGTACTTGATCACGAGACTACATTCTATCTCTTTCTCTTCCATGAAACTAAATTGCCTACTACAAAAACATAATAGCTAGAAGTTGATCTTCTGTCTTCTTTTAATCTTGCCCAATCAGCATATGAGGAACACTCAATATTCATATGACCATGGTCTTTATTTATGATTCCACATTCAGGTGCAGCCTTAAAATAACATAGAATCTATTGCATTGCAACCCAATGATCCATTATGGGTGAAGTCATAAACTAACTCACAATGCTTACCGAGATAATTCAACTTACCAACTAATCTTTTATATCTCTCAAGATCTTCAAATGGTTCTTCGTCTTTTGTAAATTGATGATTAAGCATCATTGGAGTACTACATGACTTGGCACCTAATTTTTCCATCTCATATAGCAAATCAAGCACATATTTTCTCTATGACATAAAGATACCTTTCTTGCTTCTTGTGACTTCAATATCCAAGAAGTACTTCAAAATTCCTAGGTCTTTAATATGAAATTGACCTTGTAGAAACATTTTAAAAGATAATATATCTAATGTATCACTCCCAGTAATGAAGATATCATCAATATATAAGACGAGTAGAATAATACCACCCTTAGATCGTCAATAGAAGACAAAATGATCTAACTTGCTTTTCTTCATTCCAAACTGCTCAAGTGCTTGACTAAATTTTCCAAACCATGCTCATGGATTTTGTTTCAACCCATACAACAATTTGCGAAGATGACACACTTTATCTTTCTCCCTCTAAGCAACAAATCCAAGTGGTTACTCCACATACACTTCCTCTTAAAGATCACCATAGAGAAAAGCATTTTTAATGTCAAGTTGATGTAAAGGCCAACCGTGAGATGCTGCCATGGAAATAAATAATTTGATAGAAGTTAGTTTTGCAACAAAAGAAAAAGTATCAAAACAATCAATTCCATATGTTTGAGCATAAGATTTGGCAACCAAGTGCGCTTTTCACCAAGCAATTGATCCATTAGGGTTGACCTTATGTCACACCCCCACCCAGATTACCCTTTTATTCTAGAAAAGGATATAACCGTGATAGTTACTATCCCTACTGCCAGCACCCACCACCTAAGCCTTTTAATCTAAATACCAACCTGTTTAAGACATTAGTAATATACACATACAACAAACCTCCCTTAAGGTTCTACAAAGATTACATAAATACATGCATACAGTCATGACATAATACGTACAGAAAATTATTCACAGATGGCCCAAACATTCCTAAAGAAGCCCTAGTCCCTCTTAAAACATGTGTACATAAATAGATCATCAACCTAAGTCTTCTTAATAAGCCGAGTCTTTCAGTGGCAAGCAGCAGCAGGATCAACCCTGAGGAAACTGGCCGCTACTTGAAAAGGGAAAACACAGAAATTCTGTGAGCTAAAAGCCCAATGAGCGACTATAGAATCGTATAACATCAAGCATTCCATCACTATAAACATGTAAATATACTAATGAGTAACTCAAGAAATTGCCTCTAAATGTAGTTTTAAACCATTCTTAGACATCATTAAACATTATTATTCCCTAGTTGAGAATGAGCCTAACCGTTCTAACTCCCAACGTTTATTACCGGCCAAAAGACCCATACTTCAGCCTCTCACTCATAATTGCCTACGTGCACGTGGTCATGCTAAATACCATCATATCTTAAGTACTTCTGCTTAGATACCTTCTCAAACTTGTCCTTCAGTATCGAGCTATTAAGATACCTTCTCAAATGTCCTTCGGTATTAAGTTGGTCAGGTACCTTCTCAAATGTCCTTTGGTACCAAGTTGGTCAGATACTTTCTCAAATGTCCTTCGGTATCAAGTTGGTCAGATACCTTCTCAAATTCCTTCGGTATCAAGTTGGTTAGGTACCTTCTCAAATGTCCTTCAGTACCGGGGTATTTTGTAACATCAAATTAAGTTCCATTGCCTATCATTTACACAAGAACTCATTCTCTCATAGTCATCCCCTAGGAAGCATATTATAAAATTAGAAACTTAACTTTTGTAGTGACTACATGACATACCTTGGCCTGTTTTACACATATACAAGCCGGAAAACATGTGTTAAGTTATTCTCCAACCATTTATTGTTTGGGGGAGTATAAATTCATCATTAATGTCACTGTAACTTACTTGATCTTATATACATAAGTATTTGAGACATTAATTCACTTAGTCACTCATCGCTTTTCAAGGCTCTTAACGATTTATACGCCTCTCCTAGCTCTTCTTGGCCTGAAAGGACATAATTCCCAATTAAACTACTTATAATTCTTAATAAAATACCTCAAATAATTCATTTACTAAAGGAACAAATCAATAAAGACAGCTCTACTGGCAAGATCCCCATAAGCGAGATTAGCGAGATCCTTACTAGCGAGATCATTGCTAGCGATACTCACATTACCAGCGATACTCAGACTAATTCCTAGCAAGATTTTCTTCTAGAGCGAGATCCTTATCACAAAATCAACGAAATTTTCTTTATAAGCGAGATCCTCATTCCCTTATCTCGCTATAACTCCCTAAAGTGAACTGTTTGTTTGTTCTTCCTAAGCAGCTATCTGCTTATGCACCGATTCCCTGTTATAACTTCAAAAATTCATAACTCAAAATCCAGAGCTCTTTTCAAGAAACTTCCTTCTACAAACTTGTTTATAATTGAGTAATTTTCTTACTTTAAAATTTCAACCGAGAATTCCTTATAGTTTGGCCTAGAACTTCCAATCTTCACCTTGGGCCCTGACTAACCCGAGATTCTGCCTCCTCTGAACTTTCTTCACTTCTTGTTCTTCTCCTCCTACAATTTTTCTCCGTTAAGACAACCTCGCAAACTAAATTCTCTCAGTTTTCGAATGGCACTGATTTTACTAAATTTGCTCATGTCAATTGCCAAAACCATGCTTTTGAAATTCCTCTTCCAGAAACTTCCCGCCGCCTCCCGAGTTCAAAGGTTAACTACCACGTCACCCCTCATTTAATATGTTTTTCCTTCCCTTCCATCATAATTCCTATAAACAAACATGAATTGCTACTTTAATAAATATGTAATATAACATTCCTTTGGCTAACATGCTTATCTAGAAAACCTCGTTTGGGGTTTACACCTTAGTTGTACACACCTATTTGCATCCAACTGCCTTTTTTCATGCAGGAAAAGATACTAATCCCATGTATCATTATCATCTAAGACTTTTATCTCCTCTATCATGGCATTGGACCAATCAGGATGAAAAAAAGCTTCATGAATAGTTTTGGAGATCGAGATAGAATCAAAAGATGCAAAAAAAGATCATGTTGAAAATGATAAGTGGTCATAAGAGACAAAAGAAGAAATAGGAAAAGTACAAGAACATTTACATTTATGAAGAGCAATAGGAAGGTCATCACTTAGTCTTGGACTTGATGACGAAGAATCTCTTGGAATAGGATAATCATTCAGAGGTTGTTTTCATCGAGAGTAGACTTGGTTAATAATATGTGGACAAAGAGGGATAGGTGTCGAAGGAGATGGATTAAGATTGGGTGTGGGAGATTGAATGGTATATATAAAGAGATCATTGTCCTCCCCCTGACTCGTGGGCGATGGTCAGTGTTAATGGAGCTGTAGCATGGTCGACATCTGGAGAGCGTGGATCTATTGTAGAATCAATTGGTTTGGGCTGGTTGAAAGCGCGAATAAGAAACCCAAGAGCGATGGGTTTGAGGGCACTGGATCTGACTCACAAGCGACGATATTGGGCAACGTAGGATTTGGGCGAAGGCACAAAGCTAGGCAATGGGCTGCCTTTTTGAGACCCATGATGGAGAACGAGTTGGAGAAGGTTAGTAGGATGTGACAAGGTTGAACTAAAACTTGAAACCCTATAACAACAAATTGATATGGGCGAGATATCTACACGTGGATCTTCCTCCATTGACAACTGATCGACAGAGGCAGAGATCAGACATTAGTGGCAATTAGAGTTCAATGAGACAAAAACTCTAGTGCTCTGATACGATGTTATTGTGATGCCAAAATACTGAAAAATCTCATTCATTCTATACATTGTAGCTTAACTTTGAAATCTGAGGACTTTGGTCCCGAAACTCCCTTCTAGACTATAGTGAAAAGACAATAAAGGATAAGAAACTAATAAGCTCCTCTATTTACATATATATTCTAACACTTATATCCACTTTTCACTAAGTTGATTCCCTTTCATAATGCCAAAGGAAGCTATCAGCTCGAGATGGTGTGGAAAAGGGATACTCCTAATTATCGCAGTATCATCGTGACAGAAGAATTCATTTATCATAGCCATATTCCAATTCTCATTAGCAATAAGACTATCTACTATTGACATTGAAAGTGGTCGCAGGAAAGAAAGAAGTTTGAACATAGTTTTCTGGATCTATTGATAAGAGTAAATGTAAATTGACTTTCTATCACCAATTCTTCAACAACCACCTTTGAGGGCATCCCATAAAATGTTTCGCTAAATGTAAGAAGGGCCATAACCTATACCTTTTGTTTATTATTATTATTATTATTTTTGAAAAGAAATAATAATAACATTCCAAAAAAACCAAACTTTTCAAGCTCCACTAAATGGGAGAGCCAAGCAGCTTAGAAGTCCACAAACTAGAAGACTGATTATAACCCATTCCCATTCCTGCATGAAAAAAAAGGCATTCACTTCTACCATTACACTTTTATACTCTAAAAAGATAGTTATAATGAATTATAGATCTCTCGATTGCATTATAAATTTCTCAATTATAATTATGGTTAAAAATATTTTTCACTTTAATGAAATTTTAAAACCAATTGATTGTTGTGTTGAGATGTTTATTATTTACCAAAGCTACCAATTTTTTGAATTAGAGATGCATGAATTTATTGTATGATTGATCATATACAATAATATAAATTTAAAATACGTTTTTAAGTGAAAAATCAATAGAGTAAAGAGATAAATCCGATAAAAGCAATGTATTATTTATCAAAATTTGAACGTCAACATTTCAATTTATATAAAATACACTACTTCAAAGAATATTTGGAGTTCCAAAGAGAAAATGGCACATAGAGTTTAAAAATCGAGAAAACTACATTTATAGAAAAAAAGAAAACCATCATACAAAATTTATTAAACAAAAAAAAAAGTCAATTGAAATGTCACATTATTAAAAAGCAACCATATTATGTCGTATAAGTTGACAACTTAACAACAAATGTTAAATCATTTGATGACATAAACTACATACGAACTTATATGCATATTTATGAGTTGAAATTAAATCGTGAAAACTTAATTCTCAAGTCTAACAAGAAATAAAGTCCCCCCCCCCCCCCCCCCCCCCACATCTAAATTCAATCAACCTTTAACAATCATTTTAAGTATTATTTGTCCTATTCAGTCAATCACAAATTGTCGTATTATTAATCGGGTTCACTTTACGAGACTGTTCTGTAAGTCATGCCCTTTAGTTAGTGCGAAAGAGGTTCGAAGGTGAATTTGACCTTTGATTGAATCTATTATCCGTGCTAGCAACCGTAGAACCAATCAAAGACGCAACAACGGAATGAAATAATTGCATATTATTAATTTTGACACCAATTTCAAAACTACACGTGCACTCAACCAAATTAAAAGATATGAAAAAGGACAGGGTAATTGTTTAAAATGGAAAAGTTGTAGTAAATATTTTCAAGAATGGCGAAGTCTAACAATACTGTGATAGACAGTGACATTTTGTTATATTTGTAAATAAGTTAATTTATTTTCCTATATTTGAAAACAACCGAAAATGATATCTAAAATAATGCCTCTTGTTTATCATAAATCAACCTGAGAGTGTAAACTAGTCCAATAGGGTGGAATCAAAACCAATTTAGCCTGAGCATATGAAAAGGCTTGATTTTTTTTTTTTAATTGGTGTTGTGCATATTTGGAAGTGATTTTGAAACGATTAAGATCACTTTTGTCATATTTGAAATCACTCTAAATGACACGTTTAATCACTCAAAATCAATTTAATATTTAATTTTACAATATTAAACATATTTTTCATAATATTAAAATAAATTTTGAATATTACGAGTGATTTTGAAAATAATAAAAGTGATTTTAACCATTTTAAAATGACTCCTAAACATGTTAATAATATCTTATTATTCCCATCATATTTAAATTTATTTATTTTTATAATACATTCTGTGATTTATATTTAACATCGAGTATCAAAATTTTTAATGATACAAACATCTATTTGAGTGCATTTATATTTCATATATTAGTTATAATATTTGCAAACATATAATATAATGTTCTAAAGTATATTTAAAAATAACCATAAATCCGTTAGAAAAACCAACAAGTTGCCATGAAACTAGTTCTATTTGAGTACGTATCAAATATATTTACTAATATATTTCATATATTAGTTAAACATTTGCAAAAATAAAATGCAATGTTCAAATGTATATTTTAAAAAAAAAAATAAAAAAATAACATGAATCTTGCGATAAAACCAGCTGTATGATACATAAATGTATTAAATGAAAAATAAAATCATATTAAATACATTTTCTCTCACAAATATTAAGATGCTTCGTAAATATAGAAAGATTTCCCAATCTTCATTCTCTCTCCAACCGCCCATCACAATAGTAGTTTTGTTCGAAAATTATATTAAATCTTATATATGAAAATATTAAAAAATTTAGACATTTATGAAAATAAGTTTTGAAAAGGAATTGAATCTTCGAATAATCTCAATTTTTTAATCTAATAAAATTGATTTTAAGAATTTCAAATATGTCTTAAAAGTAGTAAGTACCTTTCAAATGCTTTATAAATAAATGTTAAAGCAAAAGTGCTTTTCTTATAAAAAGATGTTTTTTGACTTTTTTTAAAAATATATTTTATGTTATTCTAATTCAAAGCGTGATATTTTTATCGAACATTTTACCTAATACCATCTTATCTCATTTTATCTTCTTTTGTAAATTTTATTTCATCTATTCTTCATTTTTACACATTTAAATTAACAAATAGTACTTCATTGAATCATGGGATACAATATATCCCATAAAAAATTTATATTTTTTTAGTACAATGTTGAAGAGGGGAAGTTTAAACCTTTGATAAAATGAAGGTAATATATATTGATTTTCGCCGAAGTATATTCACTTTGACCAAAAACTTTACATGATATCATTTCGTCGCATTTTATTTTTATTTATCACGATAAGATATATAATATCAAAATTAAATTTTAAGTATAGTGATGAACTCGCAAGTTCTTGACCAATAATTTTTTTTTAAAAAAGATTATTATAAATCTTTAAACTTTATTATTATTTTTTTTTGTTTCTTTTTAAACTTAAAAAAAGTTCCATGGATTCTTCACCTTTCAATTAAAGAATGCAATTAATTAATACTTTCAACGTTTTACTATTTTGCAAAATTTGCAAACACAAAGTTAAAAAGTTGAACGATTGGAAAAATATCGATTTATATCTCTAAATTTTGTTCAGATGTTTCAACTTACATCATCCATTATATTCATTTTGGATAAACATCATATGAAACTTATAATGGTTTATAAATTAAATCTATGAACTTTCATGAGTTAATTTATACCTTCAATTAAGATTTCTTTTGAAAATTGTTCATGTATCAATTTTGATAGTTAATTTTAGACTAAATTATATAAAATACCTCTGAACTTTGTACTTTGTGTCAAAGATTTGTTTGAACTTTCAAAAGTTTCAAATATACCTTTAAACTTCCCAAATGAGTTAAAAAAAATATACTTATCGTTAATTTTGGATATAAATTGCTAGTGTTTTGTGTAAAAGATAATCCTAAACTTTCAATAGTTTCAAAAATACCCTTAAACTTTTAAAAAAGTTTGAAAATATCTCTACCGTCATAAGAACATAAATTATTAATATTGTCTTACTTTTATATTTTACATCTTTTTTCTTTCATTCCTTTTTCAATACCCTCTTACTCCCCTTTTTGTTAATTGTTTGAAATTTGTTTATAAAAAATAAGTAAATAAACAAAATTGCACATTTCAATTAAGATATATGGACTATAATAAGAAGAAATATAATAAAGAAAGCACCAGGAGATTTTAAGACTTAAATGTCTTAACAAAGTTGTATAACAGTAGTTAATCATGTGTTAATAGCCAAATATATATATATATATATATATATATATATTTATTTATTTATTTATTTGACTATTTATCGTTTTGGTAAGTGGGAAGATTTGACTTTGAAATTTTGTGTGATTTTGTGGGATTTTATGTTTAACTCAAAATGTTGGTTGATGAGAAAATTGATGGAAGCTAAGAATTGGAAATTAAAGAGAAAAATGAAATGATCTATATGAAGAAAAAATGAAGATATCTATATAATTTATTTTAAAATTGGATTTTTCAAATTTAAGAAAACTTCAAACCAATCGATCACCATATATATTAACTGTAGGAGCGTTTTTTATTTTTTTCTTTTTAATTTTAAAGTTATTTTTGTAATGAGGATTTTTGTTCATATACTAATGGTGAAGGTATTTTTGAACTTTTCTTTTTAAGTTAAGGTATTTTTGAAACTTTTGAAAGTTCGGAGGTATTTTTGAAACAAAACTTTAATAGTTTCCATCTAAAACTAATGGCAAGGGCATTTTTGAAAGCTCAAGGATATTTTTGAATTTTTTGAAAGTTCAGGGGTACTTTTGACAAAAACACAAAATTCAAGATTTAAAAAAAAAAAAAAATTAGCCTTCATTTTGTTAATCCAACATTTGAAGAAGTATATACACTTATAAGAATTGAATGCATGCACAATTTCCAAATATAATCTTAATAAAAGAGCTAAATTGATTCACTTATAATAATTTGGAAGTTTAATTTGGAAAAATTATATATGTTTGAACGATACTAATTTTCAAACAATATCAAAAAGAGAATGTTAATCGATACACTTATGAAAATTCAAAGTTTATATTGATATAATTAATAGTTCAAGGTTTCGATTGAAGCAAACCCAATAGTTTAGAAATGTACATTGATTTTTTCCTAAAAATAACCATAACTTGCCAACATAAGTGTAACAAAGTATTAACTGTCACATACTTATTCCTTTAAGATTGGAGTTCAAATCTTCAACTCTATACTTGTTGTACAAAAAGATAAAGAAAAAGTAAAAGCCTTAAACTTTTGTAAAAGTAACAATTTATTCAATGAACTTTAATTATTAACGATTTAGTCTCCATACTTTAAAATTTGTAAAGATTTAATCCATATCGTAAATTTTTCCATTAAAATTAAGTGTCAATTTTTATTACACAACAATTTTAGTCTTTATAGTTTTAAATAAACTTGGTTCCCTATCAACTTATTAATCTACCGTGTAAAAAAATTCGTTAAATCATACTAATATTTATTATAATAGGTATTAAGAGGTTGTTCGGGATGCAGAGTTGGTTATTATATTTTGTGAGTTATAATAATATGCGTTTGGAGTTCAGACTAAAATAGTTAGGGTCATAATAGTCTATGTTTGAATTGCAGATTGTTTTAGTTTGAGTTATAGTATTTGGGGTACGTGTTATTTAGTTCGAGTTTATGAGTTTTTCTACTATTTTTTTATTATACGAGTAGTGATAATTTATTATCATATTTTATCATCCACATAAATTAATTGAACTTATTTGTTTTAGTTAGTGTATAGCTTAAATGATCAAAGCATATATTTGTAATCAAAATATGAAAAATTATAGATACTCAAACTTAAATAATTATTAAAATTGGACTTTAAAACTTGTAAATTAACATAACAATCATTTCTCTATATTTCTTATGTTTAATTCTTACTGTTAATATACTGGTTTTGATGCCTAATTTTGACAATTACAACATATAAATTTGAGATTACAATTAGCTTTGATTTATTTAATTGAGTTGATTCATTACTAAACTACAACCAATAAATAAATAAACAAAAGAAAGAAATAAAAGAAAAAGAAAGGATATATATTTGGTCAAGTTATTATAAAAGAAGACTATTAAACACTATGAACTGATTGTTGGAGGTGATCGTATGAGTTAACTGCCAAATGGGAATTATCGGAGCTAGTCGCCGAAGATGATCGTCTATGATAGAGTCAAATGTGGTCTTCACTAGAGTTGGCTACTAGTGATCATTGGAGGTGATTTTGCTAGAGATGGTCGTTGTTGAAATTGAACATCAAATGTGGCTTTCACTGGAGTTGGGCGATGGAGGGTGGTCATTGAAGGTGGTTGTTGAAGTTGGTTGTCGATGGTAGTTGTCAGAGCTAGTCGTTGGAAGTGGTGATTGTGAAATTGGGTGTCAGAGGTGATCTTTTTAGCCACATGTGGGTAGAGTTATTTGGAAACATGACATGAGAAGAGAGTTAATTATTATAACCATTATGTTGTAAATAATTTTATTATAGCAAGTTAAATAACATGTGTTCTCCATTGTTTTAAAACACGCTTCAAACACATAACATTTGTGGGTTATTATAGTCCATTCAACTCACTCCATGTTGGAGCCTCAAACACCCTTAAGTCGTTACAAATTACAAAGTATAAAAATAAATTGTTATCAAAATTTATGAACTAAATTATTAAAAATATAAAAAATTAAATTATTACAAATTAAAGTTGACATGACCAAAGGTTTTTTTTAAAAAAATATTATTTAAAAAATTTTAATTAAAAAAAAACCCTCCAAATAAAATTGACATTTGCACAAAAGGAAAGGGGAAGCTCCAAAGGAAGCCCTTGACCATATGTATTAAAAGTCCACTGTACGGTCCATTTGTAGATGTGGCAAAGGGTTATTTGCAGTATTATTCAGTGCCCCCCTCTTCTCCTCTCTTCCCCGATCTCAATTGTCTCTCTTTCTCCTCTCTCCGCCGTTCCCGGCCACCGGAGCTACTTCTTCACTCTCTTTACACCCCATTCTTCAATCCCCTTTCCCTTTAATTTCATCTCATTCTTCGATTCCATCCTCAATACCCCTTTTTCTCGATCGCTCTTTCAATCTCCTCTCATTTTCCGGCGCATCTTTGCTTTTCATCTACCCTTCGCCGCCGAGGTTCGTTTTCGTTTCTCTGTTTGTGGAATGGATTGCTTTAGAGTTGTTTCTGGTTTTAAACACTGCCCTTTTTTCCTTTCCCCCTTCCAATCCCGGGGTTTTCAGTTCTGTGATTGATTGGTGTCTTTAGGGTTTCTTGCTGCCACTCTTGGGTGTTTTGCTGCTCAAGCTGAATTGGGTGTTTTTCGCATTGTGTTTTGGTTTCTGGGTTTCTGGGTTCTTCGTTGAATTTGAAGAAGGAGACGTTTTTGGAGGTTGGGGTTGGGGTTCTTCTGAAATTGTGTTTCCTGATTGTTCATTCTTGTGTTCGAGTTCAGATGGATTTCTTGTTTTCACTTGGACGAGAGTGGTTTTAGCGTGGTCAATATAGGGATTGGGCTAATTTCTGTTTTGTCTTCCCGATACAATTCTTTTCAAAATTTTAACCAGTAGTTCTCTTAGTGAATGGGTTTTGGATGGATTTTACGACTCAAGTTTTCTTGTTTATAGGATTTGTTGTGTACATGTTCTGCTAACAAACTTGCAAAATGTTCGATTTGTAATGGAGGGTTTTTTATTTTTATTTTTTTTGTTTTTGTTTTTGTTTTTGTAGTGATTCAATTACTCCTCCAAGTTTTAACTAAAATTTTACATTTTTTTAGTAAACTATGTGTGCGATATGGGAGTTTCTCCTCCCAAGCTATGCTTATGCTGGCCTAATTATATTCACTTTCTCCTTTAAACTAAGCATTTAGTGATAACACATCATATATGTTGTAACTCCTATATATATATATATTATATTTGTTTTATGAGTATGTCTAATGGAATTAGGCTTGTTTACGCGTTATTCATTTGTTTGACTCATACTTCAGAAATCCCAAATTTGGTTCACTTATTTTCCTCTTTATATAAGCCATGGGTTTTAGCCTTTTCTGTTTATATTCTTCCTTTTAAATTTTAATCTCTTGAACAAACAACAAGTTCCATTGCATTTTTATCCATGAAAGGATTTTTTTTTGCCATTATTCAAAAGGATAGAGAAAAAGTTTGTTGGCTTGGAATTCAAATCTCACTACACTTTGGGGTTTTACAATTGCAGTTATAATGTTACATTGTTCCAAGGAAGAGTGATTCATGGAAGCTGAAGATAAGAAATTTGGCCGAGGTAAATGTTGATATAGTCAATTTAGTCCCTTCTCTCTCGTGCCCTGGCATGTTTAAAGAGTGAGACATAGCTTGGTATATACATCAATGCTTTTACGTTTAGAGATCTTCAAATATTTTCTAATGATACTATATTATCGACCGTAAATGAACATGCCTTTTTTTGGGTGAAAACATGCCCTTGGATTGTCTATTATGTACCTGGGAACCTAAGGCTTAATATTTTTTTTAGTATATAAGGATCTCTTATGTGTATCTCTTGACTAATAATGTTAGAAATTTATTTTCCTGTGTTTACTCTTTTAGCTTCTATGAATGTGGTTAGTTGAGCTGGAGCATCTCATTCTAATAAAACTTTAGAAGACATGCAGAGGGCTGTAGGATTATGGGTTGAAAGACGTAGTAAAACGAAGTTTTTCTTGATCTGGAATTGTGGTAGGAAATTTATAGTTCAATTTTAGAGCTGAATTAAACCACTCGAGCCTTTAGAAGAGGTTATTCCTTAAGCTTAAGGGTTTACCAATATTTTTTATACTTTTGTCTCCTTTATTTATTTAATTTAATGAATCAGGGGATTTTGAAAGTGCAATTTTGGTGAACTTAAAATTTTTTATTTTTTGAATGGGGATCTTTGATACTTTTGGCTACCACTTTACTGATGGATTTCACAGAGATGGCATAATGAAATTTGCCCTATACAAAATATTTGGCTCTTCTTGTTTCAATAGTATAGGAGCAACTGTATTTTATCGGATGTCCTCAAAGGGGGACCTATAGGAGCAACTTAAGAAGTTAAACATTTTAATTTCCTACATTAGCCTAATCCTCAAAAAGTCAAGTCAAATACCCCATGTCACGGAAGTTCTTGATTTCAGAACCGTAAGTCTCTCAATAAGTTTTTGAAAGATCCTTGTGAATGTTCTTATTTAAAGGATGAAACAATTCCATGCTGATATGATCTTTTACTTCCAACTGACCTTTTGTAGCAGAGAGACAAATCATATTCCCACTTAACTTTGAAAAGACTTCGATTGAGTGTTGTTGTTGTTGTTGTTTTAGAGTTTTTTTTAATAAAATATATATATATATAAGAAATCAATTTCATTGATGTATGAAATTTGTAAAAGAATGTCAGAATCCCAAGCCAAAGGAGTTACAAGACACCTAAGAAGCACGGACACTTTAGTTTGGCTAGCGTGTCCGTGTCCGACACATGGACACTCCGACACTTGTTGGACACGCATCAGACACTTGTTAGTGCAACAAATATGCTAGACATGCTTAGAACACTTCTTGAGTAGATTAAAAGACTCATATGACAATAATATTACTTTTGAGTGTGAAATACCTCAAGCTAAGTTTTTAAAGCATTTTAAGGTCTTCAGGATTTCTGAAGTGACAGAAATCTTTCTAGGTTTTCTATTTTCTTTAAAGCAATATGGTGTTTCTCTGCAGTGGTTCAATGGAATTATTTATTTATTTATTATTATTATTTTTTTAAAATTATTATTTCTATATCTCCTTTTGTCTCTTCATGTTGTACATTTTAAATCTTTAGTTGATTTTTTCTAATCAGCTGGCCTTTTCTTTCTTTTGTTAATATATGTCTCTATTGCTTTTGTTTCAATGTAAGTGAAAGGAACATGGAAGTACAAGATATGGCTGTTTTCTGACCCATCGTGTTCATTTCCTATTTGTATTTATTATCTTGACACCTGAATTTTCAGTGTTTTTTTTGTACCTTTAGGACCTAGGGAACTGACTGGTGCTGTGGATCTTATAAGTCACTACAAGCTGTTACCTCACCATGATTTTTTCTGCAAGAAGTCACTCCCATTGTCAATTTCGGACACACATTATCTTCATAACGTGGTTGGAGACACAGAAATTAGAAAAGGAGAAGGGATGCAGTTGAATCAACTCATACAGAATACTTCTTACCCTAGAGAGACTAATGCCCGCATACAGCCATTTGACCAAGATGTTCTCATAGAAGCCTTCCAGCTGAGGGAAACTGGTCCTGTTGATCTGCCTTCTGTAAGAAATCTATTATTAAAATTGTTAAAATGAGCCACTTTCTTCAGCTTTCTTCCATCCGCTGGAACTTAGATGTCACCAAGGCAACGGGTCTGATTATCAGCATTTCTCATCCTAATTCTTTTCTCTGCAAGTGATGGTCCATTTCTTTTTCTTTGGTTAGGCCGAGAAGGGCGTTCCTACTATTCCAGGGAAGTCAAAAAGTGAGTCTAAAGATAAAGACAGAAAGCATAAGAAGCACAAAGATAGAGATAAGGAGAAAGATAGAGAGCATAAGAAGCACAAGCATCGACATAAAGACCGAAGTAAAGACAAAGACAAGGACAAGAAGAAAGACAAAAGTGCCCATCACGATTCTGGTGCTGATCATTCGAAGAAGCATCATGAAAAGGTTGGGAGACCTTTACTCTTTTTCAGCTCCTTTGTAAATACCAAGATTTGATAACAATGGGGTGGTTCAGGATTAGATTGTCATTGACATTAACATTATGGACTTCTTAGTTTATCTCAATTCCCAGTTTGTTGTTACAGTTACAAGATTATCACTTCTTGAAGTGTATCCCTTTCACTCAATTTTGTTCATTTGACCTAGATTATCAAGCCCTTAGCTTGCTTTGAGGGCAGGGAATTGGCAAGTAAACTGATCTGTACCATATTTTCTCTACTAGAATTAAGGATTAAGTAGTCTTTTTGTGTTCTACTACCAAACTAATGTACAATTGTTGTGCATATGGCCCAAATGAGCCGGTTCTTAATTTCTAACTTCACTTAATTTTCAGAAAAGGAAGCATGATGGAGAAGATGATATTAATGACATTCATAGGCACAAAAAAAGTAAGGTAATATGAAGTCCATTTTTTTTCAGCTATAGATTGCTTGCTTACTGCAAAGAACAATTATCCGGGTCAACATTTATCTTCTTAATCCATTTTTTGACTTTTCAATTGATTGTTTTCAACTAAAAATCTCCTGCATTTAATGTCTGCAGCATAAGACTTCAAAAATTGAAGAAATGGGAGTGATAAAGGTAGCGGGCTGACATTGTGGAATAATCTAGATCATTTATTTCCTCGTATGGTTGTAGAAAGATTGGTGGAATTTTCACTTAATGTTGTCAAAAAATACTTGAGGTATATTTATATATTTCAAATATATTCTATATTCAATTGTTCTTCATTCGGTTACAGTTCTTTTTCATTCATGCGCTTTTGTTCTTTTTCCTTTTCATTTGAAGAAGAAACATTTTATTTATAAGAAACTGGGCTACAATTGAGAAAAATAAAACACACACAATAAATGAAGTCCAACCCAAAAGGGCAGTCGAACTAACGACAAAAAAGTATTAGTCACTGATATTTGAAAAGTTGCATCATAAAACTGTTGCTCCTATAGGAATAGGAGCACACAGAGGAGCATTGACATCCAACCATCATATAACTTAAAACAGTAAATAGAAACTGAAACTCTTCCATTAAGATTCTGCAAAAAAAACATCTCAACTACAGTTAACTAGTCAGGAGTATAACTTCAAAATGTGCTGGACTAGGTACCAAAAAGGGTACCAAAAATGTGATGGAATTTAGCATGCCCTTAGAAGGATTAAGGCTTTTTTTCAAAATGCAAGAGATTCCACGTATTTTTATCTGGAGTATTGTGGAAATTAAGCCGTTCCTCTAGTTATTTGAAGGGTTCCTTGGCAAGTTCCTAGACAAAGGTTCCTTTTTACATTAGGTTGCATGGTAGCTTTCTCTCTAGGTAGAAAGGGAGGTATTATGGTTTTTTGGGGAGGCGTTAGGAAAGTTTCGAAGGAAGTTTGGTTGTGGAATTTTAGAGCTTGTGGGACCAAAAGATGGTAGAATTGGTGTTTCTGGTTGTTTCAAACAAGACAAGAGAAAGATCTCGTTGTAAAAGTAGAACAAGGTCCCAAGGAATAAAAAACAGTACTATATTATTGATTCTTCATTGGAAGTTATTTTCATATGCTTGCAAAGCACCCCCCCCCCCCCCCCCCCCCCAAAAAAAAAAAAAAAAAGAAATTCTGGTAAAGTATTTAATCACCGGTGGAAAGTCTTCTCAACCCTTTCCCTTCCTCTGCCACCCCCTCTCCCTTCAAAAATACTGTACCCATACCAGCCAAGCTAATTTTTCCTTTTAGCCAATGGTTGTTTGTTTGTTACTTGTTAGAATTCACACTCAAACTTCTCTGTCCCGAAGGATTTTTTTTTTTATTTAGAGGAGTCGAAACAATTGGATAAGGTATCATTTAACTAGTTGATCGAAGCATAACTCAACTAGTTAAAGGCATATATTTTGGACCAAAAGGCCAGAAGTTAGAATCTCCATCCTAGCGGTTGTTGAACTAAAAAATGTGTCATTTAACCAAGTCATAGGGTCAAGAGTAGATGGAAAACTATGGGTGTTAGAGTTAAAACCATTCTTCCCTTTAGGACATACTTTTGTTTTTTTCCAACTTTTAATAGCAGCACCTCTGGCCATGGTGGAGTTGCAATACCCTAACTAAAGCCAGGTTATGGGATTGAGAAGGACAAGAGTGGCGGATGATGAGAGAAGATCAAGCTATTGCAATGAAAAAAAATCTAGACATTAATTTTTTATGATATTTTAAATGACCTCAAACATATATATATATATCAATGAGTGTCCAGGGCCATGGTATGCACACCTTCGGTATTTTTATGGAACAACCACCTCGACCCTGGTTTTGTCTCGATATATGTATTTGGAAAAATTGGATTCTAGACTTGTTTTATTAGCAGCTAACGGGTTGAAATTTTGTTTATGTATTTATAGGCATCCCTTGATTCCGAATTTAGAAATATAAATTTTTTTCATAATTTTGGGTGCCTTACTAAGGATTCTGGGCGATTGTCTTTCATCAGTATTTTCTTCCTTGCGTGGTATTTTGTCTGATGGTCTAAGGATTGATCTTCTCTTAAGATGAAACTTTGAACATAATAGTAAAGGATAAGGGAAATTATTAAGCATGCGTATTAATTGAATAATGCTAAATCAGATTTAGCTTTCTCCATTCATTTCATGCATCTTTCATCCACGGTGGAGTATCATTATTTTCACTGGTACATGTCATTTCGTTTTGTGTTATTGCAATTCAATCAAGTGCCTAATGAAAAAGGTAGTTATTTTAGTCTTTCTTAGCAAGGTGTTGCTTGGTTTGAGTTTTCTTTTGAATTATTTCTATATTTTTGTGTTGACTTCTTTTTGTCATTTCTAGCAATTTGATTTCCTTACTGCCTGTTTGTGCTTTCCTGAAGTATGCTATAAGACTTGAGGACTTCTCCATGAAAAATTAGTAAGGCATATATCTCTAGAAAGTTGGGGTCAACCGAGTCGAGTCGATAATTCTGCAAATGTATATCTGCTTTTCTCAACCTTTACTTGTAAGGAAGCTAAATCCATTTCAGTTGGTTGGGACATTCTGAAATTGCCGTTTGTATAGTTTCTTCACAAGTTCATTTGGTATAATGCATGCCTTAGAGATAGTAGCCTAGCTAAGCTTTACTAATTTTCTTATTCTCGTCTTCTCATATTTGGCTTTTCCTGGACCCTTTTGAGTGTATGATAGTTTTTCTTTCTTCATGCAGACTAGCTTCTGATGAGGGTGAATTTACCAGTTTTAGGGTATGTGGAAGCAAATGTAAAAAAGAAAAAAAAATTGGTGGAAATGAACTTTTGTATCATAACAAACAATGGGGTCTGATATATAAATATGAGCGATTTGCAGGACTGGTTGTTTTCCTCAGTTTTCTTTATGATGGTGTTCATTCGATGGATACCTTCCACATGTAACATTATATTCTTCCTCTTTTCATTTCCTAGACCGTTTTTCGAGTTGTAGTTTGAAGTAGCATTTCTTCGTCTTCGGTATTTAGAACGAAGGTAGAAGGCTTGAAATTCTCTCTCCCCCCCTCCCTCTCGATATCTCATTCTCTCCCATTCTCCCTCCCCGTCGTGTTTCTTTTACCATATCTATTTTGAGCTAACAGAATTCCCTTCCTATAATTTAAAGAACTAATCGGTCAGGAATGTGTAATTTTTATTGGTGTATCAAAGAGGAAATATGTATAGAAAATGGACTTTGATCATCTATTTTTCTCTCTTTTTGGCTCATTCATGAGTGCTGAAGTGATGGTTTTTCCAGATGAGAATTGAAATTGGTTTATTTCTCTCTACTGATTTTAAAGTCTGTGGCTCTTGTATGTTCTATAGAGGGATCTTATAATTTACACAAACATTTTTGCCTAGGCTTTTTTGCAAATCCTATGATGTTACCTTTGAATTGTGTAATTTTGGATGTGATTTGTTAGAGAATGGTATTTTATATATGCTTAAGTCGATTTATGTTTTTAATTAAATTAGTTTAAGTCGTGTAATTGTGTATTGTATATCAATACTTCCATTGATGTTTTGTGTCTGTTATTTGATCTCGCCCCTTTTTGTACCATTTGTTATAGGAATGATATCACATAATATCAAAAAAAAAAAAAAAAAAAAAAAAAAAAAAAAAAAAAAGACAAAACCTTATGTGGGAGAGAATTTGAACTCAATAAATTCATCTAGATCTAACGAATTTTATTTTGTGGAATAAATTGGACTTCAATGAATTCTAAATTCATTGGGAGAACAGTTTTATAGGAAAAAAGTAATGGGTTGAAAAAGTGAATCCAATTTGAAGTATATGTATATATGTATATATAATATATATGTATATAACAAAGTAATACAAACGGTAATTTACTCGAGCCTCGATGAAACACCATATTATGCATAAGAAATAAACTATTGTAGTCGATATTGGTATCACAATTTTTATTGTATGAATATATTTAAGGATATAAAATACATGAATTTATTAAAATTATTTAAATTAAGAATTGAGTTTTTTTTTTCAAAAAAAAAAAAAAAATTGTAGACTAGGTTATAGATCTTATTATAAGTATTTATATTAAAAAAATAACTTATTATGTTTATGAGCTATTTTCAAATATAGGAAATTGAACAAAAATATTTACAAATATAATAAGATTTCATTATCGTGATAGACCATGATATATTACTATATGTGTCTATATATGTCATGATAGATAGAGATAGTAGTTTATCGTGATCTATTACAGATAGATTATAATATTTTGCTATTATTTATAAATAGTTTCAATAGTCCTGTCATTTATAATGATTTCCCTATGTTTTAATGTATATGTATAAAGGATATCAAAGATATTGATTAATTTATAATATCAATGTAGAGAAAGATATTTCAATTCATGGTTATGCATAACTATTAGTGGTGATCAATTTTTTAATGTGTTTGTAATTAACTTTATTATAGGTCATAACTCTGCTGATACAACTTCATTTTTAGCTAAATGATCATTCATTTTCATATATATATATTTTTTTTGTCCTTTTTAACTATGGTTATACATGAGCAAAATGCTAAAGACTTTTAAATGGCCTCACAAAATTTAAACTTTAATCTTTTATGATATTTAATGTTTTGTAATACAAGATTTAATTTTACTTCTCAAAAAGGTTAAAAAAATGCGGAGGAAAAAATTATGTGCCTCCACGACTATGCCACAAATACAATATCAAGCCCTCTTACGCACGATTTTTTTATAAACTAAATACATATTTGTTAAATATAGACTCAAAACAAACTTCACTTAATGCTTTTTACATGTGGCACGATTTTTAATATGTGTGTATTTTTTGAACTTACGCATTCTACTAGAAGACAAAAAAGAGTACTCTATTCTCCTCAATAGTTTGAGATGGAGTTAATTAGAAAAATATTGGTAAAAAAACAAAGATACATTTCAAATTATTGAGTAAAATAGAGTACTTTTTTTAAAAACTATTAGTAAAAAAAGTTACATTTCAAACTATTGAAGAAAATAGAATACTTTTTTTTTTGTCTTCTAGTAGAATGCGTCAGTTCTAAAAACGCATACATATTGAAAATTATGCCACATGCAAAAAGCATCAAGCGAAGCTTGATATGAGTCTAAATTTAATAAATATGTATTTGGTTTATAAAAAATCCGTGTAAGATGGTTTGATATCGTATTTGTGGTATAGTCATGGAGACACATGATTTTTTCCTCTCCACCCGGATTCTTTTCTAAAAACATATACTTTTTTATATTTTTGAGAAGTGAAATTATCATTTTAACCTTGTATTACCAAAACATTAAATATCATAAAAAGATTAAGTTCAAATTTTGTGAGACCATTTAAAACTCTTTAACATTTTGCTCTTAAGCATGGTTGAAAAAAATGAAAATAAGTGATCATTTAGTTAAAAATTAAGTTGTATCGGCGGAGTAATGACCTACAATAAACTTAACTACAAACACATTAAAACTGATCAACATTAATGAGTTATGCATAATCAATGATTGAAATATCTTTTGATACACTAATATTATAAATTTATGAATATCTTTGATATCCTTTATACATACACATTAAAATAGAAAAATTATTTTAAATGACAAAACTGTTGAAAATGTTTACTAATAATAGCAAAATATTCCAGTTTATCTATAATAAACCACGATAAACTACTATCAAACTTTATACTATTGACTTCAAAGTATTAGAAGTTCAATGAGCAAATGGAAAATAGCTTAAAATTATCTCAAATTCAAAAACTTATTTACGGGTTAATTAGAAAAATAACGTATTTTTTAAAAAAAATATATTAGTAAAAAAGGTACATTTTCAAACTATTGAGGAAAATAGAGTATTCTTTTTTATTTCTAGTAGAATGCGTAAGTTCAAAAAATGCACGTATATTGAAAATCGTGCCACATGTAAAAAGCATTAAGTGAAGTTTGTTTTGAGTCTAAATTTAATAAATATGTAATTAGTTTATAAGAAACTAGGAGGGCTTTATATTATATTTCTTGTATAGTCGTGAAGACACATGATTTTTTCCACCGTATTTTTTTTTAACCTTTTTGAGAAGTGAAATTATCATTTTAATCTTGTATTACCAAAACATTAAATATCATAAAAGATTAAAGTTCAAATTTTGTGAAGCGATTTAAAAGTCTTTAACATTTTGCTCATGTATAAGCATGGTTAAAAAGGATTAAAACAAAAATATGAAAATGAGTGATCATTTAGCTAAAAATGAAGTTGTATCAACAGTGTTATGAACTACAATAAAGTTAACTACAAACACATTAAAATTGATCACCACTAATGAGTTACGCATAGAGATGTCCAAAAAATTCGCGGGGATCGGAGTCCCGTGGGGAACCGTCCCAAACGGGGTGGGGAATCCCCATGGGGAATGGGAGAGAGAGTGGGGAATTTTTTTTCCCGTTTACAATTCGGGGCTGAGGACGGGGAATATATTCTCCGTCCCCGACCTCGGCCCCTCGTTTTCCTGCCCCGCCCCGACTTTGTATATAAATTATAAATGTTATATATATATATATATTTGTAGGTTTTATTAAGATAATTATGAATGTTTTAATTATTTAAGTTCAAGATTTTTATTACTTTAATTCTTTAGATGTTGTAATGTTTAAGATAGGATGCTCTAAATGTTGAATTTTAATTTTTACAAATTATGAGAATTTAGCATTTTAATTATATTTTTTTAAATTGCATGTGTATTATTATTTTAATTAGTAAAATTGATAATATTTCATTTAAATGAAAATTCCATTGAAAATATTTAAAGAATTGTAAAAAAAATATTTAATTAAAAATTTAAAAAAATGTTAGAGAAAAATAAAGGCGGGGAATTTTTCCACGTGGGGAGCCGATCCCTGCAGAATTCGCGCGGGGAATCCCCGTCCCGTTCCCGGGAAATTTGCGGGGACGGAGAATGGAATAGGGGGACGGGGAAGGGTTCTCCATCCCCGCCCTGCCCTGTGGACATCTCTAATTATACATAACCATGCTATTTTTGATCTATTCATCTAATTTCTAATACTTTGAAGTTGATAGTATAAAGTTTGATGCTAAGTGAAGAGAATTCATTCTGATTATTTTATATTACATTAATTCCTACCATTAGGCCACATTTACTATTAATTTAAATTAATTTAAATTTAATTCATCTCTTACCTTTAATTAAAATATTATTTATTTTTAATTTCTATATATAAGTTCAAGCATTAATTATTCAACACCTTCAAATACAAATATTAATTATCCAATATACTCGACAAATATTCAAATACAATATTAATTGAATGTTAATTTGTTACCTTTACCAATTCTTTTATATTCAAAATTTTTGGCATCGACAAGGTCGCCGTCGTCGTCGTCGTCGTCCTGTTGGGGGAGCAATTTACCGATCAGGATGCTCCCTCTCTCCGTCGTTCCCTTCATCTTTCTTCTTCAATTCAGTCTCTCTCTTGCATCAACTTCCTTGAATCAGCCTTCGGATGCCATAATTTTCCCGATCAAGGACGGACGACAGCAGAGAGAATTCGATTACTTCAAATTGGCCCTACAATGGCCTGGTACTATCTGCAAGGCCACTCGCCATTGTTGTTCCTCCAACGCATGCTGTAATCGGTGACTGCTTCTTCTCCTTTTCAGACCATATTGATATACCCCATTTAGAATGCTTTACTAATCGTTCCTTTCGTTTGAGGATTATGTTTTATAGTTGTTTGCTATAAAATTTTCCATTTAGTCATGCTGCTTGATGTGAAAAAGTGGTAGAAGTTATATAGTTGTGTATTATGCATCATCGAACCTTCCGTTTTCTTTCGGCCCAATTGTTGGGTATGATTTTGCTGGCTGATAGGGAATCAAAGTGAAATAAGCATGCTGTTTACTCATAGAATTTTGGACTCCTTATAGTTATAGATTTTTCAGGCTATGTTTAATTAGATTTCTTCCGGTTCCTCTTTTATTGAATGTAATAAAACTATCTCTAGTTACTTATTGAGTGTAAGGCTATCCAATATATTTAAGTTGTAGTAGCTCTCCAATAACCTTTCATGGATTTAAATTTGAGCATCTTTTGGCACCAATATCTACGTTTCATGTTATTGCTATTAAGCAATTGGGTATTTCGGCATTGAATGAATTGCAATGGAGATGACCCCAAAAAGTAGATGAGAAAGGTTATTAGAGACCATTGATAGAATAAAAATTCAGAGTTTCGCCCATCTGTTGTAACCTGTATTCCATATTTTCTTGAGGGTTCTTCTAAATTCTATGGATGGTCTTTTTCATTGTTCATAGACTTACGTACATTTATCTCTTCTTTGGTAGATCTGGTGCTTTTGCTGACTTTACAATTCGTAAGTTGAAGCTACAAGCATTGCTTCCACAATTCCAAAATAAGAAGCACAGACAACTTGACACGGAATGGAGATATATAGATATGACAACAATACATTTTAATTATATATGTTATTTTAATATCTTCATACATCTTAATCATTCTCATTTTCAAAATATTCTTCAATTTATGATATATTGACATTTGACTGTGAAACAAGCAGTAAACATGTGATGTTTTAAGAAGTTGTAGACAATTTTCTAAATGGTGCAATGCCCTACAACAAGATATTTGAAAAACTCTATAACCAAATTGACATTTCTGTTAATGAATCAATATTTAATGAATAAAATAAAGTTGAGCATGTTCATGTACTGATATGAGTTTAAATAGTTTTATGTATGTGGACCTCAAAATTTATTATTCGCTTCTGTATAACTATGCATTGAATTTGTAATCTCTTACTTGTGTGATAGATGGGTTATGGCCTGATTATAATGATGGAACGTGGCCTGCATGTTGTGCTGGAAAAAAATTTAACGAGAAGGAGGTACGTTGTTATTAAAGTTAGGCTGTTGATGTCACATTATAGTCAGTGCAAAAAATTGGATCTAGGTAGCCCTATTTCTTCGAATGTTCAAATATCTGTAACCATGCTAGTGTTTTGGGTTTGTACCAAAACCTGCATCCTCAAAAGCTTGAACCAAGAAACCCATGTATCTTATGGGAAAGCATTAGTGCAAGTTGAAGAGCTAAAACAAAGCATTTTCAGCCTGATTTTCATATGTTATTGTCGGTTTTATTTTGATTATTGTGCCGTTCAATTTTTTTTTGCAATTGATACATTGTTTGGCATAAGTCATTTTTGTAACATCCTGCATCTTTTATTCTTGCAGATTCATACCTTACTTGATCCCCTGAAGAAATATTGGCCATCTTTGAGTTGTAATTCACCTTCAACTTGCCATGGTGCGAAGGGATCATTTTGGGCTCATGAGGTGACCATCACTAATACAAGATATATTTGGTGTAAATTTGCACTGATGATACCCAAGTTTTAATTGATGATTCTTTTTTTTTTTTTTCCCATTTCTTGTTCCCGTGATGGCTGAATTGGCTACTGCATTGGGTAGTGGGGTAATGATCCTTGGCTTCTCTCACTTGGATACTATAATTTATATTATATAATACATTGAGGTTGAGGCTTTACTTCTTTTATTGAATTTTTCTGATTGGCAAAGGACAGATCTCTAGATTTCACCTTTGCACTCTCTCCTGTAAAATATTAATTTGTCACGATAGTGGACAAGTATATTCATTTCTAAAGGCGTTCACATCATGGCCATATATGTTCTATCCATTGCACAATGATATCCCATAAAAAATATTCATTTCTAGAGGCGTCCACATCATGGCTACATGTGTTCTATGCATTGAACAATGATATCCCATAAAAATATTCATTTCTATAGGCGTTCACATCATGGCCATATATGTTCAATGCATTATACAATGATATCCCATACAAAAATGTATAGTGTTCTATGCATTGAACAATGATATCCCATAAAAATATTCATTTCTATAGGCGTTCACATCATGGCCATATATGTTCAATGCATTATGCAATGATATCCCATACAAAAATGTATTTTTCTATCATATATCTTGGACCAATGCTTCTCAACTTTGATGGTGGCCTTCATTATCCACGTAGAGTTGGTCCTTGATTGGATGTGACAACGTACCTTTTTCGTAATTTACTACATTTTAAGACAATAATTTGATATGTTCATTTTATTGTTTTGATGTCAACGTTGGAAGTAAAGCATATTTTATGTACTTCCCATGCATTGGTTTTCTCATATCGTATTTCTATGGCATGCAGAGAAGCATGGAACTTGTTCTTATCCAGTAGCTCGTGATGAATACAGTTACTTTTTAACTACTCTCAATGTCTATTTCAAATATAATGTCACAGTAAGTCCTGGAATGATGTTACCCTTCTACATTTGCTCTAAAATCAATAGATCAGACTAGGCTGCTTGCTGTTTAGTTCCACATTGGTTTGCTATTGTTGATGACTCGATTTTTATTTCTCTTATTTGGTAAATGTTACTGATGACTTTCCTTTGCATATCAGTTTGCAGATTAGTTTCACATTAGTTTTCTAGATTGTTTAAGCTGTGGTCACTGCTATTTTATGGTTAATGGCGTACTAGATTGCAGAGAATAATTTAATGATTGAGAACAATCAGATAAGTATTTGGGGTATTCTAGGTTAATAGGACGCAAGAACCTAAACTATGGGGTTATAGCCGCGTGAATTGGGAACCTCATACCATTCCGAAGGTCAATGGCCATTATTGAACTCAAAGAGAAATTAAAATTTAATTAAGTATTTGACTACTGAAATACATCTATGGAAATTGAAATAATTACTTCATTGGATAACCATTTGGTTTTTTTAAAATTAAGCTTATAAATACTACTTAGTTTTTTTTTTTTTAGCGTTTTTAAAACTACTTTGCTATATTTGTTTACCTTTCAGTTTGGTTACTAATGAACATCTTATGTCCCAGAAAGTTCTAAATGATGCTGGATATGTACCTTCAAATACTGAGAAATATCCTCTGGGAGGAATCATTTCAGCAATTCAGAATGCTTTTCATGCCACCCCTTCATTGGAATGTAAAAATGGTGCAGTGGAGGAACTTTATTTATGTTTCTACAAGGACTTCAAGGTATCTTGCTCTTCTTACATTTGCAAATTAGGTTTCAAATTGATTTCCTTAACTGAAAGAACTGCATGAAAAGCCTTAAAATTAAATTGAACAGGACTTTGAACAATTCCCTATGTTGATGCTTATTGTATTGGTATTAAACTTAAATTACAAGTTTAGTCTCCAAACTTTAAACTGTGTTTGTTTGGTCGCTGAACTTTCAAAAGTTTTTATGTCTAACAAGTCCTTGAATCATTAAACTTTCAATTTTTTATTCCATAACTTTCTGAATCTTCAATTTTTTTTTTAATAGATCATTTGATTTATTTCATATTTTTTAAAATTCATTAATCTCAAATAAAATCGGAAGTTTAGGGCTCCGTTCGATGTAAAAAACTATGTGAAAGACCTATTAGACAAAAATGGAAGGACATAAACCTCAAATTTCATGACTAAACTTGTAATACAGCCTTGTGTTAATTATCCTTCTTGACTAAGTTGATCCCATTGATGTTTATTGGATATATTTTGGGTTCCTGAAATGATGTTTTATTTATTGCAGCCTCGTGACTGTGCTCAGACCCACTCACAGAATGGTATCATTTCTTCAAAATTTTCATGTCCCAAATATGTGAGCTTACCAGCATATAAGCCTGAAGCCAAGATTTTCAAGTTCACCCATTCAAGTAGGCAATATTTAAGTGCTTAATTTTCACTCTTTTGATGTCATTTCTCTGCTTGAGATGTATATGAATCTGTAATGTGTTATGTTTCTAATACTTTACCTTTTGGAAGACCTAAAGTTGGAATTTTATACGCTGAACATTTAATTTGATCAATCACTTTCTTGAACTATGTGGTTTGTTACCATTGTATCTCTGAACTTTTGATATCATCAATTAGTGTCTTATAGTTTGTTAGTTGGCTGTAATTTGTTAATTTTTTCTCAAATTTTCTAAAGAGATTTCTCTAACCCAAAAACTAAAAATTAAGGTTCTGATAACCACTTTTTTTAAAAAAATACATAAATAAATAAAATAAAATAACCCTATTTCTTTCATATTTCTTATGATAATATGCAATTTTCTTAAATACCATGGTTGAACTCTTAGTCAAATTCTAAAAACAAAAACAAATTTAATTTTTTTTTTTTAAGTTTTAAAATTTTGTTTGGTTATTTAAACCATCGGTAAAAATGAGAGAACAAATGAAGAAATTTGAAGGTAGAAGTTATGTCTATAGATTTAATTTTCAAAAATAAAAATACAAAAAAAAAAAATTTACTAAACGAGGTCTAAAAGAATATTTGTACGGAGAAAACATCTGTCATTCATTGTATTACACCCTTTAGGTTATGTATACCACCTTATTTTGACGTTTCTACTCTAGGAATACATAACCTAGTTCAAGATACATGCCGATTTGAAGGTAATTATAGCAAACCCCATAATTCAATGCTGTTTTGCGCAATTTTCCAAAAAAAAAAATGACAAAATTTGATAAAAACGCATAGAGTAATATAGTTTACGGGTTGTTAATGCATTTTATGATATTTTAATTTGATTAAATTGAATTTATTTATAATCAAGGATGGTTCATGAATAGTTCTAAAAAAAAAACTTCCATAAATTTGTGCCATATTTCAATTTTTAAGTTGGGAGAAATCTTATAATAAATTCGATCCAACATCTACAAAAGATATTCTTTTTTTTTTCTTTTCTTCATTTCTTTCTTACAATATGTAGAGTTTTAAATTGGGAGAAATCTTATAATAAATTCTATCCAACATCTGGAACTACAAAAGGTATTCTTTTTTTCTTTTATTTTCTTTATTTCTTTCTTACCATATATAGAGTGGAGTATAAAACTCAGACTTTAATAAATTAAGCTATGCTCCTCTTTACATGTGCTAAAAAGTATTTACACAAAAGTTTAACGGTGCCGAGTCAACGAATTTTTTTAAATGGTAAAACATACATCCAATTTGAGAATCAATAATGACACCAACGACATTAAATTCAACTCAACAGTGAGAAACTTGCTAGGCCTCCCCCATCTGACAGAAACAATGGATTGTTTCAAATGATTCAAGTAGGATAATTGTGTAAAAAATGAAGCTCACGTTTTATACAAAATACTCCATTTTTATTTGGGGGAAAAAAAAAAAGGAGTTACACCTTTTACATGGGGTTCATCCTGCATAACTATGGGTACAAAACTTGACCTACAAGACACCTCATGTGATTGTTTCCTCCTGTGCTAAACTGAGGACATAGGTAAGAGAGAAGAAAAATACAAAAAGTTAGGCAAAAACTGAACAAATGCTCACCATCATGGGAATAGCCAGAAAACAAATTGCGAGGCATTTAAGATGATAAATGGTACATGGATAAATCTGTTAGGATACCTCAACATAAACACTCAAGAACAACAAAGAATATAAAGAATATTGGGAGTGTTTGGTTCACCAATTTGAGTCTGGTTGAGTTGGTAAAAATTACCAACTTAATATTTTAACACATCAACTTAGTTGTTGAGTTGGTTATTTACCAACTCACCCCAACTCAATTCAGCACCTCTAACACAGACTTTTTGACTTAAATCAACTTAGCACCTCTAATACATACTTTCTGATCTAATCAACATTACTACGTCCCAAACATAGACTTTTTAACTCTACAAACAATTATTACCAACTCAATTCAACTCATCTACGTGCGTCAAATGCCACTTAAATGATAGAAATATATATATTATAATATCAATGAGGAAATTACAATAACATAGACTTTTATAGGGCTCTCTCTCCCTAAATTCCCACAATGGAAATTTTACCGAAATGATCCATACTTTGATTCCAACTCACTTACTCATATGACCATTCTAATAACCATACTAATAATTCTATTATTTTCCTAACTAGGGGTTTTAAGGGATCATGAACTCAGCAGATTAGAGGACTGGAATTGGGAAGTCAATGTTCTAGTTAGTGTTCCTTAAAATGCGAGGCAACTAACACAGTATAGCCCTTTTTAGGACAGATACGAGGCTGGAGGGTTTTTTTCTTACTAGAAAAAGGAAGTTGATAGGTATTTTTTAAGAGTGTGGCGTCCTTAATTTCATCAAACAAAATAAGGGAGACATGGAGGGGTTGAGGCACCCTTGATTTGCTTTTGTTCACAAGTGAAACACTGGTTCTTATACTTTCCAACTCCGAGTAAACATCTTGATAAAGGAACCATCAAATCTCTCAAAAGTTTCTTTTTCTGGAAAAAAAAAAAAAAAAACTTATCTTGTTTCTTAATGATGTAATCAAAGTTTATTTTCAATTTTAAAGATCAAAGAGCACTCAAGCTTCATTTCATAGTTGAAAAATATTCAGGATTCATCACAAGCTCATTACTGCCGTGGAATAAATCTGACCGTCAACCATAGTATGAAATGGTTTATGAATTTTATTGAAAAGAGAAGAGAAGAAAAGAAACACAGATTTACGTGGAAACCCTAGATTAGGGAGAAAAACCACGATAGGAGAATTTTTATTCTTTTAATTTTTCTGATACACAGTACTCAACACATGACAGGTATAAATAACCAAACAGAGAGAAACCCTAGACAGTAGATACTAAGAAAAAGACTAAAATGCCCTTAGGGCTAAAACACCATTTCAACACTCTCCCTCAAGTTGGGACATAAATATCAATGAGACCCAACTTGCTAATACAAGTGTCAAACATCTGTCTAAGTAAGCCCTTAGTCAGAACATCCGCAATCTGTTGACTGGATGGAACATAGGGAACACAAATACTACCGTTGTCAAGTTTCTCTTTGATAAAATGTCGGTCAATCTCAATATGTTTGGTTCTGTCATGCTGAACAGGGTTATTAACAATATTGATAGCAGCCTTGTTGTCACAGTAGAGTCTCATCGGGTCATGACTCTCTTGATGAAGATCTACTAATACCTTCTTCAACCAAATTTCCTCACAGATACCCAAGCTCATAGCTCTGTATTCAGCTTCGGCACTACTTCTAGCCACAACACCCTGTTTCTTACTCCTCCATGTAACGAGATTTCCCCATACGAAGGTACAATACTCCGAGATTGACTTCCTGTCAATAGCGGAACCGGCCCAGTCTGAGTCAGTGTAGGCTTCGATGCATCTTCTATCATTTTTCCTAAACATCAAGCCCTTCCCAGGTGTTGACTTTAGATATCTCAGAATCCGGTAACAGCTTCTATGTGTCTCTCACACGGGGCTTACATAAACTGGCTTACCAAACTCACAACATATGAAATATCAGGTCTGGTGTGTGAGAGATATATCAGCTTCCCTACAAGACGTTGATATCTCTCCTTGTTCACCGGTACATCATCTACTGAGTTTACCAGATTATTGTTGACCTCAACTGGAGTATCTGCAAGTTTACATCCAGTCATCCCAGTCTCTTGTAGAAGATCTAACGTATATTTTCTTTGAGACACTGAGATCCCTTTCTTTGATCTTGCTACCTCCATGCCTAGGAAGTACCTCAAGGAACCAAGATCTTTAATTTCAAACTCCTCTGCCATTTTCTGTTTCAGGTTGTCAATTTCTACAGAATCATTCCCTGACAGAATAATATCGTCAACATATATCAGCTTCCCTACAAGACGTTGATATCTCTCCTTGTTCACTGGTACGTCGTCTACTGAGTTTACCAGATTATTGTTGACCTCAACTGGAGTGTCTGCAGGTTTACATCCAATCATCCCAGTCTCTTGTAGAAGATCTAACGTATATTTTCTTTGAGACACTGAGATCCCTTTCTTTGATCTTGCTACCTCCATGCCTAGAAAGTACCTCAAGGAACCAAGATTTTTAATTTCAAACTCTGCCATTTTCTGTTTCAGCTTGTCAATTTCTACAGAATCATTCCCTGACAGAATAATATCGTCAACATATATGATTAACACTGCTACTTTTCCTGATATTGATTTCTTAGTGAACAGGGTGTGATCAGAGTGACCTTGAATGTACCCCTAGGTTTTGACAAAGGTAGTGAACTGATCGAACCAGGCTCTAGGGGACTGTTTCAAACCATACAAAGACTTCTTTAGCTTGCACACCGGACTCCCAAACTGTGCTTCAAACCCTGGAGGAGGGGTCATATAAAACTTTTCTTCTAACTCACCATTTAGAAACGCATTTTTTATATCCAACTGATATAGAGGCCAGTCTAGGTTCACAGCAACAGAGAGAAGAACCCGAATAGTGTTGAGTTTTGCCACTGGCGAGAATGTTTCTGAGTAGTCCACCCCATATGTTTGAGTGAACCCTTTCGCGACTAATCTGGCCTTATATCTGTCGAGAGTCTTATCGGACTTGTACTTGACTGTGAACACCCATTTGCACCCGACGGTTTTGTAACCTCTAGGAAGAACAACTAGATCCCATGTTTTGTTGGTCTTGAGAGCCCGCATTTCTTCCATGACTGCAGTTCGCCATTCAGGAATTTCCAGAGCCTTGTACACATTTCTCGGAATAGTCACAGTGTCCAGACTAGTGGTGAAGGTCTTGAATCTTATTGACAAGCTACTGTAAGATAAGAAGCTTTTCATAGAGTATTTGGTGCAGGACCTTGTTCCTTTTCGCAGGGCAATTGGTAAGTCTAGGGTGACATCAATTTCACTGGTCTTGTTACCCTTTTCCTCTGTATTCATCTGCTGCACATTTTCAGTCTTCTGAACATCACCAGGGGAAAATTCATTACTCTCATCCTCCCTAATTTTGTCAATAGTCGTTTCAGCGTTCACTACATTACTTTCAACAGAGTTATTATTATCAAGAATATGATTACCTTGAGTTGGCTCTGGTTCTGACTCTTGAACACTTTCCGGTGGAGTAGCAGGGGAAACTATTTTCTTTCGTAGATTCTTCCGATAGTAGGTTATCCAAGGAACTTGTTTTGTAGGAAGGATAGGATTGTCGGGAATGGGAGGGCCAGGATTAGTGTCAAGAATTGGTTCAAGAAACAAGTCTACAGGAATGGAATAAGTGGATGACGTGTTAGTCTCTTCACTCGAAGTCTCCCCCTGAAGAGGACTAACAGGAAAGAAAGGTTTATCTTCTAGAAAGGTAGCATCCATGGTGATAAAGTACTTTCGAAAAGATGGCTGATAACATTTGTAGCCCCGTTGATGGAGCGGATACCCAACAAAGACACATTTTTTAGCCCTAGGAGCGAATTTACTGTGGGAAACATGATTATGAACAAACACCGTACACCCAAACACTTGAAGAGGAACATCTGGGAAAAGTCGGGTAGAAGAGAAGGATTCTTTGAAATGGGCTAAGGGGGCTGGAACTTGAGAACACGGAAAGACATTCGATTAATGAGATGGGCTGCAGTGAGTACAGCATCGTCCCATAGGTACGAAGGTATGGATGCAGGAATCATGAGTGCCCGAGCAACCTCAATAAGGTGACGGTTTTTCCATACGGCCACCCCATTTTGTTGTGGGGTATAGGTATAGGAGTTTTGGTTGATGATACCTTTAGAATTTAAAAACTCACGGAGGGACTGATTAACGAACTCACGGCCATTGTCACTCCGAAGGATAGCAATTTTAGTATTGAACTGGGTTTCGACCGTGGTGTAGAATTGCTGAAAGACTGTAGTCACTTCAGACTTATCCGTAAGAAGGAACGCCCATGTAAGACGAGTGTGATCATCTATGAAGGTGACAAACCACCGCTTACCCGACATGGTTGTGATATTAGATGGGCCCCACACATCAGTATGTATCAGGTGGAAAGGTTGGGAAGGTTTATAAGGCCGGGAAGTAAAAGACACCCGAGGTTGTTTTGCACGAATACACACATCGCAAGATAAAGATGAAATATTAACATTACGAAATAAATGGGGAAATAAATACTTCATATAATGAAAATTCGGATGTCCAAGACGAAAATGCCATAACAGGAAATCAATTTCAGAAATAGTAAGGGAAGATAGTAAACAAGTGCTAGAAAAACTCCTCGATGAAGCATCCTCCAAGAGGAAGTAGAGCCCCCTACTGTGCCGGGCAGTGCCAATCGTCTTCCTCGAGCTCAGGTCCTGAAACAAAACATTATCCGGTGAGAAAATGACATTACAATTCAGATCTCTGGTTATTTTACTGACAGATAGCAGATTATAAGATATCTTTGGCACATGCAAGACATTCTGTAAAATCAACCTTGAATAGGAGATAAGTGACCTTTCCCAGCAACGGAAGCAAAAGACCCATCTATAATTTGTATTCTCTCGTTTCCCGCACTTGGATAATAAGAGAGGAATTGATCAGATGATCCAGTTAGGTGATCCGTTGCTCCTGAGTCAAGGATCCACGATTCATCCCCTTTGAATAAGAAGCTAAAGGACTGAGAAGTACCTGATTGCGCGACATTGTTGGTTCCAACCATGCTTGACTCTACCTGGCTAGTGGTTGATGATGTACCAACCCTTGTTTCACTGACAAGGGCCCAACCGTTTTTTGACTTATCATTCGCAGACCATCACTTGCCATTCGGTGGGCGACCATGTAACTTCCAGCATTGATCTTTGGTGTGCCACGGTTTCTTACAATGCTCACAGATTGGTGGGGATGTTCTATTCTGTTTGTCGCTCTCTGGTCCCGAAGACTTGGCTCCAAATGCAGCAGAATCTAAGTGGTTGTTGCTAGTGTCATTCATAGCCCTGGTTCTGTCCTCTTCTAACCTGACCTCTACGCATACTTCCATTAGAGATGGTATTGGTCTCTGTCCCAAAATCCGACTTCGGACACCATCAAATTTAGGGTTTAAGCCAGCCAGAAAATCACACCCGGTCCGCCTCCTCAATCTTTGAGTACTGAACTCCGTCAACAGGACAATTCCACACGACTTCGCGGCACAAGTCCATTTATTGCCACAGCGGGAACAATTTATTGAAATAAGATGTTACGTTAAGAGTCCCTTGTTTGCACTCATGAACATGTTTCCTCAAGGAATAAAGACGTGAGGCATTTTGCCTCTGTGAATAGAGCTTCTGGACAGCTTCCCAAATATCCCAAGCGAAAGCTGAGTACAGAAGTGGCTTCCCGATCTGGGGTTCCATGCTGTTTATCAGAATTGAGCGAAGAAGAGAGTCCTCTCCTTTCCATATACATTCCTGGGATCACCGGGGCTTGGTTTTGGTATGTCTCCAGTTAGATACCCAAACTTGTGACGTCCCTCAAGGACCATTCTTACCAATTGGGACCAAGAAAAGTAATTCTCGCCGTTAAGTTTCTCACCAATAGACATCCCTGCAGAGTTCCCCATAGAATTAGATATAATATTTGCTACAGGTAAAGTAGAGTAAACATTTACCGGTGTTTCTGAGCATAAAGAGAAGTCTGAATGTGGATGAAAATTAGTTGTAGGATTTGTCGTGGATCTAAGGGCCGATATTTGCTGCTGTAAGTTTGCCAACTGCTGTTCAAAACCAACAGTTCCGCCAGAATTTGCCATAGCTTGATTTTGCCCATAAATCCCTGGAAAGGTAGCTTCATTTTGGCTCGAGACGGACCAAAAGAAGGGCTGGGAACTGGCTGACCATACTGGCTCGACTGGACCGGATTTGGCTGGACCTGAACCGGTTGGTTCGGCTGGACCGGCTGAGAAGAGTGGGTCATCCACGAACGATCTGGAACGTATGCTAGGGCCGGCGGCTGACTTGCAAACGCAAGCTAGAGATCGACTGAAGACCGCCAGTCACAAACGGTGATGTTGGGCTGTGCAAAAACTCCCGAGGCAGGTGATTTCTCGTGCATCGGTGGGATATGAGGCAAAATATGGTGGAAATCAGATGGGTCGCGGTCAGTACAGCTTCGATCGGTCGCTGGTCTGATGGGATCCGTGTAATCCGTTGGTCCGTGCGTCGTGGAGGAGCTCAGATCTGTGTGCCGATCGGGTCTAGGAGCTCCGGTGGTCGGGTCTGCAAAGGAAGTCCACTGGCTACAGATTTGACGATCGGGTCGGGTCGGGTCTGGCTGGAGGTTGGATCAGACATGGATTTGAAGAGTTGAGGCAAAGCGGCGTGAAAATAATCCTCAACGGCTTCTCTTATGGCTGCAGCAACTTCAGCGTTCATGGATCCTTTCGTTCCAATGGAGGTTTCTATTGGAGTCTCTGGTTTGTTCTCATCAATGACGGCCAGGGCTTCGTCGCCATGCTCTGATACCATATTGAAAAAAGAAGAGAAGAAAAGAAACACAGATTTACGTGGAAACCCTAGATCAGGAAGAAAAACCACGATAGGAGAATTTTTATTTTTTTAATTTTTCTGATACACAGGACAGGTATAAATAACCAAATAGAGAGAAACCCTAGACAATAGACACTGAGAAAAAGACTAAAACGCCCTTAGGGCTAAAACACCATTTCAACAAATTTAAATAATAATTCAAGCCAATTCATACCTAAATAATGAGCTCCACCACGAATCAGTCATTCAGTCATTGGCCTGCTATGTGGAAAGAGGGAATGCTGTGAGAAAAAGAGAAGACAGTATGTCTCGAGCTTACTTAGTGGAACAGAAACAAAAATGATCGCAAAAAAAAAAATTCAACCAAGACTAAAGATACTGCATAAAAGCAAGACTAAACCTTGCAAAGAATGCAATAACCCCTCAACGGAACACTAAATTGTATACAATCAAGACTAAAGATATTGCAAAGGATGCATATGAAAGATGTGTTCTCTTTGTAAAAAGAAGAATAACGAAGGATATATGGGCTATGCTTTACAGAATATCACTAACCAAATTTTTAGGATCTCATTCATAATAAAATTGAGTATTTAATGACCCAAAAGTAAAATAAAGTATTCTTCAACTGGGAGATACACAAACCTTTTTCTTAATCATTTTGGATCAAAACTCTCTCCCCAGCAAATAAAAACTCCATATTCGTATGTAATCAATTCTTTCATGTAGATAGTCTTATGTCTGACTTGATTAGTAGGAATTTAAATGGAAAATAGTCAGTTATCCTGCATTAAACCGCTACTATCCCACATCACGTGAATTTCAACCACAAACTCCTTGTTAAGGCTTGGTATAGCTAACGGCAGTAGGGTATAGCCAACAAAGGATTTCTCTGTTTTCTAACTCCAAGCATATTTCTCTTTCTTCAATTGATTAGTTAGGACCAAGCAACATCATATACACGCTCAAAAGCTTGGCTTACCCTCTTAGTCTTAATCCCACAAAATCACATAATTCCCGCAAGGAATCTGGTACAAGCCAAGTAGTCATAGATTCAATTTTATAAGTACACCCTTGAATTCATCAAGAAAGAACCAAAATGTGTAAATGTCATATTTTCTCAATATTTCATCATTTCCAGCCCCAACGTGTGTGTATTCTCTAAGTAACTCTACTTTAATGCTCAATAAGCTCATAAAATTCAACATCTGTTAAATTTCTTCTAGCCACATTATTCCAACACGTAGAGTATTCATGCTATTAAATGAAACCAGCCATCATCTTAACCACCGGCACAGCAAAAAGATCTTGACACTTCACTGCCAATGAAGGAGCCTCTATCTTTGACTCAACTTCGGTTGTTTCCCCCTTATTTCCACAGACTCATTTTGTCCTCCTTTCTCCCTTAAATTCTAGGAACCACTTTGAGCCAAATCTGGCTGGATTCTTTAAAAGAACCGTTCATTAACATTCATCAAACGTTGATCAACAATAGTAAGCCCTTCAGCGATTCAAGCGCAGGTCTCAATAGCGTAAAAAGGATTAAATGGAGATGAAGAAACATTGCCTCGATGATTAGTGTTCTGTTTTACTTCTACATTCATGCTTTAATCAGCTATTCAAATTGTCTAAAATCCTTCTGAAAATTCGAAATTATAGTTTCCAGCATGGTAAACGTTAACAATCTACCAAAGAAAGAGCTGATACATTATAATAAGAAGGAAGATGCAAAAAGATATTTAATGATCCTTATCTCTGCCCAATTTTGGAAGGTAGTAAATCATGTTTGCAAGCAATGTAAGTTTATCCAGTCATCATAACATTTCCTATCTATCCCATTTATATTCATGAAAGTAATTGCATTACTAAAATTGATTAACTTTCACAGAGTATTCTTAATAATCAAACCACCATGGATTCACCTAGTAGTGGACGAGAGCTAATGGACATAGTAAAAGGCTTAAAGGGAATCAGTTTAGACCATAGTCACTACCTAAAATACAATATCCTCAGAGTTAATCATAACCAAATGTGGTAAAGTTCGGTTGGTGAAAGTTGTCGAAGAATAATTGACCCATGTGAAAACAATTAGAACAAAGCGTTCCGTTAACCGCTCTTTTCTCACTACCCTGGAAGAAAAGCTTTTTTGCTAGAATTTGGTGTGGTAGCGTAATGGGTGATTTTAAATCAAAGGGTATAATCGACAAAAAAAAATAAGAACAAAAGCAACAGGGCCAAGGACATAACAACATTTGAATCAAAAGTTGCACCCTAGGACCAAAACAGGCCTAGGGGAGAGGGTTGACTTTGACCTTTGGCCCCAGGTGATGTGCTTGACCGAGCCTAACAAAATGCCTAAGAAGGCATACACAGACATGACCCGACCCAATGACATCGCCCTAAGACCAAAATGGTCTTTTAAGAAGGTGCTCAGTCTTGATCCTAGCAAGATGGCCAATGAGCCATGGCCTAACTCGAGAAGATGATTATCCTAATGTAGTTTCCAAACTTTATGGAGGATAACCTAGGTCATCTATTAATTTTTTTTATAAGAACAACTTTATTGAGAAAAAAATGAAAGAATACATGGGCATACAAAAAAAAACAAGCCCACAAAAAAGGAGAATCCCAGTACCATACAAAATCATGTTCATAGAATAATTATAAAAAACCTTTGAAATCGAAGTCCAATGAGAAACGTGAAAACGAACCAGAGATCACATTTCTCTAACATCCCTCTCAACACCCCTGAACACCCTACTATTCCTTTCACTCCATAACACCCAAAAAATAGCACAAACACTAGCAAGCCAAAGAAAACAACCTCTCTCCCCAAATAGCGGATTGAGGAAGAACTACTCGATCATATCTCTATCGTCTCTCTGACGAGCATACATCAAACCAAACGTCTGAAAGAATGATTCCCAAACAAAGCTCGAAAAATCACAATGCCAAAGAATATCGTCCAAGTCTTCCTCCGCCTTCCTACCCAGGATGCAACAAAAAGGCCCAACCAATGGCAGCATCTTCCTAACAAACCTATCCAACGTACTAATACGACTATGGAGAACCTGCCAAGTAAAGAATCCCACCTTCCTAGGAATCTTAATCCTCCACAACAACGAAAAGACAGACTCCCCCACAGGAGAAGGGTTAACCAAACACTAAGAAACGGATTTACATGAGAACCCTTCCAAAGGATTAGGACTCCAGACTCTCACATCTCTCCTCCCAAGGCGAAAGGGGTGACTCTCAAGAAGAGAAAGGAAGGCAATCACATCCATCGTTTCCCTATTGGAAAGAGCACGACGGAACCCGAAAGAGAATGAGCAAGAGCTCCCATTCCACACAAGATAATCTGTCACAAATGATTTTTAAGAGAAGACAAATGATACAACCAAGGGAAAAAAAGAACCACAAAGAGGTCTTTCCTCCACCCAGTGATCTTCCAAAAAATATGTCTCCCTCCCATCCCCCACCACACAGCGGACCCAAAGAACAAAAGTCGGGAGCTCTTTCATAATATCTTTCAAAAGATTCCCGTAAGTGCCGCCACTCGAGGGGGGGGGGGGGTTCATGTTTATTGACAATAATCCTTTGCCAAAGAGAATTGGGCTCAAAGGAAAAGCGCCATAGCCATTTGGCTAAAAGAGCTTTGTTTCAAGTCCCAAGGTCCCCAATTTCAAGACACCCCAAAGAAACCGATTTTTCGATAACCTCCCAACTAATAAGGTGCAAACCATACCTTTTCCTTCATCAATCCCTCACCAAAGGAAGTCATGCATTAATCTCTCCAAACACTTGCACACCTCCCCCGGAGCTCTAAAGAGAGAGAAGAAATAAATCGGAATGTCACTCAGGACCGACTTAATCAGAATAAGACGGCCCGCTTTAGAAAAGAAACTCTTTTTCCAAAAGCCAACCTACTTCGAACTTTGTCAATCACAGGGTCCGGATTATTCCAAAGAGGGAGGCCAAGGTAAGAAGAGGGAAGGCTTCCAACCTCACGACCAATCCACTCTGCCCACCTTTTAATCTTATCTCCCTCGCTATTGATACCCATGACACAAGACTTTCCCCTGTTAATCTTCAGACCCGACATCTCCTCAAAAAAAGCAAGAACGTGATTCAGCATCAAGAAAGAATTGACACTTCTAGAGCAGAAGAAAAGGTTATCATCCGCAAATTGGAGATGGGAGAGGGGGATCCTATCCTCACCCACCTGAAAGGGCTCAATAAGGTTACCTTCGACACACTTCATCACTATTATGCTGAGCACATCCACAACAATAAGAAAAAGAAAAGGGGATAGAGGATCTCCCTATCTCAGCCCTCTCATTGCCGTCACTTTGCCTCTAGGACTTCTATTGATAAGGAAGGAGTAGCTCACATTCCTCAAGCAACCCCACATCCACATGCGTCACTTATAACCAAATCCTTTCCTCTCTAAAACCTTATCCAGGAAGTTCCAATCCATGTGGTCGTAAGTTTTTCCAAAATCAATCTTAAACAACACCCCTTCCTTCTTTCTAGCTCTATAGTTCTCAACCACTTCATTGGCAACAAGAGCTTGATCCAGAATTTGCCTCCCCGCCATGAAGGGCCCTTGTGCTTCCAAAATAGTCAACGGGAGCACCCTCTTAAGTCGATTCACCAAAACTTTTGCCAAAATTGTGTACACACTTGTGATGAGACTAACTGGATGAAAGTCCTTAACTCTAGTCACAGACTCCTTCTTCGAGATCAGATAGACAAAAATTTCTAACATAGAGCGATTTAAAATCCCTCTTTCGCACAACTCTAGGGAAACTTTGACAAGGTCCTCCTTCACAAGAGACCAGTTCTCTTGATAGAAGGCCATTGTATTAATAAATAACTTCCTCCTCAACCTAGGTCATCTATTAATAAATATATCATTATAGCTTGATTATGGAATTCTCACTCTCAAATCCTAAAGCTTCTACCTCTCTCACTCTTTGACTTAAGCACCCAGAGTATTTGGTATTGTGTGTCGTGTTTTCCCCTCTAACAAAAAACAAAATTTACCATGGTCGAAGGACTTTTCTCCGTCTGAATATTGCCATCAACACAAGGTATACACACATTGCACATAAAAACCAATAACTCTGTATTTACGTTCAAGCTCCATCGGTAACACAATAAGAGAAATACCTCAGCAGATGGAATCGAATTCCGGTGTCGAACGGACTCGAGGTTCGAGATTCTAGCTTCCAGGGCTTCAAAATTCCGCTCCATCTGTATCAAGAGAGGGGAAAAAACCAACAACATCAAAAACAACGATCTGAAAACCTTCTTAGAAAGCGAACGAAGGTGAAAATTTTAAGGGTGAAAACAAAACTTGCATCAGATGAAAGAGCACATCGATGGGCCAGTAGATCTCTCCAGACGAAATGCGAAATGGAAGCAGATGTGGCCGCGAATCCAATACTGAACCAAAACAATCGAATTCTCAACATTTTCTCCTCTCGCCGGATTTTTCAAGAACGAGAAGCACAAGCTTCGCAAGCGTTACGACTCGTCGTTCTAGGCAAGGTTTTGGAAGAAGTACATGCTTTTGTTCAATTTCAAAACTTTTCGTTTTATTTTGAAAAAAAAAAACAAAAAAACAAAACATTTTCTTTTGATCTTGAACTATGAAACACAGACAGATTTACATGATACAAATGCGATCAAATACGGCCATAACTAAGATATGGATATAAGTCATTTTTTTTATATATATATTTCTAAAAAAATGAGGATACTAATACATTGAAGATATATTTTCTTTTTCTTCAAAAAAAATCTAGAGATAAATTTAGCATACAAGTTAATAACAATAGCACAAAATAGAATACAAACACTAAAATACAATACAAAAAAAGCAACATCTAAGATATTGAAGTATAATAGTTAATAAAATGTAATAGAAAAGTAACTCATATTACAAAGAAGAAAAATAATATTAGAGGGTGAAGTATGAAAATAAACAAAGAACTTCTCCATTGAATTGTTGAAGATATCCAAATGGTTTATATTTTGGTGGATTTTGCGGGGACTCAAATGTGAAGATGAAGATTAGATTATTCTAGTGTTTGGTCTTTTATTTATTTTTTTTTCCTTTTAGTTTTGGACGGAATAGTGAGCTTCTTAAATAGGTTGCCTAATTTTAGATTGGAAAAGATTAGATGAGTTGCTTATCTTTTTTTCTTTAAAAAGGTACACATAGAGATAGATACGTCAAATTGCGTGCCAGATACGTATATGAAAAGTATCTAGAAGTATCAGTATTCGATACGTGTATGATACAGATTCTTTGCCTCACATAAAGTATTTGTGTTTCATAGATTTTGAACTTCTCTCCATAACCAAAAAATTGTATTTTTATATTGGGTATGTAGCAATGAGTCGGAGTCGATTTTTTCAACCAAATCATCATCCATCTATAGTAATCGGTTTATTAAATATTCAAACCATTTTATCCATTGAACAGTGCAAATCAATTATTGGTTAGTCGATTTTGGTTCATTTTAATCTTTAAAATTTTTCTAAAAAATTGTCGATTTGGATTTTTCCCAAATCGACCCCGATTGAGCCCCTCTTCTTCTTTGATCAACCACCTTTGGTTCGGTTGGTTTTCATTGATCAACTTGATTTTTCAGTATATCATGTCCACCCCTAAAATAAGTTTCTCTGATCAACCACCTTCGATTCGGTTGGTCTTGGTCAAACAACTAGATTTTTTTTGGTATATCATGTCCATCCCTAAAATTAAGTAAGTTATATATATATATATATATATGTGTGTGTGTGTGTGTGTGTATGTATCCAACTTACATGCATCAATATTAATTCTGAACTTACAGGTTGTTTGGAATGTTAGTTGGTTATTATAATGAGTGATCATTATAGTCAATAAGTTATAACAGTTTGTATTTAGAATGCATATTAATTTAGTCATAGTTATAATAGTATGTGTTTGAGTGCATATTATTTGAGTCTAGATAACAAGAAGGAGAAATAATAGACAAAATAGTAAACATTGTAGAGAATTAGAGCTTTCAAATAGTTTTACCATGTTTAAGTGTCAGTTATAGTAATTAAGAACTTCAACTATTATGATGAGAAACTCAAAACATTGAGTGAGACATAATAGCCCACCACCCAAAGTAAATTTGGGGTCAAATAACACCTTAATTCTATCAATTTAAAACTCAAACTTGACATATTGTATCAATTATAGTTCTAAGCTTTTGATTTTATCAATTTAAACATCAAACTCGAGTAACTGTATCAATTTGCACCATCGATTATTATTAAATTGATAAAATCTGCCGAGTTTAAAGTTTTGAAAATGTAGAGTTAAAACTGATACAATTTGCCAAGATTGGCGTCAAATAAATTAAATTGAACGTATAAGGTTAAAATTGATATAACATGTAAAGTTTACGGCCAAAATTAATTTTTTTCTTAAAATTTTTCAAAAAGAAAAAAAGGTTTACTAACAATTTCATTTTTAGTTTTCTATTTTTTTATTTATTTATTTTAGTTTCTTCCAAATTTTGTAATTATAGTTTTCATCTTCGTTAAAGAAATACAGGAATTATGAACATATGTCCATATGTCCATTTTGAATCTCTATTGTAAAGGGTTATGGGGAAGAGAGTGAGAAAAAAAGAGTTCTATCAGAGGAATACATTCTCCATCCTCATTCTTTGTCTCAATTATTATCATATCATTATTATTATTTTAAAAAAAAAAAAGAAAAAAAAGAAAACTATACACACATGACACCTTCATATATGAATATGTTTGAATCACTTTTTTTCAACATATATTTGAATTACTAAATAATTTGACATATTTAAGGGGTCTTTTCAAATTTAAAAAATTGGATAAACTATTTATAAATATCATAAAATATCATTATCTATTACAGTTAGACTGTGATGGAAATCTATCCGCGTCTGATAGATGTCTATCACGGTCTATTATTTAGTGAAAAATGCTATCGCAGTTTATCGTTGTCTATCATTGATAGAGCGACGTTTTGCTATACTTGAAAATATTTTCAATTGTTTATCACTTAAAATAATTACTCTATATTTAAACTAATATAAGCACTTATTTATGGATAATTAAATAATTTAATAAGAGGTTTTTTTTTTATTTCAATTTAAAAAGTTCAATAATTTTTATGAGGAGTTAACCATTTGAACGAAGATTCATTAGTTTTTTAAATAAATAAATAAATGTCGATTTCCACAAAATTAAACAAAATTTTTTGTAGGAATGAGAATGATGAGAGTAGAGTAGAGACAAAGACAGGAAAGGCATCCTCATCCATTCCTTACCCCGTGGACATCTCTAATTTTTATTAATTGATTTAAAATAAAGAAATAATTAATTAAGTTTCACTAATTTTTTATCACTATTTAAATCAATATTAAATTTCCTTCATAATTATCATTAATTAATTAATTAACATTAATGTCAAACTCTAAGAATGCCCAACACGGTTAGTTTTGTAACTTTATGTTTAGGAAATAGTCTATATATAAAATTGCCACACACTATCAAACAGATTACGCATAGCTCACTACAAACAATTACAAAGTATATAAGATTATAACATCTTTATACAATAAAAAATCATATAAAGCAGTACTAAGCCAAATGACAAGACTAGAAGCTCCAAGGCGTCACGGTCATGCTTGTCCAAGGCCTGTTGTCCATGGCCACATGTCCAATCCAACCCCCTTTTATCATGTTTTCATGCTATGTATTGTATTAGTTAAGTTAGTTTGCTTTTCTTATATTTTTGTTGTAAGTGATCGCTCGCCCTTTTGCATATGCAAGGGTGTCAGTTGGTTTTTTGTTCAGAATGCACTATATAGGGATAAGACTAATCATCACTTCCCCATACCATGAGTAGTACGCTATAAAGTCGTTGTTGTTGCTCATTGTTTTCTAGTCTACTACAATCTTTTTCTCTCTACTCATATACTCAAAAATGCTTACGAAAACCTTTTTCTCCAAACCCGTTTTCTAAAAGCGTTTTCCCTAAAACAGGGGTGGAGGGTGCGAGAGACATTCGGCGTGTCATCGACGTTCTGTATTTGGACTGGCTGGCTTGTTCGTGAGCGGAAACAAGTGCCGCACAATCGCTAAGAGAAGCTTCTAAAAGTGCGATTGTGACACAAGGCACACACATGCAAATTTATGGTAGCTACATTATCAAACGAGTTGAACCTATTGGTACAAGATCGAGATGATAGATAGTCGAGCCATGTTCACAATAATCGTTGACCTAAAGATAATTATCTCGAATTACACATGTTGAAGTAAACTGCAATAATCATCTTAGCACAAAACAAAAAACTAATTATTGTAGAAATGCAACCTTGAATGGAAAACTTTTGGATACTTATTCTCAACTCAAAATCAAAAGAAATAAAAAGAGGAAAGAAGAACTCTTTAAATTGAAATGGGATACTCCAAATGAAGAAACAAGTTGCTATTCATATGCATCAAAGTTAAAGGTACATGAACGACGAGTTGATCTCCATCAAAGTCTGCATTGAATCATTTACAAACAAATAGATGTAAACAAATTACACTAACAACTTGACAACTCTCCAAAAAAAATTCAAATAAATAAATAAAATTAATATAATAATTGAACCAATTCTCAAACATAACTTTATTGAGTTGACAATCAAAAATGACAAATCAAATGAAAGTAACTACAAATTTAACATATGTACGTTAAATTTGTAAGTAGAACATTATTCATTTAGGCCTTGTTTGGCAATCATTTTGTTTTTACGTTAAATTTGTAAGTAGAACATTATTCATTTAGGCCTTGTTTGGCAACCATTTTGTTTTTTGTTTTTATTTTTTAAAATTAAGTCTATGGACACTACTCTCACCTCCAAAATTCTTCTTTTGTTATCTACTTTTCACCAATGGTTTAAAAACCAAGCCAAATTTTGAGAACTAAAAAAAGTAGCTTTCAAAATGTTGTTTTTGTTTTTAGAATTTGGATAAAAATTCAACCAAGGTAACTAAGAAATATGCAAATTAGGGGTGTTCATTGGTTGGATTGAGTTTGGTAGAAAGACTTTTTAGACCCAACCCAATTGTTTGGGTTGTAAATTTCTTCAACCCAAATAACCCTTATTAAAAAATGAACCCAACCCAACTCAACCATGAAATATTTGGGTTGGGTTGGTACAGGTTAATCAAGCCATTTACTTAAAATTAAATATGTAAAAATCTAATTTAATTATTTTCATATATTGAATTAAGATTAACAATTCAATTTCAATTTATATAGTGAAAAAAAGTGCAAAGAAACTACTTTTAACAGTTGTTGAAGAATAAATTATTAAAAAATATTGAAATTAAATAAAATTAAAATCAATATATATATAAATAATCGTGTTATAAGTAATAAAAAATATATATTTTAAAGTTAATAATAAATTCGGGTTGGTTTGGGTTGATTTGAGTTATATTAAGTGAACCTATGAACCAACTGAACCCATACAATTTTCATTTATTTGAACCCAACCTAACCCAAATGAGTTGATAACCTAACCCAAACCGCACGGGTTGGGTTGGGTTGGGTTGATCGATTTTTTCAGGTCATCAAGTTTTTTGAACACCCCTAATGCAAATCATTATAAAAAATATGGATGAAATAGTGTAACAACCCAACTTTCTAGATGGGCAAAGGATCGTTACTATATGTATACATAAAACTCAAACGACTTTTTCGCAAAATCTGACTAAACTCAATAAAATTTCTAATGCAAAAACTCAAAGAATATAATTTCACTATTTGGAATACCCTTAACTTAAGTTTGAAATAAATTATTAAACAAATAAATAAACGAATACATAAATAAATAACCAAATAATAATAAGTGTTTGACCCCTAAACCAAGACATGTCAATTTAAGAAAATAAGTACATGATGTCAAGTCCCAAAGCTCGATCACGGATTCCTCTTGTCATTTGTCGTTTTGTCCTTTCCTTTACCTAAAGAAAATATAGATAAAAGAGTGAGTAAGAATACCTAGTAAGTGATTCACTATTGGGCCCACTAGGTGTACAGGTTAGTATCCCTGTCATGACAAAAGTGTGTATCCCAACACAGGCATAAGGGGCGAACCCGAAGGCACGCTTTCATAGGAAGCAACTTCGAAGAAACATAATAGCATAATTGTAGGTGGCGATCCCATGAGGACGCCGAAACATACTTAGGGGATGAACCCTGTCCAACAGGGGTGCTAACAGTCACCATCGGTCTACATGCAACACACATCATCCAAGTTCATATCAAACCATGATATAATATACTAGACATAGTAACATATCCCAACAGTGCATTCATCAATCAAACATAACATAAACACAAGTTTCTAAAACACCCTCAACAGTCCAACCATAACAAGTTATAGCAATTCCACCCATAAAAAATAGAATCATGCTTTCAGTGCAATTATAATCCTAACGTCAACTTGGGTTCAAGGGCGAACCGATAGTAAATCACTTACTTGATATTAAGCTCAATTAGCAAGCAATTTAACTTTATTAAAATCCTTGAATCTGGAATCAAACTTATAACATAAACCAAGTTTAGAATTGTCAACCTAGGCCTAATTCCAAATCACCCAAGTACCCAAATAATTACCAACTAGCTCTGAATAATCTTACGCAAAGTGTGGTTCAATTTGAATCCACTTCAACACTTCCAAATTAACACAACTTAAAGCAAAACCTCCAAAATTGATCCTCAACTCAAACGAATAGCAGCCTACGATCTCCAAAATCGAATCTAATCTTAAAACAATAAGATTTAGGTCATAAATTTATTGGGCAACAAAGAATCAACTTGGGACAGATCCAAAATGCCCAAAATCTTACCCCAAACCGAAAAATCCAACAAGATATGACCATAAACCGATGATAGAAGGGTTGCTTGCATCAATCTGGCAAACCAATTGTTGGGCTAGGCTGGCAGCGGCCAAATGCGTGAGAAAAGAGAGGAAGACAATGTAGAAAGGGCTCATGCAACTACCGTAGGGTTTGAAAAAGGAATTGATCGTGATTCGAGAGACGTGCGGACAACTGTCGGATGGCAACGAGGCTAACGAGTTGTGGCTGCTTGGGCTGGTTGAAGAGAAATCGAAAGAAGGGGATGGTGTGAACATGAAGAAGAGAGAAAGAAAATTCTCTTTTTCTCTTTTGTACACACTACGAGACCGACCTAATATATATAAATAAATTCCCTTTAAAAACCTTATCCTTTTTTCCTTAAAAGAAAATATAAATACACCTTTGTATATAGGAAAGTTCTTTTAAATAGAAAAATTCAAAAAATATTTACACTTTATAGCAAAAAGTTCCAAAAGTGTTTGTACTTCTGGAACTTTTTACTATAAAGTGTAAATATTTTTAAATATTTGTTTATATTTAAAAAGACCCCTTGTATATATTCCCCCTTTACTTCTTAAATTCCAATTTCAAATTAGACCCAAATATAATTAAATAATCATTTTTCTTTTTCTATAATTATTTACTGATCTTTTTTCCCCCAAAACTCCCCAATTCCCTCAAAACATCCCACAATAAAACTAAATCCAAAATTAATTTAAGTCCAAATCTCCAAATCACTTATCATATATTTTAAACCAAAAAATTAAATTCCATTTTTAATTTCCAACAATAATATTCCCAATTAACAAATTTAATTTATCTTAAAATTTTGGGACATTACATTCTTCTTCTCTTAAGAACTTTCATCCTCGAAAGTGCTAACCCTGGAAGAGCTCTGGGTACTGTGTCCTTAACTCGTCCTTTCATTCCCAAGTTGCTTCCTCAAACCGATGATTTTGCCATAAAATCTTCACTAGTGTTATCTCCCTATTGTGCAAGACTCCCACTTCCCTTTCAAGAATTTGAATCGACCTCTCTTCCTAACTTAGATTTTCATTCAATTGTAAGGGCTCAAAGTTTATCATATGGGATGGATCTGTCACATACTTCCTCAACATCAAGACATAGAAAACATTGTGAACAACAGAAAGAGAAGGTGGCAAGGCTAAATGATAAGCCATAAGGATGAACCATTCCAGGATCTCGACTGGCCCAATGAAACGTGGACTTAGCTTCCTCTTTCTCCTAAACCTTAGAACACCTTTCATAGGTGCCACTTCCAGGAATACCTTATCACCCCCTTCAAACTCCAAGTCTTTACACCAAACATTGACGTAGCTTTTCTGTCTACTCTGTGCTATTTGCATCCAAGCTCTAATTTTTTGTATTGTCTAAAATCTAACCAAGTACCCAACATTATTTGGAGGCTCTTCCAAAAGCTAGATGTAAAACGAGGGTCTCTGTCAGATACAATAGACACTGATACCCCGTGCAATCTTACCACCTTTTTCATATACAGTTGTGCCCACATATACAGTTATGCCCACTTATTCACTGAAAAGGTAGACCTTCCAGGAATAAAGTGCGCTAACTTAGTGAGTCTATCCATTACAACTCATATCACTGTATAACCTTTGGCTGTTCTTGACAAGCCTACAATGAAGTCTATAGACACATGCTCCCACTTCCATTTTGGTATACTCATGGGTTGCAACAAACCTGCCGACATTTGTCTATGGGCTTTCACTTGTTAACACACTAGAGATTTACTAAAAACTCAGTTATCTCCCTTTTCATGTCATACCACCAATAATACCATTTTAGGTCCTGATACATCTTGGTGCTGTCAGGATGTATCGAAAAATGGGAGCTATGAGCTTTTGTCAAAACCTCCTTCTTAAGATCACTATTTGTAGGTACATATAATCATCCCTGATATTGAAGACCATTATCTGGGGATATTGAGAATTCACTATCTCGTCCTGTCTCTACTTGACGAAATTTCTCAAAAAGGTAGGGATCACCTCGTTGAGCATCAATAATTCACCGTCTCAATGTTGGTTGTACTGTCAATTGTGCCAACTATGAAGTGACTTCCCCAATTACTACTGCAATCTCAGCTCGTTCAAAATCCTTGCATAGATGAGTCTGTCTAGAAATTAAAGCTGTTAAATAAGCTATTTTTCTACTCAGAGCATTTACCACTACATTCGTCTTACCTGGGTGATACAAAATCTCACAATCATAATCCTTCACCAACTCCAATCATCTGCCCTGCCTTATATTTAATCATCTTGAATGAAGAAGTACTTTAAACTCTTATGATCTGTGAAAATTTGTATCTTCTTTTCGTACAAATAGCATCTCTAGATCTTCAAAGCAAAAACCACTATTGTCAATTCTAAGTCATGAGTATGATAGTTTTATACATGGCTCTTCAACTGGCGGGAGGCATAAGCAACCACTTTATCGTGTTGCATAAGCACATGTCTCAACCCTTTTTTAGAAGCATCACTATAAATCACAAAACTTCTTAAACCATCTGGTATTGTAAGAACCAATGCAATTACAAGCTTCTACTTGAGATTCTGAAAAAACTGTCCTTGCAAGCTTAGGATAAAGGAATGGCTATGCGAGAGAAATCCTTTACAAACTGATGATAATAACCTGCTAATCCCAAAAAATTGTGCACTTCACTGATTGTGGTAGAACAAAGCCAACTCATAACTGCCTCGATCTTTGCAGAGTCCACCGAAACTCCATCCTTCGACACCACATGCCCAAGAAAGGACACTTGTCATAGCCATAATTTATACTTGGAGAATTTAACATACAACTTATTCTCTGATGACATAAATTTATTCCTTTTTATCTAACTCTAACGCTGCTCTAATTGCGCTCAAGTGCTTTACAATAAAGAGAATTTCTATGCGATACTACGTTTAAGTATATGCGTTGTTAATGATATGTTCGTAGTATGCGATGTAGTCGTGTGTGTCACAAGTTTCTTGCGCTGAAACCAAGTATAATTCCAACGCAAGTATCTCAGAATAATCTGAGGTCAAACACAGGGATTGTTTTCGTTAATGCGCTACTATTGTGATACATACGACCGATTTTTAACAATGAATAAAGAATTTGGGTTTATATAGAAATATAAATTGTGGTGAAAGTAAAAATGCGTTAATAAAATAAATCCTAAACTAATATGATACACGATACTAAGGTCGAGAACTGACTATGAAGTTGTACAAAGAATCGATATATGCGATGGCAAGTCTTTATGAATGAAGCAGAAAGAGAAAGAGTAAATAGTAAAAACATCACAAGTTTGTCAATTGCCTTACAGATGCAACTAAGGTTCCACTTTCCCTTGGCGTAACCTCTTAGTGATCGGCCTCGTTCCCATATCCCTATGGTGAAATAGGGATGAACGTGATGAATGAAAGGTTGTTTCCATCTCTGGAAATACTTCTTGTTATAGTTAACGCATTCTTCCAACCCTCTCTCGATAGGCAGAATGACATTTTCACTTTTGCTCTCACAAGTGAAGATGTCGTCGAGCATGCTTTAGCTAAAATTAATTATTTCCTTAACACAAATTAACTTACTTGCTTAATTCATTCTATTTACCCATGGGATTAAGAACACATCATGGAGAAAATGGATTATGGATGTACGGAAAGAGACAGAAAGATGATAATGGAAATTATCATAACATTTAATACTAAAATTAAGTGTCTGATACATGTTTGAATGAAAGAGTAAAGAAGATGGATACAGATGATGAAATAGAGATTAGAAACAAATACATAAAGAGTGTCAACGTCTTGACACAAATCCTGAACGGAGGTTGTGCTTGCCGGCGTGTGGAAGTAGTGGAGAGGAAAGCCTCCCTCTCAGGCTTACTTTCCCGGTAGAATTGACCTTCGCACAAGCTTCAGCTACGAGAATTGGAAGGATTCTCTGCTCGGAGAATCACCTCTCGGCCTTGTCTCGTGGTTTTCCCGGATCTACTCTATAAGTCGCTTCAGATTAGCCTCTCTCTCAGAATTAGTATATGCACGTCTCTATGTATTCATGTATATACCAATATCTATATCTGTATGTGTATATCTTTTCAGCGAATTTGAAGAAGCTATTTATAGGCAAGGCCTTGGCTCTTTGAATTTGTGGTCCCCACTGTATAGTTATGGTAGTTCCTGAAATGGAGTAATGGAAAATTCCTTCTGTTACGCAATCAACCCGTCAGAAATGCACAACTGAAAGTTGTACACTTGTCAGAATCTTCCGCAAATGTGTTGCTCCTCACATTTTTTATCGATCGCCGCATGCGGTGTTATTTTTTTATTACCGCATGCGGTTGAAATTGCGTTGATCGCTAGAGCTCTTGATCGATTGTTACATGCGTCGTTATTGCGTTGATCATCTCTTCATTCTTGATTGATGGGCGCAATGCGACGTAGATGCGTTGTTCACTTTATCTTTGAGCCATGAACGCATGCAATGACTGATTTCCTGCAAACAGAAACTGAAACAATCTATTCTACCATCGTAATGGTGTCAGTGGGTGTATTGACGACATTTAATAATTTTCGCATTTCTTGGCCAATTTCTATACTATCGATGCAACTTTCCTTTCTTTTAGCCGCAATATCTAAATAAAACAATATAAATAACTTGTCTTTCTACAAGTTATCACACCCCCAAATTTAGATATATGCTTGTCCTTAAGCATACCTTCAACTAAGGCAATATTGTTCAATTCCTATCCTTACTTTGCGTTGATTGGTTGCTCCGAATGCTCCACCTAGGCAACATTACTTAACAACGCAATTTCCTTCTATCCTTTAATATTTCATAAACATGCCCTATTTTATTCTTTTATACAACAAATCTCTATTAAAAAATTCCCTTCTTGTTTGAAAAGAATGTTTACCTCTTCATGCAAAAACAACTTGGTGCGTCTGTATGCGGTGGTCTAGTTTGCATCATTTTATTAGAGACTGTTGATCATGGTTACACCCTTTGTTTTGGCTTGTTTCCACGGGTGTCATGCGAACATCCAACTATGGTTGTGTGCCAATCTCAACTTCAACTCTTGATTTTCAGCTAAGTTTAACTTTCGTTGGTCAGAGGAGTTGTCTCTTATATTCTTTTATTTTTCTCTCATTTTTTTTCTCTTTTCATATTGCGTCGTTCTTGGAAACCCATCTTCGTTTTGGCTTGCTCCCACGGGTGTCATGCGAACATCCAACTACAAACAAGTTTCTTTCATGACTTAACTCTTATCAGATTGAGATTTTGATTTTCCCTTGCGCTGACATTGGAGTTTGTATGATTTTTTTTATTTCTTTTTTTTTTTTTTTACAATGAATGCATTTTCTAATGATAACCGCATCCACTTGATCGCATCTGCTCAGACCTTCCCCACCCCCAAATTTAGAGATGTGCAAGGTCCTCATTGCGTTGGTTTGGACATAATAGACAAAACACTTAGTCAAAATTTTGAAAAGAATGTTTGAGCAGAGTCTTGAAGGATAAAAGGTAAAGTAGTGCTATTTCTACGAATTATCTAAGTGTTAGTCAGAAAATACAAAGTGTGGGAAATGTTGCTAAGGGTATGCACATAACTCATCATGGCAGCGCAATGAATAATGTAAAAGAAAAGATAAAGAACATCACAATAATTGACAAAGGATGATAAATAAGAGGCTAACGCATACAGAAAGAATTGTTACTCGGTTGTATTAAAATTAACCAAGTATACAAAGAATTACAAATAATGCAATACAAAATTTCAGCATGTACAATGAATCAAGTAATAGCTTCTATACATAAAAATAATGAATGAATTAAAAATGAAAGAATGACCGCAACAAAAAAATTTGTAGAATTATTGAGAAGGAGATTCGGGAGGAGGATTTTGTGGAGGAACACGAGGAGCTTCTTCAAAGTGCAGATGTTGCTGTAAATGCAGAGGCACCATAAGACCATGTAGATAAGCTGTCAAAAAGTTGAAGTACTCATGGTTGCGCTCTGCCACTTGTCTTTGGTTCAAGTGGATCGTGTAGATATTGCGTTGAATGTTGATCAACATCTGCCTTGTCATCGCAACACTGTGTTGCAACTCTGCTTGTCGCTCATGCAACTCCGTTATTCGTTGGCAAAAAAAGTCATGTTGATGAAAAAGAAGAGAACGCATATCAGCAAGGTCAGTAGCTAAGGTGGCAATGGTGGGTTGCACCTGCGATGTTTCACCATCAATGTTTTGGGGTTGGGCAGAAGTGTCTTCACCCAAATCATGTGGGTCGTTAACATGCGGCGGTGGAAGAGAAAATTGCGGTGAAGATGAAGGGGAGGAGGGTGCTACTGGATATGCGTTGGGTGAAGCATAAGCGAGTAGGAGGTTAGTAAAATATTTAGGGAGTGGGGAAAGGGGTTTTGTAGGAGGGCTTTGAGGGCGAATCACCAAAGGTAAGAGGTCTAAGGGTTCTTGATCTAGCTCTTGATCTGGCTCTTGGACTTTTTCCTTGCCTTTGTCAATCTTGCACTGTTTCTTGGGCTTTGGTTGCTGCAGCGCATTTAAATCGATGATGGGCCTTTTCAGTGGAAGGTCGGGGCAATGGAGGGAATCTTTGAGAAGCATTCTCAAAATCTTGATGTTGATGAGGCCATGGACTTCTGGCATTGGTTCTTCCTCAATACCTACACCCAATGAGAGGCATAAGCTTGAAACTGTCCAAGGGAAGAAATACTGGCCTCTTATATGCCCCACAAAACCTCGAATCTACCTTGCGATCAACTGGCCCACATCTATTGGAATGTCGCGTGTTATGCAGTATGCGGCCATTACTCTATCCCTCGAAACTGTTTTGTCATGTGATGTAGGGATGAGTCGCCTTTTCATCAAATACACCCAAAGTCGCGCTTTTGAAAGCAGTTTATTGGACGCAAGGGTTTTGATACCTTTTAAGGATATCGACCACTGAGTGCCCGGATGCGTCAATATCTTCAGCGCATCTTCCATTTGTTCTTCTGTGGGATCTTCAATGATTTTATTACCCGGTGCCTCCGGGATGTCCTTCATCTGATATAACTCATTGATGTCCTTTGCGCTGAAAGGCATTACCTCTCCTTTCATGATCATTGCATCTTTGGTGCCATGAAGTCGTCCATTATAGAAAGCTCGCACTACCGTTGGGATTACAATGGATGGGCATTAACAAAATGTTTCCCATCCATGTTCCAGTACAACACTTGTGATTAAGTCCGGTAGTGGTGTTGGCGCAGGGAAGAACCCCATTTCCATCATCATGTCGTCATTCTCTTTCTTCTTTAATATGCGTCCTTTGACCAACGTAGGCTCACTGCTTTCCATTTTTGTTTTACCCTTTTCTTTTGTCAACGCAAGGTGGGATCTTTGTTTTTGTCTTTTTTCCCGTTCCTTGCACTGTTCCTCCTTTTCCCACTCCGCAATTTCTTTATTATTCTTTTCTCTTATGCGCTGAACATTTGCTCTACGCCTCTTCTTCTTCTCTTCCTTCTTCTTCTTTTCTTCCTCTTCTTCTTCTCTCATTTTTCTTTCAAATTACTCTGAGGCCAGGAATATGCGTTGTTCTTCCTTGAGCCTTATTCTCTCCTCTTCTGCCGATATTGCGTTGTTGCGGCGCACTTCTTCATCGTGTAATTTTCTTCTTAAATCGCCTTCTGCGATGATTTGTTATGCCCACAACATCTTCTCTTGTTTTTCTTCTTCCTCTCTTCTTCTCTTCTCTTTCTCTTCTACTGCACTTTGTAAAATTGGTGGGTCGATTGTTGACCCTTGCAGCGCATTCTCCTTGCGACGCCGCATAAGGGGGTGATGTCTGAATCCTCTCCATCATCAGTCGCAACCGTTCTTATTTGCATTGATTCCTCTTCAGGTTGCATTGATTCTCTTTGTTGCATTGACACCCCTTCATCCACCTTTGCGGTGGTTGATTCTCCATCGACTTTTGGGCTCTTAGCCCTCTTTCTCTTTTCTTCCTTCTTCTTCAGGCGCTTCCCTTCTTACCTGTATTCCCTCTTCTCACTTGATTTTATTTCTTTCTTCTCTTTCCTTGGCTGGGCTTCTTCATCTCCTTCTGCCCCCTTCTCCTTGTTCCTCTTTTTCTTCTTCTCCTTGGTCGTTTCAGGCAGCTTCTTCGTTTCCACCTCCTTCAAAGTAACCCTGATAGGTCCCTCATAGGATTCTGTTTGAACAGTTTCCTTAGGATCCGAAACGGCTAGGGCGCTTCTCCGCGAAGTTTCTTCCATCTCTTCTTCTGAAGGCAAGAGTTGATTAACGACTCTCGCTTTAGGTAGCCCTCCCTCGTTTTCCATATTACTCAGAATGCTCCCGAACACTTCTCTGTCATCTCTTACCTTCTTCTCGCTTTCAGATGACAGTGTTGGGAGTGAGGCACTCTCCGTGCTCTGCCCCTCTCTAATTTGGAGTGGTCTGGCTACTAAAGGCTTTTGTCGAGGTTTTCCAGCGCTTCGTGCGATGGGTTTTGGCTGGGCAGCGAGGTGGCGGCTTGCTGCGAGGAATGCCACCTTTCTTGCAGTGATTTAGGCTGGTGAGGGTGATGAGGGTAAAGAGGATGAAAGGGAAGATTGATCGGCCATGGTTGTACTGAGTGAAAGAACTGAGAAGGTTCTTAGGGTTTTAGGAAGAAAGTTTGAAGTCTGGGTATGCAAAGGATCTGCTAGGGTTTTGTTTTCGTAAAAGACTCAAATAGACGACCTAAGAAGGGGGAGGACAGAATTTATAGGTTGGGCCTTGATGGCCCCAACGAAAATTCTGCGATGGCAGGCCTCGAGGTACTAAAAAACCCTGCCGCCGCGCTCCTCACATTTATGAATTAGCAGAGAAGTACGTCCTTTCATCTGCGAAATCATCATTTCCTTGGAAGCCTAAACGATTGGACTACTCTATTTGCAAAAAGAATTTATCTTTTGTGTTTTATTCGGATGGGCACAAGGTTAAGATTAACACAATGCCTCCATTAACGCAAATGCATATTTGCAAAGGATGGGCAACAACGCATGTATCAGCACAACAACCCCCCAACTCAATGCATTTATAGAGGACGGGCGCACTGTATTTCTACTGACGCAACATTACCTCAACATAGTGCATTTTCGCTAAGGACGGGCGAAAAATACATACGAGCGCAACACACCCCTCAGCGTAATGCATTTGGATAGGATGGACGCAAAGTATATCTTGTTAGCACAAGATGCACCCATCATCGCAATGTATACCGGATGTTGATTGTTATTATTATTTCTATTATTATATATATTTTTTTCCATCAACGAAAGTCGCTAGAACTTTGCGGTATTCATTTTCTTCGTATTAGTCATTCACGAAAATTAAGAATAATGCAATTAATGCATAAAAAGTAAGGAAATTGGACAAAACACATAAATTAACGCAATTGAATTAAATGAAAATTGAATTCATAAAGCAATCAAAGCTAGTTTAAGGAAGCAATAAATAACGAAATTCATAAAGAAATAAAGGAAGCAATTAAGAAAGCAAGTAAACATAGATTTTAGAGATATGGATTGAAAGATAATTTTCCTATGATTACTGCAATCCACACCTCTGCAGGCGATCAAACTTGCCTGCACAATGTCATCAAGGACATTGTTCACCTCCTTGCCTCATCCCGCAGTGTGTACGAGAAGAGATACAATCTAATTCCTTCAAGAGTCACACAAGGTATGGAGAATGCGTTGCACATTTCTACGAAGCTGGTCAAATGAGTATGCGGGTCTTCTTTTGTCCCGCATTTTGGATCATTTAAAGCACGACCGACCCTATCTCTAACCTTTCATTCTCCGCAACCGTAGGTCTTGAAATTCCAGTGCTTAATTTGGTTATGATGTGTTCCTGCGCGAAAAATACACTTGATCTCTGGGTCAATTTAGAATTTCTGGATCAATTCCAGTACTCGTAAACCATCAGCCTGTTCTTCGCGTTAAACAGACAGTACAAAGAGATATATCCTGCAAAATACCACAAAAGTATTCAACACTAACCGCTACCAATCCCCGGCAACGGCACCATAAACTTGTAACGATAAAAATTACTTCCTTGTTATGCATGCACTGTGATGATAGATAATGTGCTACAAGCTCATGTCCCCAGCAACGGTGCCATAAACTTGTAACGATAAAAATTAATCTCTTTATCTAACTCTAACGCTGCTCTAATTGCACTCAAGTGCTTTGTGATAAAGAGAATTTCTATGTGATACTACGTCTAAATATATTCGTTGTTAATGATATGTTCGTAGTATACGATGTAGTCGTGTGTGTCGCTGAAACCAAGTATAATTCCAACGCAAGTTTCTCAGAATAATCCGAGGTCAAACACAGGGATTATTTTCGTTAATGCGCTACTATTGTGATACATTGGACCGGTTTTTAACAATGAATAAAGAATTTGGGTTTATACAGAAACATAAATTGCGGTGAAAGTAAAAATGCGTTAATAAAATAAATCTGAAACTAATATGATACATGATACATGATACTGAGGTTGAGAACTGACTGTGAAGTTGTACAAAGAATCGATGTATGCAATAGCAAGTCTTTATGAATGAAGCAGAAAGAGAAAGAGTAAATAGTAAAAACATCGCAAGTTTGTCAATTGCGTTAAAGATGCAACTATGGTTTCGTTTTCCCTTGGCGTACACCTCTCGGTGATCGGTCGCGTTCTCATATCTCTATGGTGAAACAGGGATGAACGTGATGAATGCAAGGTTGTTTCCATCTCTAGAAATACTTTTTGCTGTAGTTAACGCATTCTTCCAACCCTCTCTCGATAGGCGAAATGACATCTTCACTTCTGCTCTCACAGGTGAAGATGCCGTCGAGCATGCTTTAGCTAAACTTAATTATTTCTTTAACACAAATTAACTTACTCGCTTAATTCTTGCTATTTACCCATGGGATTAAAACACATCATGGAGAAAATGGATTATGGATGTACGGAAAGAGACAAAGAGATGACAATGGAAATTATCATAACATTTAATACTAAAATTAAGCGTCTGATACATATTGTGAATGAAAGAGTAAAGAAGATGAATACAGATGATGAAATAAAGATTAGAAACAAATACAAAAAGAGTGTCAATGTCTTGACACAGATCCTGAATGGAGGTTGTGCTTGCCGGCATGTGGAAGTAGTAGAGAGGAAAGCTTCCCTCTCTAGCTTGCTTTCTGGCAGAATTGACCTTCGCACAGAGCTTCAGCTACGAGAATTGGAAGGATTCTCTGCTCGGAGACTCACCTCTCGGCCTTGTCTCGTGGTTCGCCTGGATCTACTCTGTAAGTCGCTTCAGACCAGCTTCTCTTTCAGAATTAGTATATGCACGTCTCTATGTATTCATGTATAGTATCTGTACTTGTATGTGTATATCTTTTTAGCGAATTTGAAGAAACTATTTATAGGCAAGGCCTTGGCTCTTTGAATTCGTGGTCCCCACTGTATAGTTATGGTAGTTTCTGAAATGGCGGAATGGAAAATTCCTTTTGTTACGCAATCAACCCGTCAGAAATGCACAACTGAAAGTTGTTCACTTGTCAGAATCTTCCGCAAATGTGTTGCTCCTCACATCTTCGATCGATCGCCGCATGCGGTATTGTTTTTTTATTACCGCATGCGGTTGAAATTGTGTTGATCGCTAGAGCTCTTGATCGATTGTCGCATGCGCTGTTATTGCGTTGATCATCTCTTCATTCTTGATTAATGGGCGCAATGCGACGTAGATGCGTTGTTCACTTTATCTTTGAGCCATGAACACATGCGGTGACTGATTTTCTGCAAACAGAAACTGAAACATTCTATTCTATCATCGCAATGGTGTTAGTGGGTGTATTGACGACATTTAATAATTTTCGCATTTCTTAGCCTTTCTATACTATCGACGCAAATTTCCTTTCTTTTAGCCGCAATATCTAAATAAAACAGTATAAATAACTTGTATTTCTACAAGTTATCATTCTCTCTCAGTGTTCCTAAGATCTTTCTAAGATATTCCTTTCATGCTCTACCTCTGTCTTGGAATAGACCAAACCATCATCAATAAAAACTCACAAGAAAATCCTTGAACACCTAGTTCATCAAATCCATGAATACAATATGAGCATTGGTCAAGCCAAACGACATCACAATGAACTTGTAATACCCATATGTAGAATGAATGCAGTCTCAGGAATATCGTTGTCCTTTATCCTTAGTTGGTGGTAACATGACCAGAGGTCTATCTTAAAGAATATTGTGGCTCCTTGTAACTGATCAAACAAGTCACCAATTTTTGGGCAGCGGATACTTGTTCTTGATGGTTACCTTATTCAACTCTCTATAGTCTATGCATAGGCGTAACGAACCATCCTTTTTCTTCACGAACAACGCTACCCCATGATGATACACTCGGACGTATGAAACCCTTGTTAAGCAACTCTTGCAACTGTATGCCTAGAATAGATAGACGGTGACAGGGCTGACGGGTAGTGATGGGGCTGACGAGACTGCTTGGGCTGGCTAAAGAGAGATCGAAATAGAGGGAAGGGGAGGGGGCGTGAACATGAAGAAGAGAGAAAGAAAATTCTCTTTCTCTCTCTTTTTTTTTTCTTTTGCACGCACTACATGACAGACTTAATATACATAAATAAATTCCCTTTAGAATCCTAATCTTTTTTTCCTAAATATACCTTTATATATATTTCCCTCTTTACTTCTTAAATTTCAATTTCAAATAAAACCCCATTGTAATTAAATAACCATTTTTTTCTATAATTATTTACTTTTTTTTTTCCCTAAAACACTCTAATTCCCTCAAAACATCCCATAGTAAAACTAAATCTAAAATTAATTAAGTCCAAATCTCCAAATCACTTATCATATATTTTAAATCCAAAAATCAAATTTCATTTTTAATTTCTAATTAACAAATTGAATTTACCTTAAAATGTTGGGACGTTACAAATAGGCTTAATTTTCGAAAACAAAAACAAAAAATCAAATGATTATCAAATGAGGCCACATCCCAATCTAATTTAAATGATTTGTCATTAAAACAACAAATTATATCGAGTAACCATCAATTTAATTTACATACATTAAATTCATCTATTTTTCCCTCTTTCACAAAATTGGAATAATATCCAACACTTTATTGTCATGATTATGAGATGAATAATTTATGTATCGTGATTATGAGATTTATCCATTTTTTCAATGTAAGATTCTCAACGTGTTGCTTCAAGATAGTGTTTTTTTGAGTTTTATGAAGCGAATCTATGAATTTATAGGATATTAATTAACATTATAGGAGTAAATAATGTTTTATTATTAGGGTAATTTATATTTGGAGGTTGTATCAATTAAAACTTTAAACTAATAACTACATCAATTTAAATTTAGTATTATCATTGGGCCCATCCCAAAGGCCGATCCAAGTCCAACCTAAAGTCAACGATTGACAAGTTTGGCCCAATCCAACCCTTTCATAAATTGAATTGAATGGATCTCTCTTTTTTAAATTAGACGGGCCCATGATCAATCCGTTTGAGCTGTATTTGGATTGGCCCGTTTGAGTCAATATTGTATGAAACTTATAATTTTAGTTGATTAAACTTCTAAATTTTCATATATCAATCAATTTAGACCACCCATTACAATTATCATTGCATTAATTCTCAAATGTGTGTAGACATACTTTTACAAAATGGATGATTATAGTAAATGCATTGACGATTCTCAAAGAAATTTTGACTATGAATCTACATTGATTTATTCATAAAAGTTTGGAAATTTAATTGATACAATTATAAGTTTCACATGATGTTTTTCTAAATAGAACGTAATTGATGGTGTAAATTGATATACTTACAAACGTTAAGGGTTTAAATTGATACAATTATTAGTTTATTCTTCATTGTTTAACTTGATATAACTACTAAAATTTAGGAGTGTAAATTGATATTTTCCTTATTATTATTATTTTAGTTTAACCGTCGCAAGTGTGAAAAATTCAACCCCAAATCTATAAGATGTTAATGGTATCTTATCTATCACCATGCTTAAAACTTTCTAAGCTTACACAATGATTTCTTTTTTCTTTCTTTCTTTCTCTTCTTCTTCTTCTTCTTTTTCTTCTTCTTTTTTTTTTTTTTTGAGAACGTCAATGAATTTATCTAACAGTTTTACTTTTAATTTTCTTTTATGAAAACTGTTGAGAAAATAATAATGATAAAATAAATGATTATTTTCAAATAAAGGAAAATGAGTTAACTTATTTGTAAATACAATAAAATATCATTATTTATAAGTGATAGACTATCATAGACATTTATTAGATTATCATGTCTATTATGGTCTATCATAAATAATGACATTTTACTATATCTATTAATATTTTCAATAATTTTCCTATTTAAAGGAAAGCCGGCCACAAAAGGAGCAAATGAGTATAAAGCTCAGTGAATAATTGTGAAAATATAAGCTTAACGTATAATTGTGAAATTATAATTCTTTAATAACAGCCACCTAAAAAGGCATTGAACCAATCATTTTTCACAAATTGAACCTTGAAGAAATAATCCAAAAGTAATCCCCCGACAAAAACTAACCATGGTGGTTGACTTTGAATCATCTTTCAGAGACCTTTCCAGATTTTAGAACTTAGGGATTTATATACCTCTTTTCACATATATTCCTAAAATTAAGACCTGTTTGGAGTATATTTTCTCTTGATTTTCGATTTTCTTTTACATTCATAATCAAATTCCAGAAACAAAAACAAGTTTTTAAAAAACTATTTTTTTAATTTTCAATTTTAGGTTTGGTTTTGAAAATATTGGTAAAAAAATAACAAAATAAAAAATTTAGAGGTGAAATGAGTGTTGATAGGCTATATTTTTAAAAAGACTAAAAACAAAAAAAACCAATAAGGCCTAAATAATCATATTCCATTAGTCCATTACATAATTTGATTGCTCTTCTCCCTCCAACATTAAATGTGATTATAAGCAATACTCACACTCACACTAATTGAATATGATTAATTTCCTTCATAAATATTCTACAAGATTGTTTTTCTTTAACTCGGTCGAAATTCAAAATAATGATGCTACGAGATTTTCTTTAAACCACAAATTGTGTTGGCTGCCTAAGCCTGACCTGATTCAGATTGCTTGCTCAAGTCCCTTAGCATCTTTTTCGGCATCCATGCGCTCGATGATACGACGAGCTTCTTCTTCTGTTGCGGGAACGACGTTGCGAAGTCTGAATCCTTTCCCGTTAGCTTTTGCCTCCGGACGCACAGTGAAAGTGAAATAGAATGTGTTTGAAACCTGCGTCCGATTAGTAAATCACAACCAATTAGTAAGCTTACAAGTTTTTAGAGATTGCCAATGAGTAACAAAACTAACATTAGAAACTCTCATTTGACTCCATTTTTACATATATTTACAGTTTTTATGACAAGCAATTTTGCCATTTGGAACATCCCTATAGGACAGAAGTTTTTGATGAATCTATGAATTTTGGAGATAGGTTTAAATCCTATTTTCATACTTCTACGCAGTTCAAATTTTGAGCTTATATTTTCAAACAATCTACTACAGTATCTCATTTTCACAACAATCTATCGAGGCACCATATATATTTATTTGTGTTTTCAGCTACATGTTATCAGTTTGGTATAGTGTTTCTCACTTATTGATAGATGATACGTAAAAATGTAATGACAAGAGCTCAGAAGCACTAACACATTAGTTTGGTCAGTGTGTCCGTGTCGGACACTTGGACGCTCCAACACTTATTAGACACGTATCAAACACTTGTTACTCCAACACTTATTAGACACGTATCAAACACTTGTTAATACAACAAATGTGTTAGATATGCATAGAACATTTGTTGAATAGACTAAAAGACACATATAAGACAATAATAATAAATTTTGAGTGTGAAAAATATATAAAACTAAGTTTCTTAAACACATGAATGCATTAACCCATTTACTTTTGACATAAAAAATGATATATATTTTTTAAAATGAATATTTTAATAAATGTGTCCTTATCGTATCGTGCCCTAAATTTTTAAAAAATGATGAGTCACCGTGTTCATATCCTATCCATGTCTTATATCCATATCTATGCTTCTGTACTAGGATGAAAACAAATTTTCACGTGTTTGGGGACCAAAACGAAACATTTCAAAAGTTAAAAAGCATAACAATATAAATGCAAAAGTGCAAAGACAAAATTGCATTTAAACCATAGATTTTTCTATAGTATTAGCATATACAGGATCTTTACCTCGCTAGACCTGATCTCGGGCCTAGTGACATGGGCAACTACTTCAATGTTGATCAATGGCTGATCTGGATTGTCAACTTCTGTGTAAAGAACACATGACGTGAAACGTAGAAAGTCACCGACATCCACCTGCACATCGAAACAACCAACTTGTTAACTATTGAGATATTTGTTTCCTTTCTACTGAAGATAATGATAGCAGAAGTGTAAAAGAGATGCGCACGCACAGGTTTTAAGAAATCAACATGATCAACTTCATAAAAGTAAGGCACCATTCCCGCAAATACATATGCTGTTGAGAAAGCCAATTCAAATGCTCGTTGCATAAGAAACCCTCCAAAAATCCGACCATGTATGTTTCTCTGTTGTGGTTGACAGATCAAAGAGTTTTCAAGGCGAGTATCCCTGAGAAGAATGCTATCTCTGTCTGCCAGGGCTGGCATGTCACAGAAGATTCTTCCTTCTGCTAGCAAAGCATCAATTCTTTTTATGTACCCATTTTCCAACCCCCACATATCACCTCTATTCTTCCTTTTCCTTAAGTTACTCCTGGCTTCTGCTCCCTCAAAAAGTAACTTTTCTTCCTCGGTTTCTGGCAAAAGTCTATTAACCAGAGCAGCTTTCCCCGTCTGAGAGTCTCGTGCCACGAATATGAAGTTTGCTGTCAGAGCAACTGAGTCTGACTTGTTTGAGCAATCTGCAGAAGCACCAAAAAGGTAAGATTAATGACGAAAATATGTCATTTCCTATCAATTTAGTAGCTAATAGGTAGTTGGCATTGCCACCAGAAACAAAGCAAAAAGATGCCCAACAAAACATCTCTCTAAACTGCAGTCCAAAAAATAAAATTATGTCATTATTACTATTTGAGGTTCAGCACAAATTTTATTTTGGAAGCAAGAGGAGACTCTTGAAAACTAACAATGTGATATAAGAATCTACTGTTGCTTCTTGGAGGACAGTAAAGAGCCTCCATTTTGAAAGCAGATGGTAACATCATCTCTTATTCTTTGGGTTTCACTTTAGAAGTGGACATTTAGAACTGTTTTTAGATGGTAAACAGCCCTTGATAGAGGATAATGAGTTAAGCAACTATGACAGTCAGTAGTCTAGACACCTTTCAGAAAGATCAAGTCATTGAGATAGAAAAAGAAATTATAACTAATTAAAAAAAAATTTGTATATCATAGATACTAGCCCAAGATTCATGATTCAAAGCTTGGGTCAGAGTCCAATTCCTAGTGACCGGAAGATGAGGTCGAAAAGACCCTTTGAAGAGAATGTGATCACAATGGTAGTGAACAACTGAACTCACATTACCATGAAGTGAGAAGACTTCAATTTTAATAAAAATTCTAACTGTTTGGAGTTTTCTCGCTCTGGAATGCTCTCATGTAAATCAGCAGCACTCCAAATAAATGCCATTGTTAGCAAGCTGGAATGACAACTAAACTACTGTATTCTAATGCCGATATCACAATAACAAAAGATTGTCCACCTTTCTTTTGTTTCACTGTTTATCATACTCTCAAAGTTCACAGTAAGTTATTCTTAGAGAGGAGAACACATGCAAGCAGTCGGTCCAATGAACCAGGTGAAAATTTGAGAGAGAGGTTTAGGACTATAATTTTTTAAACAGAAAGAATGGTCATTGATTCACAATATTTCAAAATCCATACCTTCTGTGCCTTGGATCATGTCTAACTGAACCTCAATTGACGATCGCCCAACCCATATGACTGAACCAACTATTTTCAAATCAGCATCAACACTAATTGGCTTCTTCAGAACAATCCTGTCAACAGAGGCAGTCACTAGCAAAAGTGGTCTTGTTGTGCTATCATCATCAGAACAGTGCTGTTAAAGAGAAAACCAGGACAAAAAAAATCTTAAGAGGGAAAATAATTTGATAGATTGATAATGCAGAAACCCTTCACCAAATACCAAATACCAAATACCAATTCATTTTCTTGCTCACTCATACATCTCAGTCAAAGCTGCTTAAAAGGTTCCACCTAACTTCAATTTGAAGCTCTTATTTATATATACATAAAATTCAAACAACTAAGTTGCTGAAAATGATGTGAACAACTGAACACATGATTAGCAGCTAAAGTATCTCTACCTCTTTGCAATTTAATGATTGAAATATCCCTGCCTCATCATGATTCAAAGAACACTACCTCATCAAAATAGTAATGAATTTGAATTCCCTCTTAATTTATGTAAAACGTGAGGGGGAAAAAATCATAACGGATGAAAGCATTTCAAAGAGTCGAAAACTTCAAGCCAAAATACACTCAGTTTCATCTCCAAAAGTTCAAATTCTTTACAAATGAACCTGGAAATGAAGATTACAAAAGGGGGGAAAACAACAAAATTAGGGCGAACAGTCTAAAGGGGAACTAGGTTTAAGTAATTGCATTCAATAAGCCATTAAGTCCAAAGAACCATCACATATCCATTATCAATTTCAGCACAGAAAAACAAAAGGAAAAACGAAGAAAGCGCCATACTCTAACGGAGATGGTACCAGCCAAGGCATCGAGATCTTCAAGCAACTTTCCGATTCTGACCTCATTCCACGGATCTCGATACTGCTCTCTCAGAATGAAATCAGAAGAGAAATTATAAATTACAATAGTCCGACTCTGAGAAGGCGTTTTGGTGCGCAATTCGCTCTGTGGCGGCGCATCTTTAGGAGGATCAAGCAACCTCTCAAAGATACTCGACCTAGCTTCCCAAAGAGCGGTGGTGACAGGCGAATGGTGCATTCCCGGCCAGAGACTGATGGGTTTCCGAGACGAAGTGGAACTGCCGGAGCCATCAACGGCGTCGGAACTCGGCGGGAGAGTAATAGTAGAGAATACTGAAATAGTCCTGGAAGGAGATGAATTTGAATTGGAATTGGAATTCATGGAAAAGGAATGTTTGAACTGAAAATTGAATCTGGGTTTTGGGATTGAACTCCAAGATTTGAGGGAAAAAACAGAGTTCAAGGCTTGAACAGAGTGTTGGACTTTGCTTTTTATCTTCCACATTCTTCAGCTTTTATAATCAAACAACCAACTGTTCTAATCACCACATTTACATGAACATTTAATTTATAAGTTCTTTGTATCTTTGTGAATAAAAGAATGCAGAAAGAGGGGAAAAAAGTTCTTTGCATCATTTTATATTCTTTATTTAAATATTAATAGCTTTTTTAATTTATGTTTACTATTCATGCATTTGTGTGGTAAAAATGGTAGGTTTGAATTATTCCCACTAATAAGCTAGTTTAATGAATCCGTATTAATTCTTATACGTTGATTTTGGTCCTTCTACTCTTAAAATATTCATTTTATTTTTTATACTTTTAATTTTAGTTCATTTTGGTCCATATATTTTAAAATTGTTATTTTGATTCTTGAACTTAAAAAAAGACCATTTTTATCCTTTAAAAGTGAAAATGAAGTGATCAAAATGTCAACTTTTTAAAAGTATAAGGACCAAAATGAATTAAAATTAAAAGTACAAGGACTAAAATAGATATTTTAAAGTATAGAGATCCAAACAAACCAAATTTGAAGGAATAAGTACGAGATATGAATACGTAAGGATATAATGATATGTCAATTTCTAAAAAACTAGGATATTGATATGTTGAAAATACGTTTTTTTTTTCTTTAAAAAATTGATATAGATAAATTTAGCATACAAAGTTAATGAAAATAGTATAGAATACAAACATTGCAATACAATACAAAAAGCAACATCTAAAATGTTGAAATAATATGATCAATAAAATATAATAGAAAACTGACTCATATTGATTAGAGACGAAGAAGAATATTAGAGGGAAAAGTATGAAAATAAACGAAGAACATAATTTCTTCGTTGAATTGTTGAAGATATTCAAGTGGGTTATATTTTTATTAACCTTGTCAGGACTCAAATGTGAATATGAAGATTAGATAGGGTGTAGTTTTTTATTTTTCTTTTCCTTTTAATTTTAGTCTGAGTAGTGAACTTTTTAAATAGGTTGTCTAGTTTTAGATGAGAGAAATTAGATGATTTGCTTATCTTTTTACTTTAAAGAAAAATAAACATAAAAATAGATAGTCAAATTGCGTGTCAGATATGTATTTGGAAAGTATCGATATCTTATTTGTATTTGATATGGATTATTTATCTCATATGAAATATTTGTATTTTATAGCACTCATTGATGTATGACTTTGTTGTTGTTGTTTTTTTTTTTTTTTTTCTTTCACCTAAATTGAGGTAACTTTAGAGGTTTATCATTCTCACCTTAAACTTAATTTAATATATAATTGTGTGTATATATGGATGTATCGAAACCAGATAATTAAATTATAATTATTATTTTAATCTCCACATCTAAGCCGTGATATTAAAAATAATATATAGTTTTTGGGTCATCAAACGTCAGTATATTAAAAAAAAAATAAAAAATTAAGAATTTTGAAATGATATAAAGTTAATGAAGCAGCTGAATAATTTAAATCACTTTAAATTATTGTGTTTTGTGTATTAAATTTTCCATCTACTTGTTAACCGAATTTGACCTCTTCAACTTTTAAATTGACGATTTTGCCCACCGTGTATTTAATTAATGAGGTCACATTTGGATTTTTCCAATTTAATGGGCGGTTTTCAATGGACCACGTTCATTATATTTCATTTATGCCAATATTCTCAGTATTTTTTTTGTTACAACAGTTGCAGGGATGGGATCCAAACTTCGACTTTTAGAAGGAAAGTCATGTTAATTATTATTAAGTTAAGTTTATTTTAATCTAAAATTCATAATTTTTTTCTTGACGTTACAAAAAATTTATTTTATCTATAAATTTAGTTAAAGTGCTAAAAATCAGTTTATATATATATATCTGTTGAATAAGAAATTTGGATTAATCACAGACTATCATGTAATTTTTAAATTAATGATGAAATTATAAAGGATTAAATTTGAAATTAATTAAAAGTCGACATGACTATTGATTAAATAAACTAATTTGGTCTAAGTTTATTTTGGTTTGGTTCAATTGAGTCCAAAAATAGGTTTATTTGGGCCCAAAGGCCAACTAAGTTTAAGACCCCTAATTAGTTGAGCTCAATGACAATGTTAAACCAAGTAGTAATCCGCATATCCCCATGGGAACTTTATAAATAGAAGAATTTTATTTTATTTTTATTTCATTTTGGGTTCGTAAGTTTAAGGTTATAGAGAATTCTCCAACTATTGGAACACTCTTTAAAGTCCTAAAGATTGAACACTTGTTGAAGACCAAAGTCTCTTGAAATTAAAAAAAGAAAAAAAGAAACAAACATTAGTCTAAGACTTCAACTTCAAGAACATTCACATGCTATGTTCTCTAAGTGAGGTGTACACATTCAAGAGATCAATAAACCAAAGGTTGATTTGGCATACAAGATATTAACAAGCTAAATACTGATCCAACATACAACATAAAAAAGCCAAAGGTCGATCCAATGTATAAGATCAACAAGCCACAAGTCGATCTAACATACAAGATCAACAAACCAAGTCGTCAGGAATAAGACTCTAGTCCACAAGTTAATTTGATTCACTTATGAAAGTTTAGGATTTAAATTGATTTTAGTTTGAGGTTCTAATTAATACAACTCCAAAGTTTAGGAATATAAATTGATTATTTCCCTTAATTAAATTACAAATACAATGCCCAAAATCTCAATACCTATTTATTTTTGTTTCTTTTATCTATTTGATTTTTTTTTTAATAAAGTAAAACTTATAAATACTACGTTATCTAATTTTACACATGAAATTAAAATTCCAAGTGACCAAATTTTGAAAATTAAAAAAAAATTGTATTTAAAAAAAAAATGTTTTTAGAATTTTGGCTAAGACTCCAAATATATCTTTAAGAGAGGCAAAGAAATTATAGTGAAGAAATGGAGAGAAAACTAGCACAACAACAAGATTTGATGGAACGGACCTTGAGTTTATTGAATTGCTTGACAAGTCTAGTAACTTTAAATTTCCCCTCAAAACTAAACAAAATAACGAATAGCCAAATACAAAAAGAGCCGACAAAGGAATGTCATTTTTAATCATTAAAAACATCATTTAGTTACTAGAACAAATAGACTAACTTAAACTACAAGCCTATTTAGATTGATTTGAGAAAAAAATGTTTTTTTAAAAAATCATTTTTATTTAAACACTTTTTTGATAAAAATTGATTAAAATAGACTTGAAAAGTTATTTTAAGGGGTTGTCAAACACTTCAACTTCTTCCAAAATGACTTATTTCTTAAATTAAACACTTGAAAAATATATTCCAAACACACCATAAAAAAATGATCGACAAAGTCTTCATTGCTACAAATATGGTAAATATATATATTTTTTCTTTTCTCTCCTACTAGTTGGACGCAAAATTATGACCCAAATTTTCAATGTCTCTCTTTCTTTGGTATTAGATTCAAACGACATATAAACGCAACCTCAACTACTAATGTACAACTTTGTTGAAATATTAAAATCTTAAAGTATGTGGTACAATAACTATCTTTCTTAAAGGGGAATAGAGGATATCATTGAAGAAGAGAAGGAAAAATAAATAAAACATGAAAATGTTAGGCCATAGATTGAAATAAAAGAGAGAGAAGATGGAAGAGGCTGGTGATGACTTATAATGTGTAGATAGACAATTTTCATTCCTATATTAACGTCAAAAGCATTCTTAATTTTTAACTTCTTTTTTTTTTTTTTTTTTTTTTTTTTTTTTTTTTTGTAAGGTAAAGGAAACTCAAAATTATTTATGAGGGACTAACCATTTTTGTCTACCTACTAATAGTAAGGTTATATTTCAATGTCTAAGGGTAATATTGAAACTTTCAAAAGATTTTGAGTACTTTTGAAACAAAGTATTAACGATGTCTATCCAAAATTAAAAGTAGAGATATTTTTCAAAGTTTAAGGATATTATTGAGATTTTTGAAACTTTAGGAGTGTTTTCTATAATTTAATCTGTTTTTCAGACATGTATACATTTTTTTAATTAAGGTATTAAAAGTTTTTTAATATAAAAATTTGGATAAGTAAATAAAAGAAACTAAATATATAAACAAAAGGAAAATTGTTTTAAATTACAAAATTTGTTGAAAATATTTTCAAATATTGAAATGTCATATTCTATCGGTGATAGACATTGGTAGATATCTATGTGACATTTTACTATATTTATAAATATTTTGGTTCATTTTACTATATTTGAAAACAACCCTAAATAAAAATAAGTATTTTAATTATTGTAATATATTCTTCAATTAAATTGATTATAAATTTAAACGACCGTTCTAGTAATCATACGTATTTCATTCCCATTCAATATGAAAGTAAACATCACCAATGAGTTTCTAATTATCCTCTTAACAATCTATCCTCATGCCAACTCATTCCCGATAAGATTACACTCAAAGTCCTTTACTGATAAGTAAACACACCCTTAGTCTATTTGGATTTTTATTTTTGAAAAATAACCTTATTTCTTCTCAATTTCTTACCATGATTTGTATCTCACTTGAGTAAAAGAGTTGAATCTTGACTAAATTCCAAAAACAAAAGAAAATTCTAAAAACGACTTTTTATAGTTTTTAAACATGACTTAATTTTTGAAAATATTGTTAAAAAATATATAACAAACCCATAGGTGGACGAAGTGTTTTTAGGTTTAATTTTTAAAAACTAAAAACTAAAAATAAAAAATCAAATGATTACTAAACGGGCCAAATTATCGGGTTTTTTTTTAAGCTGTTTTTTGTTCTGACACTTATTTTTAAAAAGTTTTCCTCAAGTAAAAGAAAACTTTTAACATATGACTTCCTTCCCCACACACCTGGTAATATTTCATTCTTGAAATATTATTACGAAAACTAATAATCAATTGTGCAAAAAATTACGAAAATGATTCCCAATTCTGTACAAGATCAACATTATGACTTGAAACTTTATTCATTCATATCATACAATAGAGTCTATCCAAAAAAGTAAAAATCAGTTATAAATGCAAGGAAAATATATTAAAAAAAAAAAAAAAAAGAGGCACTTTTTTTTTTCCAACTAAGATTTACTAATCTTGCCCATAAAAGAAAAACATAACAAACCTCTCATGGTAAGATGTCTTGAACAGCTATGAAAAGCTTCTTTGACAGCGAAGTTTTATGCATCCTCCTCCATACATTTGTTTGCAATGACATGTCCTGTGAATAAAAGTTTAGTGAGAAATGAATATTATACGAATATAAACGTCAAGATTAATAACGTAATGGTACCATAGTAATACCAACAAACAGCAAACAAATTTTGGTTGCATCATCATTCCATCTCTTCCTAATCGTGGTACCTTTCATGTCGAGTTTCCTATACTCAATGAGCAACTATTAGTTCCTCGAGGCCAGTTTCGCACTCGGAGTTTGTAGGCATCATTATCTCATCTTCACTAGTGAAGTTGTACCCTTCCCCAATGGCTCTTAGAAGCTGATATACTTCAAACATGGTAGGTCTTTCCTTTGCTGTTGGCACGACACATCTTTGTGCAACTTTGAGAAACTGTAAAAGCTCACTATCAACATTCTTGCCAACCAAGGTAGCATCGAGCGCTTCCTGCACTTTGGAGTCTTCGGACAATTTTGTAATCCATTCGACCAAATTCCCTTTGAAATCTTCAGGTGCTTTTGAGACGTGTGTTGGTTTCTCCCCTGTGACCAACTCGAGAAGGACAACTCCGAAACTGTAAACATCTCCTTTCGGAGTGGCCAGCAGGGTTCGGGAATACTCAGGAGCCACATAGCCTATATCTCCAAACTCCCCATTCACAAAAGTACTTAAATGAGTATCAATCGGATTCATGAGCCTTGCAAGACCAAAATCAGATATTTTTGGTTCAAACGTTTCATCCAACAAGATACATTTTGAACTTATGTTTCGGTGGATGATCCGTGGATTGCAGTTGTGATGAAGCCATGCTAATCCTTTGGCTGCCCTTATCCCAATTTTCAGTCTCACAGACCATTCCATTGGTTTTAAATCACCATCATCGGGATGTAGCCGATCATGGAGAGTTCCATTTGGCATATCCTTATAGACTAAAATCCTCTCTTTTTTAGCCATGCAGAAGCCTAAAAGTGGAACTAAGTTTGCATGTTTTACGCTGCCTAAGGTAGCCATCTCGGATAAGAACTCCTTGTCGGTGTGCTGAGACTCTTGTAACCTCTTAAGCATCAATGAAGTTCCATCCTCAAAAACTGCTCTGTATATACATCCAGTTCTCCCTGACCCAATAATGCTGTTTTTGCTGAAGTTGTTCGTTGCTTTCATGAGGTCACTTAAACTCATTTTTGGTACCGATTTCTCGACTGCAGAAATCTGCATATATGTAGTTAAACCTTAGAGACAGAACAAATGTCAAAAAGAAAAGAAAAAAGAACAAAGAAAGTCAAACACAAGTCCAGGAAATTGACAAAGATAAAAAGAATAAAAGCTTGCCTTGATTCCTTTTGCTCCCTTTATGCTTCTTGCCCACTTATTTCCTTCAGGGTCATCATCCCTCTTCCTCTTCTTCATTGAAGCACTACGGACATAGAAAAACATACCGATACCTACACCAACTGCAGCAACGGTAACCCCCCCAACAGCTGCCCCTGCAATTACTGAAGTATGAGGATTATTCGAAGTTGACGAGCAAGGTTTCAAAGGACCATCACACAGTCCAGGATTATTTGCATACATATCAGCTCTATTTGTCAGATTACTACCAAACTTAGGAACTGGTCCCTTCAAAAGATTATTTGCTACACTGAACTCCGTCAACCGTCCGAGCAAGCTAAGCTCTGGAGGGATCTGACCGGACAACTGGTTGTGATCGAGCTTGAGAACATTCAGATAACTACAATTAGCAATGCTTACGGGTATGGGACCAGTTAAATCATTCGATGACAGATCCAGAGTAGTAGCAAACGAAATAATGGCTCCAATATCAGTAGGAATCTCACCCGAAATCTGGTTGTTGGAGAGGTCCAAGCCAGTTAAGCTAGTGCAATTCTTAATCCCAGGAGGGAATTGGCCCTTAAGCCCCATATTAGGCAGACTAATACTTAAAACCTTATTCTCATCAGGATGCCAACACATAATCCCAGAAAATTTGCAGATAACCCCCTCAGAACGGTTGCTAAAATCCCAATTTATCAAGTACTCATTAGGATCCTGAAGAGAATGCTTTATGCTTCTCAAACAAGACAAATCAGTTTCAGTAGCAGAGATGAAGCCATTACAACTCAACAACACCACCACAAAACCAGCAACCAAACAATCCACAACTCGATTACAAAGCATAGCGTTTCACAAACAGGGATAATCAATCAAAATTCCAACTAAAGAAGGAGATAGTTTCAACACTTTTCCAATTCCAATTGCTTCAACAAACACCCATTTCCAATTCAAAATCAAACAAACAGAATACAACAGTTAAACAAAAACCTATCAATTCAATACCGAGTCTACACCTTCGAAAAAAGAAAAAAACCCCACAAAATTCAACTGCGATTATAACAAAACCTCACACTAGCTCGATGAATCAACCAGAGATCGTCGAAAACCGGTGGAATTGAAGAAACCTTCAAAAGGGGTTGTTGAATTCAACGAGAAAACCTTTCAAAAACAAGAAGAAAGAACGAACCAGAAGCTCCAGCTTGGAAGATGGAGATGGAAATCCTTCAATGGCGAACTTGAGGAGCTTATACGATGGAGAGAAACTTGAATGTGAACAACAGAAAAATCAGAAGAAACAAAGAAATCGACTTTCCAATCGGTCAATAAATTGAATTTTTTTAAGAGAAAATAAAAATTAAGAAAGAGAAAAAAAAAGAGAGAGAGAGAGAGAGAGAAAGAGTGTATGATTAATGGTAATGGGACCCACGCGTTCATTCCGTTGACTTGACTCGACTAGCGACTAAAAAAACTGTTTAGTTTGTTTTTTTATGGTTAAAACAAACTTTTAGTCCTAAACTTTTTGTGAAATTAAATTTCGATTTATAATAATTTAATCCATATATTTTCAGTTTTATAATAATTTAGTTCACGAATTTAATTATATAACAATTTAGTCATTATATTTTTAAGTTCATAACAATTTAATCTCTAATGCAAATGAATTTATCAAAATTAGATGTCAATTTTTACTATTTTATGATGTTGTATTTTATAAAATATTGAGTCTTTAATTACTTCATCGGTTTATTTATGCAAGAAATATTATTAAATATTAACTCCAATGTCTACAATAGGGACTAAATTGTTACAAAATTGAAAGTTAAGGGACTAAATCGTTATAAACTAAAGTTTAGAAACTAAATTTTTACTTTTATAGAAGGTTGGGGACTAAAAGTGAATTTAACCTTTTTAATTAAAAATCAAATTGTACTTTTGTTTTTTAGTGCAAAATTATATTTTTATTTATTTGTTGTTTTTTCCCCCTTCTTCCAATTACTTGAACAAAACTTAGTTGTAATTTCGTTTTTGAAATAAAACTTAGTTGTAATCTTCAAAAAAATACAACTAGCAATTAGTTTTTTTAGTACTATTATTTACTATTTTTTGTTATAAGGTAGATTAGGGTTTTACCTTGAAAGTTTTGGATTAATAGGGTTAGAAGTTGGTTAGGAATGTCAGCGTCGATTATGAATTGAAAGATGGAGAAGATTTTTTTTTTATTTATTTTATTTATTTTTATTTTTTAATGTTGAAGCGTTTCTTGAACAAGGTTGGTCGAAAAACGAATAAAGTTGCAATTTGAAGAGGAAAATTTTAGAAATCCCATAGTATCATATTCATTTTGTCCACACTATAAATTTGTCTTCATGAATGTTAGACCCTACACTAATTTTTAAATTATCAATTGACCTAAAAATGTAAGCTTATGAATGAAGGCAAATTCAATTATATTTCATCTAATACTAGTGTCACCAGATCTTACTTTATACCTAAAAGCATGCTACATGACATACATTAAATTGAGAGAGTATAGAAAATGTTTCACTCTCACAGTATGAGAAATTTTTTCCAACTAGATAGATTGGTGAAGTTGTTAGATGGATTATTTTTTCCAACAGGAGAGGATTATTATGTTGTTGACGTTGTTATCATCAAACAATGAATAATAAGGGATGTTTTTTTAATGCAACAAATGTGTAGAGATGGATATTAGCTTTAAGATTCAACAGATGAGCAGATATCTTAAACGTGAAATTAATGAGCGTACGAGAATTAAGTTGGTATTAGAGATTACGACATGTGTTTAGGAACAATATTATTATTTTTTTAAAAAATAACATTAAAATCAAAATAAACCCTTTGCCTTTAATTTGTGCATTTCAAATTTTGATGTTTAGTTACATATTGTTAGTATTTTAAATGATTATAAAAGCACTTGGGATGAGTTTGTCGTGATTGCTTGATGCGTCAGAAACCCTTTTCAAATTTCTTATTATGTTGGGTTAGATAATTAAAAACAAGATTTTTAAAGACTTTAAAAATACAAAGTATTATGAGTAGAAATATTAAGGCATCTCTATTTAATTTTGTTTTTGAAAATTAAACTTATATACACTATTTTCATATCTAAATTTCTTCTTTTAATATCTATTTTTTTTATCAATGATTTTAAAAAACAAGCCAAAATTTGAAAACGAAAAAAAAATAACTTTTTAAAACTTGTTTTTATTTTTGAAATTGACTTAAATATTTAACAATTTTACTTAAGAAATATGTAAATAATTAGAAGAAATAGGAGAAAATAAATTTAATTTACAAAAACCAAAAATAAAAAACCAGTTATCAAATAGAATCTAAAATAATTCATTCCAAATTGACGTCACTACACGAAAAATGAATTTTCGTGACACCATAGTTATCCTAAATCAAGAGGGGTAGAGGAAAAAAGGTCATAAAAGCCCGAATAAACATATTTTTTTACCAGAATATGGTGATTATCGTATTTCAAAAAAATATGACAACTTTTCGACGTTACCAATTTAATTAACAATCATTAATTAATTGAGAAAAATTAAAAAAGCTATTATAAATATTTTGATAATAGAAGTCGATTAGATACTCATGCTTAGTGTCCATTAGCCATATGTCATGCCATCATTTTCTAAAACGTTGTCTATGTATTTCAACATTACACATTATTAGTGTCCATGTAATCCTCCTTTTATTTGCCAAATTACCTATAAATAGTGGCATTTGATGAGTTTTGGAAGACACATACACATTGGGCAAATTCCATGAGAATTGAAGAAATGGAGAATTTAGAAAATTTTCTTATTTTTTATATTTTGCTCATTTATTTTATTTGTTTATTTAATATATTTTAATATTTACTTTTTTATTATTATATTATATTGTATTTTATTGGTATCCGTGATCCCGTTATACTCCTCAAGTTCACAACGCGTTATTAACACGAGCTCCTATTATTTTTCCTGCTAAAGGTAGGTCCTAAAGGTATGTTGGTTTTTTTCTCTTTGTTATAATTAACAAATTTAATGTTGTTTTACATATTTGATATATATTAAATTTCTAATATAAATATAATATTTTATAATAATGTTAGTATGAAAAATATTATGAAATTAGAATTTATAGCATTTGATATTAATGGTAATAATTATTTGTCATTAGTGCTTGATGCCAAAATACACTTGGATACCACAAAAATGTGATAATCAGAAAACAATTTTTCTTTCTAAAGCTCGTCGTAAATGGATGCATTTGAGGCTCCAAAATTTTAAATTAATATGTTAGAGAAGAAATTTTTCTACATTTCAGATATGCTCTTACAGTAGCAATATCGAGAGAAATATTTTAAAAGTATTTTACACTCATTTGATGTCTTCTCATGGCTAAATGAAATAATGAGTTATTGATTAAAAAAATTATGAATCTCAGCCAACTAGAGCTACAATATTCCTTGAAATGAATGTTGTAACTTTTAATAATCGTGGATGAAAAATCATGAATGTCGACCAACTAGAACAACAACATTCCCTGAAGTAGATGCTGTGAATTTTAATATTAATCGTGGTCGAGGTCGTGGTCATGGTCGAGAAAGAAATAATCATTATTTTCATGGTGGTCATTCTATTTATTCAAATTTCAAAAGAATCACACAAAATGATGATCACAAAGGAAAAACTCCACAAGATAAGAGCTCAAAAAGTATTGAAAATAAATGCTTCCGATGTAGCATGATTGGGCATTGGTCACGTACCTGTCGTACGTCAAAACATTTAGTTGATCTCTATCAAGCATCTTTGAAGGAAAAAGAAAAAAATGTGGAAGCAAATTTTGCATACCAGGATAATGACATATTTGACCCGTCCCATATGACAAATTTGGATGTGGCGAACTTCTTTGAATCTTCTGAAGAGAGAATTGACAGAATTGATAGAACATCAAGTGTTTTATTTGACTTTGAAAATACCTTGATTTAATGTTTTTTTCTCTTAGTAAATGTTAACATTTGTATATTCCAAATCTTGTTTTTCTTATTGTAATTATTTTCTTTTAATGAAAAAATCTGGATCATTTTCTTATGTTGGGTAACTAAAAAATGAGTAAAGAAAATCTATGTCTGGCTGACAATACAATTATACATACAATACTTCCAAGTATAAAATATTTTACAAAATTTACATTGACAATACATTGTTTTCTAATCAATCAAAGAGAAATCTACTAGGTTTTAAAGATATACGTTGGAATGGTTATCATATTGAGATTGATAGAAAGAATAATATGAAGTATCTTTATATCATATCTACTGTCTCATATAAAAAACGTATACTAGAAGAGTTGTCTGCTTTATCTTCTGGATTATATTATACTCATATACGAGTAATTGAAACATATGCAATAACGAATCCAAAGTTCATGAATCCAGATATATTTACAATTTGGCATGACCGATTGGGTCATCCAAATCTATAATAATGAGAAGAATTATTGGGAATTCAAATGGACATCTATTGAAGAGACAGAAGATTTTTCAATCTAATGAATTATCATTAGACCATCACAGTCAAAGTGGGGACTGAATCACTTGCATTTTTAGAATGAATTCATGGTGATATATGTGGATCTATTAACTTACCAAATTGACCATTTAGATATTTTTTGGTATTAATAGACACATCCAGCAGATGGTCACATGTGTGCTTATTATCAAGTTGAAATTTTGCATTTGCAAGATTACTTGCACAAATAATTAAGTTAAGAGTACAATTTCCTGATTATACAATTAAGACCATTCGTCTTGATAATGTTGCTGAATTTACATCCAAAGCTTTTGATAATTATTGTATGTTAATTGAGATAAGTATTGAACATCCTGTAACTCATGTTTATATACAAAATGGTTTAGCAGAATCATTCATAAAACGTTTGCAATTAATTGCGACACCATTGCTTATGAGAGTTAAACTTCCTTCATCTATATAGGGACATGTTATTTTGCATGTAACGTCATGTTGAGTTGTATGTCTTAAAACTCGCAGTTTGTAAAATTAAACATATTTTATTTGCAATAATGAAGTTATTGAGGTTTATTCAATAAAACTGTCATTGAATATGTAAATTGCACTTGTAAAAACTAAACCCAATAAACTAAGCTCCATGACTACATGAGTACTTGAACTTTATGTGGAGATATAAGAGTGGATCAAGTTCGAGTAGATAGCCAAAACGGTCTATAGTATATGGATAAGGTTAGGTACCTTATTCGTGAAACACTATCGGATGCGGTTCACTTTGTATTTAAGTACAAACGATGTGATCTTGAATCATTCATGTGGAGACATGCGAGTGAGAGCATCCTAAGCAAAGAGTTTGTATAAGATCAGACCAAGAAATATGTCACTCTACTTTATAACGTTGTTTACTGTAGACTTACTATTTCAAAGCGATGACCTAGGTAACTTGACTTAATCCTGAGCTAACTATGAGCTCCTGTTTATTCGGGATTATCCTTAGATTTTCATGGGTGAGGGTTGGCTCAACAACGCCGACTCAATAAGCCTCCCATTTTAGGGGTAAGACCAGGTAGATAGCTGGGGATGTAGGTTACAAGACGGAGTTCACTTCTACCCGCTTTTAGGGATAGTAGAGAGGTTGTTCCCTTAGTACTGACTCTGGGTCTTGAACAAGGGGCCCACCCTCTCATTGGTCGAGAGAGACTCGGTTTGATGAGTGGATCACAAACCAATTGTTTATTAGAGAATCAGTGGAACTTAAAAGAATAAAATGTAATCTCGGGGATAAAATAGTTTTTGACCCAACCGTTATTACGAACAACTTGTGAAGGGTTGACTTACTGACTATGGTTAAATCAAGTGGAAAGAAATATATCTACAGTGAGAGAAGTGCAACTACTGGATTTTAATGGAGTGACCCGACAATTAATGAATGTTGGTTAATTAGGTTAAAGAGTTTAGCCGGTTAATCTCAGATCGTTGGAGCCCATAATCTGTAGGTCTATTAGGTCCCCATATTAGCTTGTAAGCGGACTAAACCTTAGAATAATGTGATGAGAGAATTTGAAATGTTCAAATTTAAATTAAGAGAATTATTAATTATATACGATATAATTAAATGTTTAATTATCGAAATAAACGAAATTAGATAATTAGATAATATTTAAATTTGATTTAAATATTAAATACATGAATAGGGATTCATGATTGGATTTTGGCATTTCATTTTTTTAATATTTGATATTAGATTAATTTTTAATAAATTAAATTATTTAGTTAATTTTATTAATTATTTTTGATTAATTGATTTTTGAAATTAATTAGTGAATTAATATTTCAAAATTAAATTTCATTTTGAAAATTGATTTAATTAAAACTGTTTTTTTTTTAGAGAAAAGCAATTTAAAAATGAAATTATAATTTTAAATAAAAATTTGGAATTGGAAAGAAGTGGGTTTTCCCCACTTCTTCCACTTCATCTTCCACCTTCTAAATCCATTATCCTTGTAGTAGTTTTGGTGTCAATCAAATGTGAAATGAAAATGCATGTTGAGGGTGATTAAAGTAAGTTTTAATCAGCTGAAAAAAAATGACATACATTTTGAATTTTCTTGAAAATTAGTTGAAGAAGAGTTCTTCAACCCTTTAACAAAAAAAAAAAAAAAAAAAAAAAAAAAAACTTGATTTTCTCTTCAATCCTCCCTAAAATTCAATCTCATTTTAGATCCCACAATCCAATCTAAGGTCCTAGAGGATAGTAGGGAAGATCAAGTGGTGGTCTACATATTGTTGGAGAGGAGATTCAAGATAGGATTGAAGGAAAGAAAAGTTCTTCAAAGGCATAATTACTGAAATCCGATTTTCTTTATTATGACCATGCTTGTTAGATTATTAAAATTGATGGAATTAGAGTGTTTAAGATTTTAATTGCTTTTGCATGTTGAATGTCAACACCATCAATTGGTATTAGAACATGATTTAAGCACTCAATTTGTGTTAATTTTAGATTGGTGGGTGATTTTCATAGGTTGTATGAAAATGGGTGCTGATATGGATAATTTCAGATTTGACATTAGATTTCTCTTCAATCTAGTATTAATTGTTGTAGTTGGCTGTTTGTTTATGGGTCTTAATGTGTGATTAAGTGTCTGTAAATTTGTTAGAATCAATAGAGTTGCAATTAAGTTGTAATTAAAGAAAGTTCGAAGCAAGCTCAACAGCATAAACTCAAAGGTGAAGCTTCTGCCTTATAGCATCAACACTGTTCTTCAGCTAGCCCAGAAATGAAGCAAATTCCCATGGCGTTTCATCCCAACCCAGAACGTGCTCACATGAACGAGTCGACAACAGAACTGATTCGCCCGGTTTGGGTGTTTGGAGGTCCAATCCAACCAGTTTTATACCGGTTCAACCTATTTTGGAGCCTTAGAGGTCTAGTTCGAGTGGTTCGGGTCGGTTCATGAAGTCTAGAGGATGTTAGAGACTATTTTTATTTACTATTGTAATAATTTAGGCTGTTTGCTTGCTTAAGATGCCAAAACTGGTCCATATCAGTGTGTTTAATTATTTATGCATTATGAATGTATGTTATGATTAAATAAATCTTGTATGTGCACATAGTATGCCATGTAGATTTAAAATCCCATCATATGAAGCATCTAACATGCATGGAAAGTATGTTATAAATTGTTATAATATATAGTATGCATGTGTTAGGGTTTCATGCCTTTAATATAAATAGTTATATTAAATGTTGAAATGTTTGATGTATGTTATGGATGTATAACATATCTATGTTTTATAAAGTATTATAAAAATGGATTAGACATTTAAAATCTATAACAAAGATGAGATGCATGCTCATCTAGGGTTAACAAATAATAGCTTGTTTTAAATAGTTAAAATAGGTCGTTATCTTGCAAAACTTTGGTTACAAACTCACCCGGGCTAAAATCCTGTCTAAGGCTGGAGGTACTTAAGTTGACAGTTTACGGAACACCTGCTACTTGGGGATTTTAGCCGATTCTTGAGCGTTGTTAACCTTATTTTATGAGCATGCATGAGCGATGTGAGGTCTTAAAATTGGTTTATCGCTTAGACATCGTAGGTTAAATCCAAATATAAACGTTATACTTGGAAAATCACCTAGACTTAGGTTATTTTATTAGCCAAAATATACCTAAGTAAAAATTTACCCAAAACACACTTCAGTGGGAGATTAATAACATATATGATATGTTATTCTTGACTTTCACATCTCTAAGAGTTCACATCATAAGATTCATGCTCGGTTTCGTGTCACCCTGGGAGTGACCTTTATTCGGAAAGTGTTTGCAAGTAGTTCATAGTAAGTTGGTGAAAGATGCGTGTCAACGTATCCTGCAGTCTCTTCCATTAGTTTGGACCGTGAGATTTCTATGTTGCACCTGCTTGTTATTTTTAGGCGACATATGCTAATTATTTTACAGTGGCTATCCCCTCAGAGTGTTGTAACATGCGATTCAAAACAACTCAAACTTTAGAAATGGATAGGATCTCTTAGATCCATTCTCAATCTTGGTTTTCCAATTTGGTAGCATTGTTGGGGCCGACCTTTGAGGTAAGAAAATGGAAGGTTACATCTACAAGAGTTACTTAGTGTTAGTTAGTTATTGACCAAAATCGACAACTAAATAACTATAAGAATAATTTAGAATTAGTATTTAATCAAGAATGTCTTGCTTTAGTGAAGGAGTATTTGACTGCCCCTCGGTAGTATTTATTTTGACTCACTAAAGTATCATTGCAAATAAATTGGATGCATTATTATTTTGCTAAAATTTGATTGGATATAAAAGTAATTTACTGATTAGAATTTGTTTATGTTTTCAATATGCCGAATTCTTCTAAACTACTTGCTTCTGACAAGTTTACCGGTCTTAATTTTTCAACATCGAATATAAATGCAATACTAGCAGATGATGTTTTAAAATTTGTTTTATCAGAGGAATTCTCTCAATCTCCCAGCTCATCTACAAACCAAAGAGTTTGGAATGCATATGACAGATGGATTAAGGCAAATGAAAAGGCCTGAATCCATATCTTAGCAAATATATCTGATATACTAGCTAAGAAATTCGAGAACATGGTTTCTGCTAAAGAAATCATGGATTCGTGACAGACATTGTTTGGACAATTTATTAGGAATGATATTCTTGAGATGTTTATAACCATGACATAAAGGATAGAACCTCTATTAATGAACAAGTTATAGATATGTTAAAAGTAATAAACACGAATATCATAGATGAGGAAACTAAGAAAGCACAACAAAGTAAATATGATTTACTTTTCATTGAGACCAGATATTAGATAAATTAACCTGGATATTAGATTCAGGAGCTGCTAATCATATTTTCGCTTTCGCTAAGAAAACTAGTTCCTGGAGGCAGCTTACAAAAGGCAAAACAACCTTTAAAGTAAGGACTAGAGAGATTGTCTCAGCTAAAGCAATGGGATATATGAAGTTAAGATAGATTCATCTTACTTGAAAATATTTATTATATTCTTGCCATGACGAGAAATTTAATATCTATCTCATGTTTGCTAGAACAAAAGTATAAAGTCTCTTTTGAAGATAATGAAGTGTTCATTATTTCAAAAGGTATTAAACTATGCTCTGCAAAACTGGAAAATAAAACCAACTGAGGTAAAAGCTGTTCTGAATATAGAAATGTTTAAAACAGCTGAAACACAAAATAAGAAACTGTTGGGTTTTATGCCCTAACAAAGAAGTGTATCAACATGCAACGGAAGCAATAAAGATCAATATGTTAGGGTTGATGCCCTAAAGTCTCGTGTCCTGTAGTTTGTAAACAGTTTGTACGAACGCTTGTGTTGTATAATATATGATATTTTACTTCACATCTTGTATTTTGCTCAATTGCATGTTTTATTTGCTTTACCACAAACCAATAAACTTAAAATCCCTGGTTATCTGTATATGGCTCAAGCATGTATGTGGTGACATACAAGTGGATCATGTCTTCAATGATAACCAAAATGGTCTATAGTATATGGATATAGGAGGGAAACCATATCTTGGTAATGCTATGGTTGTGGCCCGCTTTGTGGAATGGTCACAAATGTTGTGACTTGTCACAGATGGTCTGATCCTGATCATTCGTGTTAGGGACATGCGAGTGGGGGCGTCCTATACAAAGAGTTTGTATAAGACCTGACCACGAAGTGTTAACGTCTCGTTATATAACACCGTTCATGACAGAGACTTCACTTCACTAGGATGACCATACGTAACATGACCTCAATCTTGAGTGAGTTGGGAACTCTTGCCATTGAGGGTGGTCCTTTGATTTATATGGGTGCGAGTGGCCAGGTCGCCGATTCAAACCTACCATTTTAGGGATTCGTCTGATTTGGGAGCTGGGAACTCAGTTACACAAGATGAAATTCACTCCTTCCCCGAGGCAGGGGTAAGTAGATAGATAGCTCCCTTAAGGGCTGATTCCAGGTCTTGAACGATGTGGCACCACACACCTTCTCTTGGCCCAAGAGGGTTCACACATAGTTGGACCATGTTGTATTGTTCATTAGAAGAATCAGTGGTACTTAAGGAGTGAGATGTAACTACAGGGGCAAAACGGTAATATGACCCAGTTGTACTTACGAGCATCCATGAAAGGTCATCGTACTTATGATTGTTTATATCTGATGGACACAGAAATATATCTGTGGTAAGAAGAGTTCAGCTGTTGGTCTTTAGTAGAATGCCTGAAAGTTAACGAATGATGGATCTTGTGGCTAAAGAGTTTAGTCAGCTATTCACGGACCGTTGAAGCTTCGAGTCATAGGTCCATTAGGTCCCCTGGGTAGCTTAGATAAAGTCGAGAATTAGTGTTTGGGTTAATTTGAAATGTTCAAATTGACAAGAAGAAGTTCGATTATATATGATATAATTGGACTGGTTAATTATATATGATATAATTGGCTAAATGTATGAGATACATTATTTTGGAGGAAATTAGATATAAATATGATTTATATCAAGTATAGGAGAAATTACTATAGTAGATATGTGATATCAAACTATAAGGTAAAAATATAATATGATTATATTTATTAATAATTTAATTGGCTAATTATATGATAATTAACCTAAAATCTCTCTCGAACATGCGTTAGTGGGAAAATCGTGTCGGTTATTGTAATCGAAGAATAAAAATGAAATTTAGTTTCATTTTGTAAGGTTCGGAAAAAGATCGAAAGGTTTTGCGTTGGTGTGGAAATGTAAACGATCGCTTAAAGTCGAGAACCTATACGATAGTCGCTCAGAGTCTAAACGATTGCATACCTCGTGCCTAAATGATCGCACACTAGTTCCTAAACGATCGGGTAGCTTCCTAAACGATTGTATAGTGTGTCGTGTTTGCTAAACGATCGCCTACCTTTTTCTAAACGACCGTTTAGTAAAATCTACACGATCGTATAGTTTCTTCTAACCGATAAGCATTTAGTTATGTGATAGCTTTTTATTCTCTCCCACTTGCTTAACGTCTACACGATTAGTTCTTCCTGCTACCTCTACCAAATTCACCAAAGACCACGCTTTGGGTTCTCACTCCGAGAATACCTAGGGCTTTTTTCTGGTGATGTCGTCCCCACTAAGTTCGTTTGTTTATGGTTATTCGTGCTGCTGTAGCTGACGCATCTACTAGGTGTTTGTTGATCGGGTAGAGGTCTTCCGCTGCGTTGAGTTCTAAAGCTTGAAGAGCGTCTTCAACTGGTATGAGAACTCTCTCCCTTGTTATTTTTTGTTCAAAGCATGCCGTTAATTACTGTTTATTTTCATAACTGTGCGTTTAAATGTATATGGTATATTTCGATCACGGTGAAATTGGAGCGATCCGAACGCGCTCATGGAACTCTTCGTTACAAAATACTTCAATTGGTATCAGAGCTAGGTTCTGATACTCCAATTTCAATTGTTGCAACGAATTACATATACGTTCTTGGTGGGTGCATTTCTACACTGTTTAATTGTTAAATTGCTATGAATGTGCGAATTAATGGATGTTTTCATGGATGATTAACCTCAGTTTGATTTAATTCTTTTACATTTACGATTGTTTATAAAGGCCCATGCGTTCAGGCATTAATAATCGTTATCGAGTTTGTATTCAAAGTTTGTTTGAGTTTTGAGTCGTTCATGAAGAAGATCGGTGCAAGCATTGTGGTTCTTCAAGGAAGGAGACGATTAAGGGTTGATCGAATCATGCAAACGATGGGGTAAGCGATCGCCGTTGAACACGTCGTGCAGACAATGGGGTATGCGATCACTATTGATCGCATCGATTAAATGATGGGGTATGCGATCAAGGGTTGATCACATCGTGTTGACGATCGGGTACGCGATCGTTGATTATCAGGTCGTGTAGACGATGGGATGTTCATGTATTGTTTAACACGCACGCGCACTAGACAATCATTTAGGTCAGCAAGCTTCATCGCTTAATAATTGACTAAATGATTTCTTAGTAACACAAGATAAATCGTTTACCTGTCGCCGCGTTAAGCAACCACATAAACAATCAGGCTTCGCAGCCTCATTGTCGCCTACGCAGTCGTTTATTTTTGCTTCTATCTCCTAGTGCGCACTGGACGATCGTCTACCTATGGTGTTTACTACATGATGGAGTCCTCCTAGCAGTTCAAGACCCGGTTCGCCTATGAACCGATTTGCTCGATGAAAAATGTAATAGATAGGGTTATTTCATTTCAGTTTTTGTAAAGGCTCATCCTGGTCCATTAATCCTTTATTTATTACATGCGATGTATATTTTTTATATGTCATATGGTATGCACATATAGTAAATCCCACCTTAGGTCTTTATTGTAATTGTTATAATTTAGAGAAGCATAATTTAATTATGTAAGTGCATGCTCATGCATCATATAATATAAGAATTATATTTATGCATGCATAAAAAGCATTGACATGCATCATCTTTATATTATAATTGTTATAGTATAGGGATGAATGATAGCCTGTTTGATTGGTTGTTACGCGTTATATAAAAGTTATGTATAGTAATGACCGGACATTGCATGAAGCATGACACATAGGTTACTTTATAAGTGTTATAAACACCTCGTTGTACGCAATGGTGTTAGTTGTTTCTTTTTAAAAGTTAAAGAGAAATTAGAACTAAAAGACATAAGAAAGACATGCATGCTCACTTAGGTTTAATTCATGGTTTTAAAGTATTTAAAACTTGGATCACATAGACCTAAGATCGCGTTTCTAATATGATTAGCAACCCTAAGGCTTTAATTTTTTAATTGATTAAATTGGCTAATAAAAAATTAAAGTGTAACAAATCTATTTATAAGGGACCTTTTGTCTAAGGCGGGTTCTGTCTAGGCTGGGGTATTTAAGTTGATGGAAACATAACACTCCTACCTGGGAACTTACCTGGAAAGGTGAATTAGATAGATTTGATGCATGCATGCAAGTTAAGGACAGTCTATTAAAGTGTTTAAATGTGACTACTTGAACTTGTTCATATTTCATAGACGAATGTTGTTTATGAGCAGAGTTTAAAAAGATGACTTAGACTAAAATCAGTAGCTGGATTGTCTAGGTTAATGAAGCCTAGGTAGAACATTTAGTGGGAGGTACTTAGGGCATAAGATGCTTCCCTTAAACCTTTCACGTTTCTCCTAAATAGTCCACACCGTGAGATCAACCCTCAATCTAGTGGTACCTTTGGCATATCCCCCTAACGGATGGTGTTTGGGTAGGCCAATATCAAGGTGGATGGAGAGAGTGTTCATAGTAAGTGGGAGCGGGAAGTGCGACAGCATATCCCTCGGTCTCCCTTGTTAGGTTGAATAAAGTTACTGTGCGTCGCCTCGAGGCACCATAGGAGTGTCCCCCTAAAGGATGGCAGTTTTGTGCATTTATTTATTTGATCTCCTATAAGAGGATAAGGTAACTTAGTCTCTTATCCTAATTTGCTTCTTCCCTACGGTGGGCTCATTAGGGCGAGACTCTGGCACCAAAAGTGATGGGTCACACTTACACGAAATAGTTAAAGGTTGACGATTCTGGACTGAAAATGGTGGCTGTTAGGTTCAGTTCCAAGAGTTGGTTCTGCCTAATGGTTGAGAATGTCTCATCCCAGCGAAGAGACAACTGATCACCCCACTGATGACATTTGTCCTGCCTCATTGGGACATCATTGCAAAATACAAGTCTATAACTTGGGGTACTTGAAACTGTTTTGCAAAACTGATTGGTTTTAAAAGTGGTTTAGCTAATTTAATAAAGTTTTGTTAGTATTTTTAGCAACTTATTTTTCAAAATGGCAACAGCCATGTTGGCATTGTTAAGCTCCAAAAAACTAAGTGGCGATAATTTCGCAACATGGCAACACATGATCACGATGATCCTGATCATCGAGGATCTCATGTTCGCTCTCAAGGAGGCTTATCCTCCTATTCTAGCTCCTAATGTCGCTCGAAATGTTCGGGAGACACACGAGCGATGGACAAGGGCAAATGAGAAGGACCGAGCCTACATCTTGGCAAACCTTTCTGAAGTCTTGGCCAAGAAACATGAGCCTATGGTCTTAGCACGTGAGATCATGGAGTCTCTATGGAGGATATTTGGACAACCATTTGAATAGCTTATGCATGAGGCTCTTAAATACATGTTCAACTCCAAAATGGAAGAAGGCACCTCTGTTCGTGAACATGTGCTCGACATGATGGTCCACTTTAATGTGGCGGAGTTGAATGAGTCTACCATCCATGAGGGCAACCAAGTTAGCATAATCCTGCATTCATTGTCGGAGAGCTTCCTGCATTTTGTTAGCAATGTGATTCTTAACAAAATGAAATATAACCTTATAACTCTTCTTAATGAGTTGTAGACCTGCCAATCTTTACTAAAAACTAAGGTGAGGAAGAAGGGTGAGGCAAATGTTGCTTCATCCTCCAGGACGTTCTATAGAGATTCGACCTCAGGAACGAAGTCTACACCTTGTTGGCTTATAGTGGAGACATTAAACCCACTAAGTGAGTGGGTTCTAGGTGTTGGGTTTTTCTGAAGTTTTTTCATGCAATTATTGCATGCCTTTTTTCTATAAATTGAGCTCTTAAATTTAGTTAAAAGACTTTTGCCATTTTGAAAATTAATTTTCTGATATCTGGGCTGGAAAATTACAACTTTGTGAAGAAAAAAAAAGAAAACACCCAAACCTACTCAAAATTCCATTCCTTATTTTCATCTCTTTTCTCTCTCTCGGTTCTCTTCATCCACCAGGTCCCACAACTCGGTTCTGAGTCCAGAGGATAGTAGGTTAACTCTAGTGGTGGTCCAAAGGAGTTTGGGTCGAGATTCAACGAGGAGAAGCGGCTTTCGGGAGCTTCAAAGGTAGCATCTCTACACTTTTAATTCACTGTTTTTTTCCCTTCAAGATGCATGCTTATTTCCTTTAATTTAAGAGCAATTAGAGTGTAATTAGGTCCTAGTTCCACTGCGTATGTCTCGTGTTCCATTATGTGGTATCAGAGCATGCTAGAATTACTCTCAATTGCTTTTGGTGGGTGTTTTTTTCCTATCTATTCAAGTGTTGAATGAAATGGGGACTAAAGTGGGTTTATTATGATTTTGGCATTTTTTCTCTTTAAATTTCTTGTGAAAATTTGTAATTGCTCACTTGTTTATGAGCATTAATGTGTGAAAAAGATTCTGTAAATTTGTTGGAGTCATTAGAGTTGAAAATAGGTTATAATTTCTTGATTTTGGGAGAGAGAACAACAGCAAAAATGGAGGAAAAAATGGCTTCCAGACCCGAGAGCAAGCTCCCAGACCTGACTCTCTACCCAGACCCGACCTGGTTAGAAGAAGCTCGAACGCGCGCCTGGCTTCGCATGCCTGCTTGCCCGGATCTGACCCGCTCGTTCGCCCGCTTCGTGCAGTCTCGCGTGCCCGTTCGCCCACCTGCCCGAGACCCGCTCAACGACCCGTGCACCCATGCCTCCGTTGACTGCCCCAACATACGTTGACCAGCCGGTCCAGATGGTTTAGACCGGTCCGTTTGACCTAGTTGAGCCAATTTGACCGGTTTAGCTTGGTTTCTGGTGTTTTCGGGCCGGTTCGAGTGATTTCTGAGCGGTTTCTGATGGTTCAAAGTGTTTGAAGCCGGTTCAGGGAAGCTGGTTGCTGAATTTTGTAATAAATTAGTTATTTATTTGTATTTAATGCCAAAATTGGTCCACTTTAGTGTTGTTTACCTATTGTGCATGTGATGTATAATGTTATTTGATTATGTGTGCATATAGTATGCCATATAGTTTTAAAAGCCTACCATAAGAAAAACATGTGACATGCATTTGTTATATTTTATATGTATTATAAAATATATACTATGCATGCTTAGTTTTAATATAAGTGTTTTATTAAAGCATGTTTGATTGAAGGAAGCTTGTTATAGATGAATGCTCTAGGGTTATAATTGTAATAATTTATTTTATAATTGTTATAAAATAACCTAGACTTCTAAAATCTATAACAAAGTTAAGATGCATGCTCATTTAGGGTTAACCATCGAACAATCCTAATTTTCATAGAAAATAGGTCGATATCTTGTAAAACCGAAGTTACAAGAAAACTCACCTGGCAAGATCTTGGCAAAAAGTCAGATAAGATGACAAAGGTTGAAGGTTTTTAAGTTGACGATTCACGAAACAACTACTACCTGGAGATCGAGCCGACATTTGAGTTAGGTTAAACCGATTTTATGAGCATGCGTGAGTAGTGTGAGGTAATAAAATTTGTTTATCACCTAGACATTGTAGGTTAAAAATCTAGTATAAAAGTTATACTTGGATGAATAACCTAGACTTAGGATATGTTTAGTTAGCCGAAATGTATCGCTAAGTATTTTATAGCCTAACCGTCTAGAACACTTCAGTTGGAGAGAAGTAATGTACTTTTAGCTCTAGCGTCCCTAAGAGTTCACACTGTGAGATTCATGCTTGTCTTTGGGCCGCCCTGGGAGCGGACTCCATTCGGAGAGTGTTGCTTGAGTTAATACGAAGGTGAATAGGGAAAGTTGTTCATAGTAAGTGGGAGAAGGAAGTGTGTCAACACATCCTACGGTCTCTTCCATTAGGTCGCACCGTGAGATTTCTATAATGCGCCTGCATGTCTGCCCTGGAGTGACCTTACCAATCGGAGGGCTGTATTATAGGATTCGGAACTCCGTGAACTCTAGAAATAGATAGGGTCTCTCAGGTTCATTTTCATTCTTGTCTTTCCAACTTCGGGAGCATAATGATTCCGATCTTTGAGGTCTGAAAATGGAGGGTCACACTTACGAGAATTACTAAGTGTTAGTAAATTCTTGACCAAAGTAGCGATAATTGAGCTACTATAGGAATAAGAGTTATTCTGGTGATAGTATCTAGTCAAGATAGTCTTGGTTCAATGGAGGAATAGTCGATCACCCCTCGGTGGAGGTTATTCTAAACCACTGAAATATCGTTGCAAAATATAATGATTAAAGGTATATTATTAGATTTTTTTGCTAGTTTTTCTTTTCAACATGACTAGCTCTTTAGATCAAATCTTAGCTTCCGAGAAACTAAACGGCAATAATTACTCAACATGGAAAAACAATATGGATTCAATATTAGTAATAGATGACTTGAGATTTGTCTTAACTGAGGAATGTCCTCAGGCCCCTGCCTCGAAAGAAGCACAAGGTAAATATGATTTTCTAGTTGCTGAGACATGTTTAGTGGAGGATGATACCTCAACCTGGATATTGGATTCAGGAGCCACTACACATTTTTGCTTCTCTTTTCAAGAAACTAGTTCTTGGAAAAAGATTGAAGAAGGCGAGATCACCCTCATGGTTGGAACAGGAGAGGTTATCTCAGCCAAAGCAGTGGGAGACTTGAAGTTGTTTTTCAACAATAGATATATCATACTTAAAGATGTTTTGTATGCACCTCTTATGAAGAGGAATTTAATATCTATCGCTTGTATTATGGAACAAATGTAAAAAATATCTTTTGAAGTTAATGAAGCGTTCATTTTCAGAAAAGGTATTCAAATTTGTTCTGCTATACTTGAAAACAACTTATATAAGTTAAGACCACTAAAGCAAAATTTGTCTTAAATACTGAGATGTTTAGAACAGTCGAAACTCAGAATAAAAGACAAAAAGTTTCTTCTAATGCCTATCTATGGCACTTAAGACTTGGTTACATAAATCTCAATAGGATTGAGAGATTGATTAAGAATGGACTACTAAATCAGTTAGAAGACAATTCTTTACCTTCATGTGAGTCTTGTCTTGAGGGAAAAATGACTAAGAGATCTTTTACTGAAAAAGGTCTCAGAGCCACAATACCCTTAGAACTCGTACATTCGGACCTCTGTGGACCGATGAATGTCAAAGCTCGAGGTGGGTATGAATATTTCATCAGTTTTATTGATGATTATTCAAGGTATGGTCATATTTACCTAATGCATCACAAGTCTGATTATTTTGAAAAGTTCAAAGAATATAAGGCTGAGATTGAGAACCAGTTAGGTAAAATAATTAAGACACTACAATCAGATCGAGGTGGGGAGTACATGGACTTAAGATTCTAGGACTATATGATAGACCACGGAATCAAGTCACAACTTTCTGCACCTAATATACCTCAGCAGAACAGTGAATCTGAAAGAAGAAACAGAACCTTGTTGGACATGGTTCACTCAATGATGAGCTTTGCTGAGTTACCTGATTTCTTTCGGGAACATGCATTAGAGACTGCTTTCTATATTTTGAATAACGTTCCCTCTAAAAGTGTTTCAGAAACACCTTATGAGCTATGGAAAGGGCGTAAAGGCAGTTTACGTCACTTTAGGATTTGGGGATGCCTGGCACATGTGTTGGTGCAAAATCCTAAAAAATTGGAACGTCATTCAAAACTATGCCTATTTGTAGGTTTTCCAAAAGAAACAAAAGGTGGTCTATTTTATGATCCTCAAGAGAATAAGGTATTTGTATCGACAAATGCCACATTCTTAGAGGAAGACCACATAAGAAGTCATCAACCTCGCAGTAGAATAATATTGAATGAAATTTCCAAAGACGCTACAGATAGAGCTAGTTCATCTACTAAAGTAGTAGATAAAACTAGTACATCTGGTCAGTCACATCCTTCTCAAGAGTTGAGAATGCCTCGACGTAGTGGGGGGGTTGTTCATCAGCCTGACCGTTACTTGGGTTTTACAGAAACACAAATCGCCATACCTGATGACGGCATAGAGGATCCATCGACCTATAAATAGAAGATAAAAGATGTGGACTGTGATCAGTGGGTCAAAGCCATGGACCTCGAAATGGAGTCTATGTACTTCAATTTTGTCTGGAAACTTGTAGATCAACCCAATGATGTAAAACCAATTGGTTGCAAGTGGATCTACAAGAGAAAACAAGACCAAGCCGGTAAAGTACAGACTTTTAGGGCTCGACTTATGGCAAAGGGTTATACCTAGAGAGAGGGAGTGGACTATGAAGAAACTTTCTCTCCCGTTGCCATGCTTAAGCCAATTAGAATACTCTTATCCATTGCCACCTTTTATGACTATGAAATTTGGCAGATGGATGTTAGGACAACCTTTCTAAACGGCGATCTTGAGGAGAGTATCTATATGGCTCAACCAGAGGGGCAAGGTCAAGAACAAAAGGTTTGTAAGCTTCAAAAATCCATTTATGGGTTGAAACAAGCTTCTAGATCTTGGAATATAAGATTTGATACTGCGATCAAATCTTATGGATTTGAACAGAATGTTGACGAGCCTTGTGTTTACAAGAAGATCGTCAATTCTAGTATAAAGTTCTTAGTTTTATATGTTGACGATATTCTACTCATTGGGAATGAAGTAGGTTACCTAATTGACATCAAGAAATGGCTAGCAACGCAGTTCCAAATGAACGATTTAGAAAATGTGCAGTATGTTCTCGGGATTCAGATTATTCGAAACCGCAAGAATAGAACACTAGCCATGTCTCAAGCAACTTATATAGACAAAATGTTGTCTAGGTATAAGATGCAGAATTCCAAAAGAGGTCTGTTACCTTATTGATATGGAATTCATTTATCAAAGGATCAATGTCCTAAGACACCTCAAGAGCTTGAGGATATGAGACGCATTCCCTATGTTTCCGCAATAGGGAGCCTGATGTATGCAATGTTATGTACTAGACCTGACATATGCTACGCAGTAGGGATAGTCAGTAGGTATCAGTCCAATCCTAATTATGATCATTCGACTGCCGTTAAAAATATCCTCAAGTATCTTAGAAGAACGAGGAACTACATGCTCGTGTATGGTACTAAGGATTTGATCCTTACTGGATACACTGACTCTGATTTTCAAACTTATAAAGATGCTATAAAGTCTACATCTGGATCAGTGTTCACTCTTAATGGATGAGCAGTAGTGTGGAGAAGTGTAAAGCAAAACTGTATTGCGGACTCCACAATGGAAGCTGAATACATAGCTGCTTGTGAAGCAGCAAAGGAAGCAGTATGGTTGAGGAAATTCTTGATAGATTTGGAAGTAGTTCCAAATATGCATCTGCCTATCACCCTATATTGTGATAATAGTGGTGCAGTTGCAAACTCAAGAGAACCAAGAAGCCAGAAGCGCGACAAGCATATTGAGCGCAAATACCATCTGATCCGGTTGATTGTACATCGTGGAGACGTTGTAGTGACCCATATATCTTCTGAGCAAAACATTACTGATCCTTTTACAAAGGCCCTCACGACTAAAGTGTTTGAAGATCACCTACAGAGTCTAGGTCTACGAAGTTTGTAAACTAGGACAAGTGGGAGAATTTTTGGGTATATGGCCTAGTTTATTGTATTCATATGTTTATTGTACTCATATGTTTCTCACTTAAATTCAACATTGTGATACTCCACTAGGAGTTTTAGTCCAAGTGGGAGTTTGTTGGATTTTATGTCCTAAAACTCGTAGTTTGTAAATTAATAAATATATTCTGTTTTTTTTTTTTCCGATAAAGTTGTTATTGAAATTGTAATCTTGAATCCAATAAACTAAGGTTCCGAGGCTATTTAATGTAATTTAAACTTTATGTAGTGACATAAATGTGGATCAAGTTCAAATATATAGCCAAAATGGTGTATAGTATATGAATAAGGTTGGGCGCCTTATTCTGGGGACACTATGGATGCGGCCTACTTTGTAGATAGTACAAACAATGTGATCTTGAATCGTTCATATAGAGATATGTGAGTGGGGGTATCCTATGTAAAGAGTTTACATAAGACTGGACCATGAAATAGTCACTTTTTACGTTCTAAATGCCGTTTTATGTATAAAACTGACTATTTCGTTAATTGATGACCTAGGTAACTTAATCTTAATCCTGAGCTAACTATGAACTCATGTTCACTCGAAATTATTCTTAGATCTGCATAGGTGAGGGCAGCTCAATATCGCTGGCCCAATAAGCCTCTCATTTCAGGGGTAAGATCGGGTGGATAGCTGGGAACATAGGGTGCAAGACGGAATTAACTCCTACCCGTTATAGGGATAGTAGATAGGTTGTTCCCTTTAGTACTAAATCCAGGTCTTGAACAAGGGGCCTCACCCTCTCCTTGGCCCGAGAGGGATTCGATTTATAGGTTGGACATTAAACCAATTGTTCATTAGAGGATCAGTGGAATTTAAGGAACAAGATGTAGTCTTGGGGGTAAAACGGTTTTTATGACCCAGCCGAGATTACGAACAACTTGTGAAGGATTAACTTACTCATCATGGTTATATCAAATGGATACAAATATATGTATAGTGAGGGGAGTGCAACTACAGAACTTTAGTGGAATGACCCGTTAGTTAACGAATATTGATTAGCTCCGTCTAAAGAGTTTAGCTAGCTAATCTTGGATCGGTTGAGCCTATGATCTATCGATCCATTAGGTTCCCCTACTAGCTCATGTGGAATAAACTTAGAATAGTATGATAGAATAATTTGAATTATTGAAATTAGGTAGAGAGAGAGAAACCGACAAGTATATGTGATATAGTGGTCGGGTCTTTTTTAGCTTAGAGATACAACTTTAATATTTAAATGTGATTTAAATATCAAGAATATGAATACGTTCATATTCGGAAGCTCGAAAATGATGGAAATGGTTAAAGTTGTAAAAAGACAAAGAGTTGACTTTTGTCTTTGAAAAGTCAAAACTTTGACCGACTTTATATTCAAATGTGATTCGAATTTCGAGAAAATGAATGCAGATTCATGCTCGGGAGGTCAAAATTAGTCAACACGAAAAAAATCATAAAAAGTCAAAATGCTGACTTTTTGGTCAAAGTTTGACTTTGACCAAATGACTATTTTGCCCTTTGACTATAGTTAGTGGGAAAATCCAAAATTTTATTGGATAATTCCACTAACAAAAATAGTGGGCTAGATGTTGGCTTATAGTGGAGACATTAAGCCCACTAAGTGAGTGGATTCTAGGTGTTGGGTTTTTGTGATGTTTTTTCATGCCTTTTTTCTATAAATTGGGCTCTTTAATTTAGTTAAAAGACTTTTGCCATTTTGAAAATTAGTTTTATGATATTTGGGCTGGAAAATTACAACTTTGTGAAGAAAAAAAAAGGAAACACTCAAACCTACTCAAAATTCCATTCCTTATTTTCATCTCTTTTCTCTCTCTCGGTTCTCTTCATCCATCGAGTCCCACAACTCGGTACTGAGTCTAGAGGATAGTAGGTCAACTCTAGTGGTGGTCCAAAAGAGTTCAGGTCAAGATTCAACGAGGAGATGCGACTTTCAGGAGCTTCAAAAGTAGCATCTCTACACTTTTAATTCACTATTTTTTCCTTCATGATGCATGCTTATTTCCTTTAATTTAAGAGCAATTAAAGTGTAATTAGGTCCTAGTTTTGCTGCATATGTCTCGTGTTCCATCACACCTTCTACTTCAACTCTGGAAAGGGGAAGAAGAAGAAAGGTGGTAAGGGAAAAGGGAAGGCGCCTGCTAACCCACCGCCTATCGCCCTAAGGAGGTGTCCACCGGTTGCTAAGGGAAAGTGTTTCCACTGCAACAAAGATGGACATTGGAAGAGGATTGTCCTCGATATCTGAAAGAGAAGAAAGTATCCAAGGCTAAGGCCAAGGCCAATAAAGGTAAATATGATTTACTTGTACTTGAAACTTGTTTAGTGGATAATGATGATTTTGCTTAGATAATTGATTCAGGTGCCACTAACCATGTTTGTTCTTCTTTTCAGGGGATTAGATCTTGGCGACAGCTGGAGGCTAATGAGATGATGATGCGAGTACGCACCGGGCACGTCGTTTTAGCTTGGTAGTGGGAGGGCTCCAGTTAACTTCACAGAATATGTTTCTTGTTTTGAATGATGTATATATTGTTCCCGAACTAAGCAAGAACCTTATTTCTGTAAAGTGTTTATTGTAATGTAAATACACTGTCTCTTTTAATATGGATAAAGTGTTTATTCATAAAGATGGTGTTTTTATTTGTACTGCAAATCTGGAATCGAATTTATATGTGCTAAAGCCGTTAGCCATTAATTCCCTCTATAATACTGAATTGTTTAGAATACTGTAACTTAATCAAAACATCGATGAATTTCTCCAAAAGAAAATGCCCAACTTTGGCATCTTTGTTTAGAGCACATCAATTTCAATAGGATTGAGAGATTGGTGAAGAATGGAATTCTAAGTGAGTTAGAAGAAAATTCTTTACCAGTGTACGAGTCTTGCCTTGAGGGTAAGATGACTAAACAACCTTTTATTGGAAAAGATTATAGAATCAAGGAGCCTCTTGAGTTAGTAAATTCTAACTTTTGTGGTCCTATGAATGTGCGAGCCTGAGGTGGCTATGAGTACTTTATTCTAATGATTACTCCAGGTACAGGTATGTTTATCTTATGCAACGGAAGTCTGAATCCTTTGAAAAGTTCAAAAAGTTCAAGGCTGAAGTTGAAAACGCATTGGATAGACGGATTAAAACACTTCGATCAGATCGAGGTGGGGAGTTTTTAGACTCGACATTCCGGTACTATTTGATAGAACATAGAATCGTTTTCCAACTCTCAGCGCTGGGTACACCTCAGCAAAATGGTGAAGCGGAGAGGAGAAATAGGACCTTGTTGAACATGGTTCCCTCGATTATGAGTTACGCTTCCTTATTTGACTCGTTTTGGGGTTTCGCAGTGGAGACTGCGGTATATATACTTAACTCCCTCTAAGAGTGTTGCGAGAAAACCTCTAGAGTTGTGGAACGGGCATAAAGCTAGTTTACGTCACTTTCGCATTTGGGGTTGCCCTGCACATGTGCTTAAGGCTAATCTCAAGAATTTGGAACCACGGTCGAGGTTATGCCTCTTTGTAAGCTACCTCAAAGGTACACGAGGGGGTTATTTTTATGATCAGACAGAAAATAGGGTTTTGTTTCAATGAATGCTACTTTCTTGTAGGAGGATCATATAAGGGAGCACAGTCCACGAAGCAAAGTCGTGTTGCATGAGTTTTTCAATGAAACTACTGAAACTTCAACAAGAGTTGTTGAAGAGCCTGCTACATCAGCAAGAGTTGTTGATGGGAGTTCATTCAGTAGGTCGGTTCCACCTTAAAAGTTGAGGGAACCTCGATGTAGTGGGAGTGTTGCGAACCCGCCCGTTCGCTATCTGGGTTTCACGAAAATCCTAGCTATGATAGCAGATGGCGACGTTGAGGATCCGTTGTCTTATCAGAAGGCAATGGAGGATGTTAACCGGGATGAATGGGTCAAGGCCATGGATCTCGAGATGGAGTCGATGTACTTCAACTCAGTATGAGATCTTATAGATCAGCCTGATGGGATAAGATCTATAGGTTGTAAATGGATCTACAAGCGCAAACGGGGTGCTGATGGGAAGGTACAGACCTTCAAGGCTCGACTTGTGATAAAGGGTTATACCCAGGTAGAGGGAGTCGACTATGAGGAGACTTTCTCACCTGTTTCCATGTTAAAGTCGATCCGCATCCGCCTGTCCATTGCAGCTTATTATAATTATGAGATCTGGCAAATGGACGTCAAGACGACCTTTCTGAATGGCAATCTTGAGGAGACCATTTACATGGTGTAACCCGAGGGATTCATAGCCCAAGGTCAAGAGTAAAAGGTTTGCAAACTGAATCGATCCATTTATGAACTGAAACAGGCATCTCGATCTTGGAACATACGGTTTGATACTGCGATCAAGTCGTATGATTTTGACCAAAACGTTGATAAACCTTGTGTCTTCAAGAAAATCATCAACGCTTCAATAGTATTCTTAGTATTGTACGTAGACGATATCCTACTCATTGGGAATGATGTAGGTCTACTAACTGTAGTTAAGAACGGGCAAGCGACCCAATTCCAAATGAAAGATTTGGGAGAGTCTTAGTTTGTTCTAGGTATACAAATCTTTCAGGATCGTAAGAACAAAATGCTAACATTGTCTCAGGCATCGTATATTGACAAGATGTTGCTCAAGTACTCGATGCAAGACTTCAAGAGGGGCCTACTACCATTCAGGCATGGAGTCACTTTGTCTAGGGACATTTGTCCTAAGATGCATCAAGAGGTTGAGGAGATGAGACGAGTCCCATATGCATTTTCCATTGCAGTTTGATGTACACGATGCTCTGTACTTGTCCAGATATCTGCTACGCTGTGGGCATAATTAGTAAATATCAGTCTAACCTAGGCCAGGGTCACTAGGCTTCTTCTATCTTGCATTCTAGAGGCTTAAAGGTAGACGTAACTTCTGGGTTCATTTTCTCGGGATCTTCTGAATTATAAGTCAATAGGTCCTCGGTTGTTACCGCATTCAAGTTGGTTGTGATGGGTTCCTCCCTTACTTCCACAGTCATTTTTTCACTTAGCAAGGAGAGTGCTAAGCATTGTTCCTTCCCTATACCCCTAGTGTTGCGAGGGAGCTCAATTGAGCTCAGCAACGCTCCTTGCGGTCTGTTTTTGAGTTCGCCCGTAATCTGTCCTAGTTGAATTTTGAGATTTCGGATGGACGTTGCTTGATTCTGAAGCATTGATTCGTTCTTCTCAATGTACTACTTGAAAAAGCTCTCTAAGGATGAAGATTGCGGTGTCTGCAAACTGCTAGCTTGGTTATGCGTTGGACTGTTGGTTTACGAGAAAATTCCAGATGGCCTTTCTTTTTTCGCCACTGGTTGAAAACTTTGTTGTTGATTTTTCCACGCGAAATTAGGGTGATTTCTCCACCCGGGATTGTACGTATCGGAATAGAGATTATTCTTTATGAAGCATACTGACTGCGTATTTCCTGGCCATTCTTCCATCGGATGAGCTTCTCCACAGATGACACAACTTACGGTCGTTTGAGCACTTGCGTTGACCTATCCTTTTTTTTCGCTCCTGTGCTATTAATTGTGATGCCTTGTATCAAACTCATCATCGCAGTCATTTGGTTCTAAAGGGATGTGATGGCCCCGTTGTTTGCGTCATTGTCTCTGATTCTTAATCTTTGATCGTCTTTTCTCCAGTCCTCGTGAATTTTTGAAATGTGATCAAGGATATTCTTGGCCTCCTCATACGTTTTATCTAGCAAACGTCCAGTTGCTGCCACAGTGGCAGCGGTCTGTGATGCAAGGGTTAATCCTTGGTAGAAAATCTCCATCTGTAAGCAGTCTGGTAAGCCGTTGTGTGGGCAGTCTCTTACCAGCCTCTTAAACCTCACCCAAGCATCGTTGAGCGATTCGTCAGTTCTTGTTGAAAAATTGTAATTAACTTCCTCCTTTTTGTGTTTTCCGTTGGAGGGAAGTATTTCTTCATAAACTTTTCCACGACTTGTTCCATGAAGTTATCTCTCCCAGTTTGAGAGAATAAGCCCATTTTCGTGCTTGATCACACAGTGAAAATGGAAATAAAGTTAGTCGAACTTCCTCGGTAGAGATATTCGGGAACACAAAAGTGTTGTAGATTTCTATGAAGCTCCAGAGGTGGGCATGCGGGTCTTCGCCACACCTTCCTCCAAACTGTCCAGCATTCTAGAGCATTTGTAGCATCAATGGCTTCATTTCGAATCTCGATCCATCAAGGGCGGGCCTCATGATTCCTGGGGAGAAATCATAGAGGTTGGGTAATGTATAGTCCCGAATGGGCCTATTGTGGTTGTTTGCCAATAGAATTGGATTCTTCATGACATTGTTTTCATTTGGTGCTCCATTTCCAAGTTCTTCCGCCATGTTGTCTTTCTCTTGTGGTTGTTATTGGCGGCTATCTCTCAGTCTTCGTCGAAACGTCCTTTCAATCTCTGGGTCATAATTCGCCAGAGATTGAAAGCTGCAAAGAAATCAGAAAATTACCGTTAGCACACTGAATTGCCGAAATCGCCGACAACGGCGCCAAGAACTTGGTGTGTATTTTTATGCGGTGAAGTAATGAAAGGAATTACGGTGATGAAAAATGCGTTGTGCAACAAGTTTTCTCAGTAGAATCCAAGTATAAATCCTACTAAGTTTCCTGGTAAGTTCAGGGTCGAACTCAGGGACTAAGGAAAACAATATGCGGTAATAATTTTTAAGATCACTTTGCGGTAACAAATAAATTAATGGGTTGGTTGGTTTGTTGGTTGAAGTACAAAAAGTATGCGGCGGATTTGAGAAGAGATTGATTATGCGATAGATACACTGAGTATGCGGAGGAATGGGTTGAGAAGGTCTTTAGCTAGCGTTTCCCAAGGATGCGTTTAGACTATGCGATCATGCTACACTCATGCGACAACAATTCATTTTCCAATGCAAATGCGGTAACTCCTAATTCTAGGACGCATGCGATGAATGCGATAATGTCCATAGAGCTTATTCCTAAGTCTCTACTTCTTGCCTATGCGATTATGCAAGATGCACAGAAAGACAAGGTGACCGCATACAATCATAACCTATCTCTAGGATGCATGCGATGCGTTAATAGAAAATAGTGCTTATTCCTAAGCTCCTATCTCTTGATTATGCGTTTTTAATCTGACTCTCCCGAGCCTAATTTCTAACTTGACTTTTCCAAGCCTAGATTTTATCCTTAGACTACCCTTCCGAGTATCTCTAATGGACGAATGATGCATACATAATACAAGATAATCGCATAGAATGAAGATCCCCAGTTATACTAACTAAGTGTTTCTCAACCCATTCGATAGATTTAGCTACTCATGCGTAATGTACAGAGAGTGAACAAATATAAAGATGTAAATTCCATTTCTATAGATAAGTTCAGAGTACAAAATGAAAATGGAAGATAAGGATAGAGAGCCTGGTAGCAATTCTTTGCTTCCCGAGGCTTTTACACTGTTAACTTTATTCTTCTCAAAAGATGTTCCTGCTTCCGCAGGAGTTGGCCCTCTCTCCGATCTCGACGCTTTCGGCACTCTTCCAAGCTCACGGGAACAATCTCTCGGTACAATCTCACTTCCCTCGCTTCCACCTTCTAAGTAAAAGAAAACTAAGAACAAGGTTACTTCTATCTAAAGGGAAAAATTATCTGACTGAACTAACTCCTTCACTGAAGATGGCCTCTAATATTTATAGAGCTTCGGGGTGAAAGGCTTCTTCTCTCTTATGATTGCACTGATAGGATGACATTAATTCTCTGTCTGATGCACCAATTATTTGTCACCGAAAAGTTGAGTGTACTTGCTACAGTAGTTCGTTAATGGCTTGTCAACTTAATACGGAATCAACCACCATCAACTTTCTGTCCTATTGTGATTTATTACGCTTTCCACTCGGATACGCCCACCAAGTTGCGCCAACTCTATGTGGCAACCTTCTTGAGCAGATAATCACGAGCGCAAATGACCACATAACCTTGTGTAATGCAATCTCTTGATGTGCTCGATCGTTGATTTCTTTGGATCACAGTTTTCGCCTTGCGTCAACGCATATTCTGCACAAAAATACACAAATTAGCTATTTTAATGCGATGGACGCATGCGACCGCAATATTGTGAACTTAGTGCTTTTTGGACGCAATATTGTATATTTTTATCATCGCAATTCTACATTGTCTAATAATTTAACACTGTAATAATGTGCATTTCTGCCCATTATCACGAACTCTAAGAAGCCGATGAGTCATAGGCGCGATAAACACATAGAGCGAAAGTATCATATGATTTGCAAGATAGTGCATCAAGGGGATGTGATCATCACGAAGATCGCTTCGGAGCATAATGGTGCTGACCCGTTTACGAAGGCTCTCACGGCTATAGTGTTTGAGGGTCACCTACGGAGCATGGGTCTACAGGATCGTCTGCGGCTGGACTTGGACAAGTGAGAGATTTTCTTGACTGGGTTTTTATGCCCTAGTTTATTTTTTGTACTAGTTTATTATACACCCCACTTCGCTTTAGGAAAAGTGGGAGATTGTTGGGGTGGATGCCTTAAAGTCTCGTGTCCTCTAGTTTGTAAATAGTTTGTACGAACGCTTGCGTTGCATAATATCTGATATTTTACTTCACATCTTGTATTTTGCTTAGTTGCATATTTTATTTGCTTTACCACAAACCAATAAACTAAAAATCCCTAGTTATCTGTATATAACTCAAGCATGTATGTAGTGACATACAAGTGGATCATGTCTTGAATGATAACCAAAATGGTCTGTAGTATTTGGATATAGGAGGAAAACCTTATCCTGGTAACGCTACGGATGCAGCTCGCTTTGTGGAATGGTTACAAATGTTGTGACTTGTCACAGATGGTCTGATCCTGATCATTCGTGTTGGGGATATGCGAGCAGGGGCGTCCTATATAAAGAGTTTGTATAAGACTTGACCACAAAGTGTTAACGTCTCGTTATATAACACCGTTCATGACAGAGACTTCACTTCACTAGGATGACCATAGGTAACATGACCTCAATCTTGAGTGAGTTGGGAACTCCTGCCATTGAGGGCGGTTCTTTGATTTGTATGGGTGCGAGTGGCCAGGTTACCGATTCAAACATACCATTTTGGGGATTCGTCTAATATGGGAGCTGGGAACTCAACTACACAAGATGTAATTCACTCCTTCCCTGAGGCAGGGGTAAGTAGATGGATAGCTCCCTTAAGGACTGATTCGAGGGCTTGAACGATGTAGCGCCACACACTTTCTCTTGGCCCGAGAGGTGTTCACACATAGTTGGACTATGTTGTATTGTTCATTAGAGAAATCGGTGGCACTTAAGGAATGAGATGTAACTACGAGGGAAAAACGATAATTTGGCCCAGCTGTACTTACGAGCATCTGTGAAGGGTCATCATACTCATGATTGGTTATATCCAATGGACACAGAAATATATCTGTGGTAAGAAGAGTTCAACTATTGTCTTTAGTGGAATGTTTGACAGTGAACGGATGGTGGATCTCGTGGCTAAAGAGTTTAGTCAGCTATTCACGGACCGTTGGAGCTTCGAGCCACAGGTCCATTAGGTCCCCGGGTAGCTTGGATAAAGTTGAGAATCAGTGTTTGGGTTAATTTGAAATGTTCAAATTGACAAGATGAAATTCAATTATATATGATATAATTGGGTTGGTTAATTATATATGATATAATTGGCTAAATATATGAGATACATTATGTTAGAGGAAATTAGATATAAATATGATTTATATCAAGTAGAGGAGAAATTACTATAGTAGATATGTGATATCAAACTATAGGGTAAAAATATAATATGATTATATTTATTAATAATTTAATTGGTTAATTATATGATAATTAACCTAAAATCTCTCTTGGACGTGCGTTAGTGGGAAAATCGCGTCGGTTATTGTAACCGAAGAATACAAATGAAATTTGGTTTCATTTTGTAATGTTCGGAAAAAGATCGAAAGGTTTTGCGTTGGTGTGGAAATGTAAACGATCGCTTAAAGTCGAGTGCCTATACGATAGTCGCTCAGTGCCTAAACGATCACATACCTTGTGCCTAAACGATTGCCTACCTGGCGTCTAAACGATCGCATACTAGTTCCTAAACGATCGGATAGCTTTCCTAAACGATCGTACAGTGTGTCGTGTTTGCTAAACGATCACCTACATTTTTCTAAACTATCGTTTAGTAAAATCTACACGATCGTGTAGTTTCTTCTAAGCGATAAGCATCTAGCTATGCGATAGCTTCTTATTCTCTCCTACTTGCTTATCTTCTATATGATCAGCTCTTACTCCTACCTCTACCAAACTCACCAAAGACCACACTTTAGGTTCTCACTCCGAGAATACCTAAGGCTTCTTTCTAGTGGTGTCGTCCCCACTGCGTTCGTTTGTTTGCGATTTTTTGTGTTGCTGTACCCGACACATCTGCTGGGCGTTTGTTGATCGGGTAGAGGTCTTCCGCTGCGTTGAGTTCCAAAGCTTGAAGAGCGTCTTTAACTGGTATGAGAACTCTCGCCCTTGTTATTTTTTGTTCAAAACATGCCATTAATTACTGTTTGTTTGCATAATTGTGCGTTTGAATGTATATGGTATATTTTGGTCATGTGAAATTGGAGCGATCCGAATGCGCTCATGGAACTCTTCATTAAGAGATCCTTCACAATAAGCATTCTAATTCATCCTCTCTAAGCCTCATTGTGAACCACCTCAAGATCTTCTCCATTATTCTCTTGGAGCTTTAAGTTGAGTTGTGGATCTCAAAATAAGTTTGAATGAAGGGAACTTGGCGAAGAACTCACTGCAACAACCCACTTGAAAAATATTTTCTTCAACTCGAATTTTTTTAGCAAAAACTCAATTGATGCATCCCTCAATTTCACTTCCATCTTTTCTATTTATTGCAGGACTTTCATGCTAAGAAGATGGTTACATGAGATGCAGCTCATGCTTGGATATTTGAAGCAAAATTTAAGTGGGTTTAGTATGAGCTAGTTGAATGAGTAGTGGAGAAATCCCACTATTCAAATTTGTGTTTTCTCAATTTGAATTTTGATTTCTCAAATTAATTTAGTTTCCCGAAATTGAAAACATTATTAATTTTAAAAAAATTAATTTTCTAATAAAATTAATAATAATTAATTAATTAAATTAATTTTAATTAATTTAATATCAAACATTAATTTAATTTCACACAAATTTTATCTTCATAAAATTTACTATTTAAATCATATTTAAATATTAATTAATTCTCCAATTCCGTTTAATTCTAAAATTGAACACATAATTATATCTCATATAATTACTAATTCCCTTAATTCTAATTTGAACATTTCAAATAAACTTATCACGCTACTCTAAAGCGAATCTATTTACAAGCTAGTAGGGGGACCTCGTGGACCTACAGATCATGGGCTCCATTGGTTCGAGATTAATTGATTAAACTCTTTACACCAAATTAATCCCCATTCATTAACTAATGGGTTCCAGTAAAGCCCATAGTTGCACTCTTCTCGTTGTAGATATATTATGTCCACATGATTTAACCATAATTAGTAAGTCGACCCTTCACGGGTTGTTTGTAATAATGGCTGGGTCAAATGTCTATTTTACCCTCGAGATTACGTCTTGTTCCTTAAGTTCCTACTGATCCTCTAATGAACAATTGGTTTATGATGCAATCACTAAACCAGATTCCTCTCAGCTCAGTGAGAAGGTGGGGCCCCTTGTTCAAGACCTAGATTCGGGTAGGCATGAATTTCGTCTTGCATTTTATGTCCTCAGCTATCTTCCCAGTTTTACCCTTAAAATAGGAGGCTTATTTAGTCGGCGTTGTTGAGCCAACCCTTACCTATGAAAATCTAAGGATAATTCTGAATAAATAGGAGTTCATAGTTAGCTCAGGATTAAGATCGAGTTATCTAGGTCATCTAAGTGAAATAGTCAGTCTTATATAGTAAACAACGTTATAAAGTAAGAGTGACTTATTTCTTGGTTCGATCTTATGAAAACTCATTGCATAGGACGCCCCCACTCCTTATGTCAATACATGAATGAATCTGGATCATTTCGTTTGTAGTATTTTTACAACAACTTGTAACAGCTACAGAGTAAGCCGCATCTAATAGTGTTACCAGAATAAGGTACCCAACCTTAATCATGTACTATAGACCATTTTTATTATTTACTCGAATTTGATCCATCTTTATGTCTCTATATAAAGTTCAAGTATTCATATGATAGCCATGGATCTTGGTTTATTGGATTTAAACTTTTACGTATGAAAATTATAAAATCAATAATAAGTTTATTGACTATAGAATATATTTATCATTTTACAAATTGTGAGTTTTAGAACATAAAACCCAACACCTAAAACTCGTAGATAGTGAATATAATTAAATGAACGCCATTAAGAAATAGTTATTAATATTTTTATAAGTGTTATTGATGTTTACTTTAATTTTTTCTTATTAATCCTAAAATCCAATAAACTAACATCCTAGGTTATCTTATGAATCTTGAACTGTATGTAGAGACATATAGGGATCAATGTTCAAGATACAGCCTAAAGGGTCTATAATATAGGGATAAAATTGGGTACTTTATCCTGGTAACACTATGGATACGAACCACTTTGTATTTGATACAAACATAGTGATTCAATGCGTTCGTGTAGGAGACACACGAGTGAGGGTATCTTGTGCAATGAGTTTGCACAAGACCAGACTGCAAAATAGTAACCACTAGATGTAACTCCGTTGACTAGTTAGATTTCTATTTCAATAGGATGACTTAGGCAACTTAGTCTTACTCTTGAGTATATTATGAAATCCTGTTCACGATGGATTGTCCTTTGATTTGTATGGGTGAGATTGGCCAGTTTGCCGACTCAATATCCTTACCATTTTGGGGATAAGACCTAGTGGGTAGTTGGGAACATAATCATACAAGATGGATTTCACTTCTTTTCGACTTCAGGGTAAATAGATGAGTGTTCCCTTAAGTGGTGTCTCCGGGACTTGAACAAAGAGCCCTACCCTTTCAGTGACTCGAAAGGGGTTTCGGTTTAATGTTGGACCATAAACAGGTTGTTCATTAGAAGAGCATTGGTACTTAAGGATGTAGAGGTCACCCAGGGATAAAACGATAATTTGACCTAGCTTGTATTACGAACACTCGTGAAGGATTAACTTGCTATTATTGTTCTATCCATGGATATAGAAACATATTTGTAGTGAGAATAGTGCAGTTGTGGGTCTTTAGTGGAGTGTACCCACAGTTAATGAATATTGATTAATGAGTTTAGCCAATTAATCTTGCATTGTTGAAGCTTCTGATCTGCAGGTCCATTAGGTCTCCTTCCTAGCTTGTAAAGGGTATTGAGTTAATTTGTCATCATTTCAAATTCAGAGTTGAAATTTTTTTAATGTATGTTGATACATTTTAATATAAACTTTAATTTTAGACTTTATTATTAATTTTGGGTATGATTCAAGATTAATAAATGAAAGAACGAATTATTTGAAAGGAGTTCAAATATTAATTGAATATGAATAAGATTCATATTGAAAACTATAGGTTAAAAATAATGTGCATTGGATGCGCATTAAAACTATAGGTTAAATGAGAGAAATGTTTTGTATATGATTCAAATGGGAAGTTAAATTAAATATGTGAGATTTAATTGGATGATTAATTAATTGAAGATTAATTTAATTTAATTTAATTAAAATTCGAATTTAATTAAATTGATTAAATCAAAACTAGGTTAAAATTAATGTATATTAGATGCACATTATAGGTTATGGGAGAGACATTTAAATATGATTTAAATGATCATTTAATTAAATGTGATTTAATTTAATTTAAACAAATTAACTCCCCATTTTAAGGAAGTTACGACAAAACGTGGGATTAATCCCACGTTTTTTTCTCTCTCTCACCATCCCTCTCTCTATCAAAAAGATTTTTTTTTGTAGTGGGAGAAAAAAAAGGCTCTCAAATCCCAAAAAAGAGAATCCCACAATTCTCCAAAGCCTCAATTCCCTGCAAAAGGGAGGTTTTCAAGTGGTAGTGTTCAATCCCAATTTAACAGGAAAATTTTATAGAATTGTCAAAAGATTTGCAAGGTAGGATTTCTTCCCCTGTATAATTAGTCATTTTTTGAATTGCATGCTTCTATATTACATTTTATTCCAATGCAAAATTACTTTGATTTTAAATGCCAATTTGAAAAAATGAAATGGTTCTGTGTTTTGGCTTCCGCTGTGCTTTAGAGTTTTTCATCACTTTAGAAACGAAAAATTTCTACTAATGCCTGTCTTTGGCACTTAAGACTAGACCACATTAATCTTAATAGGATTAAGAGATTGGTTAAGAATGGACTCCTAAATCAGTTAGAAGATAACTCTCTATCACCATGTGAATTTTGTCTTGAGGATAAAATGACCAAAAGATCTTTTACGGGAAAAAGTTTCAGAGCCAAATAACCCTTAGAGCTTATACATTCAGACCTCTATAGTCCGATGAATGTTAATGTGTTGGTTTAGAGAAACATGCAGCAGAAGAAAACAGGATCATTAAGCATTCTAATTCCTTAATTTTGACATAAAAATTAAGCATGTTCATGGGGTATCAAGAGGGTTTCATTATATATCTTTGAAGATCCTATTTTTCAACGAAATACAGTTGCAATCTTCTCTAATTCAGGTCGTGGATCACCACTAGAGCTTTCCTACTATTCTCTAGGAGCCTTATATTGAGTTGTAGGACTCAAAACAAGCTTGAACTTAGGGAAATTGGAGGAGAGGGTTTTTGATTTTTCAGCTTGTTGAAGAACTTCTTCAACCTTCAAAACTCAACAATTCAACAACTGCATCTACTTTTCCACTCAATCAATAGTGGTTTTATTACATGACTCATGCAAACTGATCACTTGAAGTGATTCCAACTACTCCTTGAATTGGTGAAATTATGTGTAAGAAGATGGCTAACTTTCTTGCTTGAAAGTGGTAAAATCCCACATTAGGATTTTTCTCCATTTTCAATTTTCCTTTTTGATTTTGAAATTGATTTTAAAAATTCTTTCAATTTTAATTCTTTAACTAAAATTGAAATTTTATTAATTTTACAAAAATTAAATCAATAATGAATTTTTCTAATAAAATTAATAATTACTAATTAATTAAATAATTTAATTAATTCTATTAATTTAATATCAAATATTAAATTAATTGTCACCAATTCCATTACCATGAATCCCTATTCATGAAATTAATATTTAAATCATGTTTATATATTAATCGATTCTCCAATTACGTTTAATTCCAAAATTAAACGTATAATTATATCACATATAATTACTAATTCCTTTAATTCAAATTTGAACATTTCAAATCAACTTATCACGCTAACCTAAGGCTAATCCATTTGTAAGCTAGTAGGAAGACTTAATGGACCTACAGATCATGGGCTCCAACGATCCAAGATTAATTGGCTAAACTCTTTACACCGAATTAACTCTCATTCGTTAACTACTAGGTCACTACACTAAAGCCCAATAGTTGCACTCCCCTCACTGTAGATATATTGTGTTCACTCGATATAACCATAATTAGTAAGTTAACCCTTCACAGGTTGTTTGTAAATCGTAATTACGGCTGAGTCAAAAGGCTGTTTTACCTCCGAGATTACCTCTTATTCTTTAAGTCCCACTGATCCTCTAGCGAATAATTGATTTGTGATCTGATCATCAAACTAAGTCCCTCTCGGGCTAATGAGAGGGTGGGGCCCCTTCTTCAAGACCTGGAATCATCACTTAAGGGAACAACCTCTCTGTTATCCCTAAAAGTGGGTAGGAGTGAATTCCGTCTTGTACCTTATGTCCCCAGCTATCTACCCGGTCTTACCCCTAAAATGGGAGGCTTATTGAGTGACCACTGTTGAGCCAACCCTCACCCATGCAAGTTTCAGCTTATGGCCATTCTCTTCAATCCTCTCTAAAATTCAATCTCATTTTGGATACCACAATCCAATCTAAGGTCCTAGAGGATAGTAGTAGGGAAGATCAAGTGGTGGTTTACATCTTGTTGGAGAGGAGATTCAAGCTAGGATTGAAGGAAAGAAGAGTTCTTCAAAGATATAATTACTGAACCTTATTTTCTTTGTTATGACCATGCTTGTTAGATTACTAAAATTGATGGAATTAGAATGCTTAAGATCCTAATTTCTTCCGCATGTTGAATGTTAACACCATCATGTCACTTGTACGCATTAGGCCAGTAGCTTATCTTTAGTACTCACCGTTACTATCAGCTTATGGCCATGAGCTAAATATTTTCCATCTGAGAATTTTTGGATGTGCAGTATATGTTCCAATTGCTTCACCACAAGGTACTAAGATGGATCCTCAAAGAAGGTTAGGAATATATATTGGATATGATTTCCCATCGATTATTAAATATCTTGAACCCTTGTCAGGTAATATATTTACTACACGATTTGCTGATAGTCATTTTAATGAGACAAATTTTCCAACATTAGAGGGAGGAATTAAGAAGTTGGAAATAGAAATTACATGGAATGCATTGTTATTGTCTCATTTAGATCACCATACAGATTAATGTGAATTTGAATTTTAGAAAACATTCATTTGCAAAATATAGATACAAAGAAAGTAACTAAATCACATATACCAGCTGAAAATGTTCCATCGAAAATTGATATCTCAACACAATAAATTGTCACTAATGAATTTGGAACACGCTAGAAGCGTGGTAAACTAATGGGTTCCAAAGATAAAAATCCTCAAAAAAGAAAAAAAATTAATAGTAAAAAAAATTGGTTGAGGATATCAATACCAATAAGAAATCCTTGACATGACTAGTGAGGAAGGTGAAATACCTAAAGATAATAATGAGATTTCAATAAACTATGCCATGATAGGAAGAAGATGGAACCGAACTCATGTAATTATTGACAACATTTTTACGTATAATTTACTCTTGATATTATACCTGAAAATGAGGATTCTGAACCAAAATTTGTTGAAGAACGTCGACATAGAAAAATTGGCTTTAATGGAAAGAAGCAATCGAGGCAGAATTAAACTCACTTTCAAAACGTTAAGTTTTTGGACAAGTAGTTCGAACACTAGAAAGTGTCAAACCTGTGGGATACAAATGGGTATTTGTGAGGAAAAAAATGAAAATAATGTGGTCACAAGATATAAAGCAAGACTAGTTGCACAAGGTTTCTCTAAAAAACGTGATATTGATTATGAGGAGACATATTCTCCAGTGGTGGATGCAATGACACTAAGATATTGTTGGGTTTTATGTCCTAAAACTCGTAGTATGTAAACAATGAAATTTATTCTGAAAGTTCAATAAGGTGTTATTGAATTGATGTATTGCTTATGAGAAATCCAATAAACCTAAAAGTCCCTTGACTATTGGATGAGATTGTTGGGGTTGATGCCCTAAAGTCTCGTGTCCTGTAGTTTGTAAACAGTTTGTGCGAACGCTTGTGTTGTTAATATATGATATTTACTTCACATCTTGTATTTTTGCTCATTTGCTTGTTTTATTTTCTTTACCACAAACAATAAACATAAAATCCCTGATTATCTATATGTGGCTCAAGCATGTATGTGGTGACATACAAGTGGATCATATCTTGAGTGATAACCAAAATAGTCTGTAGTATATGGATATAGGAGGGAAATCTTATCCTGGAAACGCTACGGAGGCGGCCCGCTCTGTGGAATGGTCACAAGTATTGTGACTTGTCATAGATGATCTGATCCTGATCATTCATGTTGGGGACATGCGAGCGGGGGCGTCCTATACAAAGAGTTTGTATAAGATCTGACCATGAAGTGTTAACGTCTCGTTATATAACACCGTTCATGAGAGAGACTTCACTTCACTAGGATGACCATAGATAACATGACCTCAATCCTAAGTGAGTTGGGAACTCCTGCCATTGAAGGCGGTCCTTTGATTTGTATGGGTGCAAATGGCCAGGTCGTCGATTAAAACCTACCATTTTGGGGATTCGTCTGATTTGGGAGCTGAGAACTCAACTACACAAGATGAAATTCACTCCTTCCCCGAGGCAGGGGTAAGTAGATAGATAGCTCCTTTAAGGGTTGATTCTGAGGCTTGAACGATGTGGTGCCACATACCTTCTCTTGGCCCTAGAGGTGTTCACACATAGTTGGACTATGTTGTATTATTCACTAGAGGAATCAGTGGTACTTAAAGAGTGAGATGTAACTACAGGGGCAAAATGGTAATTTGTCCTAGCTGTACTTACGAGCATCTGTGAAGGGTCATCATACTCATGATTGGTTATATCTGATGGACACAGAAATATATCTATGGTGGGAAGAGTTCAGTTGTTGGTCTTTAGTGGAATGCCTGACAGTTAACGGATGGTGGATCTTGTGGCTAAAGAGTTTAGTCAACTATTCATGGACCGTTGGAGCTTCGAGCCATAGGTCCATTAAGTCCCCTAGGTAGCTTGGATAAAGTCGAGAACCAGTGTTTGGGTTAATTTGAAATGTTCAAATTGACAAGAGGAAGTTCGATTATATATGATATAATTGGATTGGTTAAGTATATATGATATAATTGGCTAAATGTATGAGATACATTATTTTGGAGGAAATTAGATATAAATATGATTTATATCAAGTAGAGGAGAAAAAACTATAGTAGATATGTGATATCAAACTATAGGATAAAAATATAATATGATTATATTTATTAATATTTTAGTTGATTAATTATATGATAATTAACCCAAAAATCATGTTTGGGTATGGGTTAGTGGGAATGAGTTAGTTATTGTAAGCGATGAAATAAAAATGAATTTGTTTCATTTTGAATGATAGTTCAATCGTCGTCCGAAAAAGAAAAAGAGAGAGTGCATTGGTTAAATCGAAAATGATCGCTTAAAAGAATCGAGAGCCTATATGATAGTCACTCTCCGCCTAAATGATCGTCCTCCTCGCGCCTAAACGATCACACACTAGTTCCTACACGATCACATGGCTTATATGATAAAGGTGGATCATGTTCGAGTAAATAGTCAAAATGATCTATAATATATGAATATGGTTGGGTACCTTAATCTGGTAACACTATTGGATGCGGCCTGCTCTGTAGTTGTTACAAAGAGTTGTAAAGTCCTACAAACAAAGTGATCCTAATTTGTTCATATTGGGATATGAGGAGTGGAGATGTCCTTGTGCAAAAGGATTTGTACAAGATCAGACCACGAAATTAGTCACTCTTACTTTATAACACTTTTTACTGTTAAAGACTGACTCTTTCAAAGCGATGGCCTAGGTAACTTGACTTTAATTCTAAGCTAACTATGAACTCCTGTTTATTTGGGATTATATATATATGATGTTATAATTAAAAGGTTCTTTATAATGGTTTGTAATTATTCATTGAAAAGGAATCTCTATCTACCTAACTAGTTGACTAAAGTCTTTTTACTTAGCAAAAGAAGTTGACTAGGTCTTTGCTCAAATGTTAATTATGTTTTTACACTCCAATCAACCATTATATCAAAGTTAAGTATATAAGACATCGACTATCATCTTAGAAGTTGATGATTTTATCGTGGGTAATTTTCAACCAAGGGCCAAGATTATCTTGAGAAGTTTGGCGGGCATTAAATCAATCTAAGAAAGATAGCTAGAGTCTAAAACAGCATATAAGGCCCGAGAGGAAGTTCAGGGAAAAAAGAAACCATTTCGAACTCCTCAACCTCGCCCGAGCTGAGGTCCAACTCAAAAATTATCCTATTCGCAACGCATGGTCCAATGAAAAAGAAAAGAATGGGGTAAAGCCCATTTCGATATCTTTGCCCTCAACCTGAGCTAAGGTCAAGCCCAGTGAATCGACTTGTTAGCTCTCGAAAAAAAAAAAATTAGTTTTATGTCTTTAATCTCACTTTCTTGTCATATTCAATGTTCTTATCTATTTTTGTAGGAACTCACGTAAATTATGCATTCCAAAGCGTTATGTATCGTTCAAGATTAATATGGAGCATATAAGAGTCACACCGATCATCCATGCTTCAAAGGAACGAGAAAAAGTTTAAAAAAAGAAAAAAAAAACTCCCTAAAGAAGGCGCAACTTTGCGCAAACGCTGAACGTAGTGCATGGCACATATTCTAGTAGCATCATAAGGCGAGAGCGTCGTGGGGCTCCAGATTTTGATAGAAGAACGTAAATGCAATATAATTATGTTTTTATTGAATTCCTCGTCTTCAAATTTATGTTTTTTTTAATAGGCTATCAAACAGACCATTAAAAATTGATAGAAGTTTGAAAACTTAGGATTAACCTGGTAATTTTTCGATATAAAATAACTATTTTATCCAATTCTATCTTGATATAATATTTTAATTACATATCTATGTTAGAGAAAATTAAAATTGTTAGTTGTAATCTTGAAGGGTAGTTGTTGACCTACAAAGTTATATGTTGCTAATTTTCTTTGAGAGTTTGAATTATGTTTATAGGTTTTCGATCTTAAGTACATATTAATAAGACTATTTTCTTTTTTAAAAAGTCAACAAGGATGAAAATTTAAACTTTAATCATAGTCATATAGTCATGCTCATGTTGATCCAGAGAGAGATCTTCAAGTTAAATATTGGAGTTTTTATTACTGTTGATGTTAAATTTTGAACAAGGAAAACATATCTGACCTTCATGTGACCCCAATAAATTTATATAAAGGGGAGAAGAATGTAGTCTGTAAAAAAGAAATCCTGTACCCTGGAGTGGTGCTTGCCACATGCACTCTGATACTTTAGCTGAAAGAGTGTGAAAATTAGAAAGTTTGAGAGTAAGACTTAAGTAGGGGTGATAAAAAAAATCCAATGACCTAAGAAAACCGATCAACCCAACCCAATTCGTGCGGTTTGGATTGGGTTATCAATTCATTTAGGTTGGGTTGGGTTCAAATAAATGAAAATTTTATGGGTTGGGTTGGTTCATAGGTTCACCTAAAATAACTCAAACCAACTCAAACTAACCCGAACTTATTATTAACTTTAAATTTTATATTTTTTTACTTATGATACAATTATATACACATATATTTATTTTAGTTTTATTTAACTTCATTATTTTTTTGGATAATTTATCTCTAAAAAACTCCTAAAAACAGTTGTTTTTAACACTTAAGAAAGAAAATTTTCATTATATGTGAAATTGAGTTGTTAATGCCTCAGTTGTATGTAAACCCCCCTTCACCCCCACCCGCTAAAGTGGTAAAGAAGGGATCTTTGGGGTCTCATTTTCTTTCTATCTGAAAATAGTTCTTTCATTACATTGATAGAAGTCTAATTAGAAAAAGATCTCTTATTACTTTGAGAGGAGAATCTCGTTTGTTTGACCGACGAATTACGTGGGAAAATGGACCTTCCTTCTTTCGTTGATTTTCAGCTAGCATTTTTGTAAAGTATATGGTTTGGTTTCGGAAAAATATATGAAAATAATTAAATCAAATTTTTACGTATTAACATTTTAATTCTCTTGAGAATAAATATTTAAATTAATGACCCGATTAATCCGAACCAACCCAACTCAAATGTTTCATGGTTGGGTTGGTTGGGTTTATTTTTTAATATTTGAGTTGAAGAAATTTATAATCCGAATAATTGTGTTGGGTCTAAAAGGTTTTTCAACCCAACCCAACCCAACCCACGAACATCCCTAGAATCAAGTTATCTCATATGAAGTTATAGTTATTACGAAATTGACAAGTAAAGAATAAAAAAAAAGCCATAAAAGAATAGAGAAGATCGACACACTGATTTACATGGTTCACTAATAATATGTTAGCTATGTCCACGAAGTGGAAGGAGAACAATTTTATTAGAGAGAATGTTATAGAAATTCAAAATGAATGCCTCAAGAGTTAGAGTTTTATATAGTGCATTTCTCTAAACCCAAGGCGAAAAAGAAAAAGAATTAAATAAATAATTAAACATCTCCTAAGTCAACTTTGATTAAGATTCAAGGCATTCCAACATATCTCCAACTTGACTTAAATTCTCTAACAGATAACAGATGTACTAGATGCAACATAAAACACATTGCTAAACGTACTCAGACTTCTTGCTCATGCCTCAAAGTATCCCATAAGGAACCATTAACAATTCAAAACATTTAGCAAGTCCAAACAATGATGTATCGAATGCAACATAAACACATTAACAGACATAGTCACACTTCTCCCTCAAACTCAAGGTGGTAGAATAGCAAACAACTTGAATTTGCAAAGAAAAGCTTCCGAATCAAATCAACAGATCTGGACTATAAAAAAAAAAAAATCATAAAGAATAGACGAAAATACGAAGAACTTCTAGGCTAAAAATAGAAACCCACAAATAGAACTAAGAACTTTTGGGTTAGAAACAATGATCCTCAAAGAGAGATCTAAAACAAAATCTACAAAGAACAAAACAAGAACTTCTAGACTACAAACAACGATCCTTATAGATCTTTAAAATACCATGAATCACTGATTTGAAAATGAAACAAAGGTCCAAAAAAATATGTGCAAAAGCAAAGTTGCCATAATTGCAAATAAACCAAATTGGACTAACTTAAACCAAACCAAATTGAACTAAACCAAATCAAATCATACCAAAACAAAACCAAACTGGTCTGGTAGAACTGAAATGGATTGCGTTGACTGAACCAGAATTATCTCATGAAACCCATGTAAAGGCGGACGAAACCCACTGACCACGGAACACGAACGAAAACCCATGAACGACATTGGATCTCCATGGGTTGATAGAATTGGGGTAAGGCAGGGGCGATGAATTTATACAACTTATCGAAGCATCTTCTTTGGCTAAGGTCGAGCATCTTCTTTAGGTCATACTCTAGGCTAAAAATAATCCCTTGCATGTCTCGGTAGGCATTTGATAAGGCTTAGCCTCGGTCTTGGCCAAAAGTGAGCACATTGGCGCGGGCCTTGGCCCAAGTCAACCATTTTTTCTAGGCTCGTGTTGGTCCTAAGTTGTCACTTTTTGTTCCTACTTGTGCTAGATGTCGATTATCTCTTTCAGTCCAAAATTACCCATAAAAATTACTATTCAACAGGATGAGGTTATATGAGAAAAGTGTCCCTTACAAGCATAATATTCTTATGTTGGGAGGTGTAATGCAAGAAGTTCAAGAGGTACATGGGAAGTTGTAAACATTTAAGCTAGAAAATAAAATGTCAACTCAAACATAATTTTGTAGATAAACAACAATTGTCATCCTTAAAGTTGATGATGTGATCTTCCATATTCACAATGGTTGAACTAAAAAAAAAAAAAATCGATTAGAAATCAAGATAGAATTTTTCTAGGAGTATTTATTAAAACCAACCAAACCAAACCGAATGAAGAAACTGAATCAAAATTTTGGTTTTTACTAAAGTATTAGTTTGGTTGGTTTAAAATTATAAGAAAACTGAATTTTCGGGATCGGTTTGGTTTTGGATTTGAAAACCAAATCTAAAACCGAATTGAATCATGAATATCATGTCCTTTATCTTGGTATATTAGGGATTTTCGTTGCGTATATTATAAAATTAGACCGAATTGAACTGTGAGTCAAACTGTTTATATATTGTATATATATTTTTTAAAATATATTATATTTTTATATATAAAACTGAAAACTGATCCAAACCTAGTTTTGCGGATAAGTTCAGTTTGGTTTGGAGCAATCTAATGGTTTAGTTCGGTTTGAATATCGAACTAAACCAAACCGTGAATACTTCTAGTTGTTTCTCCCTTGATTTTGTCATTTATCATGTGAAATTGCACTTTGTAAATGTTAATATTCTTGAATATTTAGAATGTTGTGAAAGAAGTGAAAAATTAGATGAATTTAATGTGTAGATTAAATTCATTTGTGAAACTTTTAAATTGGATTGAAAAACATCAATTTAGATGATGTTTCATTTACAAATTTAACTTTCATATGTTAAATTTGTAGTTTCTTACATTTGAATGAACTATGTTATTATTATTTTTTTTTGGGCAAGTAACAAGTAACAACTCAATTGAGTTAAATTTGACAAATGTTTCAACTTTGTATTTATAATTTGAATTTTTTTTATTTGGAAGAGTTACTAAGTTGTTAGGCTATAAATAGCAAGTTGTTTCTCATTTGAAGTATTTCATTCCAATTAAAGAATCCTCTCATTTCTTTCTTTCTTTTGATCTTGAGTTGAGTTGAGAGCAAGTATCCAAGAGTTCTACCAAATTCGAATAATTATTTAGACTACATTTTTTGCTAGAACTAGTCATTGTATTATACCAAGATGATTGCACTGTAGTTTGCTTACAGCCCATGTAGAGCAAAAATTGTTTTCAGAAGAACACCTATCAGAAGCGTATCGACTATTATGGATGTTTCTACAAGATTTTGAGATTTTTAATTACTTAATTAAGCCTTGTTATACTATTCGACTTACTTTTAAGTTTGAGTATTGTATACAGTGTATGTATACTGTACTGTAATTATTGCTATTTAGCTTACTTTTAAGTTTTAATATTATTACTGTATACGGTGTGTGTATAGTGCATTGTAATTACTGTACCTAATTGAGATGCAATCGATTTGCTAATGATATTCAGTTTTTATATATTGTCTCCAACAAATGTGACCCAATGAATAGGGCTTGAGATAAAAAGTTAAATTACAAATGAATTTTTTCCACTCGTAGATTTTTTTAGGTTGGTTGGATAAATAACAATCAACCCCTAAATATTAGCATTTATAGCATAAGGGGAAAAAAATTTCAAATATAGTATAAACTTAGGCCTAAATGTTTGAAAAAACTAAAAATGATAGCCCATGTCCAATCCATTTTCGCCCACAAAAATTACTAGCCCATTTATTTTTCTTCAAAATTTTAGGGGAAAAAAGCCCAAAGAAAAGGAAAACACTGATAGCCCATCCATTTCTCTTCACCCAAACCAAATTTAAACTGTACAACGTTTGATTGTTACCAGAATAAGGTACCTAGCCTTATTTATATATTATAGACCGTTTTAGCCATTTACTGAACTTGATCCACTCTTATATCTCTACATAAAGTTCATGTATTCGAATAATAGCCATGGATCTTTAGTTTATTGGATTTAAACTTTACAAGTGCGATTCACATATTCAACAACAATTTATTGAATAAACATCAATAACATCTTTATTGATAATAAAATATGTTTAACAATACAAACTGCAAGTTTTAGGACATACAACCCAACAAACTTTCACTTGGACTAAAATTCTAGTGGATTTTACACATATACAAATATATATACAATGTTGAGTAATGAGAAAATAAATACAATAAACTAGGGCATCAGATACCTAGTACTTCTCCCACTTGTCCTAGTTCTATCTATTTCGCAATCCTAGTCCCACTAGGTGACCTTCAAATACTTTAGCTGAAAGAGCCTTTATAAATGATCAGTCAAGTTGTCTTTAGAGGCAATATGCGTGACAATCACGTCTCCTCAGTGTACGTTCTCCCTGATGAGATGGTATTTGCGCTCGATATGTTTTCCGTGCTTAAGGCTTCTAGGTTCCTTTGAATTAGAAACTGCACTAATATTATCAATACAGAGTGATAGGCATATTCATATTTGGAACGACTTCCAAATCGGTCAAGAACTTTTTGAGCCATACCGCTTCTTTAGCTGCTTCATTGGCTTCCATGGTGGAGTCAGCAATACAACTTTGCTTGATACTCCTCCACACTATAGCTCCTTCTTCAAACTGAATACTGACCTCGAAATAGATTTCCTAGAATCTATATCGATTTGAAAGTCAGAATCAATGTATCCAGTAAGGATCAGATCCTTAGCACCATACACGAGCATATAGTCTCTCGTTCTCTGAAGATATTTGAGGATATTTTTAACAGCAGTCCAATGATCATATCCAGGATTGGACTGATATCTGCTGACAATTCCAACTGCATAGCATATGTCGTGATGAGTACACAACATGACATACATTAAAATCCTTACTGCTGATGCATATGGAATTTGTTTCATAACCTCAACCTCTTGAGGTGTCTTAGGACACTATTCCTTAGAGAGATGAATTCTATGCCTGAAAGGCAACATACCTTTCTTAGAATCTTGCATTTTATATCGAGACAACAACTTGTCGATATAAGATACCTAAGACAAAGCTATTGTTCTATTCTTACGGTTCCGAACAATTTGGATCCTAAGAATATACGGTGCTTCTCCCAAATCCTTCATTTGGAATTGCGTTGCTAGTCATGTCTTAATATCAGCTAGAAATTCTACTTCATCCCCAATGAGTAGAATATATCAACATATAGAACCAGAAAAGCTACAGTTTTGTTGACAATCTTTTTGTAAACACTAGGTTCGTCAACATTCTGTTCAAAGCCATAAGATTTGATCGCAGTATCAAATCTCATGTTCCAGGATCGAGACGCTTGTTTTAGCCCATAAATGGATCTATTAAGCTTGCAGACTTTTTTCTCTTGACCCTGTGTCATAAATCCTTTTGGTTGAGATATATAGATACTCTCTTTAAGATAGCAATTCAAAAAAGCTATCTTGACATCCATTCGCTAGATTTATAGTCATAAAAAGTGGCAATAGACAAGAGTATCCTAATAGACTTGATCATGGCAACCGAAGAAAAGGTTTTTTCATAGTCCACCCCCCTTCCTTTGGGAAAATCCTTTTGCCACGAGTCTAGCTTTGTAGGTTTGTATCTTACTAGCTTAGTCTTGTTTTCTTTTATAGATCCATTTGTAACCAATAGGTTTTAATCCTTCTGGTTGATCTACAAGATCCCAAATTGAATTGAAGTTTATCGACTCCATTTCGAGGTCCACGACTTTTATCCATTGGTTCTTATGTACATTACTTTGTTGTGCTTTTTGGTAAGTAGCAGAATTAGGAGATAGAGGACATTCCTCTATTAAAACATAGTCTAAATTATCAACTGCTAGTATATGCGATTTCCATGTTGATTTACCGTTAAGAATGTCAGAAGCGAGTAAATTTGAAGAATTCAACATGTTGAAATTATAAACAAATTCTAATTAATGAATTGCTTCTAAACCCAATCAAATTTTAACAAAGTAATAATGTACCCAAATTTCATTATTTTATTTGCAACAATACTATAGTGAGTCAGAATAAATGCTACCGAGGGGAAATCAAATACTCTTTCACTATCTCCAGAATAACTCATATTCCGATAGTCATTTAGCTACTTTTTTTTGTAAGACCTTACTAACACTTAGTAATTCTGTAAGTGTAACCTTTCATTTTTAGATCTCAAAGATTAGTGGCCTAATGATGCTACCGAATTGGAGAGTTAAAGTTGCAAAATGACCTAAGAAATCCCATCCATTTCTAGAATTTGAGTTAGTCCGAATCCCATGTTATAACCCTCCGAGGGGATAGCAGTCGTTAAACGACTAGCAAAGGCCGCTTAAAGCTAACCAGCAGGCGCAACATAGGAATCTCACGGTCCAAACTAATGGAAGAGACTGTAGGACACGTTGACACATATCTTTCACCCACTTACTATGAACTACTTCCCCCATTCACCTTGATCTTGACCCATACAAACACTTTCCGAATGGAGCAGTCGAGGTATAATTGACACGAAGCATTGTATGGATCTCATGGTGTGAACTTCCTAAGGACGTGAGAGTTGAAATCAATATAGCACATATTTGATTTTACAATGAACAACTTTTCCTTATTCACCTTGATCTTGATTCATGCAAACTCTTTCCAAATGGAGCAGTCGAGGTATAATCGACACAAAGCGAAGCAGGAATCTTGATGTGAACTCTTAGGGACGCGGGAGCTAAAAACAACATATCGTATATGTTATTAATCTCCCACTAAAGTGTTCTAACAACATATCATATATGTTATTAAACTCACTGAAGTGTTCTACTTGTTTTTGGATAAAACTTTGCTTAGGAATGTTTCGGCTAATTAAACAATCTAAGTCTATGTGGTTTATCCAAGTATAACGTTTATAATTGGATTTAACTTACGATGTCTAGGTGATAAACCAAATTTAACACCTCACACCACTCACGTGTGCTCATAAAACCGGTTAACAACGCTCAATAATTTGGCCATAATCCCCAGGTAGGAGGTGTTCCATAGATCGTCGACTTAAGTACCCCCAGCCTTAGACAGGAGTATATACTGGTTAAGTTTGTAACCGTATTTTACAAGATGTCGACCTATTTTAACTATTAAAATAGGTGGTTAACCTACGTGAGTATACTTTTATCTTTGTTATGGATTTTAATTTCTAATCCAATTTTCTAACAATTATATAAACATTCATTCCATGCATCAATATAACAACATATATAAAGAAAAACCATGACTTATAATATATTTGTAATGCATGCTACATTCTTATCCTATGATGAGATTTTAAATCTACATGGCATAATATATGCACACAATAGATAAATTATTTAATTCATATATTCACAATGCATAATCAAACAAACACACTAAAATGGATCGGTTTTGGCATCTAAACTAGCTAAAAGCTACACTTATTACAATAATAAGGAGAAAACAAACTCAGACCGCCTCTGAATACTTTGAACTAGCCCGAACCACTTGAAAAACCCTTGAAACCAGAAAATAGCCCAAAACTAGTCAAACCAGCTTGAAACGGACCGATCCAGACCATCTGGGCCGGCTGAACCACCAAATCAACGTGCGAGTCAGAAGCAGGCATGCGGGGAAGCTTCAACAAACTGGGTCGGATCGGACGCGCGGACGGTCGGGTCGAACGAGGAAGTAGGCATGCACGAGGAACGAGGAAGCGAGGATGAATCGGGTCAGGTCGGGCATGTGGACGGGGTCTCGGGTCTAGAAGGCGCTCTCGGGTCTGTGAGCTTTTCTCCACCATGAAGCTATCCTCTTTTTCAGAATCGAGCAATTACAGCCTAAATTCAACTCTAATGACTCTAGCAAATTTACAGACCCTTCACGACATGTTAAAGCCCTAAAACATCAGACAATTACAATAATTATTACAACCTAAGAGGAAAAACGGATGTCAAAACTGAAATTATCCATTTTAGAACTCAAGCATTCATCACATGAATCAATACCCACCATATGCATAAATTAACCAAAAAAAGGGTACTTTAAGCATTCTCTAATACCAATTGATGGAACGAATACATGCGCAGTGGAAGAACAATGGATCTAAAGTACTCTAATTAGGTTAATTTCAAAGATAAGTCATGCAAACAAAAAAAAAAAGTAAAAAGGGAAAAGAATACAACATTTGTAGTCTTTGAATCTTCTCCAAATCAACTCCAATCTCCTCACGAAAGATTCATAGACCACCATGAGAGTCTTCCCGACCATTCTTCGGCCTTGGAACGGGAGGGTGGAATCTAGTGAGTGACTAATTTGGAGAGGAAAAAGCTAAAACTTTGAGAGAAAATTGCAATGAGATTATCACATAATCTCATCCAATTCCACTATGACCAAAAGTTCTTCAAAAACATTAAACACTCTCTTTTAAAGACCATTATATGCAAACATGCAATTTTGAGTTTGATGAGAATTTGACACTAAAAAATCCACTAACTCAAAGTGGGATTTAGTGAGATAAGTGTCTTCAAATGAAGACAACATTTAGTCATACAAAAGTTGGCATTTCCCACTCACAATGTTAGATCTTTCTACTAACTTGATCAAAGTTTGACTCTCAAAGTTCAAAGCCAACAAATTTGACTTTTTGACTTTCAAAAGTCAAAAGTCAACAATATGACTTTCATTGCATTTTTTACCTAGTCAACAATTTGACTTTTAATGCAGTTTTGACCAATTCTATTTAATTTCAAAATTAATTCTAATAATCAATTTTAAAATTAAATTAATATTTAAAAAATCATTAAAAATTTAATTAATTTAATTTAATACTAAATCCAACACTAATCCCAATTTATATGAATATCTATTCATAATCTTGATATTTAAATCTTATTTAAATATCTCCTATTTTCTTTCTTTATGTTTAATTCACAATTAAACATTAAGTTAAATATATCGTATATATTTATTGCTTTACTCCAAAAATCGAATTTGAATACTTCAAATTTGTTTGTCACACTATTCTACGGTTTAGTTCGATATCAAAGCTATTATATATATATGTATAATGGTTTTAATTTTAAATTAAGATTAATTTATTAATTATATTAATTTTAATTTTGAATTTTAAAGAGGGAAATAACTCCCCTCCCTTGATCTCTCTCAACTCACGTAAAGAGTGGGAGGTTACGTGAGATTTTTATGGTGTTTTCTTTTGTTTTACAGAAGAATTTTTACAGAGATTGAATCTAGAAGGATTCTCTAAGAAAAAATTCCCTCCCTTCCTCTCAATTTCCTCTTCCTCTCTTCCAAAACTAAGAGCCCACTCAACTCCTTAGAGATTCTCATCCCATTAGAGAATACAAAAGGCTCCAATTGGTGATGGCCATTTTGGGATCGTGTTTTTGTCTGTGACCAATTTTGGAGAAAGGATTTTCGTGAAGACTATGAGTTCTTCAAAGGTAAGCTTTTCTAGAAACCTTGATTTTCCTTTTCACATTTTTGGCACGCTGTAAATATAATTTTGTGTTATACTGCATAATTTTATTCTGTAATTTTGCGTTCTGTAAAAATTAAAAATTGGGACGATCCACGTTTCCACTTAGGGCCTTCATAGGTTCCTTCAATTTGAACATTTCAAATTCTCTCAACATGTTATTCTAAGGTCTAATCCTTTTTACGAGCTAGTAGAGGGACTTAATGGACCTACAGATCATGAGCTCCAATAATTTGAGATTAATTGGCTAAACTCTTTAAACCAATTACTCAATATTCGTTAACTACCGAGATACTCCATTATAGCTCAGTAGTTGTGTTCTTCTCACTGTAGATATATTTTTGTCCACTTGATTTAACCATAATCAATAAGTCGATCCTTTACAGGTTGTACATATTTACAGCTAGGTCAAAATTATCGTTTTACCCCTGTAATACATCTTACTCCTTAAGTCTCCACTGATCCTCTAATAAACAATTGGTTCATAGTCTACCAATAAACCAAGCCCCTCTCAGCCATAGAGAGGGTGGGGTCCCTTTGTTCAAGACTAAGAATTAGTACTTAAGGAAATAACCTATCTACTAATCCTAAAATAGGTAGGAGCGAATTCCGTCTTGCAAAACTATGTCCCCAACTATCTATCCGATCTTACCTCTAAAATGGGAGCCTTATTGAGTGTCGATGTTAAGCCACTCTCACCTATGTAGATTAAAGGATAATCCCGAATAAACAGAAGTTCATAGTTAGCTCAAGATTGAGATCGAGTTACCTTAGGTCATCGAATTGAAATAGTCAGCTTTAACAGTAAATGGTCGTTATAAAAAAAGTGACTATTTCGTGTTTCAGTCTTATGCAAACATCTTTTGCATAGGATGCCCCTATTGGGATTAGTGTCCTAATTCTCCCAGAGTCTCGTAGTTTGTAAATATTGTACACATTGTTATTAATAAAATAAGAGTTATTTTATTTGCATTTACTCATATCCAATAAACAAAGATCTATGGTCATTGTATGTAAACTTAAGCATGTATATGAGATATGGAAGTGGATCATAAGGATAAATGAGGGATATCTTATCCTAGTGACACTATGGATACAGGCCATTTTGTAGAGGTTTACAAGCGTTGTGAACTATTACAGATGGTCTGATTCTGACCATTCATGTGGAGACATGCTAGCAGGGGTGTCCTATACAAAGAGTTTGTATAAGACCGGACCACGAGATGATTCGTCACTTTATATAATGTCATTAATACTTGAGACTTACATCTCACTTAAATGACCATATATGACATGACCTTAATCCTGAGTGTTTTGGGAACTCCTGCCTATGAGGGCAGTCCTTTGATTAGTATGGGTGAGAGTGGCCAAATTGCCAACTCAACAAGTCTACCTTTTTGGGGATTTGTCTTATTGGGGAGTTGGGAACTCAGTTACACAAGACGGAATTCACTCTTTCCCCAAAGCAAGAGTAAGTAGATAGATTGCTCCCTTAAAAGCTGATTCCGGGTTTTGAACATAGTGGTTACATCATCTCTTTGGAAGAGGGAACCCAGTCATAGTAGGACTATGACTTATTGTTCATTAGAGAAATCAGTGGTACTTAATGAGTTAGATGTAACTATAAGGGCAAAACGGTAAATTGGTCCAACCGTATTTACGAGTGATCTGTGAAGGATTATCGCACTGTTGATTGGTTGATATGGGCACAAAAATATATCTATAGTGAGAAGAGTGCATCTGTCGGTCTTTAGTAGAGTGCCTAGCCGTTAACAGATGGTGGATCCTGTTAATAAAGAGTTTAATCAGTTATTCACATACCGTTGGAGCTTCAAGCTACAAGTTCATAAGGTCTCCTTGGTAGCTCAATGGATTCAAGTTGAGAATCAGTTCTTGGGGTTAGTTTGAAGTGTTCAAATTAACAAGAGGAAATTTAATTATATATGATATAATTGGTGTGATGTATGAGAAACATCAAGTGGAGGATTAATATAAATATGATTTAAATGAAGTACCATAAAATAGAAAAAGAACTATGGTTTATATGTTTCATGAGGTGAAATATTAAAACTATAGGTTATAAATATCATATCTATTTATAATATATTAATTATATGATAATTAACTTTTTCTATAATAACCGATTGAGTGGGAGGTTATTGGTAGTTTTATGGTAATCTTGAGATAAAAGGAAAAAATGTTTTCCTAAAATTAGAAGTTGTCTCATTCGGAAAGAACTCACGGAGAAAAGCTATCAAGTGAAAGAGTTTCACTAAGCGATAGCTGACAGAGACTAAACGATCGTGCAGCTTTGGCTATACGATAATTCAATTGATCGTAGCTAAGCGATCGAGTGGCATAGTCTATACAATAGGCTTCCGTTTGCTAAATGATCGAGCACATCGTCTATACAATAGACAGTGACTTATCTCCCACTTGCTCGATCGTCTACACGATCGTTGTCCTTTAGTCTCTTCCTCAAGCCAAGATCATACAGAGCCCACAACTTCTAGATTCTCACACCGAGAATACCAAGGTAACCATTTTGGTAGTGTCCTCACTCAGTTCATAAATCGAGTAGGACTCGATTGGTTTCGTAGAGGTTGTGTTCGTGTTATTGGTAACAGATTGTTCGTTGCGTTTGAGAGTTGTTGTGGATGCGTTTGGACTGATCGAGGGATTTATGAAGAATGGTTCTTCAAAGGTACGCATACTCTATCTCTTGATTCATCGCTTAGCATGCTGTAATTTCTTGTTGTGCATGACCTGTTAGTTTTCGTACTTGTACTGTAATTGTTATGTTCAATTCGAATGGAATTTGGAACGATCCCTTCCGCTGCTCATGGAAATCCTCATGTTTGATTTTCTTCAGCCCCTACTCGCATGTCTCCTTGTGAATGACTTTGGGATCACATTGTTTGTACCAATATACAAAGTGGGTCGTATCTATAGTGTCCCTAAGATAAGGTACCCAAAATTATCCATATACTTATAGACAATTTTGGTTATATACTCAAGTAAGAGGAGGCTTTGAATATTTCATCTCTTTTATAGATGATTATTTAAGATTTGGGTATCTTTATCTAATGCAACACAAGTATGAAACTCTTGAAAAGTTCGAAGAGTATAAGATTGAAGTTACACTTCAATTTGATCGAGGTGGAGAGTATATATGGACCTGAGATAGAATATGTAATACGAGGATAAAATAATTGCATATATAGAATAAAAAAATGGCAAAAGACTAAAATGAAGGAACTCTAATAGGAGAGAGAACCTTGAACAGAAGCAAGATTGTCTCAAATCCCATTTGTCATTGAATGTAAGATTTACAGTAAACAAAGAACAAGATATGCATTTACATAAATTACAACATGCTATAACAAAAGAAAAACTTAGGGTTTCAGAAATCTTTACTTTTGAAGACTATTCTTCAAAAATCCTTTGAATAATACACAAACACCTTGAAGACTTTCTTCAAGAAATCCTCGAACAAGTATACGAACACTACCACAAAGGTTTCCTCTGTATTCTCAAGTAGATAATCCATGAGTGGTGGGCTCTGACTATTTTGAAATGAGGGAATTTAATTTGAGTAGAAAGGAGGAAGAAGTGAGATTTTTCTCCAACAATTGAAACTTACAAAACAATTCTATCTTTCTCACACTGTCAAAATCGAAGTACTAGCACGAAGAAGGAGACTCTCTCCTATCTATATTAAAAAAAAAAAACCAAAATAGACCGACCACCTATTTATATGGGTGGAGTGAAGAGAGGGGGAGGGACTCATTTTTAAAAATAAAAATGACATTTAATATCTATCTATCTTTCTATTTATCTTTATCTCTCTCTACATATATATATATATGTTATATCAAATATAACATATAACCTATGATTTAATATTGTATTACAATATAACCTATAGTTTCTTTTCTCTCTTATATGGCATTTAATATAAATCACATTTATATTAAATTTAACAACTATGAATCCAATTCATATAATTAATATTTGAATCTTATTCAAATATTTATTTCCTCTCAATTAAGTTATAATGTATCAAATACATTATAATAATTATATCACATATAATTAAAATAACTTAATTATATCATATATAATTAAATCCCTCTATTGATTTGAGCAATTCAAATTAATCCAAAAATTGATTCTCATTTAATCCTATTGAGCTACCAATGGAACCTCATGGATCTGTAGCTTGAAGCTTAACGGCTACATGAACAATTAATCAAACTCTTTAATTAAATTATTCACCATCCGTTAACTGTCGAGCACTCTACTAAAGACCGACAACTGCATTCTTCGCACTACAAATATATTTCTATGTCCATTGGATATAATCAATCAACAATACGATGACCCTTCACAAATTGCTCGTAAGTACAGCTAGGCCAAAATTACCGTTTTGCCCTTGTAGTTACATCTAACTCCTTAAGTACCATTGATCCCTCTAATCAACAATAGAGCATAGTTCAACTATGACTAAACCGCTCTCGAACTAGGAGAGGGTGTAGCGCTACATTGTTCAAGATCTAGAATCAGCCTTTAAGGGAGCAATTTATCTACTTACCCTGACCTCGGGGAATGAGTGAATTTCTTCTTGTGTAGCTGTGTTCCTAACTCCCTAATAAGACGAATCCCTAAAATGATAGGCTTATTGAGTTGGCGATCTAGCCACTCTCACCCATACAAATCAAAGGACCGCCCTCATAGGCAGGAGTTCACAACTCACTCAGGATTCAGGTCATGTTATCTAGTCATCCTGGTGAAATATAAGTCTCTATTATGAACGGTGTTATATAATGAGACTAAACATTTCATGGTCTGGTCATATATAAACTTCTTTGTATAGAATATCCTCGCTCATATGTTTATACATGAATGATCAATATCAGATAATTTGTAGCATTTTTCAACAATTGTGACACCTACAAAACGGGTCATACTCATAGTGTCACAAGGATAAAGTACCCAACCTTATCCATCTACTACAGACTATTTAGGTTATCACTTAAACATGATCCACCCGTATGTCTCTACATACATGTTTAAGTTACAAGATAACCTTGGATGTTAGTTTATTAGTTTATGGTTAATGAAACTATAAATTGGAATAAAATAATATTATTTTATTAAATAGACAATGAGTTTGTTCAATACATTTACAAACTATAGGACCCTACGAGATTTAGGGTATCAACCCCAACATAAAAAAAACCCATGCCTAGCCACCATTTTGCTCGCTTCTTCCTGATTTTCTCAAAATGAAAATTATCACTGATAGCAGCTATCAGTGATAGACATTGATAGCTACTATCATTTGCTATCACTGATAGCTACTATCATTTGCTATCACTGATAGCCACTAACAGCTGCTATGAGTTGCCATCACTGATAGCTGTTATCAATTTCTATCACTGATAGTTGCTATCAATGATAGCTTTCAATTTGAGAAATATTAATACAATCTTGAAATATTAGTGTAAATCCCTAAACTTATTTTACGAGTTAATTAAGTTTAAGTTATCTTAATTAAGTGTTTAAGGTGTGTATTAACATTAATGGTAAAAGTAAGCTAAGTATGTTTAATTAAATGATGTGTCTGAAATGTGAGAGAAGGAAAATTTTCTAAGTGTTACAAGTATATACGTTCAGGATGTGAACATAGTTGACGCATAGAGAGTTGAGAATAACAATGGCAAGCCAAAAAGGGCAAGAAAAATATGTTAAGTGTGGAATGTTGAGACTCGGGTGAACTAGGAGAAAGTTAACGCTCAGAGAAAGTAGAGAACTCTATGCGTTGGAACTATGAGACATCATGCAACCAGCTCTGTTGAACTATGCGGCAGAAGATTATGTGTGAAGAGGGAAGGCCTAAGTGACCGCAAGGCCATGCAATGAAGTTAAGCTGAGGAATTCAACTTAATTAATGAGTAAGTAAGCCAGGTGGCAACCTTGTAAATGTCAATGAAAGGATAAGCATGTCAGGTGACAATTAATTAAGTAAACTCTTCATGCACGCTCAAGTATAAATAGACTTAGCAACAAAGGAAACTATTTTGCCAAATGTTTTCTAATGCCTAAGTGAGGAGTGTTGCTACCATTTGAAGATTCTGAAGATTTAAGAGTTCTCAACAAACTAAAGGAGAATTTGAGGAATCTTCGATTAATTCCTAACGAAACAATGCTCAAATTCTAAGGTAGGTAAAAGTTAAGATGTCTTTGAGCAATTTCCTTAAAGGGAGTTTAGTTTTTATGAATGTTGGAATTAAGTTAAAAAATCTAAAGATTGAATCAGAAAATGATGTTATGAATGAATAAACAGACAGCTACATATGAAGAACAAGCAAGCAGCTGGCCCAGTGATGTTATGCATTGACGCATAAAACATAGCCAATCCACGATGAAGGCACTTTGAGTACGTCACATAATGGACGTAAGTTGCATAGACTGAGAAGGCGTTCCAGCGCTACCCAAGCACCTTAAGGAAGGATTTTCAATTATCAGTCAAGTTATAAGGTAATATGGCTAAGAATAGCCAATGCGGTGAAGATAGTTCGATGTATCAGACTTAGTTATGATGCGATGATTATTAATATGCGGTGAAGTTAAATTATGCGTTAAGGTAAAAAAAGAGCTAAGTATATTAACCAACGGACCTTTTCTTTTCTGGACAAACGAAAATAGGAAAGGCATACAACCCCTTGGATAAGTAGCTTAAGATAGTGAGTGACAAGTTTTAATAAATATTTTTCCAATGCTAGTTTTATGAATGGTTTTAACACATAGGTACTTTATATGAGGTTTTTATACCATGATTTTCTTCAACGCATGCCTTAAAATGAATGTTGATCACATGATCCATGCTTTTAAATGATGAAGTTATTTATGAGTTCAACATACATTTTCCAGTAAACCTATGCCATGTTTTACCACATAATGATATTTATCAAGGAAATAACGTAAGTATACTCCATGTTTTACAAGGCACTATCGTTGATATGAAATCATGAAGTTGAAGGAACTCTTATTCAAGAGTACCTATGAGTGGAAGCGGAGCTTTTCCATTTCATTGTGACAGAATTACCATATATACATTCAAACATACTAATATGCATTCATAATGCTAAAGAGATCAAAAGGTCATACCAAATGAAGATTTCTTCTTCACAGAAAGCCTAAAACCCAACCGTCTACCTCGAACAATCACCACATAACAGAAAGAAACAGATATGACACCACCACTCAGAGCCCTTAGTATTCTTGGAGTGAGAATCCAAAGTGTAGGCTTTGTTCGGATTTGGTAGAGGGAAGGAGGAAGAAGGACCGTACTCAACGATCAAGCAAGTAGGAGATGAGGTCGCCTATCACATAGACAAGATTCTTGATTGTTTAGGTGAAGTATACGATCGTGTAGGAAAAAGTAAGCGATCGTCTAAACGATCATGTAGGAAAGGGTAAGCGATCGTGTAGGAAAAGGGTGAGCGATCTTCTAAACGACAGTGTAGAAAAAAAAAGTAAGCGATCGTCTATACGGTCGTTTAGTAAATATCAAGAGCTAAGCGATCGCTTAGGAAAAGGTAAACGATCGTTTAGTTAATAGCGCACGAAGGTGAAATCGGTAAGCGATCGCTTAGCAATATCGTATATGTAAGCGATCGTGCAGGCACTATCGTATAGGAACTTATTTTTAAAGCGATGACACTCTCTTTAACACAATGTCCGTGCATCTCATGCTTAGCACACCGTAAGCTATTTATGCATCTCAAAGTGGTCTTTCAATACACTCATTCATTATTAGAACAAAAGAGACGCCGTTTCATTTCCTTTATAACTGTCCAATGAATGTGATCTTATCATAGTCATAACATATAAATTAATATCATATATTAATTATAATATTTTTCTCTACTATATATAAATCATATTTATATCCAATTTCCTCCAAATTAATGTATCTCATACATAAAGTTAATTATATCATATTTAATTAACTCGTTTAATTATATCATATATAATTGAACTCCCTCTTTAATTTGAACATTTCAAACTGACCCAAAAACTGACTCTCAACTTGTATCCAAGCTACCAAGGGGACCTTATGAACCTATGGCTCGAAGCTGCAACGGTACGTGAATAGCTGACTAAACTCTTTCGTCATGATATCCACTATCCGTTAACTGCTAGGCATTCCACTAAAGACCGACAATTGAACTCTTCTTTCCATAGATATATTTCTATGTCCATTGGATATAACCAATCATCAGTACGATGACCTTTCACATATGCTCGTAATTACAGCAGGCCAATTTACCGTTTGCCCCTGTAATTACATCTTCCTCCTTAAGTACCACTGATCCCTCTAATGAACAATACAACATAGTCCTACTATATGTGAACACATCTCGGGCCATGAGAAGGTGTGTGGTGCCACATCGTTCAAGTCTCGGGATCAGCCCTTAAGAGAACAATCTATCTACTTACCCCTACTTTGGGGAAGGAGTAAACTCCATCTTGTAAAGCTCAGTTCCCAACTCCCAAATTAGATGAATCCCCCAAAATGGTAGGTTTGAGTCGGCGCTCTGGCTACTTGCACCCATACAAATCAAATGACCACCCTTAATGGTAGGAGTTCCCAACTTACTCAGGATTGAGGTCATGTTACCTATGGTCATCCTAGTGAAGTGAAGTGAAGTGAAGTCTCAGTCATAAACGGAGTTATACGACAAGACATTAGCACTTCAAGGTCAGGTCTTTTATAAACTCTTTGTATAGGATGCCCCCGCTTGCATGTCCACTACACGAATGATCAGGATCAGACCATCTGTGACAAGTCATAACATTTGTAACAATTCCACAAAGCGGGCCGCGTCCATAGTGTTACCAGGATAGGGTTTCTCTCCAATATCCATATACTACAGACTATTTTGGTTGTCACTTGAGACATGATCCACTTGTATGTCACTACATATATGCTTAAGTTACATAAAGACAACCAGAGATATTAAGTTTATTGGTTTATGGTAAAATAAAAAAATCTAAATGTGCAAAGTCAAGAGGTAAAGTAAATATCATATATATTATACATCACAAGTGTTCGTACAAAGTTGTTTACAAACTATAGGACACAAGACTTTAAGGCACAAACCCCAATAGAAGTATGATTATTTCTAATATGTATTTTATATGTTTCTATATGTTTGAATGTGGGTGCCTTGTACAAACCCTACTCCAATGTTGGTCCAAAGGTGTGGTAAGGTACCCAGGTTTCAGTGATGTTAAGGATCCTTGACATTGAAGTTATGGTCAGGTGATCAGGACTCAATTCAGCTCTGTGTGCATGCATGACTATGTTATCAACGTTGATGAGATCGAGCAAAAATGCTCTCTCTCAACTAAGATTGTTAAGGCTTGAGCAAAAAGGCTCTCTCACATGTTCAGATAGTGGAGTTTTTCAGAAATATGCTAATGAGTTTATTTCAGGGTTTTCTTTTATATGATATATTTTTATGATTTCAGTTCTATTTCCAAAACCCTAATTATGATTTTATAACTATTTCCTTGATAAGCAAGTTCACATTAGTTATGATTTAAAATATGTATTATTTAAAATAGTCATTTATTGGGCATTCCAACTCACTCTTTAAAAATATTTTCCTCCCCAAATAGCAATAAACATCTCGAGAACTAGCAGTTTTGCTAGTCAATCACTTCTCAAGCCCACATAGAGTGAAAATTTAGATGACTCATCATGTTTTGTTATTTAGTTTTATGTCTATGTTAGGGGAAAAGGGTAAAGTTGTGTTGAACAAATGTTGTGTTTGGGTATGGTTTATAAAACTATTATGCATGTTGATGTTGATATTTCTAATTAGCAATAAATTATATGCTTATAGTTGTTGCTGAAACTGTGTGTTAGGTTCTAGAGGATTATAAATTGCTAATCAGGTGTAATAACTGCTAAAGATACAGGTTTTCAAGAGTATGTTGGGTGGTAGTTATCATAAGAGGGTGGACAATTGTTGTCTTCACATCCCTTCTTGGATTAAAAGGGTAATCTGGGGAGGAGTGTGACAATTAGCTTTTAATTTGCTATCAGTTATTATTGGATATCATTAATAGCCTTTCTTCAATTAGAATCAACCTTGAAATATTGACACTTAAGTTTAGCAATGATAGACTTCTATAATAGTTATAAACTTTCAAAGAAACTTGATATATAGATTTCACCTAACTTCTATCACTGATATCACTAATATCACTCATACAATGGTTATCATGATAGGATATACTAGCATCCAATGGAAGCAAACAGAATCAATAAGCACTCTAATTACATTTAATTTGAGTTCTAAAGCATACTAAAACACAGTTTCAGAAGTGGGTTTCAAGATGAACATACCTTTGATGAAATCTTCTAATTCCAAGTTGCTCTTCGCTCCAATTCAGCTCCAAATTGACAGTGACCCACCAAGAGATCTTCTCTACTAATCTCAACCTTGAATTTGAGTGGTGGAACTTGAATTTAAGTGAATTAAGTGAAGGTAAAATGCGGGTTTTAAGAGGAAGAAGAAATGCAGAAAATTAGATTTTCCTGCTCTAGTTCATCAGTTTCTTCTTCAAATATAAGAGTTTTTATTGAATCTCAGCATGCAACCACCTTCAATCTGATTGATGACTAACAACTACTTCCCAATTCAAATGGGAATTGTGTGATTGTGCATGAGAAGCACCTCATGCTTGAAGGTGAAAGTGGGAACAACTCACTTTCTCCATTTTTTTCCAAAAAATCAAATTTCCAAACCCTTTTTAATTAATTCTAAATTAAAACTTGATCAATTCAAAAATTAATTAAATCGAAATCCAATTTCTTAAATTGAATCAAAATTGGAATTAATTTGAATTTATAATTAATTAATTAATTTAATACCTAATATTAAATTAATCACATGTCTAATTTTAAACATGAATCTTATTCATGTAATTGATATTTAAATCTATATTTAAATATTGTAAACTCTCCAATTTCGTTTAATTTCAATAAATTAAACGTTAATTACATCGAATATAATTAAACAAACCCTAATTTGATTTTGAACTAATTCAAACTTAAAACTCTAATTTCAATTTGAACATTTTCAAATTGAAACTCAACTTGAATAATTCAAATTGATATCATTCGAAATTCACTCAATTTAATAATTCAAGGTGTTCATGTTTTACGAACTAGTAGGGAGACCTTAGGGACCTACAGATCATGAGCTCCAACGATTAAGGTTAATTGGCTAAACTCTTTAGACTGAGTTAATCAGTACTCGTTAACTATCAAGTCATACCACTGTAGTTCAATAGTTACACTCTTCTCACTGTAGAAATATTTGTGTCCACGTGATATAATCATAACCAGTAAGTCGACCCTTCACAGGTTGTTTGTAATAACGACTGAGTCAATATGTTGTTTTACCTCCAATATTGCATCTTGTTCCTTAAGTTCCCACTGATCTTCTAATGAACAATTGGTTTATGATCCAATCACTAAATTGGATCCCTCTCGAGCCAGTGGAGGGTGGGGCCCCTTGTTCAAGACCTGGATTTAGTACTTTAGAGAACAACCTTTCTCATATCCCTAAATCGGGTAGGCGTGAATTAGTCTTGCACCCTATGTCTCCAACTATCTACTCGGTCTTAACTCTAAAATGGGAAGCTTATTGAGACCGTGTTGTTGAGCCAACCCTCACCCATGGAAATATAAGGATAATCCCGAATAGACAGGAGGTCATAGTTAGCTCAGGATTAAGATCAAGTTACCTAGGTCATCTAAGCAAAATAGTTAGTCTTAAACAGTAAACAACATTATATATTAAGAGTGACTTATTTCTTGGTTCGATCTTATGCAAACTCAGTGCATAGGATGCCCCCACTCCTCATGTCAATACATGAACGAATCTGGATCACTTCGTTTGTAGTATCTTTACAACAACTTGTAACAGCTACAGAGTAGGCCGCATCCAATAGTGTTACCAAAACAAGGTACCCAACCTTAATCATATACTATATACCATTTTGGCTATTTACTCGAACTTGAGACATCTTTATGTCTCTACATAGAGTTCAAGTATTCATATAATAGCCATGGATAGGATTTAGACTTTACAAATGCAATTTAAAAATTCAATAACAAATTTATTGAAGAAATGTTGAATAACATCTTTATTGATAATAGGACATGTTTAACTTTACAAACTGTTAGTTTTAGGACATAAAACCCAACATATCAGTGATAGCTTCTTTCACTGATAAGATGTTATCAATGATCTCACTTATATCATGCTATCAATGATCTCACTGATATCACACTATCAGTAATAGCTCTCTATCACCAATAACATGCTATTAGTGGTAGCTTCTATCATCAATAACGTGCTATTAGTGGTAGCTTTTATCATCGATAACGTATTACCAGTGTTAGCTTCTATCACCGATAACATGCTATCAGTAATAGCTTCTATCAATTATAACTACTAACCATCTTATTGTCCTTTTCCTTGTCCTTTCCAACATTCATACGGTCCTTTTTCTTTTCAATATCTCTCAAGGGCACTTTCCTAAAAACAACGAACAGCCAAACCAATCCCTTATTCTTCGTTTGATTTTGTAAACAAATATTATGGTACACAAGTACACAAATATTTCAATTCGTACCCTTCATTTTGGGTCACCTATGCCTTTTTTTAAGTTTATTTCTGATAGACATCATACTCTTAAAGTCCTATAAAAAGAAAATATATATATATATTGGCCTATCTGATATCGTTCACATTTCTCATTTTTTGAGAAATAAACTTGTTTAATGACTATTCTCGTTTCTTATTTCAAACTTTTAAGAAATGTTTCTAAAAATGGGGCAAATTTGTGAACTAAAAAAGTAGTTTCTTTCAAATCCATTTTCATTTGCTATTTATATTTAATGTTTCGTCATAATAATCAAACTTGATGATTGGCTTGTTGGTGTCAAGTCACTTATGAATTGGGTACTTTCAAGTCTTGGATATGAAACTTGGCCTCATAATTCTTATGAAAAAAGAAAAGAAACAAAAGTTGGATAAAGGAAAGATTTTTTTTTAAAAAAAATTGAAGCAAAAACCGAAAAAAGGAAAGAAAATAATAAAAAAAAAAAGAGAAGCAAAAATCGAAGAAAATAAAGAAAATTAAAAATTAAAAAAAAAAAAAAAGGAAGAAGGAAGAAGGAAGAAGGAAGAAGAATGTGTGCAAAGAGACAAGACAAGGGAGGACGAAATTGAAAATTAGAAAAAATTCAGAAGTTGACTAGTCAACAATTCCATATTTGTAAATTTTTTAAAGAGATGATATATTATTTAGATTTTTTTCCCTTATTTTACTATCTATTATAAATATCCAAAAAAAAAACTTGTATTATATCTCCATTAATTAGTATGTCAATATTTCTATGAATATTTTCATATTACATTATTTTAATGTGCTTAGAGTGTGATAAACAAAATATATGAGCCACTTGTTTATACAATGTTGGAATTGAACAAAATAAAGGGAGAAAATATATATTTCTATTTTGTTTTTAGATTTCAAAATGTGACCTTTTTTTTCCTAAGTTTTTAGTTTAGTGTCCATTTGATATTTAGGTTTCAAATTGTTAGATGTTTACTTTTATCCTTCGACCTATGTATATATTAACTTTTAGTTAATTAATTTAAAATAATTATGATGTGGATTTTTTTAATTGTTATCAAGGTCATCGCTTTGAAATAGTCAATCTTAAACAGTAAACAACATTATAAAGTAAGAGTGACTTATTTCTTAATCTGATCTTATACAAACTCTTTGGATAGGATGCCTCCACTCCTCATGTCTCCACATGAACGAATCAGGACCACTTCATTTGTAGCACTTTACAACATTTGTAACATCTACAAAATGGGCGCATCTGATAGTGTCCCCAAAATAGGGTACCCAACCGTATTCATATACTATAGATCACTTTGGCTATCTACTCAAACTTAATCCACTCTTATGTCTCCATATAAAGTTCAAGTATTCATGTAATAGCCATGGATCTTAGTTTATTGGATTTAATCTATAAAAGTATAATTTACATATTCAATAACAATTTGATTGAATAACTAGCAACAACATATTTACTGTAAATAGAATATGTTTAAAATTACAAATTGCGAGTTTTATGACATACAACTCAACAATTTCGACAAGTAGAACCCCAAAGTTCATTCTTTTTGGACACCGTCTTGATCTTTTGTGCTAAAAAGTTCGTCCATAAAAGTACAAAACTCCTTTCCAGGGTTCGTAAGTACCTTTTGAACCAAACTTCATCCAAATTAAGACTTGGAGCACATTTTGACAAGTTGAAACTCGAAGTTCGTCCTTCTAGGACTCTGTCTTGAAATTTTATGCCCAAGTTCGTCCACAAGGGTACAAAACACCTTTCTAGGGTTCATAAGTACCTTTTGAACCAAACTTCATCCAAATATGGACTCTGAGCACATTTCAACAATTAGAAACTCAAAGTTCGTTCTTTTCGGACTCTATCTTTATCTTTTGTGCCAAAGGTAGTTTTTATCATCGATAACGTGTTATCAGTGTTAGCTTCTATCACCGATAACATGCTATCAATGGTAGCTTCTATCAATTATAGCTACTGACTACCTTATTGTCCCTTTTCTTGTCCTTTTCAAACATTCATACGATCCCTTTTCTTTTCAATATCTCTCAAGGGCACTTTCGTAAAAACAGCGAACAACCAAACCAAACTTTTTTTCTTCGTTTGATTTTGTAAACAAATATTATGGTACACAAGTACAAAAATATTTCAATTTGTACCCTTCATTTTGGGCCATCTATGTCATTTTTTTCAAGTTTATTTTTGATAGACACTTACTCTTAAAGTCTTATAAAAAGAAAAAAAAAAACTATTGGACTGTCTGATATCGTTCACATTTCTCATTTTTTGAGAAATAAACTTGTTTAATAACTATTCTCGTTTTTTATTTTAAACTTTTAAGAAACGTTTCTAAAAATGGTGCAAATTTATGGACTAAAAAAATAGTTTCTTTCAAATCCATTTTCATTTGCTATTTATATTTAATGTTTCGTTATAATAATCAAACTTGATGATTGACTTGTTGGTCTTAAGTTACTTATGAATTGGGTACTTTCAAGTCTTGGGTATGAAATTTTGTCTCATAATTCTTATGAAAAAAGGAAAGAAGCAAAAGTTGAATAAAGGAAAGTTTTTTTTTTTTTTTTTTTTTTTTTTAAGAAAGGAAGTAAAAACTGGAGAAAGGAAAGAAAATTAAAAAGAAGAAGAAGCAAAAACTGGAGAAGGGAAAGAAAAGAAAAAAAATAAAAATAAATAAAAGAAGCAAACATCAAAGAAAAGAAAGAAAATTAAAAAAAAAAACAAAGAAAAATGGAAGAAAAATGTGTGCAACAAGACAAGACAAGGGAAGACGAAATTGAAAATTAGAAAAAATTCAGAAGTTGACTAGTCAACACTTCCGTATTTGCAAATTTTTTAAATATGTGATATATTTTTAGATTTTTTTCCTTATTTTACTATCTATTATAAATATCCAAAAGAAACTTGTATTAAATCTCCATTAGTTAATATGTCAATATTTCTATATTTTCATATTACATTATTTTAATGTGCTTAGAGTGTGATAAACAAAATATGTGGGCCACTTGTTTATACAAGGTAGGAATTTAACAAAATAAAGGGAAATGTGACGTTTTTATTCTTAAGTTTTTAGTTTAGTGTCCATTTGATATTTAAGTTTCAAAATATTACATGTTTACTTTTGCCTTTTGACCTATGTGTATATTAACTTTTAATTAATTAATTTAAAATAATTATGATGTGGATTCTTTTTAATTAATTTATTAATGACAAAAGTTTTAGTGAAACCTAACTAGTTTCATTATAAATTAGTTAATAGAAAAACAACACAAAAGTACTAAAAATGAACATTAATGGAAAATAAGAATATAAGTGTGAAGTCATGAACCAATTACAAACTAAACTCAAAACTGATCAAAATGTGTTGTTTTGACTCTTGCTAACAAAATGGAAACTATATTCATAAATGATCAAAATAATCCTTTCCCACAAAGTGAATAAAAACTTATCTTTTCAAAAATAAATAAATTAATAATAATAATAATAATAAAAGAAAAGGAAAACTAAAATACCACATTTTGGTTCCTATACTTTTGATCTCATTCTAGTATAGTGTTTATACTTTCAATAAATCTTAAATAGTATTTTAAAGTCTAAATTTATCAAAATTGATTATATTTTCACACTTTTATAAAGGAAATGCTAACAGAGGTTAAGAGCGCATCTAGGAGGGTGGAGTTGGGCAGAGCAACTCCACCCTACCCCTTGTTTGCCTTAAAGAGTTCTTAAATTCACGATTTTCATTGACATAAATTCTATAACTTATCAACTCCGTAGATCCCACGACTAAAAAACTCCACCTCTTTTCCAAAAATTCCTAAAGGTTGGATTGGTTCACGATTTTGCCATGAAATTTTAGACAAATATTTAATATCTTTGTTTTACGAGATTTTACTTTTTAAAACTCAAGATATTATTATCTAGAAAACTTTAAAACTCATCTAATATGAGCTTTCTAATATTCGATTTTTATAGCCTAATTAATTTAACTTTAAGATATTAATTATTTTAGATATTTAAAATTTTAAATATTTGACATTTATATTCATCAAACGAGATGTAAATGGCTTTTGAAAAAAAAAATAACAATAAATTAACTATAAGGAATAATTATAAAATTTATGCAAACAAGACTTTAACTTAGCTGACAAATTTGTAAAAAAAATTATAAAATTTATTGAATTTTAAAAAACTAAAATTGAATAAGGACCGAAATGAAATAAAACCACCTACATGGACCAACATGATATTTTAAAATTTTAAACCCAATAATAATAATAATTCACCAATTAAATTCGCACCACCTTTGTAATATATTCATCGTCATCTACAATCAAGCTCGAATTCAACAGAAGAGCTCAGAACCAGAGAAGCAAAAATGGAAATTAGTGGTAATTCGAATCCCTAAACAGAGAGCATTTCGGAGAAAGCCATTGGAAATTCTCCATGATCAGCTGTAATTGAAGGGCACAACGAAAATGCTGGAATCCTTTTCTGGATCATATTGCCCCTTCATGTCTCCAATTCACTCTCTATTTTTGTTCCACGGTAATCCGAATTCTCAGCCCCTTTTCCCTCTTTCTTGAAATCTCAATCAATTCCTTTTCTTCGACATTGAATAACACTCCCAAATTTTTTCCCCTTTACAACCCCTTTTCCGATGTTGGTTTTTTATTCCATTGCTACCCGATCGTTTGTTGGATTTCAACGATTTTGTGGCTGTTTCGGATTTGAGGTGGTTACATTTTGGATATAGAATGAATTGATTGTTTTTTTTTTTTTTTTTTTTTTTGTTTGTTGTAGATTGGGCAATTCGTTTTTGTTCTAGGGATGGTATAAGGTTTATTTAGATTTCTGTTTGAGAAATGGATTCGGCTAGGAGTTGGTTTAATAAGCTTCAGCCAAGAGATAGGTTGAGGGGTTCTACAAAGAAGAAGGATAATAGTATGGGAGAGTGTGAGGATTGTACTGCTACTGATCAAATGGATGAAGAAGCGCTTTCTAATATCACTAAGCAGAAAGTTGCTGCGGCAAAGCAGTATATTGAGAATCATTACAAGGAGCAAATGAAGAATCTGCAGGAGAGAAAGGAAAGGTATATAAATATATATATGTATATGGGTGCTTCCTTTTTTTGTCTTTTGGAAATTACAACATTTGTGAAGTAGTAATGTTCGACCAAAGTGTTTGATCATGTGAAACTTGTTATGCATTCTTTAGCTAATGTATCTTAATGATTATGAGAATGTCTAATTTGTTTATGGCAAGTCATGAAGACAAATTAGTCACTGATGTTGGTTTTAATTCATTATAGTGGGAAATGTAATTAGAAAATGTACATGGGAGACTATGAGAGCTTTCAAAAGAATATACAAGGACATAAAAAAAAAGACCACACCAACGAACAGGGCCTCCAATCCAAAAGAATAACATCTAACTCATTACACAAAGCTTTAGTCGCAATCATCCATAAGGAGATGTTTAAAACTAACGTTTTCCCAAAGAATAATGCTCCACCCCACTAAAAATCCTGTTATCTATTTCAAGCCAAAGATATCACAAAACTGTAAAAGGACAAGCCTGCCAAAGAACTCTCCCTTTATCCCTAAAAGGAGGGGACAACACTACCTCCTTCATCATGGACCTACAATCTCTATTATGCACAAAAGAAACCCGAAGGAATCTTAAAAAACATCCCAAATGAACTGCACAAACATGCAACTCCAAAACAAATTATCGATATCCTCTGATGCTCAAATGCACCACTGTGGATCCAGAACTCGAAGAAGAGTGTCTTTGAATACAATCCAAAGTGTTGACTTTTGGGCTGGCAAAAACTTTGACCCCCTAAAGGAGAACACGGTCTTTTGGGGAAGAAGAGGGAGCACACAAGGATGAGCTACAGGCCGTGCCGCCAAAGGAGTTGGGAGCCAGAACTGAGCGCGAAAAAACCGAAAGCCATATGATGCAACTTTATTTCTTTCCTGGAAGTGTCAGCTCATTTCGAGTTCTCTTTCCTGGAAATTCTGGGTTTTTCTTTTGAACCATATGTGCCAAGAGTAGCTCTAATTGCGTTGGCTTGGAATATCTTGGCCTTCCTTTTAAATTGATCTTCAACCAGCATTTGATGGATATAGCTGCTGTGAAGTTGAAATTCCAGCGTAGGTTGAATGTTTTAAGAAGATTGTACCAACATTTTATACTATATGGCAGGAAGAAGACAAATGCTCCTGCATTGCTTCCCATGATGCATAACTACAAAATATTTCTCACTTGTGAAATAGGGTATTTGCAGTTTGTTTTCATATCAGTTTTTAAAAACTATGTTATAGACTCGTAGTAAAAAAAGATCAATTTTAATATTTAGAATAGACCACCAAAAGAATTAACTATGGAAAACATCTCAAAAAGTAGTTACTTTAACATTTATTCACTAGTTTTTATTTTAAGAAAGGAAGAATAGCATTTGAACTCAACTTTGTCACTCTTGTTTTGGGTATTTTTTTCTTCATATACTTAATTGAGTCATTCAGATATACGTACTGTCCACCACTGGGCTTTAGTAGAGAATTCTTTCCCTAACCTTGAAGGAAAGCTTGCCTACTTTTTAATTCTCCTGTAATTCTCTCAAAATATTAATCATCCAGTGTTCTTCATTTTATTTATATTAATATAAATTATACAATTTGGACATAATTAATAACAAGAGTTGTTATTGTACTGTGTACCCCTGATTTTTAACAGACATGTGAAACTACCAAGGTTTTTGTTTGAGTAAGTTTCAAATGGGTATAAGATTTTTTTTTTTTTTTTTTTAATTTATTCTATGGATGCAGACGAAATATTTTGGAAAAGAAGTTGGCTGATGCTGATGTTTCTGAAGAAGATCAAAACAATTTACTTAAATTCTTAGAGAAGAAGGAAACTGAATATATGCGCCTCCAAAGGCACAAAATGGGTGTCGATGATTTCGATTTACTAACAATTATTGGCAAAGGTGCTTTTGGGGAGGTATGCCTTACATTTTTTATTTATGAATTTCTTTTTCTACACCTCTCAACCCTCCTCCCATTAAATTGAAATCATATCTGTTTTTTTGGATAGCTTCTGGTTGAAATTGTATACAATTCAATCTTGATGCCTATACTTTTAGGAACATACCCATAATCCTCGAGCTCAAGTTTGCTGTTTAACTAGTTAGATTGAACTACATTAAAAAAAATTGGTCTTTAATTCCAATTGAAACAAAATTAATCGTTTGAATAACTAGAAAATCAAATGTGTCATATAAGTCAAATTGTAACGAACAACTTGAGCCTATCCTGTTCATGTCATGTGGAATGAACTAATGGACTCCGTCCTTATTTCTCAGGTTTTTTCCTCTATCTCTTATTCTTTAAATTGTCCTTTTTTTATAACAAGCAAAAGAAAAACAAAATATTGATGAAAGGATCATTAAAAAGGGGAGATGAGATATCCCTACAAAGTCAAAGGGCTACAAAGAAAAGACTCTCAATTGTCCGAAATATGAACAAGATCATAGTTACAAAAATATTTAGAGTGAGAACACTAAATGGAGGTTAAGAGTCTTATAGACTCCCATAACTCGTTGAGACTGTACACTTTCTCTTTGAAGACCCTCTGGTTTCTCACATTCCACAGCTTCCACATAGATTGATAACAAAGTTTAAAATAAAAGTTGGAGGATTAAAATAGAGGCTTTAAAATTTATAGGTACAAAATGGGAGGTGGATAAGATTTAGGGACAAAATTTAATAGTCTAAATGTTTAAAGAACTAACATGAACGACCATGGGATTGGCCTAATGGTCATTGGGCTATGTAAATGAGAATAAAATCAAACCTCATGGTACCCACCTACCTAAGATGTTAAAGTCCAATCTTGAAAACTGAATATTGTAAGGTCACACCACTCATTTTGTGAGATTAGTTCAAATTTACATAACCAAGCCCAAACTCTCACGTTAAAAATAAAAATAAATAAATAAATATAGTTTAGGATCAAAACTATTCTTAAACCATATTTGTTTGTGTAGTTAGTATTTTGAGGTTAACTTCTTAAGTATGTTCCTGATCTTGTAGGTTCGTGTTTGTAGAGAGAAGACTACAGGTCAGGTGTATGCGATGAAAAAGCTTAAAAAATCAGAGATGCTCCGAAGGGGCCAGGTAATTTGTGGTGGCCTGCCCCATCTTGTATTCCAGAACTTATTATTCTGCATGCTTATGAGCACTTTTGGAGATCTTTCAGGTGGAGCATGTGAGAGCTGAAAGAAATCTGCTTGCTGAAGTAGACAGCAATTGCATTGTGAAACTCTATTGTTCTTTTCAAGATGATGAGTTTCTATATCTTATTATGGAGTACCTACCTGGTGGAGATATGATGACTTTATTGATGAGAAAGGATACTTTGACTGAAGATGAAGCAAGGTTTTACGTTGGAGAGATAGTTTTGGCTATTGAATCTATTCATAAGCACAATTACATTCATAGGTCTGTCGATTTTTATGCTCAGTGCACTAGCTCGCTTGGATACTTATCATGAATTATCCCTTTCAAATTTAAATTATAAGCTAATTCTGTTGTTTCTGTATCACAGAGATATTAAGCCCGACAACTTGCTGCTTGATAAATTTGGGCACTTGAGACTCTCAGACTTTGGACTATGCAAACCATTAGATTGCAGTACACTCCAAGAACAAGATTTTGATGTAGGGAGTGTCCATAATGGAGCTGGACAAAGTGATGAGCGCAATGCAACTCCCCGTACCCAACAAGAGCAACTACAACATTGGCAGAAGAATCGAAGAATGCTTGTACGTTTTCTCCTTCCAAAGTTTGATTCTCTTATTTTCTTTTTGATGACATATGTTAAGTGAACTTATACTTATGAAGGGATTTGTTTCATGGTTGGTTGTTTGCATATTCCAGTGCTCTGCTATTAAATGGGGTTTTGGGAAATTTCTTGGTACAGAAGTTTATTTTCTTAGGTTAAATACCTGAAATGGTGCCTTAGCCACAAGGAATTCTTTTGTGACCACAGTGTAGCACTAATCCTTCTAGCAGCATCTAATTGGGATTTGTTAACATATTTTAACAAATGTCTTTTTCTAGCAGCATCTAATTGGGTTTGAATATTATATATTAAGGTTAAAATTGGTAATTTTAAAAGATTAAGGAATAAGAAAGCCTAATAAAATTAGGGCCATTCGGTATATTTAGTTCCTTTTTTTAATTCTTTTTTTTTTTTAAAAAAAAAAAAAAAGCTCATTGTTTAGGTGCACAGGATTTCTTCTTTTATCTTATGGTATATTGGAATTCCAGGCTTATTCAACAGTTGGAACACCAGATTATATTGCTCCAGAGGTTTTGTTGAAGAAAGGTTATGGCATGGAATGTGACTGGTAATTCTAAACTATTATATATCTATTCAGGGTGAATATGACAATTTTTATGCTAATGATCTATTAATATCTCAACTGCAAAAGATATGAGGTTCTTTCATGTGACATTGATTTGTTTGCAATTGGGTTTGCAACATTGAATTGACATGCTGTTATTTTCTACTACCACAGCGACATTATGGAGCAAATTTTGTAGATAGTCTTTTACACTACTTTTTTTTCTTTGTCCAATTATTAGGTGGTCACTTGGAGCTATTATGTATGAAATGCTTGTTGGCTACCCACCTTTTTACTCTGATGATCCAATGTCGACATGTCGGAAGGTAACTTTCCTCTCCAATTTTGAATTGTTATCTGCAATTTATATTATTTTTGTAGTTTTTCTCCATTCATATCCTGTGGTTTCAATGTGAAGAAAATTTTTTCTTTTAGATACTCAGTTCTGTACAGTAGTCAGAAGAAAGGTTGTTTCAGCAGTTAAAACAATTCAGTCAAGTTTCACTACAAGACAATGTTTCACTCGACTTCCATCTTTGCATTTGAAACGAAAGTGGTCATAAATTTTCTCTTGATGAGTGTGTATTTATCCTTTTGTTTGCATAGTCCATGAAACTTATATATTACTCGTATTAGTTTGTTGGTGAAGTCCTCCTATGTAACTCGTCTGAGATCCCGATTCTTTTTCATTTGCAAAGTCCATGAAACTGATTTACTTAGACAATGAACTTCTTGGTGATGCAGTAACACGATTCCTTTTGTTTTCCAGCAAAACATGCTGTAATGGTCCCTGATGATACTTTTATGTAATTCTCAATTTTGTCCTTAATCTTTTAAACATAGAATTTTACTCTTATTTATTTAAAATTCTCAATTAGGTGATCCCATTAAAAGATAAGCTCCCGTCTGTTAACAAAAAACGGATGTTATTGTTTTATCATCATATTTGGACATGTGGGCCCGCCATTCGGAAGAAATTGATTCTGTTCATGTGAGGATCAAATTTTGTTAATGGGTGGATTAGATTTCATTTGTCAAATAGCTTTAGGTAACTTGTTCATGGACAGTGGACACATGCTTATAAAACAATAATTCAACCTTACATCAAATTTTTTTTAACAATTTTTAAAAAAAAATTTATGGATGCAGCCAATGAAGAATTTCTAATGCATTGGAGAAATTTTAGAGTTTTAAAAGATTAAGGACAAATTTTGGAATCATTTAAAAGATTAGGAAGCATTTTGTATATTTAGTCTTCTTTTCATCTCCTTGATATGAAAATATTGTATGTTATCTTTCTTATTTAAAAAAAAGTTATTGTATGTTACCATGTTCGTTAGACTTGAGGGTTGATATGACAGGAGGAAGTATAGGGTTCCAAAATGTCTGGTCTTTCCTATCTCTTGGCTATATAATGGGAGGCATGACAATTAAAGCATTCTTTTTTTCTTTTTTACATTGTTACCCTTTTCAGATAGTGAACTGGAGAACTCATTTGAAGTTCCCTGACGAGGCAAAGCTATCTCCCTTGGCAAAAGATCTCATCAGCAGACTGCTATGCAATGTTAACCAGAGGCTCGGTACAAATGGCGCAGATGAAATTAAGGTGTTGTGTGGTGTGTCCATTTCTTAATTTCATTTGGTTGAATTTTAAAATTTTAAAATAATCTAAAGGTTCCTGTCTGCCAATTTATCATCTAGGTTCATCCGTGGTTTGAAGGTACTGAATGGGATAGACTATACCAAATGGAAGCTGCATTTGTTCCTGAGGTTAAAGATGAGCTAGACACTCAAAATTTTGAAAAGTTTGAAGAGGTAGCATGATGTCCCACTATCTTTGGTTAATTTGTCAGAGCAAGTTGCTTTGGTCATTATCTCATTTACTTTTTCTTCATTTTTCTATATCTAGTCTGACGCGCAAAGCAGTTCTTCATCTAAAACTGGTCCATGGAGAAAGGTAACACTCCTCTTCAGTATTGGTTATTTATAAGCCTTTTTATAGTTATTCTTATTTGCTCTTAATACTAAGATTTAGATAATCAATCAGCGTTCATCCTTGTTAAACAGCCTTCGGAGAAGAGAATCTATTGCCTCAACTGAGATATGTACAATCTTTTATTGATTGTTTACCTGTTATGCTCCCAAGTCTATCGAACTTGATAACATACCCATCAAATGATTTATGGTCCCTTGCCGAGAAAATTGATTGAAAGTAGTTAAGTCTAGGGGGTTTATGCGGTGATTGAAGAAGCTATTAATCTCCCAAAAAGAAAAAAATAGTTTTGATGGATTCAAATAGATTGTTTTGCAGAAAAGTGATGAACAAAAAAATATAATAGAAAAAGAGGCACAAAAAGGTGTTGGCTTCTAAATAAAAATTACAAATTAGTAATGATAACTAAAGTGATTTTTGATTTCCTAAAATTCCTGCTAAATTACCAAACCAAATATTTCTTTTCATCGTAAGATATGTTGATATGATCTTTTAAATTTATCAAGTGTGTTAATATTGTCGTTATCTAATTCCATTTTTTATTTGTTTTGTATCAGATGCTTTCATCGAAGGACATCAACTTTGTTGGATATACTTATAAGAACTTTGAAATTGTCAACGATTATCAATTGCCTGGGATGGGTATGTCCTCTCACAGACAGTTTGATATATTTACTTTCTGGCTTGATAAGCAGATCTTGCCAAATTATAAAAATTTATCAGAGCTTGATAAAATGATAAAGTTATGTTTTCAGGACTGCTAACGAGTCATTTGTTGAATTTTGAGTCCGTACTCTTATTTTATATAGGAAAAAAAAGCACAAACCATCTCTGTACTGTGGAATTTGTTGCAGTTACACCCATAAACTTTTAAGTAGATCAATCCCACCTTAACTACGGGGTTTGTTAGCATTACATGAATTTTTAATTTGATCAATCGCACTCTGCACTTTTGCAACTAGCCCATTTTGTTAGTATTGATGTAGATATATTTGTAAAGTTTCAATGCAGAAATTGATCAAATGTTATGAATATATTGACATCAATACTAACAGAAGGGGCTAATTACAACACTTGACAAACTACCCACAACGGTGATTGATCAAATTTTAATTCATGAGTGTAATTGAAACAAACTCCACAGTTTAGGGGTAGTTTGTTCAAATTTTCCGCTCTTATATGTTTGTACGTCACAAATCTCAACGAACATCCTTACACTTCAATTTGAAAATGTTTTCAAGGAATCTCTCTACTTCTGTCTCCCTCCACTAGTTGCACCTCAAGCATTGTTAAAATCACACATTTTTGCTCCAAGTTCTAGTTGGCATGTTCTGAAGAGGGAGAGTACTCATGGAAATAATTGATCTTCTCTCTTAACGTGTAGCTGAATTGAAGAAAAAATGCAGCAAACCAAAAAGACCGTCAATCAAGACACTCTTTGGTATGCACCAATGTTTTCCTTTTTCACTTACTATCAACACAACTTATTACCAGATCTCCCCATTGTAATGATACCCGACTGATTCGAATTTACTGTTTTGGGCAGATGGCGAGTCGGAGGCAGCAGATGCATCTGATACACCTAGTCATAGTCAGCACTCTGGAGGTAGCTTTTCGAACTCAATGACATCTCCTAAACTGGATGAAGTTGAAATGAGGAAAGAGTCGATGTAACGTGTTGATTCTCTGCGAACCATCAGATGAGAGAAACAGCAGGAGCTCTGATTCATTAGCTAATATCAGTTGGAATTTTTTAAGTATGTATAGGTTTCAATCTAGGATGGTGCATTCTGCATCAAAATTCTTTAACCAACTTCGGTTTAACAGAAAATTCAAGTTGAGCAACGATGGAGGCAGATTTTTGGTTTCTAACAATCGACCTTGGAGCCGAGCCTTCATTCATGGTAGCGTTGTTCATAATCAGGTGAATAAGAGATCTGAGAAAGGTGAATAACAGATCTGAATAGTAATTATCATTCTTCACCATTGAAGTATAATGTTCTTTTACTTGTCTCCTTTTTTTTTTTTTTTTACCACGTCTAATTTGGTGGGGTTATCTAAAAAATTTATGTTGTACAAAAGACGCCAAACCAATAGCATTTACATGAATATTTCAGTGTAGATAATACACAGCAAAAGCAAGTTGTTCCATTCTACTTATTGTTTCTTGGTCTATGAATTATTGGGCCAGTTTAACTTTTTGTCCTTAAATTTAATTGTGTTAAATTTCTTCTTCAATGGCCTTACCAGTACTAACTGTTAATATTCCTTTTTTTGAGTAAAATGTTAATTGAATTCTTGTAACAATGTGAGAACTTTTATGAATAAAAATAAATTCATTTAAGCAATAATATCCTCTAAAAATAAATTACTGATTGATCAAGTGTTTAGGGAGAGAGAGATTAAGCCATGATGGCAACTTATTTAACATTTAATATCTTACGAATTTTTGTAAAATAACTTGTATAACATTTTTTTAATATGTCAAAAGACGAGATGTTAGTAACTGTATTTAATATGTTTCATAGAAAAAAGAGAGGCGAACAACATGATTGTTGATCATCATATGTTTTATTTATTCAAATGACGTATTTAGATTACATTTTCAAGTGTTTAATTTAAAAAATAAGTTATTTGGAAAACGAGTGTTTGGTAACTATTCAAAATAGTTTTTCAAATGTATTTTAATTAATTTTTATCAAGAGTGTTCAAATAAAAATGAATTTTTTTAAAAACATTTTTTTCTTAAATTCAATCCAAACGGGCCCAAAACCAAATTTGAAGTACTTCTAAATAGAGATGTCCCTCTTACTTTTTTTTTTTAAGTAAAAAGTCAATTAATTTAAATCATTAAGCAAATTTTAATTAAATAATTAATTTTATCACTAAATTGTTTATTATGTTTAGTTTTATATGACAATTTGAATTTAAAGATAAATTACTCAAATTTTGGCCTAAAAAAGTTAATTAATTTTTTTTAGTAGAAATAAATAAATATAAATCAAATTATTCACATATATAATCTAAATTTAAACATTCAATTTAAATATATTCATTATCTTTCCCAATAAATAATCAAATTTGAAATTTAAATGTAATATTTATATAATAATAATAATAACTATACTAAACAAATATGTAAAAGTTAATTGAGACGGGGACGAGGATAATATGTAAAAGTTAATCGGGACGAGGACGGTGAATGTCCCCATCCCCGTTTAGCTCACGGGGAATTTTTCTCCCCCACTCCCTCCCCCATTCCCCGCCTAATCGGAGAATTCCCGTTCGGGATGGGACCCCGCAGGGCCCCATCTCCATGAAAAAATTGGACATTTCTACTTCTAAAGAGACCAAAAGGTAAATTAAGCCAAAGTGAGCATAATTTAACTTGCACATGTGTACTCGATACATATTATTCAGGCAAATTTGTGTGACCAATTCAACTCAGATTCAGTTTTGGCAATTACGAAATTTACCAATACGTATTATTTGCTATCTTAATATTGAGAAATGTAATGGATTGAAACAACAATATTAAGAAAATATACATATCTAACTAAGAGTCTATGACTTTCTAATTTGTTAAAATATATGCAACAATTTTAAATCTGATTTTTGTTTTTTTTTAAAAATTATTTCAGTTTTATTTTCATTTGTGTAGATGTTATTTTTAGTCATTTAATATACTTTCATTTCAGTTATGTACTTGTACGGACTTTAATTATGTTATAATGGATGTTGCTTGTTCAATTATTTTGAGTATATAGTTTTTGTTCTTTGTTTAGTGTTGATAATGGAATTATTTTCATTTGATTAGTTTGCTTTCGATGGACTAATTTAAATTTTAGTATTAGTTATGTTAGATAGCTAACTTTTTTATTTGATTTTAATTGTATTATTAATTGTCTCAATTGCTATATCAAATACAAGTAGTTTAGCTAATTTGTTTTATTTTCAAGACTTTGATCTAATTTGATGGCATAGTTAATTAATTTGGAATGTCAATAATATAACAGGTATACCACACTAATATACCATATTTCGAAAGAAAAAACATATCATATCAATGGTATTGTTGATATACCAAATATAAAGTATATTATCTATAATGATATATTTAAAGTATAACATAGATATTTCGATTGTATATCAGTATTAATTAAATATATCATTAATGTATCAACAGTCAATTGACATTTCAATCATACAGATACTAATTTAAAAATGAAAATGGAAAAAAGAAAAATATGTAGCCCCATGATTCTGAAATCTTAGAAGAAATCCCCCCAAATGTTACAAAAGTACTACAAGTGGGTCATTTGAATGTTCACATACAACTGAACTAAGGTAGTGCCAACATAAACTAAAACATTCACAAATTCAATAGTTCTTATTTCCCATTTTGGTAACAAATCAATAATGAGAAAAAATAACAAGTTTAAGAATACACATCCACTTACCAGCCTTGTGATGATGGCTTATGATCAGCTTTTGTGGCTTATCCTCTTAACTTCTATCTCAGTCTGCAAGCAAAAAATACTTGAGGCATCCAGAAGGAAGAGAAACTTTAAATTCTATGAAAAATATCATTTAACCCTTGATTAGGTAGGTTAATGTGTCAATTTTAATCTTAAATTTTAATTCCATTGTACAAAGCTATGAATTTAAATGTTGCAATTAATATCTCTTCAAAATCATAACTAATTTAGAAAATTATCAATGAATCGACCAATAAATCATATGAATTCAACTAACACCCTAAATCATATCACAGAACTCGGCAGCAAAGATTACGTGCGACGCCGCTTCCAGATACATATATGAATTCAACTAACACCCTAAATCATGTCACAAAAATGTCCAACCTCTATCATGAAATTACCTTGAACCTAGCAATGATTGAAACAAACCAAAAAGATTCAGTCCTAGTAACAGAATAATAATTAAAAAGAAATAGTAATGAAAAAACCAACTACTTAAGAGCATCCAACACAATTGGAATAATGAATGTAAAACATAGTCTCATCCAACCATCTTTAAAATGAAAGAGAGAGAAACTTAAGTATCTACTTATATACCAGAGTAAAAATTGAACTTTTCCCTGAATTCTATTATATATTCAAGTGATAGCAACTTACCTTTCAACAAGATAATAAACAAGAGGGAAGGATAGCACAAACAGAACCACATGATTCAGTCCTCCTGATTTTAATCTTTCGATAACTGAACAAGTAAGCCTGTCGGTGATTGCACGGTTCGGAGGTAACCAGAGCCAATTAAATCCCGTATATGAAATCTCATATCGAGTGAAGAAAAGCGAAGACGTTTTTTCTGCAAAGTTGTCATCATCATTTCTTTATATTTGGTACGTTTTAGCAAAGAAATAAGTTCCTTTCTGCCCTGAAATAAAAAGAAAAGACCACAGACATCAATACATCACATCTAGTGAAAGATGATAAGTCAGAATCTCATCAAAATTCAAGGACACAGTTTCATATAATCTTACACTATTCGACTAAGGTCATATAAGTCGCAGTTTTTATTGAATCTTAACACTTAATTCCTACCTCCAAACCATAAGTCAAGATAGAATTGTGTTCACCGTAGGTTGACATATTCATTACTTCAAAGACAGTGCTTGGAAGATGGATGGAAGACGTAATTTCACATGAAAGTTTCTCTATTTATTCCCTCTAGACACGCATATGCATAACGTAGAGGAAACAAAATTTTTATTAAAAAATAAAAGGAGAGGAATCCATTAAACTTCAAGAAAAGAGAGAAACTGAAAAAAAAAACATTCAAACAACAACAAAAACAAAAAAAAACAAAAGAAGACAATACTATTGAGATACAATAAAGAGAGAACACCAAAAAGCAAACCTTGAAACCTAACAAACCAACTCCCGAAAAGAAACTCAAAGCTAGATAACACATAAACTTTAAAGCCAAAGCCAACTAAAGACCATCAAGCAGACGAGGACTTCTTTCTTTAAGACCAAAAGTGAGAGGACCAAACCACAAAACAAACCAACTTCTAAATGGCTGCTTCCAAGCTTCGCAACTACTAGGTAAATGCCTCCTTCTATAGCCATGCGACCCTAAAACCATGTGAAGTCTTTACTCCTGGGTGAATGAAACCATATTCACAAATACTTCATCCATGGTTGGTTTTTTTTTTCCCTTCTTCTTTCTAAAGATATAAGTGATTTGTATTATTTCTATATAGAGTGTACAATAGGTGATTTGTATTGTTTTTACCATTAGAGCATACAAACTAGATTTCTACGCCCTTTGATAGATATATAGAAATAATACATTCACATCATGGGAAACATCAGAAGGTTTGTGGCCTGATCATGATGGATCCCCAGTGGGAATCATATTCAAGTAGATACAATTACAGAGTAGTAGGGGCAGAGATGCATTTTTTCCCTTAAATAGAAAGAACTTGTTAAATAGGCTTCAAGTCTTTTCCAATTAACAGCTCTTTCCTTCACCATTTTCCATGATAACTTACACTTAAGTTTGTCTGCAAATGTATTAAAAAATTACCCTATATATATTGTATCCGTGTGAATCAACAACTTCCTTCATAAACTCGGTCAATATTGATAAATATATAAATGTTTCTGTTAAACCTCCAATTCTTTATACCTACAAAAGTAGGGGCCAGAAAGGAAATTCACAGAAGAAAGTTGTTATAGAAGAAATGGGAGGGGAGAATGTTGTTATGGAAGAAAAGGTAGGGGATGAAAACCGTTTAGAGGGACCACTGGCATTCTGTTATAAAAGGACACCCTGGGTATCCGAATGAGGAAGGAATTTGTGAGATAAATAAAGGCTGAGGGTAGCTTTTAGAGAGAATCACCAGCTCTCTCGAAGGCGCTGGTTTTGCTACTTCCCTGTTTTTATTTCTCTGTTTTGAAGTATTGGTAGTGTTGATATAAGTATTCATTGTCTTTATTTGCACCCTCTGTATTTCGCTTTCTCCATTAATATTAATAGAGCAGAAGAGTTTGTCTTGCTGTGTTTTTGTCTCTTTTGTTGGGTCCTTTTGTTGGGTTTACTGAGTGCAGGGAGAGAAACCTAACAAATTGGTATCAGAGCCCACCAATCCTGGGGCGAACAAGAGCAATGGCCCAAAAACAGATGGAAGAGAGAATGGATGCAAATGAGGAGGTTGCCGGACTGAAGGATATGCTTCTTGGACTCTACAAGAACATTGAAAAACTGGCCGAGGAAGTCAAAGAAAACAACTCCTCGAGGAAGGAGGAGTCGAGAACCACAAGAGCCACCTCAAATTGAGAGAGAAGATAGAAGAGGCAGATTCGTCTCAAAACCAAGGAGCTGGAGGCGCCGATAAGAACAAATACAAACAACACGAGATCTCTTTGTTCACGGGCAAAAATCCAAAGTCGTGGGTTTCACGAGCGGAACATTATTTTGAAATACACGAGTTATCCGATGCTGAGAAGGTCAAGGTGGCGGTTGTCATTTTTGCTCCAGATGAAGTGGATTGGTTCCATTGGAGCCATAATCGAAAGGCCATCACTACATGAGAGGAACCGAAGAAGAGGATGTTTGAACATTACAGACCCATCGGGGAAGGGAGTTTGGGAGCCCGTCTTTTGAGGATTAAGCAAAAAGGATCGTACGCTGAATACGTGAAGAAATTAGTCACCTACTCAGCACCCTTGCCGAAGATGGCTTAGAACTAGAGACGCCTTCATGAACGGACTTGAACCAGCGTTACAGGCAGAGGTTATCAGCAGGCACTAAACGACGCTGGACGAATGTATGCGTGAAGCCCAATTGGTTAATGATCGAAACGTGGCCCTAAAGATGGCTCGGGCCGATTTGGGGATAGTTGGGCTTGGGCCCAATAAACGGGAGGCCCAAGGCGGAAAAAAAGACACAAGTGCAACGAACAAAGGGTACATAAAAGGGAATGAAACCCTAACGATGAGCCAAATTTCCATTCCAGTGGAGGGCAATTTTACGAAGAAGGATCCACCGCTGAAGAGACTCTCAAATACCGAATTCCGGGACCAACTAGACAAGGGTTTGTGCTTCTGTTGTAGCGAAAAATATTCTCCCGGACACCACTGCAAAATAAAGGAGAATCGACAATTGATGTTGTTCATCGCAAACGAAGAAGAAGAGTCCGAAACCGAGGAGATTGAAGAAAAAGAGGAAAAACCAAAGCTAAAGAAGATAGAAGTCATTGAGAAGGTGGAACTACCATTAAAGTTGATGCTTGGATTTTCAGCAAAAAGGACCATGAAGTTGAAGGGAACGATGAAGGGTAAGGAGGTAACCATGCTAATTGATTCAGGAGTGGCACACAATTTTATTCACCAAGAAGTAGTGAAGGAGTTAAATCTACCATTAATATAGAAGACAAAATTCGGAGTGGTAATCGGGAATGGAACGGCCATCCAAGGTAGAGGAATTTGCAAGGATGTCGAATTAGAACTTCTGGAACTAGTGGTAAAGGCAGACTTCCTGGCCATCGATTTAGGACAAATAGAAGTGGTTCTGGGAATGCCTTGGCTATGCCCAACGGGATTCATGGGCATTCATTAGCCCTCACTAACTCCTTCTAGTCTGGAGATTCTCACGCCATTCTACAAGGAGATCCGTCTCTTACGAAGGCCGAAATATCATTTAAAGCTCTATCCAAAATATGAGAAGAGGACGATCTAGGATTTCTGATCGAATTTCAGCACTTGGAAATAGAGGGGGAAATAAGGGTACTCGGGATGCGGAGCAACCCAAATATGAAAGTCTACCGGTGATGATCCAATCGTTACTAGAACAGAATGAAGATGTGTTTGAGACTCTGTCCACTTTACCTCCCAAGCGCGCGATAGATCACCGTATCTTGACAGTTAAGGACATAAACCCATCAATGTTCGCCCATACAAGTACGGCCACGCCCAAAAAGAAGAGATCGAGAAACTTGTCTATGAAATGTTACAGGTCGATATAATTAGACCAAGCCATAGCCCTTACTCAAGTCCAGTGTTGTTAGTAAAAAAAAAGATGGAGGGTTGCGATTTTGTGTAGATTACAGAAAATTAAACCAAGCCACCATTGTTGCTAAGTTCCCCATTCCGGTGATTGAAGAGCTTCTAGATGAATTACATGGGGCAGCAGTATTCTCAAAATTAGATCTTAGATTGGGGTACCATCAGATCAAAATGAGAGAAAGCGACATTGAGAAGACTGCCTTCCAGGCTCATGAAGGACATTGAGTTTATGGTCATGCCTTTTGGACTGACCAATGCCTGAGCCACATTCCAATTCTTAATGAATCAGGTTTTTCACCCCTTCCTTTGTCGATTTATACTTGTTTTTCTTATGACATTTTGGTCTATAGTCCAGACATTACCACTCATGAGACTCACCTGGGAGTAGTGTTCAACATCCTGAGAGACAACAAGCTGTATGCGAATAAAAAGAAGTGCATTTTCTGTCAACCAAGGATACAATATTTGGGGCATTGGATCTCACAACGGGGAGTAGAGGCCGATGGAGAAAAGATTAAAGCAATGATGGAATGGCCATAGCTGAGGAATGTATTGGAACTCAGGGGGTTTTAGGACTCACCAGTTATTATAGAAGGTTCGTGAAAGGGTATTGTAGCATTGCTGCCCCTCTAACCAAACTATTACAGAAAGATGGATTCGTATGGGACAAAGAAGCCACTCGAGCCTTTGAAGAGTTGAAGCATGGAATGATGACTTGTCCGATATTGGCCTTACCGGATTTTACTCAACCATTTGTAATTGAGACTAACGCATTAGGATATGGATTAGGGGCGGTATTAACTCAAAACTACAAACCGATAGCCTACTTCAGCCAAAAACTATCACCCCGAGCCCAAGCAAAATCCATCTATGAAAGGGAACTAATGGTAATAGTATTGGCAGTCCAAAAGTGGAGACATTATCTGTTAGGGAACAAGTCCATAGTAATCTCCGATCAAAAGGCCTTAAAATTCCTAATCGAACAGTGCGAAGTATAACCTCAATTTCAAAGGTGGTTGATAAAATTTTTGGGGTACAACTTTGAGATCTTGTATCAACTAGGGTTGCAAAATAAAGCAGTTGGCGCCTTATCACACATTCCCCCAATAGCAGAAGCGTATGTATTGACAACTCCAACCTTAGTAGATATGGAAGTGATACTTAAGGAAGTTGAAGAAAATGAAGAACTCCAACAAATAATAACAGTGTTGAAGGACGATCCTGAGGGAAAACCAAAGTATCAATGGAAGAACAGCCGGTTGCTATACAAGGGAAGATTAGTTCTCTCTCGCACATCCTCACTAATTCCAACCTTACTACACACATGCCACGATTCGGCATTAGGAGGTCATTCGGGTTTCTTGAGAACCTACAAAAAAATGAATGGGGAATTGTTCTGGCAAGGCATGAAATCAGACATGAAGAAATACGTGAAAGGGTGCGAAATTTGTCAAAGAAACAAAACAGAGTCTTTATCCCCTACTGGTTTGTTACAGCCACTACCAATTCCCGAATTAATCATAGAAGACTGGACCATGGATTTTATTGAAGGGTTACCTAAGGTGGGAGGCTATGATACGATTTTGGTGGTGGTCGACCAGCTGAGTAAGTATAGCCATTTCATCAACCTCAAACACCCATTTTGGCCAAACAGGTTGCATAGGCATTCGTTCAAGAGGTAGTTCGACATCATGGAATTCCAAAATCTATAATTAGTGACAGTGATAAAAAAAATTAATAATAATAATTGAGTAACTTCTGGAAGGAGATGTTCACTTCAATGGGTACACAATTGAAAAGGAGCACCGCATTTCACCCTCAAACAGATGGACAGACTGAGAGGGTCAACAGATGCCTTGAGACATATCGGAGGTGTTTTTGTAATAAACAACCCACAAGATGGAACAAATGGCTTGCGTGGGCTGAATTATGGTACAACACCACATTTCATGTTTCAATTAGAACCACTCCATACCAGGCAATATATGGGAGACCACCCCCTCCTTTGATCTCATATGGAGACAAGAAAACGACGAATGACACCGTGGAGCAATAGTTGAAAGAAATAGATCTGGCTTTAAATGCCCTAAAGGAGAACTCAATAGTGGCTCAAAACCGAATGAAGAAAAATGTGGATTTACATCGAAGGGAGTTTCAATTCATAGTCGAAGATGAAGTTTATCTAAAGCTCAGACCATATCGACAACGTTCATTAGCACGAAGAAGGAGTGAAAAACTATCCCCCAAGTTTTATGGACCGTATCGAGTCATCGAGAAGATCGGGGAGGTGGCCTACAAATTAGATCTTCCACCAGAAGCCTCCATCCATAATGTATTTCATGTTTCTCAACTAAAGAAAAAGTTGGGGCAAGCACAGCAAGTGCAGCACCACCCACCTATTTTGTCTGAAGATTTCGAATTACGAGTAGCTCCAGAGCTGGTATTAGGGGTTTGCTGGAATGGAGAAGTAAGCAGCCCAGGAATGGTTGGTTAAGTGGAAAGGATTGCCTAAAAATGAAGCTGCGTGGGAATCAGTCTCCCTTATAAAACAGCAGTTCCCTTGCTTCCACCTTGAGGACAAGATGCACTTCGAGAGGGGTAGTATCATTAAACCTCCAATTCTTTATACCTACAAAAGGAGGGTCAAGAAAGGAAATTCATAGAAGAAAGTTGTTATAGAAGAAATGGGAGGGGAAAATGTCATTATGGAAGAAAAGGTAGGGGATGAAAACCGTTGAGAGGGACCACTGGCATTATGTTATAAAAGGACACCCTGGGTATCCGAATGTGGAAGGAATTTGTGAGATAAATAAAGGCCGAGGGTAGCTTTTAGGAGAGAATCACCAGCTCTCTCGAAGGTGCTGGTTTTGCTCCTTCCCTGTTTTTATTTCTCTGTTTTGAAGTATTGGTAGTGTTGATATAAGTGTTCATTGTCTTTATTTGCACCCTCTGTATTTCGTATTCTCCATAATATTAATAGAGCAGAAGTCTCTTTTGTTGGGTTTACTGAGTGCAGGGAGAGAAACCTAACAGTCTCCAATTTTAGATTGGACGCCACCCTGCATACATATTGCCAAAATACAAACAAATTATGAAGGAAGCTCAAAAATAAATTATTTCAGATACCTGAGAAATGCCTTTCAGTACAGAACCAATACTTGGAATTGCAAACCAATACACGTTTGGATCAATAAGCTGGCGATTCTGGAAAGAAAAGTAGAAGTGAATATTGGCACAATCAAACGCATGTAAAATAATTAAAAATTACTTATAAAGAAGCAAATGTTGAGCTTTCATTAAATATTCTAAAAATAAAAAGGGCCCAGCCAATCTATGTACAAATGACCATGTAAATATCATATGGAAAGGAATTCTTATTCTTAAAGGTATCCTAAAAATGAAAAGACGGACTCAAAGGCAGACCACCTCAAGTGTGGCCCCCCGAAACTTTTGAAAATCTTATGATTATATTATACATGCGGCCTAAAATATGCGGTGCACTGGTCAACTGATATTGATAGAATAAGAAATGAGTATTTGGTGCAGGGACCTACGTGAATGCAAGTGAGCAAGAGGCAAGAGCTACTCAGCAATCTATCAAAAACAAAATTTATGGGGCACGGGGGACCACCATGAATGCAACAAGCTTTCTCTTTGTTCCCGGTTATCTTTAAAACACAGCCTTACTGAGATAAAAGAACTAAATTTCCTGTTATTTCAACTCTAACCATATACTTGATCTTTTCCCCATATTCTTGCTTTTTTCCACGTTGAAGGCAGTTTTAATGAGAATCTCAAGATTACTTACTATGAGTCCAGCGTTGATCAAGAGGGAGATATCTTCGTCTTTAATCTTTCCTCCAAGAGATAAAAGACTGCACTGAAGCAAGAAATTAATCGGTTGAGTATCTTTTTTTCTACGCTAGGGAATATTTTGAGCCCTAGTTCACAAAGATTATTAGGAATTAGAATTTACAGGTCAAGACTCTTGCTCAGCAAAATGAGAATTATATAATCTTTTTAGAAGAACAGAGAATTGCTTTGGTCAAATTAAAGTTAGTCAAACTATAAGGTTGAAATCTCCACCAAGCCCCATATTGCTGCAGAGACCTAAACAGTCCTGAAGCTCCATCCATAACTCCTTCATACAACTATGGGAAGCTGCCTGTACAGCTTAGTTAAATATATGAACTTCACATTTTTATCTCCATTCTATTATAAAATTGAATATTTGAATGTAAAATGCAACATCTAGCGTCACACCCTATTAAATTTGCATATCCTTTTATATATTTGCACAAATCTGATTTTCATCCTGAAACAAGCTACTAAAACAGGCCACAGAATTTAGGGTCTATAGGAAGTATACATTTACTCACAAGCTCCTGATGTCCAATACTAGGTTCCAATTTGCAATCAATAACATGCGTCTTAAACCACTGAAAAATTTCCATGCCACGTTGCATCCTTTCTTCAAATCTTGATAACACATGGTCAATCTGTATAAAAATAATTAAATATAGAGAAGGAAAAAGAGACAGAGAGGAAGAAGAGACAGTAGAAATCATACAGAAATGATAGACTTGAAAGCCCTAAAAATGCTATGAGGTGTTCGAAAATAATTGAAGTTGGTTGAATAGGAGGCAAAGAACTTGAAAATCATGACAAAACTAAATGCATCATTGAATAACAAACAAATCCACATGCTAATGTCATAGGAATAATCCCTCAAAATTCTAATGGGTAAGAAATATTTTATCACAAATTGCAAAAAGTACAAAACCCGAAGAGGAAGGTACTGCATCCATCCTCATAGGACGGCAATTAGAAAAGGCCCGCCAATTGACAATCATAAGGAAGAAGAAGGATAAATGAAAAAAAAAATTAAGACATGCCAAATCCATCAATTCCTTAACTTTATTCTTTCCTTCATAAATTCTACAATTTCTTTTTCAACAAATGTTCCCAACAGAAAGCTTTTGACACACCTAACCAAACAATAATCAATGTTTGAGCAAACCAAGAAGGGACCAAATCCAAGGGAAAGCCAAGGACCAATCAACCCCTCAAATATCCACACACACATTACAAGCAAGCAAAATCTCCCATGAAAAAATACAAGGCGTCAGGTTACAAAATGAAACTTTATATAATTACACATTAAATAAAACTAACCTGCTTCAGATAGTCATCCAAAAACATTATTGCATGATCATCTTGTCCAGTATTCAGTTTGAATACACGCACTACTTTTTCTCGTTTTAGACACTGCATAAACAAAATCTACGAATAAAGATCACCATAAACCCAATTCAAATGTCTTTGAAAAATTATAAAATTGAGGTAAAAAAAAGTACAATTAAGAATAACATTGAGAAAGCAATCCTGCACAAAATTTTTCTATAAGAATCCTACACAAAAACATAATCAGACGAGGATCTTCGCCTTGACAGCAGCAGAAATTGTGCTAGTTTGGTTTGCACTGCAGACACCTCAAAAGAACTGATATTAGCTAGTCCCTCAGTCACAAGAATGTTTCAGAAAGACTTATTGAAATGGCAGATGTAAATTCCACGGCCAAATGGATGGGCAGCTTTGAAGACTCTCATTCTATACTTCTTATATAGAAAATGTTCAGCTCAAAACTCCCAGAGAGAAAACACAGTCAGAGGAGGTAGTAAGTATGCTGAAGCTCTTAGGTCAACTTCAGGAGTGGAGGACCTTTAAATAGTTCTTTGCTGAGGCTCAACTTAAAAGGCTGCAAAAGGAGGTGAGAAAATTAAATTTGAAGGAAATGCTGATACTGACAACTTCCATAATGACTGGGAAAGGATTGTTGAAACACAAACAATACAGATTCAAACGCAGGAGTCTTTCATCATAAATCCATTCCAACTGGATAAAGCCATTCTTCAATGCCCTTCAAAGAAGACAGCTCACCTGCTTGCAGTGAATAGGGATGGGTCACTTTCACCTCATTCTCACTAAAAAAGGCGATATGGGAGGCAAAAGAACATGGCAAGAATAATTTGGTCTCTTCTTATGGTGGGTGGGTGGGCTAAATTCAGAAACATTTCTTCACATTTATGGAGATTGGAAGTCTTTAAAGCTACAGGGGACCTTTTCAAAGATTTTATGGGTATTCTGAAAATAACTCTACCCTTATCAATTGTGTGAAAGTAGCCAGAATGGTCCAAAGGAAACTATTGTGTATTTATCCCGGCCGAAGTAAAGCTGGTAGATGAAGACCAATGTGTAAGACCCCTAGTCATGAAAATACTAAGATTATTAGTATGGGTATTAGAAGGGGCATATTAGTAAATGGCTAGTAAGTTGGTTAGAGCTTTAGTTATAAATAGGAGTGGTTTGAGAAGGGAGTGAAGAATTTGGTAGTGATTTCTTGTGAGAAACATTCGGATATTTAAATATCAATGGATATTCTGGGAAGAATCATGGATATCACAGAAATTCTTAAAATACTGTGAATTTTTTAGTGAAATTTTAAAACAAACTTATTTAAGTAATAAACTATGACTTTAAGCATATAAATCAATAATTAGAAGCCAAATATGATTGGTAATGGAATAATAGATAAAAATGAAGACTAAGCTAGTGATTGTGAGGCCCCAATTCTTGACTGGAGGGGACAACAAAGGCCTCTGCCCTTCCATCCCTTGGATAGATAGAGAGGGAGGGCAGAGCTTTTTTTGGTTTTTTTCATGTTGTCAAAGAGTTGAACAATGGTTTTTATTATGAATATGAACTAAATATTTTATTAATAAAGTTGATCAAATACAAGATTTCATAATAAAAAGATGATCTAACTTCTAAGAGGTACTAGCTCAACATTAGCATAATTCATTTGATAATGATAATATTGCTTCCAAGTCATTGTATATTAAAAATTTATAACATAATTGGAAGTATGTCATCTATAAGTCTTAATATCAAACCCAATGCTACCAATAGGAGGATACCTTAGATCAAACTATGTTTCATTCAAACGAGGATGGTCTAAAGAATGTAGATAACATAGAGGCTCTAAGTCTGAGTTTTCATCACTTTCACAAGGAAGTTGTCCCCGTGTGTAGATCAATGTCTTAACCTTTATCACTATAATCACAAGAATCATACTCACTTGAATGACTATCGTTACGATGAAAATAGCCATAGCTACTATTGTTATAGACATATTGACCATGTCCATGTTAACTGTCCAAATTCATCCCCTCCATACTTGAAACAAGTGAGTCAGCATCATCATGTGTGGATCTTATACGAATGAAAGGTTTTCCTATTGCTCCAATTCTTGGCCCACCAACTCTGTGGTCATGGTTGGAGTCTTGTGTGACATGCATGAATTGAAATTCTCTAGTGAAGAGGCTAATTCCTGCTCCACCAGCTTTATAGTCATGATCAAAGTCTTTTTTTCCCTCTTTTTTTTTTTTTTTTTTTTTGAAAGTGAAAATTTTCAATTGAAAATTGGAAAAGGTAGCAAATTGGAAAACTTGATATTGGAAAAAGAAAAAAGGATATATAGAGATAATCAGACGGCATGTAGACAAAATATCCACGATATATCCAAAAAAGATCCGTGATATATCCATAAAATGTCCATGATTTTGTTGAGCTGCAAAAGATATTAGCCCAAAAAGATATATCACTAATACTGGCGATATATCGTGAAATTTGGAGAAAAAAGACCTTACCCCACAATATTCCTATCAGATATATGATTTTACAGATATATCGCGGATATATCGTCAACATATCAAGATATTTCATCCTTGATTGGGAGAGTAGCCCTTTCAAAAGGCTATGTTATATTGTCATTTCTTCATTGATATTGCCATATAAATCTATCTAGTTCTTCGTTAAATCTATTTTTTGGTGTTCTTCGTTTGTTCTTCTTGTTCTTGAGTATCCTTGTTAGGTGGTATCCTAACACAATGTTTTGTAGTCCAAGTAGTGGCGTGTCAAGACAGGAACCTCTCTATAGACAAAATAGCTGAAATCAATGGTTGTTTTTTCACCGGAAAATGGACTTCTACAACATAAGAGAAGGACCCAGCCCGAGTCCCATGGTCCATTGGCTGATCCAAGGTAGTAGGAATTAATCGACAATCAAATACACGAGATTAAAAAGGAAAAGATTATTTGGAGTTATTTGGCTAGAGCCCTATTTTGGTTTCTTATAGTGAAAGAAATAAAATGGTTGTTTAAGATATGTTATTAAATCATCTTTTAACTTTTTTGTATTAGTGTGCAGCATTTAGCATCTTGGTGGTTTTCTAACCACAAAAAAAAATCTTGTAATAAAGAAAAAGAGTAAGAAGTACAGACCTCTAGTTCCCTGTCTACCTCTGTTCGGTCTTTCAAACTACTATACAACTGTGATTGCAAAATGAATGGCTGAATTGACACCTGAAAACAAGAAAAAGTAAATAAACGCTAAGTGTAACAAGCAATTTATGTTCAATGGGCTTGACTCGGATCAACGTCTTTTGAACTAAGATGCAAATGCTTCATAGAATGCAGAGCAAGGCAGAAGACAAGACAGACTAATAAATAACTAGTGATTAAAGAGTGTGCTGCACATTGACATGAAATTTTCCTTCCCATGTTTCATCACTGGTTAAGTTATATTGATTCTGCCTTCTACAACTCTACAAGTTCCAACAATGAAGAATGAAGATTAAATGAGAAGAATAATAGAAAGCATGCACACTACAACAAGATTCTTTTTTTTCCTTTTTTTTTTTTTTTTTGTAAAAGTTTCTCATGGAATTTTTCTCTAAATTTTCTCCCTACTCATGTCCAAGGCTCTTGCAAATTGCAAACAATCTTCTCTTCCGCTATGCCCTTCATTTCCCACAAGTTGTTCCCAAACTGATAGAGAACACTGATTATAGGTTGCTGTCATGCTAGTAACATGCATGGCTCCGCTAGGAGGTCTTCTAACCGTACAAGGACTTCTTACCAGCTAACACCAAAACACAGCAACTCAAAGATCCATTTCCTTGATCTTCAGTTAAACTTCAAATAAAGCTTAGACCAAGTTCAATTGATGACCAAGCACCAAAACATTAATGATCTCTCATTTAGAAACGAAACACCAATCTTCAACTCCCATCTCCCTCTAAATCAACAACTCCCACAACGTGAACCTTGTTATGAGTTTTCTTCAATGCATGAAACCCATTAACACTCAGCCAAACTAGATGCCAAAATGTATGACCATTCCGTTGGTCTGTCAATAGCAACCACTAGAAAAAGAATTTTATGTTTTATGTTTGATCCATGAGCTCAAGCATGTTGCCAAAGTTGACTCACTATCTAACACCTTATTATTTCACTCTAAGTTTAGAGCAATGTCTATAGTACCCTCTTCAAATTCTACTAATTCACTTGTCATTACTCCATCAACATCATAGATACAAGCAATATTGTTGCCTACTTGAAAGTACAATACCAATTTCTAATTATTTCATAATTTTCTTCCCCTCTACAATAACTCTAAAAGTGCACACAGTCTTACACCTGAACCACAAGATAAGTATCCTAAGCAGACTTGTCATTAAGCAACTTTCTTTTTTTATAGAAATAACTACTTTCATTAAGAAAGAAATGAAAGAATAAAAGGCCATAGGAGGGAGGAAAAAAAAAACCCACAAAACCCCCTTAAAGAAAGGGATTCCGACTAAGTAAAATGTTTCCAAGAGAATAATTACAAAAAATCTTTGAAACCAAAGCCCAAAGAGAAAAGTGAAACCTCACCGAGGCCCACACCTCACTAGGGTCTCTTTCCACCTCATGAAATACTCTATTGTTTCGCTCCCCCAAAGATCCCACAAAATCGCACACACCCCAGCGTCCCAAAGAAAACAGTTGAAAGGCGGATGGGGGAGGAACTCCCCAATCATCAAACAAACATCCCTCTAACAAGCAAGCACAAAATCAAACTCCTAAAAAAAGTCATCCTACACGGATCTAGCAAACTGACACTCCTAGAAAAAGTGATCCAAATCTTCCTCCGCCTTCCAACAAAGGATGCAACAGCAAGGGCCCATTAGCGAAGGCATCTTTCTCAGAAGCCTATCCATCGTATTCACACGCCCAAGCAAAGTTTGCCAAGAAAAGAATTTGACTTTCTTTGGAATCTTAATCCTCCATGAGTTTTCAGGCTAGCTTACACGTACTTGAACTAATGTCAAGTGACAACCCGTCTGACCCTACAACATTTGGGTGTCAAGGAAACTCATAGGATATCGAGTCCTAGGTAGGTAGCCACCATGGATTGAACCCATGACCTCTTAACCCTTTATCAACCTTGCTTTCATACTTATTCTCAGAAATTTGAAATTTTCACATGATCCTTAATTCTCCTTCCACACAAGCAGTAATAACAATGATAACAGCAAAGAAGAAAAATAAAATGAGGATAAACACCACGTAACATCTTATAAATTTACTCTTAACTAATTAAATTCTATCTCCTTCAGACTCTGTGGGTTCAACTAAAAACGTGAATTTTTTTTCCTTTTTACAAATCAAACTTTCATAATAATGAAAGAAAAGGAGCATATAAAGAAACAGCCCACAGAAAACAAAGGAAGCCCCAAATTAAATAAGAAAATGGCTCCAATCCAACAAAATCAAACCAAGATCATAATTACAAAAGAAACTAATAAGAAACACCAGCAAGAAGGCATTAAACCGACCCCTCGCAAACCTCCTCACTGGATGTCTCAACCTCCCTAAAGATCCTATTATTCCTGTCTAGCCAAATACCCCAAACTAGCAAAAGAAAAACTCACTAGCCACATCAAATGGCCTTTCTGACGGAAAATCAAAGACAAGAGAACCTCCTCAATCATGGAGAAACAATCTCTTCTCAGGCCAAATGTGAACCAAAAGTCCTCAACCATCTTTTCCAGATCAACTTGACTGCACAAAAAGACAATCCCATGGAAGGCCGTGAATGTACTATATCTCACCTTAGTAAACAATAGAAAACACACGTATTTCTCACCTTTGAAAATATGACACAGATAATTTTTTCTTTCAACTTTCTGTCCACTAATGACAGATCGCAAACAGTTCGTCTTTTCTTAGATCTCCCATTTACTCGCGGGTTGTTCCTAAAACTGACCATGAAAACTTTGTTTGCAGGTTGGATGTCATGCCCAGGCCATATATCACAGAATCTGCCTCTTCTTCAATGCAGTGAAAAAGACCCTTGCGCCACAGCATAAATACATCTTCAAAAATTCTTTCTTTTGGGTATACACCCGTCTTCAGCTTGGAATTGTACTGAGTTAGTTTGAGGATTAAACTCCATAATCCTAACAAGCACCACAATCCATTGAAAACTCCTGGTTCTCTCCATTCAGTAGGTCCATAAAAAACTGAAAAGGAATTTCCCACATCAAATTCCTCCTCAACTGAAAACCTCCCACGGCAGTGGAACATCCCCGAGACTCTCATATCCAACACTTCGCATTCACTGGCAAAGAAAGACCCACTAGCTATAATTTTGAATTACTAGATTAAAAAAGTTGAATAGCCCTATTACACAAATCTCTACCTCTCACTACTCAACGTCTCCATGAAACGAACAATAACATACTCGTCTAAAATTAAGAAACCCAAATATAAAGACACAAATCAAATGAAATTAAAGAACCTAAACCTTGTCGATGTTGGGAAACTGAGCTCGCATCATTCGAAGCGCCGCCAAAGTATCGTTAAATGTAAGACAGTCCTCTGCATTTGAAGTAAACACAACATACTTTATCGATCAATCAGCAATTAGTCGAATAAAAATGCTAGAAAATGGCCAGAGAATACCCAAAGAGAGAATTTCATTTTTGTCGCCGCTATCGTCATCAATTTCGGCCTCTCGTTGGCGTTTCTTCCCTTTAGATGATTCTGAAGAACTCCTCATTGCTGCGGAATCGGAACATGCAGTAACTTGTTGTTCCACCTCAACGGTAACTGTGAGAGAGAATCAAGAATCTCTTCACTCGAGTTTTGTTGAGTCGGAAACTTGTTGGTCATACATCCCTTGCCCAAATGGCTCCGATTCTTGGTTTTTTTTTTTTTTTTTTGGATGGCCGCATTTTGGAGGCCCAAACGAAAGTGTTTATGTCATAAGCATGTGATTTTACCAATCTTCGATGGTCTATTACTCATTCCTCGATGCACGGTCACTTGATATCCAGGTGCATGGTCACTCGATATGGCTGCAATTGACATGTGTATACTTGATCATATTCACGTCATACTCGATACCCGATTACTTTATACAATTCTTTTGAATTCTTAACTGCTTGAAGTCCATTATTTCACCATTTCCGTGTTAGTTTAAATTGTTCTCTCCGTTCTTCTGATTGTATATCCTTCGACGACAACACCTTTACACTCGAAACTCAATTATCTCTGCATCAATTAACATTCTTCTCCTTGTTTGTATTTTGTCATCATCCATCTCGTTTTTTGTTATATTTTGGCATCATGTTCCTCGATATGCACTTGCATGTTACTCGATACTCGACCGATACAATTTTTATCATGTTTTCATATATTGCATGTTTGACTAGACCTCGAGTTTGTTTTATTTTGATTTTCATATTTTTGTTATTTCATACCTTCTAGAATTTAGGGTTTGAGTATGATAATGCATGAAGGTGGGAAATCAAACCAAATGCTCAATAATCGACCATCTAGTCACATGTAATGTAGTAAGTAAGGGACACCATTTAACATGTATCAAGTATCGAGAAATCGAGTATCGAGTATCTTGTATCGTACATCGTGTATCGAGTATTGAACAGAATTCTTACTTACCCCTGTTTTTTTATTATTATTATTATTTTGTGTAGTATGGCTAGACAATTTAAGATTTCTCCCCATGATCGTTTTCCAGGCCAAGCGACCAGTCTATCCTCTCACATTGGGATGGCTATCAAGATAGTGAAAGAGAAGCTTACTCCCATTCAACTTGCCCTCTTTCGGAAGACGGTATTTAGGCGATTCGTGGACATGGACATTATGTTTAGCAGTCCATTGGTCCATTATATTCTATTGAGGGAGGTTGAAGACGATAGGAAGGATGCAATGACATTCGATTTCAATGGTATGGTTGTAACATTCACCAAATAAGACTTTCTATTGGTGATGGGATTGTGGCGATCACCTAATCCAACAGTTGTGAGAAGGGGTGAAGCAGTTGGATCACTGCGTAGTAGGTACTTCAAGCATGAATTTGCGGGAGACATTCACATTGGTACCTTAGAGACAGTGCACAAGGAGATGGAGTTTGAGAATGACATGGATGTTGTGAAGATGACATTGGTTTATTACACTGAATGGGGTATGATAGGAAGAGAGAAGATGAGGCCAATGTCGACAAGACCTTATTAATTGATGTGGAGGATTTGGATTACTTCAATTATGTGGATTAGAGAAACATGTTATGGGAGAGGATGTTACTTAGACTACAAAGAGGATTGAGTGGTAAGGCAAAGAACTACAAAAAAAGGTCCAGGTACAATAAGAACTACATTATCAAATACAACCTACCAAGGTTTTTTCATACATTTCAGGTAATATCCATTCACTGGTCGTTCGAGATCTACTCATTGTAGTGTCAATGTCACTTACTGCTTATTCTTATTTTATAATCATTTATGAATTATGATAGGTGTGGGCACACGAGATCATTTCAACAGTTGCCGAAAAAGTTGCAACCCAACTAAATGGACATGTCGTACCTCAATTCCTGAGGCGGGAGTGTGCATACTCATTGCCAACCAAAACAATATAGCGAGACGTGTTTAAGTCCATCGAGGTTAGTGTATTACATCATAATTTACTTGGATTTTTAAGGTGAATGTCATATATAACTAACAAATTGTTCATTGTTTTGTACAAACAAGGATCTCACCCACACCATCGATCATGTCCGATAGGGAGAGGCGATATAGGGATACTAGGGTTGACGAAAAACTCATATATGAGTGCATTGATGTCAAAACAAGCTCCTCAGAGACACATAGATCACACCATCAGTTTCACGAGCTAGAACTCTAAGAGCATTAGTCTCACGAGCTCTTTACCGACGAGCGCGAGATTCACCCTCCTTATAACAAGTCTCACGAGCTCCCTACTGATGAGCATGTTCCCCAAACTGAGGAGCAAGTGTCGCTTCGGCTGAATACATCCCATTCTGAGCCCATAAGGGGTGTGGGCATTCGCACATCACTTCGTGACATAGACCAAAGAGTGTCTATGATGGAGCATAAATTGGACGATGTACAGTCAGACTCGAAAGATGTGAAGACTGACTCGAGTATCCTTCAGGCTGGCATACAAACAATCACCAGCCTACTGTAATCATTGTGTCGGGTACGTAATGTCATCTTAAACTTGTTTTAATGTAAATTTAAATCATATTGTATTTGACTTAACATACTTCGTAAATGATATAAAGTTTAGGTGTGGAGTCCACTGAGACTATTTACCTCATTCCTCCACCTTCCACTGAGTCCCCTAACCTCACTCCTCCATCAGCCACCGAGTCCTGTGACCCCATTCCTCCACCTATCACCGAGTCCCGTGACCCTATTCCTTCACCTTCCACTGAGTCCCATGACCCTATTCCTCCACCTTCCGCCGAGTCCCCTGACCTCATTCCTCCACCTTCCATCGAGTTCCAGGACCCCATTCATCCATCATCCATCGAGTCTCATGACCCCATTCCTCTACCTTCCACCAAGTTCCATGACCCCATTCCTTCACCTTCCATCGAGACTAGTGACCCTATTCCTCCACCTTCCACCGAGATCCGTGACCTCATCCCTCTACCCTCCATCGAGCCCATCCTTCTCATCGTTATAGTATCCACTGCTCTCCCTCATCCTTAATTATCTACCACTCCTCTTGCTATGTTGCCTCCTGATATACCAAACTTTCCCCCATTGACCCTACTACATCTTTAGTTGCTTCCACCACAAGTGTTTGAAGAAATTTAGGATTTAGGGCGAGCCCAATATGAAGGGTAAACCCAAGGTGAATGACGCACCTATACCGATCCAGACCCTAAGGTGAAGAGCGAGCCTATGGACGGTGAGAAAGAATAGAGACAGACAAGTAAGAAGAGGAAGTCGACACAACCGTACACCTCTCCAGTTGACAAGGCAAGGATTACAAGAAAAAAGCATAAATATAGTCAGCTCGGTCAACGTCCGATTGGCATCGTCCCCTATGACCTGGCACATGCTATTCCAAAGGACGTGATGAAAGAGTTCATGTTTTGGTTGACCACCATAGATAGGGTCCTCACTGGCCAGGTAGATTTTGCTGGACGATCGCATAGCTTTTACTAAAAGATTGGGCATCGACCTTTACGATAAGTTGTTTCATCTCCCACTTGCTCAATCATTTACACTATTATTCTTCCTCCGGTTTTTTGCCTCAAACCAAGTCCACACAAAGCCCACACTCTGGATTCTCACACCGAGAATACTGAGGTAATCTTGTTGGTAGTGTCATACTCAACTCGACAAAGCCGAGGTTCTATGGAGGTCGTTCGCGGTGTTTAGGGTGTTCATGACCTTAATGATCGCTTAGTTCGAGTGTGTTGTGATCGTGCAGTGTAGCGGTCACGTTGGACGAACGTTCGTGTGTTGCTGTGTTGCTGTGATCGAGCATTCATGATCAAGGAACTTGAAGATGAGTCTTCAAAGGTTTGATCATTCCTTCCCTTAATTAAGTAGTAAAGCATGTTGTAATTTCTGTTTAATGCATAACCGTATATTTTTGTTTGTGATTATAATTCTAAAGTTCATATATGATTGAAATTTAGAAAGATCCTTCCGCTGCTCATGGAAATCCTCGTGTTTGATTTCCTTAGCAATAATACTTCCTCTTAGGCGTTTGAAAAATTTGGCAAAAGAAATTTCTTCTTTGCAAGACATATTTATACTTTGCTTTCGTGTAATTTTTGTAGGGATCGAATCCCAAGCAGAAGCGTGTGAACGTCTTGCATCTCGAAAATCAATTTTTGAATAAATAAAAACAGTGTTAAAAAAATAGAACATATGAAGGATAAACCTATGAAATAACATGCTTTGGAGAAGAAAAACTAAGAGAACCATTTTTACCTTTGAAGATTTCCGAGCTCCACGAAAAATCCTCTTGATCTTGCCGCGAACATCTTTTAAATCGAACTTGAACATGACCAGATAGTAACCTTGTTATTCTCAAGAACTCCAATAGACGAATAGGTGGTATCCAACTAATTGGAAGAAGAAGAGGTGCAGAGATTTCTCTTAGAAGTAAATAGAGGAATTGTGTTTTGGTGGCTAGGATAAAGTTCATCAAAATTAGTTCTTACCCTAAAAGGACCATAAGGAAGAATTTATATGAAGAAAGGTTAACCCCTTCTCCAAGTCTTTCCCTATTTACCTTTGTGCTTAATTAATTAAATAATATTTATTTAATTAATTAACACAGTAATTAAATAACCATATATACATTAAATCCAATTTAACATATATATTTAATTAACATAAATAAACGTCGTATGTTTATGTGCATCACCTCTCTATTAATTTAATTAATTAATTCTTTATGAATCTATTCACTTGAATTAAATATTTGAATCTCATTTAAATATTTCTTTCCAACTTAATTTAAATTATAGATCATATCCATAATGAATTACATATTAATCACATTAATATACAATTTCCTCAAATTGATTTGAACAATTTAAATTTTCTCTTTAATATCTTTTAGCGAGCTATCAAGGGGACTTGGCGGACCTGCAGATCAGAAGCTCCAACAATATGAGATTAATTGGCTAAACTCATTAACCAAATTAATCAAACTATGGATGCATTCCACTAGAGACCCACAATTGCACTATTCTCATTGTAGATATATTTATGTGTCCACGAATATAGACTAATAATTGCAAGTTAGTCCTTCATGAGTGTCTATAGCACCAAATGGGTCAAATTACCGTTTTGTCCCGGATTACCTTTGTATTCTTAAGTATCAGTGCTCCTCTAATGAGGATTGACTTTAGCCTCGTAGGGTAGGGTCCATGCGGGTACCCGCTCCGGTTGGGGTGGGAATCCCCAGTTTGACCAGGATGGGGGTCAAACCAGGGACACAAAACAAGTACCTGAACTGGAGACGAGAAGGGTATCCCCGGCCCGTCCCTGACTCCGCCCCGAATATTTTTTTTATTATTTTCAATATAAATATGTGTGTGTGTTTTCAAACAGTAGCTAAAGCTACCTTTTTCTTTTATTTCTTTAATTTTATTTCATAACTTCATATATATGTTTTTTTCCAAACAGTAGCTAAAGCTACTTTTTTTTTTAATTTTTTCACTTTTTTTTAAAAAAATCATATGTTTTTTTTCCAAATGGTAGCTATGTTTCTTTTATTATATATATATATATATATATATATATATATATTACTTTTATTTCATAATTTAATTAAATTTAATTTTTTATTATTAAAATAAAGAAATGCTAAAAAGTTCATTTATTATTCATTCAAATAAATAAAAAAATAATAATACTGCCTATAGCTGAGGCATAGGGAATACGTCTCACATTCTCAACTTCTTGAGGTGTCTTAGGACACTATTCCTTAGACAAATGAACTCCGTGCCTAAAAGGTAATAAACCTTCTTAGAGTTCTATGTCGAATATCGAGTTAATATTTTTTCGTTATAAGTTGCTTGAGACAACGAAAACGTTCTGGTCTTGCGAACCCCTAATGATTTGGATCCCAAGTACATACTGCGTCTTTCCCAAATCTTTCGTTTGGAATTGGGCTGCCAACCATTCCTTTATGTCAGTAGGTACCCTACGTCATTCTCAATGAGTAGGATATCATACACATAAAGTACTAAGAAAACTACTTTATTGTTGATGATTTTCTTGTAGATACAAAAGTTCATCATTGTTTTGATCAAAATCAAAAGATTTGATTGTTGTATAAAATCTAATGTTCCAAGATCTGAATGCTTATTTCAACCCATAAATGGATCAATTCAGCTTGCAAACCTTTTGCTCCTGACCTTGGGCTATGAACCCCTCAGGTTGAGACATAGATGGTCTCTTCAAGGTTACCATTTAGAAAAGCAGGCTTGACATCCATTTTCCATATCTCACAGCCATAATATGTGGCTATGGACAAGAGAATTCTTATAGACTTAAGCATAGCAACAGGAGAAAAATTCATAGTCAACCCCTTCCCACTGTGTATAACCCTTTGTTACAAGTCTAACTTTGAAGGTTTATACCTTTCCATCTACATCTCTTTTTCTTTTGTAGATCTATTTACACTCTATGGGTTTGACCCTTTAGGTGGATCTACAAGCTCCCATGCTAAATTGGAGTACATAGACTCCATTTTAAGATCCATGGCTTTGACTCATTGGTCCTTGTCTACATCATTCATTACCTGTTTATAAGATAACGGATCCTCAACGCCATCATCTGGTATAACAACCCGAGTTTTAGTTAAACCCAAGTAACGGTCAGGTAGTATCACAATCCTCCCACTGCATCGAGGCACTCTCAACGAATGAGAATGAAGAGACTAACCTGAAGTGCTGACTTCTTCAATTTACTCTTACTAAAGGACCAACGACATCAACAACCCTTGTTGATTCTTCAGTAGCTTCACTTAATAATATTTTACTACATGGTTTATGATCTCTCATGTGGTCTTCCTCTAAAAATGTAGCATTTATCGATACAAACACCTTATTTTTTTTAGGGTCATAGAATAGACCACCTCTCGTTTCCTTAGGGTAACCAACATATTGGTATAACTTTGAACGAAGTTTCTGAAGGAACTCTAAAACTAGAGAACCAATGAGTGGAAGAGGATCGTTCCAAACTCCATTGAGAAAGAACACATACATTTACAGTCATACAAAAATAGTTGTGCATAAAGAATAAATTACAGCATGCGTCTTGAGTAGATACAAAGGAATCAAGTATAATACCTTTGAATAACTCTTTCTTCATGTATTTCCCTCGATCAGACTTGAACACGTCCAAATAAGAACTCGAAATGATCAGAACTCAAACTCAACGAGCAACTGGAAGATCCTTGATCACCAACGAGTAGAACTCGATCCTCGATCCTCGAACAAAATAAGACACCGCCTATCCTCGATCCTCGAACAAAATAAGCCCACAACTCAGTGTGAGAATCCAGGAGTTGTGGGCTCTGTATGACTTTGGATAGAGGGAAAGAGGAGGTAAACGATCGAGTATGCGATCAAACGATCATGTAGAATAAGAAGTCTATCATATAGACTTGATACTTGATCGTGTAGCAACGAGTAACTATTGTATAGAAAACTCAATACTTGATCATTTAGGCTCTAAAGCTATCGTTTAGTAAAACACCTTCTACTCAGTAGTGTTTTTATGAGAATGATTCAACCGATAGAATTTTGCACTGAATGATTTGAAAAATAATTTTTCCTTTTATCTCACAGTTACCATAAACCGCAAATAACCTCCCACTCAAGTCAGTTATAGAGAAAAGGAATTATTAATTATCATATAATTAATAAATTATAAATAAATACTATAACTAACTTATCATAACATATTTATAAACAATAGTTTAATATTGCATCATATGCAACATATAGACCATAGATCTTTTTCTATTTTATGGCATTTAATATAAATCATATTTATATTAATCCTCCAATCTAATAATGTATCAAATATATCATATCAATTATATCACATATAATTGAATCAATTTAATTATATCATATACAATCAAATTTCCTCTTGTTAATTTGAACACTTCAAACTAACCTAAAATATGATTCTCAACTTGAACCTATTGAGCTACTAAAGAGACTTTATGGATATGTAGCTTGAAGTTCCAACAGTATGTGAATAACTGACTAAACTCTTTAATCACGATATCTACCATCCGTTAACTGTTGGGTGCTCCACTAAAGACCGACAGTTGCACTCTTCGCACTATAGATATATTTCTGTATAAAACCAATCAACAATGCGATGACCCTTCACAAATCGCTCGTAAGTACAGCTGAGCCAATTTACCATTTTGCCCATGTAGTTACATCTAACTCCTTAAATACCACTGATACCTCTAATAAACAATAAGTCATAGTCCCACTATAACTGAATCCTCTCTTCCTAAGAGAGGGTGTGGCCACTATGTTCAAGACCCGAAATCGGCCCTTAAGGGAGCAATTTATCTACTTACCCCTACTTTAGAGAAGGAGTAAATTTCGTCTTGTATAGCTGAGTTCCCAACTCCTTAATCAGACGAATTCCCAAAATGGTAGGCTTGTTGAGTTGACAATCTGACCACTCTCACCCATACAAATCAAAGGACCGCCTTCATGAGCAGGAGTTCCCAATTCATGATTCAGGTCATGTCACCTATGGTCATCCTAGTGAAATGTAAGTCTCTATTATCAACGACGTTATATAAAGAGACTAATCATTTCGTAGTCTGGTCTTATACAAACTCTTTATATAGACCATTTGTAGCACTTTACAACACTTGTAACATCTACAAAGCGGGTCATATCCATAGTATCACCAGAATAAGGTATCCCTCCTTATCCATCTACTACAGACCATTTAGGTTATTAATTCAAACAAGATTCATCGGTATGTCTCTACATACTTGTTTAAATTTACATAAAATAACCTCGGATCTTAGTTTATTTGATTGAGTAAATGCTTATAAAATAACACTTATTTTATTAATAACAATATATTTACAGAATTTACAAACTACGAGACTACCAGGAGATTTTAGGATACCATTCCCAACAATCTCCCACTTGTCCTAAAGCCTCAGGAGATTAATGTACAATACAAAAACAGTACAAAATACAATAAACTAGGGCGTACACTATACCCCAGTAACATCTCTCAGTTGCCCTAGATAAGGTGCCGCATATCCCGTAGACCCAAATTCTCTAAATGACCCTTGAACACTTTAGCTGTGAGAGCCTTTGTAAATGGATCAACAACGTTGTGCTTTGACGCGATCTTCGTGACAATCGCAACACCACGATGCACAATCTCCCAAATCAAATGATACTTCCGTTCTATGTTCTTGCCTCTTTGGTATCTCCAAGGTTCCTTAGAATTTTCCACAGCCCCGTTGTTATCAAAATAAAGTGTGTTCGACAAAGACATATTTGGTACAACTTCCAAATCAGTAAGGAACTTCATAAGCCAAACAGCCTATTTAGTGGCGATGCTTCACCATACTATAGCTCTTCATTTAGAGTGAACACTGACCCTGATGTTGATTTCCGAGAATCTCTATCAGTCTGAAGTCAGAGTCTATGTATCCTGTAAAGATCAAATCCTTATCTCTATACACGAGCATATAGTGCCTCATTCTCCGAAGATACTTGAGGTCGTTTTGACCACCGTCCAGTGATCTAATCCTAGATTGGACTGATAACGACTGACAATCCCTACTGTATAGAAAATGTCAGGTGTAGTACATAACATTGTATATATAAGGCTACCAACAACATTCTGATCAAAGCCATAAGATTTGATCACAATATCAAATCTTATATTCCAAGATCGAGATGCTTGTTTCAGTCCATAAATGGACCGATTAAGCTTGCAAACCTTTTGCTCTTGATCTTGTTCAATGAAATCCTTCTGGTTGAATCATGTAGATGGTCTCTTCAAGATTACCATTCAAAAAGGCAGTTTTGATATCCATTTGTCATATCTCATAGTCATGATATGTGGCTATGGACAGAAGAATCTTGATAAACTTTAACAAGACAACATGTGAGAAGTTTCTTCATAGTTCACTCCTTCAACCTGGGTATAACCATTTACTACAAGTCTAGCTTTAAAGGTCTGTACCTTTCCATCTACACCTCTTTTCCTCTTATAGATACATTTACAACCTATAGGTTTTACCCCATCAGGTTGATCTACAATCTCCCAAATAGAATTAAAGTACATAGACTCCATTTTTTGATTCGTGGCTTTAATCCATTCATCCTTGTCAACATCTTCCATTGCTTGCTTATAAGATAATGGATCCTTAAAACCATCATCAGATATGATGTTTTGGGCTTCTATTAAACCCATGTAGCGTACAGGTGGGTTCATAACCCTCCCACTACGTCGAAGCAATCTCAACTCTTGAGATGGATGACTAGATGAACTAATATCAAAACCCTTGTTGATCTATCAGCCTGTTCAACAACTCTTGTTGAAGTCTCAACAGTCTCATTAGAAATCTCATTTAAAACAAGTTTACTTCGTGGCTTATGATCCCTCACGTGGTCTTCTTCTAAGAAGGTAGTGTTTGTCGATACAAACACTTTATCCACACTTGGATCATAGAAGTATCCACCTCTCATTTCCTTGAGGTAACCTAAAAATAGGCACACTTTTGAACGAGGTTCCAACTTTTTGGGGTTTGCCATAAGCACATGGGCTAGACATCCTTATATCCTGAAATGACGTAAACTACCTTTACGACCTCTTCATAACTCAAAAGGTATTTCAGAAACTCTTTAAGGGAACGTTGTTCAAAATATAAACTGTAGTCTCTACTATATATCCTCAAAACGAGTCTAGAAGATGAGCATAACTCATCATAGACCGAACCATGTCCAACATGGCTTTGTTTCTGCTTTTTGATACACTATTCTACTAAAGTGTACCTGAGGCTGAAAGTGGGGACGTGATTCCATGTTCTATCATATAGTTCTGGAATCTTAAGTCCATATACTCTCCACAACAATCAGATCGTAGTGTTTTTATCTTTTTACCTAACAAGTTTTCAACTTCAGTCTTGTACTCCTTGAACTTTTCAAGAGCTTCAGACTTATGTTACATTAGGTATAGATACCCAAATCTAGAATAATCATCTATGAAAGAGATGAAATATTCATACCCACCTCGTGCTCTTACATTCATCGGACCACAGAAGTCAGAATGTATAAGCTCCAAAGTTTCCTTGGCTCTATAACCTTTTCCAGTAAAAGGTCGTTTGGTCATTTTGCCCTCAAGGCATGATTCAGATATTGGTAAAGAGTTTTCTTCTAAACCATTTAGAAGTCCACTTTTCACCAACTTCTCAATTCTATTGAGATTGATGTGACCTAACCTTAGATGCCAAAGATGGACATTTTCTTTAGGAAAAATTCTCGGTCTTTTTACAGTTGTTGTTGTTTTGAACAATTCAGTATTGAGCACAACTTTTATGACTAACGGCCTTAGTACATACAAGTTATTTTCTATTGAACCAAAACCTAACTCTGTTTCATTCTTAAAAATATACAATTTATTCTCAGAGAAGGAAATGGAATAATTTTGTTCAATTAGACAAGAAACAAAAATTAGGTTCCTCTTGATATGAGGAACTACATATATATTATCCAATAACAGATATCATTTCTTGTCCAAAAATAACTTAAGCTTGCCTATAGCAACAACTGAAAAGGCTTCACCAGTACTGAATCTAAGAGACATCTCTCAAGCTTCCAACTGTTTTCAGGAATTAAATCCTTGATGGGAAGAACACATGTGATTAGTAGCCCCTGAATCAATTATCTAGACAGAATCATCATTCTCTACTAAGCACGTCTCCAAGACAAATAAATCATATTTATCGTCTTTGAATTTATTCCTTTTCTGAAGAGTAGTGGGATCAGTATCAGAACCCATATTACAAACTCCAAGTTTCATCTCAGAGGACAATCCTCGTCGATGAACTTCACCAAAGTTGGCAAGAATTGCTTTCTCTGTTAGTCCCTTGACATTCAATGTGGACTAGAGATTATCTTGGGAACTAACACTATTGGTTTCATTGTCATCAATCCCATTTTTCTTGGATAGTGAGAACTTTCATTCATACGATTTTCGCATTGATTCCATGATCTCATGTGCAATGACCATGTTCTCAAACCTTTTGACCAATGCATTAGGGGTTGGGACTTGATGACAATCCTCATTCATGACAACTTCGAGGTCGTTACCACGAAAAATGTTTTAATGGATTCTTTCAATGTCATGTAATTAAAACCGGTCAAATTTGAAAAGGCAACTAACGGAAAATCAATATTTGACATTTTGCTGAAAAAATAAACATATTGATCTACATTAGATTTTAGCATAACTCTTAAAAAATCCAATCAGTTTTAGTAAAATCTAAATGAATCCCACTTAACATCTAATTTTGCAATGATGCTTCAGTGATTTAGGACAAAAGCCATCCAAGGGTAGTTAATTTCTTCTTTCACTGAATTGAGACACTCTCAACAAACCATTATGTCAGAATAACTATCATTCCTATAATGATTAGTCATCATCTATTTGGTCAATAAATCATTAACTTGCTTAATGATTTCCCATAAGTGTGACCCTTCATTTTAGATCCTAGAGTTCCGCTCAAATGAGCCAACCGACGGGAAAAATCGATTGGGGCAAAAACTAAAGCAACCCTATCCATATCTGGAGTTCGCCTTAATATTGGCCAACTGCACAAACCATCCGAAGGAGGACGCTCCCAGGGTGCCTCGAGGCCATGCAAGAAGGTCTCACGGTGAAAACTAATGAAAGAGACCGTAGGACATGTTGACACACATCCTTCTCCTATTTACTATAAATACTCTCTCCATTCACCTTGATATTGACTCATGCAAACACCATCCGAAAGGGGATGCTCTCAGGGCACCTTAAGGCCAAGCATGAATCTCACGGTGTGAATATTAAGGGAGAAATGTGAGTGGAAAAATGACATATCATATATATTTTTTCCTCCCACTGAGTATTTTAACAACGTAGGGTTTAATTTACTTAGGAAAAATACGGCTAATTATTTTTACTAAGTGATTGTTTAAGTTTGTCCAAAAGAAACACTTACTTTGGAAAGTTAAACAATTTTGATTAACATTCATTAAACACTTTAACAAATATTAATCAACAATTGCATGCTTGTAACAAATCTATCTAATTCATCTTTCTGGGTAGGTTCCCAGATAGGGGTGTTCCGTTTCCGTCAGCTTAAATACCCTAGCCTAGCCAGAACCTGCCTTAGACAAAAGGTCCCTTATAGATATATTTGCAACAAATTTAATCTTTTATTGAAATCAATTTAATCCTATTGAACCGATTTAAAAGATTAACCTAATTTCTAATCTCATTAGAAATTTGTGAACTTAGGTCTATCTCAATCATATTTTAAAACTATTTTAAAAAATGATTTATACCTAAGTTTGCATGCAACTCTTGGTTATTGATTTTAATTCTAATTTCATTTAATTTATAACACTTATAAAGTAAATGAAACAATTAAAACCAATCATTGCAAGCTAGACATACATAAGTTATTTATAACAATTATAAATTAACCTAAGGTAGTATCATGCTTCATGCAATGTTCATTCATTACTAATATATAACATTTATATAACTAAGTAATGAACCATGTCATAGCATACATTCCATACAACCATTCAACCTTATATTATAACACTTATAATATATATGATGCATGGATATGCTATGATGCATGCATACATATAGTATAACTCTTATATTATATGATGTATGAGTATGCTTTATGTAATTTAAATCATGCATACTAATATATTATCACATTTATAATATAAATTGATGCATAAAAATAAATGCATAACCTATGGTGGGTTTTAAAACTATATGACGTACACTATGGCATATAAAATAAACATACATCACATATATATTTAACTAAAGCTAATGGACCAGGATAGACAATCTCAAAAACCGGAAATTAAAGGCTAACTTATTACAAAATTAAGTCTACCGGTTTGGAACATGTGAACTGGGTCTTGAACCGCTCGCCTCGAGAACCCTTGTAGCTGATCATGTAGCAAACGCCTGATCATCGAGCAGTGAGGCATTGAGTATAGATGATCGTTTATATGCAATCGTGTAGCTTAAAACTATGCGATAAGCATGAAAGTCTATATGATCGTGTAGAGTGCTCGAGTAACGTTTACTATATGATCATGTAACTAATGACTATGCGATAAGCATGATAGTCTACATGATCGTGTAGCGTGCATCGAGTATCGTATACTATCCGATCGTTTAGCTAATGACTATGTGATGAGTATGATAGTTTACACGATCGTTTATCATGCAAGCTTGCATCGAGTATCAAATACCGCAAGATCATCTACCCATCGAGCGCTTATGCGATTGCAGCCAATGCAACACGATCATGTAGCAAACTCTACACGATCGCATAACATTAGCTATGTGATCGTTTAACAAATGCTACATGATCGTGTAGTAAACTCTACATGATCGCATAACAAAATCTAAACGATCGTTTAGCTTTAGCTACATGATGTGGCAACCTTTGTTTCATCTTCTCTATCGAACGCACTGCAACCTTTCTTCTAAATCCACACGAGCGACTTAAAACTTAACGAATAAAGACTCGATTGCAATTTATTGCCCAAAAATACAAGGGCCCTTACAAATTAACTTTGTAAATTAAACAAAAAGCCATAAAACAGAGACGTCTATCCCGTAAACATTCATCAACAAACATCCACAAAGATCTATCACATAAATTCAATGCAAAAATTAAAACCCACAAGAACCGTAAATAACTTCAATACAAAAATGGAATTTGGAATCAGAACTACAACCTGACTCTGATACCAATTGAAGGAAATTCGACATGAGGATATTCTTGAGCGGAAGCGGATCGTCCAAATTCCATTAATTATCGAATATAAAATTTACATTAAACACACAAAAGATATATGCATTTAACATTAAATTATAGCATGCTTTAAAAAGAAATAAGTTCAAGAGAAATCACCTTTGAAGAATCTTTCTTCACGAATCCCTCGAACAATCACGAACGGAACTCCTTCCTTGCTAATCTCCTTCTTCCTGCACGGACACTATCAATCAAGAACCCTTTGTCTCTTTTGGGATTCAAAGACTCAGGCAGGAGTTGTGAGCTTTGCTTGAGTCCTAGGAAGAGGGAAGGAGATGGAAAGAATGAGATGGGAGTTTTTTCTCAGAGAATTTTTCTCTATAAAAAATTGGATGCTTGAAGAGAATGATTCTCCCTCAACCCACTTGAAACTCAGGTTTGTTATTGAGAGAATAATGGGAATGAAGTTATAACTCCTTCCCTTTTATTAATTTCAAATAAATTAATAAAATAAAATATATAATAACTACTTTATTATATATACACTATATGTTATATCAAATATAACATATAGCCTATAGTTTTATATTGCATCAAATACAACATAAACTATAGATTTTATTCTCTCTTAACTATACGTGACATTTAATATAAATCACATTTATATTAAATCTATTTATATGAATCCGGTCTATATAAATGATATTTGGATCATATCGAAATATTTTATTCCTCTCAAAATAAATCATATTTATATTTAATTACATGAATCTCATTCATATAATTGGTATTTGAATCATATTCAAATTTCTCTCATAATGTATCAAATACATTATAATTAATTATATCATATGTAATTAACTCTCTCAATTAATTTGAACACTTCAAATTAATCCAAAGATTAAATCCCTGTTGAGCTACAGTGGGGACCTTATGGACCTGTAAATTGAAGCTCCAACGGTACTCGGAGAATTAATTAAACTCTTTAATTAAATCTTAACATCCTTTAACTGTCGGTCACTCCACTAAAGACCGACAGCTGCACTCTTCGCACTACAAATAAATTTCTGTGTCCATTAGGTATAACCAATCAACAATGCGATGACCCTTCACAAATTGCTATTAAGTACAACTGGGCCAAAATACTATTTTGCCCCTGTAGTTATATCTAACTCCTTAAGTACCACTGATTCCTCTAATGAACAATAGGTCATAGTCCCACTATGACCAAGTCCTCTCGGGCCAGGAGAGGGTATGGCCACTATGTTCAAGACCCAGAATCAGCCCTTAAAGGAAAAATTTATCTACTTGCCCATGCATTGGGGAAGGAGCGAATTTCGTTTTGTGTAGCCGAGTTCCCAGCTCCCCAACCAGACGAATCCCCAAAATGGTAGGCTTGTTGAGTTGGCAATCTGGCCACTCTCACCCATACAAATCAAAGGACCGCCTTCATGAGCAGGAGTTCACAACTCACTCAGGATTCATGTCATGTCACCTATGGTCATCCTAGTGAAATGTAAATCTCTATTATTAACGGTGTTATATAAAGAGACTAATCATTTCGTGGTTTAGTCTTATACAAACTCTTAGTATAGGATACCCCCGCTCGTATGTCTCCACATGAATGATTAGGATCAGATCATTTGTAGCACTTTACAACACTTGTAACACCTACAAAGCAGGTCGTATTCGTAGTGTCACCAGGATAAGGTACCCAACCTTATCCATCTACTACAAACCATTTAGGTTATCATTTAAATAAGATCCATCTGTATGTCTCTATATACTTGTCTAAATTACATGAAATAACCTCGGATCTTAGTTTATTACATTGAGTATATGTTTATAAAATAACATTTATTTTACTAACAATAATATGTTTATCAACAATATGTTTATACAGAGTTTACAAACTACGAGATTACAAGGAGATTTATGATACCATTCTCAACCGAACCTTCTTTAAACTAGCTAAGTTGCTTCAATCTTCAATTAGATCACCACAAAATCTCTATACTATCCTCTTGCAAGGATTGTGTGGTCGAAACACTAAATTGAGTTGGTTTTGATAGAACTAAAGAGGGTTTGTTGAGGGTTTCAAATTCTGTAATTTTTTTAAAAAAATTCTGAATGCTTAACTAATCATTCAACCTAACACTCCAATTTATAAAGCTTTCAACATGCAATCTCAAAGCTTGCATGAAGGCCAACTCTTTCTTCATGAATTGAGTGGAATTGGATGAATAAGGTGCTTGCATCTTAGTGGAGATTTCCAACTTTTGGAAATTTCCCTTTTGTTTTTCAAATTGTATTTTCAAAATTGATTTCTAAAATCAATTTAATAAATAAACTAATTTATTTTTTAATTAGTTTTATAAAAATGAATTCAATTAATTAATTTTGTAAATTTAATATCTAATATTAAATTAATAAAACACCAATTTCACTATAATGGATTTATTTTCGTATAATTAATATTTAAATTATAATTTAAACATTAATCAATTCTCCAATTTTTTTTTAATTTTGATAAAATTAAACATTTCAATTGTCTCGAATACAATTAATAGAAACCCTAATTAAATTTGAACATTTCAAATTCTAAGCCCTAGTTTCAAATCTCATTACAATTATCAATTTACTAATCTAAATTACGAGTTTGTAGAGGGACCTTATGGACCTACAGATCATGAGCTCCAATGATTTGCAATTAATTGGTTAAACTCTTTAAACCGAATTAATCATAATTCGTTAACTACCAAGACATTCCACTATAGCTCGATAGTTGCACTCTCATCACTATAGATATATTTTTGTCCATTTTAACCATAATCGGTAAGTCAATCCTTCACAAGTCGTTCGTATTTACATTTGGGTTAAAGATTACCATTTTACCCATGTAAATACATCTTGCTCCTTAAGTTCCCACTGATCCTTCATTGAATAACTAATTTATAGTCTAACTTATAAACCATAACCCTCTCTTTCATGAGGAAGGGGGGGGGGGGGGCGTTGTTCAAGGTAAGACATTAGCGCTTAAGAGAACAACCGATCTGCTAACCCTAAGTCAGGTAGGAGTGAATTTCATATTGCAAAGCTATGTCCCCAACTATCTATCCGGTCTTATCCCCAAATTGGGAGGCTTATTGAGCAGTGTTATTAGACTACTCTCATCTATGCAGATCAAAGGATAATCCCGAACAAACAGGAGTTCATAGTAAGCTCAAGATTAAGATTGAGTTACCCTAGGTCATTGAGTTTGAAATAGTCACTTTTAATAGTAAATGGTTGTTATAAAGAAAAGTGACTATTTCGAGGTCCGGTTTTATGCAAACTCATTGCACAGGATGCCCCCACTCACATGTCTTCAAGTGAATGATTTTTAGATCACATCATTTGTATCAGTATACAAAATGGGCCACATTCAATAGTGTCATCAGGATGAGGTATCCAATCTCATCCATATACTTATAGACCATTTTTGGCTACATACTAAAACTTGATCCTCTTTTATGTTGCCACATAAAGTTAAAGTATTCATGTTATAACTGTGGATTTGTTTATTGGATTTTTATAAAAGAATGCAATATCAATAATAATTTATTGAATAAAATACTCAACAATATTTTTATTGATAAATAGAAGGTGTTAACAACATTTACGAACTGCGAGTTTAGGACATTTCCAACATATTCGACATTACTTCAATAAAGTTGTTATTGAATCTATAAATTGCACTTATGAAGTATAAATCCAATATACTAAGATCCACGACTATTATATGGATCAGGTTCGAGTAAATAGCCAAAACAGTCTATACTATACGAATAAGGTTAGGTGCCCTATTCTGGTAACATTATTGGATGCGGCCCCCACTCTGTAGTTGTTATAAGTTGTTGTAAATGTGCTATAAATGAAGTGATTCTGATTCGTTCATGATTGAAATGAGAAGTGGGAGCATCCTATGCAATGAGTTTGTGTAAGATCGGACCAAGAAATAAGTCACTCTTACTTTATAATATTGTTTACTGTTTAAGACTTACTATCGCTTAGATGACCTAGGTAACTCGATCTTAATCCTGAGAAAACTATGAACTCTTGTTTATTCGGGATTATCCTTAGATTTGCATAAGTGAAGGTTGGCTCAACAGCGCCGGTTCAATAAGCCTCCCATTTCAGGGGTAAGACCAGGTAGATAACTGGGGATATAGGGTGCAATAAAGAATTCATACCTACCCGATTTAGAGATAGGAGAAAGATTGTTCTCTTAAAGTACTGAATCCAGGTCTTGAACAAGGGGCCCCACCCTCTCATTGGCCCGAGAGGGATCTGATTTAGTGATTGGATCAAAAACCAATTATTCATTAGAGGATCAATGGAACTTAAGGAGCAGGATGTAATATCGGGGTTAAAACAGCATATTGACCCAACCATTATTACGAACAATTAGTGAATGGTCAACTTATTGATTATGGTTAAACCAAGTGGACACACATATATCTACATTGAGGAAAGTGTAACTATCGAGCTATAGTGGTGTGACTTGATAGTTAACGAATACTGATTAATTTGGTCTAAAGAGTTTTAGCCAATTAATCTTAAATCGTTGGAGCTCATGATCTGTAGGTCCATAAGGTCCTTCTACTAGCTCATAAAACATGAACACCTTGAATTAATAAATTGAGTGAATTTGAAGTGTTCAGATTGAATTTCAAATTGAAATGTTCAAATTGAAATTAGGGTTTGAATTTGAATAAGTTCAAATTCAAATTAGGGTTTGTACAATTATATTCGATATAATTAATCAAAGTTTAATTTATCGAAATTAAACAAAATTGGAGAATTTATTATATTTAAATATTGATTTAAATATTAATTACACAAATAGAATTCATGTTTTAATTTAATTGTGATTAATTTAATATTTGATATTAGATTATTATTTATTTAATTAATTAAAATTAAATTAATTTCTCACTTTATTTAAAATTTCAGAATTTGAAATTTTGATTTTGATTTTAAGTGATTTTGAATTAATTGAAATTAAAAACAAATAAAAGAGAAAATGGAAATTTGAAAATAAAAAGTGGAAACACCTCACTGAATTTCAATTACACAACTTGCCCATTGAATTTCAAGTGATTGAAGTGTCAATGTTGCTGGACTTCAGTGCTTGCATGTGAATTAAATATAAAACCTCTTCAATTTGTAGATGTGAGAAGAGTTTTTGTAGCTGCAAAAGTTCTTGTTGCAGTGTTCTTCTTCTTGACAAAAACCCACTCTTTTCCCTTCACAAATTCACTCTAATTTGGAGTTCCACCACTCAAATTCAAGGCTAATAATAGTAGAGAAGGTCTCTTAGTGGTTCACTATTGAATTAGAGCTGGAATCACATGAAGAGCAACTTGGAATTGGGAGAATTCATCAAAGGTATGTTGTTAAGAAATCATCTTCTTAAATTTCTGTTTAAGCATGCTTTTAGAACTCAAATTAAATGTATTAGACTGCCTATTGATTCTGTTTGCTTCCATTACATACTAGTTTATCCTAATGGAACCCTTGTGGGACTTCTTGGAATGGGCAACATTTGGCTCTCCTTCTACCTATCCCTTACCTTTCATAACGGACTGATAAGTCTATAACTCATTAAGAAAGGTAGTTATAGTGTACCGTATTTTGTTCATAACTGCATTGCTATGGAAATGATGGAAAATCTTCGGAAGAGATTCCAAAATAAAGGACACCTGACTCTACTCGTCGATGATCACACCGTTCATTTCGGCAACATTGAACTAAACCATCAAGTCAAGAACATATTCTTTCATTGATTGCCCTTTCTTCATGCGTAAATTATAAACATATTGAGGGCCTCGTGCCAGATTTGAATGGATGGTTGTCCAAACATCTGGAGGGATTCTATGATCTGACACACAGACATCATGGCCTCATGCTTCTTGGTAAGAACTGTTGGGGTTGATGCCCTAAAGTCTCGTGTCCTATAGTTTGTAAACAGTATATACGAATACCTGTAATTGTTAATATATGATATTTACTTCAAATCTTGTTATTTTGCTCATTTACTTGTTTTATTTGTTATACCACAAACCAATAAACACAAAATCCCCGGTTATCTGTATGTGACTCAAGCATGTATGTGGTGATATACAAGTGGATCATGTCTTGAGTGATAACCAAAATGGTTTGTAGTATATGGATGTAGGAGGGAAACTTTATTCTGGTAATGTGACGGATGCGGCCTGCTTTGTAGAATGGTCACAAGTGCTGTGACTTGCCACAGATGGTCTGATCCTCATCATTTGTGTTGAGGACATGCGAGCGGGGGCGTCCTATACAAAGAGTTTGTATAAGACCTGACCACGAAATGTTAATGTCTCGTTATATAACACCATTCATGATAGAGACTTCACTTCACTAGGATGACCATAGGTAACATGACCTTAATCCTGAGTAAGTTAGGAACTCCTGCCATTGAGGGCAGTCCTTTGAATTATATGGGTGTGAGTGGCCATGTCGCCGATTCAAACCTACCATTTTGGGATACGTCTGATTTAGGAGCTGGGAACTCAACTACACAAGATGGAATTCACTCCTTTCCCGAGGTAGGGGTAAGTAGATAGATGGCTCCCTTAAGGGCTGATTCCGGGGCTTGAACGATGTGGCGCCACACACCTTCTCTTGGCCCGAGAGGTGTTCACACATAGTTGGACTATGTTGTATTGTTCATTAGAGGAATCAATGATACTTAAGGAGTGAGATGTAACTACATGGGCAAAAACGGTAAATAGGCCCAACTGTACTTACGAGCATCTGTGAAGGGTCATCGTACTTATGATTGATTATATCCAATGGACACAAAAATATATCTATGGTAAAAAGAGTTCAGTTGTTGGTCTTTAGTGGAATCACTGATAGTTAATGGATGGTGAATCTCGTGGCTAAAGAGTTTAGTCAGTTATTCACGTACCATTGGAGCTTCGAGCCATAGGTCCATTAGGTCACCTAAATAGCTTGGATAAAGTCGAGAACCAGTGTTTGGGTTAATTTGAAATGTTCAAATTGACAAGAGGAAGTTCAATTATATATGATATAATTGGTTAAATGTATGAGATACATTGTTTTGGAGGAAATTAGATATAAATATGATTTATTTCAAGTAGAGAAAAAATACTGTAGTAGATATATGATATCAAACATAGGATATAAATATAATATAATTATATTTATTAATTAAATTAATTATTTAATTATTAACCAATTAATTCACGTTTGAACGTGGGAACATGGGGCCGCAAAGGTTAAGGTAACCGGTAGGTTAAAGTTTAAAAATCATTTTCATTTTGAAGAATTAATTCACTTGTGTTTTTTTTATATCCTGCACCCAAAAGAATTCGTGAAAGAGTGATCACGAGAGCCTATATGATAGAATCTCATTCGTCTAAATGATCGTCTAGTTCATGCGTTCCCTAAACGATCGTATACCACTTTCCTAAACGATCATGTAGTTCTACTATACGATAAGCGTCTCTGCTATACGATAGCAGAGTTCTTCTCATCCGCACTTATCGTCTGCACGAAGTCTTCTCCTCCGTTCTCTACCAAACTCACCAGAGCCCACTCTTGTGGTTTTTGACGTCGAGGATACTTGGGTTTCCCTTGTGGTGGTGTTGTCCTTGCGGCCTTGTTCGTGTACGTTCGAATCGTGCAGTAATAGTCGACAGACTCGCCGGGTGTTGGTAGATCGGTGGGAGTTTTCCACTGCTGTAGATTCATTCATACGAAGATAGTCTTCCTCTGGTATGAACCCCTTTCTTTATGTTTTATCGTATTCTAAGCATGCTGTTGATGAGTTTAATATGCATAACTGTTAGTATAGAATGTATATCGTTTATGTTCCGGTCATTGTGAAATCAGAGCGATCTAAGCTCGCTCATGGAACTCTCGGTATGAGATCGTTCAAGAACATCAGACAGACTTGCCAAGATGTAGACTCGGGTCCTGTCATTGGCCTTCATCCAACGGTCATGATAATCCTTCAACGCTTGAGATGCATTGTGAGCGGAAAGGGGAGAATATTCCTCCGTCAAGATGAACTGCAGATCATTAATAATCAAAATCGTATTCAGGTTAGATTTTCATATCGCATAGTTTTCACCGATTAATTTTTCATATTTAAGCAAGGAAATGATTGTAGAAGACATGCTGAAATGAATAACAAACAATTGACCATATTAGTTATATTTGTCTTAACCCATTACTTAATTATCCAATCAATTAAGCAAAAACACATATGATCATAGAACCCTAATTAAACTAATGATTTAGTTTTTGTAACGATACTTCAAAGGTTTAGAGCAATAGCCACCAACAACTACTCCTCCCTTGAATTGAGACAATCTTTGCCAATAACTAATACCATAATAACTCTTATTCCTATAGTTTTTAGCTAATGTTGTTTCGGTCAAGGATTTATTAACTAGCTTAATTCATCCCGTAAGTGTGACCTTCCCATTTTCGGATCTCAAAGGTACGATTCAATAGGTTACCAAAAGGAAAGACAATTGTTGAAGATTAACCTAAGAAACCCTATCCATTGTTGGAGTTTGCATTGTTCCGACTTCTATGATCAGGCCCTCCGAAGGGATGGTCGCTCCAGGACGACACGTAAGCGGACCATAGGAATCTTACAGTGCAACCTAATGGAGGAGACCGTAGGATACATTGACATGCGTCATTCTCCCACTTATTATGAACACTTTCCCCATTCACCTTGCTATTGACCCATGCAAACACTTTCTGAAGGGAGGCCGCACCCAGGGTGACATGAAGTCGAGCATGGATCTCACGATTTGAACTCTTAGAGACATGAAAGCTAAAATTTGATATATCACATATACTAATTTCCTCCCACTAAAGTATTTTAATATTTTTAGGATCTTATTATACTTAGTTAAAAATCGGGCAATAAATTTATCTAAGTCCTTTTAATTTGCTCAATATAACACTTAGATTGAAGAATTTAATAACACTTGATTTTATTTATTAAACTCTTTAATAAAATCAATCATTTATTGCATGCTTATAAAATATTTACCCAATTCACCTTCCAGGTCGGTTCCCAGGTAGAGGTGTTTCGTTTCCATCAGCTTAAATACTCCTGCCTAGACATAACGTTCCTTAGACAAAGGTCCCTTATGGGCAATTAGTTTATAAATTTAATCTTTTAATCCTATAAAAACAAATTAAAAGATTAACCTATTCCTAATCCCATTAGAAATAACATAAGTCTAGGTTGATCAATTTTAAACTATTGAAAAATTAACTTGGACCTATGTTTACATGCAACTTTTGATTATAGATTTTTATATATCTCATTAAAAACATAACACTTATATTTTAATGTTTTATTAAAACCTATAAATTTTTATCTAATGACATTGAATAAATATGACAGTTATATTTATCTAAGTAATGTCATGCTCAATGCAAGTTCCATTTTTCATTTGATAAATATAACACTTACATTAACCATACATGAAAAATAAGCATTCACATACATCATTCTACCATTCATTATAACAATTATAATACAGCATGATGCATGAACATGCTTAATGTGATCATACATCCTTATAACATAACACTTATATTATGATGCATGGACATGCTCATTTAATCATGCATCCATAAAATATAACCCTTATATTTAATTATGATGCATGGGCATTTATCGTAAGGTGGAAATTTTTTAATCTATATGACATACAATATGTAATATGAACTCAAACATTAATATAAACATACATCCAATGCATAATTAAATCAATTTAAACAACAAAAATTGGACCAATTTGGGTGCTCTAATGCAAAAAGGTAATTAATTAAATTAATATAACTAATATATTAATTTAATTAATTAATACAAAGAACAAAACAAAGCAATTGGGTCAAAAAATTTCTGTTGCTTCATCTTTACACGTGCGTCACTTCTCTCCATCACTCACTTGGAGCGTCGCGATGTCGAGGGCCAGCGTCGCGACGCTACGATTCCCTTGCATTGCGCCTCGCCTTTCAACGTTGCAACATTGTGACGCTAAAAGGCAAAATGCCTCCTTTTTGTGCGTTTTCTGCTCTAGACTTGCCACTAACACCTTTGTTTCACCCGATCTCTTCAGCAATACTTGCTCTTTCGATCGACATGGACTTATAAACTTGAAACAAGAATTAAAATGCCCAAAAATACAATGGGCCCTTACATTTTAATCATTTTGGAGATGGGAAACTAAGAGGGAACCATTCTTACCTTTGAAGATTCTCGAGCTCCGCGAAAAATACTCTCGATCTTGGCACAAAATGCTTATAAATCAAACTTGAACACAACCACGAGAATAACCTTGTTATTCTCAAGAACTTCAATAGACGAATGAGTATCCAACTAACTAGAAGAGGAAGAGGAAGTAATAGAGAGATTTCTCTTAGAGAGTAAAGAGAGGATTTGTGTTTTGGTGGCTAGGGTAACGTTCACCAAAATCAATTCTTGCCCTAAAAGGGCCATAAGAAAGAATTTATATGGAAAATGGTTAACCCCTTCTTCAAGTCTTTCCCTATTTACCCTGTGCTTGATTAATTAAATAACATTTATTTAATTAATTAGCATATTAATTAAATAACCATCTATAAATTAAATCCAATTTAACGTATATATTTAATTAACATAAACAAACATTGTATTTTTAATTTAATTAATTAATTCTTTATGAATCTAATTCACTTGAATTAAATATTTGAATCTCATTCAAATATTTCTCTCCAACTTAATTTAAATTATAGATCACATCCATAATCGATTACATATTAACAACATTAATATACAAATTCATCAAATTGATTTGAACAATTCAAATCATTCCTCTTTAATATCCTTTGGCGAGCCAATAAGGAGACATGGTGGACTTGCAGATCAAAAGCTCCAACAATATGAGATTAATTGGCTAAACTCATTAATCAAATTAATCAATATTCGTTAACTATGGGTACACTCCGATAAAGACCCATGGTTGCACTATTCTCATTGCAGATATATTTTGTGTTTACAAATATAGACCAATGGTTGCAAGTTAGTCCTTCACGAGTGTCCATAACACCAACTGGAACAAATTACCATTTTACCCTTGAGTTACCTTTGTATTCTTAAGTACCAGTACTTCTCTGATGAACAACCTGTTTATGGTCAAATTAATAAATAGAATCCCCTTTCGGGCCAATGAGTGGGTAGGGCTCTTTGTTCAAGTCCTGGAGGTACCACTTAAGGAAACACTCATCTACTTATCCTAAAATTGGGAATGAGTGAATTCTATCTTGTATTGTTATATTACAAGCTCCTCACTCGGTCTTGTCCCCAAAATGGTAAGGTTATTGAGTCGAAAAACTGACCACTCTCACCCGTACAAATCAAAGGGCAATCTCACGCGAGCAGAAGTTCATAATACACTAAGGATTAAGACTAAGTTGCGTAGGTTATCCAATTGAAATACGAACCAAACTAGTTAACGACATTACATCTAGTGGTTACTATTTTCGCGGTCCGATCATATGCAAATTAATTACATAAGATACCCCCACTCACGTGTCACCTACATGAACACATTGGATCATTTCATTTGTATCAAATAAAAAGTGAGTTGTATCCATAGTGTCACTAGGATAAGGTACCCAACCTTATCCCTATACTATAGACCCTTTAGGTTGTTTCTTGAACATCGATCCCTATATGTCTCCACATACAGTTCAAGACTCATAAGGCAACCTTGGATGTTAGTTTATTGAATTTAGGGCTATTAAGAAAAAATAGAATACAACACAATCAATAACATTTATTGAATTAACATCGATAACTCTTTATTTATGACGGTCAATTGATAACATTTACTATCTACGAGTTTTAGGGCATAAAACCCAACAATCTTGTCTTAATTTAACACCACCTAGCATGCTAATTTTTCAATTAGTGTTTCTAAGGCTGCCATTTAGCCCACTTACTAAGGATTAAGCTGAACTCTTCAGCTTAACTTCATTGCATGGGGCTTGCGATCACTTAAGTGCTTTTCCTGGTCATCACATACTCCTATCCATCATCGCATCCTCCACGGCAACCTCGTTTGCTAACTTTTATGACTCTCGACCAACACTTACTTTGAAACCCTTCTAACACACTGCCTTAGCATATTCTTAGAATGTTTACTTAGGCAACTGGCCGCTTACACAATGCCTACATTGATCCTCCCAATTTTAGATGAGATTGGTCATATATTTTCCCTATACCAACCTCGATTATTCTTTCTCACCCGAGAGCCATCTTACTTCTTCCATGGCCTTGCTCGTACAACATGGCTATACTTAGCCGTAATGTTCCCTTCTTGAACTTCTAGCCACATAGAATTGGAAAGTTTGGTCGCGTAGCTTGTCATAACTTCATCGCATGGAATTCTCTGTTTTCTCCTAAGTGTTAATTCCTCTCTACTTCACTCAACAGATTAACATTCCAAACTTAATGTTGTTCTTGCCCTCTAAGTACTCGAGAGCATTACTTCCCAACACTTAGAATATTTTTCCCTTACTCAACCTTACATACATACACATTAAGCTTTTCATACACTTCAACTAATACAAAAATCATAAGTACATACTTACAAGAACTTAAATACATAATTAAGGGACTTAAACATAATTAACTAGTAAAACAAAGCTAGGGGTCTACAATTTTGATGGTTCTAAGACTGTATGAGTCATGATACCTGATTATAGAGGATATGTGAACATATGACTGTCCTACTTGAAGTATGTTATAAGTATGAGCATGGTTTTGTTTTATAAGATATTTTATAAGAATGTATGAGCATGATCTAGATCTTATTTGACATGTATGAGGATGTATGAGCTTTATGTTATGTTGTTGTGTGGGACTCTGTTCTATGATGCATGATATTTATGTTAGTGATAATTGCCCCATTCCTGTAATCATTTACCCACCAAAGGTTTCTAATCTCCTTCGGGATATCACTAGAGGTTAGTGATCTCCTTTGGGATTTCATAAGAGGTTAGTGATCTCATTCAGAATTTCACCAGAGGTTTGTGTTTCTTTCGAGATTCACCAGAGGTTAGTGTCTCCTTCGAGATTCCCCAAAGGTTATTGATCTCCTTTGGGACTTCATCGAGGTTAGTAATCTTTTTCGAGATTTCACTAGAGTTTATGGGTACATTTCACCTATGGTAGGCTGGGTAAAATTATTCATTAAATGGTCATCCATGATAATTAGAGGTTTTATACATGTCCCACTAAAATGTTGCATTTAGGACATAAATGCATAGCCTGACCCCGATAGTGAGGTTACTTACTAAGTATTTTATACTCATTCTTTCTCATGTTTCTTTTTCAGGTAAAGGTAAGAATACCCTGGCGGATGACAAGTGGAATCCGTGATCGAGCCAGTGGGACTAGTCAATGCTTCCACTCATGTATTTTCTATGTTTTCATGATTTTAAACTTAGTTATTGTCAAATTTAGAGAATATTCAGTGTTTGTATTTTTGGTTGTTTTGGATGGTGTTTTCTAATGATGTTTAGTTTTCTTTTATTTTTCTCAAGGGTACCCTGTTAAAGGAATTTCAGTTATTTATTTTTAATACAAGTTAATTATTTTATATCATTCACTTGGTTTTTTGCAAATTCATGAAAAGTGTCATTTTGAGGTGAATGCATGAGTATAGTAACGACCTTGTATGAATCCTAGGGAGTCGGGTCATTATAGTTGATATCAAATCCCATGTTTTGGGTTATATAGACTGACTCACTATGTAAGTTCAGATAGTCCCTATGGCCCAGTAACGGATTCATCATCGTCGAAAAGTATGTCTTATAAGTAAAAGTTTTTAGTATGTTATGCATGAGAATTAGTTTGATTCAAAATGCCTTAGTAGACATGTTTTTATGATGAGGGATCTAGTAAGAGCTGATTTTTAGTACATGTCAGGTTATGGCACCTAAACTCAAGGTAAAAATGAAGATTAGAGGATGGGTTCAAAACTCCCAAGTTCAGGACCTCCAAGTTCGGAATCCCAAGCCCATGACCCTTCTGCGTTAGGAACGTCGAAGAATGGAGCTAGGGGGAGTCAGAATGTTCCGCAAGCTCCGAACCCACCTAGTGCCCAAATTGATGAGGAGGCAATGGTAGCACAAATTGGGGAAGCTATTACATCGTCAATGATGAGGAGGATAAAAGAACTAGTCTACATTGTAGAGACAGAGCATGTAGCTCAAACGAATCAAACTCAGTAGGTACTAATACCACAAGTGCAAGTGAAACCGACCTAGCTCCAAAACTAGAATGTGCAGGACTTGTCCCTTGAAGTCAAGCACTTGAGGGATTTCAAGAAATCCAACCCTCGTATCTTTGATGAATTGCTAAAAAAACCCTACTAAGGCAAATATGTGGTTGTCCTCCATCTAAACAATCTTTTGTTACTTGAAGTGTCAAGAGGATCAGAAACTCCACTACGCAGTTTTTATGTTGACAGATAATGCAAAGATATGGTGGCGTTCAATAGAAAAGATAATTGACACCAATGGAGGGAAATCATCGCAGGATCAGTTTAAAGAGCGTTTTTATGAAAATACTTCTCTGTCAACACACTGTACAACAAGCAAGCTGAATTCCTAAATTTGAAGCAAGAAGTTATGTCAGTGGAAAAGTACGAGCAGAAGTTTGACAAGCTGTCCCATTTTACCTTTAAGTTGGTGGCCACTGAGGTGGCAAGAACGGAAATGTTCGTTTAGGGCTTGGGGAATGGACTACGAGGTATTGTTTACACTCTTGACCTCAAGACCTACGTCGCGGTGTTGCGGATAGACGTGAGGATCGATGCTAATTTCTAGGAGGGGGATAAGTACATTAGGTCATTAGGAGTAGAGACCTCTGCAGGGTAGAAAAGGAAAGTAGAGCAGAAGAATTTTGAGCCTCCGTAAAATAGCCAGAACACAAATAAAACTCCATGACATTAGGGGCAATAGGGCTCTCAATCTGTAGCTGTTAAAGAGGATAAATTGGTCTGTTCATCATGTGGAAGATTTCACTGGAGTCATTGTCTAGTCAGTATTGGAGTTTGTTTTTGTTGTAGCCAAAAAGGGCACATGTCTAAGAAGTGCCCCAAAAAGAATGCATCTGATAACAACAGTCAGCATACGAGCTCGAACCATGGAGGTTCTTGCCATCAGCAGCAGTAGGGTAGAGTCTATTCAACCACTCAACAGGAGGCCAAGTAGTCTGACATCGTGGTGACAAATACATTCCCAATCTTGGGACACTATGCATTGTTCTGTTTGACTCTGACTCATCTCACTCATTTATATCATTAGCATTTGTAAAGCATGCTATGTTAGAGTTAGAACCATTACATTATGTCCTGTTAGTTTCTGCTCCGTCAAGGGAAATTATGTTAGCTAGAGAAAAGATAAAGATATGTCAGATTGAAATAGCAAATCATACATTATATGTGCACCTTAATAGTTTTAAACATGCGTGATTTTGATGTGATATTGGGCATGGATTTGTTGGTTGATAATCATACTAGTAAAGACTGATCCCTAATGGGATGGTTTTTAACCCTCCTATGGAAGCCAGCTTTAAGTTTAAAGGGGTTAGGACCGTGGTCCTACCGAAAGTAATTTTAGCTATGAAAGCCAATAGGTTGCTTAACCAGGGTACCTAGAGTATCTTGGCCAGTGTGGTTGACACCAGAGAAGCTGAGGTCTCTTTGACTTCTGAGCTAGTGGTAAAAGATTACCCAGATGTATTTCTAGAGGATCTCCCGAGGTTGCCACCACATAGAGAGATAAACTTTGCCATCTAGTTGGAGCCAGATACAATTTCTATCTCGAAAGCTCCATATAGAATGGCCTCAATAGAGTTGAAGGAGCTCAAGATTTAGTTGCAAGAGTTGATGGATAAGGGTTTCATACACCCTAGTGTGGAAAAGAAAGATGGATCATTGCACCTTTTCATTGACTATAGAGAGTTGAATAAAGTGACTATTAAAAACAAGTATCCACTTCCTGGGATTAATGATTTGTTCGACCAGTTAAAGGAAGCTACGATATTCTCCAAGATTCAGCTTCGGTTAGGTTATCATCAGTTGAAGATTAAGGACAATGATATACTGAAACCAACGTTTCGTTTAAGATATGGGCATTACGAGTTCGTTGTGATGTCGTTTGGTTTGACTAATGCTCCTATAGTATTTATGAACCTAATGAATATGGTGTTCAAGGAATTCCTTGATACTTTTGTGATAGTTTTTATAGATGATATCTCAGTTTACTCCAAGATAAAGGCAGAACACGATGAGCATTTATGAAAAGTTTTAGAGACTCTCGAGGGCAAATAAGTTATATGTCAAGTTTTCTAAATGTGAGTTTTGGTTGAGTCAGGTGTTCTTTCTAAGACATGTGGTGCCAAATGAGGGAGTATCTGTTGACTCTACAAATATTGAGGCAGTTACAAGTTGGCCTTGTTCAACCACAGTAAGTGAGGTGTGCAGTTTTCTAGGTTTAGTAGGCTATTATCATCGATTTGTGAAGGATTTTTCATGTATAGCCATTATCTTGACTCAGTTGACCAGAAAAGGAGCTTCCTTTGTTTGGATTAAGGCTTGTGAAGACAAATTTCAAAATCTCAACTCTAGTTCTTACGGTACCAGATGGATCGAGAAGTTTTGTTATTTATAATGATGCCTCCAAGAAAAGATTGGGGTGCGTGCTGATGCAGCAGAGTAAGATAGTTGCTTATGCCCCTTTTCAGTTAAAAAACTAAAAATTGAACTATCTTACACATGATTTGACACTGGTGGCAATAGTATTTGCCTTAAAGATTTAGAGACATTACTTATATAGAGAAAAGATACAAATTTTCACAGATTATAAGAGGTTAAAATACTTCTTCACTCAGAAGGAATTAAATATGAGACAACACAGATGGCTAGAGTTAGTGAATGATTATGATTGTGAAATTTTGTATCATTAAGGCAAGGAAAATGTAGTGGGAGATGCTCTAAGTAGAAAGACAACCCATTCAGCAGCCCTGATTACCAGGCAGACTCATCTATGTAGGGATCTTGAATGAGCTGAGATTGCAGTAGCAGTGGGGGAAGTCAATGCACAGTTGGCACAGTTGGCACAGTTGACCATACAACTGACTATAAGACAGAAGATTATTGCTACACAGCAGGGCGGCCCTTACCTTGTTGAGAAATTTTGCAAGGTGGAGTAAGGATAGGGTGGTGAGTACTTGGTATCTTCAGATAACGGTCTCTTTTATCATGGACGCTTATGCGTACCTACAGACAGTGATCTTAAGAATGAACTTTTGTTAAAAGTTCACAGTTCCCATTTTCAATACATCCTGGAAATACCAAGATATATCAGTACTTGAAACTTTGTTACTGGTGGAATAACATGAAAAGAGAGATAGTGGAGCTTGTTAGAAAGTGTTTAGTGTGTCAGCAAGTGAAAGCTCCGAGGCAGAAACTGGTAGGTTTGTTGCAGCCCTTGAGCGTACTAGAATGGAAATCGAAGAATGTGTCTATGGATTTTATTTTGAGGTTGCCTCAGATAGTGAATGGTTTTATGATGATTTAGGTTGTAGTAGACAGACTCACTCAATTAGTGCATTTCATTTTGAGAAAGTCTACCTTTTCGATAAATAAGTGGTTGCAGTTATACATGAAAGAGGTGGTGAGGTTTCATGGAATGTCAATGTCAATCATGTCTGATAGAGGCCCTCACTTTACGTCTAGTTTTTTGAAGAGTCTGTTGTCAACGTTGGGTAATTGGTTAGATTTTAATACAACTTTTGACCTATAGACTGGTCAAATGAAGTGTTTGAACCAAATTTTGGAGGATATATTGCACGCTTGCGCATTGGAGTTTTTAGGGAGTTTGAACCTCACTTGCATTTGATGGAATTTGCATATAATAATGGTTATTAGGCTACCATTAGCATGTCGCCGTTTGAGGCCTTCTTGTTGGGATTGATGCCCTAAATCTCGTAGGGTCCTGTAATTTTTAAACACTTATATGAACAAACATTTTGTGATTTATAATATATGATATTTTATTTCAGTCTATGAAATATGAGATATTTTAGTTGCATTAACTACAAACCAATGAACTAAGATCCATGGTTATCATTGTAACTTAAACATGTATATGGAGACATACAAGTGGATCGTGTTTTAAGTGATAACCTAAATGGTTTGTAGTATATGAATAAGGAGGGATAACTTATCCTTGTGACACTACGAGTGATGCAGGGATAAGTAGATAAATTGCTCCCTTAAGGGCTGATTTTGGGGCATGAACAATGTGGCGCCACACATTCTCTTGGCCCGAGAAGGGTTTAGTCATAATGAGACTATGATCTATTGTTCATTAGAGGAATCAGTGGTACTTAAGGAGTTAGGTGTAACTATAGGGGGAAAACAGTAAATTGGCCCAGATGTACTTACGAGCGATTTGTGAAGGGTCATCGTACTGTTGATTGGTTATATGTAATGGACACAGAAATATATCTGTAGTGCAAAGAGTGCAGTTGTCAGTCTTAAGTGAAGTGTTTGACAGTTAATGGATGGTGGATTTCATGATTAAAGAGTTTAGTAGGTTATTCACGTACCGTTGGAGCTTCAAGCTGCAGGTCCATAAGGTCCCCTTGATAGCTCAATGGATTCAAGTTGAGAATCAGTTTTTGGGTTAGTTTGAAATGTTCAAATTAACAACAGGGAATTTGATTATATATGATATAATTAAATTAATTTAATTATATCTGACATAATTGATATAATGTATTTGATACATTATTTGATTGGAGGAATTAATATAGATATGATTTATATTAAATGCCATAAAATAGAAAAAGAACTATGGTTTATATGTTGCATATGATGCAATATTAAAACTATAGGTTATAAATATAATATGATAAGTTAGTTATTGTATTTATTAATATATGATAATTGATTTTTTTTCTCAATAATCGACCTTAATGCGATTTTATGGCTTTGTGGGTTAAAATGACAAATAATTCTTTTGTAATCAACATGCACAACAAGTCATCATATTGCTAATTGAGAGACTAAACGATAGGATCGCGCTTTACAATACGATAGTACTCGTTTCTAAACAATCGAGCGTCGAGTCTATACGATAAACTTCATCTACGTCATGATTGTGTGATCGCATACTCGATCGTCTACTCTAATCCATCCCTCTATCCAAAATCAGCTAAAGCCCATAACTTCTAGATTCTCACACTCCAAGGTAATCTTATGGTGGTGTCTAGTTTTGTTCGAGGATCGACTTTTACTCGCTGGTGATCGAAGAAGTTCCAGTTGCTCGTTGCGTTCGTGTTGTTCGATGCGTTGGTGACTGATCGAGGGAAATACATGAAGAAAGAGTTATTTGATAAAAAGCATGTTGTAATTTATTTTTAATGCATAATTGTTTCTGTATGAATGTAAATGTTTGAGTTCTTTCTCAATGGAGTTTGGAACAACCCGCTTCCACTCAAAGGTCTTCTATATTTAGAGTTCCTTCAATTGGTATTAGAGACAGGTTGTTCTAATTTCCAAATTCCATTGTTGTACTGAATGTCATTTACAGTCTGTATTCTGTAATGCATTTAAGTGTTAAGTGTGTTTGTGGATGTTATAGATGGATGTTTACAGAATAATTATCTCTGTTTAAAGCTTTCTTTACTTTTACAAAATTTAATTTGTAAGGGCCCCTGCGTTTTTTGGCAGAATTAACTTGCTATCGAGTTTGTATTTGTTTCTATTTTGTTTGAGTCATTCATGATGAAGCTTCAGACGTGAGGAGTTGTTGTTCACTTCGAGGGAGAAGACGAATCGTTGGTCACATTGTGTAGCCCAAGCTAAACGATTGTTTAGACTTGGCTATGCAATCGTGTAGAAATATTCTACTCGATTGTGTAGTATTTGCTAAACAATCGCATAGCTAATGCTACTTGATCGAGTAAAGAGTTTACTCAATTGTATGGCTTGGCTACTCGATCGCGTAGACACTTAGGGTAAACGATCGCAGAGTATATGATACTCGACGCGTGGCGTGTGTGCTAAACGACTGTGTAGGCTAGCATGCTCATCGCATAGTTACTAGCTACACGATCACTCGATATATGGTACTCAATGCTTGCTACTTGATCTTGTAGACAATCATACTCATCGCATAGTTGTTGGCTGCACGATCGCATGGCATGCATTATTCGATGTGTGCTGCACGATCGTGTGGACTTTCATGCTCATCGCATAGTCCTTAGCCACGCGATCCATACTACACAATCGTTTATACTCGATGTATGTTACTCGACGATCGGAAAGAGTTGCTACACGATCAAGTGACGAGGCTTCGCCCGGGCGGTTCAAGACCTGGTTCACCTGTTTGAACCGATTGACTTGGATTCTTTTGTAATAGTTAGCTTTTATTTATTCCATTTTGAGGCATATTATCCCGGTCCATCAATTTTTTTTATTGAATGTACATGTGATGTATGTTTACTTATATGCCATAATGTATGACATATAGTTTTAAAACCCACCATAGGTTATCCATTTTATTCATGCATCATTTTTATATTATAAGTGTTATAATATAGTAGTTTGCATGATTAAATTACATTAAAGCATGCTCGTGCATCATATAATATAAGAGTTATAATATATGCATGCATCAAAGCATATTCGTGCATCATCTTTATTATAAATGTTATAATATAAGAATGTATGTTAGCATGTATGCTTAGTTCATTACTTATTATATAAAAGTTATATATTAGTAATGAATGAACATTGCATGGAGCATGACACTTAGGTTTATTTATAAAAGTTATAAATACCTTGTGAATGTCTAGCTTAACAATGTGGTTGGTTTTGATTGTTTCATTCTTTATAATAGTTATAATTAATGAAATTAGAGTTAAAATCAATAAGAAAGAGTTGCATGCAAACTTAGGCTTTAATCATGTTTTAAAAGTGTTTTAAAATTTGATTGAGATGGACCTAAGATCACGGTTCTAATGAGATTAGTTACCTAAGTTTAATCTTTTAATTCGGTTTAATATGATTAAATTGACTAATAAAAGATTAAATATGTACTAAATCTATCTATAAGGGACCTTTGGCTAAGGCTGGTTCTAGCTAGGCTGGGGTTGATGTGTGTAATTATGATGTGATTTTGCGGTGATGTGTGTTATGTGGTGATCATGTAAGTTTTCCTAACAAGACCCAAGTATAAGCCTTATTAGGTTTCCTGGTAAGTCCAGGGTCGAACTCAGGGACTACTAAGTAAATATGTGTCAGTCACTTTGATTCTCTTGCGGTAGTAAGAACAAATGAAGTGGATGGTGTTTTGATTAAGAATTTTCCCTATGCAACGGAGTTGAACGCAGAGTTGATAAAAGCGTAGAGTTACAATGAGTATGCGATGAAGGGGTTGAGAAGGGGTTTAGCTAACACTTCCTAAGATTATGCACAAGTTATACGATCATGCTACACACAAATAACAACATGTCATTTCTCAATGCGGAATGCCATAACTCCTATTTCTAGGACGCATGCGATGTGTATACGAAAAAGTCAATAGGACTTATGTCTAAGCCTCTATTCTTGTCTATGCGATGATGAATAATGCACACATAAAACAAGGTGACCGCATACAATCATTCCTATTTCTAGGGTGCATGCGATGTGTTAATAGCAATAGAACTTATGTCTAAGTTTCTATCTCTTGCTTATGCAATTCTAATCTGATTCTCTCAAGTCTAGATTCTATCTTTAGACTACTCTCTCAGGTATCTCTAAAGGGTGAATGACGCATACATAAGACAAGATGATCGCATAAAATGTAAATCTTAAGTCATGCTAGCTAAGTACTTCTCAACCCATTAAGAAATTTAACTACTCAGGCGAAGTATGGAGACATTGAACATAGATTGAAATGAGATTTCTATTTTCTATAAATAAAGTATTGAATACAAAATAACAAATGGAATTGAGAGATAAGAAGCATGGTAAGCAATGTCTTGCCTTCCGTGGCCTTTTACATTGTTCTTTTTCATTCCAACTCTATTCTCGAAGTATATTCTTGCTTTCGTAAGTGTTAGCCCTCTCTTCTTTGTAATGATTTTCGGCAGTCTCTCGATCTGTCCGAGAATGATCTCTTGGCTTCCTCGTCTCCTTGCTTCTCTCTATCCTCCAAGTATAAGTACGAGTATGTACGTGAACAGACTACTAACTCTCTAACTTGTTCACTTGTTTACACTGGTGGCCTTTGGTATTTATAGAGCTTAAGGTGAAGCAGCCTTCTTTTTTAATGATTGCAATGATGAACGATATTAATCCTCCTACTCTGATGCGCCGATTAAGGTCACCGAAAGTTGAGTGTACTCGCTACAATGTGGCTTTAACGGCTTGTCAACTAAATTCAAATTCGACCGTTATCAGCTTTCCGTCCCATCATGATTTATTATGCTGTCACCTTGATGCACAATCTTTATGCGACCACCTTTTTAAGAAACTTCTCATGATCGCATACGATCGCATGACTTGCATTCGCAATCTTAAAGTGCGTTGACACCTTGCTCCTTTGGATTGCAATTTCACTTGTGCCATCACATTTTTCCTGTACAAAATAAGTAAATTAGCTGCTTTTATGCGATGGACGCTTGCGATCACAATTCCTTTTAGTTTAGCGCTTTTGGACATGATATTGTTTATTTTACCGTCGCATTCTCTCATTGTCTTACTTATTTGAGCTATAATAACTTGTATTTCTACCCGTTATCAGGGGTACTTAAGTCGATGGAAACGTCGCACCCCTACTTGGAAACCTACCTCGAAAGGTGAATTAGATAGATTTGTTGCATGCATGCAATTTTGATGAAAATCTGTTAAAGTGTTTAATAAGACTTGAATCAAACTTGTTTAGTCATCAAAAGCAAGTGTTGTTTTTTAGCAATTTAAACACCCATTTAGTTAAAAGTAGTAGCCAGATTTTCTAAGTTAATAAATCCCTAGGTAGAACATCCAGTGGGATGTAATTGGGGTATATGATACTTCACTTTACTTCTATATGTTTCTCCCTAAAAAGTTCACACCGTGAAATCTATCATCGGCCTCGAGGCACCTTAGAAGTGTCCCACTAAAGGGTGGCATTTAGGTAGGTCAATACCAAGGTGAATGGAGAAAATGTTCATAGTAAGTGGGAGCGGGATATGTGACAACATATCCCTCGGTCTCTCTTATTAGGTTGGATAAAGTTTTAGTGCATTGCATCAGGCACCCAGGGAGTGTCCCCCTAAAGGATGACTATATTTGCATAACTCTTTATCTGATCTCCAGAAATGGATAGGGTTACTTTAGTTTCTTGTCCTAATCTGCTTTTTCTCTACAGTGGGCGCATTGGGGGGACTCTAGGGCTTAAAATGAGTGGTTACACTTACACGGAATTGTTAAGGATGTTAACAAATTCTAGACCGAACAATATTGACTATTAGATTCAGTTACAAGGAGTTGTTTCTATTTAATGGTTGACATTGTCTCATTCCAGTGAAGGGGCACTTGATCACCTTACGATGACTTTTGTCCTGCCTCACTAGATCATCATTGCAAAATAGATGTCACTTAGGGTATAATAGAAATATTTTGCTAAAACTCAATTGGTGTTATAGTAGACTCATTAAGTTTGTTCTTTTTTCAGCAACTTTTACAAAATGGCTACCACTACTCTTGCACTTTTAACCGCCGATAAATTGACTGGCAAGAATTACGCTAGTTGGAAAAACACGATTAACACGATCCTTATCATCGATGACCTGAGGTTCGTCCTTATGGAGGAATATCCTTTTATTTCACCTCTCAATGCCGCTCGAAATGTTCAAGAGGCGTACGAGCGTTGGACACGGGCGAACAAGAAGGCCCGAGCGTTCATCTTGGCCAGCCTTAACGACGTTTTGGCCAAGAAGCATGAGCCCATGATCACTGCATACGAGATCATGAAGTCCCTAAGGGGAATGTTCGGATAACCATTCGCGCAACTCAAGCACGACACTCTTAAGTTCATCTTCAACTCCAAGATGAAGGAGGGTACATCTGTTCGTGAACATATTCTGTACATGATGGTCTACTTCAACGCGGTGAAGATAAATGAATCGAGCATCGATGAGGCCAGCCAGGTTAGCATTATTCTAGAGTCATTACCAGAAAGCTTCCTTCATTTCGTAGACAATGTTGTTCTGAACAGGGTTGATTACAACCTTACAACTCTACTGAATGAGTTGCAAACATTCCAATCTTTGCTGAAAAGTAAGGAGAAAAAGGCTGGTGAGGAAAATGTTGCTTCATCATCCAAAAAGTTTCACCGAGGTTCGACTTCAGGAACTAAGTCTGCACTTTCCTCTTCCGGCACCAACAAGTGGAAGAAGAAGAAGGGTAGTAAGGGTCGTAAAGGGAAGACGCTGGCTAACCCACAACCTGCCGCTCCGTGGGGTAGGCAACCAGTGCAGGTTGAAAAGGAAAAATATTTCCACTGCAACTAGGACAAGTAATGGAAGCGAAACTGCCCATGTTATTTGGCTAAGAAGAAAAAGGCCAAACAAGGTAAATACAATTTACTGGTTTTGAAGACTTGTTTAGTAGAGAATGATGATTCTGCATGGATTACTAACTCATAAGGTGTAACGACCCGACCCCGTAGGACCTAGGTAAGGCCGTTACTAAAATAAATGCATGCAAAGAATTTAAAACGACGCTCAGTTATTTGAAATAAATGCTAATTAAAACAAGAGAAGTTCAAAAGACATTTAATAAATGCAATTGTTAAAAACAATAATAGGGTACCCATAAATCATAAAGGTTAATAAGTGCATATGAAAAACAATTCTTAATAATAAGTTTCAAACATCAAAACTAAACATTAAGGGAAACATGAAAAGAACTCTAAATCTCATGATGCGGAAGCGTAAAAACTAGTCTCAGTGGCTCGATCATGAATTCCGCTGCGCCATCGCTGGTGCATCTCTACCCTTACCTGAAACATCAACATAAGAAAGAATGAGTATGAAATACTCAGTAAGTAACCCCACCACTGGGGTCAGGCTAGGCATCTATGTCCTCTAGATACCCACATATGGCACATAAATACATGTAACATATAAGAGACTGAGTCCTATCCTATTGTAGTTAAGTATGCCCACAAAACTGGTGAATCCCGAAGGAAACACAAAACTGGTGAATCCCGAAGGAAACACAAAACTGGTGAATCTCGAAGGAAACACAAACTGGTGAATCTCGAAGGAAACACAAACTAGTGAATCCCCAAGGAAACACAAACTGGTGAATCCCCAAGGAAACACAAAACTGGTGAGCATCTAACTAATTAATGAGGATATTCACACAGTCTCAACGTTCAAAGAATCTACACCGTACAATTCTAAAACATACATGAAATCCTTGGTACCATGGCTCCATCACATACACATAATCCTCAACAACATATTATACAACATTCATGTAGACCTTACATCATAATTCTACAACATACAAGTATGCCTTAACACTAGCAAATCAGACGTCGACATATAAAAACACATACCATCACATACTAACGATCAAGTGCTTAGGTGTGTATTTAAACAATTCAGTACTTGTGCCAGAACATACTTTGATTCAGGTCATACTATCAATCAACATGCTAACCATTTACCATAACTTACACTCACCATGCTAGCATACAACTAAAGCCTGGCCTGTGGGCAGTTCCAGTGGTAAGATTACTTACCTTAAAGTAAATCCAAATTAGTTCAAGTAAGTTTATCCTCTCCTTGCCAAGCAGAGCGTTCAAGCGACACCAACCCTAACAAATATTCCGCCGAAATTGGTCTTAAACTTCAAACTTAATGGGTCACTTCAAAATCCTCCCAAATCTTCAATCTAAAATTCCAACATTATGGGTTAATCAAATCAGACCAAAATCTAAAATCTTAGTGGGTAACAATAAATTTATGTCAAAACTTGATAGGCATTCAAGCTACTTTAAGAAAAGCCCATAAAAATACCATTAGCTTACCCAAAAATCTCAAGAATCCGATGAGAGTAGTGGCAAAAGAAAACCCACACGACAGGCCCGCGATGACAGCAACTGCAGTGTGTGGGTCGAGGTTGGGCGACGAATGGCTACGAGAGTGGACAAGGCTGGGCGGCGCGCGACTTATGATCTGGGCGGTGCAGACTGAAGAGCTATGGCTCTCAATGAGCACGGGTCAGCAATCAGTGACTGGCTGGACGCATCTCAGATCTGAACTGCGAGCATCAGATCTGGTAGACAGCTAAAGTCGCGTGGCTAGCTTCTCAGGCTCGACACAACTGGGTGATGGAGAGTGGAGCAGCGACGTCTGACTAGAGGTGCGAACGACTGACAGCGGCGGACCCAATCGAAGAAAAGGAAGAAAAGATTTTTGTGGGGGGGCGGGTTGTCGGCGCAAGGGTGAAAGGAAGGGGAAAAGAAAGAAAAATAAAGGAAAATAAAATACAATAAATAAAATAACATATATTTATTTCATTTTATTCTTTTCCTATTCCACTTATTCTATTAAATTCCTTTGCTTCCCAAAATGAAATTAATTCCTGCTATTAATTTCCAAATTGAACTATGCAACAGGAAAAGCCCAATTTCCATAATAATTAAACTTCAACAATTACACTTAAATGCCCAAAATTCCAGAAACGCCCTTGAATAATAAAAATTATTGAAATTACACTACCATAAACTTTTAGGGTGTTACATAGGGTTTGATACTACGATCAAATCTTATGGCTTTGATCAAAGATGAGCAAGTCTACAAGAAGATCATCAATAATTCAGTATTTTTCCTAGTGTTATATGTAAATGATATCCTACTCATTGGGAATGATGTAGGTTTACTGACTTCAGTTAAGAACTGGCTAGCGACCCAATTCCAAATAAAAGATTTGGGAGAGGCTCAGTTTGGTCTTGGGATTCAGATCTTTCAGGATCGAAAGAACAAAATGCTAGCACCGTCTCAAGTATTGTACATTGACAAGATGTTAGTCAAGTACTTGATGCAAAACTCCAAGAGGGGCCTATTGCCTTTTCAGCACAGAGTTTCATTGTTTAAGGAACAGTGTTCTAATAAACCTCAGGAGGTTAAGGAAATGACACGAGTCCCATATACATCTGCGGTTGGCAATTTGATGTATGTGATGTTATGTACCAGACCTGACATCTGCTACTCTGTGGGGATCATCAGTAGATATCAGTCTAATCCAGGACCCGGTCACTGGACAGCTGTCAAGAATATTCTCAAGTATCTTCGGAGAACGAGGGACTACATGCTTGTGCATGGTTCTAAGGATTTGATCCTTACTGGATACATTGACTCTGATTTTCAGGCTGATAAGGATTCTAGGAAATCCACTTTAGGATCAGTGTTCACTCTTAATGAAGGGGTTGTTGTATGGCGAAGCACCAAGCAGGGTTACATCGCTGACTCCACCATGGAGGCCAAGTATGTAGCGGCTTGTGAAGCTGCTAAGGAGGCTGTTTGGCTCAGGAAGTTCCTGATTGATCTGGAAGTTGTCCCAGACATGTCTAGGCCCATCACCTTTTATTGTGATAATAATGGTGATGTAGTGAATTCCCGTGAGCCTTGGAGTCATAAGCACGACAAACATATATAGTGGAAATACCATCTCATCCGAGAGATTGTGCATCGAGGGGGCGTGATTGTCACAGAGATAGCTTCGGAGCACAACGTTGTTGATCCGTTTACGAAGGCCCTCATGACTACAACATTTGACTTATCACCTGCAGAGTATGAGTCTATGAGACAGACTATGGCTGGACTAGGACAAGTAGGAGATCTTGTACTGGGCATTTGTGTCCTAGTTTATTGTTTTGTATACTGGTAATTTGATTATCTTGCACACCCCACTAGCTTTAGCACAAGTGGGAGACTGTTGGGGTTGATGCTCTAAATCTCGTAGAGTCCTGTAGTTTGTAAATACTTGTATGAATAAACATTTTGTGATTTACAATATACGATATTTTATTCACTTCAGTCTATGAAATATACGATATTTTAGTTGCATTAACCACAAACCAATAAACTAAGGTCCATGGTTATCGTTGTAACTTAAACATGTATGTGGAGATATACAAGTGGATCGTGTTTTAAGTGATAACCTAAATAGTCTGTAGTGTATGGATAAGGTTGGGTACCTTATCCTAGTGACACTATGAGTGTGGCCCACTTTTTAGATATTACAAATGTTGTAAAGTGCTACAAATGATTTGATCCTGATCATTCATGTATAGACATGCGAGCTGGGATATTCTATAAAAAGTAGTTTGTATAAGACCAAACCACGAAATGTTTAGTCTTGTTATATAACGTCGTTCATAATTGAGACTTTCATTTCACTAGGATGACCATAGGTAACATGACCTTAATCCTGAGTGAGTTGTGAACTCCTGCATATGAGGGCGGTTCTTTGATTTGCATGGGTGAAAGTGGTCAGATTGCCGACTCAACAAGCCTATCATTTCGAGGATTCATCTGATTAGGGAGCTGGGAACTCCACTACACAAGATAGAATTCACTTCTTCACTGATGTAGGGGTATGTAGATAAATTACTCCCTTAAGGACTAATTCTAGGGCTTGAATAATGTGGTGCCACACCTTCTCTTGGCTCGAGAAGAGTTTAGTCATAGTGGGGCTATGATCTATTGTTTACTAGAGGAATCAGTGGTACTTAAGGAGTTAGATGTAACTACAGGGGCAAAATGGTAAAATGGCCCAGCTGTACTTACAAGCGATTTGTGAAGGGTCATCGTACTTTTGATTGGTTATATCCAACAGAAATATAACTATAGTGTAAAGAATGCAGCTGTCGGTCTTTAGTGGAGTGCCCGACAGTTAAAGGATGGTGGATTTTGTGATTAAAGATTTTAGTCAATTAATCACGTATCGTTAGAGCTTCAAGCTACAGACCCATAAGGTCCCCTTGACAGCTCAATGGATTCAAGTTGAGAATAAGTTTTTGGGTTAGTTTGAAATGTTCAAATTAACAAGAGGGAATTTAATTTAATTTAATTATATATGATATAATTGATATAATGTATTTGATACATTATTTGATTGGATGAATTAATATAAATATGATTTATATTAAATGCCATAAAATAGAAAAAAAATTATGGTTTATATGTTGCATATGATACAATATTAAAACTATAGGTTATAAATATAGTATGATAAGTTAATTATTATATTTATTTATAATTTAGTAATTATATGATAATTGATATTTCTTTTTCTCAATAACCAACCTTAGTGGGTGGTTATACACGGTTTTGTGGCTTTGTGGGTTAAAATAAAAAATAGTTCTTTTTTAATCAATAATCACAACAAGTCATTAGATTACTAATCGAGAGACTAAACAATAGGATCGAGTTTTACTATAAGATAGTACTCGTTTCTAAATGATCGAGCATTGAGTCTATACGATAGACTTTATCTACTATACCATTGTGTGATCGCATACTCGATCGTCTAATCTAATCCATCCTTCTATCCAAAATTAGCCAGAGCCCACAACTCCTGGATTCTCACACCGAGAATACCAAGGTAATCTTGTGGTGGTGTCTAGTTCTGTTTGAGGATCGAGTTTTACTCGCTGGTGATCAAGGAAGTTTTAGTTGCTCATTTGTGTTCGTGCTGTTCGACGCGTTGGTGATTGATCGAGGGAAATACGTGAAGAAAGAGTTCTTCAAAGGCATTGTCTCTCTTATCCTTTGTTATTTGATAAGAAGCATGCTGTAATTTATCTTTAATGCATAATCGTTTCTGTATGATTGTAAATGTTTGAGTTCTTTCTCAATGGAATTTGGAATGATCCGCTTCCGCTCAAAGGTCCTCTATATTTAGAGTTCCTTCACTTATATGGAAAGAGTTGTAGGTTGTCTTCTATATGTTGGGATGAGTTTAGTGAATGGAAGTTGCTAGGATCTAAGTTAGTGCAGACCACGAATGAGGCAATTTAGAAGATCAGAGCACGTATGCAGACAGCTCAAAATGAACGAAAAATTTATGTCGATGTTAGGTATAAGGACCTAGAATGTAAGGTTGGTGATAAGATATTCCTGAAAGTGGCACCTATGAAAGGTGTTTTAAGATTTAGGAGAAAAAGGAAGTTGAGTCCCCGTTTCATTGGGCCATTTGAGATCCTAGAGCGGATCGACTCTATAGCTTACTGGTTAGCATTGCAATCGTCTCTTTCCACGATTCATGATGTTTATATGGGTGAGAGTGGCCAGATTCGTCGACTCAATAAACCTACCATTTTGAGGATTTATCTGATTGGGGAGCTGGGAATACAGCTATGCAAGAAGGATTCACTCCTTCCCTATAGTTAGGATAAGAAGATAAATTACTCTCTTAAGGGCTGATTCTGGAGCTTGAACAATGAGCCGTTTCACCATCTCCTTGCTCAAGAGGGGTTCAGTCATAGTTGGACTATGACTAGTTGTTCATTAGAGGGATCGATGGTACTTAAAGAGTTAGATGTAACTACAAATTTGACCTGATTATACTTACGAGCAACTAGTGAAGGGTCAATGCATGGTTGATTGTTATATCCAATGGACACAAAAATATATCTATAGTGCGAAGAGTGCAGCTGTTAGTCTTTATGGAGTGACTGACAGTTAATAAAGGTTGATTAATTTAATTAAAGAGCTTAATTAATTAATCAAGCATCATTGGAGTATAGGTCCATACGGCCCCCTCGTTAGTTTAATGAGGACTAAAGAGAATCAAATTAATTTTGGTTTAATTTGAATTGTTCAAATTAATTAAAGGGAATTAATTGTTTAAGATACAATTAAATCATGTATATTGATACACTATAAAGTATAATGTATGTTGATACATTATATAATATTATGAGAGACATAAGTAATTGAATATGATTCAAGTATTTACTATATGAATGAGATTCATATGAAAACTATATGTTATAATTAATATGAATATGATTCATATTAAATCTATAAGAGAAATAAATATTTGAATATGATTCAAATATTAATTATATGCATATGATTCATATAGATACTATGGGAAGCTTGGGGCAAGGACTATCCAAGACTATAATAACCACCTCTTGCTATAGTAAATACTATTTTCAAACTCCCAATTAGCTACAGTCAACATTATTTCAAAACTCCATTTGCTACATTATTTACTATTTGTTACAGTATTTTACATTCATATTTTTTTTATTCTTTGCCACAACGTTTACTATTTCTTTCTCAAGCTAAAATAGTTTACACCTCAAACATATACTATTATAACTCAAGTTAAAATAATGTACACCCCAAATACAAACTGTTATAACTCAACTATAATAACCAACTCCTTGCCCCAAATGTCCCCTATATGTTAAACTTTAGTTTTATATTTATATATATATTAAGTTAGTTGTGTGTGTGTATTGTTCAAATTCAAATTATTTGAATTTGAACACTGAATTAAAAGGAGGGGGAGTCAATATTTTAACTCTTCATCTCACGTACGTGAAAAAATAGAGAGAGAAATGGGTTCTCTCAACTTCATCTCCTTCCTCTGGATTCTCGCTGGATGAAGAAAAATTTTCCTAGATCTCTCGATCTCTTATACTTCTTCCCTGTTGCCATAATTGAGTGCAAGCCCACAACTCTGCACGGTTCTCGTCTCTGAGAATAACGGCGAAACCATGATGGTGTCCTCTCCTGTACGTGGTGTTCGTGGGTTCTAATTTCATGAGATCGAAAGAAGCTAATATGTTATGAAAATGAAGCGAGAAGACGGTTTATCTTCAAGAGTATGTGATACTCTAACTCTTATTCTCTTTGTATTAATCACAGTAGACAACATGTTTTTAGAATATGTTTATCATGTGTTTTCATTGCTCTGTATGTTTGGTTGTACTGTAAAACAAACATCCAACTACTTCCACTGCAAGGTATTCAAATTTCCTTCAAGATCCATCCTATGTGGTAGATTTCGAGCCCTTACAGTTGAATGAGAACTTAAGTTAGGAGGAGAAGCTTGTTCAAATTCTCACGGGGTAGGTGAAGACTTTACGCAACAGGGAGATAGCACTAGTGAAAGTTTTATGGCAAAATCACCAGTTCGAGTAGGCAACATGGGAACGAGAGGATGAGACGAGAGCCCAGTACCTAGAGCTTTTTCAAGATTAAACTGTCGAAGACGAAAGTTTCTTGAAGAGAGAAGAATGTGGCATCCCAAATTTTTAGATAATTTAAATTCAGTTATCTTGTAATATTTAAGGATTATTTGAATTGTTGAGGTTAAGTTGAATTATTGTGCAATGGTAATTTAATTTTAAATTTTGCTTTGATGAAGGATTTGTGAATTTATATTTAAATTTAATTTAAGGAGAGTTTGGATTTAACTCAATATTTATTTCAAATTGAAAAATCGAATTAAAATTGAAAGATTTAGAAATTGTTGATAATTTGGAGAAGATGATTAATTTAAATCTATTTTTATAGGATAATTGATTTAAATTTATTTTCCCAAAATGATTGAGAGTTTTTTTATATTAAAAAAATGGAATTCGGAATTGGAGATGGAAAAGGAAAGAGGTTTTGAATTATTATATATATACACATTGATTTAGGGTTAAAGTTATAAGAGTTAAAAAAAAAAAAAGAAAAGAAAAATAAGGAATCTTTCTCTCTTTCCTCTTCATGCAATGCAATGCAAAAAAAAAAAAGAAAAAAGGGAGCTATTACATTTTCTTTTGATTGTGATTCAAGCCCTAGCCTCCATCGACTCCATCAATGACTAAGCGCCGCCCATCGCTCGTTGATCAAAGCTCGTTCGCATGTCATTCGTTGCACAACTGCTCGATGTCGTCTACCATACCGTTGATTGAAGCAGCAGCCCTCGTCTCCGTTCGGATCTGGACGGAGACAAACTTAGAATTTTTTTCTTGCCCTCTAAGTACCCGAGAGCATTGCTTCCCAACACTCAGAATATTTTTCCCTCACTCAACCTTACATACATACACATTAAGCTTTTCATACACTTCAACTAATACTACAAGAATTTAAATACATAATTAAGAGGACTTAAACATAATTGACTAGTAAAACAAAGTTAGGGGTTTAAAATTTTGATGGTTCTAAACTGTATGAGTCATGATGCCTGATTATAGAGGATATATGAACATATGATTGTCCTGTTTGAAGTATGTTATAAGTATAAGCATGATCTTGTTTTATAAGATATTTTATAAGAATGTATGAGGTAGATCTTATTTGACATGTATGAGGATGTATAAGCTTTAAGTTATGTTGATGTGTGGGACTCTGTTCTATGATGCATGATATTTATGTGATAGTTGCCCACCTCCTATAGTCATGTACCCACTAGAGGTTTGTGAACTCCTTCGGATTTCACCAGAGGTTGTGATCTCCTTTGGGATTTCACTCGAGGTTAATGATCTCCTCCAAGATTCAAAGATTTATGTTTTCTTCAAGATTCATCGGAGGTTAGTGTCTCCTCCAATAGTAAAATATATTTTAATAAATAATATATTATATATAAAAAAGTGATGAGATAAAATATCATATGGTAATAACAAATACTACTTTTTTTAAATAAAATATGATATGTTAATAATGAATGAAGTAATAAAAATGAATCACACTAAATAATTAACCAATTATCAATAATCAATAATGATCATATATTCATAATGAGGGATCAAATTAAAATTAATCTCAACAAAGAATCTTTCGGTTATTAGAAAAATATATAAGTAATCAATTATTATTATCGAGAAATGAATTTGTGTATTAATTAGATTTAGATAATCCTAGGTTAATAATTAAATATATTGAAGATATTGTTAACTAATTAGTTAATAATTTATGTAAATAAGTAATAGCATTCATTTAATAAATTTGTTGTAAAATTAAATTAAGTAAATATTTTTATATATTATTATTTATTTATCAAAACAATATTTATATTAATTTTGTCAAATTGATATTAATTAATTATTAACTATATTGGAAATAAAAATATATATATAATGAAAAACAAAAGAATGGGGAAAAATTAAAAAAAAATCAAAGTTTCGGAAGAAAAATAAAACTCATGTCTATGGGAAAAGAAGATATTAAAAAATTGCTTATTTCTAGATAAAGTGTTGAAAATGGTGAAACCAACATGAATTTTTGAATATTTGTACCAATTTCCATATATATATATATATAACAAGCTTTTCACTTATAACTCAATAGTTTTGAAATAATAGTGAAAATATTAAATTGGTGATATTTTCACTGTTATTTCAAAACTATTGAAATATTTAATTATTGTCTTATTATCATCATTTTCTAATTTTCTTTTTTAACTTTGTTTTTGTTATTTATTATTTTCGATTGATATTTATTTAATACATGATATTTCAAATTAATGCTAACTTCATTTTAGAAGATTTCATTTAATTTTTTCCATATTAAAATTGATCATCTTTTCATTGAGATCTCAAGTATATGTCTAAAAAATTCAAATATATATTGAATAAATTGTGTGGTATAAAGAATATATTACCTCATCTTTTCCATCCAAATTTCTCGTCAATTCTTACTTTCAATTTGGGAGGAATAACTTTTGGATTTTTTTAGAAACTTCGCTTACATCTGACTTTTGGTATTAATATATATATATGTATATATGGGATATTCTTATCAATAGAGAAATCTAAAAAATGTTTACACTTTATAGCAAAAGTTCTAAAAGTGTTTTGTATTTTTGGAACTTTTTGATATAAAGTGTAAATATTTTAAAAAAGACTCCTATATATATATATATGTATGTATGTATGTATGTATGTATGTATGTATGTATGTATAAAAAATGAATGGTAAAAAGGGTTGAAAGAATAAATTGGACCAAATTTTTGTGTAAAATAATAGCACATTAATTCAAGTAAAAATTAGAAATTTTTAGATAATTGTGTATTTGATCTATTTATTTAAGTTATATGCATAGAAAATCCATTTTGTTTTTCTAAAAAATTAAATAGATAGGGGAATAGTCAAATCTTTTGACCAACGATATACATTTAATATCACTTGAGCCCATAGTGGATCCATAAATTTTGTGGAGAAGGGCTTAGCATAAAACCTCGCAAAAGTATAAAAATGAGTAAAGAAAATTTAAATTACAAATAAACAAGTCTCTAAGGGGATGTTTGGCTTACCAACATGAGTTGAGTTGAGTTGGTATAATATACCAACTCATTGTTTGGCCTACCAACTTTAGTGAAATTGAATTGGTATATTTTACCAACTCACCCGAACTCTCCCTTCTTCCCATGTTTTCAATGACTCCATTCATCGGCCACTGTCACACTTCGAGGACTAACTTCGGGTTCCGACAACCACCTTTAATGACAATTCCACCAACTCTGGGCTCCAACAACCACCTCTAATGACAAGTCTGGCGACCAAATCCAGACTCTGACAACAACCTCTGATTACAGCTCCGACGACCAACTCTGAGCTTCGATAACCTTCACGCGACCAACTCCAATGACCCAACTCTGACGACCACCTTCACGTTACCAACTCCGATGACCAATTGGCTCCGACCACAAACTTCGATGACCAACTCTGACAACCACCTTCGTAGGCTTCGACAACCACCTCCAACTACAAACTTAAATGAAAATCACCTTCAATGATCATCTTTAAGCAAGCAACTTCAACGACCAACTCGAGGCTTCAACAACCACCTTCGACGATAAACTCTGACAACTAACTCTAATACCACCTTCATGCGACTAACTTCAGGCTCCAATAGTCACTTCCGATTACAATCCCCAGTGAAAATCATCTTCAACAATCAACTTTGACAACCATTTTCGCTCGACCAACTTCGGGACTTGAAAACCACCTTCGATGACAAACTTTGACAATCAACTCCAATACACCTTCATGTGATCAACTTCAGGCTCCGACAACCACCTTCGACTACAAACTCCAGCAAAAATCAACTTTGACAACAACTTCTGACTACTATAAGACTAATGACTGATAAATTATGTTGTAGAATTGTTGATTATATATATAAAAAATATATATTATTTTTTCTACATTAAGTGAAATATTTACACGTAATGAATTCACATATCAAATAAGTTTTAAGAATATTTAGATGAAAAGTATGTATGTAGTTGAAAAGTATATAACATATAACAAAAAAATATATAAAATGAAAAAAAAAATCCTTGGAACATTTTCCAACAATAATTAGTGAAAAATAGAGATTTGTTTTTTTGATGATTCTCCAAATTTAGAGGAAATGAAAATTAAATTGTTGAAGAAATGTTGTGACATTTCATTAGCTGTTACGATGATTAGGAAGATTTAATTAAAAAAATTCATGACATAGTAAAAATATAGAGCAACAATAGGAAGAAGAAAAAAAAAGAAGATGATAATAAAATTCATGGAGAAAAATTAGCTATAATCAAAAGTTTTAATTTCACTTTAGTTTCTTATTTTAGTTAACCATATTTCTACAAGAAATATAATGAGTTAATTTTTGTTCATTACCCAATAAAGAAATAAATAAATAGATAAAGAAAAGTTTTAAAAACTAAAAGAAAAAAATTGCAATCCATATTTTATTCAAACAAAGATGGGTAGAATTATTGAATAAAAAAGTTTCAAAATAAAAATAGTAATCATAAAAGTATATTATTTAGAATTCAAAAAACTGCATAAGATTCCCAGACATCTCAACTCTGTGTTAGGGTTAATGCCCTAAATCTCGTAGAGTTTTGTAGTTTGTAAACACTTGTATGACAAACATTTTGTGATTTATAATATATGATATTTTATTCACATTGTCTACGAAATATATGATATTTTAGTTGCATTAACCACAAATCAATAAACTAAGATCCATGGTTATCGTTGTAACTCAAACATGTATGTGAAGACATACAAGTCCATCGTGTTTAAGTGATAAACTAAATGGTTTGTAGTGTATGGATAAGGCTGGGTACCTTATCCTAGTGACACTACAAGTATGACCCGCTTTGTAGGTGTTACAAATGTTGTAAAGTGCTACAAAGGATCTGATCTTGATCATTCATGTATTAGATATGCGAGCGGGGATACTCTATACAAAGGAGTTTGTATAAAACCGGACCACAAATTGTTAAGTCTCGTTATATAACGTCGTTCATAATTGAGATTTTCATTTCACTAGGATGATCATAAGTAACATGACCTTAATCCTGAGTGAGTTGTGAACTCCTGCCTATGAGGGCGGTCCTTTGATTTGCATGGGTGAGAGTGGCCAGATTGCCGACTCAACAAGCCTACCATTTTGGGGATTCGTTTGATTGGGGAGCTGGGAACTCAGCTACATAAGATGGAATTCACTCCTTTCTCAAAGCAAGGGTAAGTAGATAAATTGCTCCCTTAAGGGCTAATTTATTGAATAATTTGGCGCCAACCCTCTCTTGGCCTGAGAGGAGTTTAGTCATAGTGGGACTATGATATATTGTTCATTAGAGGGATCAGTGGTACTTAAGGAGTTAGATGTAACTATAGGGGCAAAACGGTAATTTGACCCAACTATGCTTACGAGCGATTTGTGAAGGATCATCGTACTGTTGATTGGTTATATCCCATAGATACAAAAATATATGTAGTACGAAAAGTGCAACTATCGGTTTTTAGTGGAGTGCCCGGCAGTTAACGAATGGTGGATAATGTGATTAAAGAGTTTAATTAGTTATTCACATACCGTTGGAGCGATTTGTGAAGGATCATCGTACTGTTGATTGGTTATAAGTCCATAAGATCCCCCTGGTAGCTCAATGGATTTAAGTTGAGAATCAGTTTTTGGGTTAATTTGAAATGTTCAAATTAATAAGAGGAAATTTCATTATATATGATATAATTAAATTAATTCAAGTATATATGATATAATTGATATAATGTATTTGATACATTATTGTTTAATTGGAGGAACTAATATTTGAATATGATTCAAATATATTTTATATGAATAAGATTCATAGTTATTAAATTTAGTATAAATATGATTTATATTAAATGCCATAAAATAGAGAAAAAGAACTATTGTTTGTATATTGTATATGATGCAATATTAAAACTATAAGTTATAAATACAATATGATAAGTTATTTATCATATTTATTTATAATTTATTAATTATATAATAATTATCTTTTCTTTCTCAACAACCACCCTTAGTTGGTAGATATACGGTTTTATGGCAAATTGAGATAAATGAAATTGTTTTAATTATTCCAAGGTTAAGTGAACGAAAAACAAGGAATTACTAATAGAGTAAGAAAGTCTTACTATACGATCACTTGAGAGACTAAACGATCGAGTAGGAAATCTATGCGATAGACTAATTCGTCTACATGATAGTGTTGTTTACTACATGATCGTCTTCCTCCTAAACTCCAATCTTCCCCTCTAACCAAAATTAGCCAGAGTCTGCCACTCTTGGATTCTCATACCGAGAATACCAAGGTCAACAAGTGGTAGTGTTCGGTTGGTTCAAGGATCGAGTTGCTGCTTGTTGCTTGTTCGAGGGAGATCGTGTTGTTTGATACGTTCGTGAACGATCGAGGGATTAACTTGAAGAACGATTTTTCAAAGGTATAATATATTAATTTTTGTTTTTATTTCGAAAGCATGTTGTAATTTAAGTTTTATGCATAATATGTTCTATATGACTGTAAATGTATGAGTTCATTCACAATGGGATTTGGACGATCCGCTTCCACTCAAAGGTTCTCTGTAAAAGGAGTTCCTTCATTCTGCACCCCAAACACAGACATATGAACTCCACAGACATATGAACTCTAGACATCCCATCTTAACTCAACGTCCCAAACAGTATAACAGATAGAAATATGGAGATTTAAATCTCTAAAGTGATAATTAAATTATTTATATCAGAGTGGTAATTAAATTTTTTATGAAGTATATACTAAAATAGAGTAATAGGGTTTATTATTAATTTCATATCTTTGATGTAGGGAGATTGTTGTAAATTCCTTCCCTTGTTAGAAAAATAGGTTTTAGGTGCTAGTTCAACCATTATAGTGGTTGGTTAGGAAGTAAGGTATTTACTATACAAAATTAGGCCAAAGGGAAGATTTGTCTAATAAACATGTCACATTTACAAATTTACTCTATAGTCTATAAACTTAGGTTATAAATTTGTTTAGCTCTTAAATTGTTGAAAGTTTCAATTATGCAAGGAAATGATCATAAGGGAAGGAGAAGATTCAAAACATTTGCCCTTTTATTCACTTCTACCATTCAAATCTATTTGGTCGTGAACTTTTAAAACGTTTAATAAATTTTTGAACTTTTATTACGTATCAAATAGACCCATAAACTTTAAAAAGTGTTTAATAATCTCAATTTTATAAATTTTTTTAATTCTTTTAAATTAATTAATAGACTAACATTGAGGACAAAAAATGAGCATTTGATGAAAAATCGGGATTAAAATTGTAAATCTTGAAATTTAGGGATTAAATTGAAACATAAGTCAAATTTTAAAGGTAAAATTATAACATTTTGAAACTTACGAACTAAATAAAAATAAAAATTTACATTTTGAAACCTAAAGACTCAAATTGAAAATGTATAACGTTTTAAAACTTAGGAACCAAATATCAGGCTTAAAACTATCAGACTAACTTGAAATGTTGTGTCTACTAAATTAAAACTATTTAAATGGATGTCAAAAGTACCTTTTCGAATGGTTATCTCCCTATTGTAGGGTCTACCAATGACACTTGTATAAATTCCAATCATTAATCGTAAGGACCAGATTCTAACTTTGTCCAGATCGTAGGGATTAAATTTTCAATTTAACCTAAAATTTTGATATATTTTTTCTTGTAAGGAAACTAAACCCAAAATCTAGAATCAAGCAAGGATTTTCACCATTTAATCTTATATTTAATAGATTAATTATTTATTAATTTAAAAAAAAAAACTCGAATACATCAAAGATCTATTACATATAAAATTGAAAATTACATTCTAAACATAAAATTAAATATTTAAAAACCAAATAATCAAATCCATAAAAATTAAAAGGACTAAATTTTTAATTAACTGTTTTTTAATTATTAATATTAAAATAAAGGATGAAAAAAAGCGAAAAAAGTCTCAGCATAGAGGGGTTTATATGATTTAACTATCTTGTTTCTTTCATTTTTCACGTTAAGGAAAAACTTGAAACGCAGTAGAGTGGCAGATTTTCATTTCTTGGGTTTTAGGAACACAGTTTATGCATCAAATTTCTTCATAGCATTCATTCGATTTGAATTTTGCTTCTTGAAATGGCTTCTCTCTCAACCTGGTTCCGCTACATAGCCCACAAGCTTGAATACTCCGTCTCTCTCAGTTGGAAGGTCTTTCACTTTCTCTCTTTAACCCTATTCTTCAATTTCCTACATGGGTTTTTGTTCAATCGCTCTGTTTTTGCCTCATTTGTTGTTCCTTGTTGTGATCATTCGAACATTATCGTAATATCTTTAGATTAATCACATAATTTCTTGCACTGTTTTTGTCATTGGACTTTGGGATTTTCGTTTTATGAAGTTTTAGATATGCGTTCTTGGAATTTCATTTCGTATTTCTCGACTTTGTTGGTTTTGGTTTTCGATCAGTAATGCGTTTTCTGGTTTTGTTCATCGTTTGTAAGTTCTTGGCAATTTATGTGTATCCTTACTGAATTTTTTGAAGGTTATTGGTACGTTATTGCAGTCCCATATTCTTTACTGAAGAATCAGTAGGATGGTGTTTGATTTGTTTTTTCTTGAATGGCTACTTCTTTAATGTTAATTCTTGCTTTGTTAGTTTGATTTATGAATAACTCATGTCGATTGTCATTTACCATTTGCCTGTCAAGGAAGGGTAAATTAGTAAGTGCATTGTACAAGAAAAGATTTCGCGTAGAGTTAAATTCTTTCATATGATATGCAGAGAACGTTTAATTTTGTTAGTTTCAACTTATTCATGTCTGCGTCTAGCCATGTTGGTTTTCATTCATAGGCTGAGTGGGGAAATTTGCAGTATATATATATATAAATATATAAATTTACTGCCCTTTGATGAGGCAGGTTTGTGAGGAAATTTTAATTGTGTTTTGGGGTAGATTTTGAACTTTTCTCAAGGGACATCATCCCTACATTGCTGCTAGTTCTTTCTTTCAAAGAAAATATGATTTATTTCTTTCTTTCAAATAAAATTACTCCTTAAGAAATTATACGAGTCTTTCAAATTGAAAGAGTAATTCTTCCCAGTTTTCTGCACATACTTAGTTTCTTCACTTCTTGGCCTTCTGTTGTAGTACTCAGTTATTTATGTTTTTTCAATTACTCTCCATTTCTATTATTATTATTATTTTAATGTAAGTTGAAGACAGGGAGGTTTTTTGTTATCTTTTCTGGCTTTGAGTGTGCGAGAAAAAAAGTAGAGATGACAAAGTAGAGATGTCTTGACCATTTAAACCTTTCAACTATTTTATATAAACAATGACAAGAAGAATCTCTACTCTGATGCAGAACTATAAAGGAGGTCAAATTACTGACAAAGAAGTAGGTGATGCCGTTTGGAAGAATTTACTTCAGGGAAAGCTCACATACCTGCACTGGGTTAAGGGAGTGGAGATGGCCCCAACTGTAGGTGAGGCGGGGGGGACACTTCTCGTACGCAAATTACCTACTGCAGATCCAACGTAAACATCGTCTTACTCTTCCTCTTAGGATGAAAAATCTATTTGTTTTTTTGCAACACCAGTTTCCTATTTCTGTAACAGCTTTAAAATTCTTACTAGTTTGGTCCTTCTGATTTAGTTCTAATTTATCACCTCAACTAAATTTGATCATCTGAATAAAGTGAAGCCAGTCCTCTACTCTACTTTTTTGTACTTCAGTGATTATTGTTATTATTTGGCAAGAAACAAACTTCATTAAGAAACAAGAATATAATTCAAAGACAGATTGGGTCCAATTGTTCTACAAGATGGAAAGAGAAATTATTTAATTTCTATACATGCAGGGAAGAATAAAGTAAATCTATGTTCCATGTTTGATCGATGGTCTTCTCTTCTTGATAGAAATTATTCCATGTTTGATCGATGGTCCAGAAATAGTTTCTAATTTATTCTTTGTACATCTAATGGCATAAAAGTGGCAGTTCATATATTCAATATCTTCTTCCTCTTGAAAGATCACGTTTCTACAGTCTAACCAAATAGTTGAGAGCAAAACATATACGTATTTGACCATTTCACCTTACAACTTTTAAATCTCCAAGGAGTATAGCCTTTAACCATCAATTCTTGAGTGCACCTGAGGATGATGGTAGGAATACTTTTGTAGTTGTTAAAAATAGTTTTAGGGTATTAAGGGCATATTAGTCACTAGTAAGGAATTGGTTACATATTTGGGCTGGCTTTGTTAATCTCATCACCCAAATTATCCATTATATCTATATTCTATATGATCTAGAAGCTTTCTTATCACCAAAACTATCCACTGCTTATTTGATTTCCTCTTTAGCTAAAGGTCTCCCAAGGCAACCTCCATCCTTGGTGGAAATAGGATTCAAGACAAATTAGAAAGAACCACTCTGTAGCTTCTCCCATTTTCTCCATTAGAGACCATGGAATTCCCTCAAGTAGAGAGAAATTTAGAGTTCAAGTTCTCCATTTTCCTAGCCGACATTATTTGGTGGAAAAAGGAGATTCTTGTCACCATATTTAGATTTCATCTAAGCTTACCTTTTCTGAGTCCGCATCATATTTTCTTTGTGAAGTTCTTGTAGATTGATTTTAAATGAAGTTCAAAAGGTTCTCATCATAAGTGGACAAGTTTCTCAAAATCACAACTTCATTAAGGTTGCAAGCAGAATTTTTCAGTTTGGATGTGCCAAAATGCTACGGGCATAACAAGTTAGTTTTTAGCCAGATCCCATGTCTGGATCATCAATCTAACAATCGGTAGTGAAATGCCTCTTTTTTAGAGGACGAGGCATAAAACTCAAGAAAGAGGGAAGACAAAGGTGTTTCCCCTGCCCAAGCATCTTCCCCGAAGAGAACTGGCTGAACACTTTCCTCTTTAAACTTCACAAACCTCTTATAACCAAGAACTTTCCTATTGGTGTACATGTTATGAGGCGCTGTCAAACAGTAGAATAATGAATGAGAACTGTTTATGGTTTATAATGCATATGTTTCTTATAGCCTGTAATTTAGAGATATTTGTTTAATGCTAGATATTTTAGCTTATAATTGTTACCAACTCTCTTACTTTAACAGCTGATATATGTTTTTCTTTTCACAGGAGTGTTTTTGTTGGAGATGTCGTGGTAGTGAAGGAGCCAGAGAAACCAGAAAACTATCTCGTGAGAAGATTGGCTGCAGTTGAAGGGCATGAAATGCTGTCTACAGATGAAAATGATGAGCCTTTCGTACTTGAGAAGGAACAGTGCTGGTTGTTGGCAGATAATGAGAAATTGAAGCCGAAGGTATGACAATGACAATCACCATAATTCTGCTGTAGATAGTTGAAGTCATCATCTTATACTGTACATAGTTTTTTCCTCAGCAATTGGTATTGGTTTCTCTATGATGGTTGTACCTTTTTGCTCTAGATTATACCTTTTTGGTTTAGTTTTATTTTTTATTATCATTATTTTTAATTTATGGAATTTTAGGAGCAGCTAACGCCACAACATCATCCTATAAATACTTATAAACCTTTCCTCCTTTTGTTAATTTTCAATCACATTTTCGGTCTTTTGTGATTTTAGTCCCTTTTTGCCCTTTCACGCTATTTGCCAAAAAATATTTGAGCGCTCTTTTTTGTGTTCTTTGATATTTCTTAAACTGCCAGACATTCCATTTCAGTTTATGAACTTTATGCACTCTAGTCAGTGTTCTATGGAAAAAACTCTTCTTTCTTGAAAAAAGAAAAACGTACAAAAGATAGTTTGGAACTGCAGTTTCTAAGTAGGTAACTTTCTGGGGACAGTTTGTTTTTAGAAAATCTGAAGAGGTTTAGGAAGACAAATATATAGTATTGCTCGTCCTTTTGTTCGTTATTTTCCAAGCAAACGGCTTATTTGTTAAAGGAAAGTTCGTCAAAATTTGATTCAAATTGACAGGCATCTACGGTTTGCTTGTATTGTGTATGATCAAATTAAGTCTTGTAATCTTCATCACAAAACTAAACTTTGTTTTTTCCTCTTATTACCCTTGACAGGAAGCGTACGACAGTCGAACATTTGGTCCAGTTTCGATGTCAGACATTGTAGGCAGAGCCATATATTGCCTACGCACAGCAGTTGATCATGGCCCGGTGCAGAACAGGTTAGCCACTATTCACTGAGTAGTCTACTCTATATTACAAAAAAAAAAAGTTTTCTTGGGACTGACTGAGCCATGTTTGTTTTCACCAGTAATTTTAGCATGAAAAGGGATTCGCCAATACTGGAAATCGAACTGGATGTTGATGAGATGGCGAAAAATCACAAGGCCTGAAGGAGATCTGGTTTTGGACTGTGTATGTAGTCAATTTTTCCATTGCAGATGAACTCCAAATTTTTCAATGGATTTGGGGATATTGAGTTCCAATTTGTTTCTAATCAATAGTTGATAAAACATCCATAAGATTTTTACCTATATTCAGGTTTACTTGTGTCTTTCTGAAAAAAAGCAATAATATGATTACTGATCCACTTAACTTTTCATTAGCCTGCCTGGAGATTTAGTACTATAATAAGAAGGAAAAGCCGTAAAAATGCAATGTGATTAATGAAAATACCTATCTCATGCAATTGAAAATGAATAGGGAGTTCAAAAGAGTTCAGTTTTCAATTCCAATGACTACAATTAATTTTATCAGTCCAAAGCAATTTTCGAAGTATTAAACCATACAACCAAAATAATTCGAGTAAAATTGTATATGATTGAATCGGTTTTACTGGGTGCTTTAATTCAAAAGCACTCCCATAATACAATCAGCTAAGACAGTTGAGAAACAAAAAATTAACTCAGAGGCCAAACTAGCAAATGGAATTTCATCAACTTTTTTCAAAAAAGTTAAGCTAAGCTTATAGATACTATTTCAATCCATTAATTCTAACCTTGAAATTTGATGTTCACTTTCTAGTAATATTCTCAAAATCCAAATCAAAATTTAGAAACTAAAAAAACCTATTTCTTTATAGAATTGCAAACGAAATTAATTGTTAAACCAGACAGCATGTGTTGATAAATTCTCTCCCCGAGTACACAAGAATCGCTTAATTTTTTATGCATTTAAAAATGAAAAATTTATGCCCTATTCTGCACCTTCAATGTCGCCCCAACCGAAAATCATTGCCGTTCTACAATCTAGCTCAACTATCTACCGTGGAACATTGTCCTTTTTCATTCATTTAAAAACTAGAATCTGACCAGTCATTGTCGGATTCCAAGGAGCTTGAGACCGAGCTCTCAGGTAAAATTTCAGAAGACTCCAAATTGAGTGAAAAGATTAAATCATCTCCTCTTCCATTTAAAACTACTGCTTGGGTTGACGTACGCTCTTTTCCTTTGAGCTCATTCGAACACACTGGCTGTAGCTTCGATGCAGTTTTTTCTGCTGAAATTCTCGAATCCGTATTCGTAACAATACCATTGTCTTTAACTGCATCCACGGATTCTGTTACCCCTCCACTTCCTTTCATATTCTTCAAGGTTTTCGCTTGGAGAAGACGCGCCTTTATCTCTGCCTTAATTCTATTGATCGAGTTATTAACGGCATTCGAAGATCCTGCATCCTCAGATTGATGCCCTTCTGAAGATTGGGGTGTATCAGCAGGCTGAGATTGCAATGAACTATTCTTGTAAGAATGCACAGCCAGTCCAAGATTCTCTTTGGCCCATTTGTAGACTGCACTTAATTTTCCTTCCAAAGCCTCAAGAAGAAGATTTAAGTTGTCCATTTTGTACCGCACGACAAAGAATTTGTTGCTCCAAGCACAAGAACAGAGTTGCTTAGCGTGAATCAAACAAGAGTACCTATCAGCAGAACATGAACAACCAGCTGCAGACAAGTGTAAATCACATAGGCAAATGCTGCATTTGTACTTCCTGACGGCATCAGAACTTTCAGTTACTTCTCGCGTCTGTGAAGCGGTTGTCAGATACTCCCTCCTGAGACTTTCACTTCTGATGCGAGACTGTACAAAAGGAAGATCAGGGTTGAACAGTTTTTATAAGGAAAATTTCAGCCACTTATCTCTACCTTGGCCCCTAAGGCTGTTTTCTCTCTCTTTTCTTTAATCCAAGCTCGTTTGTTATAAAATAGAAATGCATACCCTAGAAGCATATTATATGTCTATCACCACAAAAGAACTACAAGAAAGCTTTCCAGTAGTTAAGAATCGTGGAAAAGTTGTAGTTATAAAAGAATTTCCTGCGAGTATAATTCCACCAAGAGGAAGTTCCAGAGAGCCTTCGGATACGAGTCTTTAGATTTTTTTTTGAAAGGTATGTATGACTTGAAAAGGAAACTTTTCCAAACAAATTGATACCCACGAAGAACTTTAAGCAAGTAAAATTTGGTGAGGTGGAGATAGCGAGCATACCTTGATTGTCTGGGCTAATATCCCATGCTTTCCACAGGCATTTTTCCATCGTAAATTATCTTTAGTTTCCTCCTTCCTACATAATGAGAGTTCCCATTGTGCCTTCACAGCTTCAATGGCTGCTCCAAGCAACAGCCTATCGAAGGATATCAACGTCTTCCTTCTCTCTACAGAGTACCGCTCCGTAGAAATATAACCGTGAGGCAACCAGTCAAGAGGAGCAAAATTTGCTTCCTCGGTAACACTAAACCCACAGTTAAACCCCGAATGACATGCTCCTGGAAAGACGAGAACAAACTCTCCTGGATTTTGAATGCAACGGTAAATTGGTATGCCTTCTCTCTTCAATGTGGCAATTGATGGTTGACTGACCTGTGTTATCAAGAAATTGAAACGTGAATCTTCGAGTAGGTGCATGCTCTACCCATTTTATCAAGTACTGGTATGAATAAATCATACTTTAAATTACACCGTCTTGTTATCTGGAATAGTAAATTAAAAAGGTTTGAAAATGAACTTGTATAATAATACTGTAGCACGAAATACCATGAAATATGCCAAATTATGAGAAAAAGTATTCACGAATGCGGTCTTATATAACAAAATGGTATAAATAGATAGAACTTAACAAAAATCCAATACAAAGTCTTCTTGAATGATGGACATGAAAATGGCATACCATTCCTCTATGAGACCTTTTCTGTTCCACAAAAAATTCTGGAAGGCTCTTCATGGCTACGTCAAATTTATCAATGTATCTTCCTGGAATGCCATACCATATTTTAGGAGCTCCCAAGTGCAAGTAACATAACAAAGGTAAGTGGTGTTCTTCAACTCGCTGTTTTTAAAATAGGGGAAAAAAGTGCAACAACATACATTATTCCTCGAGATGTACAACTATATCAATAAGTACAGACATTAATAAAAAAGTACTTCCAGTTGGCATGATTGCTCAATATGTCCCATAAGAAGTCATTTCTATTTTTCTTCACCCAACAGCAAACAAAACCAAGTACTAATTGAATAAAAGAGTATGAGCAACAATTAAAGGACTAGGAACTCTCTTCAAGGAAAAAAAAGGGTATGAAATCCCTGCTCTTCGAATAAAACTAAAACATCAAGAGTTATGTTAGTCCAACAAATAATTAAAGAAGGTAACCTTTACTTAAACAGAAATTTTGGTAATCTTACCCAACAAGCTGTAGAAAAACACATTCCCACGCACACTTGGGGCAACAAAATAGAACATGTCCTGAAGCTATCCAAAGAAAGAAGTGAACCAGGTAGTCTAGGTAAATTATTTAAGTTCCATCCAGAGTCCATATGATCAACATGACCAGTTTCAGTCCAAAGACTGGATGAAGATGGAAATCCGCTGCCCAGTGAAAGGGTACCCAAACTATCACCGCATAGCACCTAAAAACAATCATACAGAAGGATCAGCAAAAGCTTATCTGACTGAAGAAATTCGGAATCAAAATCTGTAATCTCTATTACCTCAATTTGTTCGGTTGGATTCTCAAGAATGCGTCTATATTCACCCTCTACTTGATCCACCAAAGGTTCCCACTGCTCTTGAAGCATGGATGACTTTGTTTCTGTATTTGTGACCTTATTTCCACTGCTGAAATACTGGGATTTAAAGTCATCTGCATAACTTTTAAAAGCTTTTAGAGTAAACTCTCGACCAAGTTCTGAGTTTGGGCCTTTCTTATCACTACCACAACTTTCATCGGGATCCATCAAACATCTATTACCATACTCATACTCTAACCTTCTCCTCTTATTCTTCACGTCTCCACTATGGTTAGAAAATTGATCACGTGCACAAGTCTTTTGAAACCCATCAATCCGCTGATAGTGGGCTAAGAAAGGAGAATTTTCCCAAATTTCCTTTTCCTTCAAAAGACATGGAGGCAACCATGATGGAGGAGGAACTATGCGGCAGATTCCACATGACTCTGCTCTTGAACGTATTCTTTCTATATAATGAAGTGTATCTGCAAATTCCTGCAGGAACAACTTTCAGTATGTAAAGACTCCTTTTGGCACATAGTAAGCACATGAACTAAGAATAAACAGTGAAATAGGTAAATTTCATTCATTACAGCTCAACACCTCCTCTGTTGGATAAAAAACAGCAGCCTCTTCAAGAATATCTGATCTTGCATCATCTGGACGCCACCTTGCAGTGACCTATTCCAGAATGTTAACACGGACTTTAGCATATAGTGGTTTGGTGCTGTAAAGTTCATAAAAATTTTCAAAACAGATTTCATTCAAGTTTCAACCAGTGGATTGAGGTCAACCTTCTGACAGTTACTGCATTCTGGACATCCATGAGCTACCCCTTTTGGAAGGTCAGATTGTGGAGGGATGTTCTGGATCAATTACACAAAATGGAAGAGTCTATACTGAGTTATTGATATATAGCAGCTACTTTTCATTATAATGTTCAAAATTAGTAATCACTGGTAGGTTTAAAATAATTACTATCCTACATGTTTTTTAAGATCATTGAAACGTTATATTTTTTAAAATTTTGGAGAAAAGGTACCAAACATCTAATATTAAGTGAAACGTTTTACTCTAAAAGGAGAATACAATGAAAAGAACAAAATAATTGAAAGCAAAGCAAACATATTCACCACATCATGCTCCATAGGTTCAAACTCCAAAGAATCCTCCTTGTTTTGGTCAAATAGTATCCATGGTCTCTGTCTACAAGCTGCCGCCATCATTTCACCATCACTTGTCCCGGACAAAGTCCCTTTTCCAGTTTTCTTTGTTTTAATTGAATCATCATTTGCATTTTGCTCCACCCTCCTCAGCCTGAAGGATCGTCGAGAAATAAAACCTGGGGAAGCCAATAAATTTTCAACTCCTTGGTTCAATGAATTTGTTGTACAATCTTCGTCCATAATTCCTGATTAAGGAGAGGGTGACTGAGGTGAGATTAGGACAACAGGAAAATTAACATGAAATCATGGTTAAAGTCCCTACCCGCTACAGTTTGTTTAATAGTGCAGATCTGTACCATTTTCACTTTTCTAAAAGCGTCATCTGCAATAGCCCAAAAGATAATAAATAAGTGGAGTGAGTTTTCTTTTCTTCCTCCAAATGAGAAACAATACTTTGCTAACTATACAAAAAAGAAAGGCTCCAATCTAAAAGGATGCGAAAACTTTTTGGTAATTGAAATCCAGAGATAAAAGTTAAAAGCAAGGTTCAGGGTACACCAACTAGACGTCATCCATTCAAATTAGTTCCACCGACACGATAATATTAATTACCTACGTTCCTTTTAGAACCTGAGCACATGAATGATGGCCTTGATGGAAAAAAAAAGACCCATTGGATGATTTGGAATTACAAGGCACTAATTTATATCTAATGACTATGCTAGTAAAAATTAGATTTCACTCCCTACCTTCCTTCTAGTAGCAGACTCCGTTAAAAACACTAACCGACTTAAAAGAGACACTTAAAACAAACAACAGATCGGAGAAAACCAAGACCTAACCAGATAAACTCGTAAAGTAAACCTCAGAGGGCCTTATGAGTTCAAAGCTTGAGGACCTACCCAAATAAATTCGACTCGTTATATGGGTATCCAACAGAGATTTGTGGTTTGCTGGTTTTCATAGTTGATGTGAAGTTTTCATTCTTTTGTAACCCCATTACGATAATGAATTAAAAAAACTGTTGATTTAAACCTGTTTAACAAAATCACACAGAAACAAGATGCAAGGAGAAGAAAGCATGCACAGTGAACACAATTACACAGAATTCAGGGAATCAAAAGGAAATGCACCCAAAACAGAACATAATACAAGAAAATCAGATAACGAAACAAAATGTAGGGATTTAAAACTAGAACAGTTTTAACATTGTCATCAATAGAAACAGATAGAAGAGAACTATAAATCACGCGCGAACTTCTTGCGGTTTTACCTGTGAAACTTCAAATGGATAGAGATTTTGGATGGAGATGAGGTGGTTTGCAGATGACGTAGAGCTTGAAAACGCTGAAGAACTCAAAGCCGGAGCTAGGGTTTCTGGGGATCTGTCAGAGGAACTGAGAAAGCAAACAGTGGAACAAAACAGTCGATTGTTCCAGAAATGTTGTCGTCGATTAACGAGAACGTAATTAAAAGTTTCTCTTTTTTTCTTTTTTAAGAACGATAGATTGAAGAAGATTTCAGATGGTTAACCCCAAATATTGTCAACAAAAATAAATTATTAATGCGCAACACTTTTTTTTTAAGGAAAAATCCGAAACAAAATAATAATAATAATAACTAAATTATAGAAAATACAATTTGACGTTTTGATATAGAATCTCAATAAAATCTTAATTTAGAGCTTAACCATAATTATTAATTTAAAAATTTGTTGATATTTTGATATAGAATTCTCAATAAAATCTTAATTTAGAGCTTAACTGTAATTATTAATTTAAAAATTTGTTGATATTTTGATATAGAATTCTCAATAAAATCTTAATTTAGAGCTTAAGCATAATTATTAATTTAAAATTTTGTTGACGTTTTGATATAGAATCCTCAATAAAATCTTAATTTAGAGCTTAAGCATAACTATTATTTAAATTTTTTTTTTGACGTTTTGATATAGAATCCTCAATAAAATCTTAATTTAGAGCTTAAACATAACTATTAATTTATTTTATTTTATTTTTTGACGTTTTGATATAGAATCCTCAATAAAATCTTAATTTAGAGCTTAAGCATAACTATTAATTTAATTTTTTTTTTTTTGACGTTTTGATATAGAATCCTCAATAAAATCTTAATTTAGAGCTTAAGCATAACTATTAATTTAAAAATTTATTGACATTTTGATATAAAATCCTCAATAAAATCTTAATTTAGAGCTTAAGTATAACTATTAATTTAAATTTTTTTTTGATGTTTTGATATAGAATCCTCAATAAAATTTTAATTTAGAGCTTCATAACTATTAATTTAATTTTTTTTTTTTACGTTTTGATATTGAATCCTCAATAAAATCTTAATTTAGAGCTTAAGCATGACTATTAATTTAAAAATTTGTTGATGTTTTGATATAAAATCCTCAATAAAATCTTAATTTAGAGCTTAAGCATAATTATTGATTTAAAAATATATTTTGATGATTATAAAACATCAATAAATGTTATCTTAAAAATATTTTTAAGAAATAGTTGTCAAACACATGAGTATAATTTTTATTAAAAGTGTTTAAATGAAAATAACTTTTTGAAAAACACTTTTTTTATATCGAATTAATTCAGAAAAAGCTCGTACCAGGACAAAAAGATAAGTATGAACTGAAGTCTGGAGTCAGAAGTTTATGTAATTTCTTTTTTTTTTCTTTTTTTTTTTTCCAAGTGAACTTGGTCATTTGTTAGCCCATATCATATATAATTTTTTTTGTCTCATATAATTGGGCGGATATTGAGACCTTTGTTACATATTTTTTGTGTCAACCATATAACATGACCATTAATAGGGGTCATTATAATACAATTATATTTTGGGTATTTCATTTACAATATAAATCCAAATTTACCCCAAACTCTCAACCATACACGTGTACTTAAAAAAATAATAAAACAAAAATAAAAATGTAGAATTATTAAATAAAAAAAATCCAAACAAAAACAATCACTATAAAACACATATGATTTATTTTAGAAAACTGCACTAGATACTCGTAACATATGAACTTAACTTAGCACGCCAAACACCCCGAACGCAAACGTATGAACTTCACAAACATATAAACTCCAGACATATGAATTCAACTCAACGTCTTATTTTGTTTATAAAATATCTCTACAACTTTCCAAAGTTTCAATAATATCAAAAATATGTTTAAAAAAATACACTTTACCATTATTATATAGGTAGAAATCCTTTGTACCTCGTTTAAAAATTAGGTCTAAATCTTCAAAAAAAAAATGCATTTAATATCATTAACCTTTTAAAATATGCTGAATAAAGATTTTACACCTAATATAAGGATGGAAATCATTTATCTATATTCACCTCCCTGGTCCATTTCCTATTTGTCCTCTTCTTCAAGATATGACCTAACACTCCCTTATTATCTCTAAACCTTAAGACTTAAATGTTTCAACAGTTGTTGTACGTTAGTAGTTAAGTATGAGTTACTATGCCATTTGAGTTTAATACATATAAAGAGAGGCACGTTGATAATTTAGATCATAATTTTAAAGACAACCAGTAAGAGAAAAAAATATATGTGCGTTATTAAATTTGCATAGATAAAAAGTTTATTAATCCTTATTGTAGTACAAATTCATCTTTTCGCATGACCATGTAAGAAGGTTCCCTGTGACCAAATATGATATCCTTTTCTTGACTTTTTCTATTTTGGTGATTTTTTTTTTTTTTTGGTTGAATTTTAAGGAGAAATTTTGATTTTGACAATTTGTTAGATTTTGTGATTATTTATGCTTTAACTTAAAATTTTGGGTTATGTTTGGTAGTTGAGGAAATTAGTGGAGGAGTTAAAGATAGGATGACTTGCCTCTACTACGATCTCCATTCATGCAAAATTTTGCAAAGATCGATGCATAAATTACCCATTTTAGAAAAAAAATAATGAAATGATTTTTATAAGAAAAAATTCAATTAAATAGCTATTTTCCACTATGAATCCTCAGTTAAATGGTTAATTTCTAATGAAAGATTCATAAATCTCTTAAATTAGGTTAAATTAAATTTCATATAAGTTATTTAATTATCCATACATAATAATTATTCATATAATATAATTATCCATATATAAGAGTTTAAAATAATATACGCACGCATGCACACACGAGGTACAGAATGAGAAACAAGGACGAGAAATGCGTTCCTCATTCTCGTTCCCGTTTAGTTTGTGGGAATTTTTTTCCCTCCACTGCATCCCTTATCTGTTGACCCACTAGAGGCGAGTTCCAACATAGCCTCCAATCCCATAGGGATAGAGTTGGTAATAGGGTTGGCAATAAGGTTGGGGAGGGGTTCCCCATCCTTGTCCTCGATGGGAGAATTTACCCATCCCCTTTTGTTTTCCCACTAGAACTTGTTTTTTTAAAAAAAAATTCTAAAATTCTCTATGGTTTGGGTTTGGACAGTTTAATTGAGCTAAGATTGGGCTAAATTAAAAATTATGCTAAATGTAAAAAGTTACATACCTAATATATATGTAAAAAATACATTTAAAAATCTAATTGGGGCGGGAATATCCTCTCTTCCCCACCCCATCCTCGATTTGACCCCATCTCCGGTCAAATCGAGGATTCTCAGTCCCGATCAAAGTGGGGTCCTGCGAGGACCTGACCCCACAGGGGATTTTGCCAACCCTACGTAGGAAAAATGGATTGGACAAATGAAGGAGAAAAAACGAGGGTATCTATATGGAAAAAATGACTATATTAATGATAAGAACATTATTAAAGTTTTTTTTTTTTTTTTAAAGGTTTAAGGATACTAATATGACTCTAAAAAGTTCATAACTATTTTAAATTCGAGTGGCTAATGGTTTTTGTCCATATACTAACATCAACGATAAGAGTTTTTTTTTTTTGGGGGGGGGAGGGAGGGGGTTTAAAAATATATTTTTTTAAAGTTTAAGAACATTATTGAAACTTTTAAAAGTGGCAGGATAATTTTTAAAATATTTCAATTTCAATCATATTTAGGAAGTTGGAGATTTAATTAAGTAGTTTGCTTTTCAAAAGTTCAAATAGGTAAAAAAAAAAAAAAAAAAAAAAAAAAAAAAAAAATATGTCTAATAAATTTCTTAAATTTTGGTTATAGAATTTGGTTATAGATGTAAGAAAATATTAAAATTTTATGGATTCTTTTGTGTATTGTTGTGGAGTGGGAATCAAATATTTGATTTTCTTTTCAAAATGTTAATATTAAAGTTTTTCTTTAATTCAATAATATATGAATGTGAGATTTGAGCATTTGATTTTATAGTGAATGATATAACATCTTAATTAGTAAAACTATACTCATGCAAGTAATATGAAATATGTCCCAGTTATATCAAACACAAAAGTATAATGTTAGGAACATATTATATATGTTTGTAAAATTCATCGACTTATTAAAAAAAAAATTGGAGTCCAATTAAATATTTTTTGCACACATTCATCAGAGAACTTTGAAACTTTAGTGGATAAGTAAATAGTAATTGTATGTGGCAATTAACACCTAACTACTTATCAAATGAGAACAGAACTCAAAACTTAAATATATGAATTTATATTTTGAAGATATGAGTACTCAATAACAATTAAACTCAAAATTTAATGGTAAAAAATATAACATTTTAAAACTTATAAACTAAATAGAAATTAGACCCAGATCTCGATATGAAAAAAATGTAGACTCCGTTTGGTAACCATTTCGTTTTTTATTTTTTGTTTTTGAAAAATTAAGCCTATTTTTCTCTGAGTTTCGTACAATGATTTACATATTTCTTTAGTAAAAGAGTTGTGTTCTTAGCCAAATTCCAAAAACAAAAACATTTTTTTAAAAATGAAGGCCCTCTTCGAATTTTTTTTAAAATAATGTTTTTTTAATAAATAATGACAAAAATAGAATTGGAGGGAAAGTATTCCCACATTGTATCATTTTCAAATTGTAAATTAAAGAATTAATTGTAAATATTCTTTAATATCATGGTATTTTTGTTTAATATGAGTGCAAGATGTTTTCATTGTAGATTAAATATATAATTAAGTTTAATAATAAAGGAATTTGTAGACCAATTCCTAAAGTTTTAATATTGTTGTACATTTACAATTAGAAAAAAAAAATAGCCAACAAACTTAAAAAGAAAAAAAGAAAAAAATTATAAGCAAATCGTGGACCGGGTCCACGAGTTTGCTTGAACGGTTAATCAGTCAGTCGACGTGGTGCTGACTGGATTAAACGATACTCGATTCCACTACCCTAATTTTGTCAATAGTTTCCCAAAACACCTATTCTTAGAAAATGTTTCCCTCCAACCCTATTTTTGTCATTATTTATTAAAAAACATTATTTAAAAAAAAAAAAACTCCCCTCTTTGGTAACCATTTTGTTTTTTGTTTTTTGATTTTGAAAATTAAACTTATTTTCTCCCCATTTCTTACAATAATTTGCATTTTTCTTAGTATAATTGTTGAATTCTTAGCCAAATTCAAAAAGCAAAAATAAGGTTTTAAAAGCTATATTTTTAGTTTTCAAAATTTGAACTTGGTTTTTTAAATCATTGGTAAAAAATAGATAATAAAGGAGAAATTTGGAGTTAGACGTAGTATCTATAAGCTTAATTTTCAAAAGTAAAAAACAAAAAATAAAAAATGAAATGATCATCAAACTGAGGCCTTATTTTGGTTTCAAAAACCTGGTTTGGTTTTACAAATACTCCTAAAATGTAACAAATAAAACTTGAAAATCAATGGATGAGAGAGAGATTTGTAGGCTTAATTTTCAAAAACTAAAACAAAAAACTAAGATCATGTTTGATAACCATTTTATTTTTTGTTTTTGTTTTTGAAAATTAAGCCTATGGATACTACTTCTACTTTCAAATTTATTTCTTTGTTACCTACTTTTTAACCAAGCCAAAATTTGAGGAAAAAAAAAACTAGCTTTCAAAAAGTTACTTTTGTTTTTAGAATTTGGCTAAGAATTCAACCATTGTACTTAAAAAGATACAAATCATGAAAGAGTTAAATAACATGCAGTGAAAGTATCAATGATCCATAAGCATTCAAATTCACTAATTTTGGCAGAAACTAAAGCATGTTTTTCTAAAAAGAGGGTTTTAAGATCTTACTTTTGAAGAACTCTCCAAGAAACCGAGTGTACAACAACAGTCTTCACTAGAAATCATCGTGAACCACCTCAAAGCCTTCCCTATTATCCTCTTGGAACTTTAGGCAGAGTTGTGGGACTCAAGAACAGCTTGAAAAGGTGAAGAACAATGAAGAACTCACAGCAGCCAAACAAGAAGAACAGTTTCTTCTCACAGTAATTTTTCTCTAAAAAATTCTGCTTTAATTCATCTCAAATGACTCATCTTCTTTATATATTGCAGATGAACATGCAAAGAGGTGAAGTGCATGGCTTGCAGCTCATGCTTGGAGAATTAATGAAGAGAAGATAATAGTCTTTGTGTGAGCATGAAGATGAAGATAATGGAAAAAATTCATTCTCCATTTTGTGCAACATGCAAAAACCATTTTTCATTTTTCATTTTTCTTTTTAAAATCACAAAATGATTTCAAAACTATTTTGATTTGAAAAATGATTTTCTATAATTAATTTCATAAATTAATTTTTGCACAATAATCATCTTCATATATTTAAATAATATTTAAATATATATTCTCTTGTTCCATTTAATTTGAACATTTCAAATTAATTTCTCAAGTTACTTTAAAGCTTATCCATTTACGAGCTAGTAGAGAGACCTTGCGGACCTACAGATCATGAGCTTCAACGATTCGAGACTAATCGGCTAAACTTATTAGTCTGATTTAACTCCTGTTCGTTAACTAATAGGATACTCCACTATAGCCCATAGTTGAACTCCCTTCACTGTAGATATATTATGTCCACTTAGTAACCATAATCAGTAAGTCGATCCTTCACAGGTTGTTCGTAATCACAGTTAGGTAAAAAATACAGTTTTACCCCTGTGATTACATCTTGTTCCTTAAGTTCCTATTGATCCTCTAATGAACAATTTTGATTCATAATCTCTATGGATAAAATCCTTTCTCTATCATGAGAAGGCGAGGCCCCGATTGTTCAAGACCTGGAGTCAGTACTTAAGAGAACAACCTATCTGTTAACCCTAAATAGGGTAGGAGTGAATTCCATTTTGCAAGGTTATGTCCCCAGCTATTCATCCGGTCTTATCCCCAAAATAGTAAGCTTATTGAGCAGTGTTATTGGACTACTCTCACCGTTTATAGATCAAAGGATAATCCCAAACAAACAGGAGTTCATAGCTAGCTCAGGATTAAGATCGAGTTAACCTAGGTTATATAATAAATGAAATAGTCAGTTTTAACAGTAAACGGTCGTTATAAAGAAAAGTGACTATTTTCGTGGTCCAATCTATATGCAAACTCATTGCATAGGATGCCCCCACTCTCATGTCTCAACATGAACGATTTGTGAATCACATCGTTTGTAGCACCTTACAACTTCTTGAAACAACTACAGAGTGGGTCGTATCCAATAGTGTTATCAGGATGAGATACCCAATTTCATTCATATATTTATTAGACCATTTAGGCTATATACTGTCAACTTGATCTTGTTTATGTCATTACATAAAGTTGCAGTATTCAGACTATAGCCAAGGATGCGTTGATTGGATTTTCATAATAAGATGCAAAATCAACAAGTCATTGTTATTGATAAAATAGGATGTTTAACACGAATTGCAAGTTCTAGGACATTCCCAACAATCTCCCACTTGGACTACAACTCTAGTGAGAACAAATATATATAATATAATGTTAAGATACATAATGGAAAAAATAAAATAAACTAGGGCATCTATAATACCATAGATATTCTTCCACTTGCCCTAGATTACACTACTTGGTGTCCTAGTCCAACTAGGTGGCCCTCAAAAACTTTAGCCGAGAGGGCCTTGGTGAATGGATTAGCAAGGTTGTCTTCAGAGGCTATTTTTGTGACGAGTACATCTCCTCTGTATACGATCTCCCAGATTAGATGGTACTTTCTTTCAATGTGTTTTCCACGCTTGTGACTCCTGGGTTCCTTTGAGTTAGCAACTGCACCACTGTTGTCACAATACAATGTGATAAGTAGGTGCATATTTGGAACGACTTCCAAATCAGCTAAGAATTTGCGTAGCCATACTGCTTCCTTAGCAGCTTCGCATGCAGTCACATATTCCGCTTCCATGGTAGAGTCAGCAATACAACTTTGCTTGATGCTTCTCCAAACTATAGCTCTTCCGTTAAGAGTGAAAACTGATCCTGAGGTAGATTTCCTGGAATCTATGTCAGTCTGAAAATCAGAATCAATGTATTCTGTAAAGATCAAATCCTTAGGTCCATACACTAGCATATAGTCCATTGTTCTCCTAAGATACTTGAGGATATTTTGACAGCAGTCCAATGACCGTGTCCAGGATTGGATTGGAACATGCTGACAATTCCAACTGCAAAATATATGTCGAGGCGTGTACACAATATAACGTACATCAAACTCCCAACTGCAGAAGCATATGGAATTCTGTTCATCTTCTCAACCTCTTGAGGTGTCTTAGGACATTATTCATTGGACAAATGAATTCCATGCTTGAAAGGTAATAAACCTTTCTTGGAATTTTGCATATTATACCTTGAAAACATATTGTCAATATAAGATGCTTGAGACAGTGCCAATGTTCTATTCTTTCGGTCTCGAAAGATCTGTATTCCTAGAACATATTGAGCATCACTCAAATCTTTCATTTGGAACTGAAAAGCTGTCTTGATATCCATTTTCCATATTTCATAGTTATAATATGTTGCAATGGCAAGAAGTATTCTTATTGATTTGATCATAGAAACAAGAGAAAAAGTTTTTTCATAATCAAATCCTTCTCTTTGGGTAAAATCCTTTGCCACGAGCCTGACTTTAGAGGTCTGTACCTTGCTAGTTTGGTCTCGTTTTCTCTTGTAGATCCACTTACAACCTATAGGTGTAACACCTTGTGGTTGATCTACCAGTTCCCAGACTGAGTTGAAGTGCATAGACTCCATTTCATCGTCCATGGCTTTTATCCATTGTTCCCTGTCAACATCTTCCATTGCTTTCTTAAGGGTTAATGGATCCTCTAAACCATCATCTTGTATGATGTTTTGAGTTTCTGTTAAACCCATGTAGCGTTCAGGTTGTTGAATAACCCTCCCAATACGACGAGGCATTCCCAACTCTTGGGATGGACGTGGCGGGACAACAATCGTTGTTGATGGACCAGCTTGATCAATAAATCTTGTTGATCTTTCTGTAGTATCTTTATACAGTTCTTGCAATATTAGTTTACTGCGAGGTAGATGATTTTTAATATGATCATCTTCTAAGAATGTTGCATTTTTCGATACAAACACTTTATCTTCTTGGGGATCATAAAAGTATCCTCTTTTTGTTTCCATGGGATATCCTACAAATAGGCATAATTTCGAACGTGTTTCCAATTTTTTAGGATTATGTACCCACACATGTGCTGGACAACCCCAGATACGAAAATGAACTCGCTTTGCGTCCTTCCACAATTGATATGGTGTTTCTGAAATACTTTTGGATGGAATAACGTTCAGAATATAAACTGCAGTCTGTACTGCATATCCCCAAAAGGATTGAGGTAATTGAGCATAACTCATAATAAACCGAACCATGTCCAATAAGGTTCGATTTCTCCTTTATAAAACACCGTTTTGTTGTGGTGTTCCAGGTGCTGTGAGTTGGGATTAAATTCTATGATCTACTAAATAGTTCTGGAATTACAAATCCATATACTCACCACCTCGATCAGATCGAAGTGTTTTAATTCTTTTACTTAACTAATTTTCAGTCTCAGCCTTAAATTCTTTGAACTTTTTAAGAGTTTCAGACTTGTGACTGATTAAGTAAATATAGCCATATCGAGAGTAATCGTCAATAAAATTGACGAAGTACTGATATCCTCCTCGTGCTTTAACATTCATCGGATCACAAAGGTCTGAATGTATAAGTTCAAGAGGTTCTTTGGCACGAAGACCTTTGTTAGAAAAAGATCTTTTCGTCATTTTTCCCTCAAGACATGATTCACTTGGGGTAGGAAACCTGATTTAGATGATCGTTTTTTACCAATCTCTCAATCCTGTTGAGATTAATGTGACCAAGCCTTAAGTGCCAAGATAGGCGTTAGGAGAAATTTTCTGCTTTTTATTATGAGTTTAAGCCGTTTTAAATATCTCTATATTTAAGATGACTTTTGCTTCCGTTGGTTGTATTATGTATAAGTTATTTGCAAGTCTAGTAGAACAAATATACCTCTTAAATAAACAAACACTTCATTACATTTAAAAGATACACTGTACATATTCTCTAAAAGACAGAAAATGGAGATCAAATTTCTTTTCATCTTAGGTACAAAGAACACATTCTTGAGCAAGATAAAAGAATGTCCAAAAAAACAACTTCACATCTCCCACTGCTTCAGCTGAAATGACTTCACCTGTGCCCACCTTGAAAGTCATCTCATATTCAGAAAGTCTTCTCCAAGAACTAGTTTCCTGTAAAAAAATACAAACATGATTAGCGGCGCCTGAATCTAATTTCTAGGTAAGGTGAGAATTTTCCATTATACATGTTTCAACAACTAATAAATCATATTTACCTTGTTTAGTCTTTTCTGCTTTCTTTTCAACCAGATATTTTGGACAATTACGCTTCCAATGCCCAACCTCTCTACAATGGAAACATTTTCCCTTGGGAGTTTTGTTTTTGTTTTTCTTTGCAGTGGTTTTCTTTTTTCTTTTTCCTTTCTTCTTCATTTGAACGACTTTATCCTTATAAGAAGAAAGACCAAATTTCTTATCATCAATAGGTTTCGTACCAGACGTGGACCATTTGTAAAACTTTTTCGGTTTGGAAATAACATTTATTTCTTTTTCCTTGAGTTTCATCATCGATTGATAAGTTTGCAATTCATTCAATAATGTCGTTAAGTTATAAGTGATTTTGTTCATGACAACATTTGTCCTGAATGGCAAATAGCTCTCAGGAAGAGATTCCAGTATCATGCTCACTTGACTTGTCTCATCTATCATAGCCCTGTGAGCCTCTACAATGTTAAAATGGACCATCATGTCGAGAACATGTTCTCTTACATTGGTCCCATCCTTCATATGTGTCACATACACATATTTGATGGCTTCATGTCTAATAGACGATGACGGTTGCTCGAACATCTCCTGTAATGATGCCATGATCTCACGAGTTGTGGGCATAACCTCATGTTTCTTGTTGAGTACATCAGATATACTCGGCAAGATATAGGCCCGAGCTTTTTCGTTCGCCCTCACCCACCTATCATAGACATCCCGAACATTTCGGGTAGCTGTTGAACTGGGAACTGGAGGATGCTCCTCCATCAACACAAACCTCAAATCATCTACTACTAATATTGTATTATATTTGATTTCCAATTCGAGTAACCCTCTCCATTAAATTTGTCAGAAGCAAGCAATTGTATGTTCGAGTTCAACAATACCAAACTCTATTTTATACATCTAAATCCATTTTAGCAAAACTAATAAAGTACCCAATAAATTATTATTTTTTTGCAACGATACTTAAGTGATTTAGAACAAGTCCTACCATGGGGCAATCAAGAATTCCTTCACAAAAACAAGACAATTCTTGATCAAATACTATTATCTAGAATAACTCAAATTCCAATAGTTCTTTTGGTTATCGTTTTCGGTCAAGATTTTTACTAACACTTAGTAATTCTTGTAAGTGTGACCCGCCATTTTCAGATCTTATAGAACGGTATGAATATGCCTTCGAGATAGAAGACAATATCCAAGACGAAACTATAAGACCCTATCCATTTTATTGAAGCTTGGGTTGTTCCGAATCCTATGTTACAACCCTCCGTAGGGATCGCCGCGGTTAACGACTAGCTAGTGCCGAATAAAAACGACAGCAGACGCAACATAGAAATCTCACGATTCAAACTAATGGAGGAGACCGTAGGACAATGTTGACACATTTCCTTCACCCACTTACTATGAACCACTTCCCTCATTCACCTTGTTATTGACCCATGCAAACACTTTCCGTATGGAGCAGTCGAGGTAAAATCGACAAGAAGTCAAGCATGGATCTCACGGTGTGAACTCTTGAGGATGTGAGGGTTAATAACTATATATCAAATATATTGTTAATCTCTCACTGAAGTATTCTAAATGTTTGGGTAATTTACTTAGGCTTGATGGCTAATTTCATACAACCTAAGTCTAAGTGGTTTATCCAAATATAACTCTTATAATTGGATTTAACCTACAATGTCTAGGTGATAAACCATTTTATTACCTCACATCGCTCACGCAAGCTCATAAAGTCAGTTCATAATTCTCAATAGTTCGGTCATAATCCCCAGGTAGGAGGTATTCCGTAAACCGTCAACTTAAGTACCCCCAGCCTTAGACAGGTTTATGAATCGATATGAGTTTGTAACCGTATTTTATAAGGTAACAATCTATTTTAACATTTAAAATTAGTTGTTAACCTAAGTGAGCATGCAGTTGTTCTTTGTTATGGATTTTAAACGTCTAATCAATTTTATAACAACTTACAAAATTTAGACATGCTTAACATCCACAACATTCAACAAAGGTATCTAATATAACTATTATATTAAACACAACCCTAACATGCATACTATATATTATAACAATTATAACATACTTTCAATGCATGTAACATGCTTCCTACGATGGGGTTTTAAACCTACATGGCATACTGTATGCATATACATGAATTATTTAATTATCACATATATCTCATGCATAAATAATTAAATACTAACTGTTATGGTTTTCGTTTTGGCATAAACAAGCAAACAGATGGCTAATTACAAACAACTTTATAACCGTCTTTGAACCGCTCCAAATCGAACCATAACTTGAACTGGGCTGGATGAGTCTGAACAGGACCAACAAAGCCTGAACCGGACCAACCAAAACCATTTGAGGCTGAACCGGATTGAACCTTGAGAAAACCGGTCGAACCGGTTGTTCTCGGTCCAACCTCACAGTATTGCTAAGGTCGATTGTGTAACGCTGAAGGTAATCATCTAGTGTCATCGCCTTATGTTAAGAGGAAGTACATGATCGCTTAGTGTTTTCTGAAAGCTAAACGATCGTTTAGCTCTATCGCATAGGACTAGAAGATCGCTTAGTTCCATTGCCGTGCAATCGCTTAACTCCATCGCATAGTACTAAACGATCGCTTAACACCATCGCCTAATGCATTCATGTCATCGTTTAGTATCCGCCGTAGCTAAATGATCGCTTAGCTCCATCGTATAGAACATCATCGCGTCACTTAGCATTTATCTACACGATCGCTTAGCTCCGCGACTAAACGATCGCTCAGTGCTATCGCGTAGCACTTCATCGCATCGCTTAGCGTGCATCGTAGCTAAACGATTCTATAGCGCCATTGTTTAGTAAATTCAACGTATCGTTTAGTTCCCACGACAAAGCTAAACGATCGCATAGTGCTATCGTATAGCAGATCCACGCATCGCTTAGCTCCCGCAGGTACACGATCGCTTAGCGTTAAACATCACAACGACCAGCGCCTATTGCTAAACGATCGTCTAGCTTTTCTTCTCATCGTGTAATATCTAGAGCTAAACGATCGCTTAGCAACTGGACCTCAGCAACAAATTTGAGCAGAAGCTGAAAAAACTGGAACAACAGCTCAACCTCCTTCGCTTCTTTCTTCAATTACATCTTAATTTCAACTTTAATGACTCTAAATAAATTATAGACTCTTGCTAACACATAAATGCTCATTAAACAAGAGCCAATTACAAATTTAATTGAGAAATTAAAGAGAATTAAGATGTCAAAACTTAGAAAACCATAGTAGTGCATCAGTTTCATATATCTCATGAAAAACACCCACCACACCAAAATTAGACTGAATTGAATGCTTAAAAGATACTCTGATACCAATTGAAGAGTTAAATAACATGCAACGGAAGTGTCAAGGATCCATAAACATTCAAATTCACTAATTTTGACAGAAACTAAAAGATGCTTTTTTAAAAAGAAGGTTTTAAGATCTTACCTTTGAAGAACTCTCCAAGTAACCGAGTGTACAACAGCAGTCTTCACTAGAAATCACCGTGAACCACCTCAAAGCTTTCCCTATTATTCTCTTGGAGCTTTTGGCAGAGTTGTGGGACTCAAGAATAGCTTGAAAAGGTGAAGAACAATGAAGAACTCACAGCAGCCGGACAAGAAGAACAATTTCTTCTCAAAGTAATTTTTCTCTAAAAAAATTATGCATTAATTCTTCTCAAATGACTCCAAACTTCTCTATATATTTCAGATGAACATGCAAAGAGGTGAAGTGCATGACTTGCAGCTCATGCTTGGAGAATTAATGAAGAGAAGATAATGGCCTTTGTGTGAGCATGAAGATGAAGGTAATGGAAAAAATTCATTCTCCATTTTGTGCAACATGCAAAAATCAATTTTCATTTTTTTTAAATCACAAAATGATTTCAAAACTATTTTGATTTGAAAAATGATTTTCTATAATTAATTTCATAAATTAATTAAAAATAATAATTAATTTAATATCAAATATTAAATTATTTTTTGCACAATAATCATCTTCATATAAATAATATTTAAATATATATTCTCTTGTTCCGTTTAATTTGAACGTTTCAAATTAATTTCTCAAGCTACTCTAAAGCTTATCCATTTACGAGCTAGTAGAGGGACCTCGTGAACCTACAGATCATGGGCTCCAACGATTCGAGATTAATCAGCCGAACTCATTAGTTCGATCTAACCCCCATTCGTTAACTAATGAGACACTCCATTATAGCCCATAGTTGAACTCCCCTCACTGTAGATATATTATGTCCACTTAATAACCATAATCAGTAAGTCGATCCTTCACAAGTTGTTCGTAATCATAGCTAAATAAAAAATACCATTTTACCCTTGTGACTACATCTCGTTCCTTAAGTTCCTACTGATCCTCTAATGAACAATTTTGATTCATAATCTTTATGGATCAAATCCTTTCTCTATCACGAGAAGGCAGAACCCCGATTGTTCAAGACCTGGAGTTAGTACTTAAGAGAACAACCTATATGTTAACCCTAAATAGGGTAGGAGTGAATTCCATTTTGCAAGGCTATGTCCCCAGCTATTCATCCGGTCTTATCCCCAAAATGGTAAGCTTATTGAGCAGTGCTATTGGACTACTCTCACCGTTTGCAGATCAAAGGATAATCCCAAACAAACAGGAGTTCATAGCTAGCTCAGGATTAAGATCGAGTTAACCTAGGTTATATAATAAATGAAATAGTCAGTTTTAACAGTAAACGGTCGTTATAAAGAAAAGTGACTATTTTCGCGGTCCAATCTATATGTAAACTCATTGCATAGGATGCCCCCACTCTCATGTCTCAACATGAACGATTTGTGGATCACATCGTTTGTAGCACCTTACAACTTCTTGAAACAACTATAGAGTGGGCCACATCCAATAATGTTATCAGGATGAGATACCCAATTTCATCCATATACTTATTAAAACATTTAGGCTATATACTGTCAACTTGATCCTGTTTATGTCATTACATAAAACAGTATTCAGACTATAGCCAATGATGCGTTTATTGGATTTTCATAATAAGATGCAAAATCAACAAGTCATTGTTATTGATAAAATAGAATGTTTAACATGAACTGCGAGTTCTAGAATATTTTTAACAAATCATGGTAAGAAATGTAAATGAAATAGATTTAAATTTCAAAAATAAAAATAAAAAAATCAAATGGTTACCAAATAAGGCCTAATTGCAGTCGTAGATTTTTTTTTTTTTTTTTTTTTAATAATTTTTAATGATTTTCCCCCCTTTTTGAAGAAAACAAATTTTGACCCCTTTGAATGAATGAGATGGAAATTGGGAAGTACTTAGACTTGAATTGGGTAGAGAAGATTTGTGTTGACTTGGAATAGCTTGTACATGCATATCACGACGTCGTTTTAGTGGAATATAGAAATGGTGAAAAAAACCTTTTTTTTATATAAAAAAGTTAAAAGTAATAATATTAAAAAGATTTGAAATTTCCCATTTTCACCTCCAATTTATTACTTTTTTTTTAAGAAAAAAAGAAAAAAACTCCAATTTAATGAAGCTAAAAAAATATTTGAAACCCAAATAGTTGGCGCATTTTCGGGTTATAAATAATCAGCTCTAAACAGTAAACAATTCCGCCTCCACTCTCCTCCGTTCTGAACCAAAACCGCCAACGATTTGCCGCAATCCCTCCGCCGCCGACGAAAATTTTGCCGACGAAATTTTCCTACCAGTCCCTCCACCGCCGTTATGGCTAATGGAACTGCAAGACGCCTTCTTCACAACTTCCGTAAGTGAAATTTCCTCTTTAGTTCTTTGCCGAATTGGTACTACCTCATCAATATTTGAAATCTTGCATTTGTTTCTTGATTGTGAATTAGTGCGAGTTTAATACCTGTTTGATTTTGTTTGTTATATTGCGTCTTTGGCGGTTTCTTTGTATGATTCTTGGAGAATCTTGATACTCTATGAAAATGTGATGATTACTGTGGATTTTTTAATTACTCCAATTAATGGATTTGAATGTGAATTAACCTTCTGCTATATTTGTGTCTTGCGTTGGTTTGTTCCATGCATAACTATAAATTAACTCGGAAAAGTCAGTATGTCTAACTTGTAAAGAATGCTATTATGAATTTCTGATTTTATATCTATATTATTCAACTAGCTAATGAGGAGGATGTAAATGAACTTTTCCCTTTCCCAATTATGAGCTAGTATGGAAAATCAAGGGTCTTAGTTCTTGTGATTTACATTGAGTCGATGAATGATTCTGGTCACACTTCTATCTTTGATCATAAATTTTCAGTGAGTTTCTCGGGTATCAATTTAAGGTTTCATGGCCACAATTTAGATGTGTTTCGTAATTCATAGGTGGTATGGTATTTACGTGATTTTTTCCCCTCGTCAACCTTGCAGATTATGCTAGAAATTTTCTCAGGAAACAGCAGTGGCAGGCAAGATCTGTAACTGTGAATAATGTTCTTATGCATTTTCAGAGGACAAAAGTAGATAAGGTGGAAAAAGGTGTGCATAAAGAAGGTGAAGTTTTACAAGAAGTTTCTGGAAGGTCAGAAATGGGGAAGAATAGCAAAAAAGGTTCTAAACGTACCAAGTCCGTTTCTGAAGCTGAAGATACAACTGATAGTAACCGGATGTTAGAGCTTGCATGGTGGACAAAAGCAATTGAACCAGCTTTGCAATTGTATAGGTGGGCACTGTCATCAGGTCTGTTTATATTTGTAGGATTTCTCATCTCTCTTTGTAGACAATCTTTATTTCTTTAATTTGATTATTACTTGCTTCCAAGAAAAAAATGTACAGATTCAATCTTTATTTCTTTAAATTTATTACTTGCTCAACAGACAATTTACTGTTTTGTAATTTTCTGTTGATGTACTTCTGTTTGTTCAAGGCAGATGGTAGCCTATACTATCTGCAATTTATTTTTTACTTTTCTCATGATCTTTTTGAAGTTCCAGGATGCATTTAAGTTATAATTGTGGAGGTTTAATTAAATTTTTGTGACTTATAGGGGACGGAATTCCACCTAGAACTCGTTCTGTTTCAGAAATCATTGCAAGTATCCAGCGGAGTAAGACAGGAATCCAGGATTGGAGCTTGAGTGATCTTACAATTGGATTATGCCTTATATATCTCCGCCAGGCTTCAACAAATCCATTGGAGGACCTTAAGGGTGTCCAGATTTCTTCAGATGCGATGGTAATCTGTTATACAATATATACCCATTGAAATTATGTTCTTGTGTGTCCCTTTTGTCTTCTATTTAAGAATTTTCAAACCCTTATAAACGTAAATCTGAATTGAATCTTATTGGTAGTGATTTTGTGAACCAGGTCGAAGATCTCATCTACTTCGTTGAACTAGCTAAAGGTTCTTATAAGAATTCTGCAGCTATGCTTGCCAAAACCACCATGCTTCGAGAGTGCAACATATTAAAATTTGTTAAAAATTCGAGTGTTATGAGGCCTGGTTATTATATAGGGGTTGATACAAGAAAGAAACTTGTAATCTTTGGAATTCGAGGAACTTACACAGTATATGATCTCATCACTGATATTATTACAACAAGCGATGGAGATGTGACTTTTGAAGGATATTCTATGCACTTTGGCACGTCTGAATCTGCTCGCTGGTTTCTTCAGCATGAGATTGGAATGATAAGAAGATGCTTGGAGAAATATCAGGTGGTATTTATGTTTACTAAAGTTTTTTTAAGCTTATTCTTTACGTTCTTCCATCACATTGTTGTGGCTGTATCTAATTCATTAACAGGGTTTTAGGTTAAAGCTGGTGGGTCATTCTCTTGGTGGAGCTATAGCTTCGTTACTAGCTGTAATGCTTCGTAAAATGTCAAATAAGGAACTTGGATTTAGCCCTGATATTGTTTCTGCCATTGGATATGCAACGCCTCCTTGTGTTTCAAGGAAACTTGCTGAGAGTTGTGCCGATTATGTTACCACTGTTGTGATGCAGGTTTGCCACACAGTCCTCATACGTATTCTAGCAAAAGCTTCTTCTAAGTAAAAATTTCCTAGAGTTTTATTTTGATTGTTCTTATTTCGTTCTGTTGCTTTACTTAAAGTCTCCAACTTTACTTTGGGCAGGGTGATGTTATCCCTAGATTAAGTGTAGCTTCTCTAACAAGGCTAAGGATTGAAATTCTACAAACTGATTGGTAAGTTATTATGCTCTGTTTGAAAGGGTAAAGCTAATTTTCTTCTATGGATGTGCTGAACATAAATATAGATGGTGAGAAGGTGTGAGGAGACATATTCAAAGCACATTTCTAGTGATTAACTGGGATTAAAAACTGTCCCTGGAAATCTTTGGAGTCTGAGGCTCCAAATTAAGGGATCACGTAATCATTTCTATCATAATATGAATATCTATTATCTAAAGCATATTACTAAGTATGAGAACATTTTTATCATAAATACTGCAGCTGAATATTTTCTTTTGAGGAAAACAAGCAAACAAATAAAACACCGTTTTGTCATAATATCTATTATCTAAAGCATATTACTAATTAGTTTATACAAAATATTACAGCTGTTAAATCTAGTTATGAGTTTGTTTGTGAAAAGAGATTTCAATTTCTTGTGCGTATGTATCTTTATGGAATTTTGTATTAATTGGATAGTGGACAAGGTAGAATTTACTTGGATTCAAAGAATTTCTTGTGTAAAGATACCCTCCAAGATGTTCTATTTTGTACAAGATTACAAAAAGTAAAAAACTAGAGGAATTAGCGGACTATCTTCAAAGGACCTAGTGTTCCTTTCCTTCTAGATGTGGCGCAAAGGAGCAGCTATCCACCCCTTAGATTTATTTGTAAAATTCCACACAAAAAGGCCTAACATCAACCAGTCATCAATCTGTTTAGGGAGACAAAAAGGCCCAAGCTTTCATCTAAGAAGTTCCACGATCTGTAAGTGAAATCATAGGCCAGTGACCAAAGGTGATCCGAGTCTTCCGCCTCTTTTAAGCACATTCTACAACTTGAAGGTGAGGAAGACCACCACCAACCAGTATTCAAACTTTTATAGGCCAATGACCAAACAAACTTTTAAGCACATTCTACAACTTGAAATCGATCTAGTTACAGTTAATCCACCTCAGTAGCCTTAGCAGCAAGGCTCAAGAAGGCAGACTCACATATGTAAAATCCGGAACCTTCAAGAGATTACAAAATTCGGCCAGCTGCCTCTCCCATCTGCACTGAGCTCAATTTCCACCAGAGCAACCCAGCTATGTAATTCTCTATAGAAAAGCCCTCTCCTCAATCCCAAATTCCAGGTTCGGTTATTCTCATTCTATGTTTGTGATGTCAAAGTTTGCAATTCAATTGCAGAACTTCTATTTACTATTTAGAGATACGGTCAGTGCTGCTTTTTGAAACTTATACTCAATTTGCTTCGAGGATGACGAGATTTTGAATATGTTACACCTGTACCATAAATAGGCGTCAATCAAATTTGCAGAGCTATTTTGAGGGATGAAAAACAAAAGATTTAGGAATCTAATTAAAAAGAGGAAATGAACATAAGGTGATTTATTGTTATTGAACGAGCTCGAGGGGAAGGTAATCTCAAATTTCATGTTCCATCTGATTCAGGATGAGTTTGATAGATAAAGAAGACTGGAAAAGTGTCATTGGTTTGGTCACAAATGCAAAGCAGGTAGTTACATCAGTACAAGATGTTGCTCGAAAACTTGCGGATTTTGCAAAGTTCCCAAGCAAGAAAAGATCCTCTGGTAAGTTAATCTTTTGTTTCATCTCCAAATATTGTTCTGTGATAATTTTGCCAATCCCAACTTTCTCAAGTCTAACTTTAATGTTTTCCCAGGCATAAATTAGTTCAATATTGTCTTTTTAATGGGTTTCTGTTAGTTTTGGTCTTAGATTGGGCAAGATTAACCGAGCAGTCATGTGATGAAACTTTGTATGCATAATATCTTTTCTTTCTTGATTGAATCTGCACCAAATTGTTTCAAACAAGACTGTACATTGCTTGCAAACGTAAACGTAAACGTTTACTATACATTTAACCAGTTACTTTCTTCCCTTTTTAACAACAGATGATAGCAATAGAAAAAAGTCAGATGTGGCCTCTGGATCTCCTCCACACCCTACCGCTGCGCTGCAGAGTGCTACCGCTACTCAAAACGAAGCTGCAAGATGTAAAATTCCGGACGAACTATTTGTGCCAGGGACAGTATATTATCTGAAGAGGCATACGGATAGTACTCCAGAATACTTCACTCTGTGGAAGCGGTATCCCGATGAACATTTCCAGCAAATAGTGCTCTCAAGCATCCTCATTTCGGATCATACATGTGATAGCCACTACTATGCTTTGAGGGATGTACTTAAAGGCCTACCATCATGCAGCCAGCAATGAAGGTATTTTCTCATACCACTTGAAAATATAGTAATACAATTCAAAATAGTAACACAAAGAGAACAAATACATGAGAAGGGAGGATGTTTTTTTTTTCCTTTCTTTTTTTGCCATTCGGAGAGCCTTTTTGTTAACCCCGTTGGTCGTGTGTATCCTAGTTTCTCCATGTAGTTTTCACTCATTCATAAAATTTAAAAATTAATTGGTTATTTTTTCTTTTGACAATAAATGGGATGGAAAAATTGAATATGTAGTCTCGAGGTCGGTAGTGCAAGTTTTATGTCAAATTGAACATTAGATGTAAATTTAAATTTCATGTACAATAGAATCCTTAACTTTTAATTTTGTATTTATGAGATTACTTTTCTTTTAAAAATTTGAATTTCAGGAAACTAAATTTGTAATTATGAAAGTTTAAAAACTAAATGATTCAAACTTCAAATATGGGTAAAATTGAGTAATTATTGAATTTTAAGAAACTAAATGTTAGAGATATATTCAAAGCAACTATTGAAATTTCAAGAGTATTATAGAAATTGTTTATAAATTTCAATAGTTCAACTATTGAAATTTATAAACAATTTCTTAAATTTCTTAAGAATTTATAAACAATTTCTTCAACTATTGAAATTTTTGATACCAAATGATATGAAACCTTAGTACGAGTAACCATAAGAACTTATAAATTGAACTCTTATAAATACTACACACTAAAATCTCAAATTTAGATTGTATTAGCCCAAAGAAAAAATAGAATGGATTTACCTTGATACTGAAGATAACTTGTTTCTAGACTCATGATTTGAAGTACTTGACAAGATAGTTTGATCAAGACTATTTGAATGATTCTAACATGCAAATCTAAACACAAAAATTATGAAGAAAACTTGCTCGCACAACTTTGAATACAAATATGCGACTTTAATTAAAAAAAACAAGATAGACTTTTGTGATATAATCAAATTGACTTTATATAGCCTTCAAAAACCATAATCTAAATTTATCCACTAAAGTGTAAGTGCTAACATCCCACATTTTAATGCTTTATGACCCATTCACAAATTAACCTAAGAAACATTAGAACAACTAAAAAGAACGAAACTTTTTAGTATCAATGAAGCTCCACTTAAAGTAGTTTGAAGTATAGTTTTATTGATTGATGTATGACTTGCATTAAATGAAACTTGTGATGCAGTTGAGTTCCTTCAATACAACTTAACTTTAAGATGAGTTCATCGCAATTTCGTACATGAAGTTCGAGTACATATAACATAACTCTTTCTTGAAGCTTTACTTACATACACTTGTTGGGAACAATACCAAGATCTTCCTTCAAATCGTTTGAAGTTCTCCAATGATTAAACATGAAGAATCAAAGTTTGGTTACGTTTCTTAACCTTTTATTTGAGATTAAACCTTGAAGCATAACAATAGAGGTCTCTTGATTCACATCAATTTTCATCCATATATTAAAAGTATTTTTGAATTCTTTCTAAAAAAGATATGATATTATTGCAACTTTTGAAAGTTATATAATATCCAAAGAAGGTAGAAAGTTCAAGAATACTTTTTAAGATTTAGCATTGCTTTTATCGATAGGTAATGTGATAAAAAAACTTTATAAAATGAATTTCTCTCTCCTTCATCTATTCCATATCTCTTCTACCTCATTGTTCCCAACTCCAACTCCACTGGCTAGTTAGAAGAAGCTGATTACAAGTAAGGAGTAAGAGGACCTGGGCTTGAAAGAGCTAAGATTTCTTAACCAAGTTAGGCTAGTTAAGCAATGTTGGAGGATCATTAGAAATCATGAGGGTTCATTAGCTAAAATTTTAAAAAGGCAGATGCTTTAGAGATAAAAATATTCTTGACGCTCCTTAAGAGAGAATAACCCCTAGATATGTTTTAGAAAGAATAGTATAGTCGTACGAGTAAAAAGTACAATATATAAGTTAGATTAGATGTTCGAATCTCCTCATGCCCACATATAGTTAAATTATAAAAAGAATATAAAAAAAAACTAATGACCCGTTTGAATTGATTTGAAAAAAAGTTATTTTTCAAAAAACTCATTTCTAACTCATTTTTATTTAAACACTTTTGATAAAACCTGATTAAAATACACTTGAAAAACTATTTTGAATGATTGACAAACACTCAAATTTCTTCCAAAATAACTTATTTTTAATTAAACACTTGAAAATGTATTCCAAACACACCCTAAAACAAAGTATCTCAACTAATTAGTAAGGTAACTAGGTGTTTGTTTCAAGGGTTGAGATTGGATGAGTTGGACATTCTAAGCCCAACACTTGTTTGGGCATGTACCTAGGAAGCCTTAGCTTCCTACATCTTTTTCTATGGGTTTGATAGTAAACACTATTCAAACCCATGGATTACCTCTCCTCCTTTTTTTTTCCCTAATTTAATTTAGGAAGTACGTCGGCCATCCTCTGAATACCACCTTTGGCGACCATCGTCGGCCAACTTCGATTGCCACCTCGGGCGATTGCTGCCGACCAATTCCGGCCGCCACCTAACCTTTGGCCGCCACTTCGGTGACCGTTGTTGGTCAACCTCTGGTCGCCACCGGCCAACTCCGACCACCATCAACCAACCTTTGGCAACCTCCTTTCCTCTCACACTGGCGAAATTCCGGCCACCAACTCTGTCGGCCAACCTCAGGCTACCACCTACGGCGACCACCACCAGGCAACCTTGAAAAACATTAAAAACACTCTTATTATATAGCAAACTAGACAAATTTGTATATAAAAATACTTTTAAGAAAGAATTGCAATACATGCTTGTTTTTTATTTTAAGGAGTTTTTATCAAAAGTGTTTAAATATAAATGAATTTTTGAAGGATATTTTTTTTCTAAGTCATTCCAAACACATCATTAGATTGCAATTGTTTAGGTATATTTATTTAGACTATATGTGTAGAAAGCCCTAATTTAATTTAGTATCGTTTTCATTTTTTTCGTTGGTCAATTTAAAAGGTTTAAAACAACTTAACAACCAAATAAAACTAAAACTTAAAATTTATGATTTTTTATTCCTCAAATGTAATTTGATAAAAAAAATATAGTTTTTCAATAATTGGATTTAATATTAAAATACTAGTTTGTTTCAATTTTCAGTTAGCTAGCGTATTATGGTAAAAAAATTTGATAATTTTCAAATTAGTTAAAGTGACAAAACTCTATGAAATTTTATTTCAAAATCTAGTAAAATTATAATATAAAACATAAAGATTTAAAAGGTTTAAAACAACTTAACAACCAAATAAAAATTAAAACTCAAAATTTATGATTTTTTATTCCTCAAATGTAATTTGATAAAAAAATATAGTTTTTCAATAATTAAATTTAATATTAAAATACTAGTTTATTTCAATTTTCAGTTAGCGTATTATGGTAAAAAAATTTGATAATTTTCAAATTAGTTAAAGTGACAAAACTCTATGAAATTTTATTTCAAAATCTAGTAAAATTAAAATATAAAATTATTAAAACAATAGATTAACTAAAATTATAATCTTAGTCAAAATTTCTATTTCAATCTTTTTTTTAAAAATATTATTCTAAATTTTTTAGTTTATTTTAATCTTAACTATATTAAAATAATTAAGATGAAAAATTTAAAACTAATCTAAGATCTAACCAGTGATTAAATACAAGAAAATATTTTACAAAAAAATTTATAAATCTGCACTTCATTTCCAGATTATTTAAGCTTGCATTCCAAACACATACTTCTTAAACCCAGAATTCCAAAACCTGAGCTTAAAACACAGTTTTCTTAAACTCAGGCTACCTAAATCTCCCAGCCTAATCCCAGGGCTTAACATTTCCACGCTTAAGATTCCAAATTTGCGTGCTAAACGCCTCTTATAGATTTAGTCCTTGAACTTCCATACTTGTGTCTGATAAGTTTTTGAACTCTTAAAGGTATCTAATTCATCTCTAAACTTTAAACTTTGTATCTTAATTCAAAAGTGTCAAAAAAGTCCTGCCAACTTTCAAATTTGTGATTAATTGATTCCTAACATTTTCAACATTATTTTTTTTTATAAAATAAACAATTCTATTACATACATATAAAACTAAATTTATACGTTCTATGGAATATAATATTAAGCTTTCAAATTTTGTGTTCAATAGTTTCATCAATCTTATAAAATGTCAAAGGACATATTCGACACAAAATTAAAAATTTGAAGATCTTATAGATCCAAAATCGAAAGTCTTGGAGATTTATTCAACACTTTTAATACAAACTTAAAAGTTGAAGACTAAACCCATAATTTAACCAATAGTATACAACTAAATGTTGTAATATGTTAGAAATGCGATATTGGCTAAATATATTTGTTTAAGATTTCTGGCGTTCTCCTTGAGCTTGTAGGATTTGTCTCTATTTTTGTCTCTGGTAGATCTTGTCTTAGAGAATGTTCTTCTAGATGTCAAATTTGCAGGATATTTCTTTCCTTATTTAACTTATTCTGCATAATATTTTATTTGAGATATTTTCCTTGTTGGTGAAGTTGACAATTTTATGTGGGATATTTTCCATCATTCTGCCATGCTATTTAAGTTCAAGACGTTCTCATGCTAGGGTTGCCACACATATTATTTGAAAAGATCATTGTGAAAATTCTATCGAACACATATTGCATTGCTTTGATTTTAATAAGTTTTGTATTGTGTTTGTGGCGGTGTATTCTTCATTTACTTTTACAGTAAGTATAACACAACAACGAAGGTTGCTCGATCATAGGGGAAGCCTAAGACTTTGTTGATTGAGAAGGATTTCTCAAGTCTTAGGGGGAGCCTAAGGTGTTATTCATTGAAAATGGAGTTCTCAAGACTTAGGGGGAGCCAAAGTGTTTCAACACTAATATTCACATACTTAGAGAGCCTAAGTTCAAAAGAGAGAGAGTCTCACATCTAAGGGGAGCTTAGGTGATCAACTAATTCAGACTGTACGAGTATCAATGTAATTGTTATTTACAAATAAGTACAATTTTGTAATCGCTTGACTTATATATATATATATATTAGTGGAATATATTTTTCGGGCACATTGCCCCCAAACGTAGATGATTTATCAACGAACTGGGTTACCAATCTCGATGTGTTTATTTTTTGTTTACTCTCAGTTATTTTACTGTTGTTTCTGAAATTATTAGGATATTGTGTGAGACAAGTGTATTGAGTGCGAGTAACCACTTTCCAAAATTTCATAGCCTTTTTAAGAGCAATAATTAGGTGCAGTCTAATCTCTTTTTCCCCTTCCTTTTACACAAAAAAGCAAAAAAAAAAAAAAAAAAAAAATCATTTTTTTAAAATTACCACATGACAATTTTTTATTGGATAGCTGCCTAGACCGCACAAAATAGGTACAACTTAGACATCACCTATGTATCTTCCCTTTTAATTATTGAAATAGTGATGGTGGGAAAATGTGAAAAAAGTTTGTGCTTGAAAAATAGGAGAGAAACAAGAAAGTATGTAATAGGGATGAAGTAAAGTATATGGTAAAGTTGAGTAGGGCTTTGCAAATTGGAAGATCCAAGAGAATGATAAAAAGAAGTGCTTTCTTTTTGAATTTTATAACATTAAACATTTGGCCCCATCAATTATTCTACAAATTCAGACAAATTTCCACGACCATATATATGCTTTATTTACATTCTTTTTCGTGATTAAATTCCTAGCCTAAGTATTGCTTTGCTAGACTTTATTCTTAAATGAAAGAGATTACATTTTATAAATATTATAATCATGATAACCAATTCAAATATCTCTTTTTAGAAATCAATTGTTAAATATACATATTGATGAACTTTGAGATGGGATAGTTTTTTTTGAAAAGTTTCTACACTTTTAATTATTATATATATATATTACCATATTTTCAACTTTCTATGTAACTTATTCATAAAAATGATGTTGTATGTAATTTTAGTTAAATACTACTTTTTAAGTATTTTTCATATTATTTGATATAATTTAAGTATTAATACAAATGTTTTTTTTTCAATGGACTTTGTTAATAATGTTCTATTATTCCAAAAACAAAATTAATTAGAAAAAAAAGTTAAGTAATTAATGCAATAATAAAAAAGAAGAAGAACTTATGTACATGGTATATGAGTTCAATGAAGTTAGCCACATATCATCAATGTGGAAGAGGTGTAAACTCATGTATATGGGACACGAGTTTCCTATCCTAAATGATTTGTCAATAATTTTCTTCTTTATATCCCAAATGACAAAATTTTCTTTTACATTATTAAAATTAATTAGATAAGTTACAAAAGCCAAATCTGAAGTATACATTTGATTGTAAAAATTGGACCCTAAACTTCTACTAGTGTTAAATTTGGACTCTCAAATTTACAATAATTGTAGAAATTGGACCCAGAAATGATAAAAATTGATTTCTCAAACTTATACAAATATTACAGTTTAATACAATTATGTACGTTTAAGGGTCCAATTTAATCCAATTTTATTATTAGAGGGCTTACTTTTTAAAACTGAAAGTTTAAAAGTATGATTGTAACTACTACCATAATTTAACGGTGATTTTTACCATTTATCCAAAAGGATTTGTTGTACAACTCTATATTCTATGTTTGTCAATTTCTTTTTAAAAATACACTATTCATGAAACTTAAGCTCCTACATGATTAACATTTAATTGGTAATTTTTTTAAAAATATTTAAACATATGCATTTGAGTAAAGTTGTAAGGGCACTAATTTGATATATTTGGCCAACATCAGCATCCACTAATTGATATATATCTTTCTTTTGCCTTTTTTGTTTTGTTTTGTTTTTTCTAATAAATATGTTTGGGATGAGATGAGTAGTAAGATTTTACATTTCAAATGTTAAAAAATTTAAAATTCTAAATATGTCTAAATAATAAAAAAATCTTAATTTTTCATTAATGTTTATTAATTTACTTTAGTATAAGTTAATATAAACTTAATTCAACCTTGATTATAGAGACTAAATCAAAATTATGATTAAAATGTAGGGACTAAAATGCAATTTAATAAAGACAGTTAATGAATTCTCTTGACTTCCAAAGGCTTTTAAAAAAAAAATATAATTTCTTCTCACTGTGTAAATCTAATGACAAATATTTCCTCATATTACGGAATTAAAACTTAAAAAATGTTTCCCATTCTTCAACATATCAACATTATTTTATTCTAATAATAATAAAAAAAAGAGTATTTTAATATACACTAAGTAATAATATTATTAATTATAATCATAATATAACTATTTGATTAATTAATTCTTGGACAGTACGGAAGCTTTGTGGTGTATTGTTGCTTATTTGTCTCAAGCATTAACCAGAAAAGGTTGTTTCTTCCATTTTTGGGAGTTATATAATATGGGAGACAAAAGAAAGTATATTAGATTTTGGGTTATGATTGAGAATTCTTTTATAAGACAAAATTTTCTATTTAATAAAGATTAATATTTGGGTGCAGCTCCTTCACTCACAATAATAATAATAATAATAATAATAATAATAATAATAATAATAATAATAATAATAATATATATTTTTTTAAAAATTTCTTTGTCATGTAAAAATTTGTGATTGAGGATTTGAATGGATATGTACAAAGATAGGTGCAACATTCATACTTTTTGAAGGTAAAAATGGTTCATGCTTTTTTTATCCGGTTGAAAATTGCATACTTATGTGCAATGTCTAATTTTAAAATAGTGATTGTGTTCGAGTATCATTAAGAAGATTATTGCTTTGTTAATTCTCATGCTTAGAGTTAAAACCTAAAATTTCGATATGATTTTTAAAGGCAAAAGAGACATTACCCTCGTTCTTTAATGACACCTTTAAAAGAATCCTTTAATTTCAAAGAGCCCTTTCATGTTGACTATATCCAGAAATTTTATTGATATGTGGCTTTATAATCGAAGAGTTGTTAAGGAAGGAAAATTTGGAAAAATAAATGTAAGGAATGGAGCTTGAACCTAAGTTTAAAGAGGGTTGGAAGCCATATTTAGCACTGTAGCTACTAGTATTGGTACTATGTTAGTTTATATATATATTATATAAAGAGCATAAAATTAAGGGGGGCTTAAGCCCCCTTAGGCCTATACTAAATCCACTGGTGGTTATATGTATATATATATATTTAACAATTTTTCGTTATTATATTATAAAAGAAAAAATCAAAATTGAAATAAATATTTAATTAGTCACTCTAAATATAACTTAGCAGATAAGTCACATATAACTATCTAAAAAACCGATGGTTCAATGCTTATCCAGTAATAAAGATGTTAGCACTCGGATCTCATCCGCTTTGAGTTCCTCCACAGGTTCCCAATGGCTTGGACGACCTTCGGACCACTTCCCTCTGGTTTGGTTTTGAAGTTATCCGAGCTAACTTGCGTAAGAGATCCTCGCATAGTTGTGGTGTCGAGCCTACTGTTAGAGTTAGCATGCAATTAGCAGAAGAAATCAGGATCATTAAACACTCTAATTCATCAATTTTAGCATCTAATTAAACATATTCATAACAAAAATATAGGGTTTTAGAAATTAACTTTGAAGAACTTCTCCAATCCATGAAATTAACTTGAATCTTCTCAACAATCTCTTGTAGACCACCACTTGTTCTTCCCTACTATTCTCTAGAATCTTAGATTGGATTGTGGGATCCAAAATGGGTTTGAATTGAGGGAATGATTAGAGAGAAGAGGTTAGAATTTTTTGGATTTGTTGAAGAACTTTTCTTCTTCAAAACTAGCCAACTATCAGAATTGCATGAGACTCATCTCAGCAATTGGAGTTAGATTTTGTTCAGCTCAAGCATGCATTCTTAATCCATCCCAGAGTGACACCACCTCCTTGAGAAACTAAGTGGAATTTTGAGTTTGCAAGTCAAATGTGGGATAAACCCATTTTCATCATTTTCTATTTTTATTTAATTAAAAATGAATTTTAAAAAATGAATTTTTTAATTTCAATTTAAATTAATTTTTAAATAATAAAATAATATGAAATCAAATTTCAATTTTGGAAAAAAGAATTTCAAAATTAATTTTAACCAAAATTAATTCTAGTAATTAATTTTAATAAAATTCTAAAAAATTAATTAAACTATTTAATTATAAAATTAATTTAATATGAAATATTAAATTAATTAAACACCAATCCCATAATAATGAATCTCTATTCATGAAATCAATATTTAAATCGTATTCAAATATTATTCAATTCTCCAATTTCGTTTACTAAAAAATAAACGTGTAATTATATCATATATAATTACTAATTCCCTTAATTCAAATTTACTTATCACTTTATTAGAAGGTTTAACCAATTTAAGAGCTAGTAGGGGACCTAATGAACCTACAGGGGCTCCAACGATCCAAGATTAATTGGCTGCACTCTTTAAACCGAATTAATCAACATTCGTTAACTACCAGGTTACTCCATTAAAGCCAGTAGTTGCACTCCCCTCACTGTGGATATATTTCTGTCCATTCAATTTAACCATAATCGGTAAGTTGACCCTTCGCAGATTGTTTGTAATAACGGCTGGGTCAAATACTATTTTACCTTCGAGATTACATCTTGCTCCTTAAGTTCCACTGATCATCTAATGAACAATTGATTTGTGATCCAAGCACTAAACCGAGTCCCTCACAGGCCAATGAGAGGGTGGGATCCCTTGTTCAAGACATGAAATTAGTACTTAAGAGAGCAACCTCTCTACTAACCCTAAAAGCGGGTAGAAGTGAATTCCGTGAAGCACCCTATGTCTCTAGCTATCTACCCAGTTTTACCCCTGAAATGGGAGGTATTTTGAGCCGGCGCTGTTGAACCAACCCTCACTTATGCAAATCTAAGGACAATCCCGAATAGAAAGGAGCTCATAGTTAGCTTAGGGTTAAGGTCAAGTTACCTAGGTTATCGCTTTGAAATAGTCAGTCCTAAACAGTAAACAACGTTATAAAGTAAGAGTGACTTGTTTCTTGGTCCGGTCTTATACAAGCTCTTTGCATAGGACGCCCCACTCGCATGTCTCCACATAAACGATTCAGGATCACATCGTTTATACTAAATACAAAGTGGACCGCATCCAACAGTTTTACCAGAATAAGGTATCTAACTTATTCGTGTACTCGAACTTGATCCATTCCTATGTCTCCACATAAAATCCAAGTACTCATGTAATATCCATGGATCTTAGTTTATTGGATTTAGGCTTTACAAGTGTAATTTACATATTCAATAAACCTCAATAACATCTTTATTGCAAATATAATATTTTTAATATTACAAACTGCGAGTTTTAGGACATACTATCCAACGAACTCCCACTTGGACTAGAACTCCAGTGGATTTACATATATACAAATATACGATGTTGAGTATGAGAGAATAAATACAATAAACTAGGGCATCAAATACTCAATAATTCTCCCACTTTCCCTAGATTTAACTATCTCGTAGTCCTAGTCCTACTAGGTGACCCTTGAACATTTTAGCCAGGAGAGCCTTTGTAAATGAATCAGCTAAGTTGTCTTTTGAGGCTATCTGCTTGACGATCATGTCTTCTCGGTGTACTATCTCCCTGATGAGATGCTACTTGCACTCGATGTATTTTCTGCGCTTATGGCTTCTTGATTCTTTGGAATTTGCAACTGTTCCACTGTTATCACAATAAAGGGTGATTGGCAGGTGCATATTGGAACCACTTCTAAATCGGTCAAGAACTTTCAAAGCCATACTACTTCCTTGGCTACTTCACTTGCAGCTACATACTCAACTTCCATGGTGGAGTCAGCAATACAATTTTGCTTTATACTTCTCCATACTATAGCTCCTTCATTCAGAGTGAATATTGACTCTGAAGTTGATTTCCTTGAATCCACATCGGTTTGGAAGTTAGAATCAATGTATCTAGTAAGGATCAGATCCTTAGCACCATACACAAGCATATAGTCCCTCGTTCTCCGAAGATACTTGAGGATGTTTGTAATGGTAGTCCAATAATCATATCCAGGTTTGGACTGATACTTGTTGATAATTCTAATTGTATAGCATATGTTGGGGCGTGTACACAACTTGACATATATCAAACTTCCAACTGCTGATGCATAGGGAATTCGTTTCATAACCTCAATCTCTTGAGGTGTCCAAGGACATTATTCCTTAGACAAATAAATTCCATGCCCGAAAGGTAACATTCCTTTCTTGAAATTTTTCATTTTATATCTTGACAACATCTTGTCTATATAAGATGCCTGAGATAATTTTAGCGTTCTTTTCTTGCGATTTCAAATTATTTGGATCCCAAGAACATACCGTGCATCTCCCAAATCCTTCATTTGGAATTGCGATGCCAGTCATTTCTTAACGTCAGCTAAGAATTCTACTTCATTTCCAATGAGTAAAATATCATTAGCATATAAAACCCAAAAAGCTACAGCTTTGTTGACAATTTTCTTGCAAACACAAGGTTTGTCAACATTCTGTTCAAATCCATAAAATTTGATCACAGTGTCACTTCTCATGTTCCATGATTAAGACGCTTGTTTCAACCCATAAATGAATCTTTTAAGCTTGCAAACTTTTTGCTCTTGACCCTGTTCTATAAACCCCTCTGGTTGAGACATATAGATACTCTCTTCAAGATAGCCATCCAGAAAGGCTACCTTGACGTCCATCTGTCAGATTTCATAGTCATAAACGGGAGCGATGGATAAGAGTATTCAATAGAGTTGATCATGGCAACTGGAGAGAAGGTTTCTTTGTAGTCCACTCTCTCTCTTTGAATAAACCCTTTTGCCACGAGTCTAGCTTTGTAGATCTGTACCTTACCAGCTTGGTCTCGTTTTCTCTAGTAGATCCATTTGCAACCAATATGTTTTACCCCTTTTGGTTGATCTATAAGTTCTTAGACTGAATTGAAGTACATCGACTCTATCTCGAGGTCCATGACTTTTATCCATTGGTCTTTTTCCACATCTTCTACTTCTTGTTTAAAAGTCAATAGATCCTCTAAGCCATCATCAGGTTTGACGACCTGAGTTTTCATTAAACCCATGTAACGGTCAGGCTGTTGAAAGACCCTCCTACTACGTCGAGGCATTCTCAACTCTTGAGAAGAATGTGAAGTACCAGTTTCATCAACAAATCTTGTTGAAGAACCAGCCTGATCAACAACTCTTGTTGATCTATCTGTAGTTTCTCTAGACATCTTACTTGATGTTAGCTTACTGTGAGGTTGATGATTCTTTATGTGGTCATCCTCGAGAAATGTTGCATTTGTCGATAAAAATATTTTATCTTCCTGAGGATCATAAAATAACCACCTTTTGTCTTGTTTTGTCTTTTTATGATAGCCTATAAATATACATGTTTTAGAACGACGTTCCAATTTCTTTGTATTTTGCACCAGTACATGTGCTAGACATTCCTAAATTATGAAGTGATGTAAACTACCTTTACATCCTCTCCCTAACTCGTAAGGTATTTCTGAAACACTTTTCAAGGAAACTATGTTCAAAATATACACAACAGTCTGTACTGCATGTCCCCAAAAAGAACTAGGTAATTGAGCATAACTCATCATCTAATGAACCATATCCAACATGGTTCTATTTCTCCTTTCTGCTACATCATTCTGTTGAGGTGTACCAGGTGCTGTGAGTTGAGACTGAATTCCGTGTTCCATCATATAGTCCTAGAATTTTAAGTCCATATACTCACCACCTCGATTTGATCGAAGTGCTTTAATCATTTTACCTAATTGGTTCTCAACCTCTGCCTTATATTCCTTGAAATTTTCAAGTGTTTCGGACTATGATGCATTAGTTAAATATAGCCATATCTTGAATAATCACCGATAAAGCTGATGAAATATTCATACTCTCTTCGGGCTTTAACATTCATTGGACCACAAAGGTCTGAATGTACTAGCTCTAAGGGTTCTTTGGCTCTAAGATCTTTTCCTGTAAAAGATCTTTTAGTCATTTTACCTTTAAGATAAGACTCACATGATGGTAAAGAGTTATCTTCTAATTGATTTAGGAGTCCACTCTAAACTAACCTCCCAATCTGGTTGAGATTAATGTGACCCAGTCTTAAGTACTAAAGATAGGCATTAGGAGAAAATTTTCATTTCTTATTTTGAGTTTTAATTATTTTAAACATCTCTATATTCAAAACAACTTTTACCTCAGTCGGTTTTAACACATATAAGTTATTTTCCAGTTTTGCAGAACATATTTTAATACCTTTTGAAATAACAAACACTTCATTATATTCAAAAGTGACTTTATATTTCTATTCTAGCAAACATGAGATAGATATTAAATTTCTTCTCATGGAAGGAATGTAATAAACATTTTCAAGTAAAATGAATCTATCTTCAATAAATAACTTTATATCTCCCATTGCTTTAGCTGAAACAACCTCCCTTGTCCCTACCTTAAAGGTTATTTCGCCTTCTGTAAGCTATCTCTAGGAACTAGTTTCCTGAGCGAAAGCACAAATATGATTAGCGGCACCTGAATCTAATATCCAGGTTAATTCATCATTTTCCACTAAACATATTTCAATGACAAGTAAATCATATTTACTTTGTTGTGCTTTCTGTGTTTCTTCATCTATGACATTCGTGTTTATTACTTCTAACACATCAAGAACTAGTTCATTAACAGAGGTTCTATCCTTCATGTCATAGTTATAAACTCCTTCGAGAATATCATTCTTGATAGATTGTCCAAACAATATCTGTAACGAATCTATGATTTCTTTAACATAAGCCATGTTCTCGAATTTCTTAGCCAGTATATCAGGTATATTTGCTACGATAAGGATTCGGGTATTTTCATTGGCCTTAATCCATCTGTCATACCGATTCCAAATTTTTTTGTTTACTGATGAATTGGGAGATTGAGGACATTCCTCTGTTAAAACAAAATTTAGATCATTATTTGCTAGTATTACGTCTATGTTTGATTTTCATGTTAAATAATTAAGACCATATTGGAAGCTTGTAATATTGAAGAATTCACATGCTGAAAATATAAACAAAGTCTAATTAGTAAATTACTTTTAAATCCAATTTTAATTTTAATAAAATTAATAATATACCCAAATTTCATTATTTATTTGCAACCATACTTTAGTGAGTCAGAATAGATGCTACCAAGTGGTAGTCAAATACTCTTTCACTGAAGCAAGACAATCTTGACTAAATACTATCTCCATAATAACTCTTATTCCTATAGTCATTTAGTTACTGTTTTCGGTCAAGAACTTACTAACACTTGGTAAGTGTAACCTTCCATTTTCTGACCTCAGAGGTGGCTCCAACGATGCTATCAAATTATAGAGTCAAGGTTGAAAATTAACCTAAGAAATCCTATCCATATCTGGAGTTTGAGTTGTTCCGAATCCCATGTTACAACCTTCCGAGGGGATAGCCGTCGTAAAATGACTAGCGTATGTCACACAAAGTCGACAAGTAGGCACAACATAGGAATCTCACGGTCCAAACTAATGGAAGAGACTGCAGGACATGTTGACACACATCTTTCACCCACTTACTATGAACTATTCCCCTATTCACATTGCTATTGATCCATGAAAACACTTTCCGAATGGAGGTCACTTCCAAGGTAACACGAAACCGAGCATGAATTTTACGGTGTCAACTCTTAGGGACGTCAGAGTTAGGAATGATATATCGTATATATTATTAATCTCCCACTGAAGTGTTCTATAAGTTTTGGGTAAATATTTACTCAGGTTTATTCCGGCTGATAAACAACCTAAGTCTAGGTGATCTTTTAAATATAAATTTTATATTTGGATTTTGACCTACGATGCCTAGTTGATAAACTAGTTTTAAAATCTTACATCACTCACGCATGTCCATAAAATCAAGTTAACAACACTCAATTATTTGGTTATAATCCCAGGTAGGAGGGGTTTCATAAATCGTCAACTTAAATACCTCTAGCCTTAGACAAGATCATAGACCAGTTGAGTTTGTAACCAAATTTTACAAGATAACGACCTATTTTAACTATTAAGACAAGTTGTTCTTTGTTAACCCTAGGTGAGCATGCATCTTATCTTTGCTATGGACTTTAAATGTCTAATATGGTTTTTATAACAATTATAAAATAATAGACATGCTGATCATCCATAACATTCATCAAGTATTTCAGGATTTAATATAACACTTTATATTAAATACTTGAAACTCTAAACATGCATATTATATATTATAACTCTTTATAACATACTTTCAATGCATGCAACATGCTTCCGATTGTGGGATTTTAAATCTACATGACATACTATATGCACATACAAGATTTATTTAATTATAACATACATTCATAATGCATAAATAATCAAACACGCATTGATATGGACCACTTTTGGCATTTTAAGCAAGTAAACAGCCTAAATTATTACAATAATAATAAACCGGCTAAAAAAAACTTATGAACTGCTCGAACCAATCCGAACTAGACCCGAATTGCCCAAATCGGACCTTTAAAACATCAAAACGGGTTGAATTGGTCCTTCATGAACTAAACCAGTCAAAACGGTTCACCCTCGAACCGACTGAGTTACTTGCGTCTCTGGAAAGGATCAAGCATAGCGTTGCAATGTTTCAGGTTGTTCTTCATTTTTTGAGCTGATTGATGAGCAGCGTTGCAATGCTACACTATCTTGCAATAGCTTAAAACTCAGTTTTTTGCAACTGACCTCTCTTGCTTCTTTCTTCAATTACAACTTAATTGCAACTCAATTGACTCTGACAAATTTACAAACTCTTAATCACACATTAAAGCCCATAAACAAAGAGCCAATTACAACAAGTAACACTTAATTGAAGAGTTTTTTAATGCGAAAACTGAAATTACCCATATCAGCAACCATTTTCATACTACCTACGAAAAACACCCACCAAGCTACAATTACCACGAATTGAGTACTTAAATCATGCTCTGATACCAATAGTTAGAGTTAGATGTAATTAGCGGAAGAAATCAGGATCATTAATCACTTTAATTCATCAATTTTAGCATCTAATTAAACATGTTCATAACAAAAATATAGGGTTTTAGAAACTAACTTTGAAGAACTTGTTCAATCCACGAAATTAGCTTGAATCTTCTCAGCAATCTCTTGTAGACCACAATTTGGTCTTCCTTACTATTCTTTAGGACCTTAGATTGGATTGTGGGATCCAAAATGGGTTTGAATCGAGGAATTATTGGAGAGAAGAGGTCAGAATTTTCTGGATTTATTGAAGAACCTTTCTTCTTCAAAACTAGCCAACTATCAGAATTGCATGAGACTCATTTCAGCAATTAGAATTGGATTTTATTCAGCTCAAGCATTCATTCCCAATCCATCCAAGAGTGACACCACCTCCTTGAGAAACTAAGTGGAATTTTGAGTTTGCAAGTCAAATGTGGGATAAACCCATTTTCACCATTTTCCATTTTTATTTAATTAAAAATAAATACTTAAAAATTGAATTTTCTAATTTCATTTTAAATTAATTTTTTAATAATAACATAATATGAAATCAAATCAATTTTGAAAAAAAAAAATTTGTAACATTAATTTTAACCAAAATTAATTTTAATAAAATTAGTTCTAAAAAATTAATTAAACTATTTAATTAATAAAATTAATTTAATATGAAATATTAAATTAATTAAACATCAATTCCATAATCATGAATCTCTATTCACAAGATCAATATTTAAATCGTATTCAAATATTATTCAATTCTCCAATTTCGTTTAACTCAAAAATAAAACATGTAATTATATTGTATATAATTACTAATTCTCTTAATTCCAATTTGAACGTTTCAAATTTACTTATCACTCTATTCTAAGGTTTAATCCATTTATGAGCTAGTAGGGGGACCTAATGGACCTACAGATGATGAGCTCCAACGATTTGAGATTAATTGGCTACACTCTCTAAACCAAATTTATCAACATTTGTTAACTATAAGGTTACTCCATTAAAGCCAGTAGTTGCATTCCCCTCACTGTAGATATATTTCTGTCCACTTAATTTAACCTGAATCGGTAAGTTGGCCCTTCACAGGTTGTTCGTAATAATGGCTGGGTCAAATACTGTTTTACCCTCGAGATTACATCTTGCTCCTTAAGTTCCACTGATCCTATGATGAACAATTGGTTTGTGATCCAATCATCAAACTGAGTCCCTCTCGGACTAATGAGAGGGTAGGGCCTCTTGTTCAAGACTTGAACTCAATACTTAAGAGAACAACCTCTCTACTAACCCTAAAAGCGGGTAGGTGTGAATTCTGTCTTCACCCTATGTCCCCAGCTATCTACCCAGTCTTACCCCTAAAATGGAAGGTATTTTGAGCCAGCGCCGTTGAGCCAATCCTCACCTATGCAAATCTAAGGATAATCCCGAATAGACAGGAGTTCATAGTTAGCTCAGGATTAAGGTCGAGTTACCTAGGTCATCGCTCTGAAATAATCAGTCTTAAACAGTAAACAACGTTATAAAGTAAGAGTGACTTGTTTCTTGGTTTGGTATTATACAAACTCTTTGAATAGGATGCCCCACTCACATGTCACCACATAAATGATTCAGGATCACATCATTTGTACTAAATACAAAGTGGACCGCGTCCAATAGTGTTATCAGAATAAGGTATCCAACCTTATTTGTATACTATAGACCTTTCTAGCTATATATTCGAACTTGATCCATTCCTATGTCTCCACATAAAGTCCAAGTATTCATGTAATAGCCTTAGATCTTAGTTTATTGGATTTAGGCTTTACAAATACAATTTATATATTCAACAAACCTCATTAAACTCTATATTGCAAATAAAATATATTTAATATTACAAATTGCGAGTTTTAGGACATACTACCGAACACCTACTGCATTCTAATGTCTAAGTTAGTACAGGGAGTGAATAATTCATCTAAGTACTAAAAGAAGTAAGGTTGGGCCTCTTCTTTTGAGATCACTTACCTTTCCCTTTGGGTGACAGATGAGCTATAAAAGCCTGTCTTTTGACACATGCCCATGGTTGCATGTAACGACATGAGGTATTAGGGACATTTCAGGTGTTCAAGGTTGTAAGGTGCTAGTTTACTCGACTCATTAGTTTCCTAATCGATATATATTTATCGTCTCAGCTGGTTGGTCCAAATCCCGAAGCATTGACATTTTCCTTTTAGGATGCACACTTTTCTTTATACTATTTTCTCGATATCTTTTAAATTTGGACCTTACCTTGGATAACCTCAACCAATAAAACTAAAAAAAGAATAATATGTCAATAAGTTAAGAGTGGCCCATGAAATGTTGTTGCCTCTTCTGTTATTCAAATAGTGATTCTTGAAGAAAGTGAGAAAGCTTGTACTTGGGAAAGTAGGAGACAATAAATTGTGTAATAGGGGACCAAGGGGTTAAGTTGAGTGGGTTTGCAAGTTGGAAGATCCAAAAGAATGATAAAAATAAGTGGTTTCTTTTCAAAGTTTTTTATAACATTAAATCTTTGGCCAATTGGCCCCATCAATTATTCTACAAGTAGAGACAAATTTACAAGACCATGGCCTATTTACATTCTTTTCAAATTCACATTCCCTCAAATTTTAAATTCTTAGCCAAATCATTTGATTTTTTCTTTTAATAAAAAGATCATTCTTTCCTACTCATTTTATATGTTTTCTTTTGGTCAATTACGTCCTTTCAAAAATTTTGTTTTAAATATATAAGGAACAAAATTATTATTTAGTATAATTTTCATTTGATTTTTAAATTTCAAAATGTCACATTTTTACTCTTAAACTTTGAGTTTAGGTTCGACTCAATACTATTCAAATGGTTACTTTTTATCATTCAGTTTGGGTTTAATTTTTATTTAGTTCATAAAGTCTTAGGTTTTACACTTTTATCTCTCAATTTTTCTTAATGTTCATTTTTAGTTTTCGATATTGACGTTAAATTATCTTCTACAAATGATGAATATATTACTAAGTAGAGTCAATTAAAGTAGTTGTTTGGTTGAAGGGGAGTATTTTTGAAATGTTTGAGGTAAAGGTTGAAGTGACTATATACTATTAGTTAAAGTGCTTTAGCTCTCTCTAATAATCTCACTTTTCATGAAGATCACAATAAAGATTAAGGGTTTCTTTAGATTGATTGTAATATTTTATTTTATTTTATTTTTTTTAAAGAACAATCATTTTTACTTAAACTATTTTGTATAGTTAAACCAAACTCAACCCAACTCTTTTTCTTGCCTATTTGATAGTGGATGTAGATCACATGGTCCAACCTACTATAACTCTCTCTTGTGATATATGGTATATTCTTTTATAGATTGTTCAACAACTTGCTTCAACATAATAAGGTTAAAAATAGTTTTTAAAGCTAAATTTAATAAAATCAAATATTTGAGAGTTTAAAGCAAACATAATATTTGAACCTAGATAAGGTATGGAAGTTGGATTAAGACATGATTTCTTGAAGTTTAAAAATACACTTTGTTCCACATATACTTGGTAATCTAGATTTTTAATATAAACCATATAATTTCTCTCTCTCTATATATATATTTTTACTAAGCGCCTGAAATTTGATATGTAACAATTTAGTTCATATAGAAACTTGGTCCATATCATGAATATTTTCGGTAACGTAACTCAACTCATACATAAATGTGTTAGCGACCAAGAGTTTTGTAGTTCGAATCCTCTCACTTTCTATTATACAGAAAAGATGAATATCTTCGTAAAAGTAAAGTTGGACTTTTCTTTATATCCCAAATTGTTCATAATTAGCCTATTTAATCCATTTTGCAATGCTTTATCGATATTTCATGTGCAAGCCAATTAAAATTTAACAAGATTTTACATGCTAGAAACTTAATTAGAAATATTAAACATAATGATTAAGTTGTCACGTACTTAAAGTTCAAGGACTACAATGTCTTTACAAATTTAAAAATTTAATGACTAAATATCAGTACAATACAAAAGTTAATGGACTACATTTTTTACCAAGTAAAAGTATAGAGACCAAAAGTATTTTTTTAACGTAATTTTATTTATTTTCATATTGTGTGTATATTATAGTCCAAATATTAGAGAGGGTGAGGATTTGAACCTGAAGCCCTTATTAAGAAAATGATCTGACAAATTGATTCACATTTTATCATATACTTTGAAATTTAAATAAATGTTACATTATTATATTTGATAATCCGACATTTGATAAGCTTCTATTTAAAAAAACCATTGGAAAAAAAAAGTTTCTGTGTTTGTTAAAGAATTATATTACATATGCTAAAAAAATTAATAAAGTATTATAAAATATATTTGCAATACAAAATTGGGTAATTGGGATGTACCCATCTATATATTTCCCCCTCTATCATTCACATAAAAAATAATTATAATATTTCAAAAAATAAATAAGAATAATTTGTCACATGTCACATTATGATAGGACAATTTGGTGGGATGTAAAAAATAAGTACTCCTCGAAATGCATATAAGTATTTTTCTGTGGAATCCATGAGCCAGAACTTTGTGAGATTTGATATGTTTGTTTGTTTTTTTTCCTTTCTCCTCCATCTTTTGAAACTTTTTGTTTAATTTGTCAAGAGTCAATTTTGTGCCTTAGTTCAAGTTTAATTTTGTCCAATACTTTATTTTGGTTGAAAATAGTAAGTTTTGAGAGATTCTTGCATCTTTTTGTTCAAATTAAATGGTGGGATCTAGAGTATATATATGTGTACATGATATTCGTAAGTGTTCGAGGAAGTTAATACACACTTCGACTAATTTTATGGGATTACTTACATGATTCTACAATATTTGAGTGTTAAGAAAACTTGTTGAATACTAAATCTTAGGTAGGTGGTTACTCAGAATTGAACTAATTTTGTCTTAGCCTTTTATTGAACACATGTCTTTTATTTAAGCTCCGGTTAAAATTACGTTTTCAATTATAGAAAGTGACTTTGGGAAGATCTTTAATGCCTACTGTTACGATGTATTCAATGAGAAGTGTATTATGTAAAGAAGTGTAAAGAGGTTTAAATACAAAGTACAAACTATAAATAGGACCTAAAAACACCTAAAAACTCTCTCTAACTTAACTAATTGCCCACAAAATACGTTGACCAAAATATACATTCACACCCTCCCTTAAACTCAAGATGGCAGAGTAGGAAACAACTTGAGTTTGTTAAGCAACTAATGGAAGCATTTGGATGACAAAACTTTGGTGAAAATATCAGTTGGTTGCTCAGTAATGGAGATAGATCGTAAAAGAAGAGTTTTGCTAAGGAGATGATGACGGAAAAAGTGGTAGTCATTTTCAATATATTTGGTATTTTCCTGAAAGACATCATTGTGAGCAATCTGGATGGCACTATGATTATCATAATGAAGAATAGTCGCAGACTGCTAAGGACTCCCATATTAGCAAGAAGCCAGCGGAGCCATAATAATTCTTACATAGCATCTGCTAGAGCATGATATTCAAATTCAATACTAAAATGAGAGACAACATTTTGTTTCTTACTCTGCCAAGAAATGAGAGAGTCACCCAGGTAGAAATAGTAACCTAAGGTAGAGCACCTATCAGTAAGCTTAGCAACCCAATCAACATTAGAGTAGCCTGATAACACCAGGGATGATTGCGAAAGGAACTAAATTCCATACCCCAGAGTGCCATTAACACAGCGAAGAATACGGAGAACAACAGTAAAATGAATGGTTCGTGGAGCAGCCATGAACTAGTTAGCAATATGAACAATACATACAATGTCTGGACGAGTTACTGTCAGATAAATAAGGCTACCAACCAGTTGACAATAGAGACTGACATCTTCAAGAAAAACTCCATCAAATGGAGTTAGGTGAACATTAGGATCGAGTGGTGTTGGTGCTACGGTGGAGTCAGTGAAGCTTACGCGGGCCAATAGATCAAAGGCATATTTCGTTTGAGATAACAAATAACCAGCAGAGCTCGGTGACTGAGTGAACCCAAATCTTTCATTTCAAAGTATTCTCCAAAGTAACTTTGTAAATTAGAGATACCCTGAGGGTCATCCCCGGTAATAATCATATCGTCAACATACAGAAGGAGAACAATACCATGCGGTGTCTGGCATGTAAAAAGTGTAGTGTCATGTGGATTGGAAATATACCGAAGTTGAGTGATGGTGGAATTGAAAGTTGCAAACCAAGCTCGCAGAGCCTGGTTCAAACTATACAATGCACGACGAAGGAGACAACTTTATGGGGTGGAGGAGAAATACCCATTGGTAGTTGCATGTATACTTCCTTAGATAAAGCCCCATTAAGAAAGACATTCTTGACATCCATCTGAAAGAAAAGCCACTGTTTGGCAGCTGTAACTACTAAGAGACTCTGAACAGATGTTGTCCGTGCCACAGGAGAAAAAGTCTCTTCATAATCGATGTCATACTCTTGAGAATATTCTTTCACCACAAGTCGAGCCTTATATCATTCAATAGGACCATCAGAGTGAGTCTTGATCTTGTAGACCCACTTGTAACCAATGGACCTTTTGCCAGGGGAAAAATCAACATAGTCCCATGTATGTATCTTCTCTAAAGCCTGGAGTTCTTCATTCATTGCTTATTACCATAGAAGGTTAGTACTTGCCTCATGAAAAGAGGTAGGCTCAACCAAGGAAACGATAGGAGAAAAACAATGAAAGTCTCGGATATGAGTGGGAGGTGCCCTTACCTGAGTGGAGCGTTAAACAAGAGAAGGTTGATTTGAGTCATGTATAGGGTCAGATCCAAAGTTGAAATAGAAAGCTGATTCAAATCGATAGAGATTGGTGCAGATTGTTCAAGCTCAGTATCGGGAATGGACTCAGAAGAAGGAAAAAGATCAATGGAAGCATTAGTAAGAAAAAGATGAGAACTTGGCAGAGAGACATGTAAAGACAAAAGACTGGAAAACATATCATGCCCCAAAAAAGTGACATGGCGAGAGATGTGTAATTTGTTAGACAAAGGATCCCAAACGAAAACCTTTATGTTTGGTTCCATAGCCAAAGAAACAACAGAGACAAGCATGCAGTTCTAATTTAGTATGTTCACGTGGATGAAGAAGTATAAAACATGCACAACCAAAGAGCTTAAGATTAGAATAATCAGTAGAAGTACCACATAATCTTTCAAACGGGAAGATATTTTGAAGGACAAAAGAAGGGAGGCGGTTAATTGTATAGACAAAGGTAAGAGCAGCCTCACCCCAAAATTTCTCTGGACAAGAGGCAGAAAAAAGTTGAACCCAAACAAAATCCAGAATGTGGCAATGTTTGTGTTCTGCTTGGCCATTCTGTTGAGAGATATGGGACAAGAGGGTTGCACGAGAGTGCCTTGCTAGGTGAGAAAAGAGAGGAGACAAAAGTCCTTATATTCCATGGCATTATCTGTGCGAAGGATTTTAATGGTATGAGAGAACTGAGTTTGATCTATATTAGCAAAAGCAATATACATTTAAGGTAAGGCAGAACGATGTTTAAGAAAATATATCCATATAAATCGAGAGTAATCATCAATGAACAAGAAAAAATAGAAATAACCATTGATGTAGTAATAGGAGCAGGACCCTAAATGTCAGAATGATCTAAGTCAAAAGGTTGATCACATATAGAGCTTGATTGAGAAAAAGACAATTCAGATTGTTTTGCGAGTTTGCAGTTAAAAAAATCAAACGAAACAAACTTGGAAACATTATTCAAGTTTCTAACTGAAATTAAATGATGGAGTTTTTCAGAAGAAGCATGACCAAAACGGAGATGCCATTGATATATAGCAGAGTTTGTGACAGGGGAAAAATTGGAACAAGCAGGAAGCTGGAGTGATGTGAGCTCAAATAATCTTTCCACTTTGTGACCCATACCAATCGTTTGTCCCATTTGTGGATTCTGAACCTGACACCCAGTGGAAGAAAAAGAAACAATTAAGCCAAGGTCACACAATTGTTCGACTGACATAAGATTAAAGATCAGGTTAGGAACATAATAATATTGGAAATTTTCAATGTGGGAGTGTCAATCGAGCCAACATGAGATATGGTCATATAATTACCGTCAGCAGCATAAATGGGGGGAAGAGATTTTGCAAGAGTTGGTGCAGTTATAAGAGAAATTTCAGATGTCATATGATTATAACAAAAGGAATCTAGAAGCCACTAATTACTTGGGAAAACTGCAAGAGCAGAGGAATTGGACGAAATCACCTATTTTAGTAAATTCTATTGGTAACTCATATGAAAACTAGGTAGGAAAGGGTCGGGATTAACAGATGAGGCAACAGAGGAAAAAATAGCCTTTGAGAGATTCCTTGACTTTGAAGGATGACTTGAAGGTCGAGGCGATCTCGTGGGGCAATTGCCCAGAATATGGCCACGTTTATGATAATACCTACACTTTATCTTAGGGCAATCAAAAAACTTGTGCCTAAAGAGCTTACAATTCTTACAGAAGAGAGCTCAAGAAGTACCGTGCATGTGAGTACTCGCGAGAACAACTTCAGATTGTTTGGAGGGAAGAATGCCAAGTCGTTTATCCTCAAACAGGATTTCCTGAAATGCGATATCCAGTGAAGGTAGAGGACTGCGATGCAGCAAAGCAGCACGGATAGATTCATACTATGGGCAAAGCCATATAAGAACCTTAATAAGATGAAGATGATCAGTACTAATCTTAGCTTGATCCAATTGTGTCCAAATTGGTTGAAGAGTTGCCAAATGTTTTATTAACTGATTAGCCAGTATCATGATTGAGATTAACAAGAGTAATGTGCAATTGATAATAATAACAAGAGTACTGTGCAATTGATAATAATGAGCAGCCTAACAGATTAAAAACACGCAGACAAGAAATCCTACAAACTTTTAGCATCATCAAATATATCAAACTGAACATGAATAGTAAGAATAGACTTATTACTTAGCCAAGTGATAATTTGGTGATTCTTACTGTCCCAATCTTCTAAACATTCGATAAACTTATTGTCGTCCTCAGTGGATGTCTTAATTGGATTAGAAATATCTCCAGTGATAATGCGCAATAACTTGCCCCCAATTAGGAGACTTTTCATTTGATGAGCCCAAGTAAGATAATTGGTCCCATCAAGAATAGTATTAATAGGACGAAACACGTGGTTTTTCTCAAATTTTTCCAACAAGACTCGACTGAAAGACAGACCAAATCAATGATTTGACTTAGCTAGGAGAAAACAAACAGCTCGGTGGCTCGGCGGCTCAGAGAGAACAGACAGCTCGACTTGGCTCAACTCGTTCTAGCTTGTGGCTCGGTTGGGAGAAACTCAGTTAGCAGCGCGACTCGGCTGGGAGAAAGTGACCTGATTGGCACAACTTGGCTGGGCAGATCGATAGGCTCAAAAGATTGGAAGCAGATCTGAAAAAAAAAAAGAAAAATCGTCTGCGATTCAGATGACGTAAGCGACGGATGCAGACGCGAAGGTAGGCAATGGTCAGATGCGGATGCAGGTCATTGGGCGGTTGCGGAAGTAGAGGGCGATCGTTGACGGCAGAAGCAGAGAACAGACACGAGGAGGTAGGCGACGACAAGACAGGTCTTCAACGGAGGTGGGGATTAGTTGTAGGGCGGTCGTAGAGGGAGGGCAGTCATGAAGGCAGGGTGTGCGTGAAGGTAGGAACTGGGTGCAAATAAAGAAAAGAAGAAAGAAAAAAAGGATGGAAAAAGGTAAAAGGAAAAACCCTAGAACTTGGCCCTGATACCATATTAAGATATATTCAATGTGAAGTGTATTCTATATAGAAGTGTAAAGAAGTTTAGATACAAAGTATACAGACTATAAATAGGACCTAAAAACTCCTAAAAACTCTCTCTACCTTAACTAATTGGCCACAAAATACGTTGACCAGAATATACATTTGCACCTACATCGTTTGGTAAATCAAATTATTAATTAATCTAAGAGGATCACTTTTTAAATTCTAACTCTATGAGCTTTTAGATTTGACTTTTCTTTTTTTTAAATATGCTAATTTTTTAACCATGGAAATAAATATATTATAATAATATTCATCCATATTAATGTATTTTTCACATATATTTTTAAATTTTAATTGATTCAATTTGTTATAACACTGATTTTTTTTAAGCTTTTATGAAATAATTTAGAATAAAAAAATTAGTTGAAATTCAAATCATATAAAAATTTTTAAAATATATATCATAATAAATTATAAATTAATTATCAATGTGAAAATAATTAAAATAATAAGCCTACTTTGGTTCATATAATTAGATTACATCAATTTAGAATTAATTTATCTAATACTGTAACTAGCTTTTCTAACTTAAAATCAAAATTATCAAATACTATTTTACTTCATTTCACAACTGATTTTTTAGAAAGTAAAACTGACAACAATTAATTTAAAAGTTACTGTAAGTTAGCAACCCCAAACTAAACCTTACTATTAGGTCAACTCTATGGTTGGCAACGAGGTTGGGGTGGAGTAGGGGAGGACCCCTGTCCCCGTCTCCAATGAGAGAATTTACCCCCATCCTTCCCTATCCTCGTTCCCGCCATTTGAAGGTGGAGATGGGGGCGGGGATTCCCCCGTCGAGAAAATGAGTCTCCATGGGGACCCATTCCTTGTTTTCCCTTTTGTTTTCCCCACGAGGACCTTTATTTTTAAATTCTCCCCCTAAAATTCCCTTTGGTTTGGGCTTGAACATTTTCATTGGACTCAAATTAGACTAAATTAAAAATTAGGCTAAATGTTAAAGGTTAAATACCTATATATATATATATATATATAATCTAATCGGGGTCAGGGACTATATATGTATTTAAAAATCTAGTTGAGGTCGGGGTGGGGAAGGGGGAGGGTGGGGACCCTAAAGAGGTCCCCGATTTGACCCTCATCCCCAACCGATCTGGGCGAGGCCCCATGGGGACCGATCCCGTGAGAAATTTTTCCAATCCAAATCAACTCATGATGGTTAGAAGATATATATATATACTCACATACATACACATACTTGTTCATTCAGTTGTAACACTCGCATCATAATAGATACACACTTTGTTCATTTAGTTGTAATACTCCAAGTTAATTTAACACTTAAAAATTCAAACCTGTTCAAAAAATGAATTTAACGCATAAAATTCAACCCTGTTCAAAAAATGACCTATTTATTCCAAAGGGCATGTCCAAGGGTCTACATATGTTGAAAAAGAATTAATTTTTTAGACCCGTTCGATAACCATTTAGGACATGTTTGATAACCATTTGATTTTTTAGTTTTTGTTTTTAAAAATTAAACTTATTTCATCCACATTTCTTAGAATTATTTGCATCTTTCTTAGGTACAATAATTGAATTCTTAGCCAAATTCTAAAAACAAAACTAACTTTTTGAAAATTACTTTTTTTAGTTCTCAAAATTTGAGTCGATTTTTTAAACAATCGGTGAAAAGTAGATAGGAAGAAATTTGAAGATGGGAGTAGTGTCCATAGGCTTAAATATTTTCAAAAACAAAAAAACAAAAAACGAAATCATACTAAATGAGGTTTTAACTATACATCAAGTTTCTATAGACACAATTTAACATTTACTAATGATTTTTAAAAATATATTAGGAAAAAATGTAGTAACTAATTTTTTAGTCCAACAAATGAAAGGTGATAAAGAATTGAACTTATGACTTTGTTAGATGATATAAAATTAAATATGCCTTCACCCATCGACTTAGATTTTTGGGTCAATTCATGATTTAAGATGATATCAAAACAGATTGTTTAGACCCTTGCATTATTGTTTCCTCCCCAATAGATGATTTAAAAGACTTTAAGGGACAAACCTCAAAAGAAGATCAAGTAGATATCTTTAACCACTAAATTAGATTCATGTTAAAAAATAATAAAAACTAGACTATAAAGAGAAACGTAAGATATGTAGAGACACAAGTAATAGTTTGTCAACCTGACATGATCGACTCACATAAAACTTTTATCTCCTTTTAATTCAAGGTCAGAAGTACGATTTTTAGTGTATTATGTAAATCTAATAAGAGACTTATTTTTTAGTACTTTGAAACAATGTTTCCTATTCAAACTATATACACCAAACATTCTAATGTGCACCAAGTTCAAATAACATTGATTATAATCATAATATTACTTTTTGTTATAATTTATTATTGTGGATAGTTCAACCTTTCTGCTTGTGGAGCTCATTTTTCTCAATTCATTAACCAAAAGAAGCTGTTTCTTGCCCATTTAATTTGTGGGAGAATAATGGGAGACAAATGCATGCAACTATTATGAGAGTTGGTGCTTGATTAATTTAAAATTTCCTTATCAACCTTGTTTGGTGATTAATTTAAATTTTCTTTATTAAAATTGTCTTATCATGTAAAAAAAAATACTTAAACTAACTTTGCTCTTTGATTTCTTAATCTAGTTCATGTAGCTCTATTAGTTAAAGTAAATATCCTTAAATATAAAAGGTTAGAAAGTTCAAATTCTCCGTTCAATCATTGCATGAGTTTGAACACAAAATTTTATGAATCAACTTATTCTAATACCATCTTAAATCACTCGATTGACTAAAAAATTTAAGCTTATGAGTGAAGGTAAATTTAATATTATATCACTAACAAAAGGAGTTTCTTTTCCTTCCACGAAAAGCAATTAAATTCCAAATATTGGTATTAAGTTTCTACCGATGGCATGTCGACATTTTCACATCGATATCTTCATATTTTCAAGGATTCAACATCGACAAGAGGAAGATTCGATATTTCCATTATACCATATTAAAAATTCAGGAAAGATAAAAAGTAAGCAACAAAATGACACAATTGTAAATGTAATATAAGTGATGAATATTTTAAGTAGTTTGAAAAGCATAAAATTACAAATTTATTAATTTTTAAAAAATATTTTTTCATATTTCTTTTTTCTAGAAATATCTTCTGATATCAAAATTTTTATCGACATTTTCCTAAAATTGAGACGTCGAAATTAATTTTAAGTAGTAATCACATCTTTGATTATTCTTCTTTAATTTTATTTTAGTTTTCCTAAATTATCTTTATACTTTATGTATAAAATAAAAAATGAGCAACAAAACTGTCTAATAATAATTAAACAAACGATTGTAAAATTGAGGAGCAAACCAGAATACAATGAAAATAAAGATATTGAGAAAATATATTTATAAAAAATAAATAAAATAAAATAATAGAATAACTAAAATGTAGAAAATAATATATAGGAAATAAAGTGGGTATTTTCTCCAATATTTATTTTTATTTCTCCCCAATCTTCACCAGTTCTACAAAATCCACCAAATACACTATTTATTTATAGACAATTTTGCATTAGACACACGGGGTAATTGTAGCTTGACACTTGGCTTGATGGAAGAATGACATTAGTCCTTTTAGGACACTAAGCACTTGGGCATCTATTTTCTTATATTTATAATCCTGTAAGATGTCTATTATATATATATATATATGTCGTTAAAATCTTATTAGAAAAAAAACTCAATGGGAAAAAAATCATACTGAAGAAAAAAGAGTACATATTTTATATGATTTAATATTCCGAAAAGAATATATATATTTCCTTTATGGAAACATCATTTGAGATCTCTAAATCGCCGTATTCCAATGTTGTATACCATTTTTTTAAAGGTTGCGGTAGGTAATACCTTTGTAAATAAGTCTACCAAGTTATCATTTGAACAAATTTTTTGTATAGTGATGTCGTCATTCTCTTCATGATTATAAGTGTAGAAAAGTTTTGTGAATTATGTTTTGTTCTATCTCATTTAATATATCCTCCTTTGAATTGGGCTAAATATGCTATGTTGTCTTCAACACTATTGGCTAGCCTCATGGATCATTAGGATTTTAACATGGATTTAATGTAGAAGTTATTATAATCTGCTTCATAGAATGCCATAATATAAAGATTCTTCTCTATGTACTAACTTGTTTAAGATCTAGCTTGTATGGGTTAAGATAACCTGCATATTTACAACCAACTAGATCACAATTAGATTTAATAAAATAAATCCATGTAAGCTAATTCTCAAATAAAACATAACATATATTTAACTCTACTCCAATATTTTTCTTTTGGAGAAATATTATATTTATGCAACAAACTTACTAAAACTACTACAATGAGTAGTATACAAACTAGTAAAGATATAAGTGCACTTATTTTCCAAAATTATGGTTTTTCAGGACTTAATATTCTTCATCATCTTTTTGAGATCAGATGATATGACATTTTCATATCAAGTGAATGAACCACTATAGGAGTATTCAATGATGTACATGATCCATAAAAGACCTTTTATGTATAAATTGGTGCAATTCTATTTGCTTTATGCTTTATTTGCAAGTTAAGGCAAAACTTATCATCTCAATTTCTTTCTTAGAAAACTCTATTGCCTTTGAAATCTCTTCAGGAGTTTCTGCTCAAATTATCAACGTATTATAAATCTCAGGTTGCGATTTCTTTATAAAAAGATATGGACAAATAGGGTTATTTTTGTATCCTCAAACCAACAGATATTGAATAAGATGATTATATCTCATTCGCCAGAAATGTTTTGTAAGAACTTATATATATAATTCTCTAATATTTGAATTATATGATTATGGTACCTTTAATCCTCCATATATTTTCATAAATAAATATCATTATTAAGAGATTCATATAAATGTGGTATGATTGCATTCATAAGATGTATATTAAAATTTTCATACACAACCAGATAATTGGGCATCTCATGGTATCATTATGTATCGACCATTAGAGAATATCTGTTTTTTCATAATTATTACCAATCTATTGCGAGAATTATCATAGGATTTATCTCAGTTTATATCTTGTGACTTCACTCTATTTGTTTTTCTTACAAATACTCCACTTGTATCCCACATGTTTGACATTTATTTATGTCTGGACTACTAGTCCCCATGATTTAAAAATGAGTTGATTTCTATTGGATTGTTTCTTTCCACATAAGTCAATCCTTTCTATGTCAACATTTTTCATAAATAATATCGTGAGCAACATTGTATGCAAAAAACATTGTCAATTTATATGGTTCCATCCTTTTCATATCATGACATAATTTATTTAGGTCTCATTACTATCCTCATCTACTTCAATATCCTTATGAGTATTCATATTTAAGATTTCTTCTGGAACATCTATATTCTTAACTGAGTCATTTTGATTATTGATTACTTCTTTTTCAAGGGTTTTTATCTTTTGGAACCGAATGGTTTATCACGATGCATTCTACGTAATTTTTTTTTCCAACTTCTTAATTCCTCCCCTTAATGTTGGAAAATTTGTCTCATTAAAATGACAATTAGCAAATCATGCAATAAATAAATCACCCTTTAGAAGTTCAAGATATTTAATAATTGATGGAGAATCAAATCCAACATATATATCTAACTCCTTTGAGAGCCCATCTTGGTATGTCGTGGTGGAGCAATTTGAAACATATATTGCTCATCCAAAAATTCTCAAATGATTGGCTCATGGTTATAAGCTAATTGTAATGGCAAGTCCTTATGATAAGCTATTGACCTAATGCGTACACGTGACGCAACATGCAAGATAACATGTCCCCATAGGAAGCTTAGCTCTCATAAGCAATGGTCTAGCAACTAATTGCAAACATTTTATAGATGATTATGCTAATTAAATCATTTTGGGTATGAACATGAGCTACATGATGTTCAACACTTATCCCAATTTATATACAATAATTATCAAAAGCTTGAGATGTAAATTTATCAACATTATCGAGATGAATGATCTTAATTGTATAATAAGAAAATTGTGATCTTAAATTAATTATCTGAGGAAGTAATCTTGCAAATGCAATGTTTTGACTTGATAATAATCACACGTTTGACCATCTATTAGATACATCTATTAGTATCATAAAGTATTTAAATGGTCCACTTGGTGGGTTAATAGGTCCACATATATTACCATGAATTCGTTTTAAAAATACAGGTGATTCAATTCCCACTTTAGCTGGTGATGGTCCAATAATTAAATTTCCTTGAGAGCAAACAACACATGATAATTCATTGGATTGAAGAATCTTCTGGTTCTTCAACAGATGTTCATGTGCATTTTCAATAATTTTTCTCATCATAATTGACCCAAGATGACCTAACCGATTATGCTAATAATCAAATATATCTAGATTAATGAACTTCAGGTTCATGGTTGCATAACTTTCAATACCAGTAATTTGAGTATAATATAATCTAGAAGAAAACTAGACAATTTTTCTAATATACGTTTTTCATGCGATATTGTTGATATAATATAGAGATACTCTACATTTTCACACTATTAGTCTCTATATAATAATCATTAGATAGTATATTTTTAAAACTCGGTAAATTTCTCATTGACTTAGTAGAGAACAAAACATTATCAATTGTAAATTTTATTTCTCTAGGCAAACATATATTTGTTTTTCCAAAACCTTCAATCAAGTTTACAGGACCTGAGATTATATTGACATTTTTTTCTTTCATCATTGTCAATTTTGAGAAATATTTTTTTACTTTTAAGTATAGTATGCATTGTTGCATTATATGCCAAACAAACATCTTCGTTATTCATCCCAGAATTATCCAATTGAGAAATATTCATTTTTTTCCATAAAAATAACGACAACAATAAATAATGAGTCGTAATGATAAACAAAATAGAAAATATAAAATTAGACTTCGACTAGTAAATACGAGAGAAAACATAATAAAATATCAAATATTTTCTTAACGTTTGTTGCTTTTTACAATGATGTTCATTTTCTCTTCAGGAGATTCAAATGAATTTGCAAGGTTTAAATATTTCATATTTTCAAGATTAATTCCACATTTTCCACATTTCTTGAATTATTATCTTGTAGAGCTTTTCCTTTGAAATCATAATTTCATGTAGTTCTCTTGAAATTTGGATGATTATAATGACCATCACGAAAATAATACTTATTTATTCCTCTACCGCAATCATGAGCTTGACCATGATCATGATTATTAAAATTCACAACATTCACTCCAGGGAATATTGTTGTTCTAGTTGGCTGAGATTCATGATTTTTTAAAATCAATAACTCGTTATTTCATTCAATCACGAGAAGACATGAGATGAATTCAGAAAACTTTTTAAAACTGTTCTTTTAATATCACTACTGTAGGAGCATATTCAAGACACGAAATGTAAAAAAAATGTTTTCTCTAACATATTGATTGAAAGTCTTGGATCCTCGAGTGCATCCATTCATAATGAACTTTAGGAAGAATAATTGTTTTCTGATGATCATATGTTTATGTCATCCAGATGTATTTTAGCATCAAACATCCATGGACAAATAATTATTACCATTAATTTTATAAGATTTGTCATGGTAACATTATCACAAGACATTATATTTATATTAGAAATTTAGTGTATATCAAACATGCAAAATAATATTTAATTTACTAATTATAACGAAGAGGAAAAAATGACATACCTTTAGGACCTACTTCTAGTGGAAAAAATACCAAGAGCTCGTGCTGATAACGTGTTGTAAAATTACGGAGCATAACAAAGCACATCGGGAACACGGATACGGAGAAAATATAATATAATAATAAAATAGAAAAATAAATAAAATAAAATAAAATAATAGAATAGTTAGAATTTAGAAAATAAAATATAGGAAATTAAAGCGGGCATTTTCTCCAATGTTTATTTTTAATTCTCACCAATCTTCACCCATTCTATAAAATCCACAAAATGTTACTATCTATAGATAATTTGGCAAGTAGAATGTGACCGTACATAGACACTTTGTCATTAGACACATGAGTAATTGTAGTCATAGGGGTGTTCGTGGGTTGGGTTGGGTTGAAGGACTTTTTAGATACAGCTCAATTGTTCGGGTTATAAATTTCTTCAACCCAAATAACCTTCGTTAAAAAATGAACCCAATCCATCCCAACTATGAAACATTTGGGTTGAGTTGGTTCGAGTTACTCGGGCCATTTATTTAATTTTTTTTTATAAAAGGAATTAAAATGTTAATACGTAAAATTTTGTTATAACTTTTCATATATGAATTAAGATTAACAACTCAATTTCAATTTATATAATGTATAATCTTTTTTAAAAGTTAAATATATATATATATATATATATATATATATATTTAAGAGTTGGTGAAGAATAAATTATTCAAAAAACTGATAAACATTAAAGAAAACTAAAATAAATATATGTATATCTAATTGTACCTAAGCAAAAAAAAAAAAAAAAATTAAAGTTAATAATAAGTTCGGGTTGGTTTGGGTTATTTTAGGTGACTCATGAACCAACCCAACCCATAAAATTTTCATTTATTTGAACCAAACCCAACCCAAGAGATCTTATAACCCAATCCGTTCCCAAACCGAACGGATTGGGTTGGTTTGATCGGTTTTTCGAATTATCGGATTTTTTGAACATACCTAATTGTAGATTGACACTTAGCTTGATAGAAGAATGACATTGCTCCATTTAAGATACTAAGCATTTTAACATTTATTTTTATTTATAATAAAAATAAATTAATTTTCAGGTTAATTTATATATATATATATATTAATTCATATAAGAGGACTTTTTTTGCTTTTTTTTTTTTTGGCTTTCGAGAAATTATTCCAAACTGAAAGGCTTTGTAATTAATTGATTCTCCTTTTCATAAAGTTCAAGTTCACCACATTTTTGAAGACCATCATGGTTTAAATATTATTTTAGGTCTTGTATTTTTAATTTTGATTTATTTTGGTCTATATACTTTTAAAATGTTCGTTTTAGATCCTATATATTCGACTTTGATTTATTTTGATCATTATACTTTCAACTTTAGTTTATTTTGTTCCTTGGACTTTCAAAATGTGATGATCCCTTAAAAATGAAATAAAATTTAAAATAAAAGGACTAAAATAGTCAAATTTTAAAAATTCAAATACTAAAATGAATCAAAGTTGAATGTATAAGCACTAAAATAAACTTTTTGAAAGTACAAGGACTAAAATGAATCAAAATTGAAAGTATAGGTATCAAAATGAACATTTTTTTAAAGTACAAAAACTAAAATGAACAAAAACCTAAAACACAGGGACCAAAGTAGTATTTAAACCTTCTATAATCTAAATTGGTATATTTTAATTCAAGATTGAATTGTTCTTTAAGGTCCATTGATAAAAATTTCAAAACATGTTTTACTGATTGTAATTTTAGACAAAGTGATTTAATTATAATTACTATTGTAAAAAGTTTTTAATTGTAAATCCTTTTATCGTCTCATACATGGTTAAAAGTGTTTTCCAATGATAAAATATTTTGTCTTCAAGAGGGGTATTTATAATAATCAAATTACAAAACTGAGCAACGTTTTATATTTGTGAGAAAAAAAGATATAAAAGAGAGACAAATTATTAGGGGTGAGCGACCAAAAAAAAAAAAAACAAATTAAGGAGATAAAGAAGTTAGAGATGAAGATAGATAAAAATGTTTTAAATGACAAGACTGCTAAAAATATTTTTAAATATAATAAAATGTTGCTGTTAGACAACAATATTTTACTATATTAGTAAATAAATTGATTCATTTTACTATATTTGAAAGACCCTATTTATGGAAAGATTAGAAAGAGAGGATATGACAAACATTTAGAGGAGGAAATTTTTTTAGGTGCTAATACAAATTTTTTTTTAAGGAATGATCGATGATTTAATTTGAGAGTATTCAAATTCTTAATTCCTCATGTTTGTGTGCCTACTCCTCTAGGCCAAAGTGCACGGTGTTAGATTCTCGTCAATGTTCATGCGTTGATATTTCTATAGATACTTTTGTATGTCTATAGATCCAACACTAACGTAAGAAGTGAATTTGTAGATAAATATACAAAATATATAAAAATATCAATAAAATATCTCTAATGTCATCATAATATTAAAGATTATTTTCAAATAAAGGAAAATGAACTTTATTTACAAATAGAGCAAAATGTCACTATCTATCCGTGATAGACTGAGTGATAGAAGTTTATTGCTGTCTATCGTTCAGTGACAGAAGTTCTATCGCGGTCTATATATCACCGATAATCATTAGCATTTGAAAATATTTTCAACAGTTTTAGCATTTAAAACAATCACCTTAATATTAATACATAATAAATTTTAGGTTGAAAAGCTTGTCAATTTTCTTTTTAATTTTAAAAATATTTCAAAAATATCCATCGATATCGGCATTTTTATTATATCTTTTCATCAACACTTTCATAAAACTATTTTTAATGATGTAGAAATCATGTTATTAAAAATGTCAAATATTAAATTAAATCAAATATCAAATTTATGTGGACAAATGCTTTTCATATAGAAATGTCTTGACTTGTTAATGAGAATTTAATGCCATACATATACTTCTTTCCCATTTCTATATATGAAAAAAAGAGAGTATACATTCATTTTGTAGCAATGTTGGAAGTCCTTTGAATAGACACTTTTTTATTTTTTGTCTAACTTTTTGTTTCTTTCTACCATTTGTTTGTCACATAGGGCCAAATTATCAAATAATTTTTGTCCTAATTAATAGGTTGTCCCATATTATTTAGTTAATGTTGTTAATGGCAAAGATTATACATAAAATAAAATTTAAATTTTAAAGACATAATTAGAAAATTTGATAATTCAAACCTTTAGACCAACCATATTTATCACTATTCTATATATCATGAAAAAAATGATTAATGATTCCACTACTGTTAATGGCTATATATAGAATGGTTAATTATTACCAACTTTTCATATGCACCACTAAGTGTTGCAACTATTTCTAATTACCAAAATACAAAAAGACCAACCAAGAAATTTTGAATAACTATTAAATCTAACTAAACATTCTATATATATATATATAGATAGTATTTCCTTAGTAGTTAAATTGTAGTTAAAGTATTTATCATGTTTAAATTGAAGTGAAATCTTTAATTTCTTAATTGGTCGATGACGTGTTTTTATTTTTTTAATATAATTGGGATAGATAAATTCGAATCACATATCTTGTGGTTCCTAACATATTTGTATATCAATTGAACTAGGTTCGATTTAACACGTTTTTATTAGTTATGCAAGTTAATTTAAATTTAAAAATATGCTATATTAACTATACTATTTATACAATATTTAATATTAAGGTTGTTGGATTATTCTCTTAATAAAAACTTGTATTTGATTAGATCCATTTGATAACTTTGTTTGATTTTAGAAAATTAAGTTTACTAATATTACTTCTATCCATAATTTTTTTTGTTTCCTACTTTTTAAGTGTCTTGAAAACTATAAAGGGTAAATTTAAAAAATTTGCTTTTATTTTAGAAATTTAGCTATGGAATCAAGTTTTTCTTTATGATGATTGTGATGAAGAATGGTAGGAAAACAAATACACTTTTAAAAAATTTGAAAACAAAACCCAAAACTAAGACCCAATTTAATAATATTTCATTTTTAATTTTTTATTTTTGAAATTTATGTCTATGTCAAAGTGGATGTAAACCAAACTGGTCGAACCACTATATATCTGCTTTTGTTTTATTTCTGTTGATTGTTTGCGTTCTGTTTGACCATCTAAGTCAGGTTTAGAAACTCTCACAATTTCCTTCCAATTTTAAATTATAGTTTTCACTTTGATTAAAGAAATACTTTGAATTATTTCTAGCCAAATTTTAAAAACAAAACTTTATGAAGATTATTTATTTTCATAACTTGATTTGGGTTTTTAAAACATTAGTGGAAAGTATAAGATAACAAAACATAGAAACTTATAAGCAGTTTTTCTTTACGTTTAATTTTTAAAAATAAAAATAAAAAATCAAATAGTTAGCAAACGAGAACAAATTGCTTATTAAATGAGACCAATATTCTTGCTAGCGACCATATGGTACACTAAATCTAATTTGTATTATAATTATGATGCTTCGTCTATTGTCTTGAATTGGATGACTTTCATCTAACCTTTTTTAATCTTCTTTTGTATTAAGCTCATCTCTAGCTCTTTGTACATTACTCGTGTACAAGATCTCTTTGTCTTTATGAATGAACATAACTTTTAAGTCTGGAATATGATGAGAGTACTATTCATGTATTAACCTAGTCGAGATATTCTGGTCTATCTCTCAATCCTTACCTCCGTAAAAAAATAAAAAGGAGACATTAGTACTAACTTTTATTTTTCAACAATAACTTAATTATTAAAAGGAGCAATAACATAAAAAGGAACATACTCTATCTCATATATTTAAATGGTTCAAAATTCACTAACTTAATTATTTGATTAGGATGAGTTGAATAATCTACCATAAATCCAACCCAATTGAATTATGAAAAGTTAAAAGTACTTTTTAATTTTCTAAAAAAGCCTTTTTGATAATTATTTAATTTTTAGTTTTTTTTTTTAAATTGGGAAACTAGACTAGTAAATACAACAACTTCTGATTTTTTTTCTTTTATTTTATCTACTTAAAAAACTTCAAAAATTCAAAGCTGAAGCTTTTTTAAAAAAATACTTTTAAATTAAATTAAATTAAATTAATTTAATTTAATTTAATTTAATTTAATTAATTAATTTTTTTTTTTTGGCAATTTAGAAGCTCCAGACATTTTTTAAAAAGATGTGAAAAAATTCACAGCGGTGAGAAAACAAATATAATTTTTTAAAATAGAAAATTTAAATCAAAATTATTTATTTTTTTCTTATAACTACAACTAAACTTAAACTCATATTTGGCAATTTCTTTCTTTTTTTTTTTTATTAAACAAGCCTAAAATCACGAAAATATTTTATGCTTATTTTTTCCTATATATCTTCAGATCCCACTTCCATTGATTTTAAATTAAAAAAATATACAATATTATTCATAAAGAAATCTAGGGTTACTTAGACTAAGAAACCAACACATGAAACTAAGTGTACTAAAAAAATAAAAAATAAATAATACATGAAACTAAAAATTAAATATTAAAGATTGCAACTCGTGGAATTAATTTTTAAAACCTAGCTAGTATTTGTAACTGGCAAATTATATACAAAGACCATTATTTTATCTAGGTGAATGTTGATTGAATTTTCTGATTAAGTATATTTAAAAGATGCAATTAATAGACAATAATATTTTCAATATGTTGGACTATACATTTATCTTTTAATTCTAATAGTAGTCATTGAATTAGAAATTAAATCAATTTGATTGAAAAATATTGATAAAAGTTAAGTTGAAGATATAAAAACATTTAAATCAAATTCTTGTTTTATTTTTATTTTTTAAAAAATGGTGTAAATTAGTTCAGGACCAAATTATATGCTTAAGATAATTGTGGCATTAAACTATTGTGTTGATAATATATCAAAATTTCATCCATCTTTTCACGTGTCCATGAGTTCAACATCAATATAAGAAGGTAGATCAATATTTTTATTATATTTTTAAAAATAATGATAAATCAAGGAAAAAAAAAAGAAATAAAATGTCATTTATGTGAATATTCACCGAATACTAAGCATTTTAAATTATTGAAGAAGGATAAAATATTAGTTATTGATTTAATAACTTTTTAATAATTTGCTGTTCCTACAATTTTAAAAAATATTCCTTGATATCGATACCTTAAATCTAATGAGAAACAAATACAAAATCTTCATGGAATTCCTTTTTCATTTTCTACTTCTAAAATGTTTTTCATTTTTTTATTTTTTTTAGAAAATAAAAATAAAAAACTGCAATTTTAAGAAACTTTCTTTTTATATAAATTAGAACATAAAAGCTGAATATATATATAATTATTTTAAATGATAAAACTACTTAGAATATTGTCAAGTATAATAAAATATCATTGTCTATTAGTGATAAACCCAAATAGACTGCGATAAACATCTATCAGCAGACAATAGATCACAATAGACACCTATTATCGTTCGAGATAGACATTTATCAGATGCTAATAGATGTCTATCGCAGTCTATTATAGTCTATCAACGATAGATATTGATATTTTGTTATATTTATAAGTTGGTTAATTTTTCTTCGATCGAAAAAAATAGAAAATTTTTATAAATAGAAAAATCTAAAAAAATATTTATACTTTATAGTAAAAAGTTCCAAAAACAAAAGGATTATTCGAGAAAACAAATAAATGAATGGCTATTAGCTAACGAACTTATTTTATATATATCTTTAGACATATGCCTAGACTTTATCTATAAAACCAAACTGCTAGCATAATTTTTTTAAGGGAACTTGCTAGCATTTTTAAAATTTTTTACTATAAAGTGTATTTTTTTATACTTAAAAAATATTATGCTAATAATTTGGTTTAGACATATGTCTAGAGATATGTATAACATAAGTTTGTTAGCAAATAGCCATTCATTTATTTGTTTTCTCGAACAATCTAATTTAGTGCATGATACAATACATGAAAGCAACTTATTATTAATATTTTTTTTTATAATATAAAAGCAACTTAATTTAGCTTGCTATATATTAGAGGATCTTTTCGAAGCAATTTTGACATTATTAAAATATCTTTTTGTCATGTTCTAAATAATTGAAAATTATTTTAATATTTGATTTTATATTTTGCGAAAAAAAGAAATATTCATCATAAACTTATTTGATCGTATCAAGTTAGACCATAAAATTTTAATTTCATCAAATTTGACTATAAACTTATATGAAGTGTTAGAATTTTAATTTTAAACTTAAAAAATGCTGCAATTTTAACCTTCTACTTTTAAGTATCTTAAAAAAAGTTTACTCTTTATGCGTTTAACGAATTATATAAAACATATATACGAAATTGCTTAATTGATAATTTTTTAGACAAACATATCACTAGAGTGTGTAGAAATTTATGAATTTTGGAAATATTATTGAGTAATATTTCGGTAAAACTTTATTTTATTGAAATAAATGAGTTTACGAAGAATTTCTTAACTGAGTTTATGAAGATTATGACATACTTTTTTTTGGGTTAAAAGTATAATGAAAATTGAACTAATGGTTAAAATTACAGCACTTAAAAGTAAGTTTAAGGTCACAATTGAAGAAATTAAAAATATATGGTCTAAATTGATACAATTTGATAAACTGATCATTGATCGTATTCTACCTTTTTATACTTGATTTTCTTATCATAGTCCTCAAAATTGATTTTGAATGATCCAAAATACTTTTTAAAATCATCTTGAACCTTAAAAAGATTTTAACTATTTAATAATTATGTCCTCAAATATTAGCACATATTTGGATGAAGATCATAATTAATTACAATTTAATTTTGATTGTTTTAGAGTATAATTTAACTGTTCTAGGCATTAAATAACCTTCTTTTAATTAAAATTAGAAGGCCATAATCTAGCTTTATTGCCATTGTTGAATTGTAACATTCCAAACAAGAAAATCTCAATTTACTCAACCATGCCCTAACAAGTTTTTATTTATTGTAATATTCCACATATTTTTCTTTTTCTAAATAGGGTTGGAGCCTTTCAATTTAAAGTATTTTTTTTAAAAAAATTCATATGATAAATTAACTGATTAAGCATGAACTATGGGATTAGACCTTGAACATTCATGATTTATAATCAATCATTTGATCTTTACATCTCTCACCACCACTTTTGTTTGATTCTTTGATTTTTCTCGTGGCAGATTGTCATAAATTTGTAGCCAATCCGACATCTTTTTATATAATTCTTTTACATCATAAATATGTGTACAATAAGTTATGAAGTAATTAGGTTCAATTAGATTCTTTTCTCTTTAAATTTAATAATCATCTTTTGAGATGAGCTAGATCAAGATAGTACTAAGGATATATTACGTTACTTGTGGCGACCGATACCTTGTCTAAGATTTCTTAAAATAATAAAAAAGAAAAAAAAATAGTTTTTAGAAAATAAAATCTAATATTCCATGATATTCTATATGAAAAAAGAGAAGGGTTTTATTTAATACCATAAATGAAAATGTGAGTATTTAAATCTCACACGTCAATTACTTGTTCATCTTAAAAGCATAATATTTGTTTTTCCTTTGGTTATTTTTGCAATTTCCTTATGTGAGTGATGGTAACAAAGAGGAAAAAAATTTGTATTATTAAGGTATTTATTTTAAATGACAAAGCTGCTAAAAATATTCTTAAATATAACAAAATATTACTATTTATCACTGATGGTGATAGATACTGATAGACATCCATAAATGACTATCACTGTTATAGTGATATTTTGCTCTATTTATCCGTTATCAATGTAAGAACTTATCTTATGATCTATTATATGCAATAAAAATATATGACTAATGATAAACTACATTGGGAAATTAATAGAAATTTTTTCCTCTTCAAGAAAATAAGGTTCTAGATCTTTATTTAATGGCTAATATAAGTCCATTCCAAAAAGCCAACAATTTTTTACACATGAAAAAAAAAAAACATCTTAATTAGGGTTCCCCATTGATAAATAACTTATCAACATTTAGGGTTCTTTTATCTTATTTAATTTAATTTTACACATAATTATCACACATAGACACAGACACAACAAAAAAGAAAAATTCAGAAAATAAAAATAAAAATAAATTCAAATTATCTAAAAAAAAACACCCATACTTCGATCTTATTATTTGCCGTTGATCTGAAAACATCGAGGGACGAAGAGATCGGACGATCCACAATAATCTCTTAGTAACAGAAATTTCCGGCGAGATTTGAATCGACGACACTCATCTCAACGTACGGCACCGCGGCAGGCTCAAACTCCGGTGCGGCGGCGCTGCAGCTCTCCGCCAGAAGCCAAGTTTGAAGATCTAGTAATGGGTCGTCAGAATAAAATGGAGATTTTTCGTAGGGTAATTCAATAGGGTTTCTTGTAGTGTAGTTGTTGAGAAGGATTTGAGCTGCTTGTTCTCTTAAATAAGCCACTTGAGCTCTTAGATTCATAACCTACCATTTTCCCAACCATTCAAACAATCATCAAAATCGATTTCGAAAATTAGGGTTTCGAATAAACGAACAAAAACTCAAAAATTTAAGCTCATGAGTTCAAATAAATTTCAATTGTGATAATTCTCTTCGAAAATTATGATAAACTTAATATCATAAAATCTAAAACCTTAAGTTGATGAGTTATGATAATTCAATTTACGTATTAACCTGTTGCTGGAGAGCGAAAATATGAGATACGCAACCGTAGATCGGATCTTGAAGTCTTGCTTGAGCCTCGTATGAGATCGTCACGGCCGCATCACAACGGTGGGAGACCGGGAGGTGAGCGAGAAGCTTGGAAGCGTTGCTCGCACCAAAAACCTTGTGGATGGCAGAGAAGTGAGAGGCACCAAGCTCGTGGCGGAAATGAGGAGCAAAGATGCAGCCATTGACGCACTTTCTTCTAAGAAACTTGCAAGCTCCACATGGAGGAGAAGAAGAAGAAGAGGAGGCTGCCATTGATGGGAGTCTTTGGAGCAATTATTAACAAGAAAAATGGTGAGAGAGATAGATGAGGAGGGTGGGAATTGTGTATGTATAGATATATATATTATAATGAATACTTAATGAACTTAGGTCTTCTTAATGGGCTACAAATTTAATTTACATTCTTTAATATTTTCTATTTTATTTTTGTTTTGGTTTTATGACTTTTTCATTTTTCATCTAATCTTCAAAAAACTTTAAAATTCTTTTGAGAGATGAGAGATTCCTTTCAAAATATTTGTCATAGGACAAAAGGAGATGTTAGAAAACCAAACCCGCTTTATTTGCTTACATGTTTTCATCTGATTCATTTGTAGCCTTCTTGTTTTTTGGGTATTTTTATGAATCTAGTCCTTTTGTTATAAGTATTTTACCTATTCGGTCCTTGAAATTGAAAAGTTTTGATTACATTCACCTAATGAAAAATTAATGTATTGATAGACACTACACTTAATATTTGACTTCAATTTATAACCTTAAATATAAGTGTTATGAAATTGATAAATAAAATGCTTAAACAGTAAAGAATCAATATAGAGATTTACATGATTCACTAACAGTGTGTTAGCTATGTTCACGGGTAGAGGAAGAATATTTTACTATTAGAGAGAATAGTTCATATTACAAAGCATAGACACCTCTAGGGTTAAAAAGTCTAAAAAGCGCACTTCTTTAAACTTTAGGATTAAAATTATAAATAATATAAATATGCAAAATATCTTCGAACCCGCACCAAGGCATGTCACCACTCGACCTTGACTCGCTGACTAGTCAATGAGACTCTCGTATTTAATCATTCGAAGTGCCAGATAATAGATTCATTCCAACAATAAGCATATAGTGAGATGAGGTTCAAATTATCTATTTTGTATTATATGTTTGAACTCAAAAAATAATGAAAAGAAATAAGAGATGTAGGCATGAGATTGATGAACCAATAATAGATAATATGCTCAAAGTTAGGTAGGATCTTTTCTTTACTCTTATTATAGAATTTATTTATTTATTTTTTAAAAAAGAATATAACATTACAAGTGAAGTGGAGGGATTCAAATTTATGTCTTATAAAGAAAGTTGTTAATGTCTCAAAGGATTATTACAAAGTAAATAGATTAGCTTTGCTTAATTACTTTGTATAGTGGAATGAAAATGATCTTTTTTTTTTTTTTTTTTTTTTTTTTTGAGAAAATGAAAATGAACCTAATGCGTACTCTTTCTCTCTCTCCATGTATATATATATATAATTTCATGTTAATAAATATGAAAATATAACTTTCTTAAAAATCAGTTGAATTTATTTAATCTAGGCTTTTTTTTTTTTTTTTTTTAAAAAAAAAGACATAAATTAATCTGGCCATTTTGTCCGTCATGAAAGATTTTTTTTTTTTTTTTTTTTAATTCAATTTCTTTTCATGGTAAATATATCAGTATTAATATTACAGGAAATGACACAAACTAATGCTTACTAATTTCACAAAAAAAAAAAAAAAAAAAGAGAAAAGAAAAAGAAAAAAAGAAAAAAGAAAAAGGAAAAAAATTTCAACCTTCGCCAAGCCTAGTAAATATGAAAATAATTTTTATATTTCTCTGAGAGAAACCAGGTTAACATTTTAATATTCTTTTAAAGTTTAGTGTTAAAATTGATATAATTAATTGATAAATTTCTAATATCAACATTAATTTTTCCCTTTTTTGTTAGTTCAATAATGTGTGTGTGGGATTAGGATTAGACCTTCAAAATTAAGAGAAACAAGGTTAAAATTGTTTTAGTTATTAAAAATTGGTTTGATTTTGGTAGAAAGTAGATTACAAAGCAAGAGATTTAGGGGTGGAATGAGAGTTTATAGGATTAATTCAAAAAAAACTAAGAAAAAAAATTCAAATGGTTTTGAATGGGACTTTATTATTCAATAAAATAATATTTCTCTTGATATTTAATTAGAGTCGTATACTCAAAACTACACGAAAGAAAAAGGCGTAAATTTTGGAGAATTTAATCCATAAACCTTTTCATCGTCAAAACATACCATAGGCTAGCGTGGCATTTAGGAAGACCCTCTCTTAAGCTATTGTATTTTTGAAGACTTTAGCAATGCTAACCAACACATATATGTTGAATGATCTTAATTGCTAGGCAAAAGTTGGGATCTAAGTGTTTTATTTTATATTTTTTAAATAATTTCATATATTTATATTTGAAGTTTAAAATTCTTTGAATTTGAGAAAAATAATATATGTCAATTACAATTAAACCGTAAAAATGGTTTGGATCTTGATGCTCTCAAACAATATTTAACATTGTGGTTTAAAGATTATTCAATGAATTAAAAACTTAAAAGAAGAAAAGAAACAAATATTTGGACACTGAATTATGAAAAATCAAAAGAAAAAGAGACCATAATGGTTAAATTACTATACTAATGATTCACTTTTAAAATTAAGTAACTTTAACTGTATAATTATATAATTATTTACTTCAATAAAAAAGGCACACTCGCAAGAAAAGAAAACACATTTTTAAATTTACAAATCTAGCAACGAGTTCTCAAATTTTGCAAATATAGCAAAAAAAAAAAAATTGAAGCAACTTTCCATTTTTATTATTCCAAATTTAACCTTTTTGGTATATCAACATATGTATCAGTAGTATATCTGATATACTATTGATATACTTTACGTTTGGTAGATTAATTGACTAATATATCAAACACAAAGTATATAAGTTATACAATTGATACATCAAAATGACCATTTATATATCGTATTTACCAGTCAATAAGTACTTGTACATTTGCTATTATTCGTGGACTTTGACTGGTATACCAAATATAAAGTATATATATAAGTTGTTATACAATGGATATACCAAACGTATCATTCATAAATCATATTTATCAGTCAAGAAGTGTTTGTTCATTTACTATTATTCATGAATATTATATGCCTATTATAGAATATTATTTTTGTGTTACAATATTATAATCAACTTACAGTGGTTCAATCCGTTATGTTAGTAACCATTTTGAATGAATATTGATAAACTATTGGTACACCAATGTTACATTTGAAATTGAATTTTGAACATGTATTGACATGTTATTGATATACTTGAACAAATGTATTTTAAAGAAGTATTGATATACTAATGATACACCAATGTTTTATACTTGAAATGAATTTTGAGTTAACGTTGATATAACACTAATACATCAATATTATGCTTAAAATTTTATTAAGAAAAAATGTTGAAATACTGCTAATACACTAATAATATACATAAAATTAGTTTTTTTCTTTTCTTTTTTTTAATATATATATATATATATGAGATTGATACAATAATGATAAACTAATTTATATCTTGGATGAATTTTGAATAACTTTCTAACTACTAGTTTTTTAACACGTGCATTGCATGAGATATTTTTAATTATATTATCATATTGAAAGAATTCTCACTTCATTTTATCATATATTAAGAATAAATTTTCATGAAAAGAGTTTGAGTATGCATCCAACGTTGGTTCATTGAACCATTATACTTTGTAAAATAGTTACTTATATGGTTGTAAAAGTTAAAAATTATTAAAATTAAAAAAAATATATTCATAAATTTTATAATTCTTTTTAATGAATAAAATTGAAAAAACTTTCGATATTCAAAATATTTATATTCTAACTTTTTGCATTCTTCTCTCTTTTTTTATTTTTATTTTTATGCATGTCATTTAAATTATTGGTTTCAACATACTTTAGATCTCTACTTTTAAAAACTAACAACAAAATTTAGTAACGTTTAAAACATCTATTATTATTAAGTATAATTATAGGTAAAGTTTTTAAATAAATGATTATAGGTTAAGTTATAAATCTTAGAATTAGTCTTTAGAAGTGAATTGTGTTCAAGTTGTTTATATTTTAGCTTTTCACTTTTCTTTTTTCAATTTTATAAGTAAATTTAAATTATTATTTTCAATGTAACTTTTTTTCCTCTAATTTTTAAAAGTGATTGAACTATAAGAAGATAAAATCATAAGTTTTAGAAAGAATCTGACAACACAAAAAAGTAAAGAGAAAAATAAACCTAAGTAGAAGAGAAAGTTCAAATGTTTGTAAATTATTTTTTTGAAGAGAGTTGCTTATATAGTTGTAGAATATAAAAGTTACAAAACTTTTTGAAATCTCATCATTAAATATATTTAAAAAATTCATAAATTTTAAAATTAAATTATAGAAATAAAGATTATTTTTTCATATTCTAATCTTATTATCTTAAATATGTAAATGTTATGTATGGAGGTGAGAATGCGAAAAGAATAATAAATATTTAATATTAATGTAAATTTTAATTTTAATATGAATTAAATAATAATAAATATTGAATCAGTTGTAAAAAAGTAGGTAACACTTTTTTTTAAAAAAAATAAAACCTTAACAACACAATGTGAGTGTTTTTTCTTCTAATTATCATATATTTTAAAACAAATTAATAAAGATAACTTAGGTTTGCCTTTAAAATAAAAAAACAATGTTATAAATTTAAGATTTTGTTGAGGTGACAAAGTAGTCCAATATTATTCTCCCTTTAATCTATTTTTTAAAATGATAAGATAAGATAATTATTATTAAATAAAAATTATTATTACTTAGGAATGAAAATGAGAAATGTATTTACATCCCACATTCAATTAACTTTTTTTTTTTTTTTTTTTTAGAAATTCTTATAAATAGAAAAATCTAAAAAATATTTATACTTTATAACAAAAAGTTGTAAAGGTGGTTATACTTTTGAAATTTTTTGCTATAAAGTATCAATATTTTTAAATGTTTTTTAATTTAAAAAGACCACTTTTATTTTATTTTATTTATATTTGAAGATCAAATTTTAATTAATTATTAGAAATTAATTAATTCTAATTAATTAGAAACTTTATGAGGCATTAAATTACACATGTTTTGTTTTGTTTTTTTTTTTTTTTTTTAACAAAAGAAATACATAAGGTTGTAACGGATGAATAATCTTTTGTTTGTCAACAAATATGAATTATAAAGGAACGGAAAAAAAATCCTATATATACAACTCAATTTCTTAAAAAAAGATACGTTAAATTCATAAATATTGATAGACAAACTCAATTACATTCAACTTCATCAAAAACGGAGTTGTTACGTCATAAATTTTGAATTCGAGATATAGATTCACATGTGCATTCTTTGCAATTTTAATATACCGCCAAATTACTTGTGTAACCCCTTGAAATTTTTAATATACCAACAACACCTTGAGATGTTTTGAAGATTGAATAGGCTTTGAGAGCACGGAGAACATAGTGAACAAAAAGAAAGAAGAAATAAATGATGAAACCGAGGGATAAAATGCTCATTTTATAGGTAACATAATGTAAGTTACAAAATCTTTTGAATTCTATAACTTCTAAAATTCAATTATGAATTATAATTAAAGAAGGTCGTAGTAAAAAATTTTACACTCTAATCTTTTATTTTATCATATATATTTATTGTTGATAATCCATTATTAATTAATTAATTAATTAATTATATTTAATCAATTGTTCATGGTTGATAAAAGAATATATGTGCAGTTACATTTTTTAAAACTACCATCATGGATAAAAGAATATATGTGGTATCCCTAAATTTTGTTTCATGAATTATGTTTGCAGGTAGGTGAATGCCCCAATGATGTGTTTTCCTTTAGGTTGCGATTTAGTGTGGAATCGTAATTGGATTACATTGTAAAAGGAATGAGATGTAGAGGTAACCAAATTATCTTTCATGGTGTTTATTTACGTGCAATAAAAATGAGTTGAATTGTAATTAGAAATCCATTAGTGATATGAACCACTTAAGGCTCCGAGTTATTATTAATGTTTTCTTTATTAATTTAAGTCTAGTTTTATTGTTTCCAATTTTATCCTTTCTAAACATGTTAAATAAGGGTAATTTTGTCATTTCATTAAATCTATGACGTGACACACATTCAGATTTTGGGAGGCTATATAAAGCTTGGCCATTAGGTCGTACGTTAGTTTTTGATGTAGTTTTTTAGTGTTTTCTTTGAATGAAAATTCTCAGGTGGATGACATAGCCTCATCACCATTCTTTTGCAATTCTTGAATTTAGAGTTGCATGCCAAGAACATTCAGGTAAGTTTGACTATCTTGCTTGTTGAGTGTTTGAGCATAGAGTAAGGAACTAATTCTCCTTGTCTATTGATCTTCGATCAAAAGGTAATCCAAATCTAATCCTAATTTTTAGTATTTTCATGTCATTTGATATCAGAGCCTAGACTCTAGATTGGAAAATTTTAAGCAAGTATGACAATTAAGCCCCTGAATTTTCATGAGTTTTAAGCTGTTTAAATTCTGAAAAGATTAATTGTTTTAAAAGTGCATTTGTTTATTAGTTTTATCCATATTATTTCATTTCCTTTTTATCATTGATTTGCCTAAGTATTTGTATTCTTTGTTCATCTTATATATTCCTTTGATAAATATTCTTTTTGTGTCGATGTTTTTCGTATGAGTTATTTATCTTTTTGATTTCTTTTATATTTGATTTAAAAAAAAATTGGTGTAAAAATTGAACAAATAAAAAAAATGAAAATATCTATATAAAAAAAATGATGGTATCTATATAAGTTAATTTAAAATTGGTTCTTTTGAAACTCAAGATAAATTCAAATAAATTGATCATTATACTAACATTAGGAGCATTTGTAATCTTTTTTCTAAAAAGTTAAGAGTATTAATGTAACTATTGAAAATTTAAGGATATTTTTTAATGAAGTATTAACGGTGTCTATCCATATATTAACGATAAGGATATTTTTTTTAACTTTTTTAAAGTTTAGAGGTATTATTGAAACTTTTGAAAGTTTAAGGATGTTTTTGAATTAAGGTACTAAATGGTTTGGATCCAAAACTAATTGTACTTTTGATTTTTTTTAATTTATTTTAAAGTTTAAGGGTATTATTGAAACTTTTGAAAATGTAAGAATATTTTTGACACAAAATACAAAGTTTTGAAATATCTTCTATGATTAAGAAATCTTAACAATGAACATGCTTTTAGTAATTCAAAGCCAACTTTGATGAAATGAAAATTGCAAGTATAAAATTAAATATTAATTTTAATTGATTAAAGACGTGATTTTGAACGTGACAAAAGTGATTTTAAGAATTTCAAAATCATTCCCAAACATGTGTCAAAAACTTGAAACTGAAAATAAAAGAGTATCCAAATATGTACAATTAATATAATTAACTATGATCTAACCAACATGATCATAACTCAATCGACATTGTCTAAAAAAACAATAATAATTCAACCGATATAAAATTTGTACTATCGGTATCTCACCCCACGTATGATGGGAAGAAAACATAACTACCCAGAATTAAACTATTGAGGTTGATGTTGATATTGGAAATGTAATTTTATAAATATATCTTAATGAAATATCGATATCAATGTGTATTACTGTCAATAAAAAATTTATAAAAATTATTTAAACTAAAAAGTTATAATTAATTTTTGTTCACTTTGATAAGTTATAATTAAGTTTTGCTACAAATAGTCTATAAATTTGTGTTTTTCTTTTCATTTCAAAAAATACATAAAAACATAAACAATTGTTCTCTTAATTTTCCACCCTAATTTTTATCTCCTTTATATACACTTACTCTCACACACTATAGTGTCTACTGTTTTCATCAAGAATTTGTTGGGTTCAAATTAATTGTTTTCATTGTTTTCTTGTTCCTTTTATGTTAGTTGTCATCAGATCTGGAACCTATTCGCTGTTCCGTGGAAATTGGGTTCCAAAATCGGCATGACCATGGTGTGAATCGTTCTTGCCGGTTACTCCCCAAGGTTAACACAACTCCCCCTTCAGACGTGCACTCGTTGGACGAAGGGTTGGAATCACAATGAGAGAAACTTGGTTTATTCAGAATTAGAGAAGAAGAAAGGAAACAGAAGCAAGGATGCAAAAGCTTATTTTTCAGATTTGAACATTTGGTTTTGTAAAGCCATGAAGAAGAAGAACAAGAGGCTCAAAGGAATGAAAAGTTTGAAAAAAAATAAACTAAGATCTAGAAAACGTTTTTATTTTAAAGCAATTGTTTATGTTCCAACATTTATGATTTTGTAAAAAATTTAAAACAAAAGGAAATAAAATTATTTTCTTTTTCACGCAAGTGCGGTTGCTCGAGTTTAAATCTGCTTGTCCGTCTGACTGACAGACGATGGTGCGCATGTGGGAAAAGACCCTTTACTCCCACTCTTTCCACTTTGCAAGTCCCTAGAAATGGTCTTCTATACATACCCTCTACCCTCTACCCTCTACCCTCTCTTTAATTCTTCAATGTGGGACAAGTGAAAGGTGCATTCCCATGTGCCTTTGTGGGCCTTGGGCATATGGTGTACGTGGGTCATTCCCAATAATCCCTCACGAATGACCTATGATACCGAAAAAATGATAGAAAGAAGAAAGTAATTTTGAGCAATGAAATGATAGTAAACTTAAGCATCAATATCTTGTGATTTTAATTGATGCATGGTGAAATAGTGCAATAACTACGTTTACAAAAGTGAGTTACCTTTTGAACTTTTGTGAATTCTGGTTGAGACCCCCACAACACATTTCAATCCTTTTAATTTCTCTCTTGATTTCGCGATAAAAATTATGCATAAAATGCCATTTGGGTTATTCACATAGAACCTTGGATCAGTGAAAGCTCTAGAAAGAGACCCTCAAACTCTTTCATAGAAGGCAACCCACACCTTCACTTTTATATTAGATGTTTCATCAAATTTATCGCAATAGACCACTCAAAACTGAGTTATAAAGACTTTACAAATTATCTATCAAGCCTATTGCAATAGGCTACTCAAAATAAAGGGCTATGGATCACTCTCCAATTATCCATCAAGCCTATCACAATAGACCACCTAAAATAAAGGGCTATGGATCACACTAAGGGTTTGAGTCTCATATTAGTTGAAGATTCTATGATTTCTCTCCTTGTTAAGCCTTTGGTGAGAGGATCTGCTAAATTCCTCTCAGACTTCACATACTCCAAGGAGATAATTCCTTCCTTCAACAACTGTTTCGTAGCTCCATGTCTCAGATGAATGTCTTCTTTTGCCTTATACACACTGTTTTTGACAATATCTATGGCAGTTTGTGAATCACAATGCAAGGATACTGATACAAAAGCCCTCACAGTGGCACGTTTCTTTACAGATTTCTTAGCCACTCTGCTTCTTGTCCAGCTAGCTCCAATGCTATAAATTCCGACTTCATGGTGGATCTTGCTATATAGGTTTGTTTGGTTGATTTCCATGAAATAGCACCTTCTCCTAGTATAAACACGTATCCACTAGTCGAACTTACTTTGTCGCTATCTTTTACTCAGTTTGCATCATAATATCCTTTTAATATTGTAGGAAAATTGTTGAAATGCAGAAAAAAATCCATTGTACCTCTGAGGTACCTTATCAAACGACGAAGTGCTGTTCAATGATCCTTATCAGGATTATGAGTATATCTACTCAGTCTACTATAACATATGCAATATCGGGGCTAGTATAGTTCATTAAAAACACAATACTAACAATAATTTTTGCATAATCAGATTGAGAGACACTTTCACCTTTATTCTTCTTAAGACTCATACTATGATCATAGAGTGTTCTTATAGTAACATCAAAACCTGTCAAATCTCTTTAGCAATTTTTCAATATAGTGTGATTGACATAGAGAGAAACTATTTTTAATTTTTTTTTTATCTTAATATTAAGTATCACGTTAGCCTCACCGAAATCTTTCATTTCAAATTGTGAGGATAGAAATAACTTGGTGTCGATAATTATATCTATGTTTGTACCAAAGATCAACATATCATCAACATACAAACATATTATCACACAATCAGCTTCAGACGACTTTGAGTAAATACATGTGTCAGAACAGTTTACTTTAAAACCATTATTTACTAAAGTGTTGTTAAATTTTTTATACCATTGTTTAGGAGTTGTTTTAGACCATAAAGAGATTTAATAAGTTTACAGACTTTATATTCTTGACCAGCAATAATAAAACCTTCAAGTTGTGTCATATACATTTCCTCTTCTAAGTCCCCATTGAGGAATTTCATTTTTACATCCATCTGATGTATTAGAAGGCCGTAAAACGCAGCATAGGATATCAGAGCTCTAATAGTGGCTATTTTAGTCACAGGTGAGTAAGTATCAAAATACTTTATGCCGTGCTTTTGTGTGTATCCTACAACCACTAGTCCAATCTTAAACTTATCTATTGTATCATCTAGTCTCATTTTCTTCTTAAAGATCAATTTACACCTAATGGGTTTATTTTCTTTAGGTAGTTTTACTAGTTCCTATGTTTGATTCATGACTAAGGAATTCACTTTTGACTACCTTTTTCCAAAAACTAGAATCTACTGAGCTTAAAGCTTCTTGATAAGTTTTTGGATCCTCATCTATTATTAAGTACATGCAAGTAAACTGATTGTCTGTTTTATATGAATTTTCAACTATAAAGGTAGTTGAAAAATTAGGTCCAAAATTCTTACTATGTCTTTGTCTTTTACTTCTTTTAGGCTCTAACTGAAGTATGTTATTAGGCTTAGAAAGAGAGAGTTCAGACATTTGATCGGTGCTTGAAGTACTAGCAGTTTGATTATCGAGTGAATTGTCTACTGATTTTTCAACAGTTTTAATCATGGGAAAAATATGCTAAAAAAAGACAGCATTTCTATATTCACACAATGAGTTATTAGTTAAACACATAAACCTATATGCAGCACTATTATTACCATAACCGATAAATACGCAGTCAAAAGTTTTAGATCCTATTGTGGGTTTTTTAAATTCTGGATATGCTACCTTAGCTAAGCACTCCCACACTTTTAATTAATCTAGGTTAGGTGGGTAACCTTTCCATTACTCGTAGGGAGTTTATCCAATCTTTTGTGAGGAACCCTATTAAGTATAAAATAGGTAGAAACCACAACTTCCCCCACATGTTATCGGATAATCCAGAACTTAATAACATAACATTCATCATTTCTTTTAAAGTTTTGTTCTTACATTCTGCTATGTCATTTTTTTGAGGTGAATACAAAGCAGTTACTTCATGAATTATACCGTTTAATTCACAGAATTCCTTAAGGAAAGTGTCACTATATTCACCTCCTCTATTAGATCTAATTCTTTTTATTCTTCTATTTAATTGATTGTGTACTTCAATTTTTTTACCACCTCTACTTATAATGTTTCTAAAATTAGCTAAATTTGTGTGAATTAATTCAAGTAATTAGCTAAAGGCTTTTTTTTTTTTTTTTTTTTTTTTTTTTTGCAAATTTTGCTTCTACACAAGCTAGGCATATATTATTTTCATATGAATCAGAAACACTAATAAGATGCACAATTTTAACATGTTCTAATCTACTAAGTCATACATGAAATTATTAAATCATATAAGAAAAACGAGAGGCATTTTCATACTGGAAATAGTAGTAGGAAGAACATTCAAAACCAACAAACCATCACACAGATATCCCCTACCAACAAAGTCACCATTTTTTGTGATGACAACCTTTTCAACTTCAAACATAATCCTAAGCCCCGCTTTGTTCAACAGACTCCCCGACACCAAATTCCTATGCAAAGAAGGAACATATAATACATCACTAAGGGATAAAGTTTTTCCAAAAGTAAGTTGCAATAAAATCTCCCCTTTCCCAAGAACACCAGCAGTTGGTGAATTTCCCGTGAAAACACATTCACCATTGTCAGTGTCCTAAAAGTCGTGGAAAAGATGCAGGTTTGAGCAGAAGTGCCTTGATGCATCAGTGTCCAGGATCCAGTTAAACTTGTTCTCCACCAAATTTTCCTCCACGACTAATGCAACAATGATATTGTCCTCGACAATGTTGGCCTATGGGATTGGTTTGGCAACAGTTTTCGCAGTCAGGTTTCATAGATTCGTTGTCACCTACAATCTTTTGACTAAACAAATGAAATATGTTCATCGAACCTAAAACTTATACTAAAAGAGCAGTACAAGTAGTAAGTACGGGGCCGAATCCACAGGGAAACAATGAACTAGTTAGGACGATAAAAGAATTCAATGCAATAGGAGGTTTGGTTTGGTTTGTAATGAACTAAATTAAAAGCAAACATGCAATGTATTAAAGTTCAAACGAAATCAGAGCATGCAATTGAGTTGAAATTAATCAATAAAAGGCTCTTGGAAATAGTTCGTTATGTTCAATTTCAATCGTTAGATGTTAAGAAACAATGCCAATCCCATGAAACTCCACAACCTATTAGTAAAAATTAATAGCCCATTTAGCCAATTGTGAGATTAATCAAATTGACCCTAAGTTAATTTTAAACTTTTCCTCTCAACGAAACCCTACAAAACTAATTCGCATTAAGACTTGGGTTCATGCATTGTGACATCCTACAAGTTGGAAAGCCTAGACTCATAGCATGATTCATTGAGTGAGATTAAATTAGGGCAAAGTGTGAGTTTAGAAAAAATCTTAGCCAAAACAAGAATTCCTAATTCATGCAACCTAATCTATAATTATGCAAAACTGCCATGTAGAAATTGCGTACAAGAACCCAATAAAAATGATTTGTCAGATCAATTCTATCAAATTCTATTAAAAATAAACTCAAATCAAGCTCAAGAGTTCATAGGATTCAACATAATTAATTAGACATCCTCAAGAAATTGAACAAAACTATTAAACCCAGAAGAAAGGGTTACCTAGCCTTTCATATTCTTTAAATTAGCAACAATAATTGAGAAATTGAAAGGAATAATTTAAGAAATTGAAAGATGGAAGAAAGAACGATAAAAATCTAATGAAACTCCTCAAAAAATTATCCCCAATACGACTCCAATTCATTCCTTTCCTCTGCTAGAAAGAAAAAGATGCTTTTATCACTAAGTCGCAATGTCACAATGCTGACAAAGGCATTGCGATGCTCACTTGTGCACATGCGGAGCAAGAATTTTCGCCGAAGTCCGTAGCATTGCAACGCTACTGTTGGGTAGCGTTGCAACGCTACCTTGTTTAGTAGCTACTGCCTTCTAGCGTTGAGATCCTTCATGCCACGAGCGTTGCACTCCGAACATGGGCAATACACGAATTCCAGTGTTGAGGCAATGTCAAGGGAGGGTTGCAACGCTGCCGTCAAGGGAAGTTTGGTAATTTTGTTGTCTTCTTTCAACATGTTGCATCCAACTCCCATTTTTGGTATTTTTTAGCTTGGTTTTCATCCTAATGTCATATTTGCTCCTCAGGATCGATTTACCTAAGAATTAGACAATTTAAGCATAAGAATTATTCAATATGGTGGAATTAAGGACATAATACTAGCTGTTTTTGAGAGCTAACAAACACCACCAACTTACCTCTTGATCGTCTTGAGCAAGGTCACAATATACAATCATGCAATCAACAAGGTACTGTTCACTCTATTTAACGGTTCCTAACTCAAGTCTAATAGTCTTTCGAGCTACACAATTAATCACATAACAATTTGAATTCAAATACTCATTTGAAACTCATTGTATATCTCTTGCAATCAAGATCATGTATAAATGAACACTAAGGCCTTGAATTTTTTTTTTCCAAAAATCAAAGAATGTCCGGAAAAAATTTATCCTTCTCTCATTTCATCTTCCCTCACTCTGACTAGTTATTAGCCTAAGACGTACCATTCTTGCTAAACAAAAAGCAACACCTATCTAAGAGTTCCTAAGATTCACACAGATACAACTTAGAGGGCATCAGTTTTACCTAGAAAGCTAGCTTTCACACTCAATCGCCGGGAACCAAATCACTCTTTTCTCACGAAGCCCTAACTAGACACGACGGAGGTAACTCTTTTCTTCTCTATCCATGCACACACACCACTATTTTTTGCAAGCAAGATAGTTTTTGCTCCCTTTTTATAATTTTTTTATTCATTTTCTTTTGGTCTCTCTCTTTTTTTCTTCTTAGTAACACACTAAACCACTTTTTTCTTTAATTGTCTAACTTTACTCTAAGGCACTAACAGTTGCTTCTAAGCCAAAAGTGGGTCTTTTTAGGTGACAACGAAAATTCGAGAAGGATACCTGATTATAAGATTCTTTAGGTTTTTAAAAAAATTCGCTTAGACTAGATTCATTATGCATGAGTTTTCATGAAAAGATTTTTAGAATGAACTCAAAATCATGAAAGAATTTCCCTTCTTGAAGGCAAAAAACTCAGTAAGTGCATCATCGACTTATCATTGAAAGAAAATGAAAAATAGAGTGAATAGAACATGCATAAAACACCAAAATCCAGACATTCAACATAGAGATTTTATTTCACTTTTCAGCAATAAAAATTTTTTTGATCACAAAGCTGAACTCAGATACTGAAGGCTATTCAGAGATCACAAGTATAAAATAATCAATTTATTCATAAAAAAGAATTTAGCACTTGTATCTCATCTATACCAAGTATTCAATCATCTCCTCCCCCTCCGAAAAAAAAAAAAGAAAAAAGAAAAGAGAACTATATATGCTATGCACAAAATAAGAAAAATTCTTCGCACCCACTCCCAACATTAAAAACATGCATTGTCCTCAATGCATTGCAAAACTTAATCATGTAAAAGGACAAATAGAGGGAGCTAGGGGAACATAAAAACTCTCTTAGATTTGGACACGAGCAAGAATTTGGGGCAAGCTGTTTATCGAAGAGCAAAAAATTTCATGTAATTAAAAAGAGAAGTATCAAAATTCTTTCAGTTATTGTTTTTTTTTTTTATTGTCAAGGGAAAAAAAAGAAAAAAAGGCGAAAATAAAAATAAGGGAAAAAATGAAAGAAACAGAAAAAATGAAAGCAGGTAAATTTTGACGCCTGACTGCCTCTAGGAAGTGTAAATTTTATCATCGTTTGCTCGAAGTTGGGTGAGGATGAAATTAAATGAACGAGGGTGAAGTTAAAACCAAGCCCAAGCGAGCAAGGTTCACTTCTCCTTCACTGAAAATTTTTAGACGGTGCCCATTCTCTTTAAATTCCTTGTCCATCTCTAAGCTTCTAATCTCCATTGTACCATAAGGAAAAATGTTAACAATTTCAAATAGTTCCAGTCACTTGGATTTAAGCTTACTTAGCATGAGCTGGAGGCGTGAATTGAAAAGAAAAACCTTTTAACCAACTCTGAAGTCTTTTCTCATGAGACCTTTATCATGAATCAGTTTGGTTTTTTCCTTGTAAATTCTAGAATTCTCGTAAGCCTCAAGTCTCAACTCTTCCAACTCTTGCAGTTCAAGGAGCCTTTCTTCACTGGCTTGGGTTAAGCTCATGTTGCACTATTTCACTGCCCAGTAGGCTTTGTGCTGAATCTCGACTCGTAAGTGGCACACCTTATCATAGATAAGCTTGAAGGGCGTCGTCTTGATGGGAGTTCTATAGCTATCCTATATGTCCATAGAGCATCGTTGAGGTGCATGCTCCAATCCTTTCTTTTAGGGTTAACAGTCTTTTTCAGAATACTCTTCACCTCTCGATTGGATATCTTGGCTGGCCGTTTTTCTGATGATGGTAAGGAGTGGCCACTCGGTGGTAGATACAATACTTCCTTAGAAGAGTTTCAATGGTTTGGTTACAGAAGTGGGAACCTTGGTCACTAATTATAGCATGCGAGATTCTAAACCTAGAAAATATGTTAGCCTTTAGAAATACTGAAACAACAACATCATTATTAGTCCTAGTGGGATTGCCTCGACCCATTTTGACACATAATCGATAGCTAACAAGATATACATATATCCATAAGAAGAGGGAAAGGGTCCCATAAAATCCATGCCCCATACATAAAAAAGTTCACATACAAGAATTGAGTTTAACGATATTTCATTCCTCCTAGAAAGTGATCCTGACCTTTGACTTTCTCATAAGATTTACAGTATGCATAAAAGTCAGCAAATAAAGAGTTCTAGAACAAACCACTATCTAAGACCTTCCTAGCAGTTCTCTTAGTGCTAAAATGCCCACCACATGCCAGTTCATGACAAAATGATAATACTGACTCAAATTCTTCATATGGAACACATCTCCTTCTTCCAAAAGTAAGGTGGGTCCTAAATAAGGTATTTAGAGTCACTACGTAGTTTAGCGCTCCTACAAGTAGGCAAATCATGAGGGAACTTACCAGTCACTAGGAAGTCAACCATGTCAGCATACCATGGTATTGCAGTGGTCACCTAGAACAAATACTCGTCAGGAAAGTTCTCTCGCATAGGTGTCAAATCTTCTTCTTGCACTATCATGCTCAAATGATCTGCTAATGAATTCTCTGCTCCTCTCATATCTTTCATGGTCAAGTTGAATTCTTGAAGGAAAAGAATCCATCGAACAAATTGAGGTTTGGACTTCTTCTTGGTCATGAGGTACCTGAGGGTAGAATGTTCAGTATAGATTGTAACAGGAAAACCAAGAATATAAGAACAAAATTTATCCAATGCGAAAATCATAGCCAAAAACTCTTTTTTAGTCATGGTGTAGTTGATCTGAGTGGGTTGAGGGTCCTTGATGAAAAATAAATAACGTGGCTCTTCTTGTCAACCCGCTGCCCCAGAACTACTTCCACTACTAGGTTACTAGTATCACACATAATCTCGAATGGGATGTCCCATCGTGGGGGCTGAAGAATTAGGATGGTAGTCAACTTCTCCTTCAAAGTGTCAAAAGCTTTCGGGCATTCCTTGCCAAACTTAAATTGAACATCTTTCTGTAGTAATGTGGAGGGAGGGAGAGAAAACTCCAAAAAGTCCTTGATAAAGCGCCGGTAAAAACCTGCACTTCCAAGAAAAGAACGAACTTCCCTAATGCATGTAGGATAGGATGTTGGACAGGTACCAGTACGTAGCAGAAGCGACGAGGATCGATAAGCACTCTAATTGTTAATTTTGGTAGAAATGAAAACATGCTTAAACAGAATTTAATGGGTTTCAAGACATACCTTTGAAGAACTGTTGAAATCTTGATTTTCAGTTGCAAAACCCTCCAAATATTTGTGCAGATCACCATAATATCTTTCCTACTATTCTCTTGGTACTCTAGATTGAGTTGTGGGACTCAAAATAAGCTGGAATCAAAGAGAATTTGGAAAAAACTCACTGCAACAACCCAAATGAAGAACACTTTCTTCTACCCGAATTTTCAGAAAAAATTCAATCGGTTTCCTTGCCTTCAACTTCACTCCAATCTCTTCAATATATTGCAGACTATCATGCAAAGAGATTTCCTGTATGGGATGCAGCTCGTGCTTGGAGTTATTGAAGGTTGAAGATAATGGGTTTTTAGTGAGCTAGTTTGAAGATGAAGATGAAAAATCTAATTTTTCCTTTTTGTGTATTTTCAATTTCCAAAATCTAAAATTGATTTTAAAATCATATTTAATTTCAAAATCAAAATTTATTAATTTTACAAATTAATTTCATAAATTAATTTTCTAATAAAATTAATAAGTAATTATTTAAACAATTTAAATAATTATAATTAATTTAATTTCCAATATTAAATTAATTTTTACAAAAATCCATCTTCATACATTTAAATCATATTTAAATATATATATTCTCCAATTCCATTTGATTCTAATTTGAACGTTTCAAATTAACTTATCACGCTACTCTAGAGTTAATCCATTTCCGAGCTAATAGAGGGACCTAGTGGACTTACAGATCATGGGCTCCAACGATCTGAGATTAATCGACTAAACTCATTAGACCGATCTAACCCCCATTTGTTAAATAATGGGTCACTCCACTAAAACCCATAGTTGAACTTCTCTCACTGTAGATATATTATGTCCACTCGATATAACCATGATTAGTAAGTCAACCCTTCACAGGTTGTTCGTAATAACGGCTGGGTCAAATCTCTGTTTTATCTCCAAAATTACCTCTTGTTCTTTAAGTCCCCACTGATCCCCTAATGAAAAATTGTTTTGTGATCCAATTAACAAAACCGAGTCCCTCTCGGACCAATGAGAGGGTGGGGCCCCTTGTTCAAGACCCAGAATCAGCACTTAAGGGAACAACCTCTCTACTATCCCTTAAAGCGGGTAGGAATGAATTCCATCTTGCACCCTATGTCCCAGCTATCTATTTGGTCTTATCCCTGAAATGGGAGGTTTATTAAGCTGACGCTGTTGAGCCAACCCTCACCTATGCAAATCTAAGGATAATTCCAAATAAACAGGAGTTTATAGTTAGCTTAGGATTAAGGTCAAGTTACCTAGGTCATTGCTTTGAAATAATCAGTCTTAAATAGTAAACAACCTTATAAAGTAAGAGTGACTCATTTCGTGGTTCAATCTTTTACAAACCCTTTTGCACAAGGACACCCCCACTCCTCATGTCCTAACATGAACGAATTAGGATCACTTCGTTTGTAGCACTCACTCCTTGTAACAACTATAGAGCGGGCTGCATCCAATAATATTACTAGAATAAGGTACCCAACTTTATTCATATACTAGAAATCATTTTGACTATTTACTCGAACCTGATCCACCTTTATGTCTGCATGTTCAAGTACTCATCCAATAGTCAAGAGACTTTAAGGTTTATTGGATTTCTTATAAGTAATATATCTATTCAATAACACCTTATTGAATTTTCAGAATAAGTTCCATTGTTTACAAACCATGAGCTTTAGGAGATTTTTAGGATATAAAACCCAACATAGGACAGGTTAGCAATCACATATATCTTAGCTTTATCAACTTTAGTGCCCTTAAAAGAAACAAGATGTCCTAATACAATACCATGGAAGCCATAAAATGCACTTTTCATAGTTAAGCACAATATTTGTTTTGATGCTTCGTTTCATGATCAGACCAAGGTTGTGCAAACAGTCATCAAAAGAATCTCCATAAACGGTAAAATCATCCATAAAGACCTTAATACACTTTTCTATAAAAATCTAAAAAGATGCTCATCATACACATCTGGAACGTACCTAGGACATTACAAAGCCTGAATGGCATCATCCTAAAGGCGTAGGTCCCAGAAGTGCAGGTGAAGGTTGTCTTTTCTTGATTCTCTTGAGCAATCGAAATTTGCTAGAAACCTGAATATCCATAAAGAAAGCAAAAGAATGGCTTCTCGACAAGCTGTTCCATCATCTGGTCAAGAAAATGAATTGAAAAATGATCTTTTTTCGTTACCTCATTTAACTTTCGAAAGTTAATGTACATCCTCCATCCATTTTGAACGTGCATCGGAACCATCTCTCCTTTATCGTTTTCAACAAACATCATGTCAGTCTTCTTGAGCACAACGTGAATTGGACTTACCCACTTACTATTAGAAACTGGGTAAATGATGTCAGCCTCGTTGAACTTAATGATCTCTTTAAGAACAACCTTCTTCATTGTGGGGTTGAGCCTTTTTTGAGGTAGAATCATGACTTTGGCTCCATCCTCCAAAGTGATCCTATGTATGCAAAGAGAAGGACTTATCCCTTTTATTTCGTCAAAGGTCGACCCAATGGCTTTCGTATACGTTTTCAACGTCTCCAGTAGAGAGCCCTCTTGGGTTGGTGTCGATTCTCTATAGATTATTATAGGAAAGGTGTTTCCTTCGCCTAGGTACACGTACTTCAAATGATTAGGGAGAGCTTTTAGCTCAATCCCTTATACCTGTAAAAGAAGGTTTATCATTGTTGCTAACATTAATAGAAGAAAGAGATAGATCATGTGAATCTAAATCAATATAGGAGTTATCAACTGATCAGAATCATCATCATCATGCAAAACAATCTCATCCACAAAATATGAGTTTCAACCATGCATAGAGACAAATATTCCTCAAGAAACCTCATTGCATCATACATGTTAAATGAGACCACTTTCCCATCAAATTCTACAAAGAGACATCCCTTATCAACATCGATCTTTGATTTAGCAGTTTTCATGAACGGTCTCCCTAAAAAAATGGTAGAAGATGCAGTTGTACTAACCTCGTCCATTTTTAAAATGTAGAAGTCAACAGGAAAAATTAAGTCTTTTACTTGAACAAAACATCCTCAACTACTCTTGGAGGCTGAATATAAGATCTATCGGTCAACTAAATACACATGACAATTTTTTGCAAATCATTTAATTTAAGGTCCTCGTATACATGATAAGGCATAACATTAATGGAGGCTCCTAAATCAAGCATAACATGTTGAATAACTCAATTTCCAATAATACAGGGCAAAGTAAATATACTCAGATCACAACACTTCTCAGGCATATTTTTCTTAAGTAAGGCCGAGATGTTTTTACTTACCACCACACATTTTTTGTCCTTACCTATCCTTTTTTTGTGCAAAGCTCCTTGAAAAACTTAGCATACCTCAGAATCTGTTGAATTGCATTTAAAGGGGGATATTGATCTGAACCTTCTGAAACATCTCTATGAGTTTTTCATTCTTATTGTTCTGCTTTGGTTTTGCCAACCTACTAGGGAAAGGAGTTTTAGGTACATAAGGTTCAAACGAAGGCAAAGAAAATGTGCTTACCTCAAGAGTTGATGGTGGTGCCTCAGATTTTGCTTCACTTTTATCATTTTGTTTGATTTCTTCTTCTTGTTTAGTTTCCTTTTGGGACTTACCATGAGTTAAAACACGCTATGGTGGAATGGAAACAGGGTGTGTCAGGACATCTGAGGAAGGTGTGGGAAACAGAAGCTCCTTCCCGCTCTTAAGCGTGATGACACTTATATTAGCATGGTTCGATTGAGCAGGTAGCTTTCCCAAACTCTTACCTTCTAGACGGCTCATCACTGTGGCTAATTGAGTAACCTGAGTACCTAAATTTGCTGACCCCATCCTTGTCTCATGTTTTAATGCTTTAGTGTTCTATGACAGCTGGATTGAGTCCTTTTGCAATTGGTGAATATCCTATTGGAATTTCAAAGAATGGTCAGCTAAAGTTTTAACAATATCCTCTAACGACATACTTGAAGAAGATGATGATGGTTAATTGGAAGGTCATGAATTTTGGGGTCCTTCCCTTTGACCTTCCCATTTGAGGTTAAGGTGGTCTCGCCATCCTGGATTGTAAACAACGGCAGGAGGGTCATGCTTTCTTTGGTAACCCTCAATTGCATTAATTTGAGCTTGAGGACACGCTTTAGATGAGTGTCTTATCACACCGAAAGCTTCACAGCTCTTGACTTGGGAAACTCCTTCTTGCGCCATCTACGTAACAAGACCAATCAAGTTAGATAGTTGTGATCTCAATTTATTTACCTCAGTAGATGAAGATGGATCAAACTGAGTAGCTCTGGTTCCATAATTTTGATCATTCTCAGCCACGCACGAGATCAACTGTTGGGCTTCAGTAGGAGTCTTATCAGCAATAACTTCTTCACTTGTAGAATCAATAACACTTCTACCATTAGAAAGCAAACCACTATAGAAATACTAGATTAGAAATCGATTAGATATCTAATGATGAGGAAAACTAGCACATAATTTTTTTTATCTCTCCCAGTATTCAGATAATGTTTCTCCAACATTCTGTTTAATGCTATAAATATCCTTTCTAATCGAATTGGCTCTAGAAGTCGATTTTTTTTTTCAAGAAATTTCTTTTTCAAATCATTCCAAGTAGTTATAGACCCGAGGGCTAAGTAGTACAACCAACCCTTTCTTGTAATGAAAAAAGAAAGACTCTAAGGTTTAGTTGTTCTTTTGTAACCCCATGGGGTCGCATACTTAAGCACACCATATGGAAATATTTTATATGCTTGTGTGGGTTCTCTCTTAAAACTTCGCTGAATATAGGCAAAAAATTTATCAAACCAGGCTTGAGCTCGAATGACATAGTGGTTGAAGGAATAACAATGTATAAGGGTTGTTGATCCATGTCTTGTTCAATTAACTCCTTAAGAGTTTTCTCCCTGGCCTCTTCACCCATGATGATTTCTTCCTTCTCTTCTATCAGATCATTAGGAACTTGATAATCTTCTTCTTTCAGTGTCTCTCTTCTCCGTTCCCTTCGGATTCACCTCTCCTCTCAAGTAATTTCTGCAAAAGAACTAAGCTCAACACTCCAGAGTAGCAGGTCATACACCAAAGGCAAATTAATCATACATTTTTTTCTTTTGTTTTTATTCAAAATTCTAAAATTGCCCTAGGCTAGTTGCCAAGTTTCCGTGGCAACGACACCAATTTGTTTGCAGCCAGGTTTTATGGATTTGTTATCGCCTACGATCTTCTAACTAAACAAATGAAATATGTTCATCGAGCATCAAACTAAAATAGCGGTAAAAGCAGTAAGTACGAGGTCGAATCCACAGGGAAACAATGAACTAGCTAGGACGATAAAAGAATTCCATGCAGTAGAGGTTTGGTTTGGTTTGTAATGAATTGAATTAAAAGTAAACATACAATAAATTAAAGTTCGAACAAAATTAGATCGTGCAATTGAGTTGAAATGAATCGATAAAAGGCTCTTGGGAATAGTTCGTCATGTTCAATTTCAATCATTAGATGTTAAGAAACAATGCCGATCCCATGAATTCCACAACCTATTAGTAAAAACTAGTAGCTCATTTAGCCAACTGTGAGATTAATCAAATTGACCCTAAATTAATTTATAACTTTTCCTTCTCGGTGAAATCTAAACAAAAACTAATTCACATTAAGACTAAGGTTCATGCATTGTGACATCCTACAAGTTGGAAAGCTTAGACACATAGCATGATTCATTGAGTGAGATTAAATTAGGGCAAATAAATGAATTTAAAAAAGTCTTAGCCAACATAAGAATTCCTAATTCATGTAACCTAGTCTACAATTATGCAAAGCCACCATGTAGAAATTACGTACAAGAACCCAATAAAAATGATTTTTCAGATCAGTTTTATCAAATTCTATTAAAAATGAACACAAATCAAATTCAAGAGTTCATAGGGTTCAAAACAATTAATTAAACATTCTAAAAAAATTGAACAAAACTACTAAACCCAAGAAGAAAGGGTTACTTAGCCTTGCTCTTTTTTAAATCAGCAATAATAATTGAGAAATTGAAAACATTAATGAAATGAATTGAAATATGGAAGAAGGAATGGTGAAAATCTGGTGAAACTCCTAAAAAAATCGTCCCTAGTGTGGCTTCAATTCGTTCCTTTCCTCTGTTGGAATGAAAAAGAAGTTTTTATTACCAGGTCGCAACATCGCAATGTTGACAAGGGAGTGGCGACGCTCACTTGCGTGCATGCGGAGCAAGAATTTTCGTCAAAGTTCATAATGCTGCAACGTTGCTGGGTAGCATTGCTATGCTACCCTGTTCACAACTATTACCTTCTAGCGTTGAGGCAGCGTTGAGGTCCTTCATGTCATGAGTGTTGCGATACTCCAAACATGGGCAATGTGCAAATTCCAGTGTTGAGGCAACATCAAGGGAGGGTTGCAACACTGCCCTTAAGGGCAGTTTGGTAATTTTGTTGTCTTCTTTAAACATAGTGCATCCAACTCCCATTCTTTTTTTTTTCTTGGTTTTCATCCAAACGACATATTTTCTCCTTGGGATCGATTTATCTGCAAATTAGACAATTTAAGCATAAGAATTATTGAATATGACGAAATTAAGGACATAATATTAGCTCTTTTTGAGAGCTAACAAATAGCAGAATTTTGATTTGGCTTTCTTTTTCTTTGGGTGCACTAGTAGGATTTATGTCCAGGTTTCTCATAGACATAACATATCACTTTAGACTTCTCAATTCGTCCACTAGGTCCCTTGAACTGACCCTTCTTCTGTGATGCCTTTGCTGTTTATTTCCCTTTGTTTTTTTAACCTGTCTTTCACATTGGAAGATTCAACAAAGTTAGCATAATTGAATTCATAGATAAATAGCTCATCTTATCTTTTTTTCTATTTGTTTCTTCGGTGCTTATGTGACTGATAAGCTTTTGTAGCGTTAGATTCTTCTTTTTGTGCTTCAAGTGGTTGTAGTAGTCACTCTAAGAGGGTGGAAACTTTTAAAGCAACACATTTTCTTGAAGAACCTCACACATCTTCATGCCTTCAGAAAATACATTGGCCACTTAATTCTTGTATTCATGAACTTTTTCAATGACTGGTTTATCGTCGGCCATCTGGAATTGTTAACCATTTGCCTACCACGTATTTCTTTCTACCAGTGTCGTCGCCTCTATATCTGAATTCCAGGGTATTCCAGATCATCTTTGCAGATTTCTGGACAACAAACAAGTCGAACAATGAATTTGTCATGTGATTGAGTAGGTGTTATTGTTAGATCTAGAACATATTCGTTGTGTTGTGGAAACCACTGCCTTCAAAGAAAATTCAGCACGACCGTGGTGCGAATCGTTCTTGCTGGTTACTCCCTAAGGTTAGCACAACTCCTTCTTTAGACGTGCACTCGTTGATTTGAGGATTGGAATCACAATGTGAGAAGCTTGGTTTGTTCAGAATTAGAGAAGAAGAAAGGAAATAGAAACAAGGATGCAAAAGCTTATCATAAAAAACCCTAAACGTTTTTATTCTAAAGAAATTGCTTAAGTTCCACCATTTAAGATTTTGTAAAATATTTAAACAAAAAGAAATAAAACTATGTCTTTTTTTTCTCGCATAAGCTCAGATGTTCGAAACCCTGCCCGCTTGCCGGATAGACAGCGACGATGTCACATGTGTGGGAAAGGGCCCTTTACTCCCACTCTTTCCACTTTTTCAAGTCCCTAAAAGTGGTCTCTCTCTAGCCACCCTTTAATTTTTCAATATGGGACAAATGAAAGATGGACTCCCATGTGCCTTTTTTTTACTTTTTAAAACTTGAAAACAAAATATTGTAACCAAACATGTTTGTTTTTTGTTTTTTTTTTAAAAAAGAAAATAAAAAATAAAATAGATATCAATTGGGACTAAACTATTGAAATTTGATACGTCAATCGCACTTAAACATGAAGATTATAGGAATTCTAATATGAGTGACTTTGAATTTTTTGGAAAAAAAAAATCAAATTAAATAGAATTTCTCATATAACAAAGCTTTTCTAACCTATTGCTTGTGTCGCCAAATAGGGTTGGCAAAATCTCTACAGGTACTCGCCTCGATTGGGACGAGAAATCCCCAGTTTGACCGAGGATGGGGTCAGACCGGAGACACAAAATGGGTCTCCGAGTCGGGGATGGGCTGGGTCGACCATGACCCGCCCCATATATTTTTTTATTATATATATATATATATTATGATTTTTTAAAATAGTAGCTAAGCTACTATCCTTTTATTTTTTTTAAAAAAATTTATTTCATAATTATATATATGTTTTTTTTTTCAAACAATAGCTTTAGCCACTGTTTTGTTTATTTTTGTTTTTTTTACTTTTTGCAATTTTATTTCATAATTTATTTAACTTTAACTTTGTATTAAATTTAAAATAAAGAAATGCTAATATTTTTTAATTATTAATTTAAATAAATCAAACAATAATAATACTGACTTGTTACCTTACATATTTACAATTTCAATATAAATAAAAAAATAATTTAAATAAAAAATTTAAAATAGAAGACGGAGAATTTTTCCCCATTCGACCTGATCCTCAAACGAGGAATGGGGCAGGGATGGTGATTAAAAATTTCCATGGGGATGGGGTTGAGGAATGCATCCCCTGCCCCGCCCCACCCTTTGCCAACTCTATCGCCAAACTTTTTTCCAATTACCTTTTTTTTCCCTCGCTTTTCTTTTATATAGAAAATAATAAGTTTTTTAAGTGGGTTTTTATTGGGTTTTTGGAAATTTAAAGGCCCAATGGCATTATCGTAATTAATGAGCAGTGGTATTTCTTGCGTGGAGCGGCAGCAGTGAGAGATGTGCGTGGGTCTGCACGTGATTCACCAGTTAGTGCCAATAACACACTGTTTTGGGCTGTTTTGTAGCGAGTTGTTCTCAGTTTTCAGAGGCGACATTGTGTGCGGATCTCTCGGTATCAGTGGATACAAAAATTACAAATTGGTGATTTCGTTGATTATCTGTAATTTGTAAAATTTCTTTATTGCTCATTAATAAATTAATTCAAGCTGGTTCTCAAAGTGGATGTAGACTAAACTGGTCGAACCACTATATATCTTGGTGTTCTTTACTGCTTTCGATTTATTTCTGCTGATTATTTGCATTCTGTTTGGCCATCTAAGTTAGGTTCAGAAACTCTCATAAGTGGTATCAGAGCTCCAGTTGATCCAAAGAGGATGTGTGTAGTGTGTGATGGCATATTCTTTGTTCAGGTTTTTTGTTGGAATTTATTTTTGACAGATGGATTCGATGTCTACACAGTTCGAAGTTGTTAAATTTGATGGGAAAGGTGATTTCGGGTTATGGAGGAAAAAGATTAGGGCTATTCTAGTACAACAAAAGATAGCCAAAATCTTAGACGAAGATAACCTTCCACAAACAATTACAGAAGCTGAAAAAAAGGGATATGGATGAGATGACCTATTCGACAATAATTCTTTATCTGTCAGATAGAGTGCTTAGGCTAGTAGATGAGGCTACTACTACAACGGAGTTGTGGAAGAAACTGGAAAGTCTTTATGTGACTAAGTCCTTGCCAAATAAATTATATTTAAAGGAGAAATTCTTTGGATATGAGATGGACTCAAGTAAAGGCTTAGAAGAGAACCTAGATGAATTCCAGAAGATTATAGTTATTCTTTTGAATTCTTTGCCAGAATCGTATCGAGAAATTAAAGCAGCTATTAAATATGGACGGGATTCATTGTCCATGGATATAGTGTTGGATGTCTTGAGAACGAGAAATCTGGAGATTAAAAAGGAATGCAAGGATGGAGAGTTACTCATAGCCAGAGGCAGAAATGAGAAAAAGAACGAAAAAGGAAAAGAGTCGAGATCCAGGTCGAAATCAAAGGGGAAAAGCAAAAAGTGTTTCCTATGTCATAAAGAAGGACACTTTAGAAAGAATTGCCCTTTGAATAAAAGCAAGGAAGCATCAAGTAACAAGCATACAGGGGATTCTAGTGCAGCAAATATTACTGATGGGTATGATTTAGCAGAGGTTTTGATGGTGTCCAGCAGGGACATTCAGAATGCTTGGATCATGGATTCAGGGTACACGTTTCACATGACTCCTAATCGGGATTTCTTGATTGAATTTCAGGAAAATGATGAGGGATCAGTTCTGCTTGGTGATAATGGTGCTTGTGATGTAAAAGGAATTGAGTCAGTTCGAATTGCAACACATGATGGTATGATCAGAATTCTTATAAATATAAGGTATGTTCTAGAACTCAAACGAAATCTAATTTCTCTGGGCGAATTAGATAGAGCAAGTTATTCTTATAAATCTGAGAGTGGAGTTCTGAAGGTTATCAAGGGTTCTTTAGTTAAGCTGAAGGGGACCTTGAGGAATGGTCTTTATGTGTTGGAAGGTACTGCAGTTTCAGGTAGTGCTGCTATTGCATCTAGGAAAGAAACAGATAAATCTATGTTATGCATAACAGATTTGCTCACGTGAGTGAAAGGGGTCTGCAAGCTCTTTCACAACAAGGTTTGATTGGAGGAGTTAAAGACATTGAACTCCCATTTTGTGAACATTGCATAATGGGAAAGTCTATCAGAGTGAAGTTTGGGAAATGGAAGCATTCTACCAAAGGAATTTTGGATTATATTCATTCAGATTTGTAGGGTCCTCACAGGTACCTTCTATAGGAGGTTCGAGATATTTTATGTCGATCATTAATGACTTTTCAAGAAAGGTGTGGATGTATCCACTGAAGCAGAAGGATGAAGCTTTTGGGAAATTTCTTGAATGGAAAAAGCAGGTTGAGAACCAGACAGACATGAAGGTAAAATACCTAAGGACAGAAAATGGTTTAGAATTTGTGAATCACAAATTTGATAAATTTTGCAAGTCTGAGGGAATTACGAGGCATTTCACTGTTACGTACACTCTACAGCAGAATGGTTTAGTTGAGAGATTCAACAGAATAATTATGGAGCGTACAAGATGTCTCTTGACAAATGCTTCATTACCCTTGAAATTTTGGGGGGAAGCTGCCTAAAGAGCTTGTTATCTTATTAATAGGAGTCTGTTTTTCGCTTTAGGCCTAAAGACTCCTCAGGAGATATAGACAGGAAAAGCTCCAAGCTTGGATCATCTCAGAGTGTTTGGATGTTCAGCTTATGCTCATGTTAAGGAAGGGAAGCTGAACAAGAGGGCACTGAAATGTATGTTTATTGGCTATCCTCAGGGTGTTAAAGGATATAAACTTTGGTGCTTGGAAGAGGGTAGAAATAAATGCATTATCAGCAGAGATGTAACCTTTAATGAAACAGAGATGCCATTTCGTGTCAAAGAGCAGCAGAAACAGCAGACAGTTGATCAGGTTGAGGCAGAGGTTAGAATTGATTCTAAAGCACAACCATTAGTTAGTTCAGGTGATTCCAGTGATCAGTCATCCAGTTCTGATGGTAGATAACCTCAACTGCAGAGAACTTTGTTTGATGATGGAGCTTTTGGTGAAGAAAGCTCAAGTGGCAGTGACCTACAGACTTATCAGCTGACACGTGACAGGCTTCAGCAGGTGAGGCAAGCTCCTACGAGGTATGGTTATGCTGATTTAGTTACTTATGCTCTTACTTGTGCAACTGATAGTATTGAAGCAGAGCCTCTTACTTTTGAGAAGGCTATTGTATCTGATTCGAAGGAATAGTGGAAGAATGCTATGGAAGAAGAGTTTTTCTCGTTGTAGAAGAATCATACATGGTCATTGGTTCCAAAGCCTCCTAATTAGAAACTCATTCTGTCAAAGTGGATTTATAAAATCAAGCCAGGTACAGGAGGTGACAGCAAGCCTAGGTATAAAGCTAGATTGGTAGCCAAGGGCTACACTCAAAAGGAGGGAGTTGATTTTCATGAGATTTTCTCTCCGGTGGTGAGGCATTCGTCCATTCAATTAATTTTATCTATTGCTGTTCACTTTGATATGTTTGTTGAACAGATGGACGTTACCACAACTTTCCTTCATGGTGAATTGGAGGAAGTGATCTACATGGCTCAACCTAAGGGCTATGAGGTGAAAGGAAAGGAAGACATGGTTTGTCGTCTTCACAGGTCCATTTATGGACTGAAGAAATTGCCGAGACAATGGTATATCAGGTTTGACACCTTTATTCTGAAGCAAGGGTTTCACAGGAGTTATGCCTGCGTGTACTGGAAACTATCTTAGAAAGGTACATATACTTATCTACTTCTGTATGTAGATGATATGATTCTGGTGTCTAAGGATTATTCTGAAATCTATGATCTCAAGAAACGATTGAGTAGTGAATTTGAGATAAAAGATTTAGGTGAACTAAAAAGGATCCTAGCCATGGATGTGAAAAGAGATAGGGAGAAAGGTTTGCTAACCATTTCGCAAGAGAGTTATGTACATAAACTGCTTGAGAAGTATAATATGTCTGGTTGTAAGACAGTTTTGACACCCTTAACATCTCATTTTAGGCTTTCTTCATCTCAATGTCATGTTACTGAACAAGAAAGGTTAGAGATGGCTAATATTCCCTATTGTAATGCTGTTGGAAGTATTATGTATTTGATGATTTGTACTAGGTCTGACTTGGGATATGCTATGAGTATGATAAGTAGGTTTATGTCAAATCCTGGGAAGGAGCATTGGAATGCTGTTAAATGGGTGCTTCGATATTTGAAAGGTAGTGCTAGTGTATCATTGTGTTTTAGCAGGGATTGTGAAAAATCAACATTGTTGGAAGGCTTCACAGATGCAGATTATGCTGCAGACCTTGACAAAAGAAGGTCTCTATCAGGTCACATTTTCGTTTGTTTGGTAATGTGGTCAGTTGGAAGGTTGCTCTACAGTCAGTTGTTGCCTTGTCTACTACTGAGTCAGAGTAAATTTCAGTGGGTGAAGCTGTGATAGAGGCAGTGTGGTTGAAAAGGATAGTTGGTGAGTTGTTGTCACAGGAGTTCATTCCTATCGTCCGTTGTGATAGCCAGAGTGGTATTCATCTTACGAAGAATCCATCTCATCACGAACGGTCTAAGCATATTGATGTCAAATTTCATTTTATCAGAGAAGTTGTAGCCCAAAAAGATATTGAACTGGTCAAGGTTCATATAGTTGAGAATTTGTCAGATATGTTAACCAAGGTTCTTCCAGCCCATAGGTTCAAATACCTATTAAATGGGTTGAATATTAAATCTGGATGATAGAAAGATTGGAGAATCAACCTTGTACTTAAATATTCTTGTTATGAGGGAGATTTGTAGAAAATAACAAGTTTTTTAAGTGGTTTTTTATTGGGTTTTTGGAAATTTAAAGGCCCAATGGCATTATCGTAATTATTGAGCAGTGGTATTTTTGTAATTACCCTTTCTTCTAAAAAAATAGGGTCTGTATTCATAAGACTCTGGGAGCGGCTGAACTGAACAGAAGAAAAAAGAGAGGGCAGCCACAAGGGACAAAAAGATAGCCGCTTGGGAGTTTCGTCTGGTGAGCCGCAACCGCTGAAGTCCACGAGCCGCCTGAAGCAAAACGTCCGCCGCTGTCCGTGGGTGACGAGGTCTGACGTGGGCGAGCATTCGCAGTGGTGGCGTGTAAAATTCCTTTATTGCTCATTAATAAATTAATTCAAGCTGGTTCTCAAAGTGGATGTAGACCAAACTGGTCGAACCACTATATATTTTGGTGTTCTTTACTGCTTTCGATTTATTTCTGCTGATTGTTTGCGTTCTGTTTGGCCATCTAAGTTAGGTTTAGAAACTCTCACATTTTAGTTCTAGTTATCTTGTCTCAATCTTGTTAATTCTTTGTTAATTCTCAATCTTGCTCATTATATAATTCTTATTTTAATTCTTGCTCACTTAATGACTTTTGCTCTTGTTCTTGTTGATCGCTTGTCGCTCTTGTCCTCTGTATATAGTTCAGGTTCATTTGATGATGTTTAGAAAACTGTGCTTCTCACAACACTGAGATCTATTATTTACTTATTTACTATAAAATTACCATTAATAAACTTTTGTTTTAATTAATATATTTATTAAAAATTTAAGGATTCTTTTCAAATATAACAAAATTTCACTATCTACAAGTGATAGACCATGATAGACATCTATCAATATTAATGATAGATATCTATTGTGGTCTATCGTGGTCACAATGATATTTTGCTATACTTTAAAATATTTTAAGTAAGTTTATAATTTAAAATAATTATCTAAAATTTAAAAAACTTTAAGAGAGAGACTAAAGATAAAATGCATACTCTAGCAAATCTAGAGAGTACAGAATAAATTACTACAAAAAGCTTGGGGAATGGAGGCAAAATATTATAGCAAATCTAGGGAGTAAATAAGATATATACCGTCATTAAAACTGCCAACCAAAAATTGGATAGGCTAAGCTAACTAATAATTTTACATTATCAAAATTTCGAACCAAACATCTTAGATTTCAGTGGGGCTTGATTCCCTTTGAGATTATGAAAAGTTCAAATCGAACCAAAAACCGAGGTTACTTTAAAATATAAGAATCAAATTGAAGTAAAATTTCAATCTCAAAAGTGAAATGGTAACATTTTGAAACTTGAAAATTAGATTGAAACCAAACTCAAAACTTAAGTATTAAAAATGTTGAATTTTGAAATCTAAAGACCAAATAAAAATTATACTCAAAATGTTGAGACCGAAAATGCATATTTTTCCAACTTTTATGTCATTAAACTATACCCATTTTGACAAGTAAAATATTATTTTAATCCTTAAATGGTATGGAAATTTTATTTGTCGACTTTATTCTAGAATTTTTTGCCTGACAATTCTCGAACTCCTTGGGCTATTTAAAGCCAATATTGTGATTTTCATTGTCAAACAAGTTCCATGTATTAGAAGTCTTATTGATGGAGTCTTTTGACTTAGCAAACCCCATCATTCATTCAATCTGTTCTGATTTTATTTTTTTCCTTACCTGCATAGTTTAGAATATGCATGTGCTATTTAAGAAGTCATGCACGGTTGGCTAGATTAGTCATTAAATTTGTAGAGGCATTTCAACATTTGGTTTAAGGACGACTTGAGATTGCTGTTAATTGTTTCTAGGCATTCGACTTAAAGGTATTTCAATTCTAACTTTTCATTAGAGTATTTTTACTAACTATTTTTGTTAGTTAAGTATTTGTAGGCTAAAGCTTATTTTTAGCCAAAGTGATTAGTAGGGTTTCGTATCATTTGGTACCAAAACTTTTGACTTTATTTGGTATAGTTATTTACTTTAGTTTCTCATCTTTTTATTTACTTTTATCTTATTTAAAATGTTAAAGATTACTATAGGTAGAGAGATAAACATGCTAATGATTCGCTTGAACATTGTGAAAGATGAGGAGAGACTACCATAGCTAGATTCTTTGAATGACATAAATCAAAATATAGGCAACAAAGTGAATCCAACTTATAATGACACATAGAGTATTGGCTGCACCTTGTCATGAATATTGAGGCAGCAAATCTAAAGCAAGGCCAAAAGGTATGTAAATTCTAACTCCTATTCTATTTCAACTTGGAAGAAAGTGAGGAAAATCATAGAGTCAAAATCTAGGGACAAACATATGTGTGGCAGATAAAGTAAGTGAAAAAGAAAAGTTATTCACTAGTACTAAAGCACAAGCCAACAAAACCATCTCTTAACCAACAGAGAAGTTAAAGTGCTGTAAGTGTTTCATGTATAGGTCACATGAGAAGAGATCACCAAACCAAAGGGCAAAGACTCAGTACTTAGTGTAGGGTAAGACTCATAGTACTTAGCGTAGTGTTTTTGGCAAAATTAAATTCGAATAATAATTGTCCTACATTAAAAAATTTCATGGAAGTGGAATTCAAGCACTATAAAAAGAGTGACTTTAGTTTCAAATTATCTCCATTACACTTTAAGCATAAGTGTAAGTCTAATTAAATTCTCTTTTATACTCTCTAATTTGAGAATGATGAAAAGGATATGAGTGAGTGGTGCAAAAACTGAGAGAATTTTTTGTGATTGTAATAACTTTTCATGCATATAGTGGATTTCATTCTTTGTGAGCCACAATTTTCTTCAATATTTAAGTTTTTCAAGTAAATTCTTGTGTTTCTAGTTTTGTTGTTAAAGTTCTCATCATTTTTCTACTTATTCCTTCGGTAGTAGTGGGAGACTGGGAGGTGGTATTAGAGTACTAGTTTCTTGAATTTTTTTAGTATGCTTTGTGGTTGCAACATTGTCTAAACTTTCACATCATAATTTTTTTTTGAAACGTGCTATAGTATTGTGAATAGTGTTAGTTGCTTTTTTATTTTTTATTTTTTTGCAGATTTGCTAGAAATGAAGCAGATGTGTCAACCTTTATGAATCTAGTATAGTTTGACGTTGAGAAATCTAAACGAATACGATCAACCTTAGTTTGTAGAAAGTGCAAATCAATGATGTGCTAGTACAATATGCATTATACATGGTCTTGGAGGGACAACCAAACAATGGTCTTCCTGAAGAGTTGGGCAATGATAATGGTCCAATAGAGTTCTAAGGTAAAGGAAAGGTTACAAGGAGCATAAACTTAGCCCATAAAAAAGAATTTTTCAAATAGAACATGTTGATCAAACGTACCTTAATTTGGATGTTGACATTGTCTCTTTCGTCAAAGACGACGGTGACTTCCTCATAAGAAAATGAAATTGATAATGTACGTATGGTGCAAGCCCTTCTCACAAGTCACAAAGCTCCTCATAAATTTACATCAACAATGACAAGGTGGGTAACTACCACTATATTTTCAAAAGACATGATCATGATTATCTACACATGCATAGGTTCTAACAAAATAATAATTCAAAAAATCAGACTTTTCAACATGCAATGCAACATGGAAAACATATACACATAATTAACTTCAATCATTTATAATTTAAACATACAATGAAACATCAATGTTTGTTGAAGCAACTGATCTTCAAAATAATAATAATAATAATAATTAGAGAAGTGATATTCATAAACATTTTGAATGAAAGAAGTGGCATGTCTAATCAAAGTAAACTCACTTTATCAAGATTAATAAAAGCAAATTTGACATATGATATGAGCATGCTGCTATTTCTAAATAAAGATGTTTGTCCTAGTCACATGAGCAAAGAATCTTTCTTTAATTGTTGAACACCTAACTTGGACCATCACATCTAATAATGGTCACATGATAAAATTTTCAAGGTGTTTGATTTGAATATGAGAAACAAAATATTGAGCAAGTGGATGAGATCAATGTGTGCATGTAATGACAATATACTTGGTACTTTTAAAATAAACACAAATATTCTATCTACTCAAATAGTGTCATTCCAATCCATGTAAAGTGGACTAAATGGACATAATTCCTTTTCTTTAAGGAAAAAGTATATAAAGTTGACATGTTCTCTCTAACAAATCAATATATAGTGGCCAACAAGCTCAAATGGCTTAATGCCCTTTTGTCTTTTTTATGGTCCATTGAAAATTAGTTGGTCTCATGCATATAAAGGTAGTCCTCTTTTGAGGACCGTGAATATCCAAGGAATAATATTTGAATTGCACCTATATTCACGCATCTTCTGAATGATAAAGAAAAATAAGATATAAAAATATATCTTTCTTAAAAAAAGATTGTTACGTTGTAATTTGTGATTTGATATTTGAGAGGATTATACGACTAAAAATAATTATCATTGAAAATGTACCTATAAAAATGAGGTAAATGAGAGTCATAATTATTAGGGTTTGGGATATGGAGCCCAAAGAGAGAACCCTACATGTTAATGGGTGTGGGTGACATGACGAAGTGACCAAGTCAAACCCACTATGTATAACTTTAATCTTTCATGTTTGGATCACATTATCGTATGATATTCTATGTTAATGTTCACCTCCCGAGGAGATTACAATGGAAATGAAAATTTTCATTTTTTTCCCATTCAAATGTAGAAAAGAGAAAATTAGTTTTTTTTAGTTCTCAAAACTCATGAGGAATATATGTGCATTTCGTCTTTGAATTTTAAAATATATTTTAGATTTTGAGATTTTAAAAATACTTATATTTGGTTCTTGAATTTTTAAAATGTATATTTTTAATCCTGAGTTTTGAGATTTTTATACGAATGACCCAATCTCAATGATTTTAATGTTGAATGACCCAATTCTTAAAAAATCAATGAAAACTAATATTCTACTTACATCATAGAGTACTCCATCACCCCATTATTGTGTTAGAGATGTCTCACCCATCGTGAAATGGTCAAAGCCCTAACACGATTTTCATTTTTAATCACCAATTGACCGATTATTGATTTAAAAAAGGATGGTTGATTAAAAAGAATTGCGATTAAAATGAATATCGTATTAGGGTACTGATTATTTCACGGCAGGAGAGATTAACACGATATAGTGACATGTGATGTCAATAGTTTTTATTTGTTTTCTATGACTGGGCCATTCTGCATTACACCGTTGGAATTGGGTCATCCGTACAAAAACCTCATGAGTTTTTTTTAAGAATATAGATAAAAAAAATGACATTGAACTATTTTTTTTATTGTGTAAATAAGTATATGCTAGAAAAATATTTTTAAAAAATAATTTTAGAGAGAAGAGATAATTTTTAAAATTTGTTTTTTTAAATTATTAATAATAGATTATTTTGGGGATATTTTAAACATTTTGTTTAAAACTTGAGAACTAAAATGGTATATTCTAGAAACTTTAGAAACCAAATGCACGTATTCTTAAAAATTTAGAGACTACAAAGATATATTTTAAAAATTTAAGAACCAAACATACTTATTCTTCAAAACTCCATAACTAAAAATATAATTTTTCTATATAAAAGTAGAAGCAATTGGAGGGATTCGCTCCAAATTTGAGAATCATGACTTCCTCGCTCGACGAAAGATAATCTTTTTCCTTGTAAAACTTCAACAATCTCGTTCTCATTCACTTGTCATGTGGGTTCCCAAAATTATTGTTCAAAATAATTAAATTATAATTTTTTCTTGAACTTTAAAGACTGCGTGTTATACAGAAGGTGAAAATAACTTCATTCAGTTACAAAATCTGTTACAAATCAAGCTACCTTTAAATACATTGTGTAACTAATTTGAAAAGAGAGAGAGCAAATTGTAATTGAGTGATAACACTTATCTTGAAGCAATCTTGAATAAAACTCCCGTCAGCTTCTCTGTGGACGTAGGCCTCCCTTGGCCGAACGACGTAAAACTATCGTGTTCTTCTTCTTCTTATCGCCTTCCTTTATCGTATACCTCTGACCCACCGATCGTATAGCTTTTAGAAAACGACCGTCTAGCTTTTAGCTAATGATTGTTTACTTCTACAAGCCTCATCGTGTAGACGACCATCGTTGATACGACCTCGTCTAGACGATCTTCAGTAAAGCCTTCATCGTTTAGACGACTTGTCCATTATCGTCTAGACGACATCCAACTTTACCGCCCATCGCCTAGATGACCGAAGATTGATCGCCCTCTGCGATTTCCGACAGCCTCCCGACAGTTCTCCCTTTTCTTTTCTCTCGTTTTTTATTGCAAAAAGAAAATAAAAGTTAGTCTTTTGAAGAGCATAACCAGTAGAAGTGTGAAGCTCTAATCTCAGCCATCAAAGTGTAAGGTCAAGATCCTTCATCACACAGATTGTGATTTTAATACGTTGTTTTGTGTTTGTGTGAAGAAATAAGGTGGTTTTTAGTATTCGTTTACGGGCCATTGTATTGCCAAAGCCCAAAAGATTTAGTAAGTTAGCTTCTTCAGTTCGTTTTTCCGCAACTCAAGCCCAACAAGTGGTATCAGAGCCTGCAAGAAAGTTTCAAGATTAGTCAAGATTCAAAGAAGCAAAAATCTTGGAGTCTTTCAGTTGAATTTCGAAACAGAAATGGTAGTTGCAAGGTATGACATCGAGAAATTTGATGGAAAATGTGATTTTGGTTTGTGGAAAGCCAAAATTAAGGCTATCTTGGGACAGTAGAGGGCACATAAGGCCCTAAAGATCCAGCAAAGCTGCCAAGCACATAAACAGAAGAAGAAAAAGAAAATATGGAGCTAATTGCTCATGAAACACTAGTTTTAAACTTGTCAGATAATGTCCTAAGGCAAGTGATTGATCAGGAGACAGCTTATAAGATGTGGAACAAATTGAATGAACTATATGAGTCAAGGAATCTGCCCAATAAACTTTTCCTAAGGGAAAGGTTCTTTACATTCAAAATGAGTACATCAAAGACTTTAACAGAGAATCTAGATGATTTCAAGAGAATTATTACTAAGTTTAAGACTCAAGGAGAAGAAATTGGGGCACATAATGAAGCATTTGTGCTTCTTAACTCATTGCCTGAATCCTATAGAGAAGTGAAGACAGCTCTAAAATATGGGAGAGATTCCATTACTACTGATATCATAATTTCTGCTCTTAAGATCAGAGAAATAGAGATCATTACAAGCAAAGAAGACAAGTATAGTGCAGAAGACTTGTTTGTAAAGGGGAAGTCAAAACAGAACAACAAAGAAAAAGGCAAACATAGCTCAAATAAAGAGGGGAAAGAGAAGTCCAAGGTCAGATGAAAATATTGTAAAAAACTTGGACACTTAATCAAAGATTGCAGAACACTGAAGTGGAAAAATGAGCAGAAAAATAAGCAATCTCAGCCACAACCCAAAGTCCAACCAAATCAGTCAGGTGAAGCCTCAATTTGTGAGGACTCTTACTTTTATTCTGATGCATTGGCTACCTCTAATTGCAGGGCAAAAGAAGAAGCTAATAAGAACCTAGATTGGGTTCTAGATTTAGGGTGTTCATTCCACATGACACCCCATAAAGGCTGGTTTAGTACTTATAGAGAATTGGATGGAGGATCAGTCTACATGGGAAACAATAACTCATGTCCAGTGGTTGGGATTGGTTCAGTTTCATTAAAACTAGAAGATGGAACAATCAAGCTCTTAAGAAATATCAGACATGTGCCTAAGCTGAAGAGAAATCTAATTTCACTAGGCATGCTTGATTCTATTTGCTGTGAATACAGAGGCAAGGAAGGTTACTGTGAAGTTTTGAAGAACAGTAAGCCTATCCTTAGAGGGGTGAAGATTAATGGAGTGTATGTAGTGCAAGGAGTTCATAAGGTATACCCAGCTTTGATTGTGACTCAAAATCAGCCTATTGAAGGAGATCTATGGCACAAAAGACTCTTACACATTAGTGCCAAAGGTCTACAAGCTCTAGCCAACCAAAGTATTCTACCTAAGGGAGTTCATCAGAGCCTATCCTTTTGTGAACATTGTGTAATAGGGAAGGTTACTGGGCAGAGCTTTGTGAAGGCTCAACACACAACCAAGGCCATCCTTGACTATGTGCATTCAGACCTATGGGGTCCTTCAACTTTTCAATCATTAAGTGGAGCCAGGTATTTCTTAACCTTTGTTGATGACCACTCAAGAAAAAGTTGAATCTATTTCCGTAAATCTAAGGATTTAGTTTTTGAAAAATCTAAAGAATGGAAGATCATAGTTGAAAAAATGTCTAACTGTCAGATTAAGTATCTTAGAACTGATAATGGGCTTGAGTACTGTACAAAGAAGTTTAATGTTTATTGCAAACAACATGGTATAACTAGACATAAGACAGTTAAATATACACTTCAGCAAAATGAGGTAGCAGAGAGGTTGAACAGAACAATAATGGAGAAAGTAAGAAGCCTATTATCTAATGTTATACTTCCTGAGAAATTTTGGGCAGAGGCAGCCTCATGTACTGTCTATACACTGAATAGATGCTCTCATGCATCCCTTAACCTTCTAACCCCTGAAGAAAGGTAGAACAAACAGCCTTCTAACTTGAATAACCTAAGGGTGTTTGGCTGCACTGGCTTTGTTCATCAGAGTAAAGGGAAATTAGTTACCAGAGCTGTGAAGTGTATGTTTTTGAGCTTCACAGAAGGTGTTAAGCGGTTTAGAATGTGGCACCCTACTGAGAAAAGATGCATAACTAGTAGAGATGTGGTTTTCAAAGAAGATGAGATGTATATGCAGAAATCTAACCCTAATGTTTCAGTACCTCAAGAGAAGAATGATACAATTGAGGTGGAACAAGTTTTAATTCCTACTTCTGATCATTCAAGCTCTGAATCATATTTTGATCAACTACCTCATCTAGAAGAAGAAGTAGAAGATGCTACTATTGATCCTGAGTAAGAAGAACCAGAGTTGAGAAGTTACAGTCTAACTAGAGATAGACAGAGAAGAAACATTGTGCCACCATTAAGATATAAAGACTACTTAGCTTTCAATGCTTTTGATTTAACTAATGATGCAGAACCCTCAACCTTTAAGGAAGCAGTGAGTTGTTCTAAAGCTAAGATGTGGATAGGATCTATGAATGAAGAGGTTGATTCACTGGTGAGAAATAACACATTGGAGTTGACACCTTTGCCTAAAGAATGCAAACCAATTGTATCCAAATGTGTGTACAAGTTGAAGAAAGTTTTCCCTAATGATCAAGGACCTATATTTAAAGCTAGGCTGGTTGCTAAGGGCTTTACACAGAGGTTAGGTGTTGATTTTAATGAGATTTTTTCTCCAGTGGTAAAACAGACTTCTATCAGATTATTGTTTATTGTGGCTCAAAATAACCTAGAGCTAGAGTAGCTAGATGTCAAAATAGCTTTTCTACATTGCTTCCTAGAGGAAGTTATCTACATGAGCCAATCGAAGGGGTATGAGGTCAAAGGGAAGGAAGATTATGTGTGCCTATTGAAAAAAATCTATCTATGGCCTCAAACAATCCCCAAGATGCTGGAACAGAAAGTTTAGTGACTTTGTTCAGAAGAATGGTTTCTATAGAAGCTCCTATGACAGTTGTGTTTACATAAATACAGAGTCCTATACTCATCCTATCTACTTGTTACTATATGTGGATGATATGCTTCTAGCAGAAGCAATAATGAAAGAGCTAAATAACTGAAATCAGAGTTCGAAATGAAAGACATAGGAAATGCAACAAGAATACTTGGCATTGGCATTATTAGAAATAGAAAAACAAGTATTCTAAGCATTGATCAGCCACAATACTGCAGTAAATTTTTAAAGAAGTATCAGGTGACAGAGGCTAAAGCAGTAACTACTCCTATAGCTAACCATTTCAAACTCTCAGCAGAGAATTCACCCAAAGATTCAGATATTGAGCATCAGCAAATCATATAAACAGTTCCTTATTCCTAAGTTGTGGGAAGTTTGATGTATCTAATGGTGTCTATAAGACCTGACATTGCCTATGCTACTAGCCTGATGAGTAGATACATGGCTAATCCAGGTAAGAGGCACTGAAAAGCTAAAGTGGATTATGAGGTATCTAAAAGGTACTACTAATGATAAACTAATGTACCAACAACTACGAGACAGTGAACCAGAGCTGATTTGTTATATAGACTCAGATTATGCCAGAGATCTAGACAAGAGAAGGTCATTATTAGGGTATATCTTCCTATTTGGAATGTGTGTTCTAAGCTGGAAGGCTACCTTACAATCAGTAGTAGCTCTTTCTACTACTGAAGCAGAGTTCATAGCACTATCAGAAGCAGTGAAGGAAGGCCTATGGCTAAAAGGTCTCCTAAGTGACTTCGAAATTAAACAGAACACAGTGAAGATCTTTTGTGATAATCAGAGTACAATTCATTTGTCAAAGCATCCTCAGTACCATAACAGAACAAAACATATAGATGTGAAATATCATTTCATACGATAGCAAATAGAAGCTAAACAGATTGAAGTTCTGAAAGTTCATACCTCAGAGAATGCCTGTGACATGTTGACAAAAACAGTCACTCTGCTCAAACTGTAGAAGTGTCTTGATATAATAGGGCTTGAGCTGAGAGACAAAGGTTAAAGGAAAGAGACAGTCAGATCAGAGAAGCTGAAGAAAACATGAAGTTCATTTCAAGGTGGAGATTGTTATACAGAAGGTGATAATAACTTCATTCAGTTACAAAATCTGTTACAAATCAAGCTACCTTTAAATACATTGTGTAACTAATTTGAAAAGAGAGAGAGAACAAATTGTAATTGAGTGATCACACTTATCTTGAAGCAATCTTAAATAAAACTCCCGTCTGCTTCTCTATGGACGTAGGCCTCTCTTGGCCAAACGACGTAAAACTATCGTGTTCTTCTTCTTCTTATGGTCTTCCTCTATCGTATACCTCTGATCCACCGATCGTGTAGCTTTTAGCAAACGATAGTCTAGCTTTTAGCCAACGATCGTTTACTTCTGCAAGCCTCATCGTGTAGACGACTATCGTTTAGACAACCTCGTCTAGACAATCTTCAGTAAAGCCTTCATCGTCTAGACGACTTGTCCCTTATTGTCTAGACGATATCCCACTTTACCTCCCATCGCCTAGACGACCGAAGACTGATCGCCCTCTGCGATTTCCGACAGCCTCCCAACAGTTCTCCTTTTTCTTTTCTCTCGTTCTTTCTCTGCAAAAAGAAAAGAAAAGTTAGTTTTTCGAAGAGCATAACTAGCAGAAGTGTGAAGCTCTAATCTCAGCCATCAAAGTGTAAGGTCGAGATCCTTCATCATACGGATTGTGCTTTCAGCACGTTGTTTTGTGTTTGTGTGAAGAAATAAGGTGGTTTCTGGTATTCGTTTAAGGGCCATTGTATTGTCAAAGCCCAAAAGATTTAGTAAGTCAGTTCCTTCAGCCCGTTTTTCCGCAACTCAAGCCCAACACTGTGTTTAATTTATTCTTAGAAGTTTTTAAGATGTGTATTAAGTTCCTTATTTTAATACTAGGTGCTTTAGATATGATCTCTCGCTTTAGATGGATGAATGGGATTAGATGTCAGGTATCATGGTCATGTCTGTCTAAGGTGTGCTGCCCATGGTCGCATGTGCATGCCAATCCCCTTTCACTATGCTTTCATCATAAATGACTCTTCTTGCCATTTTTGTGTGCAAGGGTGCCACACGTAGTTGTATGTTATTTGAATTGTTGTTGTCCTTACTTGTTAGCCTGCAAAAATCATTTTCTTAATATGATTTTAAACATTTGCCAAAATAGGTTAAAGGTTGTGACATTTGCTCGTTGTACAACCGTCTATTTGAACCTGAATGGTTCAACTTGCTCTAGGGCGAGAAAGTGTGATTGTGACACTAGGCAACAATTGGGCTCTTACCCCTTCGAAAATGTGTTAAACTAAATGATCTTTTGGACAATGTGGACTATTGGTGTCCAAGTCTCTCAAGAATAATGTAAGTGATTGTTTAGTTGTATATAAGTGATCATTTATATAATACTAAACGATCACTTACATTATGGTGAACGATCTCCTATCTTTATGAAAGCGATCTTGGAAGGAAAATACTTCGTAAACACCTACACTCTATCCGTTTTTGGTTCTAATGAACGATCTTGCTCTATACTCAAAGACAAAATGAACTAAATGAAGACGAAAGCGATCGTCAATGAGAATGTTGGACTGAAACTCTGAGTGAACAATTGGAGAAGAAGTTGGGAATTCGACTGAAAGTCACTAACTAAGAGTGACCTTCCATTACTTGCCCCAGACTCGATATCAATAACATTCAATGTTGTTTGTAGAATCTTAATTGAGAATAAATATTTTGATGGAATGTTGGTGTTGCATTATTGAATACATCTATTATCAATTATTGAAGAAATTGTTGAAGGAGGAAAAACGTAGGCGGGGTAAGAAGAGGTTTTAAATTTAGGGGTAAATATGATATTTCACATGGCAAAAAGTCAATAACAATAAAGTTTTTAGAAAAAGGTCGATCATAAAAAATTTTTTGGTTTTGGGGTCATTTTATGAAATTTTCCCTTAAACCTTTACTATAAGCTATAGCTATTATAGGTAGTGAAAAGACCAAAACTCAGTTTAGGAGAAATTTTTGTTGTATAACCCTAAATAATTTATATGGGAGAAAATAGTGAACCCATTTAAAAAGGATTGATCATTGAGGTCTAGATGATGCATTTATGGCTCAACAAATAGTATATAATACTTCACTAAATATGTTCACAAATAATTTTGGTTTTGGTAAAACTTCCTTGCCTAAAGAGTTTGATCAATACAAGTTTTTTTTTCCCTTTCGAGCTTGTACTCTATTTCAATCTTCAAACTTCAAAGGAGAGGAGAAAGTTATATTCTAATCAATTGAAGAATAGATAAGATGATAGGAAAGATCTATCTAAGAAAGTCTTGAAATACTATTTGGAGAACATATATTAAAGAGAGAAATAAATTACTTGCATTACTTGGAATATAAGAAAGGGCCTAAAGTTGGAGTTGTGGTGGGAGGCAACCCACAATATGAGTAGCTTTTACACTTCAAATTTTTTATGACTTCAAATTTGCTTAAAACAGATGCATATATTTTGAAACATGATATATAAAAGTTGTCACACCCATCCTCAGATTACCCTTTTAATTCGTGAAAAGATGTGAATACAGCACTTGCCAATCCTTCCATGTCTACTACTGCCAACATACTCTTGTGAATAACTCCAAGCATACAAGTTACTACTAATCAGAATATCAATTTTAACATATGTAACATTTTAGAAAAACCTGACTTATTTACAACATCTGTTCAACACAAACTTTACCATCTCCCCATGACATAAACATAAAAGCTAGATTAACAAAACATGATAAGCCACCTATGTTTTAAACTTTCTGAGGGTCTGGGAAGTGACGAACTGGCATAACTGCTAGGTCTCAGGACGTTAACCGCTACCTGGGGAGGAAAACATTAAAAAGAGTGAGTTGAAAAGTCCAGTGAGTGACTTATTTTAAGAAAACATGCTTCCATAACTCATAGTATAAACAACATAATAATAAAACATTCTCATTAACATACCAGGATTCAGAAATAATAGTTAAGAAATAAAGAAAACATAACATGAAAACCCTGGTTTAAAACTCATCAATATATCCTGTAGAATTCCTTTACTCTTTGCCTGAATATGTGGGAGAGCTCTTTTGCTCAATCCCTACTAACCTTAGTTGAGAGAGAGCTCTTTTGCTCGATCTCATCAATGTCGATAACATAAGTCTTATATGCAGGTAGAACTAAATAGGATTCTACTTACCTTACCGTACCTTTGGTAGCAAGGATCATCATATAACTGGGTATCTTACCATACCTTCAATACCAAATCTTAGGAGTATGTTTTCATAGTATCACACATGTTAACATCATTAAATAACATGTTTTCAAACTTATAGAAATCAATGGATAACTCATTAAATGCTAAGTCATGGCTTGAAAACTCAAGTAAAACATATGGGGATTTCATATAAAATCTTTCTTGGCAGAAGCTGTTAATACCGCTTGCTATGTCTTAAATAAAATTTTAATTAGACCATCTTTAGATAAAACTCCTTATGAGCTTTGGCATGGAAAAATTCTAAATATTTGGTATTTCAAAGTTTTGTGTTGCAAATGTTTTATTTTGAATAACAAAGAAAAGCTTGGAAAATTTGATTCTAAGATTGATGTTGATATTTTCTTAGGATATTCCTCTACTAGTAAAGCTTATAGAGTTTTAGATAAGAGAACTTTAGTTATTGAGGAATCTATGCATGTTATATTTTATGAATCATGTAAAAATGTTTCTAACGAGTCTATTTGTAGTGATGATTTAGAAAAAGATTTTAAAGATTTACTTAGTGAAAACGGCAAAGAAATTATCTCAAGTATACAAGAAACGAGCATCAATGAAAAGAAGGAAGATCCTTCATCCATGCCTAAAGAATGGAGATATGCTGCATTTCATCCCAAAGATTTGATTATTGGTGATCTCAAACAAGGTATGAGAACTCGTTCTTCTCTTAATTTATTTAGTAATCTTGCTTTTGTTTCTCAAATTGAACCTGAAAGTTTTAAAGATGCCGAATGTGATGAGTTTTGGATTTTAGCTATGCAAGAAGAATTAAATCAATTTGAAAGAAACAAAGTTTAGGAATTAGTACCTAGGCCTTCTAATGCATCTATAATTTGAACTAAATGGGTATTTAGAAATAAAATGGATGAAAATAGAAATATCATTAGAAATAAAGTTAGACTTGTAGCTCAAGGTTATTGTCAAGAAGAAGACATAGATTATGAAGAAACTTTTGCACCGGTTTCTAGATTAGAAGCTACTAGAATGTTGCTTGCTTTTGCCTCTTATAAGAATTTCAATTTGTATCAAATAGATGTGAAGAGTGTCTTTTTAAATGGTTATATTATGGATGCAGTTTATGTAGAACAACCTCCAAGTCTTGAAAGTTTTGATTTGTCTAATAATGTTTATAAGTTGAAAAAGGCTCTTTATGACTTAAAACAAGCCCAAGAGCTTGGTATGATAGGCTTAGTAGCTTTTTATTTGAAAATAACTTTAAAATCGAAAGAATTGATACTACTCTCTTTATTAAGGTTAAGGATAATGATATGCTTATAGTGAAAATATATGTGGACGATATCATATTTGGTTCTACTAATTCATCTTTATGTGAAGAATTTTCTAAGTGTATGCATAGTGAGTTTGAGATGAGTATGATGGGAGAACTTGGTTTCTTTCTTGGACTCCAAATCAAATAACTCAAGGATGGTGTCTTCGTAAGTCAAGAAAAATACACAAGGGATTCACTCAAGAGATTCAAATTCAATGAAGGTAAAATTGCAAAACTCCTATGAGCACTACCACTAAGCTCGATAAAGATGAAAAAGGTAAATGTGTGGACATAAAGACTTATCAAGGTATGATCAGATCTTTACTTTATTTGACTGCTAGTAGACCTGATATCATGTTTAGTATATGTCTATGTGCTAGATTTCAATCTTGTCCTAAAGAATCACATTTGCATGCCGTGAAAAGAATATTTAAATATTTACTTGGAACTATTGATGTAGGCTTGTGGTATCTTAGAAATTTTGAATTTAATTTGGTTGGATATTCCGATGCAAATTTTGCCAGTAGTTTACTTGACCGTAAGAGTACTGGTGGGACTTGTCAATTTCTTGGTAGTTTCTTAGTACCTTGGTATAGTAAAAAGAAAAACTCGGTTGCGTTATCTACTACCGAAGCAGAATATATTGCGGTTGCTAGTTGTTGTGCACAAATTTTTTGGATGAAACAAACTTTTTGTGATTTTGTATTAAACTTTGATAGCATGCCCATATTTTGTGATAATACTTGTGCCATTAATTTGATTAAGAATCCTATCCATCATTCTAGGACTAAGCATATTGATATTTGACATCATTTTACTAGAGAGCATGTGCAAAATGGTAATATTACCCTTGAATTTGTAAGCTCTAGTAATCAATTAGCAGATATTTTTACCAAGCCTTTGAATGAAGAAAGTTTTTTAAAAAATAGGCTTGAGTTTGGTATTGTTTGTTGTGATGCATCTTAATTTCCTATCATACTCGATATTATTATATAATGCATAATGATGGGGGAGAATTGGAATCTTTGTACATGTCATATCTTTAGGGGGAGCACTCATGATGTTACACACAAGTATGCAATGGAAACAAACAGAATCAATAAGCACTCTAATTACATTTAATTTGAGTTCTAAAGCATGCATTTTCAAAAAAACATAAGTTGTGTTTCAAGTTTCATACCTTTGATGAATTCTCCCGAATCCAAACGGCTCTTCACGTTAATTCAGCTCTAAATTGTTAGTGAACTACCAAAAGATCTCCTCTCCTATTCTCAACCTTTAATTTGAGTGGTGGAACTCGAATTTGAGTGAGTTTGCGAAGTTATTTTTCTGGGTTTGAGAGGAAGAAGAAGATTAGTGTAGTAGAACCTTTCTTCAGCTCCCAAAATCTCAGACCTCTTCTCTCCAACTCTAAAATCAGGAGTTCATGAAGAACATCTTATGCATGGATTTGTGTGGGAATGCATGAAGAACATCTTATGCATGGAGAAAATGTGGGGAAAATCCACTTTCTCCATTTTTTTCCAAAATTTGCATTTTCTCAACTTTTAAATTCAAATTCCAATTAATTCTTTAATTAACTAAAGTTTAATTTTGATTAATTCACAATTAATAAAATTTAAAAACAAAATCCAATTTCTTTAAATTGGGTTAAAATTGGAAATCAATTTGATATTTAATTAATTAAACACATTTAATTAATTAATTGATTCAATATCAAATATTAAATTAATCACAGAACTAATTTTAAACATGAATCCTATTCATGTAATTAATATTTAAATCAATATTTAAATATTGTAAACTCTCCAATTTCGTTTAATTTCAATAAATTAAACGTTAATTATATCATATATAATTATACAAACCCTAATTCAAATTTGTATTTATTCAAATTCAAACCCTAATTTCAATTTGAACAATTCAAATCGATATCATTCCAAATTCACTTAATTTAATAATTCAACGTGTTCATGTTTTACGAGCTAGTAGAGGGACCTTATGGACCTATAGATCATGAGCTCCAACAATTTAAGATTAATTGGCTAAAACTCTTTAGACCAAATTAATCAGTATTCGTTAACCATCAAGTCACACCACTATAGCTCGATGGTTAAACTCCCCTCACTGTAGATGTATTTATGTCCACATGATTTAATCATAATCAGTAAGTCGACCCTTCACAGGTTGTTCGTAATAACGGCTGGGTCAATATGTTGTTTTACCCATGATATTATGTCTTATTCCTTAAGTTCCACTGATTCTCTAATGAACAATTGGTTTATGATCCAATCACTAAACCGGATCCCTTTCGGGCTAGTGAGAGGGTGGGGCCTCTTATTCAAGACCTAGATTCAGTTACTTAAGAGAACAACCTTTCTCCTTTCCCTAAATCGAGTAAGCATGAATTTCGTCTTGCACTCTATGTCTCTAGTTATCTACCCGGTCTTACCCCTGAAATAGGAGGCTTATTGAGCCGGCGTGTTGAGCCAACCCTCACCTATGCAAATCTAAGGATAATCCCGAATAAATAGGAATTCATAGTTAGCTCAGGATTAAGATCGAGTTACCTAGGTCATCTAAGCTACGTAGCCAGTCTTAAACAGTAAACAGTGTTATAAAATAAGAGTGACTTATTTCTTGGTCCGATCTTATGCAAACTCATTGCATAGGGCGCCCCCACTCCTCATGTCAATACATGAATGAATAAGGATCACTTAGTTTGTAGTGCCTTTACAACAAATTGTAACGGCTACAGAGTAGACCACATCCAATAGTGTTACCAGAACAATGCACCTAACCTTATTCATATACTATAGACCATTTTGGTTATTTACCCGAACTTAATCCATCTTTATGTCTTTACATAAAGTTCAAGTATTCATGTAATAGCCATGGATCTTAGTTTATTGGATTTAGACTGTATGAATGCAAATTAAATATTCAATAACAACTTTATTGAAGAAATGTTGAGTAACATCTTTATTGATAATAGAATGTGTTTTAACTTTACAAACTGCGAGTTTTAGGATACACAACCCAACAACTTATAAGTTTATTGTTCTTTTTTATGATTCCAAGGGAGAGAAGTATAAGAAAAATGTGTTATAATTGTGTTGGTATTATTTAGGGAGAGAATTAGTTAAGGAAAGAAGTTAATTCTTTTGAATGAATTTTAAGCATGATTTTTGTGATGATACATATACTTGATATTAAAATTACTTGTTGGTCATATGTGTTGTTATGGTTTTGTGCATTTCAAGTTATTCTTCTTCTATGGTTTGTCATCATAAAAAAATGGAAGATTGTTGGCTTTTTGGCCCTTAATCCCAAATAATTAATTTTAATTAATTAATTAATTAATTAATTAATATTTTGATGATAACAAACCTGATTCTATTTATTAATAATTTTATTATTTTGAATAGTTCATAGTGTAGAGCTCAGAATAACGATTCCAACGCATCTTGAATCACCAAAATCGGAGTTCGGATGAAGAAGATATAATAAAAAAAAGCATAACGCAAACATACCCGAGATGGTAACGTGGTAAATTAATCATCAAATTGGACCAATTAAACAAAACCACCTGGAGCTATAGGGTGAATGATATATGGAGCTTTAAATTTGCAATCGGTGGATTTTAGTTTTTATTGAAAGAAAAGAGAATTAAAAGAAATTGATTTTGTAAAAAAAAATTATTTTATTAAATTAAAAAAAAAAGAAAAATGAATTTAATATTATGTTATGTTTGTGTCTAATAGCTAGCTTTTAACAAATGGTGAGCTCTTGTTTATTGTTTGATTTTAAAAGAAATGTTTTTAAAAATATATATTATTATGTTATATTTTGTTTGTGTCTAACGACTAGTTGAGTTTAAATCTCAATAATTCAATTTAACTTTTTGAACAATCCAATGGCTCAAATTAAAACCCTCTTTTTACCCAGTCTCTCTCTTTTTACACTTCATCTTCTTTAAAATTATTTTTAACTTTTCACATTTTACAATCCTCAAAATTAGCAAAAAAAAAAAAAAAAAAAAAAACCCATCATTGTTACTCTCTTTACAAGCTTCTAATTTCTTTCTTTTCATCTTATTCTTGAGAGAAATTTCTATTGTATTGTGAGGATTAAAGTGTGTGAGCTCAATCTTATATACCAACTCTTTTTAGAGAGTTTCATTGTATGATTTAAAATTTCAAAACATTGTAACGGTTGGATCCTAATCCGTGGAAAGGATCGGGTTTGCTCTTGAACCCATAAAAGGAGTAAGGTAGCGGTTTGGCTCTCATCCTTGGAAAGAGCCAAAAGAATATTTTTTTAATTGAAGTCCCAAGAGGCGCTTGGGAAAATGGATGTAGGTCGTGTTTGACCGAACCACTATAAAAACCACGATGTCTTCTTTTGTATCTCTTTCCTAGGTATTCTTGCATTTAATTTTAATTGCTTGATTTTGTTGGTTGAGATTGGTTGAGTATATTGTTACATAATTTTTATCAATTTTGTTATTTAGCATAAATTAGAGTTTTCATCAATTTAATTTTAAAATATCTAATTAGATCAAATCGAGCATACATTAAGAAAAAATTTAATTAAATATTCACTTCCCCTCTAGGATTGCCATATTGATCCAACAGCATTACTAACCAACCCATATACTAGCTTTACCCTTAGACACTCGTGCTTAGCCCTGTAGCTCATAATTGCCTCTCTTAACTTCTAATACATCTCACTGTCTACCATGTGTTTACCTAGGTAGAGTTAACTAGCCGCATACTATCTATCTTATGCCTTCACTGGCCTCTAAAAGCCCTTGACATATACCTCTTGTTACACTTGGTCAATTTTCCACCTTTAGGTTCTTGAGCCCACAAACGGCCATGCATTTCTCACTTATCTTAGCTTTCCAAAATTTGTCTAAGTGTTGGCTACTTTATGCTACTCGAGAACATATATTCCTAACACTTAGAAGATTTTCCTCCTCTTGAACATTACAAACACATCATTCATTAAAATATACTTAGTTTTCTCTTGCATTAATGTTAATACACATCTTCAATATATAATTAAGAAATTTAAATTTAATTAACTAATAAAATAAGGTTAGTGGTTTACAAAAGAACTCCAAAATATTTGTTATTGAGTGAAATATTAAAAAAAAAAAAAAAAACGAATCATCATCTTTCATTTCTTTAAACTGGTCGAATTCTTTTGGGGAAATCCAATGAGAAAGCCCACTATTTTGTTTTACTTATTTATTTGTGATATTTCCATATATATTTCAGGTGAATGATTTACTTTTCTATAAAAAAAACTACGGTGATAAGGAATCCAACTCCATTTGACTCAAATGGAGTGTATGAGAATTATTGTTAAACTAAGTTCATTTTAGTTAATGTAATACAGATGATTAATGTCATATGATTGTAGCTAGGTTCGTATCTCTATGGAACATGATTAATACATTAAATTTTAAAGAGGTTGCATGCCCATCTCCACTCTGTCATCTTCCATCACATGGGGAAAGAAAAATATTGAAAAAGTATTTTTTTCTTAAAAAAAAGTTTGTCACGTGACAACTTGTGTTTTTAGCTACATAAAAATTGGTGCAATCCAGAATGCACTCAAGTATTTTTCAATTTTAAATTAAGGCTAAAAATTATGCCAAATATTCCTAATCAACAATATAGTGATTGGTTTACAATTTACCTTAATATTCTAATATCAAGTTTCCAAGATCAAAACCTTTTGTTAATAAGATTAGAACTAAGAGATTTAGAGAGATTCAACATAACTCATACATGTAAACAAATTTTCAAAAAACAAAATACCTAACCATACAAATTTTCAAAAAACAAAATACCTAACCATATTTAAAAGATTTAGGATATAATTAAAATTTTCAAAATGTCAAATGAAAGAATTGAGATTGTTGGTAAAAGATTTAGAGTATAGTATAAAAGTTTCCAAATTCATTATACATAAATAAAGTTGACATTTAATTTGTTTGATATTTATGGAGATGAGAGGGTGAGAATAAGTTTGTAATTACTTTGTAACTCCAACAAGATTTAGCTTCAGAATGGAATGACCAAATTACTCATTCCTCAACATTATATTTCATATATTCATAAATTAAAGGAAAAAAAGAAAAAGAAAAAGAAAAAAAAGAGACAAAGTCTCATATTTCTTCCCGAATGTGTGAAAAAATTATTAAATTCATTCAAGCAACTACAATGCAGCTGATAATTTTACATTATAAAATGCAAGTTCAAAATATTGCTTGCACCTTCAATAATCACTAAATACAAAATTAAAGTATTTTAGTCGTATTATATTGTCCTTCTCGAATAATTTCTCAATTTGATTGGTTTTCTCTCTATACCTTGTCCTATAGGTGATTTCAGATCAAAAGGATAAATTATCTAATCAATAAGAAAGAAAAAAGAAAAAAGAAATCGGACCAGGACAAGGACCAAGGTCATGATGGGCCAAGGAGGCCCAACTCCCTCTCGGTCTCGGAGGCCGAGGCTGAGTAGCTAAGTTGACCCATTTGACTTGAGTTGGGCCTTTGGCCCAACCTCTCCTCTTGGCCTCCAAGATCGAGGAGCCCAATTTTTGCATGGGCGTGTTGAACCCAAGAATTCCACATAGGATCCTGTCAAGTTATCAAATAACCAGATTTCGAAGGGAATAAGAGAAACCTAAGTCAACCTCCCCTATAAATAAATCATTATGGTTCCATATTAGATAACTTGAATCCCAACGCTTGAATACCCTAGCTTCCACACTCTTTCACTTTCTGACTCAAGCATCGTTTGCATGTGACAAACATTGTACCAATATTCAGGTTTTCTCTTTTACAGATTACATTCTTATCTCTTAAAAAAATCATGGTTGGTGTCACGTAAAGATAAAGTGCTTTTCCCCATCCGGATTTTGGCATCAACACCTATGATTTCCTCCCTCTTTTTTTAGTTTCCTTCTTCCTTAATTTATATCTCCTTGTCGCATATTATTTAGTTAATTTTAATTTATTGATATTTTGCCAATTAAAATTGTAGTTAATGAAACTACAAATAAAACTAAGGTCAAATTATACCTAATATGTCTAAACTTTGTCTTTAGACTTAAAAAAAGTTTCATCTTTGTGACATTTAAATTTGATCCAAAAAAAATACCCTTAGAAAGTTTTGGTTAAAATAAGATGAAATTCGCAAACACGATTAATTGAATAAAAATTGAAATACAAATGTCACATCATTCACAACATTATACACGTAAATTTGCATGACCAAACGCTATTACGGGAAGATAGTTATACTTTTTGTAAAGTCTATCTCAACCCCAGTTTCATTCATAAAATTCTTTATAATGGCATGGCTTCCACCTTCATGTAAAGCTAAAAGAAATTGGGTTCAAATTCCTTTACAAAGAAGTTCAAATTTAACACAAAAGTTACAAATTTAGTCTTTATAATTTGAAAGAAAAAATAGAATATAGTCTCTACCATTTTAAAATTTAGAATTTAGTTTCTTTGGTTTGATAAAATTTTATAAATAATTCCTATAAGTTGATAAATTTTTCAAATATAATTTCTTTCATAAAAACAGTTTGTGAGAGTTTTAAGAAAAAATTATAGGGAGTAAATTCTAATCTAAATCATAAGAACTAAGTTTTAACTTTCTAAAAAAAGAAAAACATGGAGGACTAAATTGCTATTTAAAAAAAAAAAAAAAAAAAAAAAAAAAAAAAAACAGAGAAAAGGCAAAGGACAAGAAATCATTGAATGCATGATTGAAGTTAGATAAAATAATAATAATAATATTTTTTTAAAAAAAATGGAAATAATTAGGAAAAGCTGAAAAAGAGATGGAAATTAAACAGTGGATTGGAGAAGGAACCACAATAAGGTCTATTATAGGGATGAGGAGAGAGAAAGTACAAAGCTTGATCCTGTGTGCGCACAATTATTTTTAGAGTAGTAATAGTTGCAATTATACCTTCAAATTTATTTACATAATTATAAAAACTTATATCAATTGTATAAGTTTGAAGATTTAATTTTTTTTTATTCGAGGTCTAATTCTACAACTATTGAAAGTTTAAGGATCCAATTTTTACACTTTATAATTTTGGTTCAATTTTTATAATTAAAAGTTTGAAAATGTAATTACAACTACCATCATACTTCAATTATAGTTTTCGTAATTTTTCCTTATTATTCTTTTAATAGTAGCATGCTCTTGACTATCAATAGACATTTTTTCAGGCATGGAAATTTGTAGTACCACCCTAATATATGTTGCTTCTCTTCATATTTTGACATTTTTTACGTTCATATTTTAACACATAAAAAAGACATAATAATTTATTCTATGAACAATATATCTATATTATATATGAAAGGTGTATGTTGAAGGGGGAATCTTTTCGCATCTCGTCCCTACTCTTTTAATAAAAAATCTTCATTTTATATTTTTTTTATATGGTACACAACTCTAAGTATAAGTGTCTATCAAACCTAATAAGTGCAATTAATGTCGGCCTGATACAACTCTTCAAGACGAGCCATGTTTCTATATGTCTATTGAGTCCAATAAATATGGTTTATATCAATGGGTTATGACTCTTCATGTGGAGATGATTACATATCGAAGTGGTGTATTCTTTGACTTATGGGATGAGATGTATGTTTAATTAAAAAAAAATATCTATTTGTTTGTAATGTTAAAAAATAATTTCATACAATCTAAATTTAAAGAAATAGAGTTTAGAAAATGTTAAATGAAAAAAAAATTATAAAGAAAAAAAAAGAATATTTGCCTTGAAATTTTTTCTTTAGAGAATTAAATATTATTTTAAAACATTAAATTTAAACGGTCATTTTTCACATTACTAGTTACTTTTTAAGTACTTACCATCATAGTAGCGATGAAAACCCTTTTTAGCGAATGCTGAGCTGGATGCAATGGTACCAAGTGGGGCCTACAGATAAATTATCAATAAGAAAATACCCAAAAACAAAGGGAATAAAAAGAGGGTAAAAAAACAGTGCCACCCGCGGGTTACGTCAACGTCAAAATCAACAATCTTCTTGGTAACACGTGGACGACAATCCAGAAATAGAGTGCGGCCATTTTTGTAGTTTACTATTTACTTTAGTCACTGTCATAAATCCCAAATAACCTACTCGGGATGGTTAATAATGCTCACAGCTTTGGAATGTAGCTGTTGTTTGGTATAATTTTTTTTTTTTTTTTGATAAATGTCCTTAATTCTACCTAACCCGAACCAAACAAAGTTTATAATTCATCAAACCTACGTCTTATACTAACACGTAGCATGAGCCGCAAGCACGAGATCAATCCACGGAGAAGGCATGTTTAATCTTTTCTTAAGTTAAGTTTGACTATAAAAGCAATAAAATGGAGGGTTTTGTTTAAAATAGAAACATACCTAAAATCAAGAAACAAAGGATAAATGTAAACAAGTATAGAACAATCTTGCTCCTAATTCAAGTTAGACGTTCAATGCAATTCCTATCATCGAATTCTACAAGTTAAATTCACAATTGAATTATGCTCGCAACTACTTACTTAACTCGATTAAGCTAGCCTCTACAAAGGCGGACAACTAGCAATAACCTAGTTAAGAGAGCGTCCTAAACATTGATTAAGATTGGATAGGTCTAACCCTAATCAACCTACATGCTTCTACCTCTATTAGGTTTGATAGCGGCCATATAGAAGAGAAAACATATACATTAAGTTCTAGGATTCAATTGCGCCGATTAATTGTCAAGATAGCTTACTCAATTAACCGAATTTTTTCCAAATCTAGTAATTAATGCATCCTAGAAGTAGAACACACACTTACTGTTGCCTCTTGTAGATCTTGGCTAGACATTCTAACGAACATATTGAAAGTAACGCATTCAATCATGATTGTGACAAAAACCAAATATCTAGGCTATACATGTTCAAGATATAGATCATTGAACATGCTTCAAGAACTTTTTTTTAAAAAAAAAAAAATTCAAGAATGCTCAATTTAGATTGCAAATGATAAAGAAAAAGAGCAAACTCAAAGGAATTACAAGAACCCTTGAAATTAAAAACAAGATTCAACAACTACTTCACAAACTCATAGACAAATTCATGAAGAATTATAAGAATGTTGCTTACAATCAAAAAAGAAATCAAAATCTAACCGAAATGGGAAACAAAATTACCAAAGAGACGAAATGATACAGAGAGAAAATTTAGCCTCCATGAGAATCGTGCTAGAGAAATTAGTCTCCATGAGAATCGTGCTTCCTTTTTTGAAAAAAATGAAGGAAAAGTATTTATATTCGCAATGTAGTGTCGCGACTCTGAGACTAGCATTGCAATGCTAAATTGTAAACATGGCCAAAAAACATTGAGCTTGAGCGTGACACTGCCCTCGATGCTGGGTTGCGCAAGACACGCGCATGTGGATAGTCCGTCAAAATCCGGAGCGTTGCAACATTGTTGGGAGTGTTGCAACGCTGTCCTGTTTTGCAGTAGATGGATGCTTTCTGTCTTCCAGCATTGCTCGGTGCTTCTAGGAGGGTCATGATGCTCGGTTTGATGGCATTTTGGTAATTTCTCTAATTTTTTTCAACTTTGTTGACTTTTTTGGTCATTTTTTTTATCCTTTTTAGCTCAAATCTCGGAATGACTCCTAATTGCTCTCGGGACTGTTTTACCTACAAAATGAGCATTTAAAGCAAAAAACAATATAATTTTGAGGGAATTAACCTAGAAAATATACATCTCTTAAAAACATGGAAGAGTGCTCTTGTAATTGGGATCTAGAGAGAGAATTGTTATGTGTGATTGTAACAATTTTTCACGTAGTGGATTTCTTTCTGATGAGTCGTGGTTTTTCTCCGAGTTGGAAGTTTTCCATATAAATTCTTATATTTCCAGTTTTACTGCTTTCTGTTAATTTTTCTATTATTTTTCTGCTTATTCTTCCAGTTAAAGTGGGAGGTTTTTCCCAACAATTATATGGTTCATTAATGTAGGTTTCAAAATTAGTAGAGGTGGACCTGAGAGTGACCAATTAAAAATGACTCGATTATAGTTCTTAAAGAGTTTTCTTTTACTAAATCAGGATTCCATGAATGTAGAAATAGACCACATATTGATGGTGGATGATGAAGAATTGTTTAATAGTTATCCGTGGGGGAGATTGACATTTGGCCTTCTTTGTATATGTCATGCATAAGGCCAAAAATAAACAAATGCATTAGGAGAATATCGATGTGAGGGTTTGTATTCCCAATACTAGCATGGGCTTATGAAGTGATATCAATCTCGAGTTCTTCACAAAACTACTTTGCAACGAGGGTTGATACAATTTTACCACGAAACATAAATTGGGTTACATATACCAACTAATGTGGAAGGACCTATGGAGGAACGTTTATGAATTACCAGAGGTAAAGTATATTCATGATTTGATCCACATCGACTAAAATAATAAAATGTTTACTAACAACTTTGAACTCTTATTTAACTTGATAGCTCGAGATTTGTCCACTAATTACGATTCTAGATGAAATAAAAATGTCATATTTTCAGACATTTATTGAAGAGAAAAAATTACTATGAGAAATTAGGGAGGATGTTTAAAAGTATAGGCCTAAACAGCATGTCGTTGACCTGGCATTTAATAGAGGACAATCGACAAAGAACAATAACTACATAAGAGAAATGTTAGATAAAGAAAAGATCTCGAAATTAATGAATGAGCAAATGGAAAAAAAGGCTAAGGTGATTCAAAGGACCCAAGAACTCAACTAGCGAATGCATGATTTAATGAGCACAAAAGAATGATGGTGGATGAGAAGAAGGAAGCCCAACTTGATCAATATCGTGCATTAACAAGTGGGGATTATATGGTAAGTAGAGTCATTAGTCACAATATTTTGTTTGAATCTATTTATAAATTTGAAAAAACATTAATTTCAAATAGAAGGCATTTGGATTCACCAAGGAAATGGATGATATTAAAAAGGAGCAAGAAAAAGAATCCGAAATGAGCAAGAGATTGACAAAACTTATAATGTTCAACAAATCAATCCAAGAAGGGATGGTGAAAATGAAGGAAAAGAGGAACAGGCAACCAAACATAACAATTCAAGGTGCCAAATGTAATGATCAGACACACAGAATAGATTGAAGGAACAAACACGAACAAACCTAAAACAAAAGAGGGACCAAACAACAAAAGCCCGGTACTAAAATACAAATGCATTGAATTTTATACCTTTAAATCTACCAATCCATAACAACTAGTGAGTTTATGAGATGTCATAGGAGATCAAAGATGCAGAAGAGAATAGATAATTTCATCCATTCAATAGACAAACAGCAAATATACCAAAGATTGATAAAAGGAAGAAAAAAAAAAAAAAAAAAAGAAAAGTCTACTGCAAAGGTATGAAATTGAACCAAAATGTTATCAATTCATTTATTCAGGGTGTGTTTGGCCCAAAGAGTTGTAAATTAGGAGTTGGAAACTCCACTCCTTATTTGGTCCCAAGAGTTGGTGGGTCCTATACTAAAAAAATCAATATTATATCTTATCAAATCCTTACACTGTAGGCCCCAAGAGTTGGTTGGAAACTCCACTCCTTATTTGGTCCCAAGAGTTGGTGGGTCCTATACTAAAAAATCAATATTATATCTTATCAAATCCTTACACTGTAGCCCCAAGAGTTGGTTGGAAACTCCACTCCTTATTTGGTCCCAAGAGTTGGTGGGTCCTATACTAAAAAAATCAATATTATATCTTATCAAATCCTTACACTGTAGGCCCCAAGAGTTGGTTGGAAACTCCACTCCTTATTTGGTCCCAAGAGTTGGTGGGTCCTATACTAAAAAAATCAATATTATATCTTATCAAATCCTTACACTGTATGCCCCAAGAGTTGGTTGGAAACTCCACTCCTTATTTGGTCCCAAGAGTTGGTGGGTCCTATACTAAAAAAATCAATATTATATCTTATCAAATCCTTACACTGTAGGCCCCAAGAGTTGGTTGGAAACTCCACTCCTTATTTGGTCCCAAGAGTTGGTGGGTCCTATACTAAAAAAATCAATATTATATCTTATCAAATCCTTACACTGTATGCCCCAAGAGTTGGTTGGAAACTCCACTCCTTATTTGGTCCCAACAGTTGGTGGGTCCTATACTAAAAAAATCAATATTATATCTTATCAAATCCTTACACTGTAGGCCCCAAGAGTTTACAACTACCCAGGCTTCACAACTTTTTACTCTTACTATTTCACTCCTTTTTTCAAATACCCCATTATAGTTTAACTTGTTTATTGTCAGAGGAGAAAATTTCTAGTACTATGGTAGTATGAAAAATTTTCCATACTACCTCCATTCATTGTTTGCCACAAAAGTAACATTTATGAATTATGTGAGGTCCAAAAGATAAATGAATAATAAATTAATAAATCATTTAATCATGTGTCAAATAATAAATGTGGATAGTATGTACTGCGGTAGTACTTCCACTTTTATAGTGCTCATATTAGGGTTATCTCACTATTGTAAAGATCTTTCTTATATTGTCCTTTATTGTCTTCTTAGCTTCTCCTATTTAGATTACTCTTGTACACTTGTGTATGTGTGTATATCTTAAGTGTGTTGGCATTTTGGCCCTTAATCTCAAATTAATTAATTTTAATTAATTATTTAATTAATATTTTGATTATAACAAACCTGCTTTTATTTATTGACAATTTAAGTGTTTTGAAGTATTTATTGTGTAGAACTTAGAATAACGACTTTAATGCAATTTGAATCGTCCAAATTGGAGCTCAAATGAAGAAGATATAAGTGAAACAAGCTTAAAAAATTCGAGCATGACCTGACATTTTTTTTTATCAAAGTGGACCAATTGAAAGGTGCCACTTGGAGCATGGGAGGAATTATACATAGTGGGCTTTTATTTTTTGATTGGTTTAAAATGAAAATGAATTTAAAAAGAAAATGAATATAATATTATTTTATATTTGTGTCTAACGGCTAGTTGGACACATGATGAACTTTTATTTTTTTGTTGGGTTTTAAAAGAAAACGATTTAAAAATATATATACATATATTATTGTATTATACTAAGTTTGTGTCTAATGGCTAGTTGGGTTTAAATCTCCACCATTTAATTTTCTTTTCCAAGATCCAATGACCCAAATTAAATATGGTTTCCAACAAATTTTTCTCTCTATTTAAACTCATCTTCTTCGCCAAATCAAAATAATAATTACATATTTTTACAATCTTCAAAGCCACCATTGTTATTCTCTCAAAGCACTCATTTTTTCTTTTATCTTATTCTTGAGAGATTTATTGTATTGTGAAGATTAATTTGTTAGTGCTACAATTTGTAAACCCACTCTTTTAGAGAGTTTTCTCCTATTGTTCTTCAGTTCTAAATCTATTGTAAAGGGGTACTCTTGAACCCATAACAAGAGTATTGTAATGGTTTGATCCTCAACCGATCGAGTTTGTTCTTGTACTAAAAAAAAAAGAACGTTGTAGCGGTTCGACTCTAAGCTATGGAAAGAGTCAAATTCGTAGTGACATACCCAAGAGGAGCTGTGGAAGTGGGTGTAGGTCGATTCTGCCGAACCACTATAAATTCCTCGGTGTCAATTTCTCTATCACTCTCCTCTTTAATTTTTCAATTAATTTGTTATTATATTTTATTGCTTGAAATTAATTACAGTTTTTGTTCTTGAAATTAATTGTTCATATTGGATTATTTTGATTGGTTGTTCTTGAATTTCTATATCCATTATCAATCTTGCTATAAGAACCAATTTGGGTACTTTAAAGTAGTATTATTAACTTCTTGATTATTTTGAGTTGCATTTATTTGCATGAATTTATTGTTTGAGTTACTTGTTAGCAAAAAAGTATAATAATTTTTTTAATTGGACTCACTTAGTAAAAAGCTTCAATTAGTTTACTTACCCTATTTACCCCCTCTAGATTGCCATTACCAATCCTAGAATTCGTATCAGAGTCAGTTGCTCTTTTATTTATGATAAAGATTTCCATAAACCATTTTAGATTGATACTCATTCTTTGAGTTTCTCACTCCTACAATTGGTATCAGAGCCAGTAGCTCTTCTACGTAAATTATTTTTCAAGTATTATTTTGATTCCTTAAGCATCTTATTAATATTTTGAAAAATTATTTAAAAGCTTAATTGTTAGAATTTTATGGCAACTTTAGAAAATCATTGTGTTGATAGACTCCCATTCTTTGACGGAAATAGAAATTATGATATATGGAAAAATAGAATGAAAACATTTATGCTTGCTATGGATTTCAATGTTGTGTATGTTTGTGAGCATGACTTATCTAAATTGAAAATGAATTATGAGTTGCTCATAGAAAAATATGTGACAAAATTTTACCTTTCGAATATGCATATAATATTTGGCACCTTCTTGATAATATGTATAGTGTAGAAAATTCTCCTTGTAGTAGTAATGATTTATTTGGTTTGAAGGAGAATTATAATTCTCAAACTCAAGGAAAAGTCCATAAAGTAGAAAAAGAAAAATATGATAGATCTTCTTTGTGCTTAATAGCTCATTCGAATGAAGATTCCAGTGATGAAAATGAGGTAAATAATAAATCCCTTTCCTATATTTAGCTATATGATGTTTTTGAAAATATGCAACATGATTAAGAAAAAGTTAGCTTTAAATATCTAAAACCATCAAAAAGTTTAAGGCTTTGTCTATTAAAAATAAATATTTGATAGATGAAAATGCACGTTTGAAAAATGGAGCAAATGATGTGTTGGTGCATGACTCTCTTTGCGATGAGAAAAATGTTTTGATTGATAAGATCGAATCTCTTGAAATTGAGAATGATAAGTTCAAATCTTTATCATGTGAAATAAAAATTGATTTGAATTACTTCAGAAATAAAAATGAGAAATTTGAATCTTACTCTTTGGAATTAAATGATGAATTGCTAGTTTGAAAAATAGAATTATTGAGTTGGAAACTAGCAATACTTCTTTAGGAAAACAGAATTTTTCTCTTGTTGACAAGATTAAATTTCTTGAATGTGATATTGATGAGAAAAATAATCTTTTGCATATGCTTAAAGGGAAAGAATTACTTACTAATAAAGAGCTTGGAATTGCAAAAGAGTCTACCAAAAAGTTGTATTGAATAAGATTATTGATATTGGTAAACCTTTTAATGACAAAACGGGATTAAATTATGTGAATGAAAATTCTTCACCTAGTTCTAAGATTATTGTTGTTAAGACTACCCCTTGTATGTCTCATAATTCTTTATCCAATATGCCTAGTTTTGTTAAATAAAAAATTGTCAATAAACAAAATCATGTTAGACTAAAATGTGCTCATAATATGAATTTTATGTCTAAGCATGAAAAAGGTAGATCTGTTCATAAAAAATAAAATTTTGTGCCTAAACATTTCCATGACATCTAACCATTTGATGATTTCTTTTTTGACAACGGCGGAGGACCAAGAAATTACCCGACCCCGTACATCTGTAACAGTCACAATTGTATTGTTGAAACTTGCTTGCATAGAACTAAATTTGTGTCTAAACATTGAAATATTAGAAATGTGCATGGAAAATCAAATTTTGTGTCAATTTGTCATTTTTGTGGAGTTAAAAGTCATATAAGATGAAATTGCTTTAAATTGAAAAATGCTCCAAGGAATAATTTATTTGAGGAAAAGATTATGAAAAATCCACTAGTTAAAAGTAAAATTTTGCCCAATGATGTATGTTATTTTTGTGGCAAAATTGGTCATAAATATCACATGCTTGTTATTTGAAAAAAAAAATGATGCTAGTAGTTTTGGAACTAATTTGAAATGGGTTCCAAAGTCCTTGCTCATTAACCATGAAGGGCCCAAGAAATGGGTATCAAAATCTTTTAGTTGAGCTTTCTTTGTAGGTATGGCTCAAGAAGCAAATGGTTGTTTGGACTTCAAATTGGGGAAACTAATTCAAATTGGAGCAATTAAAAAAAAAAAAAGTTTGCTTGAATCCAACTAAGAAAATTGCATATTTCGTAACATTTATTTTTTTTATTCTTGAGATAATTATGCTTTTGGTATCTTTATGGAAATTATATCTCTTGAATGGTTTTGGAAAGTTTAAATTTTTTTTCTTGAATTATATTGTATATAGAATTCAATGCCCATGAAAAATGATTGCATATCTATCTATTTGGCATTTATCCATATCGTTTATTATTTGGCTTTTTGGTCAATTAGATGCTTGTTCTATCCTTGTGTTTTCTTGGAAAGTTTTGAGTAAAAAGATATTGAGTCTTGAAAAAGATTTCATTGTTTTGATGGTTAAGATATGCTTTATTCTTTTGGATGAAATTGATTAGAGTTTTATTAAATGCCTTTTGAGCATGAGTTATGCATATTTTTTATTTTATTCAATGTTGAAAAGAATGTGTTTAGAGCATGTTGTTTTGAAAAGTTGTTAAATTCCTTTTCAAATGAGGAGTTTTTATAAAATTGTCACTTTATTGATCTCCATTAGCATGTTTGCTCAAAATTAGTTAGGTTGCTATCATGCTTATATTTGTAGTTGCTAATGTTGTTTTGCTTTTATTTAGTATCATTACTTGTTTTTCAACCATTGGTGTTTATGTTATAAAATTTGATATTTTAGTATCTCAATTGTTTGAATTTTACATGATTGATTTCATCTTCTTAGTTTTTATTGAAATATTTCTATGAAAGGAAATTGCTTGATTTTAAGGGGAGTTATTTATTTTTATATATGAATTTCATGTTGGAATGAAACTAATCCCCATATTAGTTTATTGATGTGTGCCTCTCTTATTCTTATTGTTTATCTTTTTAGGGGAGTTATTGTATTTCCAGTAAAATTATGTTTTGAAAATTTATTTGATATTTCTACCATTAAATTGAATTATGTGCTAATGTCTTTTTGTCCTTTATTAAGGGGAGTGTACAAAGATTTCAAAAGGGGAAGAAATTTATAAAATTATTCTTAAATAGAATTAGACTAAACTTGGTTGATTTTTTTTTTGTCTCTAGATTTTACAATATTGTTGATTGTTATATTTCTTTTAGAAGGCATGTAGATAGGAGAAGAAATGCAAATTATGTGTTCATATTTTAGAGAACTTTCATGTTATTGTTTACTTTTCTTAATTATCATTTTTTGATTGATTCCAAAAGGGAGAGAGGTAATAAGAAAAATGAAAACATGTTGTTATTAGATATATTCTTTGTGTTCAAGTGAATTAAAATTATATGTGTGTTAATTATGCATCAATAACTTATTTCATACCATATACCTATTTAGATTTTATTTTTCTTGACTTTTTTGTCATCGTCAAAAAAGGAAAAATTGTTGGCTTTTTGGTACTTAATCTCAAATTAATTAATTTTAATTAAATAATTAATTAATATTCTTATTATAATAAATCAGCTTTTATTTATTGACAATTTAAGTGTTTTGAGGTGTTTATTGCGTAGAGCTCGGAACAACGATTCCAATGCAATTTGAATTGCCCAAATCAGAGCTTAGATGAAGGAGATATATGTGAAACAAGCTTAACAGAAAAATCTCGAGCTGATTTCTATGTGTCGATGGTCATGCGTTAAACTGCAGAGTATGCTTTATACGTTAATCGTGTATGCGATGACCATGCGTTTCTGTCACAAGTTTTCTTGCTCACTCGCCAAGTATAACGAGAAGGCAAGTTTCTCGAGATGATCGGAGGTCGAACACAGGGACTTATAACTAAATGATGTTTGTGAAGTAATGCGTTTGGGGCGGTGAATAAAAATAAAAATAAAGAAGCTAATTGCTATGTGCTACTCTTACTCCTAGCTAAACAGATTGAGCAATGGAAGTTTGACTATGAGAATTGGTAGAGATACGGCAACTGTTAATGCGTGATAAGATACATGGAGAAGTAGAATTGCAGAGGAGATAAATTCACCATGTCATTAAGCTTAGTCGCAAGAGTAATCTCAGCTCGCCACATTAACGCATCACACACCTCTCGATGGTCAGCCACATGCTTATATCTCTATAACACATAGTTGCATTGAGCATAAGATTATTCCTATCTCTAGGAACACTGCTTACTTTGCTTAGTGAGTTTCACTACTTACCCTCTCGGGTAGTTGGTTATAGCTACTCAGCTCATAGACAAGCATTGCGATAGCCTCGCACTAAGCAAAGAGGATTGACTCGCTATACTCGCGCAACGCACATCTTTCGATGGTTTGTTACATGCGTCATATCTTTATACCGCATGATTGAGTATGTGATAACTCTTGCAATCAACACTTAACTACTTACAATGAAATTAAAAGATGATAAAGTAGAAGAAGATGACGGAGATGGTTTCGAAGGAACTAAATAGATGCACTGATTACAAAATATATTAATATCTTAAGCCAAAATGTAATATAATACAGAGATAAGAAAAGAGGTGGAGAGCTAGATATAGGCAATCTCTTGCTTCCATCAAATGTATGCCAAGGCTGTTGGTGGTGCCATGGATGGGTGGTGGAGTAATCTCTCTTGAGTTCTATCTCCGACTAAGCTCCGTTCGTCACTCGGAAAGAGCTGTGAGAATGAAGAACTCTCCAAGAATATCTTGCTCACACTCTCATCTGTGATCACCAGAATCTGCCCAGGGCAGAGACTCGGATGGCTTGAATTTGGGCTCTAAGGCTCTATTTATAGAGCTCAAACGCCGGCAGCATTGGTAGTCCCATTCTGAATCACTGCCACTTTTGACGCGGTAGGTGAAATGTCAGCATCATCTTATCTTTTTTATACACCCAAGGTATGCGTTCATGATTGTTTCTTCTTGAGTATCAACGAATTCTACCCACCTTGCAATCACCCTTTTATCACGACTATCACTTTGTAGTTGCGGCATTCCATGCGGCGAACTGATCTTCATGAAGATCAACGCATGCGATCAACTCTGCGATGGTCTGGGATCTGAAGGAACTCTTATTCAAGAGCATTTACGAGTGGAAGTGGATCTTTCCAATTCATTGTGATAGAATTACCACATATACATTCAAAACATACTAATATGCATTCATAATGCTAAAGAGATCAAGAGATCATACCAGATGAAGACTTCTTCTTCCCAGCGAGTCTAAAACCTAACCGTCTACCTCAAACAATCACCACTCGGACAGAAGGAAATGGAGATGACACCACCACTCAGAGCCCTCGATATTCTTGGAGTGAGAATCCAAAGTGTGGGCTTTGTTCGGATTTGGTAGAGGGAAGGAGGAAGAGAGACCGTACACAATGATAAAGCAAGTGGGAGAGGAGGTTGTCTATCGCATAGACAAGATGCTTGATCGTTTAGGTAAAGTATACGATCGTGTAGGAAAAAGTAAGTGATCGTCTAAACGATCGTGTAGGAAAGGGTAAGCAATCGTATAAACGATCGTGTAGGAAAAGGGTGAGCGATCGTCTAAACGATTGCGTAGGAAAAACTAAGCGATCGTCTATATGATCATTTAGTAAATATCGGGAGCTAAACGATCGCTTAGGAAAAGGTAAACGATTGGTTAGTTAATAGTGCACGACGGTGTAATTGGTAAGCGATCGCTTAACAATATCGTATATGTAAACGATCGTGCAGGCACTGATTTTCTAAATGATGACACTCTCTTTAACACAATGTCTACGCCTTCATGCTCAACACGTCGTCGGCTATTTATGCATCTCAAAGTGATCTTTTAATGCACTCATCTGTTATTTAGAACAGAAGAGACGCCGTCCCATTTCCTTTATAACCGTCCAATGAATGTGATCTCATCATATTCATAACATATAAATTATTATCATATATTAATTATAATATTTTTCTTTTCTAAATATAAATCATATTTATATCCAATTTCCTCCAAATTAATGTATCTCATAACTCCCTCTTGTCAATTTGAACATTTCTAGCTTACCCAAAAACTGACTCTCAACTTGTATCCAAGCTACCAAGTGTTGGAACGACACCATCACGTAGCGGAAATAATCAGGATCCATAAGCATTTTAATTCATTAATTTTTTTTGAAATGAAACATGCTAAAAACAGAGTATAATGTGTTTCATGAACATACCTTGGTCGAACTAACAAAATCTCCATTTCCAGCTGCAAAATCCTTCAAATCCTTGTGTAGACCACCACAAGATCTTTCCTACTATCCTCTTCGTGCTCCAGATTGAGTTGTGCGACTCAAAATAAGCCGGAATCAAAGGGAATATGGAGAAAACTCATTGAACAGAACCCATTGAAGAACACCTTCTTCATCCGAATTTTTCAGCAAAAATTCAGTCGGTTCTCTTCTTTTTTTTCACTCCAATCTCTTCAAATATTGTAGACTATCATGAAAAGAGATGTGCTACATAGTATGTAGCTCATGCTTGGAGTAAACCAAAGGAGAAGGTGAGTTCCTTGTATGCTACTTGAAGATGAACTTTGAAAAACCCATTTTCAAGTTTTGTGTAATTTTCAATTTCCAAAATCCATTTTGATTTTAAAATCATATTTTATTTCTAAAATAAATATTTATTAATTTTAAAAATTAATTTCAAAAATTAATTTTCTAATAAAACTAATAAATAATTATTCAAACAATTTAAATAATTCTAATTAATTTAATATCTAATATTAAATTAATTTTTACACAAATTCATCTTCATATATTTAAATCATATTTAAATATATTTTCTCTAATTTCATTTGATTCTAATTTGAAAATTTCAAATTAACTTATCAAGCTACTCTAAAACTATCCATTTTCGAGTTAGTAGGGGAACCTCATGGACCTACAGATCATGGGCTCCAACGATCCGAAATTAATCGGCTAAACTCATTAGACTGATCTAACCCTCATTCGTTAACTAATGGGTCACTCTACTAAAGACCATAGTTGAACTCCCCCCACTGTATATATATTATGTGCACTCGATATAACCATGATTAGTAAGTTAACCCTTCACAGATTGTTCGCAATAACGACTGGGTCAAATCTCTGTTTTACCCCCGAAATTACCTCTTGTTTCTTAAGTCCCCACTGATACCCCAATGAACAATGTTTTGTGATCCAATCACAAAACCGAGTTCCTCTCATACCAAATGAGAGGGCAGGATCCCTTGTTCAAGCACTAGAATTAGCATTTAAGGGAACAACCTCTCTACATCCCTAAAGTGGGTAGGAGTAAATTCCCTCTTGCACCCTATGTCCCCAACTATCTATCTAGTCTTACCCCTAAAATGGCAGTCATATTGGGTCGGCGCTGTTGAGCCAACCCTCACCTATGCAAATCTAAGGGCAATTCCAGATAAACAGGAGTTCATAGTTAGCTCGGGATTAAGGTCAACTTACCTAGGTCATCGCTTTGAAATAATCAGTCTTAAACAGTAAACATCGTTACAAAGTAAGAGTAACTCATTTCGTGGTCTGATCTTGTACAAACTTTTTTGCACAAGGACACCCATACTTTTCATGTCCAATATGAACGAATTAGGATCTTGTAGCACTTTACAACTACTTGTAACAACTACAAAGCAGGCTAATGGCAGGAAATTAGACGTCAATTACTCGACAAATAAAATCCCTTGGACGCAATATGCGATGCATGTTCTTAAGGTATGCGTAGATAGTCATGCATCGATGGTCATGCGTTGAAATGAATATGCGTTATCAAATGTATGCGATGACCATGCGTCCTGTCAGAAGTTTTCTTGCGCTCATGCCAAGTATAATGCGAACGCAAGTTTCTCGGGTGATCCGAGGTCGAACTCAGGGACTTGTAGCAAAATGAATGCGGTAATGTGCATGCGGCGGTTAAATAAAAGAATGGATGAGAGGTTTCTAAGTTAACACTACTTCTACTCCTAACTAACAGACAACGCAATGAGAATATGAATGAGAGGTAGAAACACGACAACTCTTGACATGAAACAAATGGATGGGAAAAATAGATAAAATATGGAGATGTTTTCATTGCAATACTTAAGAGTGACCGCAAGGGAAACCCTAGTCAATGCAAGCCATGCGATCATGCTACACACATTTGAGCCTAACTCTAGAACGTATGCGGTGGATATATGAAAGTGTCGAGAAGCCTATGCCAGCTTAAACTCCTATAACCCGCTCAAGTGCTTTCGCCGCATGAGTATGACGACAGCATATCACCACCATATCCTACTTCTTGGACGCATGCAATATCCTATCCGTAGGGTACATACACTGTGTGATAGCAAACGAAGCTTATTCCTAAGTTCCCCATTCTTGCATATGAAAACCTAATCTAGCCCTTCCAACCATCGATTCTAACCTAGCTCTCTCGAGTCAGGTTCTTTCTTTAGACTCTCTCCCGAGTAGCTCTAAAGGTGCAATGGACGCATACACAAGACAAGGTAACTGCATGCACTTGGCTAACGTAAGATTATTCCTATTCCTAGTGAATACTTGCTTACATTGCTTAATGCGACCAATCCTTTACCCTCCCAGGCAGTTAGTTATTGCTGACTCTACTCATGGACAAGCGTGCTACAGCTTCACACTATGCAAATAAGGTTTTCTCACATACTCACGCAACTCACACCTTCTGTTGGTTTGTTATATGCTTCATATCCCTAATCCATATGACTAAGTATGCGATACTCTAGCAATCTCACTAAGTGATGCAATGAAGTTAAAGATTCTAAGTAAAGGAGATAGAGATAGAGTCGAAGGAAACACAAAAATGCATTGAACACAAAATTTATTAATTCCTCAATCACAAATTGTATACAATACAATAAAAGAAAAGAAGGGAAAATGAAATGACCGGCTGAAAGTAAAGACTTGCTTCCAGCGGATGTGTGTCAAGGCTGCCGGTGGTTCTATGGATGTGCGGTGGAGCTGACTCTCCCGAGATCTAGCTCCGGTCATCACTCGAAATGGAGGAAGCAGGTGAAGAACTTTCAAGCTTCTTCTCATGCATTTGTCTGGATCATAGGGAAAACTCTAGGTTGCAGAGGTAATCCCTGGAAAAGTTGGAATTCTGCTCATCGGCTTCTTTATATAGAGCTTGGATCGGCGACAACATTAATGGACTGCTCTGATTCTGACATTCGGCGCATTTAGTCCTTTCTGAGCCTCTGCTGCCAACGGCGTGGTAGGTAAAATGTCAACATCATTTTTTTGATTTTCTCGAGGTAGATGCGTTGATGCGTTCATTCCACAAACCTTGCGTTGATGTCATTAGTATGCGTTATCGTGTAGTCACAATCATTCGGTGACCGCATTCGCTTAATACTGCAACTTCTACATGATGACCACAATCGCTTGACGATCACAACTCCTATGCGATGGACGCATACGGCTGATTACCGCAACATCCATGCATTGATCGAACACATTCGCCTTTGCGATGAAAAGTTTCTCCGCATGCGGTCGTCTTTGCAGTAGTCCAGTTTTCGCATCTACGTCCACTTCTTGCGTTAGCTACAAAAATAGAACATTAAACACATAATAACGCATAATAATGAGTTAGCTGAGATTCTTAATGTTGAACGCTGCAAGCTCAATTTCTCGTGAATTCCTAACATAATTGCCGCATATTCTGCTTAACAGCCCTCATAATTCTAAGTAAAAGGCCTAAGATGACATGCATTTCTGCATGTCATCACAAGCCGTATCCAATAGTGTTACCAGAATAAGATACCCAACCTTATCCATGTCCTATAGATCATTTTGACTATTTACTCGAACCTGATCCACCTTTGTTTCTCCACATAAAGTTCAAGTACTCATCCAATAGTCAAGGGATTTTTAGGTTTATTGGATTTCTATGCAAGCAATAGATCTATTCAATAACACCTTTATTGAATTTTCAGAATAAGCTCCATTGTTTACAATACCACGAGTTTTAGGACATAAAACCAACAAACTCCCACTTGGACTAAAACTCCAGTGGTAACTTATACATCTGATATATAAGACTGAATTTCTGAGTTTTATAGAGAAATACAATAAACTAGGGCGTCCTATACCCATCTTTTACCATTTGGTATCTCTATACCCGATATTTCTCCCACTTGCCCTAGGTTATTTGGTATTCCTAGTCTTACTAGGTAATTCTCAAACAGTTTAGCCGAGAGAATTATTGTAAACATTGTTAGGTATACAATAGGCTTTTGATAAAACTATAAGGGGATTGTATCTTAATCTTAATAATGGCCAGGAAACACACTTTCCTCCTACTATATTGAGGTACTCTCAATACTTTGAGCAAGATGCGTCTGACTTATCTCAACAACTCTTTGTTAATAGTCAGATCTAGAAATCTTTAAACTTTCTATACCTTGATCTAGCCATTTAGATATCTAAATATCTACAAATGACATTTAACAATTTGATTCTCAATAGAGGATGCTAGAATAAACATAATTTTTGAAAATGAACATTTCATTTATCACAAAAATATATACAATTTATTCTTTACAAGTTTTAACAATTAAAAACAAGTAGCAACTTATCCCACTGGATAAGCTGAGCAAATGTTCCCAGGGTCAAGTTAGCCTGGTCACCTTTTCTCTATTCTCTTCACAATAAGATATTGAGGGCAGTATCTCCTTCAGTGCCCTTTATCGTTGTAGTGGAAACATTTCCCTTTGCAGCGCTATCCTTGCCTTTCAATCCAGTAGGCTTCTTTTTCCCTTTCCCTTTGCCCTTCTTCACAAGAATACTCTTACTCTTTGAAAAGGAAGCAACTTCAGGCTCGGAGGACACTTCTCATTTCTTGGCAGTAGTAACATTTACTTCTGGCAACAGACCCTTTGTTCTTAACATTATCTGGTAAGCCTGTAGCTCATTTAATAGAGTAGTCAAATTTTATTCATAAATGCATTCAAAATTGCAGAAATCTCTTCAGAAGAGATTCTAGAATAAAACCGACTTGACTTCTCTCGTCTATGACAGCACCGTTTACTTCTGTCATATTAAAGTGGACCATCATTTCCAGGACATGTTCACAAACATAGGTCCCCACTTTAATGCAACTGTTGTAAACGTGCTTAATGGCATCCCTCACAGAGATTCCATAATCTCTTTGACAGTACTCATATCCTCATGCTTCTTTTGTCAACATATCAGATAAGCTAACGAGGATATAAGCACAGGCTATATCATTAGCTTTGACCCATCTGTCATATACATCCTGAACGTTTCTGTTTGTGTTAGAGCTATGAATGGGAGGACAATCCTCAGTTAAGACAAACCGCAAATTTTCTATCACAAGTATCGTGTTCAAATTCACATAATTATCCTCAATAAATTTATCCGTTGCCAACACTTATATTAATGAACTTGTCATTCTGAAATTATATATCCAATCAAATTTTAGCAATTTTAATAATATACCCAAGATTATTCTTTTGCAACGATACTACATCAAGACATTCTTGACTAAATACTACCTCCAGAATAACTCATTCCGATAGTCATTTAGGTACCACTATTGGTCAGAATTATTAACACTTAATAATTCTGTAAGTGTAGACCTTCCATTTTCGAACGTTAGAGGCCACTAATGACCAAAGAAATCCTATCCATTTATGAAGCTTGAGTTGTTCCGAATCCTATGTTACAACCCTCCAAGGGGATAGCCGTCGTTAAACGACTAGCAAAGGGCCGCCTAAAGCTAACCAGTAGGTGCAACATAGGAATCTCATGGTCCAAACTAATGGAGGATACCACAGGATATGTTGACACATTTCCTTCACCCACTTACTATGAACTACTTCCTCCGTTCACCTTGTATTGACGCATACATCCGCTCTCCAAAGGGTGGTCACTCCTAGGGTGACACGAAGCGTCATATGAATCTCATGGTGTGAACTATGTGGAGACGTGGCAATTGAAATTGTACACTGGATTTCTGTTCAAACAACTTCCCCTTATTCACCAAAGTCTAAATTTAAGCTGAAAATACTCTCCGAAAGGAGGTCACTCCCAGGGTGATACGAAGTACCGCTTAAATCTAGACTGTGAAATCTTAGGGACTCAAGAGCTAAGAATAACATACCGCGAATGTTATTAATCTCTAGCTAAAGTTTTCTAATCATTCTATCATATAGAAGTTATTCACTAACACTGAAGTGTTCTAATATTTGGGTAACTACATACTTAGGTTCTTTTCTGACTAATAAAAATAACCCTAAGTCTATGTGGTTTATCCATGTATAACTCTTATAAATGAACTAAAACCTATGATGTCTAGGTGATAAACCCCCATTTTATTACCTCACATCGCTCACGGATACTCATAAAACTGGTTACCAACGCTCAATTATTCGGCTATAATCCCAGGTAGGAGGTATTTCGTAGACCGTCAACTTAAATACCCCCAACCTTCGACAAGATTATATACCGATTTTGTTTGTAACCATAGTTTTTCAAGTTTAACGACCTATTTTAACTAATTAAAACAAGTGGTTAACCTACGTGAGCATGCAACTATTCTTCGTTATGGATTTTAAATGTCTAAACCAATTTTATAACAGCTTATAAAACTTTAGACATGCTAAACATCCACAATATACAGGCATTCAATATCTAATATAACACTTATATTAAATACAAGAAACCCTAACATGCATACTATATATTATAACAAATTATAACCTACTTTCAATGCATGTTGCATGCTTCCTATGGTGGGATTTTAAATCTAAATGGCATACTATATGCACATACAAGATTTATTTAACTATAACATACATCCAATGCATAAATAATTAAACACGTATTGATATGATTTTAGTTTTGGCAAAAACAAGCAAGCAAAAGCTTAACTATTACAAAAACAGCTTCAACACTGCTTGAACTGCTCCAAAACCGCTTGAACCAAACCCAAACCGTTTGAATCGGACTAGTAGAAATTGAACCAGACCAACCGCAAACCATTTGAAACTGAACCGGACCAAACCTCAAGAGAACTGGTCGAACCGATTTCTCTTACTCTCGCTCAAAATCTCGCTAAGTCGGATTGTTTAGCATTGACGACCATCGTCATGCATTTTCTTGATTTTTTAGTGTTTGCTTGATCGTTTAGCAACCAACGCCTATCATTTAACAAAGCTACACAATCATATAGTGTTTGCCTTCTATTGTATAGTGTCATCGTCTAGCGCCGGAGGATGCTACACGATCGCTTATTGTCAAAAACTATCGAATAGCTCCATCGTTTAGCACTGCAACTTGATTGTTTAGCACATGCCCGAGGTAAGCGATCGCCTAGTGCTATCGCATAGCAATCGACGCATCGCTCAGCTGCCGCTCTTAGGTAAGCGATCGTGTAAGCGATCGATCAGGTCCATCGCATAGTTCTTCACCACATCAACAGATCCGGATCAAAGGTAAACGATCGTGTAAGCGATTGCTCCACGCCATCGCATAGCTCTTTGCCGCATTGCTTAGCTCCCACCCGAAGCTACATGATCGTGTCATGCTATCCCAATCGCATAGAAAAACAATGCATCGTTTAGCTCTCGAGGTAGATGATCGTCTAGCGCATAACATTTAAACGATTAAGGCTCGAAGCTAGACGATTGTTTAGCTTTTCCTTCATATCGTCTAACGCATAGAGCTAAACGACGATTTGAACAGAGGTTGATTGTCTGGAATCTGCAACTCGGCTCATTTGTTTGTTTTTTCGAAATACAGCTTAATTTCAACTCTAATGACTCTAAATAAATTACAGAGTCTTGGGAAGACATTAAATCTCATCAAGCGAGAGCCAATTACAAATTTAAATGGGAAATTAAAGAGAAATTAATGGTTAAATCTTAAAAAATCATATCATTACAGCAGTTTCATATTTTCATATAAAACACCCACCAAACCAGAATTAATCCAAACTGAATGCTTATAAGAGGCTCTGATACCAATTGTTGGAACGACACCATCATGCAGCGAAAGAAATCAGGATCCATAAGCATTTAATTTTGGTTGAAATGAAACATGCTAAAAATAGAGTATAATGGGTTTCATGAACATACCTTGGCCGAACCAACGAAATCTCCATTTTCAGCTGCAAAATCCTCTTAATCCTTGTGTAGACCACCACAAGATCTTTACTACTATCCTTTTAGTATTCTAGATTGAGTTATGGGACTCAAAATAAGCTGGAATCAAAGGGAATATGGAGAAAACTCACTAAACAGAACCCATTGAAGAACACCTTCTTCATCCAAATTTTTCAGCAAAAATTCAGTCGGTTCTCTTCTTTTTTTTCCCTCTAATATCTTCAATATATTGCAGACTATCATGCAAAGAGATGTGTTGCATGGGATGCAACTCATGCTTGGATTAAACCGAAGGAGAAGGTGGGTTCCTTGTAAGCTACTTGAAGATGAACTTTGAAAAACCCATTTTCAAGTTTTGAATAATTTTCAATTTCCAAAGTCTATTTTGATTTTCAAATCATATTTTATTTCTAAAATCAAATTTATTAATTTTACAAATTAATTTCAAGAATTAATTTTCTAATAAAATTAATAAATAATTATTCAAACAATTTAAATAATTCTAATTAATTTAATATCTTATATTAAATTAGTTTTAACACAAATTCATCTTCATATATTTAAATATATTTTCTTTAATTTCGTTTGATTCTAATTTGAACATTTCAAATTAACGTATCATGCTACTCTAGAGCTATCCATTTTCGAGCTAGTAGGGGGACCTCATGGACCTACAGATCATGGGCTCCAACGATCCGAGATTAATCGGTTAAACTCATTAGACCGATCTAACCCCCATTCGTTAACTGATGGGTCACTCCACTAAAGCCCATAGTTGAACTCCCCTCACTGTAGATATATTATGTCCACTCGATATAAAACATGATTAGTAAGTTAACTCTTCACAGGTTGTTTGCAATAACTTCTGGGTCAAATCTCAGTTTTACCCCCGAAATTACCTTGTGTTCCTTAAGTCCCCACTGATACCCTAATGAACAATTGTTTTGTAATCGAATCATAAAACCGAGTCCCTCTCATACCAAATGAGAGGGCGTGATCCCTTGTTCAAGCATCAGAATCAGCACTTAAGGGAACAATCTCTCTACTATCCCTAAAGCGAGTAGGAGTGAATTCCCTCTTGCACCCTATGTCCCCAGCTATCTAGTCTTACCCCTGAAATGACAGTCATATTAGGCCGGCGCTATTGAGCCAATCCTCACCTATGCAAGTCTAAGGGCAACCCCAGATAAACAGGAGTTCATAGTTAGCTCAGGATTTAGGCCAAGTTACCTAGGCTTCGCTTTGAAATAGTCAGTCTTAAATAGTAAACAGTGCTATAAAGTAAGAGTGATTCATTTCATGATCCGATCTTGTACAAAATCTTTTGCACAAGGACATCCTCACTTCTCATGTCCAAAATGAACGAATTAGGATCACTTCGTTTGTAGCACTTTACAACTCCTTGTAACAACTACAGAGCAAGTCGTACCCAATAATGTTACCAGAATAAGGTACCCAACCTTATCCATGTACTATAGATCATTTTGATTATTTACTCGAACTTGATCTACCTTTATGTCTCCACATAAAGTTCAAGTACTCATCCAATAGTCAAAGGACTTTTAGGTTTATTGGATTTCTATTCAAGCAATATATCTATTCAATACACGTTTATTGAATTTTCAAAATAAGCTCCATTGTTTACATACTACGAGTTTTAGGACATAAAACCCTACACCAAGGAGACCTTATGGACCTATGGCTCGAAGCTCCAATGGTACGTGAATAACTGACTAAACTTTTTAGTCACAATATCTACCATCCATTAACTCCCAGGCATTCCACTAAAGACCGACAGTTGAACTCTTTTTGCCATAGATATATTTCTATGTCCATTGGATATAACCAATCATCAGTACGATGACTCTTCACAGATGCTCGTTATTACAGCAGACCAGTTTACCGTTTTGCCCCTGTAATTACATCTTCCTCCTTTAGTACCACTGATCCCTCTAATGAACAATACAACATAGTCCTACTATGTGTGAATACCTCTCGGACCATGAGAAGGTGCGTGGCGCCATATCGTTCAAGGGGATCAGCCCTTAAGAGAGCAATCTATCTACTTACCCTACTTTGAGGAAGGAGTGAACTCCATCTTGTGAAGCTGAGTTCCCAGCTCCCAAATCAAATGAATCCCTAAAATGATAGGTTTGAGTTGACGCTATGGCCACTCACACCCTTGCAAATAAAAGAACTACCTTCAATGGCAAGAGTTCCCAACTCACTCCGGATTGAGGTCATGTTACCTATAATCATCTTCGTGAAGTGAAATCTCAGTCATGAACGGAGTTAGATGACAAGACATTAACATGTCAAGGTCAAGTCCTATACAAACTCTTTGTATAGGACGCCCCCGCTCGCATATCCACTACACAAATGATTAGGATCAGACCAGCTGTGACAAGTCACAGCATTTGTAACAATTCCACAAAGCGGGTCGTGTCAGTAGTGTTATCAGGATAAGGTTTCCCTCTTATATCCATATACTACATACTATTTTTGTTGTCACTTAAGACATGATCCACTTGTATGTCACTACATACATGCTTAAGCTATATAAAGACAACCAGGGATATTAAGATTATTGGTTTGTGGTAAACTAATAAACATCTAAATGTACAAAGTCAAGTAGTGAAGTAAATATCATTTATATTATACATCACAAGTGTTCGTACAAAGTTGTTTACAAACTACAGAACACGAGACTTTAGGGCAAAAACCCCAACAATCTCCCACTTGTCCTAAAGTGAAGTGGGGAGTATAAGTAAACAGGTACTAAATAATAAACTAGGGCATAAAAACCCAGTGCAACAAAATCTCCCACTTGCCCTAGTTCAACCGCGGGTGGTCCCGTAGACCCATGCTCTGAAGGTGACCCTCAAACATTGTAGCCATGAGAGCCTTCATAAACGGATCAACGACATTTTGCTCCAAGGCGATCTTCGTGATGATCACGTCTCCTCGATGCACTATCTCGCAGATCAGATGATACTTTCGATCTATGTGTTTGTCGTGCCTATGACTCTTGGGCTTCTTGGAGTTCGCCATTGCACCACTATTGTCATAATAGAGGGTGATGGGCCTAGACATATCTGGAACAACTTCCAGCTCTGTCAAGAACTTTCTGAGCCAGACGGCCTCTTTAGCAGCTTCACAAGTCGCTATGTACTCGGCCTCCATCGTTGAGTTAGTGATGCACCTTTGCTTAGTGCTCCGCCACACTACAGTTCCTTCATTAAGAGTAAATACTGACCCTGAAGTGGACTCTTGAGAGTCCTTACTAGTCTGAAAGTTAGAATCCGTGTATCCAGTAAGGATCAAATCTCGAGACCCATACATGAGTATGTAGTCCCTCGTTCTCCAAAGATATTTGAGGATGTTCTTAACTGCGGTCCAGTGACCTTGACCTGGGTTAGACTGATATCTACTGACTATTCCCACAGTATAGTAGATGTTTGGCCTAGTGCAGAGCATCACATACATTAAACTGCTAACGACAGATGCATATGGGACCTGTCTCATGTCCTCAACCTCTTGAGGCGTCTTAGGACACATGTCCTTAGACAAAATAACTCCATGCCTGAATGGTAGTAGGCCCTTTTTGGAGTTTTGCATCGAGTACTTGAGCAAGATTTTATCAATATACGATGCTTGAGATAACGCTAGCACTTTGTTCTTACGATCCCGAAAGATCTGTTTACCTAGAACAAACTGAGCCTCTCCCAAATCTTTCATTTGGAATTGGGTCAAGCTAACCAGTTCTTAACTGCAGTTAGTAGACCTACATCATTCCCAATGAGTAGTATATCATCTACATACAATACTAAGAAAGCTACTGAACTGTTGACTATTTTTTTGTAAACACAAGGTTCATCAACGTTTTGGTCAAAGCCATACGACTTGATTGTAGTATCAAACCGAATATTTGAAGATCGAGATGCCTACTTCAGCCCATAAATGGACCGATTCATTTTGCAAACTTTTTGCTCTTGACCATAGGCAATGAATCCTTCGGGTTGCACTATGTAATTATTCTCCTCAAGATTGCAATTCAGAAAAGCCGTCTTGACGTCCATTTGCCAAATCTCATAATTATTATAAGTTGCAATGGACAGAAGGATGCGGATCGACTTTAACATGGCAACAAGTGAGAAAGTTTCCTCATAGTCGACTCCCTCCACCTGGGTATAACCCTCTGCCACAAGTCGAGCTTTGAAGGTTTGCACCTTCTCATCAGCACCCTGTTTGCACTTGTAGATCCATTTACAACCTATAGGTCTTACCCCATCAGGCTAATCTACAAGATCCCATACCGAGTTGAAGTACACTGGCTCCATCTCGAGATTCATGGCTTTGACCCATTCATCTCGGTCAACATCCTCCATTGCCTTTTTATAGGACAATGGATTCTCAACGTCGCCATCTGTCACCATAGCTAGGATTTTTGTGAATCCTAGATAGCAATCAGGAAAGTTCGAAACCCTCCCACTACATCGAGATTCCCTCAACTCTTGAGGTGGAACCAACCTACCAGATGAACTATCATCCACAATTCTTGTTATGAAGCAGGTCCTTCAACAACCCTTGTTGAAGTTCCAGTAGTTTCTTTGGAAAGCTCACTTAACATGACTTTACTACATGGACTGTGCTCCCTGATATGATCTTCCTCCAGGAAAGTAGCGTTCATGGAAACAAACACCTTGTTTCAAGACGGATCATAAAAGTAACCTCCTCGTGTACATTTGAGGTATCCTATAAAGAGGCACAACCTCGATCGTGATTCCAACTTCTTGGGATTTACCTCAAGCACATATGCTAGGCAACCCCATATGCGGAAGTGATATAAACTAGCTTTATGCCCGTTCCACAACTCTATAGGTGTTCTTGCAACACTCTTAGAAGAAACACAGTTGATAATGTATACTGCAGTCTTAACTGCAAAACCCGAAAACGACTTCGGTAAGGAAGCATAACTCATCATCGAACGAACCATGTCCAACAAGGTTATGTTTCTCCTCTCTGCTACACCATTTTGCTGAGGTGTACCCGGTGCCGAGAGTTGGGAAACGATTCCATGTTTTAATAAATAGTCCTGGAACTCAGAATCCAAAAACTCTCCACCTCAATTTGATTGAAGTGTTTTTATTCGTCTATCCAAAGCATTCTGAACTTCGGCCTTAAATAATTTTAACTTTTCAAAAGATTCAGACTTTCGTTGCATCAGATAGACATAACCATATCTCGAGTAATCATCAGTAAAACTGATAAAGTACTCATAGCCTCCTCGAGCTCGCACATTCATAGGACCCAAAGGTTAGAATGTACTAATTCAAGAGGCTCTTTGGCTCGATAATCTTTTCCAGTAAAAGGTCATTTAGTCATCTTACCTTCAAGGCAAGATTCGCACACTGGTAAAGAAGTTTCCTCTAACTCGCTTAGAAGGCCATTCTTCACCAATCTCTCAACCCCACTGAGATTGATGTGCCCTAATCAAAGATGCCAAAATCAGGCATTTTCTTTTGGAGAAACTCGTTGGCGTTTAGATTGAGTTACAATAGATTTAAACATCTCTATATTATGGAGGGAACTTAATGCTAAAGGTCTTAGCACATACAAGTTATTTTCCAGTTTAGCTGTACAAATTTCAACACCATCCTTACGAATAAATGCTTTACTCACTTTAAAAGAAATAGTGTAATTGTATTGTAACAGACACTTTATAGAAATAAGGTTCCTTTTTAGTTCAGGAACTACAAAGACATCTTTTAATATAAGAAACCTATTCTGTAAAGTAAACTGGATGTCTCCCACTGCCATAGCTGAGACGACGTGCCCGGTGCCTACGTATTGTCATCTCACCAACCTCTAATTGTTGCTAGGATCTAATCCCCTAAAAAGAAGAAAATACATGATTAGTGGCGCCCAAATCTACTATCCAAGCAGAATCATCATTCTCCACTAAACAAGTTTTTAATACAAGCAAATCATATTTACCTTTGCCTGCCTTGACCTTAGCCTTGGCAGCCTTCTTTTCCTTTAGATAACAAGGACAATTCCTCTTCCAGTGTCCGTTCTGGTTACAGTGGAAACATTTTCCTTTTTCAATCGGTGGTGGACGCTTCTTCTGGACGACAGGTGGCGGGTTAGCAGGTGCATTCCTTTTCCCTTTACCATCCTTCTTCTTCTTCCCCTTTTTAGAGTTAGATGTTGAAGGTGCAGACTTTGTTCCTGAGGTCGAACCTCAATAGAAATTTTTAGAGGACGAGACAACATTTGCCTCACCTCCCTTTTTCTCCATACTTTTCAACAAGGATTGGTAAGTCTGCAACTCGTTGAGGAAAGTGGTAAGGGAGTAGTTCACTTTGTTAAGAATCGAATTGCTAACAAAGTGGAGGAAACTCTCCGGCAATGAATGCAGGATAATGCTAACCTGATTGCCCTCATCAATTTTAGACCCATTCATCTTCACCACACTAAAGTGGACCATCATATTCAGTACGTGTTCATGAATAGAGGTGTCTTCCTCCATTTTGGAGCTGAAGATATGTTTCAGAGCCTCATGCTTGAGCTGTCCAGACTGCTCTCTGAACATTCCTCGAAGGGGCTCCATGATCTCACGAGCTGAGACCATAGACTTGTGTTTTTTGGCCAACACGTCACTAAGACTGGCCAGAATATAGGCTCGAGCCTTCTCGTTTACTCGTGTCCAACGCTCGTACGCCGCCTGAACATTTCAGTAGCGTCTTGATGTGGAATAGAAGGACATTCCTTCGTAAGGACAAACTTCAAATCCTCAATGATGAGTATCGTTGTGAGCATATGTTCCCAACTTGAATAGTTTTGGCCATTCAGTTTTTTGGCGCTAAGTAAATTGATAGTGGCTGATGCCATTAAAAACCGTTGCTGAAAAAAAACACGAATAACCTTTTATAAGACTTTGCAAAAACCACATTTTTTAATTAACCAATTAATTTTAGGAAAACAGATTCCAAGTACCCTAAGTGAAAAGACTTCTATTTTGCAATGATGCCCAGCGAGGTAGGACAAACGTGATCGGTGGGGTGATCGGATGTCCCTTCACTGGGATGAGACATTCTCAACCATTAGACAGAACCAACTCTTGGAACTAAACTTAATAACCACCATTTGTTCGGTCCAGAATAGTTAACCCTTAACAATCTTGCGTAAGTTTAACCCCTCGTTTTCATCCCTAGAATCCCACCCTAATGCGCTCACTGTAGGGAAAAAAAAAGATTAGGACAAGAGACTAAGTAACCATATCCTCTTACAGGAGATCAAATAAATAAACTCGCAAAACAACCATCCTATAGGGTGACACACCTAGGGTTCCACGAGGCGATGCGCAAAAACTTTATTCAATCCAACGGGGGAGACCGAGGGATATGCTGTCGCATTTCCCGCTCCCACTTACTATGAACACTCTCTCCATCCACCTTGATATTGACCTACCCAAACACCATCCATTAAAGGGACACGCCAAAGGTGCCTCGAAGCCAAGGGTAGATCTCACGGTGTGGACTATGAAGGAGGAACGCGAAAGGTGAAAATGAAGCATCAAATGCCCCAAGAACCTCCCACTGAATGTTCTACCTAGGGGTTTATTAACCTATACTATTCGGCTACTGATGATTATCTAAGTCATTTATAAACTTTGCTCAAAAACAACTTTTGTCTTTGAAATTAAAAAAAAAAAAGAACAAATCCAAGTAGTCATATTAAACTCTTTAATGGACTGGCCTTAATTTGTATGCATGCATCAAAATTTTCTAAATTACCTTTCCAAGTAGGTTCCCAGGTAGGGGTGTTCCGTTGCCATCATTTTAAATACCCCAGTCTAGACAGAACCCGCCTTCGACAAAAGGTCTATTATAGATAGACTTGCTACATATTAATCTTTTACTAATTATTTTAGTTCTAATTTCATTTTATAACCATTTATGAAATAAACAACTAAAACACTTGATGTGTTATTTTATGCGGTGATGAAATTACATTGAGCAACAAGTTTTCTTAGTGGAATCCAAGTATAAACCCCACTGAGTCTCCTGGAGAGTCCAGGGTCGAACTCAGGAACTTGGAAAAACGGTATGCGGTGATAATTTTTCAAATGACTTTGCGGTAACCAGTAACAAATTATTGTTTGGTTTGTTGTTTGCGGTAATAAAAATAAACAAATGCAGCGGAGTTTACTCTTTCTCTTTCTACTTCACTCATAAGACTTTCCATCGCATTTATAGATTCTTTTGTACAACTTCACAGCCAATCCTCGACCCATGTATCATGTATCATGTATCATAGTAGTTTAGGAATTTACTTTATCAACGCATTTTTACTTTATCAATGCTATTTTACTTCAGCACAGTTTATATTTCTGTCAAATCAAATTCTTTATTCTTTATAAAAACCGGTCGCATGTATCACATAAGTATCGCATTTAACGACAAAAATTCCCGTGTTCGACCTCGGATCACTCTGAGAAACTTGCATTGGAATTATACTTAGTTTCAGTGCAAGGAAACTTGTGACACGCACTACTTCATCGCATACTACGAGCATATCACTATCATTGCACACACTTAGAACGTAGTATCACATAAAATGTCTTGATTGCAAGGCACTTGAGCGCATATAGAGAATCATTCATTCATTCATCTGCACAATTGATAGATAACATTTTATTGTTATTGTCAACAAGTTTATGGCAACATGAGCTTGTAGCATAATATCTATCATCACAGTGCATAATAATCAATAGATAAAGATAGAATTCAAATTTAAGTCACCAAGTTTATGGCGTCGTTGCCAGGGATTGGTAACGGTTAGTGTTGAATGCTTTTGTTGTATTGTGCAGGACAGATCTCTGTTGTACTGTCTATTTATCGCGAAGAGCAGGCTGACAGTTTATGAGTACTGGAACTGATCCAAAAATTCTAAGCTGACACAGAGATCAGGTTTATTTTTCGCACAAGAGCACATCAGAACCAAATTACGCGAAGAAGAAACATGGCAACTAATAATGAAAGGTCCGATGGGAATTAAAGGGTAAATTAGCCAGCACAAGACCCTGTTTTTCTTACTGCCGACCGTAACATCCCTATGAGGAACTATGCGACGACGAATCTTTATAACTTCTCGCCCGAAATTTCAAGACCCATGGTTGCAGAGAATGCAAGGTTTAAGATAAGGTCGGTCATGCTTCAAATGATCCAAAATGCGGGACAATTCGGAGGTCTACAAGAAGAAGGCCCGCATGCTCATTTGACCAGCCTCGTAGAAATGTGCAACATACTCTCCATACTGGTGTGACTCTCGAAGGAATTAGGTTGTATCTCTTCCCATATACACTGTGGGATGATGCAAAGAGGTGGGCTCAGTCACTAGAGCCAAATAAAATCAATGCATGAGACCAGTTTTTCGAGAGGTTTATGAATAAATTCTTCCTTCCTGGTGTCAACGTAAGAAGATAGAGGGATGTGTTGAATTTTGAACATAAGGGACATGAAAATTTGAGCACTGCCTGGGTACGATTTCGACATTTAGTGAAAAACTGTCCGCATATCGTGATTCCCGATTGTGTTCTGATGGAAACTTTTATAACGGCTTGGATCGATCAACGCAAGCAGTTACTGATGCCTCCGCGGCAGGAGGATTAATGGAAAAGATGTATACGGAAGCAAAGATCATCTTAGATCGCATTTCGTGAAATACATATGAGTGGATAGAGAACGGGTATGAGGAAAGAGGCTCGGAACAAAGAAGAGCAGAAAGTGCCATTATACCAGCTAATACAATGAACACCCTGGCTACCCAGATGGCCACAGTGACCTCGCTCCTCCAGACTATGGTTATTCAGTAAGGACATCTCTCTCAAAGTTCAGCACATGCCAATACGCTGATGCAAGTGGCCGCAATAAATTGAGTTCAATGCGGAGAGGGGAACTCAGTGGAAGTCTGCCCATTAAATAAACAATCCGTATACTCTATTCACAATGAATCATTCAGCAACACTTACAACCCTGGTTGGCTGAATCACCCAACTTTCAGTTCGGGAGGGAATCACAACCAGGGGGGCCAAAGTAATCATCAGAATAGTCACCTCGGGAATCGAGGTAATCCTCAGTTTTCCTTATTCAGAATCACAACCAAGGTAATTTTCAAAGTATACAACCATACGACCAACCATCCTCTTCTAACACCTCTTCCAATACCTCATCTTTGGAAACATTATTGAAACAATATATTGAGAAGAACGAGGCAATCAAGCAGTTGCAAGCGTCCTCCCTTAGAAATTTGGAGGTGCAGATTGAATAGCTTGTGATCGAATTTAAGAATAGAGCGCCTGGTACGCTGCCCAGCAGCTTGGGAGCACCGGGACGACGTGGTAAAGAACAATGTCAAGTAGTGACATCGAGAAGCGGCAAGACAACGGTCCCCGTGCTACCAGTACTAGATTCAGTGAAAAGGCCAGTAGACTCAACATCAATGATGACCACTCAACCATGAACAACAAAACTACTAGTTCAGAAGAAAATACCTCTACAAAGAAAGAATTTCAGCAAGACTCATAATCAAAATCACTGCAACCTCCAGCTCCTAAAACACAGCAAGCAAAGGACCTCAATGAAAATCCAATTGAACAAGAAGTACGGTGGAATCCTCCACCCTTCCCATCTAGGCTGGAAAAGAAAGATGACAACAAACAATTCAAGAGGTTTCTGGATGTTTGCAACAATTTGTCCACTACTGTTTGTATGATTTCTCAGTTGAGTAACATTCCCGTTTTGCTTGACGGGAGTACTAGCTTTCTTCTTCTGTCAGAGACAGATCTTGGGCTACCGGGGACCGGCTTTCTTCAAGCACCTTTGGGTGGAGGTTTCTCGATCAACTCTCTTACTTATCAAAGCTCCGAAAATTACATATCAACATTCCCTTAGTAGAAGCGTTGGAACAAATGTTGAGCTATATGAAATTCCTTAAGGACATACTTGCCAACAAGAGGAAGATCGGGGAGAATGAAACGGTTGCATTAACATATGAGTGTAGTGCTTTTTCAGAACAACATCCCCACTAAAATGAAAGATCCAGGGAGTTTCACATTGCCATGCTCAATAGGGGGAAAGAAGTCGGAAATGCGTTGTGTGACTTGGGGGCAAGTATAAACCTGACGCCCTTGTCAATCTTCAAAAAGTTAAATATCGGCAACGCAAGACCCACCACAGTTACGTTACAGTTGGCCGATAGATCAATAACGCATCCAGAGGGCAAAATAGAAGATGTACTTGTGTAAGTGGATAAATTCATCTTCCCTGCTAACTTTATTATAGTGGATTATGAAGTTGACATTGAGGTGCTTATCATCTTGGGTTGTCTGTTTCCTGCAACAGGGTGAGCACTAATTGATGTATAGAAAGGAGAACTTACCATAAGGGTCGATGATCAGCAAGTCAAGTTCAACGTTCTCAATGCGTTGAAATACCCAGGTGATATGGAAAACTGTTAATATGTTTAAGGGCTGCAGAAAGAACATTGACACGAGTCTCAAGAAGAATTGGAGGAAGTAGACTTTGGGATTGGCACAATATGGGACGAAAATTGTGCCGCAACACAAACTGAGTCAGATTTTGAAACAATCAAGTTATCTAAACGAACAACGCAACGTACTAAGCCATCTTTGGAAGAACCACCCATGTTAGAGTTGATTGTGTTACCAGTACACATTAAATATGTTTATTTAGGAGGCAATAACACTTTACCAGTTATAACCTCTGCCTCACTGAGCAAAGAAAAGGAGGCAATATGTTTAAGGATTCAGATCCTTAAGAACAACGCAAAAGCCTCGTATTGCATGCATAAGATTCATCTTGAAGAAGGAAAAATAGGATCCATAGAGAGGCAGCGCCATTTGGACACTTCCATGAGGGAGGTTGTGAAGAAAGAGATTGTGAAGTGGCTTGATGCAGGTGTCATTTACCCCATATCTGATAGCAGCTGGGTAAACTCAGTGCAATGTGTTCCAAAGAAAGGGGATATGATAGTCGTGACCAACAAGAAAAATGAGTTAATTCCTACAAGGACAACCATGGGGTGGAGAATATGTATGGATTACCGTAAGTTAAATCTGGCCACAAAGAAGGACCACTTTCCACTCTCGTTTATTGATCAAATGTTAGATCGGCTTGCAGGGAATGAATTCTTTTACTTTCTTGACGGCTATTCAGGGTATAACCAAATTGCGATTGCGTTGAAAGATCAGGATAAAACAACTTTCACGTGCCCATTCGGCACATTTGCATTCCGTCGCATGCCATTTGGACTCTGTAATGCACCAGGTACCTTCCAAAGGTGTATGATGGCCATATTTTCAGATTTCTTAGAGGAGTCAGTCGAAGTGTTTATGGATGACATTTCAGTTTTTAGGCACACCTATGACTCCTGTTTATCAAATCTGGAAAAAGTCTTGAAGATATGCGTTGAAACAAATCTTGTTTTGAACTGGAGAAATGCCATTTCATGGTTGAAGAAGGAATCGTGCTATGTCACAAGATATCAAAGGCAGAATTGGAAGTTGATCAAGCAAAAATTGACGCAATATCCAAGTTACCACCACTAATCAATATGAAAACACTTAGGAGTTTTCTGGGACATGCGAGGTTTTATTGAAGATTCAACCGTAACTTCTCTCAGATCACAAGACCCCTAAGTGCACTCCTCAAGATTGATCACGAATATGATTTTAATGATGCATGCGCCGAAGCATTCTATACGCTGAAAAATGCGCTCATCACCGCACCTATTTTGGTTGCGCCCGTTTGGATGCAACCGTTTGCGTTGATGTGTGACGCCAGTGGATATGCAGTGGGTGCAGTCTTAAATCAGCGCAAAATATTTTGCATCCTATCTATTATGCCAGCAAGATGTTGAATGATTTGTAGGAAAATTGTACAACCACAGAGAAAGAAATGCACGCAGTGGTGTTTGTGCTGGAGAAATTTCGACAGTATTTAATTGGATCAAATGTAGTGGTGTATACTGATCATTCTACGATCAAATACCTTATGATGAAGAAGGATGCAAAACCAATACTGATAAGGTGGGTACTACTCCTACAAGAATTTGACCTAGAGATTAAAGATCGGAAGGGCACTGAGAACCAAGTCGCAGATCATTTATCACGGTTAGAAAGTTTCGAGGTTCAGAAGAAAGAGAAAGATATTGAAGAAAGGTTCCCTGGTATATGTTAATGTTCCATGGTATGCGGATATTGTAAACTTCATAGTTTGCGGCCAAGTACCAGAAGACTACTTATACCATCAGAAGAAGAAGCTGAGACACGAAGTCAAATTTTATTTTTGGGATGACCCATTCTTGTATCGACTTGGACATGATCATATTTTGCGTTGATGCGTTCCTGAGCATGAGACTAAGCACATTTTAGAACTTTGTCATGAGTCCCCTTATGGAGGACATTTTGAGGGGTAGCGGACCGCCGTAAAATTCCTACAGAGCGGCTATTTTTGGCCAACAATATTTAAGGACACCCATGCCTATGTTGTTAAATGCGACAAATGCCAGAGAACATGGAACATGTCTAGATGGGATGAGATGCCTTTGACTTCGATCTTAGAGATTAAATTGTTTGATGTATGGGGAATTGACATTATGAGCCCATTTTCACCTTCAGAGGGTCATCAATATATTCTGGTTGCAATTGATTATGTATCAAAGTGGGTTGAGGTTATCTTATGCACTAAAAAAGATGCGGCCACGGTGGCAAAATTTCTCGAGAAAAATATCCTCACACGATATGGAACGCCTCGTGCCTTAATCAGCAATGAAGGCACACATTTCATCAATCGCATCATCACCAACCTGTTGACCAAATTTAATGTCAGCCATCGAGTTACAACCACATATCACCCACAGACCAATGGGCAGGTAGAAATTTCTAACAGAGAAATCAAGACCATCTTGGAGAAGGTAGTCAGTACCTCTAGGAAGGATTGGTCACCCAAGTTTGATGAAGCATTGTGGGCATACATGACTGCCTTCAAAACTCCAATCGGCATGTCCCCATATACTCTGGTCTTCGGAAAAGCTTGTCATCTACCTCTCGAGTTGGAACACAAAGCAATGTGGGCAGGTAAAAGGCTGAATTTTCATCTGTCAAACGTGGGTAAAGTCCGGAAGTTGCAGTTGAATGAGTTGGTCGAGTGGCGAAGGAATGCCTATGAAAATGCCAAGCTTTATAAAGAGTGAACCAAGAAGTGGCATGACGATCGCATAAGAAAAAGGACGTTCTTCGAGGGTCAACGGGTACTTTTATTTAACTCGTGTTTGCGATTGTTTCCAGGAAAGTTGAAGTCCCGCTGGTTTGGGCCATTCCGCATCAAGACTATCTTTCCCCATGGTGCAGTGGAGCTAACAACTGAGGATGGAAGTAGCGCATTCAAAGTGAATAGTCAAAGAATTAAGCCCTACTATGGGGGCAATGTGGAACGACGCATGGAAACCATCAACTTAGGAAAACAGGATTGACCGCTTGCAGGGATGCTATTGCGGTAACTCTAAAAAACCTCTTTCAATCAGCATCCCTACATCTATCTTTATCGCTTTATTACCGCTTTCTTTACTGCTTTCCTTATTTCTTTCTTTAATGCTTTCTTTACGTCTTTCATAAATTAGTTTACTTCTTTAGAATTGCGTTATTCAATTTAGTTTATTATTTACGTTAATTAATTTCTTCCTTGTTCAATTTACTTACTTTTTTACTATAGTTTGCGTTGTCCTTAAATCTCTGTGAATGACTGACTAAAACGAAAATGAAATCGCAAAGTCGTTGATGAATTAAAAATATAATAAAAAAAAAATATAATAATAATAAACTTTAAACATTCGGTATGCATTGCGATGACGGGTGTATCTTGCGCTGATAAGATACACTTTGCGTTCATCTTACTCAAATGCATTGGGGAGTGTTGCACGCATATGTATTCTGCCCCTGTCTTTAGCGAAAATGCACTATGTCGAGGTAGTGTTGCGCCAGTAGAAATACCGTACGGCCGTCTTCCAAAAATGCGCTGAGTTTAGGGGTGTGTTATGCTAATGCATGTGTTGTTGCCCGTCCTCTACAAATATGCATTTGTGTCAATAGGTACATTGCGTTAATCTTTTACCTTGCACCCATTCGAATAAAAGACAAAAGATAAATTCTTTTTGCAAGAGAGTAGTCCAATCGTTTAGGCTTCCAAGGAAATGATGACTTAGCAGATGAAAGGACGTCCTTTTCTGCTAATTCATAAATACGAGGAGCGCAGTGGGCAGGCTTTTTGAGTATCTCGAAGCCTGCCACGCAGAATTTGCATTGGGCCCATCAAGGCTCAATCTATAAATTCCCTCCTCCTTCATCTGAGGAAGTCTATTTGATTCTTTTGCAGAAAAGAAAACCCTAAGTAAACCCTCTGCATACCAAACCTTCGAAATTTCTTCCTAAGACCCAAAGAATTTTTTTTCCAACTCTATCACTCACCAAAGCCATGACTGAGAAATCCTCACATTCATCTTCTCTGCCTTCATCACCTTCCCCAGCCTAAGTCACCGCAAGGGAGGCGACATTCCTCACAGCAAGCCGTCACCTCGCCACCCAACCGAAGCCTATACAAAGAAACACCGAAAAACCTCGGTGAAAACTTTTTGTAGCCAAACCACTCCAAATCCAAGAGGGGTCGAGCACGGAGAGTGCCCCACTCCCAGCACAGTCACCAGAAAGTGAGAAGAAAAGAAGGGATGACAAAGAAGTGTTTGGGAGCATCCTAAGCAACATGGAGAATGAGGGAGGGCTACCCGAAGCCGGAGTTGTTAATCAGCCCTTACCTTCGGAGGAGGAGATGGCAGAAGCTTCACGGAGAAGCGCCTTGGCTGTTGCGAATCCTAAGGAAACTGTTTAAACAGAATCCTATGAGGGACCCATCAGGGTCGCTTTGGAGGAGGTGGAAGCAAAGAAGCATCCTGAGATGGCTGAAGTGAAGAAGAAAAGAAAAAGCAAGGAGAAGCGGGCAGATGGAGATGAAGAGGCCTGGCCAAAGAAGGAGAAGAAATAAAAGAAGTCGAGTGAGAAGAGGGAGCGCAGGTGAGAAAAGAAGTGCCTAAAGAGGGAAGAAAAGAGGAAGAGGGCAGAAAGCCCAGATGTTGATGGAGAATCCACCACCGTAAGGGTGGAAGAGGGGGTGTCACCGTAAGAAAAAGAATAAGCGCAACCTCAAGAGGCATCAACGCATACCAGGACGGTTGCAACTAAAGACCTAGAAGATCAGAACATTACCTCTCTAATGCGACGTCGCAAGAAGAATGCACCACAAGGGTCAACAAGTGACCCACAATTTTTACAACGCATAATAGAGGAGAAGGAAAGGAGAAAAAGGGAAGAAGAGGAGAAACAAGAGAAAATGTTACGTGCACGTCAAATCATCGCAACAGGCGATTTGAAAAAGAAAACTCCACGATGAGGAGTACGCCGTAACAACGCAATTGCAGCGGAAGAAAAGAGAAAAATGCTCAAGGATGAACAACGCATATTGCTGACCTCGGAGCATATTGAAAAGGAAATAAGGGAAGAAGAAGAGGAAGAAAGGAAGAAGAAGGAAGAGAAGGAGAAACGGCGTACGACAAATGTGTAGTGCATCAGAGAAAAGAAAAGAAAAGAAGTTCTGGAGTGGAAAAGGGAAGAAAAAGAACACCGCAAGGAACGGGAACGCAAACAAAGACAAAGATCCCGCCTTGCGTTGGCACAAGATAAGGGCAAAGTGAAAATTGAAAGCAGTAAGCCTACGTTGACCAAAGGGCCCATCAAAGAAGAAGGAAAATGATGACATGATGATGGAAATGGGGTTCTTTCCCGCGTCAATGCCATTACCGGATTTAATTACAAGTGTTGTGCTGGAGCATGGGTGGGAGACATTCTGCCAGTGCCCGTCCATCATAATTCCAATAGTAGTGAGAGCTTTTTACAATGGACAACTTTATGGCACTAAAGATGCGGTGATCATGAAAGGGTGTACAATGCCATTAGTGCAAGGGACATCAACGAATTATATAAAATGAAGGACATCCTGGATGCGCCGGGTAAATAATTATTGATGATCCCGATGAAGTACATATGGAGGATGCGCTGAGAGTATTAACGCAATCGGGCACTCATTGGTCGGTATCCTTGAAAGGCATTAAAACACTTGCGTCCAACAAACTGCTTCTGGAAGCGTGTCTTTAGGTTTACTTGGTGAAAAGGCGACTCATCCCTACATCGCATGACAAAAAAGTTTCAAGGGATCAAGTAATGGCCACATATTGCATAGCGCATGGTATTCCGATTGTCGTGGGCTAATTGATCGCAAAGAAAATTCGAGGTTTTGTCGGGCGTATGAGAGGCCAGTATTTCTTTCCTTAGACGGTTTCGAGCTTATGCCTCTCTGTGGAGGTATTGAAGAAGCGCCAATACCGAAAGTCCATGGTCTTATCAACACAATAATCTTGAGAATGCTTCTCAAGGACTCTCCTCATTGCCCCGAGCTTCCACTTAAACGACCCCTTATCGATTTGAATGCACCGCAGCAACCCAAGCCAAAGAAACAACGCAAAGATGACAAAGGCAAGGGAAAAGTCCAAGAGCAATCAACGCAAGACCAAATACCCTTGGACCCGTTACCTTTAGTTATTCGCCCTTCAAGCCCACCTATTAAACACCTCTCCCCACTTCCGGAACACTTTACCAATCTCTTTCTCGCCCCCGATTCACCCCACGCATTTCTAGCAGCATCTTCCCCCCATTTATCTCCATCGCATTTTTCTCTTCCATCGTCGCATGTGGACGACCCACATGGTTTAGGTGAAGGCACTTCTGCTCAACCTCAAACTGTTGATGGTGAAACATCGCAGGCGCATCCCACCACCGCATCCCTTGCTGCTGAACTAGCAGAGATGCGTTCTCTTCTCTCTTATCAACAAGAATTTTTCTGCCAACAAATAACGGAGTTACAAGAGAGCCACACAGAGGTTCAACGCAGTATTGCGATGACACGGCAGGTGCTGATCAACATTAAACGCAATATCTTTACGATCCATCTGAACCAAAGACAAATGGTAGAGCGAACCATGAGTATTTTAACTTTTTGACAGCCTATTTACATGGTCCCATGGTGCCTTTGCATTTATAACAACCTCTACATTTTGAAGAAGCTCCTCGAGTTCCTCCGCAAAATCCTCCTCCAGAGCTCCCGTCGTAACTCTAAATTTAGGGGTGTGCCACCTTCTCAATAAATCTGCAATTTTTTCGTTGCGGTCATTCTTTTATTTTATTCATTTCATTATTCTTATGTATAGAAGCTATACCTTGATTTTTTTGTACATGCTTAAATTGTTGTGTTGTGATGATTGTAATTCTTTATATACTTAGTTAATTTTAATACAACTGAGTAACTATTCTTTTATTATGCGATAGCCTCTTTACTTATCATCCTTTGTCAATTATTGCATTATTCCTTGTCTTTTATTTTGCATTGTTAATTGTGCTGCCATGATAAGTAGTATGCATACCCTTAGCAACATTTCTTATACTTTGCACTTTCTGACTAACACTTAGATAATTCATCACAATAGTGCTACTTTACCTTTTCTATTTCAAGACTCTACTCAAATCTTCTTTTCAAAATTTTGACAAAGTGTTTTTTTTTTTTTTTCCAAAACAATGCAATGAGGACCTTGCGCATCTCTAAATTTGGGGGTGGGGAAGGTCTAAGCATATGCGATCAAGCGAATGCGGTCATTATCAGGAAAATGCGTTCGTCATCTAAAAAAAATTGATAAAAACTTCAATGTCAGTGCAAGGGAAAATCCCAACCTGATAAGAGTTAAGTCGTGAAAGGAACCTACTCGTAGTTGGATGTTCGCATGTCACCCATGGGAGAAAGTCAAAACGAAGGTAAGTTTCCAAGATCAACGCAATATGAAAAAAAAAAAAGAGAGAAAATAAGAATACAAGAGACAACTCCTCTGACCAGCAAAAGTACAACTTAGATGAAAATCAAGAGTTAAAGTTGAGATTGACACACAATCGTAGTTGGATGCTCGCATGACACCCATGGGAGCAAGCCAAAACGAAGGGTGTAACCATGATCAATAGTCTCTAATAAATGACGCAAACTAGACCACCGCATAAAGGCGGACCTAGTTGTTTTTGCAAGAAGAGGTAAACATTCTTCTCAAAACAAGAAGAAAATTTTTGAGTAGAGGTTTGTTGTATAAAAGAATAAAGTAGAGCATGTTGATGAATTGTTAAAGGATAGAAGGAAATTGCATTGTTAATTAATGTTATAGAAGTGGAGCATCCGAAGCAACCAATCGATGCAAAGTTAGGATAGGAATTAAGTAAAATTGCCTGAGTTAAAGATATGCTTGAGGACCAGCATATATCTAATATGCTGTTTTATTTAGATATTGCGGCAGAAAGAGAGAAAAGTTACGTCGATAGTATAAGAATTGGCTGAGAAATATGAAAATTATTAAATGTCGCAAACACACCCACTAACACCATTGCGATGGCGAAATAGAATGTTTCAGTCTCTATTTTCCAGGAAATAGGTCACTGCATGTGTTAATGGCTCGAAAACAAAATGTATAACACATCTACATCGCATGCGCCTAACAGTCAAGAATGAAGAGATGATCAACGCAATGACGACGCATGCGACATTCGATCAAGAGCTTTAGCGATCAACGTATATCAACCGCATGCGGTAATAAAAAACAACACCGCATTCGAAAATCGATCGAAGATGTGAAGAGCAACGCATTCGCGGACGATTCTGACAAGTGTAGAGCCTTTTGTTGTGCAATTCTGACGGATTGATCATGGAACAGAAAGGAATTTTCTGTTACGCCATTGTAGGAATTACCATAATTAGACAGTGGGGACCACAAATTCAAATAGCCAAGTTCTTGCCTATAAATAGCTTCCTCAAATTCACATATACAGATATACTGATACTGGGAGAGAGACTGGTCTGAAGAGACATTACAGAGTAAATCCGGGAGAACTACAAGACAAGGCCGAAAGGTGAGTCTCCGAGCAAGGAATTCTTCCGATTCCCGAAGCTGAAGCTCTGTACAAAAGGTCAATTCTACCGGGAAAGCAAGCCTGAGAGGGAAGCTTTCCTGTCCATCACATCCATATGCCGACAAGCATAAGTCTCTGCGGGATCTGTGTCAAGACTTTGACATTCTTTTCGTATTTTTTTCTTTTCTCTAATTCATCTTCTGTGTTCATCTTCTTTAATCCCTCATTCACAAACATGTATCAAATGCTTAATTTTAGAATTAAATGTTATCATCATCATCATTATCATCTCTCTGTCTCTTTCCATACATTTATCATTCATTTTCTCCATGATGTGTTCTTAATCCCTGGAGTAAATAGCGAGAATTAAGCGAGTAAGTAAATCCGTGTCAAGGAATCAATTAAGTTTAGCTAAAGCATGCTTGACGACATCTTCACCTATGAGAGCAGAAGTGAAGATGTTATTCCGCCTATCGAGAGAAGGTTGGAAGAATTTTTTAACTAAAGCGAGAAGTATTTCCAGAGATAGAAACAACTTTGTGTTCATCACGTTCATCTCTGTTTCACCATAGACATATGGGAACGTGGCCAATCACTGAAAGGTGTACGCCAAGGGAGAGCAAAATCTTAGTTGCGTCCTTAACGCGATTGACGAACTTGCGATGTTTTTACTTTTTACTCTTTCTCTTTCTGCTTCACTCATAAGACTTGCCATCGCATTTATAGATTCTTTTGTACAACTTCACAGCCAATCCTCGACCCCTGTATCATGTATCATGTATCATAGTAGTTTAGGAATTTACTTTATCAATGCATTTTTACTTTATCAACGCATTTTATTTACAATGCATTTTATTTTATCAACGCAATTTTACTTCAGCACAGTTTATATTTCTGTCAAATCAAATTCTTTATTCTTTATAAAAACCGGTCGCATGTATCACATGAGTATCGCATTTAACGACAACAATCCCCGTGTTCGACCTTGGATCACTCTGAGAAACTTGCATTGGAATTATACTTGGTTTCAGTACAAGGAAACTTGTGACACGTACTACTTCATCGTATACTACGAGCATATCACTATCAACGCATATACTTAGAACGTAGTATCGCATAAAATGTCTTTATCGTAAAACACTTGAGCGCATATAGAGAATCATTCATTCATTCACCAGCGCAATAGATAGATAACATTTTATTGTTATTGTCAACAAGTTTATGGCAACATGAGCTTGTAGCATAATATCTATGATCACAGTGCATAATAATCAATAGATAAAGATAGAATTTAAATTTAAGTCACCATCAGCAGAGATTTTCGGGAACACTAAAGTGTTATAGATTTCTATAAAGCTACGGAGGTGAGCGTGCGGGTCCTCGCCACGCCATCCTCCGAATTATTCTGCAGTCTGAATCATCTGCAATTCACTAGTTTCATCTCAAATCAGCTTCCATCAAGGGTAGGCCTCATGATTCCTGGAGAGAAATCGTAGAGGTTTGGTGATACATAGTCCCTAATGGGCCTATTACGATCGTTTTCCAGTAGGATTGGATTCGCCATGACGTTGTTTTCGTTTAGTGCTATGTTTCCAGGCTGCTTCGCCATATCGTCTTTATCTGGTTGTTGTTGGTGGTGGTTGTCTCTTAATCTCCTTCTGAACGTCCTCTCAATCTCCAGGTCGTAATTTGCCAGAGATTGAGAGTTGCAAAGAAATCAAAAAAATTATCGTTAGCACATTGATTTGTCAAAGTTCCCGGCAATAGCGCTAAAAACTTGATACGTTATTTTATGCGGTGAAAATATGGAATGAAATGCGATGATGTAATTGCGTTGAGCAACAAGTTTTCTCAGTGGAATCCAAGTATAAACCCCATTGAGTCTTCTGGTGAGTCTAGGGTCGAACTCAGGGACTTGAGAAAACAGTATGCGGTGATAATTTTTCAAAAGACTTTGCGGTAACCAGTAACAAATAATTGTTTGGTTTGTTGTTTGCGGTAATAAAAATAAAAAAATGCGGCAGAGTTTCGAAAAGAGTTGATAATACGGAAAATGCGATGAGTATGCAGTGAATGGGTTGAGAATGGATTCGGCTAATACTCCCTAGGATGCATTCATGTTATGCGACCATGCAACACATATATAATAGTAAACCATCTCTCGACGCGAATGCTATGGCTTCTAATGCTAGAAAGCATGCGATATATGCTATAAGTTATAGGACCTACACATAAGCCTCTATTCTTATTTATGTGATGACCAAATGACACACACACAAATAAGGCGACCATATAATATCATACCTATCTCTAGGGTGCATGCGATGCAGGTTGACAAACAGAGCTTATCTCTAAGTCCTTATCTCTTGGTTCGAGTCTAGATTCTAACCTAGCTCTCTCGAGTCTTTAGGTTCTTTCTTTAGACACTCTTTCGAGTAGCTCTAAAGGGGTGTTGGGCACAGCATAAAACAGGATAGTCGCATGCGATGAAGATCCTAGGTTATGTTAGCTTAGTTCTTCTCGACCCATTCGATAAGTTTAGCTACTCATACATGCTAAGAGAGTGAACAGATGTAGATAAAGAAATTTTATTATATAGATGTAGAGTTGAAATATAAAATAACAATGCAAGAAGAGAATAAAGAGCCTGGTAGCAATCTCTTTCTTCCCAGGCTTTTACACTGTCTTTTCTACTCTTGTTCAAAAGATAATCTTGCTCTCGCAAGAGTCAGCCCGCTCTCTGCTTTCTACGCCTCCAGGTTCTCTCTTGAGTTTCCCTGAACGATCTTCTAGCATCCCTTCCCTTCTCTCATTCCGCCTTAAAATAAAAAAAGAAAACTATGGACAAGGCTATTCTAACTATGGAGAAAATTATCTAAGTATCCGAACTCCTCTTCTGAAGGTTGCTTTCGGTATTTATAGAGCCTTCGGGGTGAAAGACGGCTTCTCTCTTAAGATTACACAAATGGGATGGCTTCAATTCTCGGACTGATGCACCGAATATTTGTCACCGAAAAGCTGAGTGTAGTTCGTTATCGTTAGCGGTTTCTCAACTTAATTCGGATTCGACCGTCATCAGCTTTCTGTCCCATTGTAATTAATTATGCCTTTCACCCAGATGCGCCCACCAAGTTGCGGTGACTCTATGCAGCAATCCTTCTTGAGCAGATGTTTGCGAGCACAAATCGCCGTAAAGCCTTACGGTAATGCTGCGCCCGTCTGTTGATTTCTTGTGATCGCGCTTTCCGCCTAGCGTCAACGCATATTCTGCATAAAAATACAAAAGTTGACTGTTTCTATACGATGGACGCATGCGACCGCAATGTTATGAACTTAATGCTTTTTGGACGCAATCTTATATATTTTATCAACGCAAGCTAACATTGTTTAAGAACTTAACATTGTAATAACATGCATTTCTGCTCGTTATCAACACTCATCCCACATAACGAAGTATTTATAACCTTATAAATATAACGTTAAATAAATAAAGCATACATAAACATAACCCTTATATTAAATGATGCATGAGCATGCACTTATGTAAATTAAATCATGCTTCACTAAATCATAACACTAATAATAAAAAGAATATGCATGACCTAAGGTCAGATTTCTCTATATGTGCATAGCATATGACAAAAAATATATATATATATAATGAACCGGGATGAACCAAAACAAAACCTGAATGAGAAAACAATCTATTTACATAATTCAGCTGAGCAAACCGATTCACAAGCGAATCGAGTTTTGAACCACCAAGAGGACTCCATCGTATAATAAATGTCGTAGATAGACGATCGTCTAGCGTGCACTAGACGATAGAAGCAAAATTAAATGATCGCGTAGACGACAACGAGGCTGTGAAGCTTGATCGTCTATGTGATCTCTTAACGCGGCGATAGATAAACGATTTACCTTGCGTTACTAAGCGATCGTTTAGTCTAAGCGACAAAGCTTGCTGACCTAAACGATCGTCTAGTGCGTGCGTGCGTTAAATGATACGCGAGCATCCATCGTCTACACAACCTTATACTCAGCGATCGCGTACCCGATCGTCAACACGATGGGATCAACCCTTGATCGCATACCCCATCGTCCAACCGATGTGATCAACAGCAATCGCGTACCCCATCGCATGCACAATGCGATCAACCTTTGATCTCATACCCCATCGTCTAACCGACGCGATCAACAACGATCGCGTACCTCATTGTCCACATGATGCGATCAACCCTTGATCGTCTCCTACCATGAAAAACTGTAACGCTTGCTCCGATCTTCTTCACGAACGACTCAAATCTCAAACATACTTTGAATTACAGACTCGATAACGATTGTCAAAACCCAAAAACGCAGAGACCTTTACAAACAACCAGAGAATTCAACAAACCGATGTTACATCCCAGAAATTTCCATTAATCCACATATCCACAGCAATTTAACGATTAAACAGTGTAGAAATGCACCCACTATGTATTTGCAATTCTTTTGCAGCAATGAATTGGAATATCATAAAACCAAGTGCTCTGATACCAATTGAAGGAACTTGCCATCGTGGTAGTGTTCATTTCTTGATCGAGGGATTCTTAAAGAAGGCTTTCAAAGGTAAAGGTTTATGAAACCCTCAGTTTTTTTATTTGAACATGTTGTTATTTATGTAAATGCATAATTTATTCTTTATTTTATGTAAAAATTACATTCTATGTGAAATGGAAATTGGGACGATCCCGCTTCCTCTCAAGGCTCTCTTCAATGAGATCCTTCAAATTCTATATATGAGATTTGGGTATGTTGAAATACTTCTTAGAAATTGTAGTAATAAGAAGAAAGAAAGGAATATTGTTATCATAGAGAAAATATGTATTTGAATTATTGGCTGGAACAAGGAAGTTGAGGGCTAATTTATAAAACAAGTTTTGTTAATCTCTTGCCCATTCTGATTTTCTTCTTGCTCCTTTCAAAATCATCCAATTCCTTTGTCAACTCAGATGCTCTCTATTTGAAATTAATGCTTTATCAAATTTATAAATAAATTGAACAAATACATTGTAATTGACTCTACTTAACATATAATCCCCACTGGCTAATGCATGACATTAATCAAGTTTGATTTGCTTCTGTTGGATCGATATGCAACCATAGAGGAGGGGGTGAATAGGGTTTAATTAAACTTTTTTTTTAAAAAAATAACCCAATTGAACTAATTAATACACTTTTTATAAATAATAAGAAAAATTCAATTTATGCAACAAATAAGATGACAAAAATGTGATAATTTAATTCTATCAAATAAACAAGAACAAACTAAAACATACAATAAATTGCTTAAATTAATTGAAAAAATAAAAAGGAAAGAGTTAGAGAAGAATACATCGTAATTTTTATAGTAGTTCGGTCAAACTCGACCTACTCTACTCCCCAAGTGCCTCTTGGGAATTTGAATAAAATCTTTCCGTCTCTTTCCACAGATTAGAGCCCAACCGTTACACCACCGCTCCTTTTACAGATTCAAGAGCAAACCCGATCCTTTCCACGGTTTAGGATCAAACCGTTACAAATGTTGGAATTTTTGAAGAACACAATACAACTCTTACTAGAGTAAATTTACAAGTTTAAGCACTCAACAAGTTTATCCTTACAATACAATAAAACTCTCTCAAGAATAAGATGAAAAGAAAAATTGGGAACTTAGAGAAAGCAACAATGGAACTTTTGAGTTGGAACTTTTGAGTTTTGGAGGATTATGAAATGTAAAATTTGTTAGTTTAAAATTTGGAGAGGAAGATGATTTATATAGAGATGGAAAAATTTTTAGAAACCACAATTAATTTAGACCATTAGATTTTGGAAAAAAAAAATCAATGGTGAAGATTTTAAACTAAACTAGTCGTTACATACAAACAAAATATAATATTAAATTCATTTTCTTTTGAAATTCATTTTCTTTTTAAAATTAATCCAAAAAATAAAAAAAAAACATACCATGTGTCAAAAACTAGCCGTTAGACACAAATATAAAATAATATTAAATTATTTTCCTTTTATATTTCTTTTTAATTTCAATTTTTTTTTATTTTAAATCAAAAGTCTATCATATGTTAATCTCTTAATGATCCACCATTCAGCGAATATGCTGCCACATGTCTACTGCAATGGTCTGGTTATGCCACGTCATCCACCACGGTATTTTCTCCATATACTTGTTTTGGTCATATCGTCTTCGTTTTAGCTCAGATTTGAGTGATTCAAGAGGTATTGGAATCGTTGTTCCGAGCTCTACGCTATGTACATACCAAAACACTAAGATTTTCAGTAATTAAAAACTGAGTTTGTTATCATCAAAATATTGATTAATTAATTAATTAAAATTAATTAATTTGGGATTAAGGGCCAAAAAGCCAACAATCTCCCCTTTTTGATGATGACAAACCATTCAAGAAAAATAACTTGAAATACATGTAAACCATATGTAGCACATAATAAAATTCAACATATCACCATAAAGATCATTCTTGAAGTTCACTAAAAAAAAAAAATAATAAATTCTCCCCCTAATTAATATAATCAAAATCATAACAAATTTATAGCAATTTTTCTTAAACTTCTCCCCCTTTGGAATCATCAAAATGAATAATTAAAAAAAAAATAGAACTACATAAATGTTTCCCTTAAAAACATGAACATAAATTTAGCACAACTCCCCCTAAGAATATTAACACATGCTTTCCATATCTCCCCCTATCAAAATGCCTTTTAAAAGATTTAACAAGTAAAATTATAAAATTAAGAGGCATCACAACGAATAATACTGAGCTCAAGCCTATTTTTGCAAAAGTTTTCTTCATTCAAAGGCTTGGTAAAAATATCCGCTAATTGATTATTAGAGCCTACAAATTCAAGAGTAATATTATCATTTTGCACATGCTCTCTAATTAAGTGATGCCTAATATCAATATGCTTAGTCCTAGAATGATGTATAGGATTTTTAGTCAAATTAATAGCACTAGTATTATCACAAAATATAGGCACATTATCAAACTTTAATCCAAAATCACAAATAGTTTGTTTCATCCAAAGAATTTGAGCACAACAACTAGCAACTGCAATATATTCCACTTCAGTAGTGGATAAGGCAACCGAATTTTGTTTTTTTACTAAACCAAGAAACTAAGGAACTACCAAGAAATTGACAAGTCCCACTAGTACTCTTACGATCAAGTAGACTACCCACAAAATCCGCATCGGAATATCCTACCAAATTAAATTCAACATTTCTATGATATCATAAGCTTAAATCAATAGTACCAAGCAAATATTTAAAAATTCTTTTAACGGCATGTAAATGTGATTCCTTAGGACGAGATTGAAATCTAGCACAAAGATATACACTAAACCTAATATCGGGTCTACTAGCGGTTAAATAAAATAAAAATCCAATCATACCTCTATAAGTTTTTATATCCACACACTTACCTTTTTCATTCTTGTCAAGCTTAGTGGATGTGCTCATAGGAGTTTTTGCAATTTTACCTTAATTGAATTTGAACCTTTTGAGCAAATCCCTTGTGTATTTTTCTTGACTTATGAAAATATCATCCTTGAGTTGTTTGATTTGGAGTCCAAGGAAGAAGCTAAGTTCTCCCATCATACTCATCTCAAATTCACTATGCATACACTTAGAAAATTCTTCACATAAAGATGGATTAGTAGAACCAAAAATATCATCCACATATATTTTTACTAAAAGCATATCATTTTCTTTAGTCTTAATAAAAAGAGTAGTATCAATTTTACCCATTTTAAATCCATTCTCAAGCAAGAAATTACTAAGTCTATCATACCAAGCTCTTGGAGCTTGTTTTAAGCCATAAAGAGTCTTTTTCAACTTATAGCATGATTAGGAAAATCAAAACTTTCAAACCCCGGAGGTTATTCTACATAAACTTCCTCCATGATATAACCATTTAAAAATGCACTTTTCACATCCATTTAATACAAAATGAAATTATTATAAGAATCAAAAGCAAGCAACATTCTAATAGCTTCTAATCTAACCATGGGTGCAAAAATTTCTTCATAATCTATTCCTTCCTCTTGACAATAACCTTGAGCTACAAGTCTAGATTTATTTCTAATGATATTTCCATTTTCATCCATTTTATTTCTAAAGACCCATTTAGTTCCAATTATAGAAGCATGAGAGGGCCTAGGGACTAACTCCCAAACTTTATTCCTTTCAAATTGATTTAATTCTTCTTGCATAGCTAAAATCCAATATTCATCATTTTTGGCATCTTTAAAACTTTTTGGTTCAATTTGAGAAACAAAAGCAAGATTACTAAATATATTAAGAGAGGAACGAGTTTTCACACCTTGTTCGGGATCACCAAAAATTAATTTTTTGGGATGGGAAGGAGCATACCTCCACTCTTTAGGCATGGATGAAGAACCAACTTCGTTCTTTTCGATTAAGCTCACCTCTTGCTTACTTGAAACAATTTCCTTGCCTTTGTCACTAACAAGTAAATCTCCAAAATTTTCTTCTAAAACATCACTATAAATAGGCTCATTAGAAATAACATTGCAAGATTCATCAAATACTACATGCATAGATTCCTCAATTACTAAAGTTCTTTTATTGAAAACTCTATAAGCTTTACTAGTAGAGGAATAGCCAAAGAAAATACTAACATCCGTCTTAGAATCAAATTTTCTAAGTTTTTCTTTATTATTCAAAATAAAACATTTGCAACCAAAAAACTTTGAAATACCCAATATTTGGAATTTTGTTATGCCAAAGTTCATAAGGAGTTTTACCACAAGAAGGTCTAATTAAAACTCTATTTAATACACAACAAGCGGTGTTAACGGCTTCCGCCCAAAAGTATGTAGGTAAACCATACTCATGCAACATTGATCTAGCAAATTCTTGCAAAGTACGATTTTTCCTTTCAACTACACCGTTTTGTTGAGGAGTTCTTGGAGAGGAGAAATTATGAGAAAAACCATTTTCTTCACAAAAAGTTTCAAAAGCATTGCTATTAAATTCTCCTCCATGATCACTCCTAATTTTAGAAATCAAAAAACCTTTTTCATTTTTGAACTCTTTTTGCAAAACTAGAAAAGATTTTCAAAGCATCATCCTTATGTTTTAGCATCAAAACCCAAGTAAATCTTGAAAAATCATCAACTATCACAAAGACATAATAGTTTCCTCCAAAACTAGCAATTCTAGAAGGGCCAAATAAGTCCATGTGTAATAGTTGAAGGGGTCTAGTTGTAGAGATTACATTTTTAGATTTGAAAGAGGACTTAGTTTGCTTACTCATTTGACAAGCATTACAAACTTTGTCTTTTTCAAAGAATTCTTGGAAATATTTGAAATTAAGTGCATGCTAGCATATCCTAGTCTTCTATGCCATAACCAAGAATCATTATGCAAAGCCGAAAAACATTTATCATTAATAGGACAATCATTCAAATCAATAGTATAAATATTTTCATCTCTATTTCCAACAAATATAACTTTTCTATCACTAGCATTTTCAATGATGCAATTCTTTTTATCAAACACAGCTCTAAAGGCTAACACAATTGACTAATACTAAGTAAATCATGCTTCAAACCATCAATCAAAAGTACATTTTCAATTAAAATAGAAGATTCATTACTTATACTACTTTACCAATTATTTTACCTTTCTTGTTGTCACCAAAGGTTACAAGACCTCCATCCTTTTTGGAGAGAGAGACAAACTTGGATGAGTCTCCCATCATGTGCCTCGAGCAACCACTATCCAAGTACCACTTGTTTTTCTTAGAGGCTTTCAAACAAACTTACAAACACAAATGTTCAAGTTTGATTCTTTGGTACCCACACTTGTTTGGGTCCTAGATGGTTAGCATTGACAAACTTGGGAATCCATTTCATTTTTTCATAGACATTTAAGGCATTGGATTTAGACAAGTAACAAGAATAAGTTGTATGTCCAAATTTGCCATATGAGAAACAAATAACATTATGCAAAGATTTATCTCTTACAACAAATTTATGCACTCTACTTTTCTTGGAGAAATTATTCCTTGGAGCATTGTGAAACTTTGTCCTTTGAGAAAAATTTCTTCTTGGAGAAGTAGTATGAGCATATTTCAATTTAAAACACTTAGGTGTAATATGACCTTCAACACCACAATAATGACATATAGGCACAAAGTTAGATTTAACATGCTTAGACACAACCTTAGGCATATTAAGCTTAGGCATATTATGAGATGCTTTAAAAAAGATAGTTTTAGAACTTGAAGGAGTAGAACATTCATCAATATAGTCTAAACCTCTTTTATCACCAATAGGCTTGCCTACTTCAATTATCTTGTCTAAACTTTGAGTATCTATTGTCAACTTTTTAATAAATTCTTTAATCTTATCAAGTTCTTGCAAAGCACTAAATTCCTTTTCTTTGAGTAATTTAATCAAATTATCTTTTTCACAACTATCATGCTCAAGAAATTTAACTTTGTCAAGCAAGACATTTTTTTTCATCACAATCAAAAGCATGCTTGTCACAAGAGATATTCATTTAATCAATATGCATAGCATCATGCTCGTTCTCTTTTAAGCAAGCAATTTCTTCAAGTAAAGACTTATTTTTACTAGATAAAACATTGTATTTCTTTTTAAGCACAACATACTTAGAACTAAGTTTTCTAAATCATTTTGCATATTTTCAAAAGCTTCGAACAATTCATTATAAGAAAGAGGTTCTAGAGTTACCTCATCATTTTGTTCATCCTCTTTGTCACTATGAGCCATGAAGCAAAAATTGGCCACTTCTTTATTATCACTCCCACTTTTTCTTTCATCGCTATCATCTCAAATAGCTTTCATTGCTTTCTTCTTGGATTTATTGGATGATTTGAGAAAAGAACAATCAGTTCTAATATGACCTGGCTTCTTGCATTCATAGTATATTACCTCATCCTTTTTGCTCTTTTCACCTTTTGACTCTTTTTGGTTGGAGAGATGCTTCTTGAATTGCTTCTTTCTCTTGATGAAGTTCTTATACTTACGTGAAAGATAGGCAACATCATCTTCATCAAGGCCATCTTCATCTTGGGAGTCAACTTCTAAAGAGATAGTCTTTAAAGCTATACTCTTTTCTTTCTTTTTCTTCTCATCCTCCATGTTTTTCTTGATCTTTATCTCATGCGTCAACAACGAGCCCATGAGTTCATCAATGGAGAGAGATTTGAGATCCTTTGCCTCTTGAATGGCGGTGACTTTAGGCTCCCATTGTTTAGGCAAAGACCACAATAGCTTCTTTATCTTCTCAAGATTTGAGTACTTTTTCCCAAGTCCTTCTAAAACATTGACAATGTTAGTAAATCTAATAAACATATCGGAAATAGCTTCATTCTCATCAATTTTAAACATTTCATATTGCTGAACTAACATGTCAATCTTTGTTTCTTTTACTTGACTCGTTCCTTCATGAGTAATTTCTAATTTATCCCATATCTCTTTAGCGTTTTGCAAATAGACACTCTATTATACTCAACTTCATTCAAAGCACAAAATAAGCAATTAATAGCTTTGGTATTTAAAGAGCATGTTTTCTTTTCATTTATTGACCATTCTTCTTTAGGTTTTATAGTGCTAATACCATCAACATCTTTTGTTGGAATTTTAAAACCTTCCTCAACAATATCCCATAAATCATAATCAATAGAAAGCAAGAAAAATCCCATTCTATTATTCCAATAACTATTATTAGTACCATTAAAGAAAGGAGGCTTTGTAATAGATTGACTATCGGTAAAAGGGATAAAACCTAAAATTGCCATAGCTCAAAAACAATTAAGTTTATCAAGAAATAAATATTTCAAGAAGAGCAACCCGCTCTGATACCAATTATTGGATCGATATGGCTACCCTAGAGGAGTTGAATAGGGTTTAATTAATTTTTTTTTAAATAATCCAATTAAACTAATTAATACACTTTTTATAAATAATAAGAAAAATTCAATTTATGCAACAAATAAGATGAAAAAAATATGATAATTTAATTCTATCAAATTTTAGCAAATAAATAAGAACAAACTAAAACATACAATAAATTGCTTAAATTAAATGCAAAACTAAAAAGGAAGGAGTTAGAGAAGAAGACACGTAATTTTTATAGTGGTTCGGTCAAACTCGACCTACTCCACTCCCCAAGCGCCTCTTGGGAATTTGAATAAAATCTTTCAAACTCTTTCCATGGATTAGAGCCCAACTGTTACACCACCACTCTTTTTACGGGTTCAAAAACAAACCCGATCCTTTCTACGGTTTAGGATCAAACCGTTACAAATGTTGGAATTTTTGAAGAACACAATACAACTCTCACTAGAGTGGATTTACAAGTTTAAGTACTCAACAAGTTTATCATCACAATACAATAACACTCTCTCAAGAATAAGATGAAAAGAAAAATTGGGAACTTAGAGAGAGCAACAATGGAACTTTTGAGTTTTGGAGGATTATGAAATGTAAAATTTGTTAGTTTAAAATTTGGAGAGGAAGATGGTTTATATAGAGATGGAAAAATTTTTAGAAACCACAATTAATTTAGACCATTGGATTTTGGAAAAGAAAAATCAATGGTGGAGATTTTAAACTAAACTAGTCGTTAAATACAAACAAAATATAATATTAAATTCCTTTTCTTTTGAAATTCATTTTCTTTTTAAAATTAATTCAAAAAATAGAAAAACATACCATGTGTCAAAAACTAGCCGTTAGACACAAACATAAAATAATATTAAATTTATTTTCCTTTTAAATTTCTTTTTAATTTCAATTTTTTTTAATTTTAAATCAATCCAAAAATTAAAAGTCCATCATATGTTAATCTCTTAAGATCCACCATTCAACGAATATGCTGCCACATGTCTACATGCAAATGGTCTGGTTATGCCATGTCATCCACCACCGTATTATAGACTTGTTTCGGTCATATCGTCTTCGTTTTAGCTCTGATTTGAGTGATTCAAGAGGTATTGGAATCGTTGCTCCGAGCTCTACACTATGGATATATTAAAACACTAAGATTTTTAGTAATTAAAAATTGAGTTTATTATCATCCAAACATTGATTAATTAATTAATTAAAATTAATTAATTTGAGATTAAGGGCCAAAAAACCAACAGCTCCTTCTAATCTACCATCATTTTTATCATGCTCATCAAATCATTAATTGTTGAATTATTCTAGGGTCCTTTGAATCACCTCTAGATTCATTAATTCATGGGTCTTTTCAATTTTATCTAATCTTTCTCTTTTGTAGTCATTGTCCTCCTCTATTAAGTGCCGGTCCACCACATGTTGCTTAGGCCTATATGCTTTTGAAGTTCCTCCTCAATTTCTTATAGTATTTTTTCCTCTTCAATAAATATCTAAATGTATGACATTTTTATTTCATCTGGAGTTGCAAGTAGTAGACAAATCTCGAGAGCTATCAAGTAAAGTAAGAGTTTGAAGTTATTAGTAAACATTTTTATTATTTTAGTCCATATGAATCAAATCAAGAGTATATTATTACCTCTGGAAATTCGAAAACCTTCCTCCACAGGTTCGTCCACTTTGGTTAGGTATCTGCAACCCAATTTATGATTCGTGGTAAATTTGTATAAACTTTCCTTGCAAAGCATTTTTCTGAAGAATTCAGGGTTGGTATTGTTACATACGCCCAAGCTAGTATTAGGATTACAAATCGTCCCATTGATATTCTCACAACACATTTCGTATTTATGGTTTTACATATGGTATTTACAAGATTGTCAAATGTTATTCTCCCCCATAGATAACTAATTTAAACAACTCCCATCATCCATCATCAGTATGTGACCTATTTCTATATTTATGGAATCCTGATTAGGTAAAAGAAAACTCTCTAAGAAATATAATTGAGTCATTTTCAATTGGTCACTCTCAGGCCCACCTCTTCTAATTTTAAAAACTACATTAATAAACCTTCTAATAATTGTTTTCCCACCTCAAAATGAAGGTCTCCTATATGTCTTACCCTCTTATCACTTTATCTATTTGAGGCAGTGGCCCATAGTTTAGGCATGTTATTAAAGAAAACTCTCTAAGTTCAAATTTGAATACCCTACCTCCGATTAAAAATTTTAAGTGAAAAGAAGATTTAAATTTGCATTGTTTGTGGATTAGGTGCATTATAACTGGGAAGATTGGTTTGTAATGCCAAAATCAGGGAAGTATCTAAAAGAGGTTTGCATAAATCTTTTACATTTGACTTTGCATGTGGGTGATTCAGGGAGGTTCAACACGCTTTGATCTTGCCAGTATATCAAAATTGTTCCAAGATAAATAAGACCGAGAATAAGAATGTCCACTATATTATGAAGCAGTCAAGTCACTTACAGTGTAATTATATATGACACAGTTCACTAAGTTGGTACAATTACAGTTCAACTAAATGGTGCATTATCTCACTACTCTTGCTTAAGGGTGTTCAAAGTTTAGTTCCCCTTCGGTTTGGTAATCAAACTAAACTAAACCAACCTGAATTGTTTGTTTGCACGAAAACAAACCGCAAATATTTACTTTGATTCAATTTGTTTTTTTAACTAATATAAATGGTTCGTCTCAATTCGGTTTTCATATATACACACACAATTTACTTTGGTTTTCAAATCCAAAGGAGTGCCTTAGTGAGCAACTACTAGAAAGATTTGGGCAGGAAACTTCCTTGATTTTGGCGTTACAAACCAGTCTATCCAACTATTATTGCACATAATCCACATACAATGCAAATCTAAATCTTCTTCTCACTTAAACTTTCTAATGGGGGGTAGGATATTCAAATTCGGATTTAGAGAGCTTGCTTTAACTAAACTATGGGCCACTGCCACAAATAGATAGAGAGAAGGTCGGGGACATGACATATAAGAGACCTGTATTTTAAGGAGAGAAAATAATCATTATATGATTCATTAATGTAGGTTTCAAAATTAGCAGAGGTAGACCTAAGGGTGACCAATTGAGAATGATTCAATCATACTTCTTAGAGATTTTTCTTTTACTAAATCAGAATTCCATGAATGTAGAAATAGACCACATATTGATGGTGGATGATAAGGAATTGTTTAACAGTTATCCGTGGGGGAGATTGGCATTTGACCTTCTTGTAAATGTCATGCATAAGGCCATAAATACAAATGCATTACGAGAATATCGATGGGAGGGTTTGTATTTCCCTAGTTATACCAAACCTGAGTTCTTCACAAAACTACTTTCCTACTTTGCAATGAAAGTTGATACAAATTTACCACGAAACATAAATTGGGTTGCAGATACCCAACCAAAGTGGAAGGATCTGTGGAGGAAGGTTTTCGAATTACTAGAGGTAATAGTATATTCATGATTTGATCCATATCAACTAAAATAACAAAATGTTTACTAACAACTTCGAACTCTTACTTAACTTGATAGCTCGAGATTTTTCCACTAATTACGACTCTAGATGAAATAAAAATGTTTTAGACATTTATTGAAGAAAAAAAATATTACAAGAAATTAAGGAGAATGTTCAAAAGTATAGACCTAAGCAGCATGTCGTTGACCTGACACTTAATGGAGGACAATCGACAATGAACAATGACTATATATGAGAAATGTTAGATAAAGAAAAGACTCGGGAATTAATAAATGAGCGAATGGAAGAGAAGCCTAGAGGTGATTCAAATAACCCAAGAACAACTCAACTAGGGAATTGGTGATTTATTGAGCACAAAAGAATGATGGTGGACGAGAAGAAGCAAACCAAACTTGATCAATATCATGCATCAACAAGTGGGAATTATATGGTAAGTAGAGTCATCAATCACAATATTTTTATTGAATTTATTTATAAATTTGAAAATACATTAATTTCAAACAAAAGGCATCTATGTTCACCAAGGAAATGGATGACATTAAAAAGGAGTAAGAAAAAGAAACTGAAATGAGCAAGAGATTGACGAAACTTATAATGCTCGAAAAATAAATGCAAGAAGGCATGATGAAAGTGAAGGAAACGAGGAACAAGCAACAAAACAACAATTCAAGGTGACAAAGATAATGATCAAACACACAGAGAAGACTGAAGGAACGAAAACGGATAAACCTAAAACAAAAGAGGGAGCAAACAACAATGCCCGATACTAAAACACAAATGCATTGAATTTTATACCTTAAAATCTACCAACCCACAACCGCTAGTGAGTTTATAAGATGTCATAGGAGATCGAAGCTGCAGAAGGGAATAGACAATGTCATCCATTCAATAAACAAACAACAAATATACCAAAGATTGATAAAAAGAAAAAGGAAAAAGGAAAAGTATATTGCAAAGGTATGATATTGAACCAAAATGCTATTGATTCATTTCTTCAGAGTATGTTTGGCATAAGGAGTTGTGAAGTAGAAGTTGGGAACTCATTTCTTGTTTGGCCCAAGGAGTTGGTGGGTCTCGCTACTAAAAAAAATAAATATTATATCTTATCAGCTCCTTACACTGTAGTCTCCAAGAGTTCACAACTCTCTAGACTTTATAACTTCTTACTCTATTCCACTCCTTACTTCAAAAGTCCCATTATAGTTTAACTTGTTTACTGTCATAGGAGAAAATTTCTAATACTGTGGTAGCATGGAAAATTTTCTATACTATCTCCATTAATTGCTTGCCACAAAAGTAGTATTTATGAATTATGTGGGGTCCAAGAAATAAAGGAATAATAAATTAATAAATCATTTAATGATGTGTCAAATAATAAATGTGAGTAGTATGTACTATGCTAGGACTAGATTTATTTTTCCATTGTTATAGTGCTCGTATTAGGGTTATCTCACTATTGTAAATATCTTTGTTGCATCGTCCTTTATTGTCTTTTTACCTTCTCCTACTGAGGTTACTCTTGTACATTTGTGTATGTGGATATGTGTGCCTATCTTCAGTGATGGAATAGAATATTCATATTCTCTCAAACCTAAGAGTTTTACATGGTATCGAAGCAGGTACTCGTGTGCTTAAAATCATGCAATGTTATTTCCTCCCAAATTAATATTGATTTCCACGTGTTAGATCTTTGATAACGGGTAGAAATGCACGTTATTACAGCGCAAATAAGTAAAACAATGAGGAAATGCGACGATAAACATATATAAAGTCATGTCCAAAAGCGTTAAACTGAGAATATTGTGATCGCATGCGTCCATCGCATAACCGCTATTAATTTACTTATTTTGTGCAGGAAAAATGCGTTGGCGCAGATTAAATTGCAATCCAAGGAATTAGACGTCCGCGCGCATGGAAAGATGAAGACCGCAAAGTCATGCGATCGTATGCGCTCGCGAAAATTCGCTCAAGAAGGTCGCCGCATAAAGACGGCGCATCAAGGTGAAAGCATAATAAATCATGATGGGATAGAAAATTGATGACGGTCGAATCTGAATTTAGTTGACAAGTCGTTAGCGACACACTGTAGCAAGTACATTCAACTTTTCGTTGACCATTAATCAGCGCATCAGACAGAAGATTTAATGACCTCCCATCATTGCAATCATTAGAAAGAAAAGCTTCTTCACTTTGAGCTCTATAAATACCAAAGGCCACCATCGATAAAGAAGTTCGCCATATAGAGAAGTTAGATCACATACAACTAGATAGGCGTTAGTCTGTAATTATATATATACTTAGAAGGCGGAGGCGAACAAAGAGAAGAAGACGCCGAGAAGACATTCCTGGATAGCTCGGAAGATTGTTGGGAAGCGCTACAAAAGGAGAGAGGGCCAACACTTGTGGAAGCAAGGACATTCATCTGAGCAGAGTTGGAAAGAAAAGACAGTGTAAAAGGCCACGGGAAGCAAGACATTGCTACGGGGCTTCTTATCTCTGCATTCTATTGTTATTCTGTATTCTGCATTTGATCTATAGACAATGGAAATCTCAATTCAACCCGTGCTCAATCTCTCTATATCTTGCATGAGTAGCTAAATTTCCGAATGGGTTGAGAAGTACTTAGCTAGCATGACCTGAGATCTTCACTTTGTACGATCATCTTGCCTTATGTATGTGTCATTCATCTTTTAGAGATACTTGGGAGGGTGGTCTAAAGATAGAATCTAGGCTTGGGAAAGTCATATTAGAATCTAGGCTCGGGAGAGTCAGATTAGAACCGCATAAGTAAGAGATAGACACTTAGGAATAAGTTTTGTTTGCTATTAAAGCATCACATGCACCCTAGAGATAAGATATGATAGTATGCGATCACCTTGTGTATGTGTGCACCATTCATCATCACATAGACAAGAATAGAGGCTTAGGAATAAGTCCTATCGACATTATCTTATACATCGCATGCGTACTAGAAATAGGAATTATGGCATTTGCATTGGAAGATGATTTGCTATTATGTGTGTGTAACATGATTGCATAACTTGAACGCAATCTTAGGAAGTGTTAGCTAAATCCCTTCTCAACTCGTTCACCACATACTCATTGTATTTCTCGTTGTCATCAACTATTTACTCGAATCCATCGCATAGGATTTATACTTAGACAAAACACCAACCAAACTTATTTGTTTTTGCCACCACAAGGGAATCAATTTTACTGACGCATAGTAACTCAATAGTCCCTTTGTTCGACCCTGGACTTACCAAGAAACCTAGTGAGATTTATACTTGGGTTTTACTAGGAAAACTTGCATGAGCAATGCATAACTCGTCACCACAATTGCCATTATTTCATCACATTCACAACGCACCAAGTTTTTGGTGTCATTGTCGTGGACTATGGCAGTACATATTGCACTAACAGTAACTTTTTGATTTCCTTTGCAGCTTTCTGTTGGGGTTGATGCCCTAAAGTCTCATGTCATGTAGTTTGTAAATAGTACATACGAATACCTGTGATTGTTAATATATGATATTTACTTCACATCTTGTTGTTTTGCTCATTTACTTGTTTTAGTTGCTTTACTACAAACCAATAAACATCAAATCCCTGGTTATCTGTATGTGATTCAAGCATGTATGTGGTGACATACAAGTGGATCATGTCTTGAGTGATAACCAAAATGGTCTGTAGTATATGGATAAAAGAGGAAAACTTTATTCTGGTAACGCTACGGACGCGGCCCGCATTGTGGAATGGTCACAAGTGTTGTGCTTGCCACAGATGATCTGATCCTGATCATTCATGTTGGGGACATGCGAGCGAGGGTGTCCTATACAAAGAGTTTGTATAAGACCTAACAACGAAGTGTTAATGTCTCGTTATATAACACCGTTCATGACAGAGACTTCATTTCATTAGGATGACCATAGGTAACATGACCTCAATCATGAGTGAGTTGGGAACTCCTGTCATTGAGGGTGGTCCTTTGATTTGTATGGGTGCGAGTGGCCAAGTCGCCGATTTAAACCTACCATTTTGGGGATTTTGGGAGCTGGGTTGAATTTCTACACTGTTTTAAGTGTTAATACTTTTATGGATGTGCCGGATTAATGGATGTTTTCGAGATGTATTGCCTCGATTTGTTTAAATTCGTTTTACATTTGCGGTTGTATGTAAAGGCCCCTACGTTTTTTTGGGCATATATAATCGTCATCGAGTCTGTATTCAAAGTGTTTGAGTCTTAAGTCGTTCATCGAAGTTCTGGGCAAAGGTTGCGGCTCTTCGTGGAAGGAGACGATCAAGGGTTGATCGCATCGTGCAGAAGAGGTTATACGCAATCGTTGTCCATTACATCATGAAGATGAAGGCGTAAGCGATCGTGGTTGAACGCATCGGTTGAACGATGGCGAATATAATCAAGCGTTTGTCGTATCAGGAAGACGATCGGGCACGCAATCGTTGAGCATCATTTAAAGTGTGCCTAAGCTAGACGATCGTTTAGGTCAGCAAGCTTAATCGCTTAGTAACTGACTAAACGATCACTTAGGAATGCAAGGTAAATCGTTTACCAAGATGCACGCTAAGTTAAACGATTAGGCGTTCGCGTATCGTTTAAGCGCACTAGACGATCGTTTAGGTCAGCAAGCTTCATCGCTTAGTAACTGACTAAATGATTGCTTAGTAACTCAAGGTAAATCGTTTACCTATCATCACGTTATACGATCGCATGGACGATCAGGCTTCGCAGCCTCATCGTCGTCTACGCGATCGTTTGCTAAAGTTCCTTCGTCTAGTGTGCGCTAAACGATCGTCTTCCTATTAAAGATTACTACACGATGGAGACCTCCTAGCGGTTCAAGACCCGATTCGCTTGTGAACCGGTTTGCTTGATGATAAATGTAATAGATAGGTTTATTCATTCTGGTGCATTTCAGTTTAAAGGCTCATCCCGATCCATTAATCTATTTGGTTAATACATACGATGTATGTCTTATGTAATGCCCGGATCCTTACACATTATGATCCGACCGCTACGACATGCATACTTAGACTTTTCTATCATGAGATGAGTTTTGGTTGAAATTTCAAAGAACATATCTAAATTTTATTAATTAGATAGAAAAAAACTATATAAAAATTTATTTATCAAAACACCAGGATCCATAAAACATTAGCGTGGTGGTACAAAATGCATGTGCCTATAATAGTGAGTTTGATGGTTGGGCATTTGAGCGACGTCCAACTCTGCCATCTACGCTGTGTCCTTACCTACAAAGTTTGTAAAAATATAAGATGAGTATATAATATACCCAGTAAGTAGTTCTCACGTAGGGTAGTGACCAAATGCACAATCACAAGCAACATGTCATGAAAACATATGATTGGGACCGAAAACGTATAATAACATGTGGTGGTCGGTTATGCTTCCAACATAAATCTCTCCGCCCTGATAGGAAGATGAGGACCTAAGCGAAAACTAACCCATCTGATGATTAGCGGGTCATGCAGTCAGTAGGGCCAGAGTCGCATCCAACATCAACCATTAGCATAAACGTTATGCTTCCAACATAAATCTCTCCGCCCTGATAGGAAGATGAAAACCTAAGCGAAAACTAACCCATCTGATGATTAGCGGGTCATGCAGTCAATAGGGCCAGAGTCGCATCCAACATCAACCATTAGCATAAACTTATGCTTCCAACATAAATCTCTCCGCCCTGATAGGAAGATGAGGACCTAAGCGGAAACTAACCCATCTGATGATTAGCAGGTCATGCAGTCAGTAGGGTCAGAGTCGCATCCAACATCAACCATTAGCATAACCATAAGATTAGACTGGAAGCATAACTTACACCTAATTAAAACTTGATTTTAACATAATCGTGAACAAACATAATGCATGGGGTCCCTTGTAGAGAAACGTGTTCTAAACATGTAATGCAATATAACAATGAACATAATCATGCAACATAATGAAGGTACACTACCATAGAACACTTAAAGAAAGGGTGAGATAAACTACTTACCTTGACTGTGATCTAATTATTCCTTATTATTCTTTATGATTTTATCAGCAGAGTTTTCCCTTTTTAAATCCAAAAGAAGAAATTTGGGCAGCACTTTACCCGAGCTTTTCTCTTTTAATCTCACAGAACTTCCTCACTCACACTTACTTTTTCACACGATTCTTTGTTACTGAGATTTGTTTGAGAATGGGTTAAATCTTTGGCAAAGGGTCCTATTTATAGTAGTTTTCAGCTCTTCTCAGTGTGACAAATCATCGTACAGGTGGCTTCTTTAAAATTACTTATGGTTTATGGGTTTCTCTCAATAAGATACCTAATGTTAGCTAACGTTTGCCCTTACGTCATCATTCTTTGTTTGTATTCAATTTTAGGGTTTTTCCATGTATAATCTATAAGATCGTGGCCAAATTCAATGCATAATTCGCGCTTCTGTCCAAATCTCGCTCACTCTGCTCTTAAAATCTCGCTCTCTCCCCTTTTCTCGCTAGGAATTTACTCTGTCCAGCTTTCTTGCTGGAAATCCCGCTCTCTCCACTCTCGCTCTTAAATTTTCTCTTCCGTCTCGCTCTCTCCAGTTTTCTTGCTCTCACTCCCGTTCCCGCTCGCGCTCGCGCTCTTACTCCCGCTCGCGCTCTCGCTCTCGCTCTTTCCTACTGTCTCGCTAAGAATAGCTCTCTTTACTCTCGCTCTCTCCAACTTCCTTGCTACAATTCTCGCTCTCTCCAATTTTCCTTCAATCTCGTTCTCTCCAGGGATCTCGCTCTCTCTACTCTCGCCAGCCTCAATCTCGCTAGCATCACTCGCTGGGTTTCTCGCTCTCCGATTCTTTCTTCGATCGGGCAGCTCTCTTCTCAGAATCTCGTTTTCTCCAGTTTTCTCGCTGGTGTGGCTCTCGCCTTCTCCCACTTTCTCGCTCCCTTATTCATTATCTTTTGGATAATGAATAAATTTCCAATTTCAAATTTATTTATTTTTTATTTTATTTTTTATTTTTATTTTTTTCTAAATTTCCACCCCTTTAAATAAAATTTCGTCCTGCTTATTATTTGATATTTAATTTCCTGTATGCGTACAAATCTGGGTCATTACATCTTATATGTCATATGCTATGCACATATAGTAAATCCCACCTTAGGTTATGCATTGATCGTGCATCATCTCTTTATTGTAATTGTTATAATTTAGAGAAGCATGATTTAATTATGTAAGAGTATGCTCATGCATCATATAATATAAGAGTTATATTTATGTATGCATAAAAAGCATAGATATGCATCATCTTTATATTATAATTGTTATAGTATAAGGGTGAATGATAGCATGTTCCCTTGGTTATTATGCGTTTTATAAAAGTTATATAGTAATGACCGGACATTGCATGAAGTATGACATATAGGTTATTTTTAAATGTTATAAACGCCTAGTTGTGTGCAATGATTTTAGTTGTTTCTTTTTAAAAGTTAAAGAGAAATTAGAACTAAAAGAAATAAGATAGACATGCATAGTAACTTAGGTTTAATTCATGGTTTTAAAGTGTTTAAAACTTGGATCACATAGACCTAAGATCACGGTTCTAATATGATTAGCAATCCTAAGACTTTAATCTTTTGATCAGTTTAATAAGATTAAGTTGGCTAATAAAAGGTTCAAGTGTAGCAAATCTATCTATAAGGGACCTTTCGTCTAAGGCGGGTTCTGTCTAGGCTGGGGTATTTAAGTTGACGGAAACGTAACACCCCTACCTGAAAACTTACCTGAAAAGGTGAATTAGATAGATTTGATGCATGCATGCAAGTTAAGGATAGTCCATTAAAGTGTTTAAATGTGACTACTTTAACTTGTTTATATTTCATAAACAAACATTGTTTATGAGCGAACTTTAAAAAGACCACTTAGACTAAAACCAGTAGCCGGATTGTCTAGATTAATGAACCCCTAGGTAGAACATTCAATGGGAGGTACTTGGGGCATGAGATGCTTCACTTAAACCTTTCATTTTTCTCTTTAAGTCCACACCGTGAGATCTATCCTCGGCCTCGTGGCACTTTTGACGTGTCCCCCCAATGGATGGTATTTGGGTAGGTCAATATCAAGGTGGATGGAGAGAATGTTCATAGTAAGTGGGAGTAGGAAGTGCGACAGTATATCCCTCGGTCTCCCTCGTTAGGTTGAATAAAGTTACTGAGCATCGCCTCGAGGCACCCTAGGAGTGTCCCCCTAAAGGATGGCAGTTTTGTGCGTTTCTTTATTTGACCTCCTGTAAGAGGATAAGGTAACTTAGTCTTTTGTCCTAATCTATCTTTTCCCTACGGTAAGTGCATTAGGGCGGGATGGCACCAAAAACGAGAGGTTACACTTACACGAAATAGTTAAACATTAACCCTTCTAGATCGAAAAATGGTGGTTGTTAGGTTCAGTTTCTAGAGTTGGTTCTGCCTAATGGTTGAGAATGTCTCATCCCAGTGAAGGGGCAATTGATAACCTCACCGGTGGCGTTTGTCCTGACTCACTGGGGCATCATTGCAAAATAGAAGTCTATTTCTTAGGGTACTTGAAACTGTTTTGCAAAAACATATTGGTTTAAAAGTGGTTTAGAAAAATCTAATCAAGATTCGTTCGTATTTTCAGCAATTTTTTCCAAATGGCAACAGCCACATTATCGTTGTTAAGCGCCAAAAAATTAACTGGCAACAATTTTTCAACATGGAAACATATGATCACGACGATCTTAATCATCAAGGATCTCATGTTCGCTCTCACGGAGGTTTGTCCTCCTATTCCAGCTCCAAATGCCGCTCGAAATGTTCGGGAGGCATACGAGCGATGGATAAGGGCGAATGAGAAGGCCCGAGCCTATATCTTGGCAAGTCTTTCTGATATCTTGGCCAAGAAGCATGAGTCTATGGTCTCAGCTCGTGAGATCATGGAGTCCCTGCGGGGGATGTTTGGTCAACCGTCTGAACAGATTATGCATGACGCTCTAAAATATATATTCAACTCTAAAATGTAAGAAGGCACCTCTGTTCGTGAACATGTGCTAAACATGATGGTCCACTTCAATGTGGCGGAGTTGAATGGGTCTACCATCGATGAGGGCAGCCAGGTTAACATAATCCTGCATTCTTTGCCGGAGAGCTTCCTGCACTTTGTTAGTAATGTGATTCTTAACAAAGTGAAATATAACCTTACAAAGTGAAATACTACAGACCATTTTGGTTATCACTCAAAACATGATCCACTTGTATGTCATCACATACATGCTTGAGTCATATACAGATAACCAGGGATTTTATGTTTATTGGTTTGTGGTAAAGCAAATAAAACAATCAACTGAGCAAAATACAATATGTGAAGTAAATATCATATATTAACAACACAAGCGTTCATACATACTGTTTACAAACTACAGGACATCAACCCCAACAAGGACCGCCTATAAAACACCTATAGGCATGTCCCCGTATACACTGGTGTTTGGAAAGGCATGCCACTTAGCGCTAGAATTGGAGCACAAAGCACTGTGAGCAGTGAAGAAGCTCAATTTTGATTTAAAGACTGCAAGGGAGGCAAGAAAACTTCAGTTGCTCGAGCTAGACGAATGGAGAATTCAAACATACGAAAATGCCAAGATCTACAAGGAACGCACAAAACGCTGGAATGACAAACGACTATACCAAAAGAATCTTCAAGTTGGACAGAAGGTCTTGTTATACAATTCTCGGCTACGACTTTTTCCCAGTAAATTAAAGTCACGCTGGTCCGGACCCTTTATAATCAAAGAAGTATTCCCGCACGGTGCGATCGAATTGACTAATGAAGAAGGACTCGTGCATTCAAGGTCAATGGACCAAGAGTCAAGATGTATCACCGAGGCGACTTTCATCGCGAAAATACCTCCGTGGACTTGAGGAATCCTGACTGAAGAAGAAATGAGTGGTCCCTGCGTTGTTATGCGACATAAACTCATCAGGGACGCAATTTTTTTGAAGTATCCTTTTGATATATTTCTTTCTTGAACTTACTTTATTTTTTTTTTGTACAAACACTACTATTTAGAATTTTCAACTCTGTCTTTCATATTTTTTACCCTCTTGATCTTTTAGCAATGATCGAAGTAAACAATCGCGGTGGAGCTACACGATAACCGAAAAATGTGACCAGTTCGTTCAGACCATCGTAATCGAGGAATCAACCCGCCGCAAAGAAGGATGCGATCACAGATGATGTGGGCAACAGAGAAAATTTGGGGGTTGTCCCTCTTTGACTCTCTTATTCCAAATTTTGCACTCTCGCATCTCAATTTAATATTGCAAGTTTTATCATCGCATCCTCTTCAATTTGGTGCAGTCAGTGAATTTAGATTACTTTATTCAGTCACCGCATATTTTTTTCCATACCAATTATGATTTCAATGATGAAACGCATACCTTTATTTCTCATTGCATGTGCTAGAATTAACTTAATTTAAGGACGGTCAATTCATGAAATATTTCTAGAAGTTAGTGGTCCACCAACTTTCTTTCAAAATGATCCTTACTAAACTTCCTAAGTACATCGCATGAATCATTTCAGTCTATCAGCAATGAGGACATTGTTGGGTTTAAATTTGGGGGTGCCAATATTTATTTTCAACCTTGCTACTTTTAGACATTTCAACTTTAAAAAATAATAATTATATATATATATATATATATATATATATATATATATATATATATATATCACAATGTTTAGATCGGATTTTACTCGTAGTTGGATGTCCGCATGACACCCGTAGGGGCAAGCCAAAACAAAGGTAGGAATTGTGATCAACACATAAATCAAGTAATCGCAACTCCGCTGCCAAACGGGCATGAGTTTAGACTGAGAAAGAGCGTCTTACTCATAGTTGGATGCTCGCATGACACCCGTGGGGGCAAGCCAAAATGAAGGCAAAGCACTTGGATCAGTGCAAAGTCACAAAAAGAATATCTAAACCGTGCAAGGATAAAAATCATTTGGAAACACCCCGATTGGAAAAAGTTTTGAAATAAATCATGCGATGTCTTGGAAACAAGTAAAGTTTTTTTTAAGGTTAAACTTGTGGTCCCTAAGTAGTAGAAATATTTCAAGAAGAGACCAGGATAGAAATTAAGAAAATTTTGGTTCATAAAATTTGAATAAGGCACCTCGAGAAATCTAGGTAAGGAAAAGGCAGCTGACTCACTAAAGAAAATCTTTAGTTTATGCTTGAGGACAAGCATTGTTTAAAATTTGGGGGTGTGATAACGGGCAGAAATGCATGTTATTACAACGCAAATAAGTAAAACAATGAGGGAATACGATGGTAAAAATACATAAAGTCATGTCCAAAAGCGTTAAACTGAGAATATTGTGATCGCATGTGCCCATCGCATAACCGCTGCTAATTTACTTATTTTGTGCAGGAAAAATGTGTTGGCATAGATTAAATTGCGATCCAAGGAATTAGGTGTCCACACGCATAGAAAGATGGCGACCGCAAAGTCATGCGATCGTATGCGCTCATGAAAATTCGCTCAAGAAGGTGGCCGCATAAAGACGGTGCATCAAGGTGAAAGCATAATAAATCATGATGAGACAGAAAGCTGATGACGGTCGAGTCCGAATTTAGTTGACAAGTCGTTATCAACACACTGTAGCAGGTTCATTCAACTTTTCAGTGACCATTAATCGACACATTAGACAGAAGATTTAATGACCTCCCATCATTGCAAACATTGAAAGAAAAGCTTCTTCACCTTGAGCTCTATAAATACCGAAGGCCACCATCGATAAAGAAGTTCGCCATATAGAGAAGTTAGATCACATACAAATAGATAGTCGTTAGTCTGTAATTATATATATATTTAGAAGGTGAAGGCGAGCGAAGAGAAGAAGATGCCGAAAGGACATTCCTGGACAGCTCGAAAGACTGCCAGAAAGCGCTACAAAAGGAGAAAGGGCCAACACTTGTGAAAGCAAGATCATTCATCTGAGTAGAGTTGGAAAGAAAAGACAGTGTAAAAGGCCACGGGAAGCAAGATATTGCTACCGGGCTTCTTATCTCTGCATTTTATTGTTATTCTGTATTCTGCATTCTATAGATAATGGAAATCTCAATTAAACCCATGCTCAATCTCTCTATATCTCACATTAGTAGCTAAATTTCCGAATAGGTTGAAAAGTACTTAGCTAGCATGATCTGAGATCTTCACTTTATGCGATCATCTTGTCTTATGTATGCGTCATTCATCCTTTAGAGATGCTCGAGAGGGTGGTCTGAAGATAGAATCTAGGCTTGGGAAAGTTAGATTAGAATCTAGGCTCGGGAGAGTCAGATTAGAACCGCAGAAGTAAGAGATAGAAACTTAGGAATAAGTTCTGTTTGCTATTAATGCATCACATGCACCCTAGAGATAGAATATGATAGTATGCGGTCACCTTGTGTTCGTGTGCATCATTCATCATCGCATAGACAAGAATAGAGGCTTAGGAATAAGTTCTATCGACATTATCGTATACATCGCATGCGTCCTAGAAATAGGAATTATGGCATTTTGCATTGGAAGATGATTTGTTGTTGTGTGTGTGTAGCATGATCGCATAACTTGAACGTAATCTTACAAAGTGTTAGCTAAATCCATTCTGAACCCGTTCACCGCATACTCATTGTACTTCTTGTTGTCATCAACTTCTTACTCGAATCCGTCGCTTAGGATTTATACTTAAACAAAACACCAACCAAACTTATTTGTTTTTGCCACCGTAAAGAATCAATTTTACTAACGCATAATAACTCAGTAATCCCTGTGTTTGACCTTGGACTTACCAAGAAACCTAGTGAGATTTATACTTGGGTTTTACTAGGAAAACTTGCATGTGCAACGCATAACTCGTCACCGCAATTACCATTATTTCATCACATTCACAATGCATCAGTCTTCTACATATTTCAAAGCCCCAAGTGATGAGGTTATATCAAATTTCCCATTCACTCAAAGCTTCTTCATTATTGGATTCGAAAACGAGTAATGGTCTTCCCAATTCTCTTCGTAAAGATCTACCTCATTGCACTCATCATATATCCTCTTTTGTTTCCTATAGTCATTTGTCATCTTCGACATGTTCTATAATTTGACCCTTAGAGTTTGTATCCATCCTTTAAATTGTTCGTGAAGCTTTGTCTCATCCTTGTTGGTGTGCTGCAATGATGGAGGAGATGACTTCTTTTTTTATATATGTATGGATAAAAACAACTTTTATTGAGAAAAAATAGAAAAAAAAAATACAATAGCCCACAAAAGAAAGGAACACTCTCTACAAGAAAGGGACCCAGCTATTCAAAATATCACCTATAGAAGTTATAAAAATCCTTCGATACTGAAGCCCACAAATAACATAAAACAAACGAGAGACCAACCCTCACTATGGTCCCTCTTCATCCCTTTAAAAACACTACTATTACGCTCTCCCCACAGAACCCACAAAATAGCACACACCTCAGTGCATCAAAGAAAGTGACCATTCTCTCTCTATAAGGTGAGTTGAGAAGAAACTTCTCAATCAAAGCGCACACCTTTCTATGCCAAGCAACCACAAAATCGAGCAACTGATAGAATGAATCCCTAACTCAATTAGCAAAATCATAGAGCCAAAGAATATAGTTCAGGTCTCCCTCCACCTTCCGATAAAGCATATAACAAAAAGGACCAATGAGTGAAGGCAACTTCCTCTTAAGCCGACCCATCATGTTAGCATGGCCAATAGGAGGAGATGACTGCCTTAGATGAAAATTGTACTTTGGATTTAGTTTTTCTCCCTATAGGAAAGAAGTCTACCGATTGTAAATAGGTGTTTGCAATTAAAGTCAATCCTGATGGATCTTGTGCTTGGTTAAAAGTGTGTCTTGTTGCTAAAGGTGATGCACAAACTTATGGCATTGATTATGCTAATACTTTTTCTATAGTGGCTAAAAAATGGCCTCTATTATATTGTTCGTTGTGTTAACTTCAATCAACCACTGGCCTTTGTATCAGCTTGGTGCTAAAAATGTATTTCTTCATAGTGATTTAAAAAGAGGTATATACAAATCAACCACCAAAGTTTGTTGTTCATGGGGAGAATGGAAAGGTACGCAACCTTCGTAAATATTTGTATGGATTAAACTAGAGTCCACAAGCTTGATTTGGGAAATTTAGTCAAGTGATTGAAAATTTTGGAATGAGTAAGAGCACATCAGATCACTTTGTCTTTTTTAAAAGATCAAATAGTGGTGTTATCATGCTAGTGGGATATGTTGATGATATTGTGATTATGATTGATGATGCATTAGTATTAGTTCCTAAAGACCTTTCTTCATAGTTAATTCCATATGAGAGATTAGGGTATGTTGAAATACTACTTAGGAATTACAGTAATTGAAGGAAATCAAACATGAGGATTTCCATGAGTAGCGGAAGGATTATTCCAAATTTCATTCGAAATTGAACATAAACAATTACAGTACAAGAACGGAAACTCACTGGTCATGCACAATAAGAAATTACAACATGCTTTAAGAGAGTATCAATGGATAGAGTATGTGTACCTTTGAATAACCATTATTCAAAAACACTTGATCAGTCTCCAAGTGTCCAAGAATAGTAATGCTCGAACACAACGATCAGTACAACAGCACGATCAACAGCATACACCACACGAACAACACGAACAGCCAAAAGCTCTTAGAACAAAATCGAGTTGAGTGAGGACACTACCACAAAGGTTACCTTGGTATTCTCGATGTGGGAATCCAAGAGTTTTGGGCTCTCTATGAACTTGGCTTGAGGAAGAGACTAGAGGATAATAATCGTGTAAACGATCGAGCAAGTGGGAGATAGGAAGTTGTCTATCGTATAGACGAATGCTTGATCGTGTAGAAGATGGCAACCTATCGTATAGACAAAGCCACACGATCGTTAAGCTACGATCAGCTGAATGAACTATCATATAGTTAAAGTCCACGATCGTTTAGTTTCTCTATGAGCTATCGCTTAGTAAAACACTTTCACTTGATAGCTTTTCCGTTAGAAAATTTCCGAATCAAGTAACTACCAATTTTAGGAAAACATTTTCCCTTTTATCTCACGATTACCATAAAACCACCAATAACCTCCAACTCAATTGGTTATTAGAGAAAAAGAGATAATTATCAAATAATTAATATTATTATAAATAAATATGATAACCAACTTACCATATTGTATTTATAACCTATAGTTTTAATATTTCATCTCATGAAACATACAAACCATAGTTCCTTTTCTATTTTCTGATACTTAATATAAATCATATTTACATTAATCCTCCACTTGATGTATCTCATACATCACACCAATTATATCTTATATAATTGAATTTCCTCTTGTCAATTTGAACATTTCAAATCAACCCCAAGAACTTATTCTCAACTTGAATCCATTATACTACCAAAGGGACCTTATGGACATATAGCTTGAAGCTCAAACGGTAAGTGAATAACTGATTAAACTTTTTAGTCACGAGATTCACCATCTGTTAACTGTCGGGTACTCCACTCAAGACCGACAGCTGCACTATCCTCACTACAGATATATTTCTGTGTCCATATCAACCAATCAACAGTGCGATAACCCTTTACAGATCACTCGTAAGTACAGCTGGGCCAATTTATCGTTATGCCCCTGTAGTTACATCTAACTCCTTAAGTATTATTAATTCCTCTAATGAATATAAGTCATAGTCCTACTATGACTGAGTTCTTCTCTTCCAAAGAGAGAATGTGGCCACTATGTTCAAGACCCAGAATCAACCCTTAAAGGAGTGAATTTCATTTTGTGTAGCTGAGTTCCCAGCTCCCCAATCAGACAAATCCTCAAAAAGGTAGGCTTGTTGAGTTGACAATCTGGTCATTCTCACCCATACTAATCAAAGGATCGCCCTCAAAGGCAGAAGTTTCCAAAACACTCAGGATTAAGGTCATGTCATCTATGGTCATTTAGGTGAGATGTAAGTCTCAAGTATCAACGGCGTTATATAAAGAGACTAGTCATCTCGTGGTCTGATCTTATACAAACTCTTTGTATAGGACACCCCTGCTCGCATGTCTCCATATGAAAGGTCAGGATCAGACCATCTATAGTAGTTCACAACACTTGTAAACCTCTACAAAGCGGGTCGTATCCGTAGTGTCACCAGGATAAGGTATCCCTCCTTAATCTGTATACTACAAACCTTTTAGGTTATTACTTAAGGCATGATCTACTTATATACATGCTTAAGTTTACATACAATAACCACGGATCTTTGTTTATTGGATATGAGTAAATGCAAAATAAAATAACTCTTATTTTTTTCATAACAATGTATACAATGTCTAAAAACTACGAAACTCCGGGAGAATTAGGACACCAATCCCAACAATAAGAAGAAGAAACAAAGGAATATCGTTATCATAAAGAAAATATGTATTTGAATTGTTGTTTGGAATAGGAAAGTTAGGGGCTAAGCCATGTAGTACACTAATGATGCCCAACTTACAACTCACCAAAGAAGGAGAATTGGTAAAAAGATCTTGAAAGATATAAGAGGTTATAGAAAAACATAATTATCTTACAGTGACTTGACCAAACATTTCCTATTTATGAGTATTGTAAGTCAGTATATGTCATGTCCAACAGATGACCATTAAGTTGCATTAGAATAGATTCTGTGTTATTTAAAGGCAACTCCAGAGTAGGGGTGTGCAAGAAACCAAAAAAAATGAGGAACCAAGTGTATCGATTCAAACTGACTAGTTTGGTTCGATTATTTTGGAAAAAATAGAATTTTTTATTTAAATATTAAAGGAACCAACACTTTCAATTTAGCTCACGGTTTGAATTTATAGGAAACCAGTAAAACCAAACCAAAGATAGCTATCTATTTAAACATTATTCAAGCCCTGGAATCAGCCCTTAAGGGAGCTATCTATCTACTTACCCTTGCTTCGAGAAATGAGTGAATTTAATCTTGTGTAGCTGAGTTCCCAGCTCCCAAATCAGACGAATCCCCAAAATGGTAGGTTTGAATCGGCGACCTGGCCACTCGCATCCATACAAATCAAAGGACCACCCTCAATGACAGGAGTTCCCAACTCACTTAGGATTGAGGTAATGTTACCTATGATCATCCTAGTGAAGTGAAGTCTCTGTCATGAACAGTATTATATAACGAGACGTTAACACTTCGTGGTCAGGTCTTATACAAACTCTTTGTATAGGACGTCCCCACTCGCATGTCCTCAACACAAATGATCAGGATCAGACCATCTGTGACAAGTCACAACACTTGTGACCATTCCACAAAGCGGGCCGCATCCATAGCGTTACCAGGATAAGGTTTCCCTCCTATATCCATATACTACAGACCATTTTGGTTATCACTCAAGACATGATCCATTTGTATGTCACCACATACATGCTTAAGTTACATATAGATAACTAGGGATTTTATGTTTATTAGTTTGTGGTAAAGCAAATAAAACATACAACTGAGCAAAATCAATATGTGAACTAAATATCATATATTATACAAAACAAGCATTCATACAAACTATAGGACAAGAGACTTTAAGGCATCAACCCCAACAATGAGAAGTGTTGGCATCCTATGAAATGAGTTTGCGTAAGATCTGACCAAGAAATAAGTCACTCTTACTTTATAATGTTGTTTATTTTTTAAGACTAACTATTTCGCTTAGATGGCCTATGTAACTCGATCTTTATCCTGAGCTAACTATGAATTCCTGTTTATTCGGGATTATCCTTAGATTTGCATAGGTGGGGGTTGGCTCAACAGCGCCAGCTCAATAAGCTTCCCATTTCAGGGGTAAGACCGGGTAGATAGCTGAGGACATAAAGTACAATAAGGAATTCACGCCTACCCGATTTAGGGATAGAAGAAATGTTATTCTCAAGTACTGTATCCAAGTCTTGAACAAAGGGCCTCACCTTCTCATTAGCCCGGGTGGGATCCGGTTGAGTGGTTGGATCACAAACCAATTATTCATTAGGGGATCAGGGGAACTTAAGAAATAAGATGTAATATCGGGGGTAAAACATCATATTGACCCAGCCGTTATTACGAACAACCTGTGAAGGGTCGACTTACTAATTAAATCAAGTAGACACAAATATATCTACAGTGAAGAGAGTGCAACTATCGAGCTATAGTGGTGTGACTTGATAGTTAACGAATATTGATTAATTTGGTCTAAAGAGTTTTAGCTAATTAATCTTAAATCGTTGGAGCTCATGATTTGTAAGTCCATAAGGTCCCTCTACTAGCTCGTAAAACATGAACGCCTTGAATTATTAAATTGAGTGAATTTGGAATGATATCAATGTAAATTGTTCAAATTGAATTTCAGTTTGAAAATGTTCAAATTGAAATTAGGGTTTGAATTTGAATAAGTTCTAATTCAAAATTGGGGTTTTATATAATTGTATTTGATATAATTAAACGTTTAATTTGGTGAAATTAAACGAAATTGGAGAGTTTATAATATTTAAATATTGATTTAAATATTAATTACATGAATAGGATTCATCTTTAAAATTAGATGTGTGATTAATTTAATATTTGATATTAAATTGTTTAGTTAATTAAATATGTTTGATTAATTAGAAAGCAAATTAATTTTTCAATTTCAAATTCGATTTAAGAAATTGAATTTTGGTGTTTTAGATTTAATTAATTATGAATTAATTAAATCAAATTTTTTGAAATTGATTAAAATTTGAAATTGAAAAATGAAAAATTGGTTTAAGTAGGAATATCCCACAAAACACACCTAGTAGGAGGTATTCTTCTTACAATCACACACAAATCCCACTGACTTAGCAACTTGGAACTGGCATTTGTGGAGTTCAATAATGCTTGCATGTAAAGGTTGAATATAAGATTTCAAATTTTGTTGAGTCTTGGGATGATTGAGTTACTGAAGAAAGGTTCTCTGCAACTTTCTTCTTCTCTCTTGAAACCCACAGAATTTCCTTCACAAATTCACTTCAATCTGAGTTCCACCACTCAAATTCAAGGCTGAAAATAGTAGAGAATATCTTTTGATAGTTCACTGTTGAATTAGAGATGGAATCACGTGGAAAGCAGCTTAGAATTGGGAGAACTCATCAAAGGTATGTAGTTTAAAAACCCTCTTCTTAAATTTCTGTTTAAACATATTTTTAGAACTCAAATTAAATGTAATTAGAGTGCTTATTGATTCTATTTGCTTCCGTTGCATGCTAGTATATCCTAACAAGTAAGCATATAAACAGTGTTGGTATTAACCTATTTGCCTTAGGGTCTTATACCCACCTTGATCAATTCGATCAAGGAAGGATGTATCATCGTCGAAGATTGTTTGTTTATCTTCTATTCATGAGATCTCCACGATTGGCATCAATGTCACATCATGATTGGTTAGTAATTTCAATTGATGATTTTTAATTAGAATTTTCATACTCCAATCTAAATAGGTTCCTTTCTTCATGAATGCAATTATCTAGATAAAGTTTTTATCAATCCAGCCCTTACTTTCTAAACTAATATTTTGGTCTACAACTAAGAAAGAGTATTGTTACAGAATTTTGGGTAAGTTCAAAAGCGATGTAGATGATATAAGTGATTTTCAATTGCATTGTATTTATTTTTAAGTTTATCGTATTTGTTAGGCGTAGTTTGGAAACTAATTACATTGTATTTGTAGGTCACATAAATATCTCATTAGAAGTATCGTCAAAAACTTTCAAAAAAAATTTGATGACACAAAACTCTCATCAGAATTACAGTGTAATTAATTTTTCTTTAACCCTAAAATGCCCCATTTGGATTTTTAGTTACGCTGCAACTAATTCTGCTATTTGCAGATTTTTAACATAAATACTGATTTTCTCCTAAATTACCTCTCTACACTTTCGAATTTTAAAAATTGAATGTAATCTTTTTTAAAAATCGAATATAATTTTTTTTCAAATATCATGTTTGATCTTATCTTCAATTTCAAATTTTTTTATTTTATCTAATTTTTCAGTTTTCATTTATTTCTTATTGATTTTATTTTTTGTTCTCAAACGACGACAAGTCTAATTTAGAGGCTTGACTTAACCAATCAAATCCATTGGTACATAGATGAAAAACTCAACTTAATCGATCATTGACCAAGAGTTCAAATCCCAAAGTCTCTTATTTCCAAAGTGATTTCTATCGAGCCATTGTGAAAAGGTGTGTCAAGCATATGGAAGTGTTTGGCATTAACCAGTTTGCCTTGGGAGATTCTATTCATGACCACACCATTGTTGGTGGAGGAGCCGATTTCAAAGAGGAAAATGGTGGCAACTTGGTTGGAAAAGAGGTCGGTGCAGTGCTAGAATATGGCCAACCGATAGTTTGTAGATGTTTGTTTTAATTATAATGTAATTACAAATATTTCTTAATAAGTCAATTGTAATTTCATTTATATGGTTAGGGGTAGTTTAAACTTTTACAAATTCGCTTATATTTTATTTTTAATTTATTTTACTATTTTTATGAATGAAAGGTTGATTTGTTATCGTTACAAATGAAAAGTTAAAATTTGCCACCTCTCCACAAACTCACGATTTTACTTCCCTCTCACCTCTTTTCATTTTACTCTCTCCTCAAAACCACTTCTTCCTTTCATCTTTACCATTTCCACAAACCACATATTTGTTTCTTCCATTTTTCCTCTTCGATGTATTTCATTTCCATCCTCTCTCTTTTTATGTTCTTTCAAAGCCCATAGCAGCAGCTACATACCGGTGGTAGAAGCGACAATCAAGTTTCTAGAAGTTTGTTCTTCCCTCCTCTCTGTTGCTTTCTTCTTGCGCGGCCACAAAGCCCTCCATCTTCTCACTGACCGTGATCTTCTTCAACCGCCCCTTCTCCTTGTTTTTTTAAGAAAAAATGGTTAAAACTGAAACTGAACCGAGAGTAAACCGAAGTGAACTGGTTTTGTTTCGAACTGAAATCGACGAGGACTTCGATTTTCTCGATTGACAAATTTCAGGAACCAGAAGGTTTAGTTTAATCTCTGGTTTGATCTGAAAGCGGACCAAATCGAATGGTGCACATTCCTACTTTTGGCATGGTTTAGTATATAAAGATTATGGACATACTAGTATTGAATGCGTTCCATAGGAGTGTAAACGGTTCCATCCGACTCGTTCTTTATAGAAAATTGAAACCAAACTCATTGATCTGTTGATGAAATATTGAAGCCGAAGCCAAACCGGACCTAGCGAAAACCCGCGCCACCCAAATCGTTTAGACCGACGTTCAGTCGGCTCGGTCTCAGTACGTGCGTGAGGATGGCCAACAAAAGACATCAACTCGTCGTGTTCTCCAAAATTCGAAATTAAAACAAAATTCAACCAAACTCCCAGGATTCAACTCGTAACCACGGGTGTAAGGGAACACTTTTCCACCAATTTGACGAACGTAGTTTTTTTTTTTTTTTTTTTTTTTTTTTAACTATCATTGATGTTTTATACCTATTGTATCGGCCGGTTCGATTTTTCATATTTAGGTTTCTTGCCAAATTCGAAGCAGACCGAAAAATTTGGTTATATATATTTTCGAACCCAAGCTGAGAAATGATTTCGATTGATTTAAGCAATTTTTTCGATTTTTCCTTGCACCCTTAGCTTCTCGAACGTCGATGGAGTATGATCAACTTCAAGACATTATGTTTATGTTGGTGGTAATTTGATTTCCTAGAAGAGTAAGATACAAAGTGTGGTGTCATGTTTAAGTGTTGAATTAGAATATAGAGCAATGGCACAATCTGTGTCTAATTTGTTTGCATATATCAACTTCTTGTTGATTTGAGATTTGATATCACAACATGGACAAAATTCTGGTGTGATAATCAAGTAGCATTTCATATCGCATCTAATCCAATATTCTATGAGAGGACTAAACATATTGAAGTCCATTCATGAGAAAGTTCAACAAGATTTGGGTTTAGAATCCATCGAAAATGTGAAGACTAGAGATCAATTAGGAGATATTTTCATGAAAACATAAAATGGAGCACGTGTAGATTATCTATTTAACAAGAAATTGGATATAATTAACATACATGCTTCAACTTGAGGGAGAGTATTAAAGTGCTAATATTAGGGTTATTTCACTATTGTAAATATCTTTATTGTATTGTCCATTATTATCTTTTTACCTTCTCCTACTTAGATTACTCTTGAACACTTGTATATATCTCTTCAGTGAATTGAATAGAATATTCAGATTATCTCAAACTTTCGAGTTTTACATTTGAAAAATAGAAAATTTAATGAAATGATTAAATTTCCGTGTTTTGGCAATCTTCGAAAGGTAACCTAAAATGTAGTTACGTAATACAATTTCCCTAGAAATTAGAACAAAATCCTGAAAGTTACAGGCCTGTTTGCACCAAATGAAAAGGTAGTTTTCTTGGAGAGATGGATATCTAGGCCGTTCTTGTAGCTTATCTTTGAGTATTAAGGCATGAGTGCCTTACCTCCCAAATGAAAATTTTACCTTGAATTTTTCATACCTGATAAATAAAGATATGTACATCCTTAGATATTTTTCCTACGAGAGCCGTATACTTTCATTGTTCACACTATAAATTTGCATTCATAAATTTGCATTCATAAATATTTAAGTACGCATATTAATGTCGGTAAGTCTCACCCTATTTTTAAGAGTACATTGACGTGACACACAATAAGTGAAAAATAGTATAAAAAAATTAAGAATCTATCGAAGAAGTCTCTGGCTTTTGATCAAAATGATGAAGACAAATTTAGAAGCAATGACTTGACTTCGAAGAAATGTTATTTTCTATTTTATGTGAATTATCCCTAAAGCCTCCTTCCTCCTTCCAATGGGCACTTCACTTTATCCCATCTTAAGTTATGTAAACCTCCTTTGCAAAATTCCATCTCTCTTATCTTATTTATATATAGTGACAACTAAATTATACAATTGCTTCTGAGTTCTAACCTTGGAAATTTGATTTCAGTTTTATCCCTCACATTTTAAAAGCCTCAAACTATACCCCCTATCTCTCGTTAAGTATTTTAATGAAAGTTTTAACTTGCTGGTAGAATTGAAACTTTTACAACGATAGTAACCTCTTATATGGTTTAACTTATTATAAAAAATTAAAATTTTATTAGGAACCAACCAGTAAAAACCTAAAACAGAAAGAAGAATCAATTATCATCTCTATGGAGACATTTGGATTGAAGAAATTGAGATACACATTCCCTTGTTTGGTACAAGTTTTGAAGTTTTGGGCATGAAAATAAGTTATTTCCATGTATTCATACCCATGGATGATACCCATAAAAAAGTGTGGATTTTCTTGATACACTCTCTCTTCCCTTTTAATACATAATCTATTCTTTCAATTTATATTATTAAAATTAATTCATATATGAATATTTTAAATTTATAATTAAGAAAATTATATTAAATTTAAAATTATAATATTTGAATTCAACTACTTCATATTCATAAATTAATTAATTAGTTATATAATAAACAACAAAGAACCAATACATTAATGCTATTAATTCATTAATAAATTATATATGTAGTTAATTAATTATCATTATGATTAATATTTTATGAGATTATTTTTTAATAATTATAATTAGTTTATCATTGATTAATTATAATTCACTATTTTTTAATCGTCTTTTAAACTGATTTTGATTGTTTTATTAATTAATACATCCTATCTATATAAATTCATCAAATTGATACATCAAATTATATAATCAAGTAACTTTAATTATAAACTACTCATTTTACAAATATTTATAATTAATAATTTAATTAATATTATTATTAGATAGTTAAATAATTAATTTTTCTCAAAACCTTGAATTGAATTTATTGTTTATCAATTAATCTATCAAAATTTTATAGAGGTATCCATGGTTAATTTTATAAATAAAATACAAAACTAATTTGTTACCATAAAACTTTAATAACATTCTCATATATAAACAAACACATTTATCCTTGATTCCCACGCATTTTTTTAGACATCATTAAAATCTTGAACCAAACGGCCCAAAATTTTACTCTAAAACTTCCAAAAAAAGTAAAAAATATCCAAAGATACTTTGTACAAGAGCCCCCTGCTAGGACATTTCTCGAAGATAAATGAGAAGGGCAAAACCAGCAATCAATCAGGCTACTTAAAATGTCTCCCATTTTTTCTAAAAAAGGAAAAAAAAACATTATGCAACTTTTAGGAATAAAAAAAGGAAACCTGATGACATGTTTGAAAATATATAATTTTCTATGGTTTCGAGTAAAATTTCTGTCTGTTCCTTTTCATTCCGGTTGGGATATATATATATATGATATATATCCCCCAAATGGAATAATAAACACATGTAATTACTGTATGTATTGTTCCAATTTTGCTGATCTCCAGTAAATCAAAGAACAATCACCTATATAATTAATCATGCTTTCAGATTCCAACCACCACTATTTGTTGCAGACAAACAGGAGATGGGGCTGCTTCTAACCTTGACAATTGATGCTACTTGCTGTTTGTTGCAACTTATTGAACTTGGGGAGATTGCATGAATAGGAACTGCAGGGTGCATTACTTTGTGTTAATTGAAGGTGTGATAACCAAGAGTCCAAGACAATATGGAAATACATATCCATTCAGATATGGTCATGGAGTCGAGAATGTATACCTCAAATGATCTTCCCAACCTTTCGTATTCCAGCATGCTTAGAGCAACCTCACAACTCTGCGAGACTATAGGCTCAGGATCCTTTGAAAACTCCTTGAGAAGCGCTATGCTTTTTTCATCTGCAAGTTCAATGAAAACAAAAAAAACAATTTAATTAAAAAATAAAGATGAAGCAGACTGCAACAGAGGCAACAGCTAACATTGCTATAATGAACTGAAAGTTAGGTGCTGGAAAAAGATACTCTTAATGGAGCGCAGTAACTTGTAACTAATAAGCATAGCAGGTGAAATATGAAGGAGAAGATGGGAGCATGTATCAGCTTCTTCCATCCATTTCCACTGGACAAGAATCTTGAACTCCATCATGGTTTCATTATTCATGGAACAATGTTCAGAATAGAAAAAATAAAACGATAAGGAATAATTCCTATTTTGATCCCTAACTTGAAACTAAGGATGATTTAATTAAGGGTCTCTACAATCAATTAAGATGATGAAAATCCCCTGCCAGCATGTCTATCTATGTTCTTTAATATTTAACTATTTCACTCTCCATTTTTTTTTTTTATATCCATGAGTGTCCAAGCCAACTTAAGCACACCTTGACTAATTTCATGGTGCAACCCGCCTGACCCTACAACATTTAGGTGTTAAGAAAACTCGTAGGATATTAAATCCTAGGTAGGTGGCCACCATGGATTGAACCTATGACTTCTTAGCCCTTTATCAAGGGGATATTTCTTTATTTACCACTACGCAAACCCATGATGGTTAACAATTTCACATTCCATAAGGCACCTCATTTTGATGTGACTCACACTTTAGCCTCAAAGAGCTATTACGCCTCAATACATCTCGTGCTTTAAGAAACACAGCATATCAGATAAATTGTCTCTCATCATATAACTATAACCAAGACCCATCACATAACAATAGCAGATTACTTTACATTTTCAGTATTCTTTACAAAGCACTCAATAGATTTATATTTTCATTTCAATTTTCTGTTTTAACAAACCAAACGAGCAAAAGAAGAAGGATGCAGAAGAATTATACCGGCAATGGAGCCAAGGGCTTCTGCAGCCTCATGTCTAACCATTGGATGCTCTTTAACATCCTCGAGTATATCAGAGAGAGCATCTGAAGCTGCTTTCTTTTGCAATTGGCCCAATACATAAGCAACCTATTAATCACATTCACAGAACGTATTAACATCCAAATCAGGAAACAGTATCCTTACAATGTAGCCGACTGGGCAATCAACCTCAATTAATTCAAAAAGATCATTCCAAAACTTCTATAATCTCTTAAATTTATTTTCAGAGGCAAAAAAGAGTTTTTTAAGAGTAAAACCAATAGCAAACTCCCTAACTGAATTATACTGAGAAAGCTGCAAGAATTACATAATGGACCAGAGTAAGTTCCAAAGAGAAAAAGAAAATTGTATATAAAATCATTGTTTTTAAGAAATTACAGTCCTCGTTGATATGGCAAAATAAAAATTTAAGGGTAAACAAACCTCGTGCTTTAGCAGAGCACTTGTTGAGCTTAAAGAGTCAATAATCGCAGTTAAAGCTTCATCATTGCCATTATTTCGTAAAGCAAACAGCGCTGCATATCGCTCATACATGCCTTTATCATCATCCAGAAGAATTTCCCTTCAAATGGATAAATGAGAGAAAAAAGTGATCAGGAAAGAATGGTTGACTAGAAGCTAATATCAAGCAACAACCCAACTGTGTATCGCAAAAAGTATATTGCATTCTTTGCAGTTTCCTTGACATACCTCAGTTGACCTACAGAGGCATTGGAAGAAGCTGGTGCAGCTGGATCAACAGACATAAATGGCGACTTTTCAACTGTGGATGATTCACCTTCATTAGCAGAATCTTTCAGTTGCTCTATTCGTCTAAGAGCCAATTCACATGTCTCTTTAACCTCTTGAGCAGGATCTAAAGCCAAACTCTTCTCTAAAAATGGAATATTACTCTCTAAGCCAATAGCTCCAAGAGCTTCTGCTGCCTATACCATTACAAATCAAAATGACAGGTTAGATGAACAGAACGCTTAATCAAATTCAAAACACACAAGGATATCAAGGGCGCTACAATTTCACCTCATGCCGAACAATGGGATGCAAAGAAAGATCATTAAGAACCACCACCAAAGCCGGGATGGCATCTGTATCTTGCATTTGCCCCAATGCAAATGCAGCCTCATGAGCCAACAAATTCGAAGGATCTCTAGTTGCTATGCAAACAAAATAAGCACCATGAGCTTTTCTTCTCCAATATTCACTCTTTTGCAGGCTTTACATGGTAACACCAAAATATCTCTCAAGTTTCGAGCTCTATTAGAGAAGACTAGTATCTCTCAAATTCTATCAGAGTAGGCTTGAGGAAATTTGAGGCCTCAGTGAGCTCATATATGAGGCCTTTTACATTTATTTAAAAAGAAATATAGTAAATAGATTTATTTTCCTTATCATGTTATGAACTTTCATTCATGTTTATTCCTAGCGACAAATTTAACAAGGTTTTTAATAAAATTAAATTAATTTATCAAATATTTCAAGTCAAGTTTATCAAAGGTCTCGAACTATGGAACTTACGGCGATCCTAAAATTTAGCCGGTCAGGACTCAACGGCAGTCACGTCGGAAAGAAAAACATAAAGAAGAAATAAATAAAGACGGCAGCCAAATATCAAGCCTATCCATCGCAGATTATCATTTATTTCGACAATCAATCAAATGGGGGAATAAGAACAACAAAGAACAGACTAAAAACAACCGGAACTGCAAACTCTTCAGTAAATTTTGGAAAAAGAAATTGAACTAACCAAGAATGAGGGCATTGCGAGGGGTGGGGCCTTTGAGGTTGCGGAGGGAGAAGAGGGCTCGGAAGCGCTCGGCAATGGGCAAAGAGACGTCGTTCAAGCGGTCGCAAAGGAATTTCTCCATGTCGGAGGAACAGGAAAAGGAGGAAATTTCGCCGTCGCCATTGACGGAGGCCATGAGATTGGAGCTTTCGTAGTGAAGTGAAATTGAAAAGAGGGATTTGCAGAGGAAAATCGTAATATTTGAGCAGCAGAATTTTGGGGGGTTCTGCGTTTTTCCCCTCTCGAAGGAGAAAGACGATTTAGAGGTTTTGGGGCAATTTCGTAATAAACATGCGTACAATAAACGCGGTTTTTTTTAAAAAAAATATATATATTTGGCTATTAACTTTGTTAAAAGATGTAAGTCCTATGGTCCCCTCTATACTTCCATTATTTTCTTTGAAGGAACTAAAATTGAAGGTAACCATAAGCGGAAGCAAAATCGATTCAAATTTCATTTATCATTGAGTATAAATTACAGCATGCTATCAAAAAGTTTTAGAAACCTTACCTTTGAAGACTTTTCTTCAAGTATCCATCTAACAGTTCACAAATGTCTTGAAGACTTTCTTTAAGAAAAACCTCGATCAAGAACATGAACACTACCACAAAGACTTCCTTGGTATTCTCAGGTAGAGAACCTAGAAGTGGTAGGCTCTGACTATTTTGGATTAAGGGAAATTTTGTGGAGAGGAAAAAGGAATTGAAATTGTTCACCAACAAATCCAATTCACACACAGAACTCTTTTATTTCTTTTCTCACTATCAAAATTGATCAACCAAACCAAGAAGCCAAAGACTACTTTTTAGAATGCCAAAAATAACAACTACCCACTTGGGTGGAGAAAAAAGAGGGGGAAGGAAGTTGTAACTTTCTTCCTTATTAAGAAAAATATTTAATATAAATATAAATATGATAACTAACTTATCATATTATATATATATTAAATTATATGTTATATCAAGTATAATATATAACCTATAGTGTTAATATTGTATCGCATATAATATAACCTATAGTTTATTTTCTCTCTTATATGGAATTTAATATAAATCACATTTATATTAAATCTAACAACTATAAATCCAATTCATATTAATAATATTTTAATCATATTTAAATATTTATTTCCTCTCACTAGAGCTATAATGTATCAAATACATCATAATAATTATATCACATATAATTAAAACAACTTAATTATATCATATATAATTAAATCCCTATATTAATTTGAACAATTCAAATTAATCTAAAAACTGATTCTCAATTAATCTTTGAGCGACCAAGACCTCATGGACTTGTAGCTTGAAGCTTCAACGGTACATGAATAATTAATTGAACTCTTTAATTAAATTATTCACTATCCGTTAACTGGACACTCCACTAAAGACCGACAACTGCACTCTTCGCACTACAAATATATTTCTATATTCATTGGATATAACCAATCAACAATACGATGACCTTTCACAAATTGCTCGTAAGTATACTTAGGCCAAAATTACCGTTTTGCTCCTATAGTTACATCTAACTCCTTAAGTACCACTGATCCCTCTAATGAGCAATAGATCATAGTCCAACTATGACTAAACCCTCTCGGGCCAGGAGAGAGTGTGGCATCACATTGTTCAAGCCTCGGAATTAGCCCTTAAGGGAGTAATTTATCTACTTATCTCGACCTCGGGGAAGGAGTGAATTTCTTTTTGTGTAGTTGTGTTCCCAACTCCTCAATCAGGCGAATCCCTAAAATGATAGGCTTGTTGAGTCCGCGATCTGTCCACTCTCACCTATGCAAATCAAAGGATCGCCCTCATAGGTAGGAGCTCACAACTTGCTCAGGATTCAGGTCATGTTACCTATTGTTGGGGTTGATGCCTTAAACCCTCGTTGGGTCCTGTAGTTTGTAAACACCAGTATTGACACAAACGCTTGTGATGTAATAATCTAAGATATTTTCTTCACTGTTGTCTATGAAACATGAGATGTTTTATTTACTTTACCACAAACCAATAAACTAAGATCCCTGGTTGTCATTGTAACTTAAGCATATATATGGAGACATACAGGTGGATCATGCCTTAAGTGATAATCAAAATGGTCTATAGTATATGGATATAGGAGGGAAACTTTATCCTTGTGACACTATGGATATGGCCCGTTTTATAGATTATTACAAGTGTTGTGACGTGCTACAGATGGTCTGATCCTGATCATTCATGTGGATACATACGAGCGGGGGCATCTTATATAAAGGAGTTTGTATAAGACCAGACCACGAAGTGTATAGTCTCGTTATATAATGTCGTTCATGACAGAGACTTCACTTCACTAGGATGGTCATAGGTAACATGACCTTAATCCTGAGTGAGTTGGGAACTCCTTCTTTTAAGGACGGTCCTTTGATTTGCATGGGTATAAGTGGCCAAATTGTCGACTCAAACCTACCACTTTGGGGATTCGTCTGATTTGGGAGCTGGGAACTCAGCTACACAAGATAGAATTCATTCCTTCCCCGAAGAAAGGGGAAGTAGATAGATTGCTCCCTTAAGGGCTGATTCCGAGGATTGAATGATGTGGCGCCACACACCTTTTCATGGCCCGAGAGGTGTCCACTTATAGTAGGACTATGATGTATTGTTCATTAAAGAGATCAGTGGTACTTAAGAAGTTAGATGTAACTATAGGGACAAAACGGTAAATTGGCCCAATTGTACTTACGAGCATCAGTGAAGGGTTATCGTACTATTTACTGGTTATATCTGATGGACACAAAAATATATCTGTAGTGAGAAGAGTGCAGTTGTTGGTCTTTAGTGGAATGTCCGACAATTAACGGATGGTGGATCTTGTGGCTAAAGAGTTTAGTCAGCTATTCACGTACCGTTGGAGCTTCAAGCTACAAGTTCATAAGGTCTCCTTGGTAGCTCAATGGATTCAAGTTAAGAATTAGTTTTTAGGTCAGTTTGAAGTGTTCAAATTGACAAGAGAGAATTTGATTATATATGATATGATTAAACTAGTTCAATTATATATGATATAGTTGACATGATGTATGAGATACATTAATTGGAGGAAAAGGATATAAATATGATTTATATCGAGTAAAGAAGAAAAGAACTATGGTTTAAATGTATCAAATGATGTAATATTAAAACTATAGGTTATAAATATAATATGATAAGTTAGTTATTATATTTATTTATAATTAAAACAATTATGAGATAATTTTTGGTGGTTTTTCTTTCTTCATAACCATGCGTGAAAGTGAGAGGTTGCATTCAATTTTCATAATTGAAAGATAAAATGAAAAATATTTTTATTTTGGAAAAGAATCAGATAATCGCTTCATAATTGCACACTGCCTATCGTTTAATTCACGATAGCTTACACGACAGCCTTAAGTGTTTCCTAAACGATCGTGTAGCTTTCACTAAGCGATCGCGTGCCTAAGCGAGATTTATTAAATGATTAAGACACATTACCTAAACGATCGTGCACCTTTTCTAAACGATCAAGCACAAGTCTAGCATTGTAGCAACAACGAGAGGTGTTGATCCAAGCGAGAGCGAGAGATAAACAGAAGAAAAGTTCTTCAAGGTGAGTCTCTTGTTCCTTGTGTATTTATTGTCAAAAGCATGTCGTAATTTGTTCTAAAATGCATAACTATTGTGTATGTTTGTGAATGCTTGTAATTCTGTCACAATGAATTTGGAACGATCATGCTTCTGCTCATAGGTTCTCTTTGATAAGAATTCATTCAATTGGTATTAGAGCCGGGTTCTGATATTCCAAATCCATTATTGTATAGAATAGCATTTACATTATTGGTGGGTAAAGCATATCTACATTCTGTTTAAGTTGTAAATATGTTTGTGGATGTGGATTAATGGAGTTCTGAGATGGTTGCCTCTAGTTATTAAATTATTTTACATTTAAAAGTTAATTGTAAGGGCCCCTGTATTTTTGGGCATATTGACTTGCTATCGAGTCTGTAATTCAAAGAGTTTGAGTCACTGTGAGTCGCTTGTGATGAAGTTTCAAGGCAAGGAGTTGCACTGTACTTCGAGGAAGAAGAAGACCAATTGGTCAGATCGTCTAAACGATAGGTTAAGCGATCATTGAGTATGTGATACTCGGCAGTAAGGTGAACACGCACGCAGTAAACGATCGTGTAGCTCAGCAAGCTTTATCGCTTAGTCACTGACTACACGATCGTGTAGTAAAAGTTACTTAAGCGCTTGTTTTATGGTCGTCTAGACAATCGTGCTTTATAGCAACATCGTCGTCTAAATGATTGTTTAGCCTTGCACGTTTAATGGTGGGGCGCTAAACGATTGAGTGCCTCATGCTTCGTCGCATTGTAAATGGTACTCGATCATTGCTAAGCGATTGTGGTTTCTCAACTAGTTTACTAAACGATCAGGGAGGTTTTGCCCGGACAGTTCAAGACCCGGTTTGGCTGTGAACCAGTTTGCTCGATGGATTTATGTAATAGATAGAATTTATTTCCATTTTTTAGGCTAATCATCCCGGTCCATTAGTCTTTAGTGAATGTATATAAGATGTATGTTTGATTATATGTCATATGGTATGTCATATAGTTGAAATCCCACCTTAGGTTATGCATTGGTCATGCATCATCTCTATATTGTAAGTGTTATGATATAGTAGTTTGATGACTTAAATTACATAAGAGCATGCTCATGCATCATATAATATAAGAGTTATATTTATGCATGCATTAAGCAAAAACATGCATCATCTTTATATTATAAGTGTCATAGTATAAGGGTGTATGGAAGCATGTTTGCTTAGTTCATTACAAAGTATATAAAAATTATATATAGTAATGAATGGACATTGCATGAAGCATGACACATAGGTTAAATTTATAAGAGTTATAAATACCTAGTTGTGCATGGCAATGTGAATGAGTTTTGGTTATTTCTTTTATAAAAGTTATAAGAGAAATTAGAACTAAAATCAATAAGAAAGACATGCATGCAAACTTAGGCTTGAATCATGGTTTTAAAATTTTTTTAAGACTTCGTGGAGATAAACCTAAGATCACGGTTCTAATAAAATTAGTAACGTAAGGTTTAATCTTTTAATCATTTTAATAGGATTAAATTGACTAATAAAAGATTAAATATGTAGCAAATATATCTATAAGGGACCTTTTCTCTAAGGCAGGTTCTGTCTAGGCTGGGGTACTTAAACTGACGGAAACGGAACACCCCTACCTGGGAACCTACCTGGAAAGGTGAATTAGATAGATTTGATGCTTTCATGCAAATTTGAGGATAGTCCATTAAAGAGTTTAATGGGACTATTTGAACTTGTTTAATTTCAAAGACAAGAGTTGTTTTTTAGCAAATTAAACTGACTTAGATAAAATCATTAGTCGGATGGTTTAAGTTAATGAACCCCTAGGTAGAACATTCAATGGGAGATACTTGGTGTATATGATACTTCATTTAAACCTCTTCACGTTTCTCCATTTTATGTTCACACCATGAGATCTATCCTCAGCCTCATGGCACCTTGGGAGTGTCCCCCTAAAGGATGGTGTTTGGGTAGGTCAATACCAAGGTGAATGGAGAGAATGTTCATAATAAGTGGGAGCAGGATTTGTGACAGCATATCCCACGGTCTCTTTCATAGATTGGATAATGTTTCTGTGCATAGCCTCGAGGCACCCTGGGAGTGTCCCCCTATAGGATGGCCATTTTGCACGACTCTTTATCTGATCTCATATAGGATAAGGTCACTTTAGTCTCTTGTCCTAATCTGTTTTTTTTCTATGGTGGGCGCATTAAGGCAGGACTCTAGGGCCGAAAATGAGGGGTTACACTTACACGAAATTGTTAAAGGTTAATAGTTCTAGATTGAAAAATGGTGACTGTTAGGGTCAGTTGCAAGAGTTGTTTCTGCCTAATGGTTGAGATTGTCTCATCCTAGTGAAAGGGCATCTGATCACCCCACCAGTGACGTTTGTCCTACCTCGCTGGGGCATCATTGCAAAATAGATATCTTTTCACTTAGGGTACATGGAAACTATTTTGCTAAAACTAAAATTGGTGTTAAAAGTTGAAGGAACTCTTAACGAAGAGCATCCATGAGCGCGTTCGGATCTTTCCAATTTCATTGTGACCGAAATACAACACATACATTCTAACAGATAGTTATGCAAATAAACACTGATTTACGACATGCTTCAAATAATAAAACACAAGGGAAAGAGTTCTCATACCAGTTGAAGACTCTCTTCAAACATCGAACTCAGAACTAGTAGAAGAACCTCTACGCGAACTCTATCGCCCAGCAAACCAGTCGATTGCAGCAGCACAATCGTCTACACGAACGACAGCAACTCGACAAGCATGAACAAGTAAACAGCAGGGACGATACCACCAATTAGAGCTCTTGGTATTCTCGGAGTGAGAATACAAAGTATGGTCTTTGGTGAATTTGGTAGAGGTAGGAGAAAAGACAAATCATGTAGATAATAAGCAAGTGGGAGAGAAAGATCTATCGTATAGCAAGGTTGCTTATCGTTTAGATGAAGTTACATGATCGTGTAGGTTTTACTAAGCGATCGTTTAATAAAAGGTATACGATCGTTTAGAAAAAATGGCACACTATACGATCGTTTTTGAAAGCTAAGCGATCGTTTAGGGAAAGTCGTGCGATCGTTTAGATGCTGATGTGTGATTGTTTAAACGATGAGCAGCTATCGTATAGGCTCTCAAACTAGGTGATCGTTTACGTTTTCACACCGATTGCAAATTTTCGAACTTTTTGCAAAATGAAACAAATTTTCATTTTATTCTTCGGTTACAATAACCAACTTTGGATTCTCTCACTAACGCACGACTGAGGAGAGGTTTTCGGCCAATTATCATATAATTAAGCAATTTAATAATTAATGAATATAATCATATTATATTCTTACCCTATAGTTTGATATCACATATCTACTATAGTAATTTTTCCTCCACTTGATATAAATCATATTTATATTTAATTTCCTCCATAATAATGTATCTCATACATTTAGTCAATTATATCATATATAATCGAACTCCCTCTTGTCAATTTGAACATTTCAAATTGACCCAAACACTGATTCTCAACTTTATCCAAGCTACCCAGGGGACCTAATGGACCTGTGGCTCGAAGCTTTAACGGTACGTGAATAGCTGACTAAACTCTTTAGCCACGAGATCCACCATCCGTTAACTGCTAGACATTCCACTAAAGACCAACAGCTGAACTCTTCTTACTACAGATATATTTCTGTGTTCATAGGATATAACCAATCATGAGTACGATGACCCTTCACAGATACTCGTAAGTATAGCTGGGCCAATTTACTGTTTTTCCCCTGTAGTTACATCTCACTCCTTAAGTACCACTGATTTCTCTAATGAACAATACAACATAGTCCAACTATGTGTGAAAACCTCTCAAGCCAAGAGAATGTGTATGGCGCCACATCGTTCAAGCCCTGGAATCAGTCCTTAAAGGAACTTTCTATCTACTTGCCTTACTTCGGGGAAGGAGTAAATTCCATCTTGTGTAGTTGAGTTCCCAACTTCCAAATCAGACGAATCCCCAAAATGGTAGGTTTGAATCAGCGACCTGGCCACTCGCACCCATACAAATCAAAGGATCACCCTCAATGGCAGGAGTTCCCAACTCACTTAGGATTGAGGTAATGTTATCTATGGTCATCCTAGTGAAGTGAAGTCTCTGTCATGAACAGTATTATATAACGAGACGTTAACACTTCGTGATCAGGTCTTATACAAACTCTTTGATAGGACGCCCCCGCTCGCATATCCCCAACACGAATGATCAGGATCAGACCATCTCTAACAAGTCATAACACTTGTGACCATTCCACAAAGCGGGCCGCATCCATAGTGTTACCAGGATAAGGTTTCCCTCCTATATTCATATACTACAAACTATTTTGGTTATCACTCAAGACATGATCCATTTGTATGTCACCACATACATGCTTAAGTTACATATAGATAACCAGGGATTTTATGTTTATTGGTTTATGGTAAAGAAAATAAAACATACAACTGAGCAAAATCAAGATGTGAAGTAAATATAATATATTATACAACACAAGCGTTCGTACAAATAGTTTACAAACTATAGGACACGAGACTTTAGGGCATCAACACCAATAAAAGTGGTATTGCATAGACTCGTTAAGTTTGTTCGTTTTTCAGCAACGTAAATATGGTTACGGCCACATTAGCTCTTTTAAATGCTGATAAATTGGCTGGCGAGAACTACGTTGATTGGAAACACACGATCACAAAAATTTTAATCATCGATGATTTACGATTCGTCCTTACGGAGGAGTGTCCTCCTATTCCACCTCACAACACCACTCGAAATCGGGAGGCTTATAAGCATTGGACACGGGCGAACAAGAAGGCCCGAGCTTATATCTTGGCTAGTCTAAACAACGTTTTGGCCAAGAAGCATGAGTCTATGGTCTCAGCGCGTGAGAGCATGGAGTCCTTGTAAGGAATATACGGACAACCGTCTGGACAGCTCAAGCACGAAGCTCTCAAATTCATCTTCAACTTCTAAATGGAGGAAGGCACCTCTGTTCGTGAACATGTGTTGAACATGATGATCCACTTCAATATGGTGGAGATGGATGGGTCACGCATCGATAAGAGCAGCCAGGTTAGAATTATTCTGCACTCATTGCCAGATAGCTTCCTTCCTTTTGTTAGTAATGCTATACTAAACAAAGTAGACTATACCCTTATAACTCTCCTCAACGAGTTACAGACATTCCAATCCTTGCTGAAAAGTAAGGAGAAGAAGGAAGGTGAGGCAAATGTTGCTTCGTCTTCAAGGAAGTTCCTTCGAGGTTTGACCTCAGGGACTAAGTCTGCACCTTCTACTTCTAACACTTCAAAGTGGAAGAAGAAGAAGGGTGGTAAGGGAAGGGGAAGTCACTTGCTAACCCACAATCTGTCGCCTAGTGAGGTAGGCAACCAGCACCGGTTGATAAAGGAAAGTGTTTCCATTGCAACCAAGATGGCCACTGGAAGCGGAACTATCCTCGCTGGATTAAGGAGGAGAAGAAGGCTAAGGCCAAGGCCAAGGCAAAATAAGGTAAATATGATTTACTAGTTTTGGAAACTTATTTAGTGGATAATGATGATTCTGCCTGGATTATTGACTCTGGGGTCACTAATCATGTTTGTTCTTCTTTTCAGAGGATTAATCATGCCTAGATCCTAGCGACAGCTTGAGGCTGGAGAGATGACGATGCGAGTAGGCATCAGGCACGTCATCTCAACTGTGGTAGTGGGAGGGTTCCAATTGACTTTACAGAAGAAGTTTATCATTTTGAATGATGTTTATGTAGTTCCCGAGTTAAAGCGGAACTTGATTTCTATAAAGTATCTGATTCAGTGTAAATATACTCTAAATTTTGAATTGAATAAAGTGTTTATCATAAAGATGGAGTTGAGATCTGTTCAGCAAAACTGAAAAACAACTTGTATGTGCTAAGGTCATTAGCAACAAGTTCTCTCCATAACATAGAGATGTTTAAAACTACCATAACTCAAAATAAATGACAAAAGGTTTCTCCTAAGGAAAATGCCCAAGGTACCTTTGATTAGGGCACATCAATCTCAATAGGATTGAGAGGTTGGTGAATAACAGACTTCTAAGCGAGTTAGAGGAAAATTCTTAACCGGTGTGTGAATCTTACCTTGAAGGAAATATGACTAAAAGACCTTTTATTGGAAAAGTTTATCGAGCCAAAGAGCCTCTAGAGTTAGTGCATTTTTATCTTTGTGGTTCGATGAATGTGCGAGCTAGGGGAGGCTACGTGTATTTCATCACTTTTACTGATGATTACTCTCGGTATGGGTATGTTTATTTAATGCAACGGAAGTCTGAATCCTTTGAAAAGTTCAGAGAGTTCAACGCTGAAGTTGAAAATGCATTGGATGGACGAATTAAAACACTTCGATCGGATCAGAGTGGAGAGTTTTTGGATTCGGAGTTCTAGAACTATTTAATAGAACATGGAATCGTTTCCCAACTCTCAGTGTCGGGTACACCTCAGCAGAATGGTGTAGTAGAGAGGACAAACAGAACCTTGTTGGGCATGGTTTGGTCGATGATGAGTTATGCTTCCTTACCAGACTCGTTTTAGGGTATTGCAGTGGAGACTACAATGTATATCCTCAAATGTGTTCCTTCCAAGAGTGTTGTAAGAACATCTCTGGAGTTGGGGAATGGGCGTAAAGCTAGTTTGCGTCACTTTCGCATATGTGGTTGCCCAGCACATGTACTTAAGGCTAATTCAAAGAAATTAGAACCACGTTCGAGGTTGTACCTCTTTGTAGGCTACCCCAAAGGTACACAAGGAGGTTACATTTATGATCCTATGGAAAATAGAATGTTTGTGTCAACGAACTCTACCTTCCTAGAGGAAGATCATATGAGGGAGCACAGTCTACGTAGTAAGACGTGTTGCGTGAACTTTCCAATGAAACTACTGAAACTTCAACAAGAGTTGTTGAAGGGTCTGCTCCATTAGCAAGAGTTGTTGATCGTAGTTCATTTGGTAGGTCAGTTCCACCTCAAAAGTTGAGGGAACCTCGACATAGTGGGAGGGTTGCGAACCCACCTATTCGCTATATGGGTTTCACAAAAATCCTGGCTATGGTAGCCGATGGCGAAGTTAAGGATCCGTTGTCTTATCAGAAGGCAATGGAGGATGTTGACCAGGATGAATGGGTCAAAGCCATGGATCTCGGATGGAGTTGATGTACTTCAACTCAGTATGAGATCTTGTAGATCAATATGATGGGGTAAAATCTATAAGTTGCAAATGGATCTACAAGAGGCAACAGGGTGTCAACAGGAAGGTGCAAACCTTCAAGGCTAGACTTGTGGCAAAGGGTTATACCCAAGTGGAAGGAGTCGACTATGAGGAGACTTTCTCATCTGTTGCCATAGTCTATCTGCATCCTCCTGTCCATTGCCTCATATTATGACTATGAGATATGGAAAATGGACATCAAGACTACCTTTCTGAATGGTAATCTTGAGGAGACCATTTATATCATTAAACCCGATGGATTTATAGCCGAAGGTCAGGAGAAAAAAGTTTGCAAACTGAATCAGTCCATTTATGGGCTAAAATAGGCGTCTTGATCTTGGAATATTTGGTTTAATACTGAGATCAAATCGTACGACTTTGACCAAAACGTTGATAAGCCTTGTGTTCATAAGAAAATCATTAACAGCTTAGTAGTTTTCCTAGTGTTGTATGTAAACAATATCCTACTCATTGGGAATGATGTAGGTCTACTGACTGTAGTTAAGAACTGGCTAGCGACCCAATTCCAAATGAAAGATTTGGGAGAGGTTCAGTTTGTTCTTGGTATTCAGATCTTTCATGATCAGAAGAACAAAGTGCTAACACTGTCTCAAGCATCATACATTGACAAGATGTTGCTCAAGTACTCAATGCAGAACTCCAAAAGGAGCCTACTACCTTTCAGGCATAGAGTTACATTGTCTAAGGAAATGTGTCCTAAGACACCTCAAGAGGTTGAGGAGATGAGACGGGTCCCCTATGTATCCATCATTGGCAGTTTGATGTATGTGATGTTGTGTACTAGACCAGACATCTACTACGCTGTGGGGATAGTCAGTAGGTATCAGTCTAATCTAGGACAAGGTCACAGGATCGTAGTCAAGAACATCCTCAAGTATCTTCGGAGAACGAGGGACTACATGCTCGTGTATGAATCTAAAAATTTGATCCTTATTGAATACACGGACTCTGACTTTCAGACTAATAAGAATTCTTGAAAATCCACTTCAGGCTTAGTGTTTACTCTTAATAGAGGAGCTGTAGTGTGGCAAAGCACTAAGCTGGGGTGCATCGCCGACTCCACGATGGAGGTCGAGTATGTAGCTGCTTGTGAAGCTGTTAAGGAGGTCGTTTAGCTCAGGAAATTCTTGACTGATCTGGAAGTTATTCCAGACATGTCTAGGCCTATCATCCTCTATTGTGATAATAGTGGTACCGTGGAAAACTTCAAGAAGCCCAGAAGTTACAAGCACGACAAACATATAGAATGGAAGTATCATCTCATCCGCGAGATAGTGCATCGAGGGGACGTAATAGTCACAAAGATCCAATGTGCATGGGTGCGAGTGGCTAGATTGCTAACTCAAACCTACCTCTTTGGGGATTCGTCTGATTTGGGAGTTGGGAACTCAACTACATAACATGGAATTCATTTCTTTTCCGAAGCAGGGTAAGTAGATAGATTACTCCCTTAAGGGCTGATTCCGGGGCTTGAACGATGTGGCTCCACACATCTTCTCATGGCCCAAGAGGTGTCCACTCGTAGTAGGACTATGATGTATTATTCATTAGAGGGATCAGTAGTACTTAAGAAGTTAGATGTAACTACAGGGGCAAAACAGTAAATTGGCTCAACTGTACTTACAAGCATCTATGAAGGGTTATCGTATTGTTGACTGGTTATATCTGATGGACACAGAAATATATCTGTAGTCAGAATAGTGCAGCTATCGGTCTCTAGTAGAGTCCCCGACAGTTAACGGATGGTGGATCTCGTGATTAAAGAGTTCAGTCAGCTATTCACGTACTGTTGGAGCTTCAAGCTATAGGTTCATAAGGTCCCCTTGGTAGTTCAATGGATTCAAGTTGAGAATCAGTTTTTAGGTCAGTTTAAAGTGTTCAAATTGACAAGAGGGAGTTTGATTATATATGATATGATTAAACTAGTTCAATTATATATGATATAGTTGACATGATGTATGAGAATATTAATTGGAGGAAAAGGATATAAATATGATTTATATCAAGTAAAGGAGAAAATGACTATGGTTTAAATGTTGCATATGATGTGATATTAAAACTATATGTTATAAATATAAAATGATAAGTTAGTTATTATATTTATTTATAATTAAAACAATTATGAGATAATTATTGGTGGTTTCTCCTTAACCGTGTGTGAAAGTGGGAGGTTTTATTCAGTTTTCATAACTGAAGGATAAAATGAAAAAAAGAATTCATTTTGGAAGAATCGTAGAATCGCTTCATATCAAGTACACTATCTATCATTCAGCTCACGAGAGCCTACACAACAACTTCAAGTGTTTGTCTAAATGATCGTGTATACGCATCATTATCTAAACGATCGTGTAATATTTTACTAAACGATCGCATGGCTAGCAAGTTTCTCTAAACGATCGTGTAAACGATCAGACCTATTTTACTAAATGACCGTGCATCTTTTCTAAACGATCAAGCACTAGTCTATATGATAGACATATTACTCTCCCATTTGCTTTGTCGTTGAATGCGATTGTTGCTTCCTTCTTCCCTCTACCAAATCCAACCGAGTCCACACCTCCTGGATTCTCACTCTAAGAATACCAAGGTCACTAAGTGGTGGTGTCTGAGAGGCCGCTTGTTTGTGGAAAATATTGTTCGTGTGCTAAGCGATAGCGAGGGATTTAGGTAGATGATTGCAGCGACAGTGAGAAGTGTTGGTCCAAGAATCTACGAGAGCAAGAGAAAGTTAGAAACAAAGTTCTTCAAAAGGTATGTCTTTCGTTCCTTTGAGTTTAATTTATCAAAGCAAGTCATAATTTGTTCTGAAATGCATAACTGGCTTGTGTGTTTGTGAATGCTTGTAATTCTGTCACAATGAATTTAGAACGATCTTGCTTTCGCTCATAGGTTCTCTTTGATAAGAGTTCCTTCATAATGCATAACCTATGGTGGGATTTTATACTATATAACATACAATATGACATTTATATAATAAAAAATCATACATCAAATGCATAATTAATAATAAAAAAATTGTTGGACCGGAATTGCACACTTAAATAATTAGTTAAATTAATATAACACTTATATTAATTTAATTAATAAAAAAAATCTAACTATTACATAAATAAATAATCAACCGGTTCAAACAAGCAAACTGGGCCTTGAATTGCTCAAACCAAACCATCCAGCCTTCTAACGGGACACTAACCACTCGAAGCGATCGAATAGCAAGCGAACTAAACGAGCCACGAATCGAACTGGACAAGAACCGATTTGTTCTTTCCGTCTCGGAGCGTTGCAACGTTGTGCCAGCATTGCAACGCTATGGAAAGAACACAACACTGTTCTTCATTGCAACATTACAATGTTGTGGTATAGTCTCCATGAAAGATTGTATCAATAACAGCCAAAACTCAGAAAACCATATCAGTGTATCAGTTTCACATATCTTATGAAAAACACCCACCACACCAAAATTAAACCAAATTGAATGTTTATATGATGCTCTGATACCAATTGAAAGATTGCATCAACAACAGTGGAAGCAGCAAGGATCATTAAGCACTCTAGTTCATTAATTTTGGCAAAATATAAAGCATACTTTTGTAGAAACAAGTGAATTCCATGATACACCTTTGTAGAACTACTTCAAACCTCGATCTCCAGCTGCAATCTCCTCTAAAATTTGTTGTACACCATCTCAAGATCTTCCCCACTATTCTCTTGGTGCTCTAGATTGAGTTGTGGGACTCAAAACAAGCTTGAATCAAGTGCTCATAGCAGCATTCTGGTAGAACACATTCTTCACCACGAATTTTCAACTAAAATTCTATCGATTACATGCCTCAAAATCACTCCAATCTCTTCAATATATTGCAAACCATCATGCAAGGTAGGTAGCTACATGAGATGCAGCTCATGCTTGGAGTAATTGAAGGCAATTGAATGGATTTTGTGTGAGCTACTAATTAAGGTAATAATGGAATAACCAAAAATTCCATTTATGTGTTTTCATTTTTCCAACTTTTCAAATTGATTTCAAAAAGCAATTTCATTTATGAAATTGGAAAAATTATTAATTTTACAAAATTAATTTCACAAATTAATTTTTCTAATAAAATTAATCCATAATTATTTAAATAATTTAAATAATTCTAATTAATTTAATATCAAATATTAAATTAATTTTTACACAATTCCACCTTCAAATATTTAAATTATATTTAAATATTAATTCTCCTATTCCGTTTAATTCTTAAAATTAAATACGTAATTATACCTCATATAATTACAAATTTCCTTAATTTTAATTTGAACGTTTCAAATTAACTTATCATGCTATTCTAGAGCTAATCCATTTACGAGCTAGTAGGGGGACCTCGCGGACCTATAAATCATGAGCTCCAACAATCCAAGATTAATTGGCTAAACTCATTAGACTAAATTAATTTTCATTCGTTAACTAATGGGTCACTCTATTAAAGCCCATAGTTGCATTCTCCTCACTGTAGATATATTATGTCCATATGATTTAACCATAATTAGTAAGTCGACCCTTCACAAGTTGTTCATAATAACGGTTGGGTCAAATATCTGTTTTACCCACGAGATCACTTCTTGTTCCTCAAGTTCCTACTATGATCCTCTAATGAACAACTGGTTTGTGATTCAATCACTAAACCAAAAACTCTCTCAGTCTAGTGAGAGAGTGGGGCCCCTTGTTCAAGACCTGGATTCAGTACTTAAGAGAACAACCTTTCTCCTATCCCTAAATCACTTAGGCATGAATTCCATTTTGCACCCTATGTCCTTAGCTATCTATTCAGTCTTACCCCTGAAATGGGAGGCTTATTGAGCCGACGCTATTGAGCTAACCCTCACCTATGCAAATCTAAGGATAATCCCAAATAAATAGGAGTTCATAGTTAGCTCAGAATTAAGATCAAGTTACCTAGGTCATCTAAGTGAAATAACCAGTCTTATACAGTAAACAACGTTATAAAGTAAGAGTGGTTTATTTCTTAGTCCGATCTTATGCAAACTCATTGCATAGGACGCCCCCACTCTTCATGTCCTAATATGTACGAATAAGGATCACTTCGTATGTAGCACTTTACAACTCTTTGTAAAAACTAGAGAGTAGGCCGCATCCAATACTGTTACCAGAATAAAGTACCCATCCTTATTCATATACTATAGATCATTTTGACTATTTACTCGAACCTGATCCACTCTTATGTCTCCACATAAAGTTCAAGTACTCATATAATAGTCATGGATCTTAGTTTATTGGATTTAGAATTTTATGTACAATTTATAAAATCAATAATAAGTTTATTGACTATAGAAAATGTTTATTATTTTACAAACTGCCAGTTTTAGAACATAAAACCCAATACTCCATTGTACAGCCGAGTTCTCCATCGTTTCTCTGCCGAATTTGGTTTTGTTTTCTTCAGATCGGCACGGAAAAACCCATGAACGACTCAAGACTTAAAATACAGACTCGATCGCATTCAAATATGCTCAAAACAGAGGCCCTTACAACCAAAAGATAAATTGAAAGTGATAAACTAAAGGCCAATCCCGAAAACATCCAATAATTTTAAACAAATACATTTTAAAACTTTCATCACATGAAAAATTACAAAATGCTTAAATCCCACTAGTACACTTAAAATTAATTCCAAAATTTTGGAAAAAATTTAGGCCACAAATCCTACTCTTATACCAATTGAATGAACCACTAAAGGTCCTTGAGCAGAAGCAGAAATCAGACCCAAAAAATCCAAATTTACAAAACATTTAATTTTATAGAAAAACATACATAAATTTTATGCAATTAATATAAAAAATACAACATGCTCAATAATTAAGAAGAGAATAGGGAAGAGGAGACTTACCTTTGAAGAATGTTTTCTTCACGCCTCTTCTGTAGAAAAACAAACTTCAAAACCTTAATTTTCAAATGCCACCACCAAAATGGTTTCCCCTATATTCTCTGGGATGATAACCCAGGAGTATGTAGGCTCTGGCTATTTGGTGAAGGAAAGAATTAATTTAGAGAGGAAGAAGATGAGTGATATGGAGAGCTTTTGAAAAAAAATTACATAACTGTTCTATAACCCAATCCTAGGATGAAGAAGATGAAGAACTGAACCACCCACTTCTTTGGCTTCCACTAACGTAGTAGAGAGAAAAGGGGAAGGGAGTTATTTTTTTTTAAAAAAATTATTTTTTAAAAAATTAAAATTAAAAATAAAATTAATTGTAATAAAATTTTTAATATATATTTATATGATAACTACTTTATCTTATAATATATATTAAACTATATGTTGCATCAAATATAACATATAACCTATAGTTTAATATTGTATCCAATACAATATAACCTATAGTTTAATTCTCTCAATAACGATATTAATATAAATTCCACTTATATTAAATTTAATTGTATGAATCCTGTTCACATAATTAATATTTGAATCATATTCAAATATTTAATTTCTCTAAATAAACTTTATATTATAATGTATCAAATACATTATAGTAATTATATCATATATAATTAAATTAAATTAATTATATCACATATAATTAATTTCCTCAATTAATTTGAACCATTTAAATTAATCCAAAATTGATTCTCATAAATACCTCATTGAACTATAGAGGGGACCTCTTAGACCTATAGCTTGAAGCTCCAACGATATGTAAGTAATTAATTAAACTCTTTAATTAAATTATTCACCATCCATTAATTGTCGAGCACTCCATTAAAGACTGAGAGCTACACTCTTCGTAGTATATATATATTTCTGTGTTCATTGGATATAATCGGTCAACAGTAAAATAACTTTTCAAAAATTGCTCATAAGTACAATTGGGTCAAAATTACCGTGTTGCCCCTGTAGTTACATTTAACTCCTTAAGTACCACAGATCTCTCTAATGAACAATAAATCATAGTCCACCAATGACCAAACCCCTCTTAGGCTAGGAGAGGGTGTGGCATCACATTGTTCAAACCTTAGAATCAGCTCTTAAGGGAGCAATTTATCTACTTACTCCGACATTGGGGAATGAGTGAATTCCTTCTTGCGTAGTTATGTTCCTAGCTCCCCAATTAGATAAATCCCCAAAATGGTAGGCTTGTTGAGTCGACGATCTGGCCACTCTCAGCCACACAAATCAAAAGACCATCTTCATAGGAAGGAGTTCACACTCACTCAAGATTCAGGTCATGTTACCAATGGTCATCTTGGTGAAATGTAAGTCTTTATTATGAACAACGTTATATAATGAGACTAGTCATTTCATGGTCTGATCTTATACAAACTCTTTTGTATAGATTACCCCTACTCACATGTCTCCACTTGAATGATCAGGATCTAATCATTTGTAGCACTTTACAATAATTGTAACATCTACAAACCGAGTTGTACTCGTAGTGTCGTCAGGACAAGGTATCCAGCCTTATCCATCTACTACAGACCATTTAGGTTATCACTTAAACATGATCCACCAGTATGTCTCTATATACATGTTTAAGCTACAAGATAACCTTGGATGTTAGTTTATTGGTTTGTGGGTTTAATGCAACTAAATGTCAAATAAAACATCACATATTTTATTAGATAAATAAGATGTTTGTACATACAATTACAAACTATAGGACCTTACGAGATTTAGGGCATTAGCCCTAACAATAATTTTACTAAGCGTGTCAATGAATGCAATTGATGGTTTTAATTTATTTTATAAAAGTTATAATTAAATAAAATTAGAAACTAAAATTAATAATTTAGAATTGCATGCAAACTTTAGATTAAAATCATTTTTTAAAATAGTTTTAAAATATTATTCACATAGACATTAGATCACATTTCTAATAAGATTACAAATTAAGTTTAATCTTTTAATTAGTTTAATAGAGTTAAATTGGTACTTAATTAAAAGATTAAATTTGTAGCAAATAAATCTATAAGGGATCTTTTGTCTAAGACTAGTTCTATCTAGGCTGGGGTATTTAAGTTGACAGAAACGTAACATCCCTACCTAGGAACTTACCTGAAAATGTGAATTAGATAGATTTGCTACAAGCATGCAATGGTTAATTGAGGTTTATTAAAATGTTTAGTAAACATGAATCAAAATTGTTTAACCATCCAAGGTAAGTGTTATTTTTGGGCAAATTAAACAATCACTTAGTTGAAATCAGTAGTCAGATTTTTCTAAGTTAAATAACCTTAGGTAAAACACTCAATGGGAGGAAAATGAGGTATATGATACTTCATTTTATCCTCTTCACATTTCTCCCTAAAAGTTCACATCGTGAGATCTATACTCGACCTCGAGGCACCTTTGCTTGTGTCCCCATACGAATGTGTTGGGTTGTATGTCCTAAAACTTGCAGTTTGTAAAGTTAAACATTTTCTATTATCAATAAAGATGTTATTTGACATTTTATTCAATAAAGTTGTTGAATATGTAAATTGCACTTCCAAAGATTAAATCCAATAAACTAAGATCCATGGTTATTATATGAATATTTGAACTTTATGTCAAGACATAAAGATGGACCAAGTTCGAGTAAATAGCCAAAACAGTTTATAGTATATGAATCAGATTGGGTACCTTATTCCGATAACACTATTGGATGTGGCCCGCTTTGTAGATAGTACAAACGATGTGATTCTGAATTGTTCATGTACAGGCATAAGAAGTGGGGACGTCATATGCAATGAGTTTGCATAAGATCATAACAAGAAATAAAACATTTTTACTTTATAATGTTGTTTACAGTTTAAGACTATCTGTTTCAAATAGATAACCTAGGTAACTCAACCTTAATCCTGAGCTAACTATGAACTCCTGTCTATTCAGGATTATCCTTAGATTTTCATAGGTGAGGGTTAGCTCAACAGCGTCGGCTCAATAAACCTCCCATTCAAGGGTAAGACCGGGTAGATAGTTGGGGACATAGAGTGCAAGATGGAATTCACACCTACCTGATTTAGGGATAGGAGAAAAGTTGTTCTCTTAAGTGCTGAATCCAGGTCTTGAACAAGGATCCTCAATCTCTCATTGGCCCAAGAGGGATTCGGTTTAGTGATTGGATCACAAACCAATTATTCATTAGAGGATTGATAGAACTTAAGGAGCAAGATGTAATTTCAAGGGTAAACACAACATTTGACCCAACCATTATTACAAACAACCTGTGAAGGGTCAACTTACTGATTATGGTTAAATCAAGTTGACAGAAATATATCTACAGTGAGGAGAGTACAACTATCGAGTTATAGTGGTGTGTCTCGGTAGTTAACGAATATTATTTAATTTAGTCTAAAGAGTTTAGCCAATTAATCTCAAACCATTGGAGCTCATGATCTGTAGCTCCATAAGATCCCTATACTAGCTCGTAACATATGAACGCATTGGCTTAGCGAATTCAATGATTTTGAAATGTTCAAAATAAAAAATTAAGTTTTCAAGTTGAAGTGTTCAAACTGTATTTTAATTTGAAATGTTCAACTTAAATTAGGGTTTGAATTTGAAATGTTCAATTTCAAATTAGGGTTTGCATAATTATATTTGATATAATTAACATTTCATTTATCACAATTAAATGAAATTGGAGAGTTTAAAATATTTAAACATTGATTTAAATATTGATTATATGAATAAGATTCATGTTTAAAATTAGGTATTTGATTAATTTAATATTTGACAGTAAATTATTATTTAATTAATTAAATTTGCTTAATTAATTAAAAATCAAATTAGTTTTCAATTTTTCAATTCAATCTAGTTTAGAAATTTAATTTTGAATTAAATAAAAAGAATATTGAAAATCAATTTGAGTGGAGAAATCCACAAATTTGGCTTGCTTTTGTGGCATCTTCTCTATCAAACACTTATCTCACTTCATCATATCCAATTGAAGTGGCAATGGCTGAGATCTTTCAATGCTAGCATGTACAAGTGACATAAAACACTCCAATTTCATAGGTAGTTGAGGAGTTGTTGGATTTTTTATTTTCTGCAGAAAATTCTCTCACTCACTAAAAATCTATCCTATCCCCACTTCAATTCACTTGAATTCAAATACAAGGCTGAGAATAGTAGATAAGACACTCTTGGTGGTCTACTAATGATTTGAAGCTCAGATTAGAGGAGAGGAGCTTGGTTTTAGAATATTTATCAAAGATATCAGTTCTGAAACCCTTTACTTTGATAAATTGTTATCTTCCATGCTATTAGAACTTAAATTAAATGTAATTAGAGTGCTTATTGATTCTCATTGCTTTCGTTGCTTACTTATACTTTTCATCAGGATGGTGTTTGTATAGGTTAATATCAAGGTGAATGGAAAGAGTGTTTATAGTAAGTGGGAGGGGGACGTGTGTCAACACATCTCACGGTCTCTCTCATTAGTTTGTAGTAAAGTTTCATGCTCGGCCTTAAGGCACTTTGCTTGTATCCCATTACAATGGCAATTGCATGATTCTTTACTCCAAACTCCAGAAATGGATAGGATTACTTTAGTTCTTGTCCAAATTGATTTTTTCTACGGTTGGCTCATTGGGGTAGAACTCTAGAATCTAAAATGAGGGGTTACACTTACAAGAAAATATTAAGCAAGTTTGATAATTTCTAGACTAAACAATGGTAACTGATAGTTACAGTTACAAGGAGTTGTTCTGTCTATTGGTTGAGCTAGTCTCATTTCCGTGAAGGGACACCCGATCACTCTATGGGGGCTTTCGTCATGTCTCAATGAAATATCATTGCAAAATAGATATCACTTAGGGTGTTTTAGATTAATTTTCTAAATTTGATTGGTTTTTGCAAATGGGTTAATGCATAGATTACTAATATAAATTAATTGTATGGTTTCAACAAATTTAATCATGACTTACGCAACACTAAACTTACTCGCTCCGAAAAACTTACCGACGGAAATTATACAACATGGAAAAACATACTCAACATATTTTTAATCATTGATGACCTTAGATTCGTCCTCATGGAGGATTGTCCTCCAGTACCAGCTTAAAACACCACTCGAAATATTCAAGAGGCATATGAGTGGTGTGGGTGTGGGCAAATGAGAAGGCCCGAGCGTCGTATATATTAGCTAGCCTTTTTGAAGTCTTGGCCAAGAAACATGAGCCTATAATCACTTCTCATAAGATCATGGAGTCCCTGTGGGGGATTTTTGGACAACTGTTTACACAACTTAGGCATGACACTCTAAAACACATCTTCAATGCCCGTATGCAAGAAGGGCATCTGTTAGAGTGTAAGAGTGTAATAACATGCAGCGGAAGTAACAAGGATCAATAAGCATTCAAATTCACTAATTTGGCAGAAACTAAAACATGTTCATCTAAATAAGAGGCTTTTAGATCATACCTTTGTAGAACTCTTCAAGATCTCGATCAATTAGCAGCTTCTCCAAAGATTACCAAGAACCACCTTAAGATCTTCCCTACTATCCTCTTGAAGTTTTAGACCAAGTTGTGGGACTCAAAAATAGCTTGAAGCAATGTAAATGCAAGGAGAAGCTCACAACAACACTCACTTTTGAAAAACTCTTCTTCAGCCGAAATTTTCTCTCAAATTTCTGTAGAGTGCATGCCTCTAAATCACTCCATTCTTCTTTATTTATTGCAGGTGAACATGCAAAGAAGAAATGTGCATGGCTTGCAGCTCATGCTTGAAGTTAATAAAGAAGAGGAAGTGGGTTTTGTATGAGCATGAAGAAGATGATAATGGAAAATCATGAAATTCCATTTTGTGCATGTTTTTCCAATTTTCTAATTTATCTCAAAATAAAATTTTTGATTTTAGAAACCATTTTGATTTTAAAACTGAAAAATTAATTTTCTAAAATTAATTGAATAAATTAATTTAAAAGTTACTAATTAATTAATATCAAATATTAAATTAATTTTTGCACAAATCAATCTTCATATATTTAAATCATATTTAAATATATATTCTCCTATTCCGTTTAATTTTAATTTGAACATTTCAAATTAATTTCTCAAGCTACTATAAAGCTTAACCATTTACGAGCTAGTAGGGTGACCTCGCGGACCTACAGATCATGGGCTCCAACGATCCAAGATTAATCGGCTAAACTCATTAGACCGATCTAACCCCCATTCGTTAACTAATGGGACACTCCACTATAGCCTATAGTTGAACTCCCCTCACTATCGATATATTATTACCACTTTATAACCATAATCAGTAAGTCGATCCTTCACAGGTTGTTTGTAATCACAGTTGGGTCAATATAACCGTTTTACCCTTGTGAATACATCTTGCTCCTTAAGTTCCCACCGAACTTCTAATGAGCAATTCTGATTTATAACACCTATGAATCAAATCCTTTCTCTATAATGAGAAGGCGGGGCTCTGATTGTTCAAGACCTGGAATTAGTACTTAAGAGAACAACCTATATGCTAACCCTAAATCGGGTAGGAGTAAATTCCATCTTGTAAGGCTATGTCCCTAACTATTCATTCAGTCTTATCCCCAAAATGGGAAGCTTATTAAGCAATATTGTTGGACTACTCTCACCATTTTCAGATCAAAGAATAATCCCGAACAAACAGGAGTTCATAGCTAGCTCAAGATTACGATCGAGTTAACCTAGGTTATTTAATAAATGAAATAGTCAGTTTTAACAGTAAACAGTCGTTATAAAGAAAAGTGACTATTTTCATGGTCCAGTCTATATGCAAACTCATTGCATAGGATGCATCCACTCACATGTCTCAACATGAACGATCTGTGGATCAAATCGTTTGTAGCACTTTACAACTTTTTGTAACAACTACAAAATGGGTCGCATCCAATAGTGTTACCAGGATGAGATACCTAATTTCATCCCTATACTTATTAGACCATTTAGGCTACATACCATTAACTTGATCTTGTTTATGTCTCTACATAAAGTTACAGTATTCAGACTATAGCCATGGATATATTGATTGGATTTTCATAATAAGAAGCAAAATTAACAATTTATTATTATTGATAAATAGAATGTTTAACACGAACTGCGAGTTCTATGACATTCCCAACAATCTCCCACTTGGACTAAAACTCTAGTGAGAATAAATATATATAATATAATGTTGTGAAACATAATGGGAAAAATACAATAAACTAAGACATCTCTAATACCATAGATATTCTCCCACTTGCCCTAGATTACACTACTCAGAGTCCTAGTCCAACTAGATGGCCCTCGAATACTTTAGCCGAGAGGGCCTTTATGAAGGGATCAACAAATTTGTCTTTAGAGACAATCTTTGTGATGATCACATCTCCTCTGTGCACTATCTCCCAGATGAGATGGTACTTTCTTTCAATGTATTTTCCACGTTTGTGACTCCTGGGTTCTTTTGAATTGGCAACAACATTACTATTGTCATAATACAGTGTGATAGGCATGTGCATATTTGGAACTACTTCCAAATCAACCAAGAATTTGTGTAGCCATATTGCTTCTTTAGCAGCTTCACATGCAGCCACGTATTCCGCTTCCATTGTGGAGTCAGCGTACAACTTGGCTTAATGCTTCTCCAAACTATAGCTCCTCCGTTAAGAGTGAAAACTGATCCTAAGGTAGATTTTCTGGAATTTACGTCAGTCTGAAAATCAAAATCAGTGTATCCTGTAAGGATCAAATCCTTAGGTCCATACACAAGCATATAGTCCCTCGTTCTCCTTAGATACTTGAGGATGTTTTTTACAGCAGTCCAATGACCGTATCCTGGATTGGATTGGAACCTGCTGATGATTCCAACTGCAAAGTATATGTCAGGGCGTGTACTCAACATAGCATATATTAAACTCCCAACTGCAGATGCGTATGGAATTTTGTTCATCTCCTCAACCTCTTGAGGTGTCTTAGGATACTGTTCCTTCAACAAATGAATTCCATACCTAAAAGGTAACATACCTTTCTTGGAATTTTGCATATTATACCTTGACAACATCTTGTCAATATAAGATGCCTGAGATAGTGCCAATATTCTATTCTTTCCAGTTCCGAAAGATCTGTATTTCTAGAACATACCCAAATCTTTCATTTGGAACTGTGTTGCTAACCATCTCTTTACGTTAGTAAGAAAACCTGTCTCATTCCCAGTGAGCAAGATATCATCAACATAAAGAACTAAGAATGCTGCATTTTTGTTGACTATCTTCTTGTATACACAAGGTTCGTTAATATTATGTTCAAAACCATAAGATTTGATTGCAGTGTCAAACCTTATATTCCAGGATCTGGATGCTTGTTTCAATCCATAAATGAATCGATTAAGCTTATAGACTTTCTGTTCCTATCCTTTTTCGATGAACCCTTCTAGTTGAGACATAAAAATACTTTCATCAAGATAGCCATTCAGAAAAGCTATCTTGACATCCATTTGCCATATCTCATAGTCATAATATGTGGCAATAGCAAGAAGTATTCTTATTGATTTTATCATGGCAACAGGAGAAAAATTTTCTTCATAATCAACTCCTTCTCTTTGGGTAAAACCTTTTGCCACGAGTCTGGCTTTAGGTCTGTACCTTGCCAGTTTGATCTCGTTTTCTCTTGTAGATCCATTTGCAACCTATAGATGTAACCCCATATGGTTGATCTACAAGTTCCCAGACAGAGTTGAAGTACATAGACTTCATTTCATCGTCCATGGCTTTTATCCATTGTTCCCTATCAACATTTTCCATTGTCTTCTTAAAGGTCAATGAATCCTTTAAACCATCATCCTAATGATGTTTTGAGTTTCTGTTAAACCCATGTAGCGTTCAAGTTGTTGAATAACCCTCCCACTATGTCGAGGCATCCCCAACTCTTGGGATGGACGTGATGGGACAACAACTGTTGTTAATGGACCAGCTTGATCAACAACTCTTGTTGATCTTTCTGTAGTGTCTTTAGTCAATTACTGCAATATTAATTTACTACGAGGTAGATGATTTTTAAAATGATCTTCTTCCAAGAACGTATCTTTTGTCGATACAAATACTTTATCTTCTCGGGGATTATAAAACAATCCCCCTTTTGTTTTTTTGGGGTATCCTATAAATAGGCATAATTTTGAACGTGTTTCCAATTTCTTAGGATTTTGTACCAACAAATGTGTTGGACAACCCCAGATACGAAAATGACGTAAATTCGTTTTGCGTCCTTTCCATAATTCATACAGTGTTTCAGAAACACTTTTTGAAGGAACAACGTTCAGAATATATACTACAGTCTGTACTGCATATCCTCAAAAGGATTGAAGTAACTGAGCATAACTCATCAAAGACCAAACCATGTCCAATAAGGTTCGATTTCTCCTTTCTGCAACACCATTTTGTTGTGGTGTTTCAAGTGCTGTGAGTTGGGGTTGAATTCCATGATCTACTAGATAGTTCGGGAATTGCAAATCCATATACTCAACACCTCGATCAGATTGAAGTGTATTCTTTTACTTAATAAATTTTCAATCTTAGCCTTAAATTCTTTGAACTTTTCAAGAGTTTCAGACTTGTGACTGATTAAGTAAATGTAGCCATATCTAGAGTAATCATCAATAAAATTGATGAAGTACTGATATCCTCCTCGAGCTTTAACATTCATCGGACCACATAGTCTGAATGTATAAGTTCGAGAGGCTCTTTGGCACGAAGACCTTTGTCAGAAAAAGATCTTTTAGTCATTTTTCTCTCAATACATGATTCACATGGAGGTAAAGAACTGTCTTCTAATTGATTTAGATGACTGTTTTTTAACCAATCTCTCAATCCTGTTGAGATTAATGTGACCAAGTCTGAGGTGCCAAAGATAGGCATTAGGATAAATTTTCCGCTTTTTATTATGAGTCTCAATCGTTTTAAACATCTCTATATTTAAAATGGCTCTTGCTTTGGTTGGTTTTAATATGTACAAGTTGTTATCAAGTCTTGTAGAACAAATATGTACACCTCTTGAATTAACAAACACTTCATTACTTTCAAAAGATATACCGTACATATTTTCTAATAGACAAGAAATGGAGATCAAGTTTCTTTTCATCTTAGGTACATATAACACATTCTTTAGCAAGATAAAAGAATCTCTAAAAAACAACTTTACATCTCCCACTGCTTCAGTTAAAATGACTTCATCCATTCCCACCTTGAAATTCATCTCATATTTAGAAAGTCTTCTCCAAGAACTAGTTTCCTGTAGAAAAGTGCAAACGTGATTAGCGGTGCCTGGATCCAATATCCAGGTAAAGTGAGAATTTTCCACTATACATGTTTCAACAACTAGCAAATCAGATTTACCTTGTTTTGCCTTTTCTGCTTTCTTCTCAGCCAAATATTTAGGGTAGTTGCGTTTCCAATGCCCAATTTTTCCGCAATGGAAACATTTTGGGAGTTTTTTTTTGTTTTTCTTTGCAGTGGCTTTCTTTTTCCCTTTTTCTTTCTTTTTCATTTGTACGGTTTTATTCTTAGAAGAAGAAGGACCAACTTTTTTATCATCAGTGGGTTTCGTACCTGATGTAGACCCCTTATAAAATTTTGTCAGTTTCGAAATAACATTTATTTCTTTTTCCTTAAATTTCATCATTGATTGATAAGTTTGAAACTCATTCAATAGCGTTGTCAAGTTATAAGTGATTTTGTTCATAACAATGTTTGTTCTGAATGGAAGATAACTCTTTGGGAGAGATTTCAGTATCATGCTCACTTGACTCGTCTCGTCTATCATCGCTCCGTGAGCCCCCGCAACATTAAAATGAACCATCATATCGAGAACGTGTTCTCTTACGTTGGTTCCATCTTTCATGCGCGTGACATAGACATACTTAATGGCTTCATGTCTAACAGAAGATGATGGTTGTCGGAACATCTCCTGTAATGATGCCATTATTTAACGGGTGGTGGGCATGACCTCATGCTTCTTGTTGAGTACATCAGATATACTCACTAAGATATAGGCCCGGGCTTTCTCGTTCACCCTCACCCACCTATCATAGATGTTCTGAACATTTTAGGTGGCTATTGAATTGGGAATTGGAGGACACTCCTCCGTCAACACAAACTTAGATCGTCTACCACTAATATCGTATTGATGTTTGATTTCCAGTTTGAATAACCCTATCCATTAAATTTATCAGAAGCAAACAATTGTATGATTTCGACATTTCTGAAATATTTTAAACAAACTCTATTAAATATGCATCTAAATCCATTTTTAGCAAAACTAATAAAGTACCCAATAAATCTTTATTTATTTTCAACGATACTTTAGTGATTTAGAACAATTGCTACTGAGGGGAAGTCAAGAATTCCTTCACAAAAGCAAGACAATTCTTGACCAAATACTATTTTCAAAATAACTCATATTCCAATAATTCTTATTGTTATCGCTTTCGCTCAAGATCTTTACTAACAATTAGTAATTTTTGTAAGTGTGACCCGCCATTTTCAGATCTTATAGGACGATATGTATATGCCTCCAAAAATAGAAGACAATGTCCAAGACGGAACTATAAGACCCTATTCATTTTACTGAAGCTTTGGTTGTTCCGAATCCTATGTTACAACCCTCCGTGGGGATCGCTGCGATTAATGACTAGCTAGTGCCGCCTAAAAACGACAGCAGACGCAACATAGGAATCTCACAGTTTAGACTAATGGAAGAGACTGTAGGACAATGTTGATACATTTCCTTCACCCATTTACTATGAACTACCTCCCTCATTCACCTTATTATTGACCCATGCAAACACTTTCCGAATGAAGTAATCACGGTAAAAGCGACACGAAGCCGAGCATGGATCTCACGGTGTGAACTCTTAAGGACGTGAGAGCTAATAACTATATATCAAATATATTGTTAATCTCCCACTGAAGTGTTCTAAATGTTTGGGTATTTTACTTAGGTATATCGGCTAATTTTAATAACCTAAGTTTAAGTGGTTCATCCAAGTATAACGCTTATAATTGGATTTAACCTACAATGTCTAGGTGATAAACCATTTTATTACCTCACATCGCTCACGCAAGCTCATAAAATCAGTTAACAATGCTCAATCTTTCGGTCATAATCCCCAGGTAGGAGGTGTTCCGTAAACCATCAACTTAAGTACCCCCAGCCTTAGATAGGTTTATGAACCAATATGAGTTTGTAACCGTATTTTATAAGATAACAATCTCTTTTAATGATTAAAACTAGTTAATCTAAGTGAGCGTGAAGTTGTTCTTTGTTATGGATTTTAAACGTCTAACCTAATTTTATAACAACTTACAAAATTTTAGACATGCTAAACATCCACAACATTCAACAAAAAATTCAATATCTAATATAACCATTATATTAAATACATCCCTAACATGCATACTATATATTATAACAATTATAACATACTTTTAATGCATATAACATGTTCCTACGGTGGGGTTTTAAATCTACATGGCATACTATATGCATATACATGAATTATTTAATTATTACATACATCATATGCATAAACAATTAAATACTAACTGATATGATTTTGGTTTTGGTATAAACAAGCAAACAGATGCCTAACTATTATAAACAGCTTCAAAACCATCTTTGAATCGCTCGAACTGCTCCAAATCGAACCCAAGCACCTTGAATCGTATTGGATGAGTCTGAACCGAACCAGCCACAAACCCTTTGAGGCTGAACCGGATTGGACCTCGAGTAAACTGGTCGAACTGGCTGCTCTCGGTCCAACCTCAAAATCTCGCTAAGGCCGATTGTATAATACTGAAGGCAATCGTCTAACACCATCGCCTTCCGTTGAGCTAAGGTACACGATCACTTAGTGTCTTATGTCTATCGCATAGTGCAATCGTTTAGCTCTTAGGTAGAACTTCATAATCACTTAACACCATCACTTAACACTTCATGTCATCGTTTAGTGTCCACCGCAGCTACACAATCGCTTAGTTCCATCACATTCAACGCATCGCTTAGCACAGCATCTAAATAATCTCTTAGCGCTATTGCATAGCACTTCATCACATCGCTTAGTACGTGCCGCAGCTACACGATTGTATAGTTCCATCGTATAGCACCTCCAACGCATCATTTAGTTCCCACGGAATAGCTAAACGAACGCGTAGTGCTACCATATAGCATTTCAATGTATCGTTTAGTTCCCATAGGTACATGATCGTTTAGCGTCCAACATCACAACGAACGGAACCCATTGCTATACGATCATCTAGCTTTTCTTCACATCGTATAATGCTTGGAATTAGACAATCGTTCAGCAACTGAACCTCAACAACGATTTTGAGCAGAAGCTGAAAAACTGGAACAGCAGCTCGGCCTCCTTCACTTGTTTCTTCAATTACATCTTAATTTCAACTCTAATGACTCCAAATAAATTACATACTCTTGCTAACATATATAAACTCATGAAACAAGAGCCAATTACAAATTTAGTTGAGAAATTAAAGAGAATTAAAATGCCAAAACTTAGAAAACCATATCAGTGCATCAGTTTCATATATCTCATGAAAAACACCCACCACACAAAAATTAAACTGAATTGAATGCTTATATGATGCTCTGATACCAATTGTAAGAGTGTAATAACATACAGTGGAAGTAACAAGGATCAATAAGTATTTAAATTCACTAATTTTGGCAGAAACTAAAGCATGATCATCTAAATAAGAGGCTTTTAGATCATACCTTTGTAGAACTCTTCAAGATCTCGATCAATCAACAACTTCTCCAAAGATCACCGTGAACCACCTCAAGATCTTCCCTACTATCCTCTTGGAGTTTAGACCGAGTTGTGGGACTAAAGAACAACTTGAAGCAATGTAAACACAAGGAGAAGCTCACAACAACACTCACTTTTGAAGAATTCTTCTTCAGCCGAAATTTTCTCCTAAATTTCTGTAGAATGCATGCCTCTAAATCACTCAATTCTTCTTTATTTATTGTAGGTGAACATGCAAAGAAGAAATGTGCATGGCTTATAGCTCATGCTTGGAGTTAATGAAGAAGAGGAAGTGGGTTTTGTGTGAGCATGAAGAAGATGATAATGGAAACCATGAAATTCCATTTCGTGCATGTTTTCTCAATTTTCCAATTTATCTCAAAATCAAAATTTTGATTTTAAAAACCTTTTTTATTTTAAAACTAAAAAATTAATTTCATAAATTAATTTAAAATACAAATATTAAATTAATTTTTGCACAAATCCATCTTCATATATTTAAATCATATTTAAATATATATTCTCTTATATTTGTACGTTTCAAATTAATTTCTCAAGCTACTCTAAAGCTTAACCATTTATGAGCTAGTAGGGGGACCTCGCGGACCTACAGATCATGAGCTCCAATGATCCAAGATTAATTGGCTATACTCATTAGACCGATCTAACCCCCATTGTTAACTAATGGGACACTCCACTATAGCCCATAGTTGAACTCCCCTCACTGTAGATATATTATGTCCACTTTATAACCATAATCAGTAAGTCGATCCTTCACAGATTGTTCGTAATCGCAGCTTGGTCAATATAACCGTTTTACCCCTGTGAATACATCTTGCTCCTTAAGTTCCCACTGACCCTCTAATGAACAATTCTGATTCATAACACCTATGAATCAAATCCTTTCTTTATCATGAGAAGGCGGGGCCCCAATTATTCAAGACCTGGAATCAGTAATTAAGAGAACAACCTATCTGCTAACCCAAAATCGGGTAGGAGTGAATTTCTTCTTGCAAGGCTATGTCCCCAGCTATTCATCCGGTCTTATCCCCAAAATGGGAAGCTTATTGAGTAGTATTGTTGGACTACTCTCACCATTTGCAGATCAAAGGATAATCCCGAACAAACAAGAGTTCATAGCTAGCTCAAAATTAAGATAGAGTTAACCTAGGTTATTTAATAAATGAAATAGTTAGTTTTAACAGTAAACGATAGTTATAAAGAAAAGTGACTATTTTTGTGGTCCAGTCTATATGCAATCTCATTGCATAGGATGCGTCCACTCACATGTTTCAACATGAACAATCTGTTGATTACATCATTTGTAGCACTTTACAACTCTTTGTAACAACTACAGAGTGGGCCACATCCAATAGTATTACCAGGATGAGATACTGAATTTCATCCATATACTTATTAGACCATTTAGGCTATATACCGTTAACTTGATCCTGTTTATGTCTATACATAAAGTTACAATATTCTGACTATAACCATGGATATGTTTATTGGATTTCATAATAAGATGCAAAATCAACAATTTATTATTATTGATAAATATAATGTTTAACACGAACTACGAGTTCTAGGATATTCCCAACATAGAGAACATGTATCAACATAGTGGTCCACTTCAACGTAGCTAAGATGAATAGGTCTGTCATCGATGAGGCCAGTCAGGTTAGCTTCTTCTGGAATCTTTGCCTGAAAGTTTCTTCCATGAGCAGAACCCACCAAGATTGTAAAAGAAGTTCAAAACAGAATTGAAATTTGGAATATCAGAACAACCTGGCTTTGATACCAATTGAAGGAAATCAGACACGAGGATTTCCAAGAGCAGCGGAAAGATCTTTCCAAAATTCAATCATATGTGAACATTACAATTACAATCATAAACGGAAACATACGGTTATGCGTAATACAAAAATTACGGCATGTTATACTAGAGATCAAAGACAAGAATCAACAAACCTTTGCAGACTCATCTTCAAGTTCCTTGATCACGAACGCTCAATCACAGCAACATAGCAACACATGAACATTTGTCCAACACGATCGCTACACTGCACAAACACCGCGCACTCAAACTAAGCGATCGCCAAGGTCACGAACACCCCGAACACCGCGAACAGCCTCCACAAAACCTCGACAGTGTCGATTTGAGTATGACACCACCAAGAAGGTTACCTTGGTATTCTTAGTGTGAAAATCTAGAGGGTGGGCTTTGTGTGGACTTGGTTAGAGACAGAAAATCAGAGGAACCACAATAGTGTAAACGATTGAGCAAGTAGGAGATGGAACAACCTATCGTATAGGTCGATGCCCAATCGTTTAGGAAAAACTATGTGATCGTCTTGCAAAAGCTATGCGATCGTTTAGCTCATCATCTAGCTGAGTATCTATCGTGTAAGAAAACTCCACGATCGTTTAGCTAAGTCAAAGTTGTCACTTGTAAATTTGATTTACTTGATAACTTTCCGTGAGTAATTTCCGAGATTGGAAATCTCAAAATTAACAATTTTGCAAATCCTATTTCTTCTTACTTAAATTATGAAAATATTTTTTCTTTTATCTCACAGTTACCATAAAACCACCAATAACCTCCCACTCAATTGGTTATTAGAGAAAAAGAGATAATTATCCAATAATTAATATTATTATAAATATAAATGATAACCAACTTATCATTCTATATTTATAACTTATAGTTTTAATATTTCATCTCATGAAACATACAAACCATAACTCTTTTTCTATTCCATGGCTCTTAATGTAAATCTCATTTACATTAATCCTCCACTTGATGTATCTCATACACCATACCGATCATATCATATATAATCGAATTATCTCTTGTCAATTTGAACATTTCAAATCAACACCAAGAACTGATCCTCAGCTTAAATCCATTGAGCTACCAAGGGGACCTTATGGACTTATTGCTCGAAGCTCCAACGGTACGTGAATAACTGACTAAACTCTTTAATCACGGGATCCACCATCCCTTAACTGCTAGGCACTCTACTAAAGACCGAAAGCTGAACTCTCCTGACTACAGATATATTATGTGTCCATCTTAACCAATCAACAGTGCGACATGTTAGGTTTTATGTCCTAAAACTTGTAATTTGTAGAATGATAAATAAGGTTTCGCTTTCCCTTGGCATACACCTCTCGGTGATCGGCCACGTTCTCATATCTCTATGGTGAAACAGGTATGAACGTGATGAACGTAAGGTTGTTTCCATCTTTAGAACTATTAATCGCTTTAGTTAACAAATTCTTCCAACCCTCTCTCGATAGGCGGAATAACATCTTCACTTCTGCTCTCACAGGTGAAAATGCCGTCGAGCATGCTTTAGCTAAACTTAAATATTTCCTTAACACAATTAACTCACTCACTTAATTCTTTCTATTTACCTAGAGAATTAGGAAAACATCATGGAGAAAATGGATTATGGATGAACGAAAATAGACAGAGAGATGACAATGGTAATTATCATAACATTTAATTATAGAATTAAGCGTTCGAAAAATGGTATGAATGAAAGAATAGAGAAGATGAATACAGATGATGAAAAAAAGATATTAGAAACAAATACAGAAGAAGTGTCAACGTCTTGACACAGATTCCGAACGGAGGTTTTACTTGTCGGCGTGTGGAAGTAATAGAGAGGAGAACTTCCCTCTCGGGCTTTCTCTTCTAGTAGAAATGACCTTCGCATAGAGCTTCAACGACGGGGAATGGAAGGATTCTTTGCTCAGAGAATCACATCTCGGCCTTGCCTCGTGATTATCCCAGATCTACTCTGGATAGTCGCTTCAGACCAGTCTCTCTCTCAGAATCGATATATGCACGTCTCTATGTATTCATGTATATCTTTTAGTGAATTTGCAGAAGCTATTTATAGGTAAAGCTTGGATCTTTGACTTCGTGGTCCCCACTTTATGGTTATGGTAGTTCCTAAAATGACGGAGTGAATATTCCTTCTGTTACGCAATCAACCCGTCAGAAATACACAACTGAAAGTTGTACATTTGTTAGAATCCTCCGCAAATGCGTTGCTCTCTACATCTTCGATCGATCGCCGCATGCGGTGTTATTTTTTATTACCGCATGCGATTGAAATTGCGTTGATTACTAAGCTCTTGATCGATTGTTGCATGCACCGTCATTGCGTTGATCATCTCTTCGTTCTCAATTGATGGGCACAATGCGATGTAGATGCATTGTTTATTTTATCTTTGAGCCATTAACGCATGTGGTGACTGATTTCCTGCAAAACAGAAATTGAAACACTCTATTCTACCATCGCAATGGTGTTAGTAGGTGTATTGACGACATTTTATAATTCTCGCATTTTCTAGCCAATTTCTATACTATCGATGCAACTTTTCTTTCTTTTAGCCGCAATATCTAAATAAAACAGTATAAATAACTTGTATTTCTACAAGTTATCACACCCCCAAATTTAGATATATGCTTGTCCTCAAGCATATCTTCAACTAAGGCAATATTGCTCAATTCCTATCCTTATTTTGCGTCGATTGGTTGCTCCGAATGTTCCACCTAGGCAACATTACTTAACAATGTAATTTCTTTCTATCCTTGATAATTCATATACATGCCCTACTTTATTCTTTTATACAACAAATCTCTACTAAAAAATTCTCTTCTCGTTTTGAAAAGAATGTTTACCTCTTCTTGCAAAAACAACTTGATACGACTTGAATGCGGTGGTCGGGTTTAAGTCATTTTATTAGAGACTGTTGATCATGGTTACACCCTTCGTTTTGGCTTGTTCCTACGGGTGTCATGTGAACATCCAACTACAGTTGTGTACTAATCTCAACTTCAACTCTTGATTTTTAGCTAAGTTTAACTTTTGTTGGTCAGAGGAATTGTCTCTTATACTCTTATTATTTTTTGTTTTCATTTTTTCCTTTTTTTTCATATTGCGTCGTTCTTGGAAACCCACCTTCATTTTGGCTTACTCCCACGGGTGTCATGCGAACATCCAACTACGAGCAAGTCCCTTTCACAACCTAACTCTTATCAGGTTGGGATTGTTTTGGAGTTTCCTTTGCACTGACATTAGAGTCTATATGAAATTTTTTTTTCATTGAACACATTTTTCTAATGATCGCATCTGCTCAGACCTTCCCCTACCCCCAAATTTAGAAATGAAAAAGGTCCTCATTGCGTTGTTTTGGTTAGAATAGACAAAACATTTAGTCAAAATTTTGAAAAGAAGGTTTGAGTAGAGTTTTGAGGGATAAAAGGTAAAGCAGTGCTATTGCTACGAATTATCAAAGTGTTAGTCAGAAAATACAAAGTGTGGGAAATGTTTCTAAGGTTATGCATATAACTCATCATGGCAGCGCAATGAATAATGCAAAATAAAAGATAAAGAATATCGCAATAATTGATAAAGGATGAAAAAAAAAAAGGTTAATGCATACGAAAAGAATTATTACTCAGTTGTATTAAAAATTAACTAAGTATACAAAGAATTACAAATAACGCAATACAAAATTTGAGCATGTACAAAGAATCAAGAAATAGCTTCTATACATAGAAAAATAATGAAATGAAATAAACAATGAAAGAATGACCGCAAAAAAAAAAATTGTAGAATTTATTGAGGAGGAGGTTCAAGAGGAGGATTTTGTGGAGGAACATGAGGAGCTTCTTCAAAGTGCAAAAGTTGCTATAAGTGTGGAGGCACCCTGGGACCATGGAGATAGGATGTCAAAAATTTGAAGTACTCATGGTTGTGCTCTACTACTTGTCTTTGGTTCAAGTGGATCCTATAGATATTGCGTTGAATATTGATCAACACCTGCCTGGTCATCGCAACACTGCGTTGCAACTCTTCTTGTCGCTCGTGTACCTCCGTTATTCTCTGGAAAAAATAATCATGTTGAATAGAAAGAAGAGAATGCATATTAGCAAGTTCAGTAGCTAGGGTGGCAATGGTGGGTTGCGCCTGCGATGTTTCACCATCAATGTTTTAAGGTTGGGCAGAAGTGCCTTCATCCAAATCACGTGGGTCATCAGCATGCAGCAGTGGAGGGGAAAATTGTGATGAGGATGAAGGGGAAGATGGAGCTACTGGATATGTGTTGGGTGAAGTAGGAGTGAGGAGAAGGTTAGAAAAATGTTCGGGGAGTGGGGAGAGAGGTTATGTAGGAGGGCTTGGAGGGCGAATGATCAAAGGAAAAAAGTCCAAGGGTTCTTGATCTTGCGGTGATGGCTCTTGGACTTTTTCCTTTCCTTTGTCAACCTTGCGTTGTTTCTTGGGTTTCGACGGCTGCGGTGCATTTAAATTGATCATGGGCCTTTTAGGTGGGAGTTTGGGGCAATGTGGGGAATCTTTGAGAAGCATTCTCAAAATCCTGAAGTTGATGAGGCCATGTACTTCCGGCATTGGTTCCTCTTCAATACCCACACCTAGTGAGAGGCATAAGCTTGAGACTGTCCAAGGAAAGAAATATTGGCCCTTTATATGCCCTAATATTGGCCCCTTATATGCCCCATAAAACCTCGAATCTGCCTTGCGATCAACTGGCCCACGTCTATTGGAATGCTGCATGCGATGCAGTATGTGGCCATGACTCTATCCCTCGAAATTGTTTTGTCATGTGAAGTCGGGATGAGTCGTCATTTCACCAAATATGCCCAAAGCCGTGCTTCTGGAAGCAGTCTATTGGACGCAAGGTTTCTGATGCCTTTTAAGGAGACCGACCACTAAGTGCCCGATTGCATTAATACCTTCAGCGCATCTTCCATCTATTCTTCTGTGGGATCATCAATGATTTTATTACTCAGCGCATCTGGGATGTTCTTCATCAGATATAATTCATTGATGTCCTTTGCGCTGAAAGACACCACTTCTCCTTTTATGGTCACCGTATCTTTGGTGCCATGGAGCCGTCCATTATAGAAGTCTCACACTACCATTGGGATGACGATGGATGGGCACTGGCAGAATGTTTCTCATCCCTGTTCCAATACAACACTTGTGATTAAGTCCGGTAGTGGCATTGGCGCAGGGAAGAACCTCATCTCCATCATCATATCATCATTCTCTTTCTTCTTTGATGGTCGTCCCTTAGCCAACGCAGGCTCACTGCTTTCCGCTACTGTTTTGCCCTTCTCTTTTGTCAACACAAGGCGGGATCTTTGTTTTTGTTTCCTTTCCCTTTCCTTGTGTTTTTCTTCCTTCTCCCACTCCGCAATTTCTTTGCCTTTCTTTTCTCGAATGCGCTGAACATTTGCTCGGTGCCTCTTCTCCTTCTCTTCCTTCTTCTTCTTTTCTTCCTCCTCTTCTTCTCTCTTTTCTCTTTCAAATTGCTCTAAGGCCAACAAAATGTGTTGTTCTTCCTCGAGCCATATTCTCTCCTCTTCTGCCGATATTGCGTTGTTGCGGCACACCTCCTCATCTTGTAATTTTCTTCTTCGACTACCTTCTTCGATGATTTTCTGTGCCCGCAACATCTTCTCTTGTTTTTCTTCCTCTTCGTTTATTCTCTTCTCCTTCTCTTCTAATGCACTTTGCAAAATTGGGCGGCGTATTCTCCTTGTGACACCGTATAAGGGGGGTGATGTCTGAATCTTCTCCATCATCATTCGCAACCGTTCTTATTTGCGTTGTTTCCTCCTCAAGTTGCGTTGATTCTCTTTGTTGCACTGACTCCCCCTTATCCACCCTTGCGGAGGTGGATTCTCTATCGATTTCTGGGCTCTCAGCCCTCTTTCTCTTCTCGTCCTTCTTCTTCAGGCGCATCTCCTCCCGCCTGTGTTCCCTCTTCTCACTCGTTCTTCTTTCTTTCTTCTTGATTGGATGGGCTTCCTCATCTCCTTCAGCCCTATTCTCCTTGATCTTCTTCTTCTTCTTCTCCTTAGCCATTTTACGCTACTTCTCTGCCACCGCTTCCTCCAAAGCAACCCTGATGGGTCCCTCATAGGATTCTGTTTGAACAGTTTCCTTAGGATCCGAAACGGCCAGGGTGCTCTTTCTCAAAGTTTCCTCCATCTTCTCCTCCAAAGGTAGCGGCTGATTAACAACCCCCACTTCGGGCAGCCCCCTTCCTTCTCCATATTACTAAGTATGCTCCCAAACACCTCTCTATAGTCTCTTCTCTTCTTTTCACTTTCAGAAGACAGTGTTGGGAGTGAGGCACTCTCCGTGCTCTGCTCCTCTCTCATGCGAAGTGGTTCAGCTACTAAAGGCTTTCGCCGAGGTTTTTCGGCGACTCGAGGGATGGGTTTTGGTTAGGTGGCGAGACGACAGCTTGCTACAAGGAATGTCGCCTCTCTTGTAGTGATTTGGGCTTGTAAGGGTGATGAGGGTAAAGAGGATGGATGGGAAGACTGATCGGCCATGGATGTACTGAGTGGAAAAGCTAGGAAAGTTCTTAAGGTTTTAGGAAGAAAACTCGGAAGTTTGGGTACGCAGAAGCGATTAGGGTTTCTATTTGCAAAAGACTCAAATAGACGACTTAAGAAGGAGGATGCCAGAATTTATAGGTTGGGCCTTGATAGGCCCAACACAAACTCTGCGATGGTAGGCCTCGAGGTACTCAAAAAGCCTATCACCATGCTCCTCACATTTATGAATCAGCAGAGAAGTACATCCTTTCATCTGCGAATTTGTCATGTCCTTGGAAGCCTAAATGATTAACTACTCTATTTGCAAAAAGAATTTGTCTTTGGTGTTTTATTCGGATGGGCGCAAGGTTAAGAAGCAACATAATGCCTCCATCAACACAAATGCATCTTTACAAAGGATGGGCAACAACGCATGTATCAGTGCAACACACCCCCCAGCTCAATGCATTTCTGGAAGACGGGCGCACTGTATTTCTACTAGAGCAACACTACCTCAACATAGTGCGTTTTCGCTAAGAACGGGCGAAAAATACATACGAGCGCAACACACCCCTCAACGCAATGCATTTGGGTTGGATGACCGCAAGGTGTATCTCGTCATCGCAAGATGCACCCATCATTGTAATGCATAACGAATGTTGATTGTTATTATTATTTTTATTTTTATTATTAATATAAATATTTGTTTTCATCAACACAAGTCACTAGGACTTTGTGATAATCAATTTCTTTTAAACAATCATTCACCACAATTAAGGATAACACATTTAATACAGAAAAGTAAGGAAATTAGACAAAGCACGGAAATTAATGCAAGTGAATTAAATGAAAAGTAATTTCATAAAGCAATAAAAACAAGTATAAGGACGAAATAAATAACAAAATTCATAAAGCAATAAAGAAGGTAATTAAGAAAGCAATTAAACATAGAATTTAGAGATATGGACCGGAATAAATTTTTCCCATGATGAATGCAATCCACACCTCTGCAGGCGGTCAAGCTTGCCTGCATAATGTCGTCAAGGACATTGCTCCTTCCTGTGAGATCCTGGGGCCTCAAAATTACTTGGCAGCATTCCAGGTGTTCTATTGCGTACTTCGGCTGCCAGTTGCCCAATTTGGATCTCCAAGTTTCTGATTGAAGACGCCTGCAATTGCATTACAGCATCGTTTTTCTCAATATATTGCTTGAGCAGGGACTCCAATGAATTTCCAGAGGTGTTTGAGGAGGATGGTTGGTTTTACGATTGTCTCTGATGACCCTGATTCTGGTTTTGATGAAAAGGTGGAGGGTTTCCTCGATTCCCGGAGTTTCTATTCTGATGATTACTCGGCCCCCCTTGGTTGTGATTTCCTCCCCAACCGACGTTAGGGTGATTCCTCCAATCGGGATTATAAGTGTTGTTGTACGGATTATTCTGGATAGCACACACTTGTTGCAGGTTTGATGGGTACATTTCTACCACATGGCCCCCTCCACATTGGACGCAACTTATTGCGGCCATTTGTGTCGACACATTGAGATGCGCTGATCCTTGGGAGAGGGCACCTTGATTAAGTGCCATCGATTGTAGAAGAGATGTGACCGCGGCCATCTGTGCGGCCAAAGTTGTCATTGTATCTGCAGGTACAATGGTATTATCGTTTCTTCTTCTCTCAGAGCTTCTTCCCCTGTACCCGTCATCCACCCAGTCATCCATGTTCCGCGAGATGCGTTCAAGGATAACCTTGGCTTCTGTGTAGGTCTTATCCATAAATCCTTCTGCTGCGGAGGCATCAGCAACGGCTTGCGTTGATCTATTCAGGCTGTTGTAAAACGTTTCCATCAGAACGCAATCGGGTATCCCAATATGCGGACAATTTTTCACTAATCTTCTGAATCACACCCAGGCGGTGCTTAGGGTCTCGTTATCCATTTGCTCGAAGTTCAAAACGTCCTTTCGTCTTCTTGCGTTGACTACTGGAGGGAAGAACTTCTTCATAAACTGTTCCACCAATTGGTCCCAGGATGTTATTTCATGTGGCTCCAATGAATGAGCCCACCTTTTAGCCTCATCCCTCAAGGTGTATAGGAAGAGGTAAAGTCTGACACCTTTTGATGTTACTCCAGGAATGGAGAAGGTACAACACATCTCGACAAAACTGGTAAGATAGGCATGCGGGTCCTTACCTTTTAAACCTCCGAACTGCCCTGTGTTTTGTATCATTTGGAGCATGACTGGCTTTATCTCGAAACGTGCGTTCTCCTCAACTATTGGACGTGAAATTCTAGGCGAGAAGTCGTAGAGATTGGGAGCCACATAGTTCCTCATTGGGATATTACGGTCAACAGCAAGAAAAATGGGATCTTGTGTTGGCCGGTTTACCCCTTGATTTCCTTCAGGTGCCTTATTGTTATTGTTGTCTGCCATATTGACCCTTTTACGCCTTGCTCTGTTCTGGCATGCCCTTACGTGAAAAGTACGCTCGATCTCTGGGTCAGCTTCGAATTCTGGATCGGTTCTAGTACTCATAAACCGTCAGCTTGTTCTTCGCGTTAAACAGACAGTACAAAGAGATCTGCCCTACAAAATACCACAAAAGTACTCAACACTAACCGTTACCAATCCCTGGCAATGGTGCCATAAACTTGTAACGGTAAAAATGGAATGTTATGCTATGTTATAGCTTATGCACACTACTAATGAAAGAATGAGTCATACAAGCTCATGTCCCCGACAACGGCGCCATAAACTTGTAATGCTGAATTTATGTCTTTAACTTTAAGCATGTGGACAAATATGAATATGAATGAATGAACAAATAGATGCGTTAAAGAAAATTTTATGTGATACTACGTCTAAATATATGCATTATTAATGCTATGCTCATAGTATGCAATGGAATAATGCATGCCACAAGTTTCCTTGCGCTGAAACCAAGTATAATTCCAACGCAAGTTTCTCAGAATAATCCGAGGTCGAACACAAGGATTGTTTTCGTTAATGTGTTACTCATGCGGTATATGCGACCAGTTTTTACAATGAATAAAGAATTAGGTTTATACAGGAATGTAGATTGCGATGAAATAAAATTGCGTTAATAAAATAAAATCTAAACTAATATGATACAAGATACAAGATACATAATACATGATACTGAATTCGAAAACTGACTGTGAAGTTGTACAAAGAATCGTGGGATGCGATGGAAAGTCTTTATGAATGAATCAGAAAGGGAAATAGTACATAGTAAAAACATCGCAAGTTTATTAATTGCGTTAAAGATGCAATTAAGGTTCCACTTTCCCTTGGCGTACACCTCTCGGTGATCGACCGTGTTCCCATATCTCTATAGTGAAACAGGGATGAACGTGATGAACACAAGGTTGTTTCCATCTGTGGAACTACTTCTCGCTTTAGTTAACGCATTCTTCCAACCCTCTCTCGATAGGCGGAATAACATCTTCACTTCTGCTCTCACAGGTGAAGATGTCGTCGAGCATGCTTTAGCTAAACTTAATTATTTCCTTAACACAATTAACTCACTCACTTAATTCTTTCTATTTACCCAGGGAATTAGGAAAACATCATGGAGAAAATGGATTATGGATGAACAAAAATAGACAGAGAGATGATAATGCTAATTATCATAACATTTAATTATAGAATTAAGCGTTTGATACATAGTATGAATGAAATATTAGAGAAGATGAATATATATGACGTAAAAAAAAGATTAGAAACAAATACAGAAGGAGTGTCAATGTCTTGACACAGATTCTGAACAGAGGTTTTGCTTGCCGGCGTGTGGAAGTAATGGAGAGGAGAACTTCCCTCTCAGGCTTGCTCTTCTGGTAGAAATGACCTTCACACAGAGCTTCAACGACGGGGATTGGAAGGATTCCTTGCTCGGAGACTCACATCTCGGCCTTGTCTCGTGATTATCCCTGATCTACTCTGGATAATCGCTTCAGACCAGTCTCTCTCTCAGAATCGATATATGCACGTCTCTATGTATTCATGTATATCTTTCAGTGAATTTGCAGAAGCTATTTATAGGTGAAGCTTAGCTCTTTGACTTCGTGGTCCCCACTTTATGGTTATGGTAGTTCTTGAAATGACGAAGTGAATATTCCTTCTGTTACGCAATCAACCCATCAGAAATGCACAACTGAAAGCTGTTCATTTGGTAGAATCCTCCGTAAATGCATTACTCTCTACACCTTTGATCGATCGCCGCATGCGGTATTATTTTTTATTACCACATGTGATTGAAATTGCATTGATCGCGAAGCTCTTGATCGATTGTCACATGCACCGTCATTGCGTTGATCATCTCTTCGTTTTCGATTGATGGGTGTAATGCGACGTAGATGCACTGTTTATTTTATCTTTGAGCCATTAACGCATGTGGTGACTAATTTCCTGCAAAACAGAAATTGAAACACTATATTCTACCATTGCAATGGTGTTAGTGGGTGTATTGACGACATTTTATAATTCTCGCATTTCTTAGCCAATTTCTATACTATCGAAGCAATTTTTCTTTCTTTTAGCCGCAATATCTAAATAAAACAGTATAAATAACTTGTATTTCTACAAGTTATCACCAGACCATGAAATAGTCACTTTTCTTTGTAACGTCGTTTACTGTTAAAACTGAATATTTCATTTCAATGACCTAAGGTAACTCGATTTTAACCCTGGGCTAACTATGAACTCCTATTTATTTGGGATTATCCTTTAATCTGCATAGATGAAAGTGGCTCAACATCACCACTCAATAAGCCTCTTATTTTAGGGGTAAGACCGCTGAGAACATAGTCCTACAAGATGAAACTCACTCCTACCCAATTTCAGGGTTAGCAGATAGGTTGTTGCCATAAGTACTGACTCCTATTCTTGAGCAAGCCCCTCTCCCCCCCCCCCCCCCCCCCCCCCCGACTTAGATGTGTTGGAATTGATGTTCTAAATCTAGTGTATCTCGTGGTTTGGAGTTTTGTTAACACAATTTATTTATCTAATAAAATTAGAGGTATTTTATTTGACATTTAAACAACATTAATTCAATATAATAAACTAAGATCCAATGTTATATGATGTCATTTGAATATTATGTGGTTGACATACAGATGGTTCATGTTCAAGTAATAACTTAAAAGGTCTGCAATAAATGGATAAAGATTGGGTGCCCTATTCTGGTAATACTGCGGATACGACCCACTTTGTAATTGTTACATGGGATGTAAGTGTTACAAACAATATGAACCATATTGTTCATGTAAAGACATGTGAGTGAGGTATCCTATATAAAGGAGTTTATACATAAACCGGGCCGCAAAATAATTAGTTTCTCTTTATAACATTGTTACTTGAAGAAATTAATATTTCATTAGGATGACCATAGGAAACTTGACCTTAATCCTGAGTGAGTTGTGAACTTCTGTTTATGACAACAATCCTTTGATCTGTATGAGTGAGAGTGGCCATGATAGTTGACTCAACAAGCCTACCATTTTGGGGATTTGTCTGATTAGGGAGTTGGGAACACAGCTACACAAGATGGAATTCACTCATTCCCATTCCTTGGGAAAGTAGATAAAATTGCTCCCTTAGTAGCTGGTTCTGGGTCTTGAACAACGAGGTATCAATCTCTCAATGGCCAGAGAGGTGTTAGTTTATAATTGGACTATAAACTATTTGTTCGTTAGAGGAATTAGTGGTACTTAAGGAGTTAGATGTAACTGAAGGGGTAAAACGGTATTTTGACCCAGTTGTAGTTATGAGCATTTATGAAAGGTCATCGCTCTATTGATTAGTTATATCCATGGATACATAAATATATCTATAATGCAAAGAGTGCAGCTATCGGTCTTTAATGAAGTGATCGGTAGTTAATGAATATTGATGAATTGGATTAAAGGACTTTAATCAATTAATCTCATATCATTAGAGCTTCTAATATGTGGGTCCATAAGATCCCATTGTTAGCTCACTAAGGATATTAATGAGGAATGATTTAAATTTTTCAAATCAAATGAAGAAATTTTATATTAATGAGATTAATATATAATGGTTAATTATAGATATGATATATAATCCAAACTATGTAAGAGAATTATATTTGAGTAAGATTCAAATATAAGATTTATATGAATTGGATTCGTAAAGAGATGTATACATATAAATATGTGATATTTATATGTTAGTTCACTCCATATTAAATATGATTTAATATAATTATTTAACTGATTAATCAATGGTTAATTAATTGATTAAGAAATTATGGAGATTGGAGGTTAGTATAAAAATATGATATTTATAATAAGTAATTAAATGTGTATATATTAAATAGGATTTAATATATGGTTATTTAATTAATGTACCAATTAATTAAATAATACTTATTTAATTAATTAGCAATAAGAGCATCAAGGGAAATACTTGGAGAAGGGGTTAACTCTTCTCCATATAAATATATCCTTATAGCTCATTTAGGACAAGGGATTTTTATTACACAAAATCCTAGCCTCCAACCTCCACCTTCTCTCTAACTTCTCTCTAGAAATTCTCTTCCCTTTTTCCTCCTCAAAGTTCTTGGAGACCACACTTCCAAGTGAAGGAACTCTAAATCTAGAGAACCAGTGAGCGGAAGCAGATCATTCCAAATTCCATTATGAAAGAACATGAACATTTACAATTAAACAAAATAGTTATGCATCAATATAAATTACAGCATGCTTCAAAGTTAAAAACAAAGGATCGAGTAAACATACCTTTGAAGAACCCTTTCTTCTATTTTTTCCTCGATCAAACTCGATCTCGTTGATCAGCACAAACGCAACGAGCAAACTCAACAAACAACACAAACTAGCAAATCCTCGATCACAACCAAGTAAAACTCAATCCTCGACCCTTGAACGGAACTCAACACCACTACTCGGTTATCTTGGTATTCTCAGTGAGAGAATCCAGGAGGTGTGAGCTCTGTCTGGATTTGGGTAGAGGGGTGGAGGAAGAAGAAAACGAGTAAACGATCGAGTAAAGCACAAAACAATCGTGTAAAAGATATCAATCTACCGCATAAACTCGTTCCTCGATCGTGTAGTAAGTGAGTTCTATCGTATAGAAAACTCAATAACTATCGTTTACTCTTTCAACAAGTAATCTGATTACTTGATTTCGTGTAGCATGTGTAATGAAAAATGAAAACCATTTTCATCTTTATCTAACAATTGCCATAAATCGATTAGAACCTCCCACTAAGGTGGTTATTTGGAGAAAACCGAAAATCAATTATCTCATAATTAATTTATTATAAATAAATATAATAACTAATTTATCATATTATATTTATAACTTATAATTTTAATATCACATCGTATGCAATATATAAACTATAGTTCTTTTTCTCCTTTATGGCATTTAAAATCATATTTATATTAATTCCTCCAATCAAATAATGTATCAAATACATTATATCAATTATATCACATATAATTGAATTAATTTAATTATATCATATATAATCAAATTCCTTCTTGTAATTTGAACACTTCAAACTAACCTAAAAACTGATTCTCAACATAAATCCATTGAACTACCAAGGGGACTTTATGGACCTGTAGCTTGAAGCTCCAACGGTACGTGAATAACTGACTAAACTCTTTAATCACGATATCCACCATCCATTAACTGTCGGGCATTCCACTAAAGACTGACAGCTACACTCTTCACGCTACAGATATATTTCTATATCCATCGGATATAACCAATCAACAGTATGATGACCCTTCACAAATTACTCGTAAGTACAGTTGGGCTAATTTACCATTTTGCCTCTATAGTTACATCTAACTCCTTAAGTACCACTGATTCCTTTAATGAACAATATATCATAGTCCCACTATGACTGAACCCTTCTTGGGTCAAGAAAAGGTGTGGTACCACATTGTTCAAGCCCCGGAATCAGCCCTTAAAGGAGCAACTTATCTACTTACTCCTGCTTCGGGGAAGAAGTGAATTCCGTGTTGTGTAGCTGAGTTCTCAGCTCCCCAATCAGACAAATCCCCAAAGTGTTATGTTTGAGTTGGCAATCTGGCCACCCGCACCCATGCAAATCAAAAGACCACCCTCATAAGCAAGAGTTCATAACTCACTCAGGATTAAGGTCATGTTACCTATGGTCATCCTAGTGAAATGAAAGTCTCTATCATGAATGGCGTTATATAACGAGATTAAACATTTCGTGGTCCGATCTTATACAAACTTCTTTGCATAGAATATCTCGTTCGTATGTCTAATACACAAATGATCAAGATCAGACCATTTGTAGCACTTTACAATATTTGTAACACCTACAAAGCAGGCCACACTCTTAGTGTCACTAGGATAAGGTTTCCCTCCTTTATCCATATACTACAAACCATTTAGGTTATCACTTAAAACACGATCCACTTGTATGTCTCCACATACGTGCTTAAGTTACAACGATAATCATGGATCTTCGTTTATTAGTTTGTGATTAATGCAACTAAAATATCTCATATTTCATAGACTTAAGTGAATAAAATATCTCATATTATAAATCACAAAGTGTTTGTTCATACATGTGTTTACAAACTACAAGACCCTACGAGATTTAGAGCATCAACCCTAACACCAAGATCTTTGAATCCTAGAGAATAGTAGGGAAATCTTATTGGTGGTGTCCATCTTGATTGGAAAAGCTCAAGATTATCGAAAACGGTAGAAGAAGAAAGCTTGAGGAATCATCAAATGTAATTTCTTCTCTTCTTCCTCTATTCTGGCATGCATATGTTTATTTTGAATGTTTATCCTACAAATGCATGATCTGTTTTCTATTTTTGTTTCTTTAAAAATCGATTATCTAAATGCAAGGCACTCACACGCTTCCACTTGAGATTCGATCTCTTTAAGAGGGACTCGGTTTACGGAACAATTGGTAAGACGATAAACCAATTGTTCGTTAGTGGATCAATGGAGACTTAAGGAGCAAGATGTATTATAGGGGTAAAATGGTAATTTTGACTTTGCTATAAATACAAACAACCTACGAATGATCAACTTATTGATCAAGGTTAAATCAAATGGACAGAAATATATCTATAGTAAGGAGAGTGTAACTACTGGGCTTTAATGAGGTGTCTTGGTAGTTAATGAATGTTGGTTAATTCAGTTAAAAGAGTTAACCAATTAATCTCGGATCATTAGAGTTCATGATCTGTAGGTCCATTAAGTCCCCCTGCTAGCTCATATCGAGCTAACCTTAAAACAGTGTGATGAGTTAGTTTGAATTGTTCATATTCGAATTAGGGAATAAGCATCAAATATATGCGATATATTTAACGACGTATCATTCAATTGAGAATTGAATGATAAAGAGAGAGTTGGAGATATTTAAATCAGATTTAAATATCAAAACTATGAAAAAGAATTCATCGAGATTAGTATTGGATTTAATAATTGAATATTAAATTAAATTAATTAAATTGTTTAATGAATTATTTAATATTAATTTGATTTAAAATTAATTTCTTGAATTAATTTTGAATTAAATGGAATTAATCAAAGTTGGTTAAAGTCAAATGTTGACTTCACCAAGTTCTAAAGGTCAAAGGTTAAAAGTTGACTTCACTAAGTGGAAAATTTCAAAATTAGTTTTGAATTAATTTTGAATTAAAATCGTATTTAATTAAAACTTGACTAAAGTCAAATGTTGACTTCAAAATAGTTAAAAGCCAAAATGTTGTCTTCACTTAGTACAAAGATCCAAGAATGATTTTAAGTGAAAAAATCCAACTTTTAGTGACTTAGTGAGTAATCATTTGACAAAGTGTTGATTCCACAAAATGTCACTTATCCCACTAAATTGAGTGCATTTTGAAGTGTCAAAATTTGGTTAACTCAAATTTGCATAAATTGCGTGTAATTGCTCTATAAATAGGATGCTTGGATAAAGATTAAGCTTCTTGGCCATTTTGGTAATTTTTAAGTTAGTTGAAAAACAAATTCTTCTTGGCAACTTAGAGATTCTAAAAGAGTTTTAAAATTTAAGTCTTCAATTCTCTCAATTTCTATTCTAAATTCATCCCTAATTTAGTCACTCACCAAATCCTACCATCCCATTCTATAGTCGAAGAACAGTCGAAAATACCCTCATGGTGGTTCACAGCTGGTTTGTGAAAAGATTGGAGCAAAATTGGTGGTCAATTTGGAGCTACAAATGTTGTAACTCAAACTCTAATTTCAAAGTTATTTGCATTTTTTATCTTTAAAATTAATGAAATTTAGAGTGTTTAAGATTCAAATTGTTTCTGCATGAACGTTGTTTATTCTTACAGGTTTTAAAATGACATTGTAGGCGTACCTGTAATGTCGGTTTAAAACCGACATTTTAGATGGCCCTCTCTTTTGAATCCCAAACAATTTTTTATTATTTATTTTGTTTTTCCCTCCTTCCCCCATTTTCACTTCCCTCTCAAAAGAAAAGAAAAAGTCTAATCCCATATTATCTTCTCTCTCTCTCTTCCTCCCTTCTCTTCTCCATCATGAAATGCATCAGCCGACCAAACCCCCCTCTTTCATGGGTTTCATCCATTTTCTTTTTTCTCTACGCGGACCCCAAAACTCCTTGTTGCAATTTTTCCTATCCTTCTTCCTCCACTCCACCAATCGCCGGTGGAGTTTTCCCGGTATGAAGCTCTTTGTTAACTTTCTGCTTTTTCTCTCTGCCATGACAAGAAACCCTTTTTTTAACTATTGTATGAAAAAAAGGGGCCTCTATTAGAGAACATGACCTGGACATAATGGTCCATTTCAATGTGGCAGAAGTAAATGAAGTTGTCATAGACGAGAAAAGTTAGGTCAATTTTATTCTAGAGTCTCTTTCGAAGAGCTTCTTACAGTTTTGCACAAATGCGATGATGAACAAGATAAAATATAATTTGACCACTCTTCTCAATGAACTACAGACTTATCAGTCCCTCTTGAAAACTAAGGGACAGGAAGTAGAGGTAAATGTTGCCACTGCAGAAAAAAGAGAATCGTCCTCTAAGATAAAGTTTGATTCTTCTTCTCATAAGAACGAACGTGTTCAGACGAAAAAGAGTAAGAGGAAAAGGAAGGCTTCAACTAATCGCAAAAGCAAGACTAAAGTTGTGGACAAAGGGAAGTGTTTCTACTGCAATGAAGACAAACACTGGAAAAGAAACTACCCGAAGTACCTTGCTAAAAAGAAAGCAGAAAAAGCAAAACAAGGAAATTAGTTTCTGAAGAATGCTTGCAAATGAAGAGATAACTCTCAAGGTTGTAAACAAAGGGAGGCTATCTTAGAAAAATCAGTGGGAGTTCCTGAAGTTTTTTTTTCAAAGATAGAACCATTATATTAGATAATGTACTTCCTAATGTAATGAAAAGTCTTGCACATGTTTTATTTGTTCTATTATAAAACAACTTCTATGTCAAAATCGACCAAAGCGAATGTCATTTCAAATATTCAGATATTTAAAACGACTAAAGAACAAAAGGAAAAAGTTTCTTCAAGTACTTATCTTTGGCAATAAAAGATTTGGTCACATAAATCTTAATAGGATTGAGAAAATGGTTAAAAATGATCATCTAAATCAATTAGAAGACAACCTTTTAACACTATATGTGTCTTTTCTTGAAGATAAGATGACCAAAAGATCTTTTATAAGAAAAGGTCTTAGAGCTAAAGAACCTTATATCTTGCACATTCAGACCAATATGATCTGATGAATGTCAAGGCACGAGGAGGGTATGAATATTTCATCGGTTTTATTGAAGATTATTCAAAAGTACGGTTATATTTACCTAACTTGATCATAAGTATAAAGCACTTGAAAATTTCAAGATGTATGAAAACTTGTTAGGTAAAACAATTAAGACACTTCAATTAGATCGAGGTGGAGAGTATATAAAATCTAAGATTTTCAAAACTATTTGATAGAACATGAAATCCAGTCACAACTCTTTCGAGAAGAAAAATAGAACCCAGTTAGACCTAGTTTGGTTGATAGATTAGTTATGCTCAGTTGCCTAGATTATTTTGGAAATATATAGTATTGATTGTTATATACTCTTTTAAACATCATTCCATTAAAAGTAATTATGAAACTCCATATGATATATGGAGAGGTCATAAAAGCTAGTTATGACAAGTAACAAAAGTTTACATATTTCAGAATTTGGGAAAGATCGGCACATGTGTTAGTGTCGAACCCTAAGGAATTGGAACATCATTCAAAACAGTATGCCTATACATAGGCTACCCAAAAATTGTATACTTCTTCAACCCAGAAGAAAATAAAGTATTTGTACCGACAAATGTTACTTAACTTGAAGAAGTATACATGAGAGATCATAAATTATTGTAACAAGTTTTCATAGTAGTTATAAAAAAACAATAAGAGTTATTGCTTACGCTGACCCTAAAACAAGAGTTGTTAAGACTGGTCAGATGCATTTTTATCAAATAGTTGAGAGTACCTCGATGTAGTGGGAGGGTTATGTGACAGCCTAACCATAACATGAGTTTAGTAGAAACTCAAGTCACCAATACTTGGTGATAGCGTCAAGACTCAAGAAGCTGAGGGTATAAGATGCATTCCCTATTTGTTAATTAGAAGTATATTGTATACTGATGTGTTTATAGGGGTTCTCTCGACTAAAGTGTTTGAGGATCACCTAGAGAGTCCAGGATTACGAGTTTTATAATCTAGGGCAAGTGGGAGAAAAATCCATTGGTATATGATACCTAGTAATGACAAGCTATGGGTATGTAATGGCCTAGTTTATTGTATTTCTCTCTTAAAATTAAAAACTCAACATGATGTGTACACATATGTGTTACCACTAGAGTTTTAGTCCAAGTGGAAGTTTATTGGGTTTTATGTCCTAAAATTCGTGGTTCAAACAATAAACTTATTATGTTAATCAATATAAATATTATTGAAGTTTGATTCAATAAAGTTGTTATTGAATGTTTGAATTGCTCATTTCGTTTTAGAAATAACCTAAATCCAATAAACTAAGATACATGCTATTACATGAATACTTGAACTTTATATAGAGATATAAGAGTTGATCAAGTTCGAGTAAATAGCCAAAATGGTCTATAGTATACGGATACGGCTGGGTACCGTATTCTAGGGATAATATCGGATGCGGTCCATTTTGTAGATGTTACAACTGTTGTAAATTGCTACAAACGAAATGATCATGATTCGTTCATGTGGAGACATGCAAATGGGGGCGTCCTATACAAAGAGATTGTATACGATTGGACCAAGAAATAAGTCACTCTTACTTTATAACGTTGTTTACTGTTTAAGATTGACTATTTCAAAGCGATGACCTAGGTAACTTGAGCTTAATCCTGAATTAACTACGAACTCCTATTTATTCGGGATTATCCTTAGATTTTCATAAGTGAGGGTTGGCTCAACAGCACCGGCTCAATAAGCCTCCCATTTCAGGGGTAAGACCAGGTAGATAGCTGAGGACATAGGGTGCAAGATGGAATTCACTCCTACCCGTTTTTAAGGATAGTAAAGAGGTTGTTCCCTTAAGTGCTGACTCCAAGTCTTGAACAAGGGGCCTCACCCTCTCATTGACCCGAGAGGTACTCGATTTAGTGATTGGATCACAAACCAATTGCTCATTAGAGGATCAGTGGGACTTAAGGAACAAGATGTAATCTCGAGGGTAAAATAGTTTTTTGACCCAACCGTTATTATGAACAACCTGTGAATGATTGACATACTGATTATAGATATATCAAGTGGGCATAGTTATATCTACAATGAAGAGAATGCAACTACTGAGCTTTAGTGGAGTGACCCGGTAATTAACGAAGGTTGGTTAATTTGGGTTAAAGAGTTTAATCGGTTAATCTCGGATCGTTGGAGCCCATGATCTATAGGTCCATTGGGTCCTCCTACTAGCCCACAAATGGATTAAACCTTAGAATAACACGATGAGAGAATTTAAAATGTTCAAATTTGAATTGACAATTGATATAATTAAACGTTTAATTATCGAATTAAACAAAATTAGAGAATTGGATAATATTTAAATTTGATTTAAATATTAATTATATAATTAGGGATTTATGTTTGTGGAATTGATATTTTAATAACTTAATATTGGATATTAAATTATGTTAATTAATTAAATCAATTAATTTTATTTAAAATTGAGAATTTGAATTTTATGAAAATTCAAATTTAGAAAATCGATTTTGTTTTAATTAAGTTTTTTGGAAAATTAAATTATTGATTTTAAATTAAATTTTAAATAAAATCGATTTTCTTTTTGAAATTGAAAAAAACGGAAAGTGGGTTTTCCCAACCCTTGCCACTCATAATTCCACTTCCAATTTCAAGTAGGTAGTGTCAACTTCTTATGAAGTGTGATGGCATGTTGAAGGAGAATAAAACTTAGCTCTTTGAGTTGATATTGGAGAGTCATACAACTGAATTCTCTGAGTTTTGGATGAAGAAGAAGTTCTTCATCACTTCAACACCCAACAAGTTGGCTTTCCTCTAAATTTCCTTAAAATTTCTGCTCATTTTAGGTTGCACCACTTAATCTAAGGTTCAAGAGAATAATAGGGGAGATCAAGTGATGGTTTACAAGCTTTTTATGTGGAAATTCAAGCTGAATTCAAAGTTGAAGAGAGTTCTTCGGTTCGGTTACTTGATTTGAGTTTTGGGAGGTGATCTAAGATCAAAGCACTAATTGGGTAAGTGATTTGAAGGCTTCTAAAGTAGTCTTGGTGTTTGAAATTTTGGCCTTGATTGTTAATCTTAAATTTAGTTTATGTCTGAGGATTTGATTCAAGATCTTATTGAGCAATAGGGGATAAGCATGTTTGAGCATATTTGGACTTATTTGAAGGAGGTGATTCACTATTGATTTATCCTTGAATGAGGAGCCCTAACCAATGTTATGTTAAGACTATGTATACGTATGAAAGCATGATATTGAATTTTATGGAATGATATGTTGTGCTTTAATGATGTAAGGGTTGTGTAGGTATTCTGGTAATCTATGAGTTACATAATTATGAACATGACATGAGATCTTATATTTATATTTTTGTGCATATTGGATATGATGACTATGATAATATGATTATGAATAAGGGAATGATGCTATTGGTTGTCTAATGCATGCTAGATTAGATGGTGACTATTAGCTTTCTTATTAGTCTGTGTACATCTTATCTTTGTGAACCTTCAGGTTCACCATTTATGACTGATTCGTTGTCCCTACAAGATCACCACTATTGCTATGATTTGTGTTTCTTCTGGATCATTAGACTTCCATGATATGTGTTCCTTCACGATCACTAGATTGTCATGATATGTATTCCCTCGGGATCACTAGATTTCCATGATATGTGTTCCTTCAGATTCACTACAATTATCAAGTTATAAGATGTGCACCTGTGCTTGGATAAGAAGGCTAATGATCTCCTAGTGGGTCGAGTAGTGAGCTCAGTAATGGGTCCCTTACTAAATATATTTTTATACTCACCATTTTTTGTATGTTTTTAATGTAAAGGCAAGGATAGACCAGCGAATGACAAGAAGAATCTGTGTGCGAGCCTATAGATATTGAGTCCCTTACTGAATATATTTTTTATACTCACAACATTCATAGAACAATACATGAGAACTCAATCAAATCAAACTTTGACACTAACTCAACAATATCATCGTCACTCGGGTTGTTGCTAAGGTTGATGTTGTTTTTTTGACTTGCGAAAGTCTTCCTCGTGGATGGTCGATGAGACTTTTGAGTTTCCTAGGTGGTTGTCCTCTATCATTAGTGAGGACTAGTCACTAATTTCCTCCCAATCCCCTTCCCCAACCCCACAGCCCCAAACCCCACACCTCCTAGCACCTCATCCCTTCCCCCTCCCCCCTCCCCCCTTCTACTTTCCCTCTATTTCTTTTACGATCATTTGTTCTATTCGATTTTGTCGTCTATCGTAAAGGTACATTTTTTCTTTCTGTTTATTTTTTTATAGAGATTTGAATGTTAATATTTTGTTTCTAAAATTCTATTTTAGAGTTTTACCTTAGTTTAGTTATTTAGTTTGTTTATTTTAGAAATTTGAAATGATTTAGATGAGGTTGAATATTATTATTGGGAATTTGAAGTGATTTGTTTACTAATTTCAGTGATTTACAATTTTGTAGTCTTATTTTTTATTTGAATTGATATATTCTAATACAACAGATCTAATAGCAAAAACACAATATAAATTCTTTAGTATAAGTGGGTGTTGAGATGAAAGATTTGGTTTGAGATAGTTTAATTGTTGTTATGTTTTAGTTAATAGTTGTTATTTGTTAGAAGCACATTTTCTCTTTCAAGCAATTTCAATGGTAGAGAAAATAAGACTTGTAAAGAAGACATTTCTTTAACGTTATTCATTTGTTTAATAATATTAAAATTAGTTCTAATTAATTAAAGAAATTAAACCAAGTAATTGTCTTATTTTTCATATAAAAGTTCTATCAAGATCAACCCTCAATGGAAGAAGTCATTCTATCATAATGCAACAAAGTTTAGCAATGTCATTAGTATCAACATCCGAAAATCATTTTTAGTTTGTTATAAAACATGGAGAGAGGTACCAAAAGAATATAGAGAGTTTGATAAAAGTCGATTGATGGTAAGATGCACATTTGATATTTTACAAATTATATATATGTGTACGTGTATTTATAATCCTTCGATATTCTACAAATTATATATAGGTTAGAGCTACACAAACACACAAATATATATATATATATATATGCAAGTCATGAAGAGGCACAAGCACACTTGCACAATCGACATGAAAATGCTATAGAAGATTGGTACTTTTTATGCAATAAGTTTGAATCCACGGAATAGAAAGTAAGAATTCTATGTTTCTTTCGATTTACTTACATTTGCATTACTCCTTCCACATTAATTTTTTTTTTTTAATCAAAGGAACTGATTGGTTTTAAAGTTTAGCCATATAGCTGGTTCCAAGATTTTCATACACATACGAGAATCCAGGGTAGAAACAAAAATATTTCTTTATTTGATTTGTAAGAAAGTATTATTAATATCTTTTATGTAATTTGTTTTACAGAAAGGACTCGATGATCAAGCAATTGACCCAATAGACTTGTTTAAGCGTACACATTCTAAGAGTGGTGACTCGTTTGTTAATCAAGCTGCTAATGATGCGTGTGTAGGTTTTTATTCCTTCAATGTAACTTCCTTATCAAGTGCATCTTTCTCACAAATTATAGAAGAGCAACAAGTTGAGATAAAATCCTTAAAGGCCAGAGTGGATGAAATAAAAGTAAAAAGACAAGCTGAGATAGATGACTTGAAAGCCATGATCTTACAACTCATGAAATCACAAAGAGATACATCGAAATAGGTATAAACTCTTCAGTTTTGTTAGTAAACTATGTTGTTATCCTGCAGTTATGGTAACAACATAAATGTATACGATCCTTTAAGTTTGAGTTGACTTTTAATATATTTGAGATTGGTATATGATATATTGAGCTTAAGATTAAAGTGTGTTGGGGGAAGGGAGATTGCCTAAAGTTGGATGCTCTTAGGTTGAGCCTAAAGTTGGTATAGAGGTAAATACGTAGTTATGTATAAGTTTGAGTTGAGTTTTAAGATTTATATTGAGTTTAAGATTGATATATGGATAAATTTCTTGAGTATGAGATTAAGTTTAAGATTGATATATAGATATTAAGTTTGAGATTAAAGTGTATTTGTGTGTTGGGGGCAGGGGGGGAATTGCCTAAAATTTGTTTAAATTTGTTAATGTTCTTAGGTCAAGTTTAAAATTTTATATTAAGCTTGAGATTGGTATAAAGATAAATGCATTAAGTTTGAGATTATATATGGTATTGAGTTTGAGATTAAAGCGAGGGGTGGGGTGGAGTGCCTAAAGTTTATTTGAATTTGTTAATGTCTTCAGTTGATATATGGATAAATGTATTGAGTGTGAGATTAAGTTTAAGATTGGTATATTGAGTTTGAGGTTGATATATGGATATATGCATAGTTATGTTTATGTTTTATATCAATGTTGCTAAAGTTAATTATTTAATGGCATTGACATTTAAATTCATATTTTGTAGGTATCTCGAGGTTTGTGTTCAAGATGCATCTCTGGACGATGAAAGTTAAGTTGTAGATTTGTATGTTGTAAGTATTTCGGAGTGTATGTTTTGTGGACATTATGTAATGTTATCTCGATGTTTATGTTTCGTGGATATAATGTAATGTTTAAGATGAATCTCACTTTTAGTAGTTTTGTGAATATTATGTAATGTTTAAGAAAACTAATTTGTATTAGTTGTTAATTTTAGTTTATTTAACTAAGTTTGTAAGATTCAAATATGTTTGATATTTAATAGATAAGAAATTTTCTTTTTAAAAAAGACCATTTCTGATGCCAACTTTAAAGGTGTTGGAAAAAATCAACATTACTTTGATTTTTTTTTACCTTTTTCCGACGCTATTCCAATATGCCATCAAGAAAAGTAACCTTTCTCGATGTTAAAATAGTGTCTTTCGTGACATTAAAATTGCGAATTTAAGATTGGTAATGAAAACGCCAAAACCATAACAATATCATAACTTCGCTTCTGAAATTGACACAAGGGAAAAGGTTATTCCCTCTTGTTTTAAAAAACCGGGTCATGTAGATAGGCGACCTAAAATTTTAGCCTATCTATATAAGAATCCCTATTTGGTCTCTGGACTTGTGTAATAGATCCCAATAATTTCTATTTTGTATCTATTAGGTCTTTGACTTATCCGACATTCTTTAAACTTCATGGACCTACTCAATACTAAATTGAAAATTCTAAGGTTCTAAAAATTCAATTTTACATCTAATATTTTAGTTAATTTAAAAATGAATACATCAAAGATCTATTCGACACCAAATTGAAAATTTAAAGACATATAAGATATTTCAAAGTTCATACACCTTTTAGAAGTTCAAAAATTTATTACACATTCTTTAAAGTCCGTAAGACCTTTCAGATTCATTTAGTGCAAAACATTAAAAATATATATATACAAAAGTTCAAATAAACCTTTTAGACATGAAGCTTGAAAATTTGTGAAACAGACTCGTGATTTAACCAATTTTTAATTTGACCAGTTGTTCCTTATAATTACAAAAGCAATTCATTATAACTAAGGCCTACCGTATCACTTCGTCAATAGTTGAGTTTAATAGTGATAATTTTATGAGTTTTGTTCTTATAATTTATGAGTAATATACGATCTAACTTCAGTTTTAGGGCTTAATCACAAACCTAATAGCTGTATAGATTAATTGAAACGATTTCATGAGTTTCGAGAAATATTAATCAAATTAAAACACCAAGCAATTCGTAATGACCCCAAAAAGTTAAAAGATGAAAGTTGCAATTTTTTCAATCTTATTTTGTCCTCTCAACATCCAAGTTTCTTCCGTTTTGATTTCCGTACTTTCAATTTTCTAGTTTGGATTTCATAAAACCACAATCAAACCATTCTCGTTAAATAATTCTTGACGGATTGAATAGAATCTCAAATAATAATAAAACTTTTAGCAACAATGATCACATCTAGTTTTTATCTAAAGCGTGTAACAAAAACAAAATATTTTATGCGAGTCTCAACATAACTCAACTAGTGAAGGCATCTGCCCTACCAAGCCATTAAGAATTCGAATCACCACCTGTCGCTGAACTCTAAAAGGGAAAAACGGAGGGGGGGGGGACTAAAATTCAACTCATTACAATGAGTTATTCATTCCATTACAAGATGTTACACACAGCTTTACATAAACAAAAGTATGGTGTTAAAAGTATTCACTACTATTAACAACTTTCAGTACAACAAAATTCAGTGTATGTGTAACCTACAATGAAAAATGTAGAGTGGTACAAATATTATTTTTCAATGGTTTGACTAATCTTAAAAATACAGCAATTTCCAAACTAATGGTCTATTGTCAGAATAATTGACAGTATCATGAAGAATGAAGTTAGTGAAACTGATGATCAATATAGAATATTAGTGACTAATGATCTAAGCATTTCAATGTGTAAATAAAAGATAGGAAAAAAAAGTAACTAAAAGGCCAGAAGGGTTTTCTGGTAGTTGAATCTCTGTGCAGTTAACTTATCTACTATTCTTTGTTCCTTTGGATGTAGATGCTATGCTAAAATGCCTTGAAAACTGAGAAACTCTGTGACAAATTTCCTAATAATATTTGAAGTAATATATAGTAGTTAATATATTTTGAAGGGAAGAAGAAATGTACAGGAGGTCGCATTAGAAGTAGTCAGAGAATCCCCCTTCCCTGTCATTGTCAGATCCTGCAAAGAGCAAATGGAATACTGTTACTAAACCAAACGCATTAGCAGTGAGAGCCATTGATGATCCTAAATAGAGGAACGTTTTCGATAGCCAAGAATGGAACAAGAGTTAAACAAGTATTTTTTAGAATTTTTATTCTTACTTTTAACAATGTATGATGTAACCAAACACCATACAAATTTAGAGGTGTGTTTGATACAACGAAAACCTTTTTCACCATTCAAAAACTCATATTCCTAAAGGGAATATTTTTGCTAACAGTTTGAACAATTAAAAAAAAAAACTATACTAAACTGATCTGCCATCAAGATCGAATGATAATTACAATTTCAAGGGAAAGATCCATTCAAACATGCATACATAATACCCCAATCACAGTGGATATTTGAAAGATCTATATGGCCGAGTGTGACCGTATACATAACAGCATCTTAAAGAAAGAAAGTTGGAGTTGGTTTTCTCTTTGTTGGCTTGTCTCCTAATAGTTACCCCCTTTACATGGTTATTTGTTCTCATAGTTTCAGATTCAGTTGTTTTAGTTCAAGAGTCATTTTCTTCTGTTATGGTTTGTATTTGATTGTATTTGGTTTTTTTTTTTTTTTTTGGCTTGGTCCAATTAAGAGTTTGCATTTGGTTTTTTTCGCTTTATATTGCTTATTCTATTTCATTATACTTTGAGCATCCGACTCTTTTTCATTTCATCAATGAAAAGTCTTGATTCCTTTTCAAAAAAGAAAAAAGAAAAAAAAAACAAACAAACATCCTCAACAATCTAGGAGATTAGATTCCTTCCTGAGTATATGCAGTTAGCGATAAATTATGGATTAATTTATGCTGAAATAACTCTATCGTTGTAAAGCGGAGGTACCTGGAATTTCTGCAGCTGAAATATCCTGCACAATCAGCTGAAAAGTGTTGGTACCGAATGAAGAGAAAGTTGGCGTAGATGGACCTGGAACAGGAAAGGTGAAGTCTTCTGATGATGAATCAGAGCAACTAGATGTGGCATCCGTCAGAACCTCATTCGGAAAAGAACTAGATGCATCTAACCTAGAAGTACCCACGATCATTTTCATCTCCGATATTTGGTTTGACATGCAATGTATCATCCTGTCACACACCAGATCAGATTGATATAATCAAAATAACGTGCAAGGAGAAATTAGATGTTATCGTTGTTAGTGTCAGTTAAATCAGCATCTCCTTTAACTTTTCCAAGTTTTTTCATCGAATTCCCCACAAATGTAATCCACTATATTTCTCAGCCTGGTAGCATAATTTGCTTATTTATCTCATCGATGGACAAATTCTATGCCATACACCCTGAGGACCGGGGGAGAAAAGTTGGAGGATATGATATTTGTGCTTTCTTTTTAAGGATATATTTTTTCATTTTTCCTTGCCTCTTTACATCTTTCTCTACCATGTGAGTGTGATGTGATGTTAAAAAATGATTTAGCATCTACTATGGTCATATGAGCAACGAGATGAGACTTGACAGAATGAGTGCAGGTATGAGAATTTACAATTCTCGAACTGAGAGTTTGAGACAATTTTTAGACCTTATGGAGTGCCCTCGCAATTGTGTTAAACCATGCTGTTAGAATTGCATTTATCTCACCCACTGCTTTCCTACTCTCTTGAGTCCATTTTTCCTGCATCATCTCATTCCATGTCGCTATCGAATAGCTTGTACATGTTCTTTTGTTGTACCCAACAATTGAAATATCCATTGATTTTGCATGCATCTGACATTCCTATAAGAACGTTAGGATTTGGACCCTCCAGGTCCAGATACGCACTAATATCCTGATTTCTATCCTACTAGCATTTGCATAAGACCGTTAGCAGGGCAGTAGGAGGACCTTGACCATAGGGGTAGCTAGTTCGCTCAATCCCTTTGGAGCAGTAAATGAGCACGTTTGGTTTATGTTTGGCCCATATTAGAGATCGCTTCTCAATAGTGGAAGAGGTGCGTTTGAGTTCTCCTTTCCAAGAGAAGGGTAAGGTTATGTGGCATTCCACTGAGAGGTACAAAAAAAAAATCTCAGAGAGGTGGAGAGATCGTGAGGAGGTTTAGTAGGTTGTCAGGTTTAATGTCTCCTTGTGTGCATCAGTCGCATGACCTTTTCGTAACTATGAACTAGGTCATATTATATTGGATTGTAGTCCATAGACTTTTTGACACCCTTTCCTCTAGGATGGTCTTCTTTTTTTTCTCGTATTCTATTGTATATTGTTCCGCTTCTATTGAAAGTTTGGTTTCTTAAATAATATTAATAAAATAAAACAAAATTAAAAAAAAAAAAAATCTGTAATAATTCATGACTATGAAGAATCCAGCTTGTTAACAATTGTCTAGGGCTGCCAAAAAAAATTGTGATGTTCAAGCTGATTCTATCTACCGGAAGTTGAGGATCCAATATCATCTTTGAATGGAAGCACCTTCTCTATTCCATCGATGTGAAACTTTTTTTGGAAAGGAAACAAGTCACTTTATTCATTAAGATAATGAAATGAGACTAATGCTCAAAATACAAAGATATTACAAGATAAAATTTAGAATCAGCAGGTGCGTCAAAACATCTCAACTAGGTTAACACCCTCATAGCACCATCATCTCCAAGGACAAAATTGAGGACATAATTCTAATGTTTCAGTACAATACATTGAAAAACAGCCCAGACACAAATGAACTTAAGCAAAACACACACCTGACCCATGAAAAACTTAAGACAAGGACAAAAACACAGGCTTAGGTCACAACTTAAATTATAAACTACACAGCAAGCTAACATCAAAATAAAATCTACACACCGTGCAACCATCCTCCGAAATAGTAACTTTATGGCTCCGGGAAGAGGAAGGCGTGCCAGTTCAAGCTAATTTCTTGGCTGGAATAATCCGCAAAGGCCTTAGAGAGAGAGCTCCACAAAGATGCATTTAGCTGGGCTACCTCAAATCTAGTGAACCAAGGAGTTTCCTTATCTTGGAAGACTCTTTGGTTTCTTTCAAACTACAAATCTGCCGGTACTGTCTTTACTGCATTAATCCACAGAATTTGTTGATTTTTCTTGAGTTTTGGTCCTACCAACATCTGTAAGACGTTGTCTCTGAGAACTCCCCCAAAAACCCAGCTGATGTTCAACAATTTGAGTAATGAAAACCCGCAGTTTTGAGCATAACTGCATTAAAAAAGGTGTTGTAGGTCTTCCCAATTTCCTTTACACAAAGCACATCCATTTGGAGATAAATAGTGGGAGGACAGCTTCTTTTGAAAGACATTTGAGCAATTAAGAGTTCCAAATAACATTATCCATAAGACAATATTTACTCGCCAGGGGCTTTTAGAATTCCATAACGCCTTTCTTAATGATTTATCAATTGGAGTAGCCTTCCATAAATGAGTGACTAGCGATTTGACATTGAAAATACCATTTGTTTCCAATGACCATGATCGTTCATCGATGCATTCCTTCACTTTTTTAGTTGCAACTATGCTTATCAAGTCTTGAAATTCTAAGATCTCCTCATCTTTCAAAAGTCTTCTAAAAGGGATGAACCAAGAAGTATTATTATCCCAATGGTCCAACACCGAACCATTAGGTTGAAGTGCTATTTGGAATAAGCTTGGGAATCTGAATTTAAGAGGAATATTGTCGGCCCAAGAGTCCAACCAGAAAGTTATTCTGCTACCATTGCCAAGCTTGAAAACAGCCAAATTCTCCACTTTCAGCCACGATCTAGAGATATTGACCCATGGACTTCGAAGACTACAGCTTACCTTTCAGGAGGTGTGCCAACAATACAAACTTCTACCATGTATACTCTTGACAACTTTACACCAAAGGGAGGAGCCCTCATTCATAAATCTCCATCCCCATTTGGCTAAAAGGGCCTAATGCCTTTCTTTTAAACCTCCCAGACCAAGCCCTCCATCCTCTTGGGCCTTAGAAACCATCTCCCACTTGGCTAAGTGATTTTTTCTTCCTCTATGGCCTTCCCAGAAGAAGTTCTTTATACATTTTTCCAGCTTAGATAGCACCTTTCGTGGCATCATAAAGGAAGACATATAGTAAGTAGGAAGATTTGAAGGTATGGACTTACAAAGGGTTGCTCTTCTTCCCCAGGATAGATTGTATCTTCTCCATTTGTTCAGTTTTCCTTGAATTTTATCAATAACCGGCTGCCAAAATTCCACCTTCTTTGGGTATCCTCCCAAAGGTAGACCAAGGTACTTAAAAGGGAGTTGTTCAACTTTGCAATTGAATCTAGTAGCCACTGAAATCAGCTTGTCAGATTCTACATTTATGAAAAGAGCTGATTTCTCCCAATTGATTTTCGGTCTCAAGCACCATTCAAAAAGATCAAGAGTATTCCTAAGAATATCTAGCATTTCATCTTCATACTTACAAAAAATTAAAGTGTCATCTGCAAATTGTAGGAGGGAGACATGGATTTTATCTTTTCCCACCATGAAGCCTTCATATCTTCCCTTTTCATGCATTCGTGTGATTAGAGCATTAAGCACTTCACTTGCTAAAAGGAATAAGAAAGGAGAAAGGGGATCCCCTCGTCTAATTCCTCTAGTAGCTTTGATTCTTCCTCTTGGTCTTCCATTTATGAAAATGGAGAACTTTGAATTGGAGATGCATCCCAATATCCAGGAAATCCACTTAGTATCAAAAAAATTTCCATGAAGCACCTTCTCAAGGAAATCCCAGTCCACTCTATCAAATGCTTTTTCTAAGTCCAACTTAAGGATCCATCCTTTTTTCTTTTTAGATCAATAGTCTTCTACGGCTTCATTGGCTATGAGAATGGGATCAAGAATCTGCCTCCCCTTAATGAAAGCACTTTGATTTGGAGCTATAATACTTGGCATGATTCCTTTGAGTCTTTCGGCTAGCACTTTTGCAATTATTTTATACACAAGAGTTGTATGACTGATAGGCCTAAAGTCTTTTACCAACACCACATCTTCCTTTTTTTGAATTAGGCATATGAAATTTTCTTTAACACAAGAGTTTAACTTTCCATTGCTGTAAAATTCATCAAACGGCTTAGAGAAGTTATCCTTTAGTTGATTCCAAAATTTAAGAACAAATTTTGGTGTAAAGCCATTCGGGCCTGTGCCTTGTTCCTTCCCAACACTTTCACTGCCTTTCTGATTTCTGTGAGGTGAATTGCCACAAGCTGCTCGTTTTGATTTCTTGTTACTCTTGGCCAATCAAGGTTATATGGAATTGATCGAAGGGAATCCCTTCACATTTGGAATAAAGAGAGGAGTAAAACCCTAAAATAAGATCTTCAATTTCACGGTAGGATCTGGTTGGGATTCCATGGTCATTGATCAACCCTGCTATCAAATTCTTCCTCTTTTTTGCAGCTAGAACACGATGGGAAAAAGAAGTGTTTTCATCCCCCAAGTTTAGCCAATTTAGTTTACTTTTTTTAATAAGATTTCTTTCTTCCATTTGGTACATAGCCAGTAAATTTGCTTTCAAAGCTATTCTTACATCTTCTTCCTAAGATTGAGCTTCTTCATCATCAGCCAATTGGTCTCTTCTTTCAATTTCTGTTAAAAGTCATTCCTCCTTATTTTTCATCTTTTTCTCATTGTCAGCTAGCCATTTTTTTAGTGTTGTTTTGGTCTTTCTCAGTTTTGAGGAAATTAAATATCCAGTCCATTCTTGTTGCTCTTCCATATCTAAGGATCTTTCAATCAACCTACAACATTCCTTGATTTTCAACCAGCTATTGCAAAAGCGAAAAGGAGTTGGCCCCCATTCAAAAGCACCTGCATCCAAGAGAAGGGGAAAGTGATCGGGCATGGTTCTTGCTTGCCTAGCCACTCTTGAGTTTTCAAAAGCCTCTTCCCAATTGTTTGATACCAAAAATCTATCAATAAGTGATTTAGAAACCACTTCATCTTCTCTAGACCATGTGAATCGGCCGTTTGAAAGATGAATTTCCATTAGATTATTCTCTCTAATGAATTTACTATAATTTCTCATGTCTCTTGTTGCTCTTCCCAAAGGAAACCTCTCACAACTTCTACGTATACTATTCTCCACCAATGCACCAAGGCTCCACGCATATTTTAGCTAGGGAAGACAATTCAATCCAAAGTCTTCTTCTTTCTCTATAATCTGTGGGGTCATATACATTTGTTATCCAACACTGTTTCCTGCATATTGTCAAACACTTAATTGTCAAGGAAAATTCAGCTTTCATGATGTCTACTACAGAAATCTTTCCTTCATCCCACATTGTGACTATTCCTCCTAATCTTCCTTTAGCTTCCACAAAGGACCAGCCTACATCTTTCGAGCTCCATAGACTTTTTATAAATACTCCTTCAAAGCTCTCTTTTTGTCTCTTGAATCAATACTAAATCCATATTGATCTTTTTCAAGAATCGTTTAAGAATCAATCTTTTTGAATGCTCCCCAAGACCCCTTGTATTCCACGAAATAATCTTCATTATGTATTACCCAAGAGATATGAATTTCGATCGACTCTTATTACCCCTTCAATCAAGCAAGGGGAATATTACAATCCATCAGGATGGAGTGCAAATTTTGAAGGGATATCCTTCATGTTTAGAGGAAGAAAGGGGAAAACTTCACATCTAGCTTGTGGATGATTTTCTTTTGAGGATCAAAAAATAGTCCATGTCCTCTAGGTTGTCTTTAAAAGCATTGGTCTCTTTGACTTCCTCTCTTTCAAGCTCTTCACTACTTACACTTACCAAAGAATCATCTTCCAAATCTTGAGGGTCTTGTTTAAAAAAGAAATTTGACTTGCAATGAAAACCTCGTACAGAAGGGGTGAACAGCTCTTGAGAATTACCTACTGATTGAGAAAAGAAATTAATGAAAGAAGGTAGAATTACTGACCTATCTTTTGATAATCCCGGGGCTTGGAGTTTAACACAGCATAACTCAAGGAGATCTTGATTTGTAATGGCAGTCCATGAGTTGCCGAATGATGTCTGCTTTCTGGCGAAATGTTTAAGGAAAGGTCTAAAGCCATATGTTTTCTTTTTGGGTGCTTTAGGAGCCTTGTATGATTTGCTGAATTTCAGATCTTGGAGCCGAAGAGGGGCAAACTCCTGCTGCTGCTGTGTAATTTCCTCCTTGATGGAATCGTGAATAGTGTGCTTATTGAGGTTGTTTTCCATGCTATCATTAATGAATGTTTCTGGAACAATTTCTTCGCTTTCGGGTTGGCTGGAAACTTCAAGGACCAAGGCAGGTGTTTGCTTGGATATACCACTTTGAGGGTGTAGGTCATCCGAATCATTAATGTTTGGTGATGCTTTGTCTTCTTGGTGGGAATAGGAGGGGTCATCCGTCGTTATCTTTTGAAAAGTCTCTTTCGCGCCTTTCTGAGGAGATGCCAAACGGTTGCAACTTTTTGAATTCCTTTCACCTAAGTTCTCTTTCCTCATTAATTGAGCTTTTGTGTTCACACAAGACTGGTTTGGAACTCCGATAGCTGGCTCTGCCTTCTGGGATTGAGATTGAGAAGATTCCGGCGAGAACTGAGCCTGCTTCTTCCCATGTGCAGCGCTTAAGTTGAATGAGAAGGGATTTCTTGCTATGCTTGATGTCTTTCCAATCAAAATTAAGAAGTCCCAATCAGGATTTAGCTCTAGGGATTTTACCTCTTCATCTTTCATAACCTGAGATAAACGAACAAGATCAGTCGGATAAGAAAAATCCTTCAAGAACAGGGCATCTTTTGTTTTAGCCGGAAGAATTAAATCTTCAATATCACTGTAGTTCAAAAAAAATAGTTCCACGCTTCTCATCTGAAATCTCTATCGTAGCAGGCATGAAACCACACATATTCTTCTTTACTTGTATTTTTGCTACTGCAACATTTGTAAGGTTCAAAGTTTCTATTGATGTTGATTCAAGGCCTCCGAAGTGAGCTCCAATGGCTTCAAAAGTCTGTCTACACCAATAGTCAAGAAGGAGGTTTCTTATTGCGATCCACCTACATAACCTTTTACTACTTTGGGACAACCATGTTCGAGCTGATTCCATTTCTCAAACTTTAAATGAAATTGGCTAAATTTCTGCCATTTTCCTGGTTGATCAATAAGCTTTTCCAAATGTCCTAGTTTCACTACGGCTTTTTCATCGGAAAGTGGATTTAAAATAATATTTGTGTTAAAATATTATTTTAATTCTTTGTTAGTCATAGGCCATTTGTCGAATTCAAACAATCTCGTGACGATCCATAGATTGCTAAAATCTTCCTTGAAAACTTCAGAACTCATACGAACCCAAAAACCTGTCTTTCTCTGTTTTTCAACTTCTAAAACAGGGGAAAGTTTCTGCACTTTGTGAATGCTCGTGACCGTGCTCTGTTTGTTCGATGGTAAAACAGAGCTTTCTGAAATTTTCTTGTTTCTCACCATGTCTGCATAGCTGGTTTTTGAGTCAAGTTATTATGCCAATATGACGTCTTCTTTTGATTCAAGATCAAACTAGTTTCAGTTTTTAGCTTCAAGTACTCCCTTAGCATGTTAACAAAAGATTGCCAACCCGAAATTGATTTTCCTGTTGGGATGTGAATGAAAAATCTTCCTCCTGTTGCTGGCCATACTACACATCTCAATAATCAATCCGATGAAATGCTAGTCTTAGATAACTTTGTTACACCGAATTCATCTCTTCCACTCCTTACAAAGAAGCTTGAGATTGGAAACTTAATCATATCTGAAATGTAATCCACGAACCAGATGAGTTGCAATTCTGATATTATGAGCTGTTTTCTGACTTCCACATCTTCAACAAAAAACTTTCCATCTTCATCCGAACACAAAAATGGACTTCATTAATCTTGCAGCTCTTGACTTCCATTGAAAAGGCAAAAAAAAATCTGAGGTGAGAGGCTATTGAGTAAAAGGAAGGCAAAATGAACTCCGAGGGAGGCAAGGATGATCAGGGAAGGGAGCACGACGTCGGTGCTAGCGGAGGTGGGCGGAGAGAGAAGAGAGAGAGGAGGAGAGAGGAGAGAGCATATTTACCCATAGTTTCAATTTCCATCAATGTGAAACTACAGTTCTAAATTATATACGGAAGAGAAGAAAATATTATGAAAAGCATTAATAGGAACATGAGAGAAACGTATTTCCTAATTTTAGCAATGTCATCTATAGACATTGGTTGGAAAATTCCCAGGCAGCAGCAGCAGGAAAAGAAACAGTCATGTCTAATCAGATTGAAAATCAACCTTCCAATTTTCAACAAAATTTACCGTATATGTTCTGATTGACAAAATGATATGCTGTAATCACCATTTTCCACGCTAAATTCAATGTCATGGTGAAAAGATTGTATGCTTTTCAGAAGCAGAATGATAGTGATACCTGTTTATGTAGTCCTGAAGTTGATGCACCTTCCTTTCGGTTTCTTTTAGTTTTCTACGTCCTTCCTCATTTGCTCTCTGTGTTGCAACATACTTCCTTTCACACTCATTAGCCCTTTGCTTTTCAGCCTGCAACATGGCCTGTTCACGTAAATGTGTTCTGCCACCTTTAGCCATTTTGGAATTCGAGGAGAAAGAAAACAAAAACTTGTAATAAAAAACCAAAGATATTCTTCATTAAAACTAAATGTAAACAATTAGCATTACTTCCTTTCATGTTAAATGCAAATAATATGGAGACTTGGAATTTTACTCTTTCAGCTTTGAAAATCAATTATAATACCATTGCATATCCAGATGCAGTCACATTAGACATTTCAATTGCAGTGATCTAATAAAAACAAATAAAATATCAAATTCGGCACTCACATTCTTTCAGAACCTATATTTGAACATCTGACCTCAAGGAAAGGGGTAAATGTCAATTTTCGTTGAACTATGATCATGTTGGCGTATTTTCACTAATGACATTACACACATCTCACATATAAAAATATCCATGACAGGTATACTTGAATCCATCTTTCTTGAAAGTAATCCTTCATCTACTATTTCATTCTCTTCCATCTCAGGAATCAACGACTGCTTTGTCTAAATGGTTTATGAGTTCTAACAAAATGCTGGATGTCAACAGCACCAAATTACTTAAACTCTAATCAAGCTGATAAGAACAACTCCGAATTACAACCGTTGGTCTCCCTCTAGCTAGCAAATTTACTTTTCCAAAGTTGAACTCTAACCAACCAACCTGTGTAGCTAATCTACATGTCTACATGATATTTAATCCTTGTTTATCACTCTAGTATATATACATATACTTACCCGAGATGTCACACAGAAAAAAACTGAAGCTCCTGGAAACACAGACGGGAAGAATGAAAAAGAAATAAAATCAACATTGATTGAATAAGAGTTACCTTTAGATTAGCCACTTCGGCTCTGAGAGTGACCATCTTATCTGCATCTTTAACCGGACTACCAGGTTCTTTAATAATAAAGTATGCTTCTTCTATTTCTTGTGGAGAAACACGGCTTTCCTTGGCAATCATTTCAATTGTTTCATCAATGGTGTCTTTACTGCTGTTGAGCAACGCAGGCAAAACCAGATCCTCCTCTGTTTCTTCCAAGTTAGCCTGTAATCATCATTTTGAATTCTTGTGTAAGAAGAAAGGCACTTCTAAATTAGCTTAACCCATTCGTCTGTTTTTTACCACAAACACACAATATGCTCCATCAAGTTGAAAACTATAACATGAAAGCCAATGTTGTTCTGTGCATTTTCAGTTCAACAAATTTGTTTGACACTCCAAGCTGGAACGAATACGGTGTTCCCCTGCCATAATCACAAATCTAAACTATTCTAAAAGGGGAGACATTTTTATTTTTTATGAAGTCAGTCATAACTCCCTTCAAAGTCCAGACTACCTTCTTTCTCATTAACGTATGTCGTACCATTGAGCTGCATAACATATTTGTCATTGACTTCTATTATTTTTCTAGGAATTTAAAAGATAATGCAATACAAGTATGGAATAATAACACAGTAAATTTTTAGAAAAACATTGTTTACAACTGTTGGAAAATAAATTATTAGTTTTCCCTGAAGTTCACTGTAACTTTATCTAGAACCTAAATAGGTTTCTCTCTTAATTTTAGTTATTACTTGAAATTGTTTTAAATAAAATAAATATATGTTCATAGTTAATCTGCTGTGAAAAGATAAAATTCTAAAAAAAATTGTCTTTTAAATTTAAGGTAAAATGAAAAACTTATTTACCAAGAAATTAATAATATACTATTTCACAAGTTACGTAAACTTCTGGTTATGATATAGTTGTTAACTGAAATATCAAGCAAGAGAGCAATTCTTGATGACTTTAAAATATCCACAGTGAAAAGAGGACAGTAATTATACCTATAAGGTAAATGCTACCTACCATCCTTTGCTTCTTAAGACCTTCACCAGAAGTTTTGGAGTTCGATCCGCATTGTGAACTGGTTGAGGATTTTTTCCCCGTCTTATAATTCGATGAGGTTCTGTATTGACGCCAATAAGACTGGACTTGAAAGAAAAAGGAAAAAGATTACTTAAGAAACCCAACTTCAGAGACATGAAAATGATAACCGCGATGAAACATTGATCTAGTTGTATAAATATCCATGAACTCACTTGAATAACTTTTGCAGCCTTAACCAGCCTCCTATGTCTGTGTTCACTCCGAGCAACCATTGCACGCATACCAGCCTGAAGAACAACTGTAGAGATCCTTGTTTTCACATGCCGGCTCCTGGCAAGGTATGCACGAATATTCTTTTGAATTTTGACGGCAGCTGCTTCCCTTCTCCTAATTTCATATGACTCGCGGGCAAGAACACCTGGTAAAATAACAAGTTAATACACATCCCTGAAATTATAAAAAGAAAGAAATAGGAACCATTATGCATTTCCAGCACTTTTTTATATATTTGGTAAGGCCACCTCTCCAATATGATTGTATACGGATGCAAGCTCTTCGCATGGCAATGTACTTTTTACGATCAATTCGAGCTCTGAAATGCTTCTGTATAACTATAGCAGCAGCACTATGTATCCCTGTTCTTTGTGCATCTAGTTCGGCCATCAAGTTGCCTCTAAGGAAAATTTTTGATTTCCCTATCTGCAAAAATATGTGATCAATATCAGAAACTTTCAGCCACGTGCATCCATCAAATGTAAAATTTCCAAATATTGGACAGTTAAGAGTCACTTCTATGCATTTGACCTGATACTTTTATTGAACTAGCGTTAAAGCATGAATTGAAAGCTATGATTTTAATTCTTCTAATTATGAATAATTATTTTCTTTCCTGATCTCAAAATGGGTATATCCATTTACTTGATATTGTAACGTAACCACATGCATGTGTATCCTCTTATATGCTTTATATGAGGCAGGGTACTCAATTTCCTTGTTTGCAAGAATACCTTTTATACTTCAGATAGCACCTATCTTCATAGCAGATTAGGTTACTTAACGAGTCTGATTAACAATATACTTCCATTTTGACGAGGATGGCTCCAATTGTATGAGTAAAATGTATATACATCAAAACAGATCTGAATAGCCAGAATTTTAGTCATGGTTATCTAACATCAAATGAACCTATCTTCTATTCAAGATTTTCCAGTATTCTTATCCTGCAGGCAGAAGGCTGATATCAGATCGAAGATACTCCATGGTTTTTATGTAACAATGAGGTTTTGCTCATTGATATGTTAATGTGACTCATGCGAAAGATTTTAGGCAATTCCTTGATGACTGTAAATAAAATTTAGAGCTAGGAGACATTGACACACTTCAAAGCCAACAGCATAGCTTCATTTACCAGATAACCTTTATGTCCCATCTTCTCTAGAATCTTTCCGCATGCTACCTTCTCTTCATAGCTGCTCATAAGCATCAGCAAGGAAATGTTAAAATACTCCAAAGGGAAGTATTTAACAACTTTCAGAATGCAACACCCATTTAAATTATACTTCAAAGTATAAACAAGGAAAAATACTTACTCCCCTTCCAATACCTCGGGTGCAAGAATTCCAAATCGAGATAAAAATTCAGGAAATGTTCTATGAGTAGGGTATCCTGCACATTTGATTCTAATAGCCTCCAAAACACCCTGCACAAATGACAGTGTCCAACGCAAATTAATTAACATTAATTTTAGGTTCAACAAAAACACTTGTTTTAAAGCTTACTCCAGATCGTAATTGTTGCATAACAGTAGCATTCTCAAAGATGGCAGGTTTTAGGACAGTATTAGGCTTCACGCATCTTATATAATGGGGTTCGGTTGAATTTAACGTTTCCATCAACTGCTGTAGTTGTAACTGTAGAAAAATGGGTCAAACAAGCATAACTACTGCAGTTTTCCTTTGTCCAGTCTAGAAGGATATTTCCAGAAAATCATTCAAAAGTATATGCAAGTCCAGAACAAATAATACCTTAAAACGAGAGCCAATTGAAGAAAACTTTGATGATTTGGCCGTCTCCTCAGGATGAGGAGAGAAGAGGCCAGCAACAAAGGGACATTTTGAAGCACTTAACAAGTCTTGATGTTCAGGGACAACATAATCTTTATTTTTGTCTAGAAACTGATCTGACTGATATAGAACCTGAAAAAGTCCAAATAATACAGATTGTCCTTAAAGTTTCTCGTTTCTATGTTAAATTACAATTTTTGTCTTGGAGTCTCATGTTATCTAATATGGTATTAGAGCCTACGAAGTCCAAATGAGCATTCAATTTAATTACAATTTTAGTCCATGCAATTTTTAAGGTTGTGGCTAATAGGTCCTTAGACTTTAACAAGAGCCTAACTGATCATAAGCTTTCAATTTTATGTCTATGTCCATAGATTTTCAATTTTTGTATTTTTTTTGACATCAAGAACCAAATGTTCAATTTTGTATTTGATAAGACATTTTTTAACTTTAACAAACATATTAAGTACAAAATTGAAAGGTCAAGGTCCTAGACACAAAATTAAGTTTGTGAATTTTAAAAATTTTGAATAGGTTTGGGACCTAATAGAGGATGTATGTGACATGTTTAAAGTTCAAGGATATAAGGATATATTAGATATAAACTTGAAAATTCAGAAAACTATTAAATACTTGGAAAATTTTCAATTTACACCCATAAAATTTGGAGGTTGCTTCAATTTAAACCATGAACTCATAATTGTATCAATTTAAACCCTAAAACTTCATAAGTATATTAATTTACACCCTCTTTCAAATTTAGTTTGAAAAATATACGAGACATTTAATTTTTTTCAATTAAACTTCTAAATTGTTAAAAGTGAATAAAGTCAGAACCTTTATTAGGATTATATTTAAAAATTGTTAATGTATTCAATTCTTACACATGCGTAGATTTCTTCAAATGTCAGATTAACAAAATGGATGAACAGAATGGATGCATGGACAATTTTCAACAGAAATTTTAATTGAGAGGTTAAATTGATTGGCTTATAAAAGTTTAGAGGTTAATTAATAAAATTATAAGTTTCATACAATGTTTATCTAAAGAAAACATAATGGAAGGTTTAAATTGACTTATGAAAGTTCAAGATTTAAATTGATACAATTATTAGTTTAAGGTTTAAATTGATACAATCCCAAAGTTCAGGAATATAAATTGATGTTTTTCCTAAATATTTTATAAAATTTAGATAATTATTAGCCATGATCGTGAAAGTTTAAGGAATAAACTTGTAATTTAACCATAATTTAAAAGAAAAAAAACTCACATCTCCAGCATAATGAACAATGGTAAAATCTGAGCGGGCCAATTTTGGCTTGGTGAAGCGTTTATGATTTTTGAAGGTCTGATATAGCTTTTGTGAAAATGTTTCATGAGTTGATTTTGGAAACATGCTGTTAATAAACATTATAAAATTCATTAGGTCAAATGGGAAAAAAAATGGTAATCAAATAACGAAAACTTATACCTAAAAGCAGGCTTCTATGCAACAAGATCTTTATCATTTCCATATTACAATATTGATTAGAGATTTAATTGACAATATGTTTTGCATGAGATAAATGAATTCGTACGCCGCTGCAACTAGCAGCAGGCAAATAATAAATACAAAGATTTCTAGGGATGTAAACGTGGCATTTAAACTCTTTGCATGAGATAAATGGTTAGCATCAAGTGTGTGGCATACACAGGATCTCTTGAACATTGACCAAAGTTCCATTTGTTAAGTCTACCTTCTATCTTTTAACTAATGGGATTTGTCAAAGACAGATCTAATCCTCGAAGTCGAAGGGGGCCTAATTTTTTTCTAAAAGGAAAAGAATCTTTTCATTGAATGGATGAAAGAAGACTAATGCTCAAGATACAATATACAAAATACAAGAAAACCAAGGATAACATAAAATAGAAGTGCAATAAAAGTGTAATAAAAGTGCCAAAACAAAAACAACATAAGCATTAAGCTGGAAGAAAATGGCTAGTCTACCTTCTATCTTCTGACTAACGGGATTTGTCAAAGACAGAGATCTAATCCTCGGAGGAGACCTAATGAAATCAAGGGAACGATGGCTACTTTAAAACCCCATATATCAGTTATGTGCATAATCTCTTTTTACTGAGGTTCATGTTTTCTGTCAAAAAGTCAAAAGAATAATCTTAACACTAGCTGCGAAGGCCTTGGTCGGATTGTTTCGAGGCAGCAAAATTGAAGGTCTCACTCTGGTGTTCCTTTCCCAAGCTATTTCATGCTTTTCCTTCCAATATATTTGTTTAAATTGGGATGCTTCTACGTGTTCTTAATTTTGTTTTTTTACTTTCTTTTTTCTTCTCTTTCTTTCTATCTTCTTTTTGGGAGTTTGTATCTTCAAGCATAAGTCTCTTTTCATCATTCCAATGTTGGTTTCTTGTTTAAAAAAAACAAATTCCTATATTCATAAAAGTTGGTTTCCAAGAAAAAGATTGCATGTGGAAATTACGACACTCTGGCTTAACTCATGTCTGACCGTATCAATTGGCATAAAAATTATGAATTCATGAAGAGCAACTCTACATGCGGTCAAATGTGCAACTTGTCTTATGGCCGGGGGAAGAAAATGTTTATAAGTTTGTAAAAGAATGAGCATACCAAGCTTCATCAAGAAGAGCAATGATTCCACCTGGTTTCTGCAAAGGCACACAAAATTAGAGGCTGTGCCAGAGAGGGACACTGAGAAAATAAGCTAAATTAGTAAATCATGTTCATAAGACAATCGTAATGTTTGTAATCCTGGACAGCAAGTTATCGGTCTTCCAATCTAATCAGTTTCATTTTAAGAGAAACAGATTTCATTGATGAATGAAATAAGGAGTACAAAACCCTAAAATAACTCATGGTGGATTACATAAAAGTTATCCGATTAGAAATCAAAGCAGACAAACTATAATGAACAATTTTAAAGGGTGTTTACGTTTCCACCAATATGAAACATGAAAAAGAATCAAATCCAGAAAATATCAAAAGTAGAGATAGTGTCCCTGAAGATTGTATCCAATATGATTGCCCCAAAGAAACCATAGAAAGACTCGAACGATAGCAAGCCAAAGTAAAACTTCTTTGCATCGTGAAAAGGTACCCCACCAGAAGTCAAAAGATCGATTATGTTGTTTGGTAAGGTTAAAGGATCATCCAAAACATCCAAAAAGTTTCCTAGTATCTAGCAGCAAAGGAAAAATGAGCAAAAAGTGTCCTGGAGTCTCTGAATTGGCAGCACACATAACACACCAGGAGGGAGAGAGGTTAAGAAAAGGCATTCTCTGTTGTAGACAATCCAGCCATATTCATAGATCCAATGCTAAGCTCCTAAAGAAAGATTTTAATCTTCTTTGGATTTTAATCTTCTTTGGATAGTGATCATTCCAAATCACCACATAAAGGTCATTTGATGAATTGTCTGGGGCACCCACAAGATCCACCATAGGAGATTTAACCATAAAGGCAGTGGAAGAACCAAGAGACCAAGACCAACAGTCATTTATTCCCTAAACAGATGGAAGAAAGAAGATGAGATAAGGTGGTCCACTCAATAATTTCCATTTCATCAAGTTTCGAATGAGGATTGTTTGAGCATTAGTCTCTTTCATTATTTTAATAAAAAGTTTCATATCCTTTTTGGGGAAAAAAAAGTTTCCCGATGAGAATTCAAATCCTAAGCATCAGTAGGAGTCCAAAATTCTGCAATTGTACTATTCGGCTGAGAAGTGAGACGATACAAAAGTGGAAAAACCATAGCAAGGACTTCACAACCAAGTCATGTATCATGCCAAAAAGAAATAGATTGGCCATTGCCCAAACAGCAGGGAGCACGTGAGGCAACCAAATCCAGAGTAGTGCATATTAAAACAGTAAGAAGATTTGTTAGAACCCGTCTGAATGGGTTCTTTTCTTCTTTAAAATAAAAAAGAAAGAAAAACCCCCTCTGAATGGGACTGGGCCACCAAAGTCTCTCACATTATCATAGATAGTATTTGGCAACTATGAGTTTATGCCACAAAGCTCGTCCTTCATTTAAAAAACGCCAAATCCATTTTGCCAAAAGAGTGAAGTTACGATTATGGAAGTTTTCAATGCCAATGCCACCCATCAGTTTAAGGAGCTGTGTTGTCTCCCTCCTAGAAGAAAAACACGAACCAGTTTGTCCAAAGACCTTGAGATGATGTACGTAGTTTAAATAGAGACATGTAACAAGTCCGCATGCTAGAGAGTGGCTTGGATTATAGTATGTCTAACACCTTTAGAAATAAAATAGTATTTCCAATTGTGAAGTTTATACTGAATTTTCTCAATTACAGGCTGCCAAAACATAATGCTTTTTGGGTCTCCTCCTAAAGGAAGCCCAAGATATGTAGAAAGCCACAAACCCTGCTTACAACCACAATGTGTCAAAAGGAAATCCAATTATGAATCATGAAGGTGAACCCCCCCCCCAAACAATTCACTCTTTAGAGAGCTTAATATTTAGACCAGAAGCCAACTAAACGAGTTCAAAAAGATGCTCTAAAGCTTTCACAAGTGTATCATCACCAAATTGCAGGCGATGTATCTGAAAATGAGAATCGCCAAGAGGATGAGAAGCTATCTTATCCATACAAAGATAAATGTCGACTAAGACAATCAGAAATCAAGTTGAAGAGAAATAGTGAAAGAATATCACCTTGTTGAATGCCCCATTAAGGAACAATTTTGTCTTCAGCTCTACCGTTGATACTGATAGAGTATTTCATACTAAACATACAACCTCAAATCCATCTCCTCCAAACTAAACCAAAACCTTTGGCATGTAGGATTGCATCCAGAAAATCCAATCGACTATCAAAAGTCTTTTCCAGATCTAGACTAAGAACCACACCTTTCTTGCGTGAAATGTTCTAGTCATCAATCAGCTCGTTGGAATACGAGAAGCATAAGAATTTGTATATTAGCAACAAAAGTTAATTGGTTCTTAACAATAGTCAAGTAGAAGGAAAAACCAATTTGAGTCTGTTTGACAAGACCCGAGCAATAATCTTGTACGCACACAGAATGAGACTAATAGGACGATAATCACAGATAGATTTGAAATCTATTCAGTTAACATCCAATAAAGAAATACGTACATGTTCAAGTAATTTTATTTATAGTAAATATTCTCCAACTTTTGAATACAAAGATTATCCAAGGACGGATTGTTGGACAAGATTTCCCCCTTCCACCACCTAAGCATTTCAAGCACACCAACTTCACCATCCCGGATTCGAGTAACACCTTTACAAGGGGATTACCTTGCTCCCCACCTAATTCAAAAAAGCTAGAAATATTGGAGTAGGAATCACCTTCAGTGCAAGCAGTGCAGAATTGGTAGTCCTAAGTCCAGCCTCTGTCCAGGTTGAAAGTAAACATGACTCTGCCCTCGGTCTGGACCTGCAGGCTCTCTTCTCCTTCGAAGATAAGGAAACTCCATTGGAGCATTATCCTTCTTGCCTTCCGCCACTGCGGACACCAGAAATCCCAGACCACTTAACATCCATTGTTAAGGATTGTGGTTTCATTTTGGCTTGAATTTCCCCTCTCCTGACAGCCTCCTCCCACCTATCCATCAATGAAGATACTCTCTTGGAATACAAGGGGCCTCAAAGACATAAATAAAAGAATTGCACTCAAAAGACTACTCAAAAGTCTGAATCCGGACTTAGTACTAATACAGGAATCAAAGAAGGAGGATTTCGATGCTGCCTTCATCAAATCTATTTGGAGTTCTAAGGAAATTGGTTGGGAGTCAGTGGAATCTTTTGGCAAGTCAGGTGGCCTTTTAACAATGTGGGATAGAAGCAAACTAGAAGTAATAGAATCTCTTAAAGGGGACTACTCCCTGTCGGTCAAATGTTGTACTCTTTGTAAGAAAATCTGTTGGGTCACAAATGTTTATGGACCAGTCGATTATAAGGAGAGAAGATATGTTTGGCCTGAACTTACTGCCTCTTCAGGCTATTGTTCTGAAGCGTGGTGCTTAGGAGGGGACTTTAATCTAACTCGATGGAGTCATTAACGATCACCTATTGGAAGACACACCAAAGGAATGAAGCTTTTTAACAAATTTATTGATTCAGCCAGCCTACTGGAAATCCCCTTATCAAATGGAAAGTTTACATGGTCCAGGGAGAAAACTCCACTTCTAGATCTCTGCTGGACAGATTTTTTATCAATAAGGAATGGGATGAAATTTTCACCAACTCAAGGGTGAGCCGCCAGGTACGACTACTTTCTGACCATTTTCCATTGTTCCTAAGTGCAGGCACAATTAGTTGGGGCCCCTCTCCTTTCAGATTTTGTAACAGCTGGCTGTCCAACAAAGAGTGTGTCTTCTCCATTGAAAATTCTTGGAAGAACAGCAACATAAAAGGGTGGCCAGGTTATGTCATCAATGCAAACTTAAGACTGGTCAAAGAAGCACTGAAAGTCTGATCAGCAAACTACCAAAAATCTCAAACCCGAAAGGAATTGGCTTTGTTGAAAGAAATAGCCGAAAAAGAAGCCCAGATTGAATCATTGGGTTGGGATTCTGAGGTGGCAGGCCACATTTCCACTCTAAAAACAGAATTGATATGCATTTATAGGCTGAAAGAAAGGGATCTAATTCAGAAATGCAAGTTGAATTGGATGAAATTGGGAGATGAAAACTCTTTTCATCGGTTCTTGGCAGCAAGGAAAAGGAAGAACCAGATTAATGAGCTTCTCAATGATCAAGGGATGCCTACAAACTCCTTTAAAGAAGTGGAAGATATTATTCTAAGTTTCTATGACACCCTCTACACAAAATCCTCAGGAATCAGGTACTTACCAGCCTCCCTAAATTGGCCCCGAGTTGCACACCATCAGAATGCTTCACTCATTGCAAAGTTTACAGAAGCTGAAATTGTAATGGCTCTTAAATCTCTGGAGAAAAATAAAGCTCCTGGGCCAGATGGTTTTACAACGGAGTTTCTTTTGAGGTTTTGGACATTGGTTAAGGATATGTTCATCGAGTTATTTGAAGACTTCCATTTTAGTGGCAGATTGAATGCTTGTGTGAGAGAAAATTTCATCTGCCTCATCCAAAAGAAAGAAGATGCAGTTTCCATCAAGGATTTTAGGCCAATCAGCCTAAGATTAAAGAAAGTGATGAATTGCATCATTGGTCCATCCCAGAATACTTTTATTGAAGGAAGACAAATTCTTGATGCTGTCTTGATTGCTAACGAAGTGGTGGAGGAGTATCGAGCAAAAAAGCTAAAGGGTTGGATCCTTAAACTCGATTTGGAAAAAGCATTCGACTGGCTGGATTGGTCCTTCTTAGAAAATATCTTGATTGCAAAAAAATTGACTCCCGATGGATTTCTGGGATCTTGGGCTGCATTCAAGACCCAAAATACTCTATCATCATCAATGGAAAGCCCCGAGGCCGCATTCTTGCTTCCAGAGGCATTAGACAAGGCGATCCCTTGTCCCCTTTCCTTTTCATTTTAATAAGTGAAGTGTTAGATTCATCATCGACAAGCTGTATGTTAATGGTCTCTATGAGGGCTTTGTGGTTGGAAAGGAGAAGATTCACGTTCCACTACTTCAATTTGCTGATGACACCCTCATTTTCTGCAAATATGACAACAAAATGCTTTTAAAACTAAAAAAAGCAATCAATCTCTTTGAATGGTGCTCGGGTCAGAAGGTAAATTGGGAAAAGTCAACTCTCAATGGTGTTAACATAGAAGAAAGGGATTTGTCTCATATGGCTGGCCTTCTTAACTGTAAGGCTGAACCTCTTCCACTCACCTACCTTGGTTTGCCACTTGGAGGCTATCCAAAGCAATCCTCCTTCTGGCAGCCTGTGTTAGAAAAGGTTCATCGGAAACTGGACAAATGGAAACAGTTCAACCTCTCAAGAGGCGGCAGGGCAACACTCTGTTCCTCAGTTCTTTCCAACCTCCCAACGTACTACATGTCTATTTTTTTCAATGCCGGACTCAGTGGTTTCAGCATTAGAAAGACTAATCTGCAATTTCTTTTGGGAAGGTCATAAAGGAAGCAAAATCAACCACCTAGTTAAATGGAACATTGCTTCTCGGTCTCCTTTAAATGGAGGCCTCGGTTTGGGAGGGCTCAAAGTTAAAAATTCGGCCTTGCTTGCTAAATGGGGCTGGCACTACATGAAGGAGGAGAATTCTTTCTGGCGGCAGGTTATTGCCAGCATACACTGCAAAGGTCCTTTTGATTGGCACTCATCCAGAAAATATGGGAATAGTTTGCGAAGTCCGTGGATAAATATCTCTAAAAGTTGGTCCAAAGTGGAAGGTTTAGCCCCCTTTATAGTTGGAGACGGAGCTCGAGTCAGTTTTTGGACAGACCCTTGGTTATTTTCTTCTCCACTGTCCACACTCTTTCCTTTGCTGTTTAGGATTACCTTACTGCCAAGGGGCTCCATAGCTGACCACTGGGACCACTCCTTAAGCTCATGGTCCATTATTTTTCGTCGTTTGCTAAAAGATGAGGAGAGCACACACTTTCAAGCCTTGATGCTTGCCATCTCAAAAAAAATCAGTTTCAGCAAACCTGGACAGCCGCTCTTGGTCTTTGGAAGCTTCAGGCTCCTTCACTGTTTCACTGTTAAGTCCCTCACAGCTCACCTATCCTCGAAGCACCCAATGGACATCTTCCTTTTTAAAGCTCTTTGGAAATCTAAGAGCCCAAGGAGAGTTAACATTCAGATTTGGATTATGCTCTTTGGTCTTCTAAACTGCTCCACGGTATTGCAAAGAAAGCTACACTCGGCTACCTTATTGCCTTCCGCTTGCCCTCTATGCAAAAAGGCAGGTGAAGACTTACAGCACCTTTTCTTCAACTGTCCATATGCAGAAAAGTGCTGGTGGTCCTTTTTTCACTTGTTCATCTTCGTTGGGGTTTTTGGAGATTACTTCAGAGGCAATATAATTCATCTTCTTTTAGGTCCCTCCTTCTCAAAGAAGCCACGGTTACTTTGGATCAATATGGTTAAGGCCATTCTAGCAGATCTTTGGTTTGAAAGGAATCACAGAATTTTCCATGAGATCGAAACGTGTTGGGAGGCTCGTTTTGATTCAGCTAAAAGGAATGCTTCAGCTTGGTGCTCCTTGAACAGTGATTTTGAAGGCTTTTCAATACAAGACATATTTTTGAATTGGCAAGCTTTTATTTTTCTTGCTTGTTAAGATTTTTAGTCTTCTTCTCCGGCTTTTTGTTATTTCCTTCTCCCCGCTTTTTAATTGAAGTTGTACTTTTGTAAGGACATGATGAAGGCGCTAAGGGGGTGTCAACCTAGTTGAGATGTTCGAGTGCGCTTCCTGATCTTTTTCTTAATTAGTAGGCACGTGTTGTTCCCCTTTGTTTCTTCTTCATGCTCTTTGTATAACTCTCTTGTACTTTGAGCATTAGTTTCTTTTTATATATTTATAATAAAAAGGCTCGTATCCATTTTCATTAATAAATAGCTCATCAAAAGGAGAAATTAAATCGCTTATGTTGACACTCCTTACTTGAACAGGATCTGTTCTATAGGTTATACTGTAGAGGATCATTCTCAGCAGGGTTTCCTTTAAAAAAAATTGCTTATGTTGAAATATATGTCATTTCATTTCTTTAGGAATTAAATTATCTTGTTGGTTATGTTGAAAAATAGAATATTTTCCCTAGGGGCATTTTTGTCTTTTCATGTGTACCCTAGGGTTTCATCTTTTTCTATTTAAACTGTAGCCTCTGGGCATTACTTTGTAACACATTATTATAATAAAAGTTCTCTGCATCGTGGTTTTTTCTCCCTGTACTAGGGTTTTTCACATAACAAGTGTGTGCCATTTTCTCTTCTCTTTACTTTTTATCATGGTATCAGAGAAAGATGAAACCCTGGCCACCTTTGAGGAAAACCCAACACGAGAATCGCAAGGACCGTTTGGCACTACGAACACAGAAATCGAAGTTGTCATTAAAATAGCCATGGAACGGTATTTTCAGATGATGATGCCCCGATTTCAGGAGATGATTGGATCAGCCATTGACAAGCCGCACGGATCAAGCTTCAGATCGCACGGGTCTGCTGATTCCGGCCCTAGTCAGCCGCACGAACAGGTCAGAGCGCATGGGTCAGCCACCTATGGAGATTATCGAAAAACCCAACAGATCTCGGTCGAGTCCAAGCCGCACGCGTCGATCCTCGCCGCCGGTGTTGAAGCCCAGCCAGACACACGCGATGTTCCAGCCGCACGCGATGCCCAACCGTCGGTGCTCAAGGTCCAACCGCCCACGAAGTCCAAGCCGCACGCGATGTTCCAACCTTCGATTATCGATGTCCAGCCGCCCGCGAAGTCCCAGCCGAACACAGTGTTCCAGCCCTCGTCATTCTAGCCGTCAGATGACACCCAGCCGTCGTTGTTCCAACCGCACGAGATGAACGGAGTCAAACAACAGGCATTGATGTCCAGATGTGATACCCAATTGCGTGAGTCAGCGCCGATCCAAGCCACGAGCTTCGATCTCTCAAGCCATGTTCTCAAGCCGTCGTCACATATGACTGCCGGAATCTCTCACAATTCCTTCCAATCGAGCAGTTCTAATCCGTTCCAGCCAAGCAGATTTGACTACGTTCAAGAACAGTTGGCCCAGTTGCAGCTTTAGATTAAACAGTAGAATGAGTCAATACAGCAGTAGATGGCCAGTCTTGGAGAGGCTCTTAGAACTACGTCAAATGGCCGAGGAGAAATCTCTAATTGCCCAACTTATTCAAAAAGCCCGTTAACTTCTTTCCCTAATTTATCTACAGCTCAATTATTTTATGGGAATCCTGCTAGCTGTATTGTAGGAGAGAAATTAAATGGCCATAATTATTTTTCGTGGTCCCAATCTGTGAGAATGGCTCTCGAGGGTCGTCATAAGTTCGGGAATTTGACTGGCGAAATACCAAAACCTAGACGAGGCGACCTTCAAGAACGCGTATGGAAAGGAGAGGACTCTCTACTCCGATCTATGTTAATAGGGAGTATGGAACCCCAAATTGGAATGCCCTTGCTGTATGCTACTACTACAAAGGATATTTGGGAGGCTGTGAAAAAGTTGTACTCACGACAAAATGGAGCTCGTCTGTAAATAAGTCCATGAATGTAAACAGGGGACCATGGACGTCACAGCTTACTTCAATAAGCTGTCTGTGATTTGGCAAGAGATGGATTTATGTCGAGAATTGAATTGGAGCTTTCCGTGTGGAGGAGTTTTGTACTATCAGTCCAAAGAGACAAACCGGGTCTATGATTTTTTTACAGGACTTTAACCCAAAATTTGATGTTGTGCGAAGTCGAATTCTGGGAATCCGCCTAATTCCCTCCTTGATGGAAGTATGTTCTGAAATCCGCCTTGAGGAAGATAGGTCTAATGCCATGAATAACTCAGTAACTAAATCAACAGATTCCGTTGCGTTTAAAGTGTCAAGAACTGACAAACAAAATGGAAAATTACCTCCGGCCTGTGAACACTGTAAGAAGCCCTAGCACACTAAGGAGCAATGCTGGAAGCTACATGGTCGTCCTCTAAATGGTAAAAGACGATAATCAGGACCTGGACGTGCTTTAGCAAGTGAATCTACAGCTGGTCATCAACCACAGAATCAGGAGACGAGTCAGAACGGCTCTAGTACAGTGGGTGTCAGTGCAATCGCACAATCAAGTACGTATCACTCTTGTGGCCTTGTTATTATAAACGGTAGAAAACCATAGATTCTAGACTTAGGAGCTACAGACCATCTAACTAGAACATCCGACCAGTTCTTGTCTTATTATCCGAGTGCTGGGAATGAGAGGATCAGGATCACTGATGGATCCTTCGCCCCTGGGGCCGGGAAAGGCCGTTTATCACCCTTTGAGGGTTTTGCCCTCCAAGACGTTCTACATGTGCCTAAAATTTCCCACAATTTTCTATCTGTCAGTAAGATTACCAGAGATTTGAAATGTCGTGTTATCTTCTCACCCGATGCTGCTATTTTTCAAGATCTGAACTCGGAGATGACGATTGGCACTGCCCGGCATGATGGGGGCTCTATTTCCTTACTGAAGATACCTTCTCTAGGATTTGTGATAAGACTAGTTTATTGTCTTCCTGTTTTTCCAATTCTGAGACAGATTATATGTTATGGCACTTTCGTCTCGGTGATCCGAGTTTTCATTATATGAAATATTTATTTCCTCATCTATTTCATAATATTAATGTTTCTAACTTGAAATGTGATGTGTGTGTCCAAGCTAAACAACCTCGTGTTGGACGACCACACTAGGTTGACCTGGGTCTTCCTCCTTACTGACAAGTCCGAAGTCACCTCTGTCTTTCAGCAGTTCTACAATTCTATAGAAACCCAGTTCAACTCGAGAATCACCATTCTTCGGAGCGATAATGGTCGGGAATTCTTTAATAATAACCTTGGGGAATTCCTTGCCTCTAAAGGAATAATCCATCAAAGTTCATGTGTTTATACCCCGCAACAAAATGGCGTGGCTGAACGGAAAAACCGTCACCTAATTGAGGTTGCTTGGTCACTTATGCTATCCATATCTCTTCCGTCATATCTTTGGGGAGATATTGTTCTGACAGCAGCTCACTTAATAAACCAAATGCCTTCTCGAGTCTTAAAGTTCCAAACCCCTTTTGACTATTTCAAAGAGTCATATCCTAATAACCGCCTTATCCCTGATGTTCCACTTCGTGTGTTCGGGTGTGTTGTATTTGTCCATACTCATGGTCCTAATCGAACCAAATTTACCTCTTGGGCTCAGAAGTGTGTTTTGTGGGATACCCTCTTCATCAACGCGGGTACAAATGTTACCATCCTTCTTCCCGCAAGTACTTTGTCTCCATGGATGTCACCTTCTTCGAAGACCGTCCCTTTTTCCCACTTAGTCCTCTTCCGGGGGAGAGTATAAGTGAAGAGTCCAACTGGGGTCTAAGTCCTTGCCTGCCAAACATTCTTGAGTCCATTCCCGACACAAGTGTCAATGCTCCTATTCTTCCTACCGAGCAAGTCCCATGGATCATGTACTATAGGAGGAATCTTAGAAAGGAAATAGTGTCGCCGATCACTTCTCCAGCTCCAGTACATGAGTCAGAACGAGTGACAGTTCCAGATACGAAGTCTTCTAGTCCTAATAATGATAACATATGTGGTGATAATGCTTGTGTTGAAAGTAGTGTAAGCAGAGACAGTACCGAGAATGTGACTAATGTGGATACTGATCACCATGATAGTACTGACAGTAACAGTACTGAGAATATGGCTGGTACGGGTGAAGGCAATAATGAACCCCAGGTTCAGACTGAAAATGTTGAAGAAGATACAGATAAGCAAAGCAGGATATTGAGTATGATGAGAAGTCAGAAGATCAGAAAAACTTAGATAAGACAAAGCAAGATACTAAGTGTGGCGAGAAGTCCGAAGTACAGAAAGATCATGATGTCTCTCTTGACATCCCTATTGCTTTAAGGAAAGGAACGAGGTCTTGTACCAAGTACCCAATGCAGAGTTATATGTCTTATAGTAACCTATCTCCGATGTTCAAAGCGTTAACTACTAGCCTCGACACTATTTCAATACCAAGCAGCTTATATGCAGCTATGGAAATTCCTGAGTGGAGAGTCGCTGTCATGGAAGAAATGAAAGCTCTTGAAAAGAACGGCAGATGGGAACAGGTCACTCTTCCTGAGGGATACAAGACAGTTGGTTGCAAATGGGTGTTTACTGTTAAGTGTAGACCTAATGATACAATCGACCAGTACAAGGCAATGTTAGTGGCCAGAGGTTTCACTCAGACCTTTGGGATAGATTACTCAGAGACTTTCTTTCCAATAGCAAAGTTAAATACAATTCGTGTGCTCCTCTCGATTGCAGTTAATAAGAATTGGCCTTTGCACCAGTTTGATGTGAAGAATGCATTCCTTAATGGTGAATTAAAAGAAGAAGTTTACATGAGTCCGCCTCCAGGGTTTGAAAAACAGTTCAGTCGCAAAGTTTGTAAACTGAAGAAGTCTTTATATGGGTTGAAGCAGTCTCCGAGGGCCTGGTTTAGCAAATTTACTACATTTGTAAAATCGCAAGGGTACAGTGGGACATTCAGACCACACCTTGTTCACAAAGAAGTCTGTGTCTGGGAAAATGGCAGTTCTAATTGTATATGTTGATGACATTGTAATCTGGGGGATGATGCTTCAGAAATAGACAGATTGAAGAAAAGGATGGCTGAAGAATTCGAGATCAAGGATCTTGGAAGGTTAAGGAATTTTCTCGAAATGGAGGTAGCCCGGTTGAAGGAAGGCATTTCTGTCTCTTAACGAAAGTATATGCTAGATTTGCTTAAAGAGACAGGTATGACAGGATGTAAACCAGTTGACACTCCTATGGAAGCAAATACTAAGCTGAGTGATCTGAGTAGTAGTGCACCAGTTAACAAGGAAAGGTATCAGCATTTGGTCGGGAAGCTCATTTATCTCTCCCATACGAGACCAGATATCGCACATGCAGTAAGTGTGGTTAGCCAATTTATGCAGTCTCCTTATGAAGAACATATGAAGGCAGTGGAACGAATTTTGAGATATTTAAAGGCTTCTCCAGGCAGGGGATTAATGTTCAAAAAGTCAGACAAACGATGCATCGAGGCCTACACAGATGCTGATTTGGCAGGCTCAGTGGTCGACAGAAAGTGGACATCGGGCTACTGTACGTTTGTTTGGGGTAACCTTGTTACATGGAGGAGTAAAAAACAAGGGGTGGTTGCCAGAAGTAGTGCCGAAGCTGAATACAGGGCCATGAGCCTTGGGATATGCGAAGAAATATGGCTGGAAAAGGTCCTAATTGATCTTAACCAAAGTCATGATGGGCCAATGAAACTCTATTGTGATAACAGGGCTGCTATAAGCATTGCAAACAACCCTGTTCAGGATGACAGAACAAAGCATGCAGAGATTGACAAACATTTTATCAAAGAAAGACTTGACAATGGAAATATCTACGTTCCCTATGTTCCTTCTGCTCAACAGATTGCAGATATACTCACAAAAGGACTATCACGACAACTCTTTGACTCATGTGTTAGCAAGTTGGATCTCGTTGATATCTATGCTCCAACTTGAGGGAGAGTGTTGAAAAATAGAATATTTACCCTAGGGGCATTTTTGTCTTTTCATGTGTACCCTAGGGTTTCATCTTTTTCTATTTAAACTGCAGCCTCTGGGCATTACTTTGTAACACATTATTATAATAAAAGTTCTCTGCATCGTGGTTTTTTCTCCCTGTATTAGGGTTTTCCACGTAACAAGTGTGTGCCATTTTCTCTTCCCTTTACTTTTATCAGGTTATTTAAAGCATCCTTAGATGAAGTGATAAGCTAATACCAAATGATAAACTCATGCATGTGCACACAAGCCTATGCTGACGAAAACATGAGAAATGCCCCAAGATTTACTCCAAAAACAATAAGCCACCAGGAAAGGTTTTAAACAACGCTAAATAAAAATCAGTTCTCACCGAGTATTTGTGAGCTTGGCCTCTCCAAAAGCAAAAGCTCCAGTTCCTAGACAACTTCTTTTCTATCTTCCCTCTTTCCCCTCCCAAAATTAAGTACTCCATTCTCTTCCTCACTAAGAATCCATCCCCATGCCCCTAAAACATTAGGTTCACCTTCCTAACCAAAAAGTTTCCATCAGCTAACTCGTTCTTCTGTGTTTAAGAGGGCATAGCAAGAAGCTATTCGAAACTTAGGCAATAATATATTGTCCGAGATGAAACTTTTAATGAGATACAAGGAAGAGGAACTAATCCTTACTCTTTTTCATTCTGTGTTTGTGTCCACAGGAGTTCCTTGTGAGACCTTTTAGTTCTAGCATTAGTTATATTCTGCTTTCCCCTCTGCGCACCCCAGAAAATGCTTCTCTGGATTCAAGTGGGAAGAATTCAACATCTAACATCATCAAGGTCTCTTTCCAAAAAAAAATAATTAAAAAAATAAATAAATAAATAATCATCAAGGTTTTTGTACAACCCAAATAATAATTTGTACATCCTTGTCTTCTCAACTATCTATTTGTACAGGCTTAGCTTTCATGCTCCATTGCTCTCAGAAGTAAACTAGGGGCAGGACCTTGTCTCAGAAGGAATGTCAACGAACAAATCTGTCCTTAATGGATGAATTTATCGAATGAGCCAATCTGTCCTTATTGCTTGAAGGAGTCTTTTTCAGCCATTTTCTTGGATTCTAAAAAGTGAAAGCTCGTCCATATGAGTACCTTGATTGCAAATCTTGCTTACTGCTCTTTTATATAATAATGACATATCACTGACAGGTGCTGATGCACAAAAGTTAGAAAGATGTTCTCCAAGAAAGATATAGTTTTTCTTAGGGTCTTTCTCCAACAAGGTTAGAACATGAATAATAGGGTGCAACAAAGCTTGTTATTTTAAACCTTGCTCCCAATAAATGCAATGTAATATTCCATTTAACAAGGTTAAGGGTACCCCAACCACATTTAGACATGACTTGCAAACTCTCCCAATTAACTAAATGGGTGCCACCAGCCTAATCTACTCCCTCCTAAAGATTGTTTCTCATAAGCTTTTTCACTCGAGTATTGAAAAGAAACAAATATTATGCAGGAAAGCTAACAAGAATAAAGTGACACTCCTTCAGTAAAATAGCATTTACTCTTGCCAAGTCTCTTATCAACTCATTCAACCACATGATCCTCCTAGAATAAGTCTGTCCTAACCATCAAGCGATACCCTTCCCTAATGGTATATCAATATGAAAAATTAGGTGAGACATTAACACATACTTTCTATATGCTTTTAAATAAGGAGAAAGCAATAGCATATATTGTGAGTGCATCTTAAACTCCAGGAGCAAAGGTAAGGAGAAAAAATTGAACCTTCTCAATGAGATCGAGGACATCTTGATTATCAACAAATTCTATGTAGCTCCAATCAATTTCCTCTTTTACATATTCTTCTTGCTCCATCTTGAATACATGCTGAATAAAATTATCACATCCAGATTTGACATTGAACGTTGAAATAGAAAAAAAGAAGAAGAAGAAAGTCAAGATCAAAGACAAAGTTTTCAGATGAGACTGACCTCATACCTGGTTGAAATGTTGCTGCAGCTTTTCATTTGTGTAATTGATGCAGAATTGCTCAAAACTGAAGAGAGTAAAGGATAGTCACAGTCAGCATACAACTTGTCCATTAATAACTACGCCCAAATCAACAACTGCTTTGATTTTAAGAGATCTTTATGATTGCTCAATTTGTAAAAAGCTAGCTAACAGATTAAATTATCCCGTTTCACGAAAATAGAAGAAACCAAGATATTTGCATGTGTTGTGAGAATGGTTGTCTAAATCTATGTCCAGTATGCCTCCGTTATAAACATCACCTATTATTATTATTATTATTATTATTATTATTATTATTATTATTATTATTATTATTATTATTATTATTATTATTATTATAGAAACTAGAACTTTCATCAAACGCCAGAGTTACAAGAAGGATCACCTATTTGTTTGAAAGCTCTCAAAACCATAAATATCAAGTACTCCAATCAGATATTTCGAGCAAGGATCTTGTCCGATGGAAAAATTGATTTTATCTACCAACCTGGATAAGTTAAAAAACTGACTGTACTAATTTCCTGTTGGAGTAAGAAAAACCCATAGAAGTACAACAGAATTCAAAGGTGACAATGCTAGGATAACCAATAGTACCAGTCAAACAAACGGGAGTATATTGTCTTGGCTAATCCATCCCTGCTAACTGTTGCACCAAGCGGATCAAGACTTCTCTTGATGACTTCCTCCGGTGTAACCATCATGCGCTTGCAAAGAGCATCTTCTAATGCTTGGGGATCACACCTGAAATATTTATAGGATCAGAATATACAAAACATGCAGGTTATTATAAGAAATACAAAGTAATAAAAGCAAAGCTCCAGTCACACATGAGAAGCTCTGCTGTCATGTGAAGATGAAATTTTGATTCTTCATCTTTTACAAATGATGAATCAGACTCTTCTCCTTTTGCAAAGTCAATATTACCAAGGTGAAGAATTGCAGCCACAACTCTGAAAATTGCATCCTGAAAGAAAGAGCGAGGAAAGGAGGCACTTATCAGTAGGCTGACAAGTAGGAAAATAATTGCTACCTGTTGAGTAAGGTATCACCTGCTCTTGTTCACCTATTCCAACAATATCCATGGCTCTCTTTGTAGCAAGATAATCATGAGCATCATTCACACCAGCCAGTTCATAACAATTTGATTGGTTTAGATAGTGAAATGATTTTGGATTTCCCAGCTTATATCTCTCTCTCTCCTGAGGGAAAAAGTTCACTCCACTGATGAACACTAGGTGACAAGAAAAAACTATTTCAAAGAAAAGGAAAAGAAGAGAGAGAGAGAAAGATACCACCAACCTGAGGTGGAGCTGCACAGAGAAGATAAAAGCAATGGTAGTTGCGCTCAGGGTCCGATATTTGGCAAACCCGTGATCTCTCAAGAAGATAAGTTCTGATGGCAGCTCCCGATATTCGTCCCTTCTTGTCAAATTGGATCTCAACAAATTTCCCAAAACGGCTGCGCTAATGTATACAATAAATTATTGATAGGCAACTCATGCAACAAGCTATTGAAATTCCACTTCTAATGGAGAAGAAAAGGTTCACATGAATAAATGAAGGGTCTAATATCAACAGTAAACATGTACGTGGAAATGGAAGCAGGGTATCCAGAATAAGTCAGATTATGTAATTGTCAATTCAATTATCTCTAAGAAAATCCCTATATTGCAAAAGCTTAAGTATAAGAATAACTTTTTACCTTGAATTATTGTTTCTTACTGTTTTTGCATTGCCAAAAGCTTCAAGAACTGGATTTGACTGCATCAGATTTAAACAGGATCCAGGAAGTTGAGAGAGAAGATGTCACCACATAAGAAAATGCAAACTCATAAATAGATAAAATGCAAATCTCAAGCCTCGTGAGAAGAAATGAAAATATTACAAGAAAACCTTTCTCTAGAAAAAGGAAAAGCGGCATTTGAAACCATTTTCTTTCAAGAGCTTAATCCCTACATCATTAATTCTATATGCTACCATTAGATTCTTATGGCCTTAAATTGTCAGGAATGCTCTCTGCATTTTCTTTAATGGAGCTCTACCTGTTGGATCATACTCCATATTCATCAATTATATGTGGAAAAATAATGAAAGTTTTTGAAAACTTGAATTGTCCTTGAGCATTCTCAAACACAACGTCTTGTTCTCATCAGGAGAAAAAAATATTGTTCCCCAATGTCGTAAGTATAGCAATTTTAAAATTTTCTTTCATGTAAAAGATATTTACAGTTAACTCAAATAAATGTGGATCAACAACAAAATAATTAAATAAAGGACAAAATATACTTTTGCCCCTTAGGCTTGTAGTTAGTGTCTATTTGATCCCGGAAGTTTCAAAATAGATACTTTTTGGCCATAAGATTTGAAAAATGATTTTAAATAACTGAGTTAAGTAAATGTCAGTTGAATAACAGAAAGTGACATAGCATGTATGAGGTGACAATTTTTAATAACATGACAAGTTTTATTAATTTTTTATTAGTTTTAGTTGATGTGTGGCAATTTTATTTTCCATTTATTTTCCCTCTTCCCTACCTTTCTCTCTTCTTCCTTCTCCTTCCCTTTCTTCTTCTTCTTCTCAGGTGAGTGTCCACCACCAACCTTGCAATTGTCACCTTGCCAAATGCAACCCTCCCTCTCCTCACCATTTAGGCTTTCTTTTGTTGGGCTACCATCACAGAGCGTACAATCTCTACTTACCAAAAAAAAAAAAAAAAAAAAAAAAGTTGCGTGCCAAACCACCCCGTCGCCATCAGATCTGCCATAAAAACTCTCTAAAATGAAGCAGAAATTCAAATTATTTTCTTTGCGTTCTTGAGTTGGCTCTTGCATTGGAAAAATGAAAAGAAATTGAATCTTCCAAAAAGTATAAATGCAGACAATAAGAAAAAATGATTAGGTAAAAAATGAAAACTAGAAACATAAAGCAGGGATCCTATACGATAATAGCAAAGCCAAAAAAGAGGTCCAAATGAATGGCTTGAGATCCAGATCATTAACAGCTTCCCAAATCCAAAGCAATTGACAACGTCCCAATTAGAGAAGATCAACAATGTTTAATAAATAATGCACAATATTCTTACTCTTTTCTTTTTCATTGTGGTCAATTGGGTTAGTTCATGCCTTCTTTTCCTCTTTCTAGTCATTCTTTCTTTCCTCCGATAATTGCTTTGCTTGCCTAGCCAGGAAGGAACTCAAAAATTTAAAGGCAAAGAGATGATTTTTAATAGTAGTTTATAGAATTTGCCAGCTCACCAGCAAGGAGTAGTGAGGAATTCATTCCAGCGGGATAAAGAAAGGAAGAAAAGTTCTTCTAAGCCGCTGACACACTGACTAAACCAGTACACCCAACATATTGAGGTTGTAACAATCCAAACAATCTGACTACATCAGGATCCTCTCATCATTGCACAAAAGTCATTACTTTACCAGGAAAGTGGGTCTTTTAGGACTAATTTGGATTGGGTTTTGATGAAATGGAAAGATGACTTTGTTGACTGAGGTAGGAGAAAATCTAAAGTTCACAGTGGATTGTTTCTCTGTAGAAGAAAGGAGTTGGAAAAAGAGAGGAAGGAGGAGGGGGAAGGGAAATGAAAAAGGAAAAAGCAAAAGAAAAGTCACATAAGCTTAAAATATATAAGTTCCAACTCATTTAAAAATTGTCACCTCATATATGTCATGTCATTTTTCCTTTAGTTAGCTGATAGTTGACTTAACTTGAGGACCATTTATAACTATTTTCCCAATCTCTAGGACTAAAAATATCCATTTTAAAACCTTATGGACCAAATGTCACCATCCTCAAACCTCCAAGATCAAAGTGTATCTTGCACTTAAAATAAATAAAAATACGCATATACCAATATCAAAACAAATCTATGATGTACATCCTCACTCTTTATATGTCAAAGATTCAATGTAAACTACATGGTCATAGACTCACAAGTGACCCCAATTTTAATCTTGCATTTTACAAATATACCAAAGAGATCCACCTCTAATCTTGTTAATATTCCGTGATGGATAGAAATAGTAACTGATAATACCATGCACCTTAGAGACACCATAGGATGATGGAATAATATTGTATGAAGTATATGTTGATTACGTTGTGTCATAATAGTTAGATTTACTAGAGTTAGCACCCAACTTACTTCTAAAACTTGTTGTTCAACAGTCCGTCCTTCAGATGCAGCATGGCCGCCCAAAAATGCAAGGTAACACATAAGCATTTTGGTGGTTTCGGTCTTACCAGCCCCACTTTCACCACTTACCAGAATGGAGTTGCTTTTACCATAATTTATCATAGCCCTGCCACAGGTTTATGATAGTCTATGTCAACCCATGAGAAAACAAAAATTAGGGGGAAATAAGAATTTAACCTATATGCAACATCAGCAATTGCAAAAACATGAGGCTTCAGCTCCCCAATTGGTGCTCCCTTGTACTGCTCCATCACATGGGCATCATACAGACTTGAAATACTTTGGAATGGGTTGATGGCAATAAGAATGTTTCCAGTATAAGTCTGTATAACGTCAGAGAGTTATTATTCAGATCCTTAGCTGGAATGGAATGTGTCTGTTCCTTCACCAGGTAACTCATCAAAACCCAAAAATAATCTTACATAGATTTCATTTATTGCATATCTGATAGCCAAATTATGCAGCAACCCAGGCTCATTCAAATATGACATTCTAGTCATATCGTCAATTCCAGTAGTAGGAGATTCTGCATCCCTTGGATATAGATTTGACATTTTAACAACCACCTGCAAACATAAACTTGGGTAATATTTTGCCAAACATGCAAAAGAAATTGAGTTGTTTGTTGGAAAATAGGCACAATGAGGTACAGTGACATCAAAAACCCTAAAATTCGAGGCAAGAAAAAGACCTAAATGATGTGAGGCACGCTTTGAACACTTATTCAATAATTAAACAGTTAAACTGATAGTTAACAATACAAGTTTAACTTATATCAGGATATTATGATTATATTCAAAACTATAAAGGCTGGAGTTGTCTTAACAGAAGAAAAAGTGAAGAATCAAAATGGCAAATGGCTGTCAACTTTGACCATAAGGAATATTAGTGAAAATGAGTTAAAATTTTGTGCATGTTACTTTGAACTGAACAGACAAAATCACTCCAATCGATAACTGATGGGCAATTCTCAAGAATATTATAATTTGTCCAGCCCAATAGCTCCTCCTCCTTTGAAACAATATCTTCGACATTTGGTAATTTAACGAGATAAATAGTTTATACACTGAAATGACTGGAAATCAACTCCAATGTTGAAAGATACACTGTTTAGCTTTTCAAGGAACTCAATAATACTATTCTCTTCTTTTTCTCTTTTCTTTTCTTTTCTTTTTTTTTTTTTTTTTTTTTGAATTTTACATTTTGAATATCCGACCACTTGGAGGAAGTAGAAATGCTTTAACCATTGAGCTAAGCTCATGTTGGCAACAATTATTTCCTTTCACATCCGTTTCTTTGAGAAATGCACTTGATGTTATCTTTCATGAGATATATTTTCTGGTTGAAGAAATGCATTACCCTTTGCTTTTAAGGGAAAAAGATCAGATGGGCAAATTCCCTTCTTCCTCTATTTATCTCACTCATATACACGATCACCAATCAGCAGTTCTATCTGATGGCTCTTTTAGCAACCCCTTCAAGCTCCACGACCTTTTTCAACTTTAACATAACAAGAAACTTCTATGATGTGACAGAGGGTCAATACTCAAGACTTGTATAACTATCATTGAGGGAGAGTCTCCATCAAATTAAAGAGTTTGGACAACACGGACTTTTTACTAGAAAAACCATTTTTGAAACGAAAATGGACTCCTCATTTTCCACTGCTACAGTGTAGATCTCTGTTAGAAATCTTCGGATCTTCTCTGCAATGAACTAAACAAGCACAAAATTCCAATATGAAAACTAACAATCACAATGTCAGGATCTCGTATTAGCAAAACAAAAAGTTATCCGAGAGGCTGGTTCCCTCTATACAAGAAAAACTCGTTCCCAAATAATAAAAAAAGATAAGTCCAAAGGATCCCTCCAAAAGGCTATATAAGTAGCCTTTACAGAAAAAAGGATATTCTGCCGTTCAACCACCCTCTTACACTGTCCCCAGTACGTTGATGAAGGAAATTCCCTTGTTGCTCTTCCTACAGTAAGTCTGGATCATAGGAGATCTAACAATACTTCCCTAGTTTGTTTCCACCTTTTCCTCAAGCTGGGCTTCAGGAAATTGTTCCTTGATAAAATCGGCATTCTCCCACATGGCCTTGCATTCCGGAAACCCCTTCCAGTGAATCAACCATTCCTCATGCTTGGTGATATCATTCCAACGCACCCCACCATGGTACCAGGCCCAACTACCCATTCATAGTCATCAGTAAGTATAGGAGGTTGACTTTGTATCACCATGTCGACCCCTACGGCCTTTTTTAGCTAACGTTAAACACATTGTGAATGGTTGAAGATGGAGGCAATTCAAGTCGGTAAGCAACCTGTCCACTTCGTTCAGGATTTGATAAGGACCAATGAATTTTGGGGAGAGTTTTTCACAACAGCGATGGGCAAGAGAGCGTTGACGGTAAGGCCGTATCTTTAAGGACATGAAATCCCCTATAGCAAATTCCACTTCCCTCCATTTCTAGTCAACATACCCATTCATGCAGTTGTGTGCCCTATGTATGTGGTTTCTGAGGGTCAACCGGGCCTCATCACAAGCCAAGAGTTGTTGTTCCAGGGTGTCATTAGACGTCTTTTTATACCCATATGAGACCAATGTGGGCGGTGGATGGCCATATAGGGCTTGGTAGGGCGTGGTGTTGGTGGAGCTGTGGTATGTAGTGTTATACCAATATTCGACCTAAGAAAGTCAATCTTCCCATTGCTTCGGCTTCTCTCCACAGAAACATCAAAGGTAAGTTTCCAACACTTGTTCACGATTTCGGTTTGACCGTCAGTTTGGGGATGAAATGTGGTGCTTTGCTTGAGTTGGGTATCTTGCATTCGAAACATTTCAGTCCAAAAATGACTCAGAAAAATCTTATCGCGATCAGAGATTATCGACTTAGGGAACCTGTGGAGTCGCACCACTTTGCGAATAAACATTTGTGCTACCTCCTTGGCGATGAAAGGGTGTTTGAGAGCAAAGAAGTGGAAGTGTCCATATTTACTAAGCCTGCCAACAACCACCAAAATAGTGTTACACCTATTAGATCAAGGTAGCCCCTCCACGTAGTCTATGGTGATATCCTCCCAGACCCGATCCAGAATCAGTAGAGGCTGAAGTAGTCCCACAGGTGAAACCGCCACAGATTTATTCCTCTGACAATTACACATTGCTCCACATAGGCCTTTGCATCTCCATTCATGCCCTTCCAAAAAACTCGCCATTCAATCGCTTATATGTTCAGAAACCCTAAATGCCCCCCTAACACTGATGCATGGAAGGTATGGAGGATAGCAGCAATCAGCGATGAGGTGCGAGAAAGCACTAAGCGCTTCTTGTAGAAAAGTTTATCCTGTTCGAGGTGAAACTTGGATAAAACCGAGGAATCAACAGTGAGTTCCTGTGAAATTTTGACTAACTCCAGGTCCTTTAGCACTTCCTAATCATGCCCTTCCAAAAAAAATCGCCATTCAATCGCTTATATGTTCTCAGAAACCCTCAATGCTCCCCTAACACTAATGCATGGAAGGTATGGAGGTTAGCAGCAATCAAAACGAGGTGCGAGAAAGCACTAAGCGCTTCTCGTAGAAAAGTTTATCCTGTTCGAGGTGAAACTTGGATAAAACTAAGGAATCAGCAATGAGTTCCTGGAAAATTTTGACTAACTCTGGGTCCTATGGTATTTCCTTATGCATCACCTTGATATCAATCAGAGTGGCAGCCTTGTTGGTCAAACCTGGGTTGTACCGAATTTCAAAGCCAAACCCCAATAACTTTGTGATCCACTTCTAAAATTCGGGTGGAATGACTCGTTGATCAATCAAATGCTTCAAGGAACGTTGATCTGTTTGTACAATAAATTTTTGTCCCAACAAATAATGTCTCTAACACTGCACGGTGACACAATCGCCATCAGTTCCCGTTCATATGCGGATTTTAGACGTGCACAGGGGGGGCCAAATTCTGACTAAAATATGCTATAGGGCGTTGGCCCTACGTCAGCACCGCTCCTATCCCAAAGCCCGAAGCACCTGTCTCTAGGATGAAAGGAATACTGAAATCGGAAGGACCAACATGAATAGCATTACCATTGCCTTCTTAAGCTGTTCAATTGCTTGTATGGCCTCATTTGTCCATAGGAATGCATTGTGCTGCAATAACTTGGATAATGGGGATGCCAACATGCCATAATTCTAAACAAATCGGCGGTAGTAGCCCGTCAGCCTTAAAAAACCACGCAATTCCTTCATCGTTTGTGCAGGGACCACTGAACCACTGCTCTAATCTTTTCTTCATCTGCCTCCACACCATGCTTGGACACCCAATGGCCCAAATATGAGACATATTCCTGACCAAACACTCATTTCTTCCGATTGGCAAACAGGAAATCTTCATGCAGAGTGCTCAGCACAATGTCTGGATGTTTTCGATGGGTGTACACATCAGGGTTGTAAACCAAAATGTCATCAAAGAAATACTAAAACGAATCGATGGAGGTACAGACGAAAAACTTGATTCATCAATGATTGGAAAGTGGTCGAAGAGTTCATGATGCTGAACGGCATCACCAGGAATTCATAATGCCCTCTGTTCATCCTGAATGTCGTTTTCATCACATCTCCCTCACTCATGCGTATCTGATAATATCCGGATTTCATATCCAGCTTGGAAAAAACCGATGCCCCTTGCAAATCGCCAAGCAATTCTTCAATCATTGGAATGGAAATTTGTCTGGAACGGTTGCTGGAAAAGGGACTAGTGCTAGGATGAATTATTCTGAACGCGAGCATTTCACTTACCAGTCATTCAATTTCATCCTTTTGGTGGTGGCCGTATTTATATGGTCGCATGTTGACTAGATTCTCCCCTTCTTTCAGTTGAATATAATGATGCACCTTCCATTTCAGTGGAAGCCCATCAGGTAGGTGGAAAACGTCCTGAAACTCTTCTAAAATTCCCACGATATCACTGGGTATCCGTAGCTCTATTCATCTTCACTACTATTATCGCTACTGATTTGTTCCCCCAGGTTCATCTCTCGAAGCTCCACCACACATCCTTCGTCTTCCATCTACCAGGAGCTAACCAACATCTTTAATGTCACTTTTGATTTTGTTAAGCAGGGATCTCCCTTCAATGTGACCTTGTTGGCTCCTTCCCCGAAGGTCATCGTCAAGGAGACCCAATCGACTGCCACAAACCCTTGCTTCCTCAACCACTGCACTCCGACTATTACCTCTACGTTCCCCAATTTCATCGATAAAAAATCATTTCTGACGGTTATCTCTTGCAACTTAATCATGACCGCCTTGCAAACCCCTTTTCCACTTATGGCTGCCATATCGTAGTTGGATGTGGTGGTCAAGGGTAACTACAACCATCTACTAAACTTTGCGAGATGAAATTGGAGTGGCCCCACAATCAATCAACACCACCACTGTGCGGCTTCCGATTTCTCCCTTGACCTTCATCATTCCAGGTGATGAAAACCTTAGAACCGATTTCAACGAGAGTTGGAGGGTTCCTCCTGTTCGATGTAGTTGTACTACACACCTTTGTGGTCAAATTCCTTATATTCCAAGAGTATCTCGTAGCACTCTCGAGCCCACACCACACACAATTCACAAAGATCTCTAACCTTGCATCGGTGACCGACGGAATACTTCTCACATTTATAACATAAACCTTTTTCCCTCTTACGCCTATATTCCTCATCCGACAGGTGTTTGATCGTGGGCTCACGCTTTTGGGCTTGGGCCTTTTCTAGTAATGTGATCGTCCACGTTGGACTCTCTTGATTTCTACCCAGCGTTTTACTTACCGCTCCGTTTACTTCCTTAACTGGGGCACCTAGGTGGTTCTTCGAGGCCCAACCGGCCCACTTCCCGTAGTTGCGTCCTCATGGGCCAAATGAACGGCCAGGTCCATGTCTTCGACGATATGGGCCTACTTCATTATCTCTTCCAGCCCTACTGGCTCCCTTCCGTTCACCTGTGCCTTAATGATAGCCGACAACAGCCCATTCAAGAAGGTGTTCTCTAATACATCATCCGCTAAGTCCAGCAACGGCGACAAGTACGTTTCAAATCAGTGTCTAAATTCCGACATCGTCGATGACTGTTTTATTCCCAAAAATTGAGCACAAAGGTTGACTCCTTCCGTGGAACGGAATCTTTCAAATAATCTCGCCTTTAAATTGGCCCACGTCTTAAACTTCCTCCAGTTGTTTACACATGTGTACCAATCTACCACCTCGTGGTCGAAGCCAATCACTGAAACCTTGATTTTCTCTGCATTATTGAGTTCATAAATCTCGAAATAATGTTCGGTCTTGAACAACCACGCATTTGGGTTCTCACCTAAAAAAACGGCTAACCACTTAAACTTCTTGGTATCGTTGCTCTCCTTCTCTTCTAGTTTGTTGGGATCATCCCCATTCGTCACTGTCCTTTTCTTTTGTGAAGAACTTTCAGCTTGGTTGCTTCTCTGTTTTGCTCCACAGCCTTTATTTTATACAACGCTTCCTTATGGTCCTCGTCTCCAACCTAATCTTCTCCAATGTCCTAGAAAGCGATTCTTGTATGGTGGCCATACTTTTCTCAGCCATTTCTACTTGTTCCTCTAGCTATCTTTGTGCCATTGCTCGTGTTCTTCCCAGAACAAACCTGCTCTGGTACCAATTTGTTAGGTATCTCCAGATCTTCCCTACAAAGAACTAACAAGCACAATATTCCAATATGAAAACTAACAATCACGATGTCAAGATCTCGTATTAGCAAAACACAAAGTTTCCCAACTATCGGAGAGACTAGTTCTCTCCATACAAGACAAACTTGTTCAAAGTAATATAAAAGACAAGTCCAAAGGATCCCTCCAAAAGGCTATATAAGTAGCCTTACACAAAAAAAACACAAAAAAGGATATTCTGCCATTCAACCACCCTCCTACACTGTCCCTGATACGTTGATGAAGGAAATTCCCTTGTTACCCTTCCTACGGTAAGTCTGGACGATAAGAGGTCTACAATCTCATCTTTAAGATGTTTGGAATTTGGAGATCTAAAATTCCAAATAGTTTCATGCACTTGCTTTGGTATATCTTGGAAAGATCAATTCTAAGAACCACATCAAAGAGAAAAATTTTCTTAGAAGTCACCAGCTTCAATGATGTGCTATTTATGAAAAAAGTGGCAAAGGTTTTAGACACTAAATGCTTTATCTCTCACCTCCTCTTTTATGGAAACTCAGCCTATCATACAAGGAGAAATGATAGAAAAGGGACATGTGACTTGATATTCAATAGCCAATCATTCCCAAACAACATAAGAATCAAGAAGCCTCTGAAATCTCATGGAGAGAGAGTTCTCACAAAGCTGACAAAACAATCTAGTTCAAGAAATATATATACTGATGAAACAACTGATCAAACGACAATTATGTCAACATTTCACATTTCAGTCACGAAGGAAGAGATAATGGTGCATTTTGTCCTTCAAAGCCTTGAAACATTTAAAAATTGTAATGACACTCGCTTATTGGCTTCTTTGTGGAGTTCAGTCACTAGAAAATCTAGATGTATTCCTCATTTACTTAATTTTTCACGACTGAGGGCTCACTAGTATGATTTGTGTAACCTTATCATGTTTCTTTTTTCTGCAGGCCTCTTGATAACTGAATTTCTTATATGACTCTTGTTTAATTTATTGTTTTTTAAGAAAAGATATATAAATAAAACTATATTACCTGCCTCCCATCACTAGTTTGAATCTCAGCATCTTCCCCAGTGATGTTCAATACGAGTCCATCAATCCAAATAGAATCTATATCTCCCACCCATATTTGAGAACCAACAACAATATTGACAGGATTGTCCTGCAGCAAATTACAGGTGAACTCAATATAAGATAAGCAAAGCTTTTTATATCCATTTGGATTGAAAATTACTTTTCAATCTAAACTACAGTTTAATCAGTATTTGATATCAGAAAATAATCTACAGCGCCATCAATATATAACCATAGCATAATCTCAATTTTCAATCTAAACTACAGTTTAATCAGTATTTGATATCAGAAAATAATCTACAGCGCCATCAATATATAACCATAGCATAATCTCAATTTTCAATCTAAACTACAGTTTAATCAGTATTTGATATCAGAAAATAATCTACAGCACCATCAATATATAACCATAGCATAATCTCTGAAAAATAACATTATCAATGGATAACATGGTACAACGCTATACAGAAACAGAATATGAAACATGAAGTTTTCCTCTCGAGTTCCAACTTTCTTCCTTATCAACAGATCGTCAAATCAACAACACGAGGGTTTTACATTTCTAATGAACTCAACGAACGCAATCATATCATAATCCCCCATTGTAAAATCTCCCGCCAGAATTGCTGAAAATTTGAAGATCGAATCGTTAATTCACATACCATTATTCCGACTCCCAATATGAATTTCTGAAATGCAGCTACGCGAACATAACCATTTGATTGTGTATGCAAAAGCAATGAGAAGATTAGGAAAATTTGTCCGGCAGAAGCTTGAATTGCTGGAGGGAAAAAAATTCTTGCGTAAACCCAGAAGTTTGGTTTTCTTTGTGTCTGTGTTTGAGCTTCGTTCCTCGTTTTGCATGGTTTGTGGCGGTAGTAATCTTGAATTCTCCAGTTCCGCCATTTTCGGGCGGAGTTCTTGTGGCTATTTTTGCTCTACAGCCTCTCAACAGACAGAGAGGAGAGAGATTGATCAAACTCACGAATGCATGAAATTTGGCCAAAAAAGGACCCAAATTTTCCTGTAAAAAAATATTTTATTTTATTTTAAAAAATCTGACTCTTTTGCAGGGAAATGGCATAGATGCCCAAAATAAAGAACACAAAACAAAAATGGTACTCTTTTTTATGAATTTTGGTATTTTGATTGTGTGAAATTACGACTTTAACTTTAAACTGCATTCATCTTCTGGTTTATTCGTTTAGTAACATTTCTTTTTCTTTTTTCGTTTTTCTAAGATTCTTCTTCTTTCTTTTTCCTCTTATTTTTGTGATTACTTTTTCTGCATTTCTTCTTCCGTTTTTTTACTTTTCTTCCTCTTCTTCTTCTTCCTCTTCTTCTTCTTCTTCTTTTCTTTGCATCGAGCATCAAACATGGAGTATAGAGTATTAGAGCATCGAGCATCGAGCGAACTTCTAAATCGAACATAGAATGTACAAAATAGAGCATAGAGTGTCGAGGATCAAGTAACATGTAGCTAGTATATAGCATAAAGCATATAATATAGAGCATAAAGCATAAAGCATCGAGCATCAAGTATCGAGTAGCATGTAGCTAGTATATAGCATAGAGCATCGAACATCGAGCATCAAGTATCAAGAATCGAGTATCGAGTCTCAAGTATAAAAAAAAAAACTTATGAATCACAGTGCATGGATGGTTTTCAAGGTCGAATGGGTAAATTCACAGGATGTTGAGGCAAGCAGAATATCACTTTTCATTTAATTTCAAAAAGGTACCCAGCTTTCATTTAAACCCCCCCCCCTCCCCCCCAAAAAAAAAAAAAAATTAAGGGATCATCTGTGCAAAAAAACCCCTATTTTGCCATTACTAAAATATCACATATATGGTAAATGAAAAATATTAGGTCATGATTACATCGTACAAAAAGTAAGAAATCTGAAATGAATGGTAATCTAAAAATAAACCCAATAAGTTACGATTATTGTTGCTTATTCTTCAGTACTTGTATTGGCACATGAGGTCACTACCCAATTTGTTATCAGAAAATAATAATCGATTGATGAACGGAGAGTGATCAATCCGTTTATGTTTCGAAATTGCATTATGGTTACCATTACCGTTATCATTATCATTAGTGTACTATTACAGTATGAAAAGTATGTATATGTCACATTTACTGTTAACGTTACCATTTAGAGATAAATGGTAGCAATGATCGTAAATGTAACAAATTTATAATTCTAAGTAAAAGTTATCAAAAGCAATCTAACTACGGTTGCGACTCTGGCCCATTATGGTTAATCTATCAATAGAATTCCATTATGATTATACCAAATTTTATTACGGTTGGTAAACATGGTATTAGTTCAGTTTTCACTTAATTTGTGGCATAGAAGATTTTTTTCGAAAACTAAAAAAGCAATAATGATAATGATGATGATGATGATGATGATATTAGTAGTAGTAATAGTAATAATAAGCAAAATAATTACATTCACTGTATACGAAAACATGTATGATTCTAGGGGGTAAAAAACAATGGAGTTTCTACACAAAAGGCCTTAAAATGAGGCCTATATTACATTAGTGTCTCCAACATTCTATTTTTTACAAAAAAAAAAAAAAAAAAAAAAAAAAGTCCTATTTGTCCTCTATTTTACACAAATGTAATAGGCTATTTATAAATAAACTCTTACACACACACTCATATATAGGATATATGGATAAGAAGACTATTGAAAGAATTAAAATTCTCTCAGACAATGTCCATGCGCATTTAATGTGATAATAAGGCGACAATTTCCATTGTTCACAATCCAATCCTTCATGATAGGACAAAACATATTGAAGTTGATAAATACTTCATAAAGGAAAAGACTAATGTGGGAGTAGTATACATTCTCTACCTTCCGATAACAGAACAAATTGCATATGTGTTAGTTAAAGGTCTCCCAAAGTGGCAAATCAATAATTTGATTGACAAGCTGGCAATGAATGCTATCTTTAAACCAACTTGAAGGGGAGTGCTGATATTTTTCTTGTTTGTTAATATATCCATTGTATTTATTTATTTTATTTTTGCTACGTTTTATATTTTTCTTATTTGTAAAGGTATTTCTTCTATTTAAGAAACTCTTTCTTTCTAAAAGAAATAAGATAGAAAATATATTTTTCAGCATTATTCTTTTTTTTTCCCATGTCTTACTCATGAAGTCTACTTTACCTACTCCCTTGTTTTTATTTTTCTTATTGGTATGAGTTAACTTCTCTTTTGGAACTCAAATATGTGAGTGTCGTAAAAGAGGAAAGAAAATCTATCATGTGATTAAAGTAACTTTGCTCATTCCTATGGCATGATTTACTTTTATTAAATTAATAATCAGGAAAAAGAATTGTGTGATTATAATAATTTTTCACATAGTGATCTTTTTCTCATGAGTCATAGTTGTTCTCCAATTTTGGATTTTCTACAAATTTTTTGTGAATCTTCTTTTTTTTTTCCCTTTAAATAAATCAATTATTTTCTTATTTATTCTTATGGTTAAAAAGCATGAGAGGTTTCTAATCCAACAATATATAAAAAAGTAACATTTTAAATTGGTTACAAGTTTAAATCTTCCTTTTCACATTCTTATAAATAATCATATCTTCTAAAAAAAAGATACATATATCTCTATAGAATGAAAAACTCAAAATCTTGTATATCAAACCGATCTACTACTAATACAACCACAAGTACTTCAACTAGGGTTAAAATATGTATATCCTTAATCAATAAATCAAATTAAGTATAACTCAAAAAAAAAAAATGAGAGTAATAAATGAGAGTAATTAAATAGTACATATAACATTGTATTAACAAACTTTATTTATGGATATTAAGGTATGCATTTTATTATTTGATTACAAGGGATGGATGATAATAACACATGAGCTGCGGGGTAGGAGATGGAACAAGAACATTTTATGTTATATTTATATCATGTAATTAAAGTAACTTTGTTCATTCCTATAGGATGGTTTGCTTTTATTCATATGAGATCTTAGAGTTTGGTGAGTTAGCCAACAAATGGAATTCGAGTGACGATTCCATCTCGGTTAACCCAAACCCTAACCCTATCGCACCTAATATCCAAAGTCACAACCCTTCCTTCACGAATTACAGCCACATCCACATAAGGATTCTCCTTTTCTATCCTACTCTTCGCCTCCTCGCTCCTTGTTCCTACCAGCTCTGGCCACGCCATCTTCCCTGCTCAAAATTATTGCAATTCAATTTATAAGGAAAAATTTTCAACTTTAATGACCCCGTTCGTAACCATTTAGATCTAGTTGGAAATCATTTTGTTTTTTATTTTTTATTTTTGAAAATTAAGTATATTTCCTCCCTATTTCTTATTATGGTTTGTATATTTCTTAAGTTAAATGTTGAATTCTTAGCCAAATTCCATAAACAAAAATAAATTTTTAAAAGCTATTTTTTTTTGTTTTTAGATTTTGACTTGGCTTTTTAAACCATTGGTAAAAAGTATATAACAAACGAAGAAATTTAGAGGTGGAATGGACCTTAGTTTTTAAAAATTAAGCTTACAAGCATCTCTTATACCTCTAGATTTCTTGTTTGTTACCTACTTTTATACCCATATTTTTTAAAACCAAGCCAAAGTTTGGAAACTTAAAAAATAATTTTGAAGAACTTATCTTTGTTTTTAGAATTTAGCTAAGAATTCTACTCTTGTGCTTGATAAATATGCAAATCATTGAAGGAAAATGGGAAAAATAGGTTTAATTTTCAAAAACCAAAACCCAAAAACGAAATGATTACCAAACTAGGCCTTAATTGGTTGAAATTTTATTTATTGATGGTTTTTCGTTAACCACTTAGTTTTTTGCTTTTTGAAAATTAAGTTTATTTTCTCTAAAATTCTTTCTTATTTTACATCTCTCTTTAGTAAAATAGTTGAATTCTTAGTCAAATTCTAAAAACATATATAAACTATTTTTTTCAATTTTCAAAACTTTGGTTTTTTAAAACATAGATAAAAAGTAGATAACAAAACAAAAAATTTCGAAATGGAAAGAGTGTTTATAGGCTTAATTTTTAAAAATTAATTAAAAAAAAAGAATCAAAAGGTTACCAAATTACAAGGCCTTCATTTTTTGTTTTTGTTTTTGAAATTTTTATTTGATTTCTTCTAATTTTTGAATTATGATTTTCACTTTTGTTTAAAAAACACTTGAATTTCAAGTCTTTTAAAAAATCTTTAAAAACTATTTTTTTTTAAAAAAAAGGTTAGTAGAAAAGTTGATAACAAAATATAGAAATTTGTAGGTAGAAGAAATGTTCATAAACTCAATTTTCAAACGTCAAATAATTATCCAATAGAGTCTAAATGCATGGTAAATTTCAAATTTTAAAAATAAAAAATAAAAAATAAAGGGGATAAAATAAAAAATTTGGAAAATTATAGTTAGACGAGTCATTTAACTTTTTAGAAAACCAATCTCAAAAGCTAGGTTAACTAGCTAGATTTTACGAATCAACGTACGTTAAAACGTGATCTTTTTTAGATTAATAAATAATTTGTTTAACCAAAATAATAAAAGGGTTAAAATACTCAACTAATCATTTTTATAATATCTCCAAAACTAATCTTAAAAAAGAAACATCCATCATTTTAACATACCTCTCAATCCAAAATCAATCTAAAAAATAATTGTTAAAAGAAAATCTTAAGAATTTGTTGATTTAAATATATCGATACTACCTAAAAAGGTCATGGAGAGAAACATTTGATTTTTCTTCTTACCCTGGATTGGTTATAAGGTTATGATGTAATTTTACATTAACATCATTAAAAAATACTTTATAATCACATAAATGAAATTATCTATAATATTTGATTCCAAAATTTATTGTTAAAAAAATTATATCATTCATGTAAAAATAATCTCATTCACTTGGATTCAAAATGAATTATCATGTTTTTACTGGTTTAAAATTTGGTTATTCTAATATTCGATTTAAGACCATATCATTAAAAAATAAAAATTACACTAAACTAGATTGGTTTCAAATTTGATTATATCTAATCTTTGATGCTAATATTTGATTTAAAATCAAAATTTATCACTAAAAAAATTTACGTCATTCACGTGGATTCTAAAAAAAAAAATAATGATAAATTTACATTTAAATCTTTAAATTAAATTTAAAAAACTCTAAATCATGACAAACTCTCAACATCATCACGTTAAAAAAAATTAAAAAAAAGTTTGCATCAGGATGAAAGAAAAAATAATATATATACATACTATCTAAATATAAAACGATTTTTGAAACGAAAAAAAAAACTATAGTTTTGATATCTATTTTTTCTTTATAAATAAGTAAATTAAACCTCTCATTCTTAATCAGGTAACTTCTTCCCTCTTTTCTTTGTTCTCTCCAATTTATTCGCTTCTTTATTATTATTATTATTATAGAAAATTTATTTGTAGCATTATGGTATTTTATTTTTAATTTAATTAATAACAACATTGTTCTCACATATTGAAGATTTTCGTTTTGCATTTTTTTTTTTTTTAGAAATTTTGTTTGTCACATTAGGTCTAGGAATTTATCTCTATTTTTTTTGGTTTAACATAATTTCTCATCTTGGTAATCTTTTTCTGTACAAGCAAATTCACATATTAAAGAAGGTGGATATGCAAGACTCTTGCTTTTGAGGATAAAGAAATTTGTCAATATTCAATCAATTTAGAGATTTGCAGAGAGATATAAAAGAGAGTGATCAACTGTTTTTATGTTTTATGCTTTTGTATTTTTTCACTTTTTAAATTTTCTAAATGCACACCAATGAGCTTAAGAGTTTATAATAATTTATTATTTATTACTTTTTTGTTTTCTATTTTCAAATTTATTGTAATTATACACTAATTCATGTCTTTATAATTTTGAAATAAAGTTTAAAATCAACCGGACGATCATTGCAAATCAACAAAAAAAGAATAAGTTTGGGTTTGTGTCTGCACAAAGAAATATTAATATTTTGGTTTAAATTAAAATTTGAAAATAAACTGAAACTAGAGCACAATTAAATAATTTTTTTAAAAAAAATAAAAAAAGAATAATACTTTTGCTAATAATCAAATCATCCAATTCAAAATAAACAAAATATAGAAAAATAATGGTGTAATCAAATCATCCAATAATTTTTTTAAAAAATAAGAAAGGATTATCAAAATTTTTTTTCTAATATTGATTTAAATCAAGTTTAAAATTAAGAAATAAGTAAGTCAAAAGTAATTAACTAAGAGATAATTATAAAATAGTTTTGTTTAGTTTAAAGTTTGAAACTAAGGGTAATCAAGTATTCCAATAATTTTTTTTAGATAAGAAAGGATTATCATAATTTAAAAAAACGGTTTAAATCAATGTTTGGAAATAAGAGATAATGAAATAAATTAACTAAGGGACAATTATCTCTATCAAGAGTTTTTTTTTTGTTTTTTTAAGTAGTGAAGGATTATCAAAAAAAACAAATTGACAAATGATCACATTTTTTTTTCTTTTACTATAAAAGTTTGAAATTAAGGTATATCAAATCATTCAAATAAAAATAAAAATAATTATTTTTAATTTAGAGTCGGAGATTTGAATTAGAGGTTACTAGTTTTTTTTAGTACAAATAGGCTCTAAGCTATATTGGTAGATTTAAATTAATTAAAATTGAATCCTCCTCAATTTTCTCATAATTGAATTTCTTTCCTAGTTTGAATATTTTAAAATTTAAATGAAAATCTCTCCATGATTTTATCTAATTCAGTGACATCTATAAATTTACAATAAATTCTAATAAAAAAATCTATCAATAGATCTCTTAGGTAAACAATTACGTATTATTAAACTTTTTTAATTCAATTCTCTTCTTAAGCTTCGATGCACATGGTAACAAACTACTACCTATTAGAACTCCAAAATCAGAGTAGGATGATTTAGTAGGAAAAAAAATATTATTGTTATACAATTGATATGAATCTATCATTAGTGAATAACATAAAACTATTGCCAATTTCAAGGTTATTTGATTCTTTTTCATTAAGTATATTTGGGCTATGAGAAATTGTTGTTATTATATATTTGTAATTAATTGAATTTATTTAATTTCTCTATGTATCAACATTTTCCCACTTTATTCTCGTACTTATAATTTTTAAAATTGATTAATGTTAAATTTGCATCTCCTTAATATTAATTAAAACATGTTTAGAAGTGATTTTAAAAGGGTAAAAATCACTATCGGATTCAAAACACTCTAAATCATGCCTTCTAATTATGCAAAATCAATTGAATATTTGATTTTTACATTTTAAAACAAATTTTATATAATCAAAATTAATTTCAAATGATTAAAAATATATTTTATTTTTTAAAAATGTGAAAATGATTTAATCATTATAAAATCACCTCTAATTAAACAAATGTTTTTCGTAAATTGACAAAAATTTAGGGAAAAAAGTTTAAAAAAAAAAAAACAAACAAATAAACAGAACATCTAAAAAACACAAAACTCAAAATTTCTACTGAATTTCTTAAAAGCTATGAGATTTGACAATGTTCACGTACCTCGGCACCAAAGAGCCATGGCTCTGAATCGGCTAAGGCTTTTGTGTTTGGATTAAGGTTTAGGATTATTATTTATTTTCTAATATGTATTTATAGAGTGAATGGAAGAGGAGGGGATGAACCGTCATTAATGTGTGATGAAGGTTCTTTTGTCGTCTTTAAAACTGGACAGAGGGATTTTAATTGAAGAGGAGAAACACGACACTTTGGCTTAGGACATTCATCTCTGTCTTTTCTCATGTGAAATCACTTTTGGAAGTTTTCTAAGTTTATTCTTTGTTTTGGATTGTGACAAAAACAGTTATGATTTGAGTTCATTTCACAAATAATAATCTCGTCTGAAAAATACAAAGGTTAGATTTTTCTAGTATAACACAAAATAGGTATAGAGATTTTGACCTCCGACTTTAAAACATGTCAATTATTATTAAGCTAAATTCACTCTAGTAAGCATATGTTGGACTATACCAATATCATAGATAGGTGAGTGTTGTAAAGCAAATGTACATGTAGGTATAGACACATAATTGATGCTTTTAAAATAGAGGTACACATGGGCATAAATGGTTTTTAATTAGGTCTAGAAGTTTTGGCAAAAGTTTCAAATTATGTCACTATTATTGAAAAAGTATACCTTTAAACTAAGGGGTTCACGGTTCGATTCAATTCGGTTTGAGGATAAACCAAATTGAGTCGAAAATTTTAAAATTTGAATAGTTGAAACCGAACCGAATTATATGTTCGGTTTTTTGTTTTGGTTTTTTCTTTTTATAATTTTTTTGTTGTTTTTATCTTCAAACTTCAATTAAAAGGAAAAGGTTTGACATTGACATTTGAGAATATACCTCAAGCTTTAAGAATCTGAGATCTGAGAAGTGAGCTAAGACTTGAGTGTGGAGCAATCTAATGGAGGAGTAAGATCTGACGGAGATATGATGATGAAAAGTGAGATATGCGATCTGACAATGACAACTGATCGAGCGAAGGAGATAAAGTTGATGTAGAGGCTCGACGCAGACGATAGGCAGTGAGTAAGAGAGACGATGGACGGGGTGAGAGAGACGATAGGCGATGAGGGGGAGCTGGGGGCTGTGGAGTGAGAGAGACGAGAGACAATGACAAGAGGTGGTGGAGTGAAAGAGACGATAGGCAATAATAGTGAGGTAGAATGAGAAAGAAAGAAAGTAATCCTTAGTGAAGTGGATATATAGATATTATGTTTTTATTAAAAAAATTAATGTAGTTTGGATCAATCTTAGCTCAATTCTTGGTTTGTATACCAAATAATTGGGCTTTAAAATTACACTAAACCTAATCAAACTGCAAAATTCAATTTCCCCTCCCTCTCTTCCCTTTTCCATTATTCTCCTTCATCATAATGTCCAGTCATCGCCGACAAATAGTAATTTTTTCTCCTTCCTATTCCTCTTTTCCATTTCCTTATACTTCAGAATAGCCATGGAAAAGAAAGTAAATGCAAGAGTGAATGTTATCTTTCAAAAAGAGCTAAGTTTATGACCTTAACTTTTTTATTTTTGGGTAATTCTTGTGTCTATTTGTCTTATTTTGTATGAGAATTGATCCCATGGTCAGTGTTGCAATACTCACCCTGAGTGTTGCGACGCTACATTGATGGACTTTCTCCCTTCTACGCACGCACAACCAAGCGTCAGGCCACCGTTCCAACACTTCCTCAACGCTCTGCATAATGCCGTCACAGCGTTGCAATTCTCTCTCTAGCGTTGCGATGTTGCGCCAAACATATAAATATGTCATCTTAGTTCCATTACAAGGTGTGAAGAAAATTTTGAGTTGAGCATGGTTTTGGGAGCCAATTGAATCGAATTTCTGCACAATTTTCTTCATAGTCAACCTCGTTTCCATATGTTTGATTGTATTGTTGATATGCCTATGTGAGGTTAGGTAACTTTTCTTGGGATTAGTTGTATGTCTTAATTCTTGAAGGATAGCTAGCTGATTTTATTTAATTGTTGTGAACCATTTGGGAGGATTTGATTGAATCTTAATGGAATTTTTATAAATTGATATGACAAATTAGTTTATTGAAACTCTTGTTTGCAAAATCATCATAGCCTATGCATATATTGATTGATTTAGTTGCACATATTAGGATTGCATGTAGGGTCTATGCTATTGACCAAACTCGTGTATGCCCTAATATAATCTTTCCCAATTAATCATGCTATAAGATATGGCTTTTCTGGCTTGTAGTATATCTCAACAATTGAACTCCTTTATAATGCAATTCGATTTTAACTTGTATGTCGCTAAGAAGGAAGAGTTATAAATTGAATTAGTGCTAGTTTGGTTTATCATCAATATTGGCTAATTGGGCTATTAAATTTTTTAATAGGTTGTGGGGTTCACAAAATTAGTACAATTTAACTAATATCTGATGATAGAAATATAAAACATACATACTAATCCCAAGGTTTTTCCATCGAATTAATTCACTCCTTTTCCTATGCTCACTCTTATTTCTTTGTTTGCTTGTTAATTGTACAAAAACCAACCAACTCCCCATTACTTGAAATTCTTAAATTATCATGGCTAATTATTAATCTCTCTGTGGTTTCGTACTCGATCTTACTGCTTTACTGTGTTTGTGGTATAATTCTTGGATCGGTGATTCTTTCTCTGTTTCCTTGTTCGGGACGGCGTGCGTGACGACGCCTTCTCTAGGTCCCAAACAAATTGGTGTCGTTGCTGGAGAGACTTAGCAATTAGCTTAGGAGAATTTTTCTAAATAAAAACAAATTTAAAAAAAAAAAAAAAAAGTGTGTTACTGCTTACCTTTGGTTTATGACCCACTCCTCTGGGAGTACAAATTTCGTTTTTATTATAAATATTGAATAAGAGGAGAGAAGAATCCGAAGGAGGTGCAGAGGAGAGATACCAAAAGAAGGAAACCGACAAATTGCTAATGATACAAAAAGAGAAATGGGAGAAGAAGTTTGTGAGAAAACTCTGAGGGAACTGGCAGAGCTAGCCATGGACCAACAGTCCCTGTGCATCGTCTTTCCACCTACATTGTGCAATTCGAACTCAAGCAAGGGTTGATCAATCTATTGCCTACCTTCAAAGGGAATGCAGGGGAGAACCCCCATAAACACATCAAGGACTTTCATATGCCCTGTGTAAGTATACGACCCTATGGAGTTACAGAAGAACAACTGAACCTTAGGGCTTTTCCTTTTTCATTATAGGATAAAGCTAAGGATTGGTTGTATTACTTGGCTCCTAGGTCGATAACTACTTGGAATGAACTTAAAAAGAAATTTATTGAAAAACAAATCCGCTTCTAGAGCCCATTCAATTATAAAAGATATTTATGGAGTTAAACAATTTGTTGGTGAATCCTTGTCTGAATATTAGGAATGATACAAATGTTTATGTGTTAGTTTTCCTCAACATCAGAAACCAATTGTTAATTCAATATTTCTATAGTGATTTGCTTGCCAGTGACAGGAGCTCCATTAACTTGGCTGCTGGACGCGCTTTTGCCGATAAGACGCCTAATGAGGCCCAGGAATTAATCTCATGCATGGCTGAAAACAACCAAAATTTTGGAACCAGGGCTTCTGAATCTGATTCAATTGCTAATTCTAAGGTAAAAGAATTAAGATCTCAAATATCTAATTTAACTTCCTTTATGATGCAGATGGCCCAAGGAGGAGTTACTCAGGTGAAGGCTTGTGGAGCTTGTGGAACAATAGGACACACCTTTAAAGCATGTCCTCAAGCCTAAGTCAATGCAGTTGGGGGTTACCAGAGGAAATACGACCCCATGCTCTAGTGTATAATCCAGGATGGCGTGACTACTCTAATCTCAAATGCGGAGGTCATGGTCAAGGACTAGGGCATGAAAATTCCAATCATTCCAATCAGCCATCGTCATCTTCCTCAGGTATGTCTTTAGAGGATATTGTCAAATCTTTGACTAACAACTTCGTAAAATTTCAACAGAAAATCTAGCAACTGCAAAAGGACTCTCTCTAGTTATCACAAGACACCAGGGCATTTCAGCAAGAAGCCAGAACGAGTATGGCAAATTTGGGCACTCAAGTCACACAATTATCATGGCTAATAAGTTGTTATAAATTATAAATGTTATAATATATATGATATGCATGCTTAGATTTTCATAATTTAATATAAGTGTTATATTAAAGCATGATTTTCTTTAAGGAATCATGTTATAAATGAATGTTCTAGGATTACAATTGTTATAAAACAACCTAGACTTTTTAAAATCTATAACAAGGATAAATTGCATGCTCACCTAGGGTTAACCGGTGTAATTCAATCGATTTATTTTTAAGAGTTAAAATAGGTCGATTACTTGTAAAACAAGAGTTGTTTACTTACTCGGGGAGATCTTGTTTAAGGTTGGGGGTACTTAAGTTGACGGTATAAGGAACACCTCCTACCTAGAGATCAAACTGGCGTCTAAGTCAACAATCTTAGTTTTATGAGCATGCGTGAGTGGTGTAAGGTAATAAAATTAGTTTATCACCTAGACATCATAGGTTAATTCTCGGTATAAGAGTTATACTAGGAAAAATTACCTAGACTTATGTTGTATACAATTAGTCGGTTTATAACCAAGTCAGTACCTATTTTATAAAATAGAACACTTCAATGAGAGATTAATAATATATGAGATATATTATTTTTGGCTCTCATGTCTCTAAGAGTTCACACCGTGAGATCCATGCTCCGCTTTGAGTTGCTATTTGTGGCAACCTCCCTTTGGAAAGTGTTTGCATGGGTCAATAACAAGGTGAATATGGGAAGTAGTTCATAGTAAATGGGTGAAGGGTGTGTGTCAACACGTCCTACGGCCTCTTCCATTAGATCACATCGTAAGATTTCCATGTTGCGCCTACTGTCGTTCAGAGGCAGCACTAGCTAGTCGTTAACTACGACAATCCCTTCAGAGGGTTGTAACATTGGATTTGGAACATCGTGAACTCCATAAATGGATAGAGTTACTTAGGTCCATTTTCAAACAGTTTTTTCTCCTTCAAAGGCTTGTTTGATTCCGATTTTTATAATTCGAAAATGGCCATACACTTACAAGACTTACTAAGTGTTAGTAAAGTTCTTAACCAAATAAACGGTAACTAAGTACTATAAGGATAAGAGTTATTTTGGTATTAGTATTTAGTCAAGAATGTCTTGATTCAGTGAAGGAGTAGTCGACTATACTTCCGTGGGGGCTATTCAGACTCACTAAAGTATCGTAGCAAAAGAATAATGAGTCCGAGTACATTATTATTTGCTTAATAAATTGGATTAAAAATTTAGAGTTAATAAATTCACTAATAAATTGTTTACTTTTCGGCAATGACAACATCAATTATTCAACTGCTAACTTCAGAAAAACTTAATGGTGATCATTACAGAACTTGGAAACCGAATATCAATACGATACTAGTAATAGATGATCTCCGATTTGTTTTAACTGAGGAGTGTCCTCCATCCCCTAGTCTCAACACAAATCGAACAGTTTGGGATGCATATGACAAATGGGTCAAAGCTAATGAGAAGGCCCGGGTTTATATTTTAGCCAGTATATCTGATGTACTATCTAAAAACACAAGAGGTTAGCTACTACAAGAGAGATCGTGGACTCTTTGCAAGGCCTGTTTGGACAACCGTCCACATCTGTCATGCATAACACAATTAAATTTGTTTACAACTGCAGAATAAAGAAAGGAACCTCCGTACATGTGAACATGATGGTTCACTTAAATATTGCAGAAGTGAACGGAGCCATCATGGATGAGAAGATTCAAGTTGGATTCATCATGCAGTCTCTTCCGAAGAGATTTTTTCAATTCAAAACGAATGCTATGATGAATAAGATAGAGTACAACCTAATGAATCTTTTCTACAAACTTCTGATTTACGAATCTTTATTGAAAAAGGTTCAGAGGCAGAAGCAAATGTTGCTTCCACCTCAAAGAAGAAACCCCAGAAAGAATCGTCTTCTGGGAGTAAATCTGGCCCTTCTTTCTTTAAGAATAAAGGTATTCAAAAGAAGAAGGAAACTAGGAAGAGGAAGGCTCCAGCTGCACATATAGGGAAGAAGGTAGTTGTTAAAGAAAAATATTTCCATTGCAACGAAAATGGGTATTGGAAAAGAAATTGCCCTAAATATCTTGCCGAGAAGAAAGCTGAAAAAGAAAAACAAGGTAAATTAGATTTACTAGTTATTGAAACATGTATAGTGGAGAATGAAGATTCTACCTGGATATTGGATTCAAGGGCCACTAATCATGTTTGTTTTTCTTCTTAGGAAACTAGTTCCTGGAGGCAGCTTGAAGAAGATGAGATTACTCTTTGGGTTGGATTAGGGGAGTGTATATCCATGAAAGCAGTGGGAGCGGTTAAATTAACGTTTGGAAATAGATATCTATATTTAGAAAATGTTCTTTATATACCTTCTTGTAAAAGAAATTTGACATCTATTTCCTATTTGTTGGAACGTTTGTACAATGTAAATTTTGGTCATAATGAAGTGTTCATTACAAAAAGAGGTATACAAATATGATCTGCAAACTTAGAAAGTAACTTATACAAGTTAAAACCATCTAAAGTTGAAGTTGTATATAACACAGAAATGTTTAAAACAGCTGAAACTCAAAGAAAAAGGCAATGCATTTCTCAAAATACCTATATTTGACACTTGAGACTTGGTCACATTAATCAAAATAGGATTGAGAGATTGATTAAAAGTGGACTTCTAAACAAGTTAGAAGATAACTCTTTGCTGTCGTGTGAGTCATGTCTCGAAGGAAAAATGATAAAAAGATCTTTTTTTGGAAAAGGTCTTTGAGCCAAAGAGACTTTAGAGCTCGTACATTCGGACCTCTATGGACCGATGAGTGTTAAAGCACGGGGAGGCTATGAATATTTCATTAGCTTTATTGATGATTATTCAAGGTACGGTTATATTTACCTAATTCATTATAAGTCTGAAGGTTTTGAAAAGTTAAAGGAATTCAAGACCGAGGTTGAGAACTAATTAGGTAAATCTATTAGGACACTTTGATCAGATTGAGGTGGGGAATATTTGGACTTAAAATTCCAGGACTATATGATAGAATATGGGATTCAGTCACTATTGAGGTTTGTGCCCTAAAGTTTCGTGTCTTGTAGTTTGTAAACAACTTTGTACGAATACTTGTGATGTATAATATATATGATATTTACTTCACCTTTTGATTTTGTACATTTAGATGTTTTTTATTTTACTACAAACCAATAAACTTAATATCCCTGGTTGTCTTTATGTAACTTAAGCATGTATGTAATGACATACAAGTGGATCATGTCTTAAATGACAACAAAAATAGTCTGTAGTTTATGGATATAGGAGGGAAACCTTATCTTGGTAACACTATGGACGCGGCCCGCTTTGTGGAATTGTTACAAATGTTGTGACTTGTCACAGATGGTCTGATCCTGGTCATTCGTGTAGTGGACATGTGAATGGGGCCATCCGATACAAAAAGTTTGTATAAGACCTGACCTCGAAGTGTTAATGTCTTGTCATATAACTCCGTTCATGACTGAGACTTCACTTCACTAGGATGACCATAAGTAACATAGCCTCAATCCTAAGTGAGTTGGGAACTCCTGCCATTGAGGGCGATCCTTTGATTTGCATAAATGCGAGTGGCCAGGGCACCGACTCAAACCTACCATTTTGGGGATTTGTCTGATTTGGGAGCTGGGAACTCAGCTTCACAAGATGGAGTTCACTTCTTCCCCAAAGTAGGGGTAAGTAGATAGATTGCTATCTTAAGAGCTGATCCCGGGGCTTAAACGATGTGGCGCCACACACCTTCTCATGGCTCGAGAGGTGTTCACATATAGTAGGACTATGTTGTATTATTAATTAGAGGGATCAGTGGTACTTAAGGAGGAAGATGTAATTATAGGGGAAAAATGGTAAATTGGTCTGCTGTAATTACAAGCATCTGTGAAGGGTCATCGTACTGATGATTGGTTATATCCAATGGACATAAAAATATATCTATGGCAAGAAGAGTTCAACTGTCGGTTTTTAGTGGAATGTCTGGCAGTTAACGGATGGTGGATATCGTGTCTAAAGAGTTTAGTCAGCTATCCACGTACCATTGAAGCTTCGAGCCATAGGTTTATAAGGTCCCCTTGGTAGCTTGGATACAAGTTGAGAGTCAGTTTTTGGATCAGTTTGAAATGTTCAAATTGACAAGAGGGAGTTCGATTATATATGATATAATTGAACGAGTTAATTAAATATGATATAATTAACTTTATGTATGAGATACATTGATTTGGAGAAAATTGGATATAAATATGATTTATATCTAGTAGAGGAAAATATTATAATTAATATATGATATTAATTTATATGTTATGAATATGATGAGATCACATTCATTGGACAGTTATAAAGGAAATGGGACGGCGTCTCTTCTGTTCTAATAACATATGAGTGTATTGAAAAATCACTTTGAGATGCATAAATGGGTGACGGTGTGTTAAGCATGAGATGCGAGAACATTGTGTTAAAGAGAGTTTCATCGCTTAGAAATCAGTGCCTATACGATAGTGCCTGCCTGATTACTTACATATACGATATTGCTAAGCGATCGCTTACCGATTGCACCTTTGCGCGCTATTAACTAAACGATCGTTTACCTTTTCCTAAGCGGTCGTTTAGCTCCCGATATTTACTAAACGATCGTATAGACGATTGCTTAGTTTTTTCTACATGATCGTTTAGACGATTGTTTACCCTTTTTACTACACGATCGTTTACCCTTTCCTACACGATCGTTTAGATGATCACTTACTTTTTCCTACACGATTGTATACTTTATCTAAACGATCAAGCATCTTGTCTATGCAATAGACGACCTCATCTCCCACTTTCTTAATCGTTGAGTACGGTCTCTCTTCCTTCTTCCCTCTACAAATCCAAACAAAGCCCACACTTTGGATTCTCACTCCAATAATACATAGGGTTCTGAGTGGTGGTGTCATATTCGTTTCCTTCTGTTCGAGTGGTGGTTGTTCAAGGTAGACGATTGGGTTTTATACTCGCTGTGAAGAAGAAATCTTCATCTGGTATGACCTCTTGATCTCTTTAGCATTATGAATGCATATTAGTATGTTTAAATGTATATGTGGTAATTTTATCACAATAAATTGGAAAGATCCGCTTCCGCTTGTAGGTACTCTTGAATAAGAGTTCCTTCAGTCACAACTCTCTGCACCGAAAACGCCTCAATAGAATAGTGTATCTGAATGGAGAAACAGAACTTTGTTAGACATGGTTCGGTCCATGATGAATTATGCTCGACTGCCTAACTCATTTAGGGGGTATGCAGTAGAGACTGCAATTTACATTTTGAATAACGTTTCCTCTAAGAGTGTTTTAGAAACATCTTTATAAGTTATGGACATGGCGTAAAGCTAGTTTACGTCATTTCTAGGTTTGGGGTTGTCTGGCACACGTGTTGGTGCAAAATCCTAAGAAATTGGAACATCGTTCAAAATTATACCTATTTATGGGTTACCCTAAAGGAACGAGAGGTGGTCAGTTTTATAATCCTCAGGATGATAAGGTAATTGTATCGAAAAATGCCACATTCCTAAAGAAAGACCATTTACGAGATCATAAACTCTGCAGTAAACTGGTATTGTAATAGATTTCAAAAGATGCTACAGATGGATCAACAAAAGTTGTTGATTAGGCTCGCCTATCAACAAGAGTTGTTGATAGATCAAGGACATTTGGTCTATCACATCTTACTCAAAAGTTGAGAGAGCCTCGACATAGTGAGAGGGTTGTGAGATAACCTGACCGCTATAGGGGTTTAACTGAAACCAAAGTCACCATACTTGATGATGGCTTAGAGGATCCATTAGCTTATAAACAAGCAATGATGATGTTGATCGAGATCAGTGGATCGAAACCATGGATCTTGAAATAGAGTCTATGTACTTTAATTCTGTCTGGGAACTTGTAGATAAACTTGATGAGGTAAGACCTATCGGTTGTAAGTGGATCTACAAGCGTATAAAAGACCATACAAGGAAGGTACAGACTTATAAATCCCAGTTAGTAGCAAAGGATTATACCTAGGTTAAGGGGGTAAACTATGAAGAAACCTTCTCACATGTTGTTATGATTAAATCGACAAGGATACTCTTGTCCATTGCCAGTTTTTATAATTATGAAATTTGGAAAATGGATGTCAAGACTGCTTTTCTAAATGGCAATCTTGAAGAGAGTATTTATATGGTCCAACCAGAAGGGTTTATTAAACAGGGTCAGGAGCAAAATGTTTGCAAACTGAAGAGATCTATTTATGGATTAAAACAAGCGTCCAGATCCTGAAATATAAGATTTAATATTGCGAACAAATCTTATGGCTTTGAACATAACGTTGATGAACTGTGTGTATACAAAAAGATCATCAACTCCACTGTAGCATTTTTAGTTTTGTATGTAGATGATATTCTACTTATTGAGAATAATGTAGGATACCTAACTGACATAAAAAATTCGCTAGCAACCCAATTTCAGATGAAACATCTGGGAGAGGCGCAGTATGTTCTTGGGATTCAAATAGTTCGAAACCGAATAACATAATGTTAGCTATGTCTCAAACATCTTATATAGACAAGGTGTGGTCTAGGTTTAAGATGCAAGATTCCAAAAGAGACCTTTTACCTTTTAGGAATGGAATACATTTGTCAAAAGAACAATGTTCTAAGATACCTTAAGAAGTTAAGGATAAGAGACAGGTTCCTTATGCATCAGCAGTCCGAAGTTTGATGTATGCAATGCTATGTACTCGTCCTGACATATGCTTTGCAGTAGGGATTGTCAGTAGGTATCAATCCAATTCTGGTTATGCACATTGGACTGTCGTTAAGAATATCCTTAAGTATCTTAGGAGAACGCGGAACTACGTGCTCGTATATGGAAATGAGGATTTGATCCTTATAGGATATATTGACTCCGATTTTCAAACCAATATAGACTCTAGGAGATCTACTTCGGGATCGGTGTTCACTCTAAATGGAGAAGCAATAGTGTGGAGAAGTATTAAGCAGAGCTGCGTTGCAGACTCCACAATGGAAGCAGGATATGTTGTTGCATGTGAAGCAACCAAGGAAGTAGTATGACTTAGGAAGTTTCTAGTTAATCTAGAAGTTGTTCCAGACATGCATCTATCAATTACTTTGTATTGCAAAAACAGTGGGGTAGTAGCAAACTCCAAAGAACCTAGAAGCCATAAGCACGAAAAACATATTGAGCGAAAATATCATCTCATCAAAGAGACCGTGCTAAGAGGAGACGTTATTGTGAAACAAATAACGTTTAAGCACAATATTGTTGATCCGTTTACAAAGGCCCTCCCAGCTAAGATTTTCAAGGGTCACTTGAAGAGTTTAGGACTACGGGTAGAATAAATAGGGCAAGTGAGAGAAATTTTGGGTATGGGATGCTCTAATTTATTGTATTTAGTTTTCTCTCACGGTACTCAACTTTGTTGTAACCCATTAGGAGTTTTAGTCCAAGTGGGAGTTTTTTGGGTTGTATGTCCTAAAACTCATAGTTTGTAAACAGTAAACATATATGAAGTTTATTCAGACAAATGTTGTTGAATGAAAACGAATTGATAACTCTAAATCCAATAAACTACGAACCCTTGGCTATTATAATGAATACTTGGACTTTATGTGGAGACATAAACTGGATCAAGTTCGAGTAAAATAGCCTAAATAGTTTATAGTACTTGGATTAGGTTGGGTACTTATTTCTGGAGATACTATTGAATACGACCCGCTTTATGATTGTTACAAATATTGTAAAGTGTCATAAATGATGTGATCAGTTCGTTCATGTAGAGACATGTGAGCGGAGGTGTTCTACACGATGAGATTGTGTAAGACTGACCACGAAATAAGTAGAGGTATTCTACATGATGATATTGTGTAAAACTGACCACAAAATAATCACTGCTATGTATTAACACCGTTTACTGTTAACACTGATTAATTTCACTTTTTGATGATGTAGATAACTTGAGCTAAATCCTAAGCTGTCTATGAACTCCTGTTTATTCGGGATTGTCCATTGATCTGCATAGGTGAAGGTAAGCTCAACAACATTGCTCAATATTCCTCCCATTTCAGGATAAGACCTGGTAGATAGTTGGAGACATAGGATTTGTAAGATGAAATTCACTCATGCTTATTTTAGGGATAGTAGAAAGGTTGTTCCCTTAAGGGTTGATCCCGGGTCTTGAACAAGGGGCCCCATCCTCTTATTGGCCTGAAAGGGAATGGATTTAGTGATTAACATCCTAAATCAATTATTCATTAGAGGGATAGTGGTACTTAAGGAGAAAAGATGTAACTTAGGATTAAAACGGTAATTGACCTAGCTGAGGTTACGAATAACCTGTGAAGGATCAACTAATCGATGACAGTTATATCAAATGGACACATAATATATCTATAGTGAGGGGAGTGCAACTACAGACTATAGTGGACAGTCCTGTTAGTAATGAATGTTGATTAACTAGATTAAGATTTGACTGGTTAGTCTTGGATCGTTGGAGCCCATGATCTGTAGGTCCATCAGATCTCCTTGTTAGCTCACTATAGACAAAATTGAAGAACTAGGTGAAGTGAGAATTTGAAATGTTTAAATTCGCTCTTTAGGAAAATTGTATTTTATATAAGATATAATTTACATTGAATTAATTATTTTTGGAGAGTATGTTTTTATAAAATATTAGCATGAAAGTGTTTGAAAATTGATTAATGTGATTAATCAAAAGCTAGGTGTCAAAGACAATTTAATATGTGATATTAAATTTATTTATTTTAAAAAAATTTTAATTAAATAATTTCTAAAATATGAAAAATAATATTTCATATTTTTTTGCCAAAATTTTGTTTTATTATAAATTTATTTTAATAAAAAATTAGTTAGTGGAAAAATCCAATTGCTGGATTTTCCCACTAACCAAGTGGGTTTTGAAGTGGCTTATGCTAAGCTTGACACCTATTTTGTTCATGCTAATGGAGTTTGAGGTGGAGGCCATGCAAGAAGGGTTTTTGCATGTGTTTTGTTTATAAATAAGTTTTGATTTTCAAAAACTAAAAACTTAATACTTCCTTGAATATTCAATATATTTCTTCCACAAATTCTCTTTGACTCTCCAATTTAATTAGTGAAATTTCCTATCTTTCACTAGAGTTTCGGTCCCACGACCATGTTCTTCAACTGGAGAATAGCGAGGATTTACCGTTGGTGGTGTCGATTGCTCGTGGAGACGAAGATCCTTGTGGAAACTACAAAGGTTGTATTTCTAATTCTCTTTGCATGCTTATTCCTAGTTAATTAATGTAATTAGAACGTTTATGATCCGTTACTTCCACTGTGCATGCTTCTTTATTTCCAACATTTTTTGTATTCCGGATTTGGAATTTGAGTACCCCATATGAGATGAAGCGGTAATGGTGGTATCAGTTGGCGCACTTGGGATAATAATGAATTTTTGGAGAGGTAAAATTCTCTTTGACTTTCCAATTTAATTAGTGAAATTCCCTAGCTTCTATTATATACTTAATGTAAAATTGGATGAAATGATCATAATGATGATACACTCAACCTCATAGCTAAATTGTCGAGTTTGAAAATTAAAGAGACTAAAATGCAATCTAACTCAAACTTCAGGATCAAACATGTATTTTTTTTCTCTTGATTTTTTAATATGTACTAAAAATTTTCATTATATTTTTTATAAGGGAAACATTTAGCATCTTCAAATGGGGCATTGTCTTCACAATAATACCTTCGACGCTTCAGACGCTTCTTCTTCACCTTCTTGGCTTTCTTTCTTCATACAACGGAAGACACTTCACCTTCGACGGCGGCAATAATATTTCTTTCTCGACTTTCTTTCTCTTCCTTTTAGACGCTTGACCTTCGAGAGCTTCTTGCCGGACAACTTCAAATGGCAGGTACAAGAGACGAAACCAATGTTGGTCGTCACTCTTTATATACCATGATTTTTCAAAAATAAGAAAATATTTTATATTGGTTTTACTGTTAAGTATTTAGATTCGAATCATTTGGGATATAAAAAAATGCCATTTTTAGGAGTCGAAAACAGAAATGACGAAATAAAATCTGCCATTTATCAAACATTAGAAGCCATGAACAAAGAGAAAGCTGAAGGAAGAAGGAGAGCCAGCGAACGATCAAGAGGAGCTGGAATAACCGGTAGAAAAAAACAAACAAGTAAAGGGTCAATAGTTCTCAAACAGTGACACGAGGTATATTTTTAATTTACATTTAATGTATTTGAAAACATCAAATTTTAATCATACATGTAAAACAGGGGGGAACGGAGACAATAGCATGGGGATCCGGGCAAAAACATGCAACTCCAATAACTAGCAACAAACAAAAGCGGCTTCTACAATAGAGGTGAACATTCAAGCAAACAACCCAAGGATAAAAAGAAATGTCAGGATTATTTGAAGAAAAAAAAAAAAGCAAGGTCAATAAGAACGTTGGTTGAAAATCTCATAAATCTAAATTGTGATGTCGGCTGTGAAAAAAAAGTTAGAACCAAAGAAGAAAGGAAGAAAGGAAGTAGTAGAAGAAATTGTGATGCGATCGAATAGCATTGGATAGGCGATCGTATAAAATTTTGTTACTCATCGTTCGTGTGGCAGAGCTAAGCGATCGTATAGCCGAGCTCGTGTAGCATTTGCTAGACGATCGTCTAGCATTGAGTAGACTATCATATAACATGCTGATCGTGTAGCGGAACTCAACGACTGTGTAGATAATTTAAGCGATCGTATGGTATTTGTAAACGATCGTTTGGACTTGTTAAGCGATCGTCTAGTCTCTGTGAACTGAAAGTACAAAGGACTGAACAACCAACATAAATTAGTAATATTTAACTTTCAGTTCCATGTACAATCATTAATGCAAATAACAATTCCTTCCATAAATAGCATTAAGTTTGAACATCAAAGAAGACGAAACGTAAAGTAGAACAATACTAAGATATAACACTATAGGTGCATTCAATGTCGTATGAGATCCTTGCAAGACCTACAATTATGACCCCTTACTGCACCGACTACAACAGACTGAGCTTTGTTCTCTAAACAAGACCTGAACCTTTTTTTCTTAGGCCTCCCAGCTAGACGTTTGATATTAGGAGGAAGAACTAAATCATTGCCAATTGCATGACTTGTAGTGAATTGTTGAACATTGCCAATAGGTCGCGTGTTCTTTCTATATAACAAACGTAGATTGGAAACATGATAGAAATCATGTGCATATGACTGTAGTTGAAGGTTCCTACGAGACAATGCAATGCATGAATGAGAGCACGGAATCATGTCTAGGTCCCACTGCCGACATGAGCAAGTACGATTCAGAATGTTAACAACAAATTGGTTAGAACGATCATGCACTTCAAATTCATATTGGTTAATGGGGTACAACTAAAAAAAAAAAAAAATAAAGACGATAAACTTACAATTTTACTATTAATAATAGGCTCAATCGAATACAAATATCGTGTAACTAAAAGAATACTTACATCCATTGACCTACTGTCCCTTAAGGCTGATCGAATAATTTTCTCTGCATGCGATGACAATTCAGAATGCTAGAAACTCCAATGACTACGACGTTTGTAAAACCATTTTTGAACCAAACTACGGATAGATTCAATGAGACCAATAATGGGTAATTCACATGCTTTCTTTAAAGCTGAATTCATGATTCAAATATATTGGTTGTCATTAAGGAATATCTTTTCCTTCGACAAAATGCCCTAGCCCATTTGGATTTGCCAACATCCTCTAATTCAATCCTAATGGACGAAGCAATTGCATCCGATTGCCTCATGTAATACTCAAATTCACCAATTGTATATGCTCTTGCACACATATGGAAAGTGTCTTCAATTGGACGTGACTTAGGGTTCTTAACAAGGTTTTTATACAAATGAAATGTACACAATCCGTGTTCAGCAAAATCATAAACAGAAATAACACCCTTGACTATACTTTTATGACCATCAAACACAATAACATGGTCGTTAGAATCCCCAAAAATAGCTTTAAGATTACGAAAAAACCAAGACCATGATGCATCATTCTCAGAATCGGCAACGACAAATGCAAAAGGTACAATCTGCGAATTGCCATCAAGTGTACAAGCAGACAATAATGTCCCCATAAATTTGTTCTTTAAACATGCACCATCGACTGACATAATAAGAAAACAAAATTTCCATGCATCTATAGAAGCAGCAAGCGCCATAAAGTAATACTTAAACCTATCTTCATCATCAGATTTTTATGTTGTATATGTTCCTATAAGTAATAAACATTTAGATTGATTATACAAGACAAAGTAGAGTGTACATAATTGCTTAAACTAAATATAGACGAGAAACATACCAGGATTGTTTTCAATCAACAGAGTTGAAAATGGTGACAAACTGGTGTATGATGACTCAGGAGTCCCCCTGAGGGAATTGAGGGCAATCTCACAACCTCTCCAAGCTTTTATCATAACTTATATTTACACCATGTTGTCTTCTCATATAGCTTACAACATCACATGGTCGGCATGAGACTTTGTCATTCATTTCAAAAAATGACTTTGTACATTCAGCAACAATCCAAGATGTTGCTTGTCGCTGACCATCTTTAACGATGTCAATAGAACATTTATGGATATCGATGAATTTCAGAATAATCCACACACCACCCCCTCTATATATAGATGTACATAGATACCACCCACAAGACATATCCTTGCAACGAATTTTAAACGAAGTTTTGTTTAACCTAGTAGTAGTAAGTTCGAAACTGTTTTTAAGAGTAGGAAAATAATTTGCTTTCTTCAATACAGACTTGCTACTAAAAAGTAAATCTACTCTAATGGGAATACCAGATTGAAAGACATCGAAATCTTGAGAATCAACAATTTCAATGTTGCCCGCAGGATGTTTGAAGGACTGATCAATGTTTGTCGATTCATTATTCAAATACGGTGTATTTAGAGATTTTTGGACAATAGATGAGACATTGTCAACAATTACACATAAATCAATTTCGGGGGAATCTGATAACATTGACATCAACCACAAAATATCTTTATCTTCAACAATACTAATAAGATTCGAATCAGGTACATTGTCAAACGAGATATAGTAACTCACCGGAGGGAAAAAGTTTACCTTGGATATATTCCACAAATTGTTGGAACGATGAATTTGATGGAATATATGCATCACAATCTCGAAAATCATGGTATTGAGAATTTTCATCCTATAGACCATTAAATAGGTGTTTAACCCGTTGTAAAATCATAGCAAAAACAATAGCAAAAGTTAATGAACAAGGAAACCTAAATCGATGAAATCTTTTGTATACGTAACAAAACTTATGGCATAGTTCAAGCAAACAATCGTGTTGATTCTTGTGCAATCAACACATGACTATTTTTTTAAGAACTGATATTTTTTTTAGGAACGTTAAAATTTGGCCATTTTTTTTAGGAACTGATATTGTTTTTAGGAACGTTAAAATTTGGCCTTTTTTTTAGGAACTGATATTTTTTTTTAGGAATGTTAAAATTCGGCATATACACATAATTTATTACGAATATGAGAAAAACAATATAGAAATTTGAAAAAAGTATATGGATAAAAGAAGTTTTAATAATATATAGGTATTTCAAATATAGATTTGGTTTCAAAATTTGGATATTTTCTTAAGGTGAGTCGAAAAGTTGTTAAACATAATCTAATTTAATAATAAAATATAAAGATTGTGTTATCTAAAAATTAGGAAATAAGTTTTAATATTATATGTAAATTTCAAATATAAATTTGGTTTTAAAATGTGGATATTTTATTAAGGTGATATAAATTCGAAAAGTGGTTAAATAGAATATAAAATAATAATAAACTATAGAGATCATATTAACTAAACAATTACCCTGTACATAAATCTCGACCTTGCTTTCTCTTTTGGAATTATCATGTATTTGTGGTTACAACAACAACATCCCAAACAAGTCAAAGACAAATCAGGAATTTTGAAATTTGCGGCCATGTGCATGGTCACATGAGTTGCCTTAATTCTTATTCCTCATATTTTTCTGAATGGAACCTCAAAAACTACCATCTACTCCAATTCTCCTACAATTATCTCGACTTTGACCCAAAATGGAATATGCTTCACCTTTTATTAAAAAACTTATGTTTTCTTTTAACCTATTGTTTATATCATATTAGTGTGAATTTATCAAAATAGAACATTGGACGGGCTGATTTGGATTTAGGTTTTCTCACTTCTCTATTTTCTCTTACAACTAGTTCTCGTTGGTGTATAATAATAAAGGTGGTTTGGAGCAAAATTATCTCACGTTCTTCAAATTTACAGGGTTTAGTCCAAACTCCATAATCCTCACTCTCATGCCTGAAGAACAGTCCAAAGATCTCCATTTCAACGACTAAAACCTTCTCGATTCACGTTTCACTGTTCAGCAACCGGAAAACACCGGAGAAATGAAATTGGGTCCCGAAGTATTTTCGGCGTCGAATGCAATTCGAATAATCAAGGAACAGTGAATCCCAACTTCGTGTATTGGGGAGAAATCAAAGTGAGTTTCTCAATTCCGCATTCTTGATATTTTTCTTATGACAATCGCCATCTATTTCTTCTATTCTCGCTTCAATTATTCGAATTTGTATCTCTTTCTGTCCTATATTTGACGAATTCAGAACAATTGGGCTTGTTTTTCTGGTAGTGGATGGAATCCCCACTGTTCTTGAGGATGGTGATGTTGTAGAAAACCCTAACGGGAAGGATTTTGCCAGAGTAGTTGCTGAAGCAGAGGCAATAGCGACTAATAATTCAGATACAGAGCCATTTGTAGGTATGGAGTTTGAATCTGAGGAGTCTGCCAAGGTTTTCTACGATGCATATGCTTCACGCCTTGGTTTTATTATGCGCGTTGATGCATTTCGTCGATCGATGCGTGATGGTGCGGTTGTTTGGCGTCGGCTTGTTTGTAATAAAGAGGGGTTTCGCAAGTTGAGGCCGAAAAGAAGTGAAAATAGGAAGCCTCGAGCTATAACCAGGGAAGGGTGTAAGGCAATGGTTGTTGTAAAGAAAGACAAAAGTGGAAAATGGGTTGTAACGAAATTTGTCAAGGATCACAATCATCCACTGATTCTTACTCCGGCCAGTGCTCGTCGAAATGTTCTTCTATCCCACACGCGGGTAAGGGCTATTTTGGTTCACTTTGTGTTCATTTATGCTGAGATTATGCGTTTTTCTAGTTTCTTCTTTGCTCTTAAGTTTCAGTTTCCGTACCTCTGTTCTGGAATAATATTTGTTATAATCTTTACCTTTGCACTTAACAATTGAAACGGTTTGATAGCAGGAAGGGACTTCTAAGGCACCCATTATATAAATATATGTAATATTAAATATTGTAGGACTTCTATCTTTTCCTCTCTCTGATGGAGCCTCAGAGAGTGTTCAGGATACTGATATCGGCCTTTAAAACTTTCACCCCTGAAAATATGTCATTTTTATTAATACAAAAACCTGAACATTTGAAGCATGAGAATGTGAGGGGAACTCAAAGTATGAAATTACTTGCTTGTGTTCGGTGAAGGAAAAGTGTCACTGGAATTCATCAGATGTCTATATTTGGTATGAAGTGATGAAATTGTTGGAATTCGGGTGTCAAATAAGTGTTGAGTTTGTCGGTTCAAGTTGTGGATTAGAATATGAAGATATTTAATTATTGAATGAATTAGGTAAGAGTTTTTGACAATTCATAAAATTTGGACGATGTAGCCATTAGCCAATAGTGTAAGGCATATTATCTGTATTTTGAACTAAAGCTGGGGGTTTGGAGATATATAGTGTGGTGGAGCATTCTTCATCATTACCAATCACTATCCCATAATCGAATTTTAGAATATATAGTTCTTAGCTTTCTAAATTACTCATCATTTGTTAGTTTATATAGGTTTGCTTTTGCAGATATATATTAGGCTTATCTACCAGAGATCCTTTACGTACTCTGTTTTTCCAGAAATACCCCCTTTTCTAAGTGCTCTACCTTTGGTTCAATGATATACTTAGCTTCCCAAGTCCATTCACTTCAAAATGAACAAATAGGTATAACCATCTTCTTTGTTGAATTTCTTGGTGTGCCTCTTGTTATGATCAGATCATCCACATAGGCTAATATGATGATTTTTGAGTCTTGAGCTTTCATATATATTAGAATCCACCGGAGGCACTGTATTCCCACTCTAGACTAAAAAATTTTCAATTTTAACGCACCAGGATTATAGTGGTTGTTTCTGGTCCTACTTGGTTTTGAGTGTTGACCTTTTTTATTTCTCAAACAACTTTAAGGCCTTGCAGCTCATTTAGATAGTGGGAAAAGCCAGACAAAACCCTAATGAGTTTCAATATGAGAAAAGCTAACTAGGGTACCTATTACTTTCCTTGAGGTTGAAGATTCAATCTCCAAAATGTCCTATGTGTCGTACTCAATACAACATGATGGGAAATGATGCCCATTTTTTGTAGAGAGGGTCAAACAAAATGCAGTCAATCTAGATGGGTAAGAAAAGACTAAATTATAAGAAAAACCCTTGAGGTTTGTTCTTTGTTTCAAAAATATTCCTACTCTTTTAAAACTTGCAATATTACCTCTGACCATTCATAAATGTTTCAAAACTAACTTTGGAGTGGAAAAACTATTAGAATATTAGAGGAAAAGTCGACGTGTCTAAATGTTGTTATTTCATACTTAATCTAGACAAACGTTCTAGTCATAATCACTTCATTGTAGGCGAAGAAGCATGGACACTTTAATTTGACTAGCGTGTCCGTGTCTGACATGTGTCGGACACTTGGACACTCCGACACTTGTTGGACATGTATCGGATACTTGTTAGTGCAATAAGTGTTTTAGACATGCATTGAATACTTGTTGAATAAACTAAAAACACACATATGACAATAATAACAACTTTTGAGTGAAATATATCAAACTAAAGTCTTTTAAGCATATAAATGCACTAACCCATTTACTTTGAATTTTCTTTTGGTATAGAAATAAAAAAATATATTTTAATAAACGTATCCTTGTTGTGTCGTGTCCTAGATATTTAAAATATGGTGTGTCGCCGTGTCCGTGTCGTGTCGTATCCGTATCTCATATCCGAATTTGTGTTTCTTAAGTTGCTGGTGAATGCCATATCGATTTTCTTTTCAACATTCTAAACTTCAAGGGTTGTTTTGAAAACTTTAGGAAAAGTAAATGGTAAGATTGCTACTTTTGAAAGTGTAAGGATACTTTTGAAACAAAAGGCAAAGTTCAGGAGTATTTTTATAATTTAGCCTTAAAAATACACATTTGTGCTAAGCATTCCAATTGAGCTTTAGACTTTAGAGCATGTTTCTCTTTCTCTTATGTAGATCAGAATGACTGTATTCATGCTATATACAAAACCCCCTCCCCCCAGCAAAACACATTTCTTAAATATTATTAGCACATGGTAATGTGTAAATAAAAAGGGAAGTGTCTTGATTTTTTTTTCCTCCTTTTGGATAGTGTACAACATAGATTGTTTATATAGCTTTTCATGTTTTGTTTCTATTATTTCAGGATGAGAAAGATGCAAAAATCCGGGAACTAACTGCCGAACTACAGCGAGAACGAAAGCGATGTGCAGCTTATCAAGAACAGCTTGCCATGATTTTAAGAGACATGGAGGAACATTCAAATCATCTATCAAGAAACATAGATTACATTATTCAAAGTTTGAAAGATATTGAATAAAAAAACAATTCATTTTGAAATAGCTAACAATAGAATGCATATAGAAAATATATTTTTATATATCTGTCTATGGTTTATAGTTCAGAGTTTAGACATATTTGTTCATTAGTCCTTCCCTTTTCTCTCCCATTAGTTCGTGACTTGTATGACAGTTTAATAATCCGATGTGGAAATATTATAATTTAGATTAAAAAAAAAATTAATGTCCAACATTTTGTCCTCTCTTTCTTCCAAGGAAGAGTCAAGCTGCAATCCTCCTTTATCTATGGAATGGAAAATTATTTACAATAAAATAGCAAAATTTTAATTTTTTTTATAGAGGCGGATAGAAGTCTATTGGTGATTGAAACAAATAGAAGTTGTTCACTAATAAACTTTTTTTATTATTTTTGTAAATAGTTTGACATTTTTTCTATTTATAAAAATTTTCTTAAAATTAAAATTTTTGTTTTTAAAAGTTCAAAATGCTATTAGCTTTTTGTTCTTAAGGGCAAAATATATTTTGAGTCTTATATTAGTATCTTGGAAAATATTCTTTTTTATTCTTAATGTTCACATGATCACCCCTCCACAATGACATTTATCACTCAAATGAACCTCAAAACACAAGATATGAAGGAAACGATCCATTGAACAAATTTAACCTAACCAATCTACATTAAAAAAATAAAATAAATAATAAATTAAAAAAAATCTAGACTGAATGTAACGACCCGATTTTCTAGGATTGAAATTAAACCATTACTACATGCATGCATAATCTAAAACGTCTCTTTAAAAATTATGACTAAAACCAAAAGAATTTCATAAAATAAATTACTTTTACAAGAATTCAAATAACTATAAATCTTTGATCGGAGTCCTTCTAAAACGTAAAATTCAATTAAGAAACATAATTTAAAACTCCAAACATTTGAATGTTAACGACTGTAACATGAGAAGTATGAAAGACGTGCAGAAGCTTCTGTCTAGTCCCAATGTCATGGTTACGGATTCTTCTTGTCATTCGTTGGTCTATCCTTGCTCTTACCTAAAAAATATATCATAAGAAATGGTGAGTATAAAAATACTCAATAAGTGACCCACTACTGGGCCCACTAGGTGACCGTTAGTCTCCTTATCGAGGCACATGTGTACATCACGCATCATAGGCATAAGCGTAAGGGGCGAACCCGAAGGCCACTTTCATAAGTAGTGATCCTGGAGGGTCACAATCATAAGCATAGGTGGTGATCCCCTAAGGACACCGAAACATAATCATAAGATGTGAACTCGAAGGTTCACAAATATGCGATATACACAACTCAATAAGAACACTAATAGTCACCAACAGTCTAATCATGCAACATTCAACATTCTGATTTCGCACCATCCATAAACATGATATCCTAACCTTAGTAACATGGTCAAAGATTTCTAGAATACCACCAACAAGCCATCCATCAATCAAATCATAGCAGATCATTCTATCAAAATAAAAGCATGCATTCGGTATACTCAAAGCTTAACATCGACTTGGGATTTGAAGGCAATCCGGTAGTAAATCACTTACCTTGATAATAAGCCCAAACATGTTCAAACAAGTTTATCTCCTACTTGTTCAATAAGATCTTGAATCAAGTCCTATGGCATAAATCAAAATTTTAAAAATTAACAATTAAGATCAAATTTCAAACATCAAATAATCAAATATGTCTAATAACTTTTTTTTTATCCAAAGTGCGTTGGTCCAAAAATCACCTCAAATCCTCCAAACCAACGTGTTCCAAATTTCACCAAAATCCAACTTCAACACCTAGTGGATAGCAACTTTGACAACCTTTAAAACTCTAATCTAGAGTCGAAACAATATAAGTAAACAAATTTTAGTCCAACAACTTTATGAGTGATCAACCCCAAGCCAATAACTCCACAAACTCATAAAATTCACTTTAATCAACCAATAAATACCTTAAGAATATTGGACAGTTCCTTTCCAACTTCCATTTTCCTTCGAACCTTGAATCTAAGGCTCAAACATGTTGGGTAGACATAATCTTAGATCAACACTTAATGGGTCATAAAAAAACCATTACAAAAGCAACCCAAAACTCAAAATTAGAGACTTACCCAACACCCAACTTGAGATAGACGGCGATTGAGGGCGAAAGCAAGATCAGTGGTCATGGCGACAAGCGACGGCGCACGGTGAGCGCAACCTGTAGGAGCTGACGGTGCATATTCGTGTGGCTTAGACTGGCGGCGCACATGCGGTGTGTTGGCGAGGGAGGCTGATGAACTGTGACAATGTAGCAGAGGTTGACAGGCGGTGATGGAGTAGACATCGATGAGCAGCGGTGGATGGGCAGGTGGCCGGAGCTCTTTACAAAAGTTATGGAGGCTTAATTTTGTGGGCAAGGGAGAGAGAGTGGCGTGAAAGGGGAAAGAGAAAAGGAAGAAGGGTTTTTTTTTTTTTCCTTCCCTTCTTGGGCTGCATGTAATTGAGCCAAGCCGAAACCCACATACCACATAATAAATTCCATTAAACCCTAAGGGGCTGTTTGGTTGGAGGGAAAAGAGGGTGGGAATGGGAATGGGTTTACAAAGCCCATGTTTGGTTTGTGGGATTTGTTTATTTATCTTGGAAAAGACAATTCCTAGGTATCTTTTACCCACACAAATGAAGGAATTGCATACCCATTGAGAAGTGTGGGTTTTCATTTCTTCTTCTGCTTTCTACCACGATTTTTCTTCCTTCCAGTCGTGAAATCGTATAGTATTCTGTTACTCAGCGATCGTGTAGCATTTGGTAAGCGATCGTGTAGCATTTGGTAAGCGATCGTGTAGCATTTGGTAAGTGATCGTATAACATTTGGTAGGCGATCGTATAGCATTTTGTTACTCGGCGATTGTGTAGCATTTGATAAGCGATCGTATAGCATTTGGTAGGCGTTCGTATAACATTTGGTAGGCGATCATATAGCATTTTGTTACTCAGCGATCGTTAGCATTTGGTAAGCGATCGTGTAGCATTTGGTAAGTGATCGTATAGCATTTGGTAGGCGATCGTATAACATTTGGTAGGTGATCTTATAGTATTTTGTTACTCAACGATCGTGTAGCATTTGGTAAGCGATCGTATAGTATTTGATAAGTGATCGTATAGCATTTTGTTACTCAGCGATCGTCTAGCAGAGCTCAGTAATCGTGTAGTAGAACTTAACGATCGTGTAACATTTGGTAAGCGATCGTATAGCATTTGGTAGGCAATCGTATAGCATTAGGTAGACGATCGTATAACGTTTTGTTACTTAGCGATCGTGTAGCGGAGCTCAGCGATCGTATAGATAATTTAAGCGATCGTATAGTATTTTGTAAACGATCGTGTAGCGAAGCTCAGCGATCGTGTAGATAATTTAAATGATCGTATTGTTACGAAATCAACAATTAAAGAACACAAAAGAAAGGGAACGTAGAGATAGAGAAGATCGACACACAGATATACGTGGTTCACTAACAATGTGTTAGCTACATCCACGGGCAGAGGGAAAACGGTATTATTAGAGAGAATGTTTTTAGAAAATTACATCATAACGACGCCTCTATAGTTAGAAAGTTTATATAGCACATTACTCTAAACCCTAGGGTTATAATCGTAAATAACTACAAATAAATAAATATGTTGAATAGGAACCCGTACTTGGTTGATCGAAGCACCAACAAACAAATTCAAGGCATTTCAACAAATGCTTGATAGGGACAAGACCCTCAAACTATCTCCACAATGGTATGATATTGTCCACTTTGGGCATAAACCCTCATGGACTTGTTTTCACAATCTCATTTTTTTTTAATTCTCACATACTATTCCCACACATACTATTCTCAGACATTGTTTTCTCATGCACAACCAAACATAGTCATCCTTGATTCTCAGTAATTTTATTCCCAGACATCCTTAATTCCTGGGTATTGAGAAATCCTCAATCCAAATGGCCCCTAATTGATTAGTCAAAGCCAATTTGTCCCTTTTTTTATATTATATATATCTCTCTCTCTTTTTTTTTTTTGGAATATTAAACTCCCCCAATTTGAAATCAAACTCCTAACTCCTTTTTCATGGTAAATTTTCCACTAAAGAAAATTAAAACTTCTCTCATCAACTTAGTTTAAATTCATTATCTTCTCAAGAATAAATTCACAAACTTTAAAATTTCAAATCCACAATAACTTATCCAATTTTTCTTAAATTGAATTAGAATTTTCAAATCTTCATAAATATCTCCTAAATTAATTATCTTACCACCTAAATTTCAAAATTTCAAATTATCAAGTAAATCCAATTAATTTCAAATCTCCTATCAACTCCAAATAAATTCAAAATTTTAAATCTACAATTAACTACAAATTAACAATTATCTCCTTCTAAATAATCAAACTCAGCCTCATTAAATAAATTAACGCCCAAACAATTCAAGTTCATTTTTTTTAAAAAAAATGAACGAAATTCCTGAAAAATTCAGGATAGTATACTAAATGACTAAATGGACAAAATCATATCGTATGACATTGAAATCATATCGTATTTATCAATTTTGTCCCTTGCAATTATACGATATTTGTCAATTTTTTCTTTATGGCAGTAGTGTGGCTATCCTTGATTTCATAATTTTTTTATCATTGGATTACTATAGATTCAATCTTGTTCTAAACTTATTTTCATAAATGTTCAAACTTTTTTATATTTTCGTGTAATGATAGATTTTTCAAACTAAAATAGCATTAGGTTTGGTGGCCGGTTGAAGAGTATGTGGCATTAGAAATTTTTTTTCATATTTATGAAGCATTCTTAATGTCGGAGAGAGAAAATGTATTTATTTCTTGATATTTTATTTCTTTGGTTAATTGGAGAGAGAGAAGATGTATTTAATGAAATTTTATTTTCTATTTATGCAGATTTTTACGTATCAACTTATTGGTTTTAAATATACCTTAGAACATTTTGTTAGGTATTTGAAAATATTCAAACCAATATATGAAATGTACCAAAACATATAAATTAGAGTCTGACTCAATGCTTGACATAAATCACAGGATAAACCAATATATGAAATATACCACAATATATAAATCACATATTGGCTTACTGTTCGACATAAATCATAGTATATATCATAAATTTCATTTACATCATAATATTTATATCATATATATCATTTAAGTAGTCAGGAATCTAAATAAATCAAAATTTATATATATCATAATACATAAAGTATAAATAAAAAAATAAAAAAAAGAATTATGATGCTTGATGCTTCACCACACTACAACCCCTCTATTCAAAATGAACACTGATCCTGATGTCAATTTTCGAGAATCTCTATTAGTCTGAAATTCAGAGTCTATGTATCTTGTAAGGATCAAATCCATATCTCCATACATGAGCATGTAGTCCCTCGTTCTCCGAAGATACTTGAGGATCATTTCAACCGCTGTCCAGTGATCTAATCCTGGATTGGACTGATAACGACTAACAATCCCTACTGCATAACAAATGTCAAGTCTGGTACATAACATTGCATACATTAAGTTTCCAACAGCCAAAGCATAGGGAATCTGTCTCATCTCCTCAACCTCTTGAGGTGTCTTAGGACATTGATCCTTAGACAAAACAATTCCATACCTGAAGGGTAATAAACCCCTTTTGGAATCCTGCATCCTGTACCTGATCAATATTTGATCAATGTACGATGCCTGAGACAAGACCAACCTCTTGTTCTTACGATTTTGAATGTTCTAGATCCCTAAAACATACTACCCATCTCCCAAATCTTTCATTTGGAATTGGGCAGCTGGCCACTTTTTAATACTAGTTAGAAAATCTACATCATTCCCAATAGTAGGATATCATCCACATACAGTACCAGAAAAGCTATTGAGTTGTTGATGATTTTCTTGTAAATACAAGGCTTATCAATGTTCTGATCAAAGTCAAACGATTTGATCACACTGTTAAATCTAATGTTCCATGATCTAGACACTTGTTTCAGCCCATAAATGGACCTATTAAGCTTGCAAACTTTTGCTCTTAAACTGGAACTATGAACCCCTCTGGTTGAGCCATGTAGATGGTCTCATCAAGATTATCATTAAGAAAGACAGTCTTGTCAGCCATTTGCCATATCTCATAATCATAAAATGTGGCTATGGACAGGAGTATCCTGATAGACTTCAACATGCTAACAGGTAAGAAAGTTTCCTCATAGTCCACTCTCTCGATCTGGGTATAACCTTTTGCCACAAGTATAGCCTTAAAGGTTTGTATTTTTCCATCTACACCTCATTTCCGCTTGTAGATCCACTTACACCCTATAGGTTTTACCCCATCAGGCTGATCCAGAAGTTCCCAGACATTATTGAAGTACATTGTCACACCCCACTCCAGATTACCCTCTTAACCTGGATGGAATGGTGACTGCAGCAGTTACCAACCTTTTAGCTGGCACTTACTGCCTAACTAACCTGTTAACTTTTACTCAAACTCTGAATACATACATATCATCAATATACCAACATATTAACTCGGAACTTAACACATTTACATTACGGGGTTTCGCAGCATTGTTCATACATGAATATTACAACTTAGTGAGCCTCATCTAGTATACTAGTCACTAGATAGACACATGTATACTAACTAATATAGGTTTTCAATTATACTTCCTTCAACTTGTTTCTTTGAGTGGCAGAGCAACAGCGGAAAAGTCTTTTGGGAACTGACCACTACCTGAAAAGGAAAACATTTGAAAATGTAAGCTAGAAGCCTAGTGAGTGACTTAATAAAGACATAAATCTCATGCTTAAACTGAAAGCTCAAAAACATAATACTGGAACTAAAATGTACCAAGCAAACGTGTACACAAAACCTTTAAAACTACCATTAAACATCATTATTCCTTAATTGAGAACGAGCATACATCACTCTAGTTCCTAACATCTGTTACTAGCCAAGAGACCCATATTTCGGCCTCCTTTTGCTGGTATATAGCCTAGGGGACCCATACTTCGACCTCCCTTTATCCTTAGTTGAGAGTGAACTACTAGATCTAACCCTCAATGTCAACCTTAGTCGGGGAGAACCTTTTTGCTCAATCCCTCAACGTCAACCTTAGTCGGGGAGAACCCTTTTGCTCAATCCCTCAACGTCAACCTTAGTCGGGGAGAACCCTTTTGCTCAATCTCTCAACGTCAATCTTAGTTGGGGAGAACCTTTTTGCTCAATCCTTCAACGTCAACCTTAGTCGGGGAGAACCCTTTTGCTCAATCCCTCAACATCAACCTTAGTCGATGAGAACACTTTTGCTCAATCCCTAGACGTCATATTACCAATGTGCACGTGGTGTTTTCTATGTACCATCAACACCTTCGGTACATTTACTCAGATACCTTTCTTACCTTTAGTATCCGGTTTACTTAAGCTATCAAGTTCTCGAAGAGCATTAAAAGAATAGTTTTCAAATATAGCATAGAAAACTCTTTAGGATACCTTTCTTACCTTTAATATCCCTTTTCATTTTGTTTAGGAATACCAACGCATGTACTTTGACAACCTTAGGTATTTAAAACATAGTACATCAAGCTTCATTCAACCTTAGCTTTAACCCTAACACATGCTTCATACTTTGTGAAATAAGTTGGCTTAAAACATACTGAACCAACTTGTAAAAACCATTAGCATGCGTTAGACATGGAAAACATACTTGGAAAACCCATACACTAGTAAACATCATGAAAATGGAGTTACTAAAACATGTTGAAAGTATTTGGACAAGATAACATATTTAAATCGTGTCAATGTCCGTGGAAAACATGCTTTACTTAGCATGAGAAATAGCTTCAAACATATATTGCTTGGCACTTCATTTGAACACTTAGCATGAGAAATATCTTCTAAGAAATCATAGTTTCTAAATCATTAAAACATTAAATCATCACATAGTCACTCACAACTTGTTGGCCTCTTAACGAGTTATACGCCTCTCCTAGCTCTTCTTGGCCTGAAAGGACATAATTCCCGGTTAACTATTTAGAATTCTTAGCAAAATACCTCAAATAGTTCATTTACTAATGGAACTTCCATCATCAAAGACAGTTTTACTAGCGAGATACTCATCATGAGCGCATTCTTCTCATGAGCGAGATCCTCCTCATGAGCGGGATCCTTCATCCTAGCGATACTCACCTTTCCAGCGAGATTCAGCCCAATTTCTAGCGAGATTTCCTTCTAGAGCGAGATCCTCATCACAAAATTAGCAAGATTTCCTTCATAAGCGAGATCCTCACATAAAATCTTGCTATAATCTCCACGGTGAGCTGTTTGCTTGTTCTTCCTAAGTAGCTGTCTGCTTATGCACAACTTCTCTGTTACAAATTCAAAATTCATAACTCAAAATCCAGACCTCTTTTGAAGGAACTTTCTTCTACAAACTTGTTTAGAATTAATTAACTTTCTTACTTAAAAATTTCAGCCAAAAATTCCTTATAATTTGACCTTGAGCTTCCAATTTTCACCTCAGGCCCTGATTAATCCGAGATTCTGCCTCTTCTACAAATTCTCCACTTTTTTCTTCTCCTCTTGCAATCTTTCTCCGGTAAGATAACCTTGAAAACTAGATTCTCCCAGCTTTTAAATGGCACCACTTTCACTAAATTTTCTCTTGTCAATTGTCGAAACCATGCTTTTGAAGTTCCTTTTCCCTTTTAATCTTCCTACCGCCTCCCGAATTCAAGGATTAACCGCCACGTGCCAAACCAATAAGTCAGTTTCCTTATTTAACATGTTTTTCCTTTCCTTTCTCAACAACTCCTATAAATAACATGGATTTTCACTTATTAGATATTTAATATATCATTCATTTGGCTAAACATGCTTGTTTAGGAAACTTAGAATTCGGGGTTTACACTTAGCTACACAAGAACTTATTTTTTCTTGCTTCCATCCTCTATCCCTCCTAAACCATGGCTTCATTTAACTCACTAGAAGACATCACATTACTTACTCTTACTTAAAGCAATTAGGGTTCGGGTTTTACATACATAGACTCCATTTCCTGGTTCATGGCTTTAATCCACTCATCTTTGTCAACATCCTCCATTGTTTGTTTATAAGACAATGGATCATCGAACCCACCATCAGAAATGATGTTCTGGGCTTCAGATGTAGCATTTCGGTGGGTTCACAACCCTCTCACTACGTCGAAGCAGTCTCAACTCTTGAGATGGTTGACTAGATGTATCGACATCAACGACTCTTGTTGATCTATTGGCCTATTTAACAACTCTTGTTGAACCCTCAGTAGTCTCACTAGAAGTTTCACGTAAAACAAGCTTGCTTCATGGTTTATGATCCCTGATGTGGGCTTCTTCCAAGAAGATAGATTTTGTTGACACAAACACTTTATTCTCATTTAGATCATAGAAGTATCCACCCTCGTTTCCCTGGGTAGCCTACAAAGAGGCAAACTTTCGAACGTGGTTCCAATTTCTTTGGGTTAGTCACAAGCACGTGAGACGAACATCCCCAAATCCTGAAGTGGTAAACTACCTTTACGGCCTCTCCACAGCTCAAAAGGTGTTTCAGAAACACTTTTCGAGGGAACATTGTTCAAAATGTAACATGCAGTCTCCACTACAAATCCTCAAAACGAGTTTGGAAGATGAGCATTGTTGGGGTTGATGCCCTAAAGTCTCGTGTTCTATAGATTGTAAACAGTATTTACGAACACTTGTGATTGTGAATATATGATATTTACTTCACATCTTATTATTTATTAGCTTTACCACAAACCAATAAACATAAAATCCCTGGTTATCTGTATGTGACTCAAGCTTGTATGTGGTGACATACAAGTAGATCATGTATTGAATGATAACCAAAATGGTTTATAGTATATGGATATAGGAGGGAAACCTTATCCTTGTAATAATACGGACGCGACCCGCTTTGTGGAATGGTCACAAGTGTTGTGACTTGTCACAGATGGTCTGATCCTGATCATTCGTGTTGGGGACATGCAAGCGGGGGCATCCTATACAAAGAGTTTGTATAAAACTTGACCACGAAGTGTTAATGTCTTGTATTGAATGATAACCAAAATGGTTTATAGTATATGTTAATGTCTTGTTATATAACCACAGAGACTTCACTTCACTTCACTAGGATGACCATAGGTAACATAACCTCAATCCTGATTGAGTTGGGAACTCCTGCCATTGAGGGCAGTCCTTTGATTTGTATGGGTGCGAGTGGCCAGGTCGTTGATTCAAACCTACCATTTTAGGGATTCGTCTAATTTGGGAGCTGGGAACTCAGCTACACAAGATGGAATTCACTTCTTCCCCGAAGAAGGGGTAAGTAGATAGATAGCACCCTTAAGAGCTGATTCTAGGACTTGAACAATGTGGCACCACACACCTTCTCTTGGACCGAGAGGTGTTCACACATAGTTGGACTATGTTGTATTGTTCATTAGAGAAATCAGTGGTACTTAAGGAGTGAAATGTAACTACAGGGGAAAAATGGTAAATTGGCCCAGTTGTACTTACGAGCATCTGTGAAGGGTCATCGTACTCATGATTGATTATATCCGATGGACATAGAAATATATCTGTGGTAAAAAGAGTTCAACGGTTGGTCTTTAGTGGAATCACTGACAGTTAACGGATGGTGGATCTCGTGGCTAAAGAGTTTAGTCAGCTATTCACGTACCATTGGAGTTTCGAGCCACAGGTCCATTAGGTCCCTTGGATAGCTTAGATAAAAGTCGAGAACCAGTTTTTGGGTTAATTTGAAATGTTCAAATTGACAAGAGGAAGTTCGATTATATATGATATAATTGGACTGGTTAATTATATATGATATAGTTAGCAAATGTATGAGATACATTATTTTGGAGGAAATTAGATATAAATATGATTTATATCAAGTAGAGGAGAAAATACTATAGTAGATATGTGATATCAAACTATAGGATATAAATATAATATGATTATATTTATTAATAAATTAATGATTAATTATATGATAATTAATCATTTTTCTACATTCGAACATGGGAATGGGCAGCGTTGGTTATGGTAACTGATGGGTTAAAAATGAAAAAAGTTTTCATTTGAATAGTGCAATCGATAGTCGTTTGATCGCCCAAAAAGAATTCGTGAAGCGCGCATTGGTGATTCAAAACAATCGCTTGAGAGCCTATGCGATAGTATTCTCTGTCTAAACGATCGTATACCTTGCACCTAAACGATCGCACACTGTTGCCTAGACAATCGGATAGCTTCTCTAAACGATCGTATAGTGTGCCTTTAGCTAAACGATCGTATACCTTTTCCTAAACGATCGTTCAGCAAATCCTACACGATCATGTAGCTCTTCTATGCAATAAGCACTTCTGCTATACGATATCACTGTTTTCTCTCCCACTTGCTTATCACCTACACGACTCGTTGTTCTTTCGTCCTCTACCAAATTCACCAAAGCCCACCCTCTGGGTTTTCACTCCGAGAATACTCGAGGCTCATTAGTGGTGGGTTCGTCCCCATTGCGATGTTCGTGTTCGTGTTGATCGTGCTGTTACAATCAATGTTCCATCGAGTGTTGGTAGATCGATGAGAGGTTTTCCGCTGCGGAGGGTTCAGACGTTCGAAGAGTGTCTTCATCTGGTATGAACCCTTTTCTTGTTAATTACTATATTCTGAGCATGCCGATAATTAGATTTATTTGCATAACTATATATTGAATGTATATATTTTTATTTCGGTCACTGTGAGATCGGAGCGATCCGAACGCGCTCATGGAACTCTCGGTATGAGATCCTTCAAGTATGACTCATCATAGACTGAACCATGTCTAACAAGATTCTGTTTTCCTTTCTGATGCACCATTCTGCTGAGGTGTACCTAGGGCCGAGAGTTTGGACGTAATTTCATGTTCTATCATATAGTTCTGGAATTTGAGGTCCATATACTCTCCACCATGATCAGATAGTAGTTTTTTTTATCTTCTTACCTAACAAGTTTTCAACTTCAGTCTTATACTCCTTCAACTTGTCAAGAGCTTCAAACTTGCATTGCACTAGGTATATATACCTGTACCTTGAATAATCATCTATGAAAAAATGAAATATTCATACCCACCTCGAACTCGAATACTCATCGAACCACAGAAATATGAATGTATAAGCTCTAAGGTTTCATTGGCTCTATAACCTTTTCCAGTAAAAATTCGTTTGGTCATCTTGCCTTCAAGGCATGATTCACATATCGACAAGGAATTTTCTTCTAAACTCTTTAGAAGTTCACATTTCACAAACTGCTCAATCCTATTGAGGTTGATGTGACCTAACCTTAGATGCCAAAGATAGGCATTTTTCTTAGGAGAAACCTTTGGTCTTTTAGTTGTTGTCGTCATACTGAACATTTCAGTATTAAGCAAGACTTTTATGACTAACGGCCTTAGTACATATAAGTTATTTTCCATTGAACCAAAACCAAACTCCATACCATTCTTGAAAATAAACACTTACTCTAAAAAAAGAAGACGGTATAACCTTGTTCAATGAGACAAGAAACCGAGATTAAGTTCCTCTTGATATGAGGAACTACAAAAACATTATCCAATAACAGATAATGTTTCTTTCCAAAAATAACTTCAGCCTGCCTACAGCAACAACTGAAACAACCTCACCAGTACCGACTCGAAGAGTCAACTTTCCCTATGGCAACGTTTGCCAGGAACTAAATCCTTGATAGAAAGAATCGACATGATTAGCAGCACCTGAATCAAGTATCCAAGCAGAATCATCATTCTCTACCAAACACGTCTCTAAGACAAATAAATCACATTTACTGTTTTTACACTCTTTTTTTTTTGGAGAGTAGTGGGATCAATATCAGAACCTAAATAAGCTCTAAGTTCCATGTAAGAGAACATTTCTCGTCGATGAACTTTAATAGAGTCAGCAACACTTGCTTTCTCTTCCTGGAGGTTATCTTGGGAACTAACACTATTGGTTTTTTCATCCATCCCTTTGTGCTCAAAAAGTGAGAACTGACGTTCAAACAATTCTTGCAACGAGTCCATGATCTCTCGTGCAATGACCATGTTCTTAACCCTTTTGGCCAACGCATTAGGTATGCTAGCCAATATGTGAAGTCGGACCAATGAATTAGCCTTCATCCACACCTCATATGCATTACGAACATTTCACGTGCATCAAGGGTCAGGACTTCATGGACTCTAGTTTTTCATGCATACATCTAAAAAAAAATACTATATCTATGGATATTCAAGCCACAATCTCATAAATTGAAGAAAAAAAATTACCTATGGTTGATAGTGGCATGACAGTGGCGACACGGAGAACCGCAGACAACGTAGTGGATGGAGAATGATAGATGATGGTTGGCGGCGAGCTGGGGTAGAGAGGAAGAAATAAAAATGTTGAAGGTAAAGAAGGAACTGATCGGAGAAGGAATGGGTGAGTTAAGAAGTCGTGGACCCAGTCCACAATAACATGGCTAAAGTTGCATAGCAGTCATGTGGCAGTCGTATAGTAGGTCAGCGTCAGCGTCAGTCGCTGGTTTACATTAGGTGACTCCACTGCCTCCTAGTGGGTCACTTCATAAAACATGCCCTACCGCTGAGTTCGTTCTGCTTCCTTTCTCGTTTTTCTTCTCTTGAATCCCTTCCTCGGCTCCTGAGCCACTAGGCTTATCTATTGCCTGTAAAGTCATTTTGTGTTCTATCTGAACTCCTCGACCTAGCTAGGGCATTCCTTTATGAAATGTCCTGTCTGTCCGCACTGGAAACATACATTTTTCCCTCTATAACATGTCTCTCGATGATGCTTAACACAATACGTACATTAGGGTTTCTTACCTGTACCAGCTACCAGCTCGGTAGGATGCCAAAACCTTGATCTATCATCTATACTAATTACAAGTCTTGGCTTCTTCCTTCCTACCCTATGCTGACTTGTAGCTCTCTGTCCTTTATCAATACCTATTAGGTCATTCTCAAGACCATACTTCCTTTCCGAATTTGCCAGAATGGATTCAACACTTTCCGCCAAACTCTTGGTGATCCTATTAAATATTCTGTCCTCTAACTGAGGATCTGTTCCTGTTTGCGGAATCCTTGACTCCCTGTCAGAAGTCGCTTCCTGATTTATCGGGTCTTTACCTTTCCGTTCACTAACATTTACATTCCCTCGAATCTTGGAATTTCTAAAGGTAGGGTCAGGGTTCCCATTGTCTGTCCACTTGCTCTGCTTGCCACTTTTACTTATCATCTTCCTCTTACTTAGGTAGTACACATGTTAAGGACTCAGGGCTCAGACTTATATATATAAACTTTTCCCCTCTCTCCCCAAAATCTTTTGCTCTGATACCAACTTGTCACACCCCACACCAGATTACCTTCCTAACCTGGACGAAATGGTGACGGCAGCAGTTACCAACCCTTTTGCTGGTACTTACAGCCTATCTTACCTATTAAATATCGCTCAAACCCTGAATACATACAAATTAACTCAGAACTTAACGCATTTACATTACAAGGTTTCGCAGTATTGCTCATACACGGATATTATAACCTAGTGAGCCCCATCAAGAATACTAGTCACTAGACAGACACATGTGTACTAAATAACATAGGTCTTCAATTATGCTTCCTTCAACCTGTTTCTTTGAGTGGCAGAGCAGTAGCAGAAAGTATTTTGGGAACTGACCACTACCTGAAAAGGAAAACATTTGAAAACGTGAGCTAAAAGCCCAGTGAATGACTTAATAAAAATCTAAATCCCATGCTCAAAATCGAAAACTTGAAAACATAATACTGAAACTAAAGTATACCAAGCAAACGTGTACATAAAACCTTTAAAACCACCATTAACATCATTATTCCTCAGTTGAGAACGAGCATGCATCGCTCTAGCTCCCAACGTCTCTTATCGGCTAAGAGACCCATACCTCGGCCTCTCATCCAGACCTGTCTACATGCTCATGGAGTTTTCTATGTAACGTTAACACCTTAAGTACATTTATTCAGATTCCTTCCTTACCTTTGGTATCCGACTCACTGAAGCTATCAAGTTCTCGAAAAGCATTTAAAGAATAGTTCTCAAATATAGCATAGGAAACTCTTTAGGATACCTTCCCTACCTTAGTATCCCTTTTATTATATTTAGGAATACTAACGCATGTACTTTGACAATCTTAGGTATTTAAAGCATAGTACATCAAGCTTCATACGACCTTAGCTTTAACCCTAACGCATGCTTCATACTTTGCGAAATAAGTTGGCTTAAATCATGTTGAACTAGCTTGTAAAACTATTAGCATGCGTTAGATATGGAAAACATACTTGGAAAACTCATACATTAGTAACATCATGCGTTGATAAACATTCATAAGCATTAGCATTTTCAAAATATCCTTCTAGCCTAGAAGAAGACATGACTACCTTTATCCTTAGTTGAAAGTGAACTATTAGATCTAACCCTCAATGCCAACCTTAGTCGGGGAGAACCCTTTTGCTCAATCCCTCGACGTCGTATTACCTACGTGCATGTGGTTATAACTGAGTACCGTCATACCTTAGGTACTTGACTAGGATACCTTCTCATTGTCCTTCAGTACCCTTAGGACACCTTCTCATTGTCCTTCAGTATCCTTAGGATACCTTCTTATTGTCCTTCAGTATCCGTCATATAACTAGTCATAAACATTTAGTTGAAAGGATACCTTCTCATTGTCCTTTAGTATCCGTCATATAACTAGTCATAAACCTTTAGTTGAAAAGATACCTTCTCATTGTCCTTCAGTATCCGTCATATAACTAATCATAAACCTTTAGCTGAACACTAAGGCTTAGTGCTTAAATCATCATACTAGTTCATCCATCATACTGGTTTGGACAAGATAACATATCTAAATCATGTCAATTCCATGGAAAACATGCTTTATTTAGCATGAGAAACAGTTTCACAAATATGTTGCTTGGCACATCATTTAAACACTTAGCATGAGAAATATCTTCAAAGAGATCATAGTTTCTAAATCATTAAAACAGTAAGTCATCATATAGTCACTCACAGCTCGTTGGCCTCTTAACGAATTATACGCCTCTCCTAGCACCTTTTGGCCTGAAAGGACATAATTCCCGATTAAACTACTTAGAAATCTTAGTAAAATACCTCAATTAATTCATTTATTAAAGCAAATTTCATCAACAAAGACAACTTTACTAGCGAGATCCCCATGAGCGAGGTCAGCGAGATCCTCTAGAGCGATACTAGCGAGATCTTCTAGAGCGATACCAGCGAGATCCTCTAGAGCGAAACCAACGAGATCCTCTATTGCGAGATCAACGATACCAGTGATACTCACCTTACCATCGATACTTAGCCTAATTTCTAGCAAGATTTAGCCCAATTTCTAGCGAGATTCCCTTCTAGAGCGAGATCCTCATCACAAAATTAGCGAGATCTTCACACAAAATCTTGCTATAATCTCCACGGTGAGCTGTTTGCTTGTTCTTCCCAAGCAGCTGTTTGCTTATGCACAGATTCTCTATTACAACTTTAAAAATTCATAACTCAAAATCCAGACCTCTTTTGAAGAAACTTCCTTCTACAAATATGTTTAGAATTGAGTTAATTTCTTACCTTAAACTTTCAGCCAAAAGTTCCTTATAGTTTTGCCTAAAGCTTCCAATCTTTACCTCGAGCCCTGATTAACCCGAGATTCTGTCTCTTCTGTAATTTTCATTATCTTCGTTCTTCTTCTCCTACAATCCTTTTCTAGCAAGACAACCTTGAAAACTAGATTCTCCCAGCTTTCAAATGGCACTGATTTCACTAAATTTTCTTATGTAGATTGCCGAAACCAAACTTTCGAAGTTCCTTTTCCCTTTTAATCTTCCTGCTGCCTCCCGAATTCAAGGATTAACCGCCACATGCCAAACCAATAAATGGGCTTCCTTATTTTGTGTTTTTCTTTTTCTTCTCTACAACTTCTTTAAAAAACATGGATTTTCACGTATATTATATTTAATATATCATTCCTTTGGCTAAACATACTTGTTTAGGAACTTAGAATTCGGGGTTTACACTTAGCTACACAATAACTTATTTCTTCTTGCTTCCATTTTCTAACCCTCCTAAAACATGGCTTCATTTAACTCATTAGGAAACATCTTATTACTTACTCTTACTTAAAGTAATTAGGGTTCGGGTTTTACAAATTCTTCCCCCCTAAAAGAAATTTCGGGTTTTTTCTTTTATCCATTAACCGTACAAGTGGGAGGTTATTTTCAGTTTTAATAACTAAAGAATAAAATGAAAAGAGTTTTCATTTTTTGAAGTTGATTGCATTATTAATTACTAATCGATCGAGTGAAAAAGAGAGAGCTATACGATAGCCTTTCGAGAGACTAACCAAGTGAAGTTTACTAGATTATTGCTCCTTATTTACTAAACGATCGAATACCCACTGTCTATACGATAGACTAAACCATTCTCCCACTTACTCAATCGTTTAACTCGATCGTGTTCATCCTCATTCCCTCTATCAAATTCACACAGAGCCCACACCTTCTGGATTCTCACTCCAAGAATACCAAGGTAACCGAGTGGTAGTGTCGAAGGTTGCTGTTCGAGGATCTGACAGTTCGTGATTAAACTGGGTGTTCGTTGCATTCGTGATCGTGTAGACTTTTTTGGGACTCCTAACTAGTGTAGATCAAGGGAATACGTGAAGAAGAGTTCTTCAAAGGTATGTCTCTTGATTCCCTTTGTATTTAATTAAGAAAGCATGCTGTAATTCTCTCTAAGATGTATAAATGTTCTTGTATGTTTATGAATATATTTATTCTTTCATAATGGGCTTGGAAATATCTTGCTTCCATTTATTAATTCTCTTGAAAAAGAGTTCCTTCAATATATATATATATGGACGGGCGTTGGATTTTTCATTTTTCATTTTCTTTCTTGGAAAATTTGTACGAATAACCCAATATTTGGGCCCAAAATGCCAAATGATCTTTTTTTAAAAAAAAATTGTCAAATAACCCCCTGCTAATGTCATCACCATATCATATTACGGGAACTGCCCCCTCATGATATGGTTTCACTCTCCCTTCACTCACTCTCGCTCTCTCTCGTTGTCGTTGTTGCTCTCGCTCTTCCTCCGTGATGTGATTGTTTGTCAATATACGAATGATTTGACAATTTTCACAAAATAATCTGTTTGAAATTTTAAATCGTTAATACCCTTAACATATAATGGTGAATTCTTTAAAATCTAAACTTCATTTCAATTGTGCTTTTGTTAAATGGGGTTCACTTCAATGATGTCTTGTTGAATGGAGTTTTATTGAACGAGGATTTTCAGAATAGGGTTTTTCATATCGGAACAGATTTTTTCTAGAACATGATTTCATTGAAGTTGTGTGATTTTTCAAATAAGGTATGCAAATAGCATAATGAAAGGAATGGAAGTGTGAGAGCAAGAAACCATTACCAAGAGTTTAGAGCGACATCGAGAGAGAGCGAGAGCGTGAGAAAGTGAGATAAGAATTGAAATTGTGTATTGGACTGATATTCATCTGCTTGTACAACTTAGTGACAAATGTTCTTTTGTTTTGTAGGATGATAGAAAAGTGTCTACTCATTCAATACAGAGGTGATTAGGATGAGAACCAAAGTTTGTATATTGTAGACGTGTTGACAGGAATCATTGTGCCTATTACATTGAAGTATGAAGAACTTAAAGCTAACATTTACAGGGTTATAAATGTAAGTTCTTCAGAGTTTGATATTATCATGAGAGTTAAATATAAGCTTGAATGTGAAGCCCCTCTATATTACATACAAAACAATGGTTATGTTCGCTTCTTTCTTTTCTGGGAAGATTTTTCTAGAGCTCAATTATTTGTAACACTAAAATCAAACCATGACGAAAATGTGAATATGAGTTATGATGAGTATACCGGTGTATACAGACAAAACAAGTAATCATATGGGTTTAATCGAGAAGTGGATGATATTCCATTGTCTATGAACACTCAACCATCAACATTATCAATAGACAATGATCGCACACATCCATGGGACTTGGAAAGAGAAACTCAGAGTAATCAACCAGTGCTTGGTAATGAGAGATCAACAAAATTGAATTCAATGGATTGTGGTCCTCCAGAAGAGTGCGATCCTTTCATAGCTGGTAATGAGAGATCAACAGGATTGAATTCTATGGATTGTGGTTCTCCAGTAAAGTGTGATCCTTACATAATTGGTAATGAAAGATCAACATGATTGGATTCTATAGATTGTGGTCCTACAGAAGTGCATGGACCTACAGTGGCTTCAGTGGTTCCACAATGCAGGCCTTCTTATCGTAGTGGATAATTGATTATGCACCTTTTCATTTGGGATATATGTTGAAGTTTGTCATTTTTTTTGGAGTAAAAGTGACTTGAAAATGAGATTATCTACTCTATCCATAAAAAATAATTTTGAATATAAGATAAGGAAGTCGAGTAAGTCTTTGTTCACTATCAAATGTATTGAGGAGAGTTGTAAGTGGAGCCTTCGTGCAGCGAAAATATCAAAGTGTAATATATCCAAGATCACAAAGTGTATGGGGACACACACGTGTTCTATTGGAATTCTGAATCATGACTATAGACAAGCAACTGTTGTGGTAGTTGGCCGGCTAATCAAAGACAAGTTTACAGACATAGGGTGTGTTTATAAACCTCGTCACATCTAAGAGGATATGAGAAAAGAGTATGTTGTAAACATAAGTTACGACAAAGCATGGCGTGCAAAGGAAACCACCTATGCTCTCACTAAGGGTACTCCGTAAGAGTCATACGCCGTTTTATATGTTTATGGGGAAGCATTAAAAATGGAGAATTCAGGTACTATATTTGAAATGAACTTGAAGATGAAGTGCATTTCAAGTATATGTTTATGGAATTAGGGCCTTGTATTAGAAGTTTTACAAGTTGTTGGCCTATGATAATTTTTTATGGGTCGCATTTGAAAAAAATATACAAAGGGACCATGTTGGTCGGTGTTTACATGGACGATAACAATCGAGTATACCCACTCGCAGATGTCATAGTGGATAATGAAACTGATCGAGCATGGAAATGGTTTATGTCAAATTTGAAGTGTGTCCTTGAAGAACCCCCTAATTTACTGTTCGTGTCCGGTCAGGCGGTATCTATCGGTAATGTCATTCATGCAATTTTCTCCATGACATTTCATGGATTGTGCATGTACCACATAGAAAATGATATTATTTTGAACTTTAAGAACAGTACAGTTGTTAGGATGTTAAAAAATGCAGTCAGGGCATTCTACATGTTAGAGTTCCAATCATACTGAGACCAACTTCATAGTTTTCGAGATGGTGCTGTAAGAAAACATTTGGAGGATATCGGTCTTGAAAGGTGGGCACGTGTTTACCATACAATACGAAGATACGACAATATGATGTCCAATAGTAAAACGTGTTTCAATTCCTTAACTAAAGAATATCAAATGCCTAATAGTGTGCTTGTTGGAACATGTTAGAGGCCTCATCCAGTCATGGTTTTATGAATGGAGGAATTATCAAGTTGAGCTGATTGTTTTTTATAGGGTCTATGTGCAGGACAATTGATTAGACGGTATCGTGAACCTTCATACAAAGGAATCATGTACGGAATTTGACTCACTTGTATCCCATGTTCACATGCAATTGTGGCCGCCCGAGAACGAAATATCCCCATCCAAAGTCTTTACAGCCGATTTTATAGTGTTGACTTTCTCATGGCTGCTTATGCAGAGCCTGTAAATCCGCTCGATCACATATCAAGATATGTGGAAAAGAATCTTCTTCCTCCAATAAGAGTGGCATAGGTCGGGTGACGAAGAGTACAAAGAATACCATCTATAGAAGAACATCGTAGACAAGTAAAATGTAGTAGGTGTGGGAATTATGAGTATAATCGACAAAACTGCAGTGAACCGCTCACGACCAAGCGACATACTGAACATAGTAGAAATGATTAAAATGTTGGTTGAGATTGATTTTCTATGTGCCACTTTTTCTCCTCAATGTATGCTTTATGTACAAATAACTTTCCACTGTTTAAAGTGTTTAAATTGTATATGCCACTTTCCATCCTTAATGCATGCTCTATGTACAAACAAATTGTTTAAATTGTATGCCATTTTTCATCCGCTATCCCATTATGACTCATTCTGTTAATGTTTCGCTCCCTCTGAGTCTCGCTCTCGCTAATTCATGCTCTTTAGTAATGTTACTTAGCATATGTTATCTCTTTCTGACTCGTTCTGTTAAGTTTTGCTCTCGCTAATTCTTACTCTTTCTAGAAATGGGTGAGGTGGTGGTATCAGGATCCTGAAGTGGAAGTGACACATCTAAAAATAATATATGATTGACTGCACTCTTCTGCTTGTTCTTTCCCATCATTACAACCTCCATGTAATACACTAAGGTGATCTATCATTGCAACCTCCGTGTAATACACTAAAGTGATCTTATAGCATCATCATCGCTTTCGAACTCCAACTTCTTGTATTCTTCTTCTAGTAAATTCAGGTGGAATGAGTCTGAAGTCGACCAATACAAAAGGACTTACTTGCAAGTTCTTGTGAGGATTCCTCACTCCAAAGAACTCGCGTAGGGGACTTCCACAAACCAGTAATCAACAAAAAATCGTCTTTTGAAAATGTGACGACCTTTCCTCTAATGAAGAAGCTGATCGAGTCAGCTCTCTTCATCTTCACTTCCGTCAACAACATATGGTGGACAGGCTGTTGAAAATGATGTCAATATTTATAAGTCGCCCAAAAACTATTCACTTGAACATCTCTAACTGCCTTCGGGTAAGCTTTTTCTTTACAATCTTATTGACATTCGCAATGTGGGCCAAACTTTTTACTTGCTTGGGAAACCAATCAACTTCATGTATTTTCAACCTTTTGACATCTTAAAGTACTCTTGCATGAAATGAATGTTCAATCTATGAGATAGTAGATTCTTAAAAAAAAATCAATTACCATACATTCTGCTTAAGTCTCATTAGACTCGCTCTCGCTTGAATCGCTGAAAAGCCTCTAAAAAGTTCTTTTATTACCTTCAAACTTAGAACTAATGTTGCTATTTTTGTTTAGTTTGACGTTTTTTTATTGAATATTTTAGAAAATTAAGCATCAAGAGTAATTTGTGCGAAATGATAAAAAACCCGGGGTAAAACTCTAATTTATAGAAATTACGAGTTGGCCATGGAATTAGGAAGAAACAAAATACCAAAGATTAAGAAAAGGGGCAAATTTCGAAGGAAATTCGGGGGAGCCAACGTTGGAAAAGTGTTGCAACATTGCTCCTTGACACTGTAGACCCGAGAGCAATTTAAAATAGGCCAGTGTTGCAACGCTACGACTTTGACGCGCAGGTGGCATGACATCAATGTTGCAACGCTGCGAGCATATTATAAATAACAGTGTTGCGCCGCCAGGTTTGAGGAAAAAAAAAGCCGACTTTGATAGATTTTATGTAAATTCTAGTCCATACAAGAGCCGAAACAGAGCAATTCTGATCGTTTTTGGTTGAAGACCCGAGATTTCAATTGAGAGGATCTGTGAGCATTTTTGGATTGATCGTGACAGGAAGATTGGTCATGATCGTGAAGTTTTGTTGAAGAACAATCTGGTATTCGTGGCGAGATTCAAGAAGATCGTGATTGGGATTCAAACCTATTGAGGGGAGATCGTTCTTCTTTGTTAATTTATTTTTTGTCATAATAATTGTTTGTTTGTTGAATACTGTTATCAGAATCATATGTGGCTAAACTCTTTTTTTTTAGGGTGTTTGTGGATTTTAGAGATGTTAATTGAATATTAAATTTACAATTGATTGATTTTGCTTGGATTTCTAAATTATTTGTGTTTAATGCTTTTGATTAACTGGCCACTAATTGAATGAACTTAAGTTAATTAGATGTCTCGAGAGAGAATTTAATTCGTTGGACCCAATAATTTAGATTGTTATTCGAAATTGCATGAATTTAGAATAATAAGGGGTGCGATTGAAGGGTCTTAATGCTATAACTATTCAAGCGATAAGAGAGATTCGAGTCGATGGACAGTTATTAGGATGGTTTGAGCTCGAGAGCTCGATAGAAGAGATTCGGGTCGATGGGTAGTTTTTAAATTTTTTGTGTTTATTACTCTGAGTTGTTCTTGTGTGTGACTGAATTTTTGTTATTCGTAGTTATAGATAAAAATCATCTTTTGGTTTTCTGGATAAAATTTAAAAAGAATTGTGATAGCTAAGTTAGGAAAATTTTACTCACGCTGGTCCCTAAGGACAGTACCCTATTTGAGATTTATTACTTTGATTGCGTGCGTTTGCACATATCGTCAAGTTTTTGGTGCCGCTGCTAGGGACTGGCACGAAAACTTTTCCTAAGCTTAATATTGCTAAAGATTGGTTGATCTTAATTTGGGCATTTTTGTTTTTTTTTTCTTTGTAGTTGTTGTAGAATCTTGCGTATGCGAAGAAGTCAATAGGCTGAACTTGTTCCTTGTGATCTAGAACTTGAACGAACTTTGAGAAGAGTAAGAAAGAACAAGAGAGTTGAGTTTGACGCCATGAGAGACCAATAGGGAGCTGTTAGAACTATCAGAGATTATTTCCAACCAGTTGTCCTTACAACCCAGACGGGCATTGTTGAGGCCCCAATTAATGCCAATAACTTTGAGCTAAAACCTGGTTTAATCAGATGGCACGGGACCTTGCATTAAAAGGAACTCTAAATTAAGATCCACATAAGCATATCCGCTCTTTCCTGGAAATTAGTGGGACGGTAAAATAAATGGAGTCTCTTTTGATGCCATTAGACTGAGAATGTTTCCTTTTCTATGCAGGACAAGGCTAATGACTGGTTGGAGCCACTTGTTATAGGAAGTATAACAACATAGGGTGAGTTGGCCCAAGCCTTTCTGAATAAATTCTTCCCTCGTGTGAAAACAAGCAGCTGAGAACAGAAATTGGCACATTCAGACAGAGAGAGGATGAGCAGTTATTTGAGGCATGGGAGCGCTATAAGAAGTTGTTGCGGAAGTGTCCCCATCATGGATACCCTGACTGGTTACAAATCCAGTTGTTCTACAATGGGTTGACCAGTACAATGAAATCCATCTTTGATGCTGCTGCAGGTGGCTCAATTGTTGCAAAAACTGCTGATGTTGCTCAGACATTATTGGAGGACATGGCTGCCACGAGCTATAATTGGCCCTCTGAATGATCTTTATCTAGAGTGGCTAGAATTTATGAACTAGACGAGGTAAATGCTTTAAAGACGCATATGGCTACTTTGACTAATGTCATTAATCTTGTGTCCACAAGTACTCAACCATCGATTGCATTGATGGAAGTGTGTAATGACTTACATCATAGAAAGTACCTAAACCTAAGCAGGCAAATTATGTGCGCCAAGCGAACCAATTTCAAGGAGCCCATCAAAATTCTTATTAGATGAACCAACTCACTCATTATCACCCAGGTTTGCGCAATCATGAGAATTTTTCATATGCTAACAATAAGAATGTTTTGCAGGCATCTCCAAGTTTTTCTTAAAAGAAACCATTTGTGGAGTCTTTGTGTGAGGATTTCATAAAGAAGTCAAAGAGTAGAACCATTTTCTTAGAGAGCACAGTAACGAGTCATGGGAAAGCTATCCAGAACCTTGAGGTTCAGGTATGCCAGATCGTTGCTACATTGAACATGATGAACAAAGGAGCTTACCCTAGCTGTACGGAGAAAACCCAAGGGAAGAATACAAATCAATAACATTGAGAAGTGGGAAAAACATTGTGCATCCTTTGACAGATCAGATAGAGGAATCGGTAGTATTGAGTCCTTTAGCTGGTAATGCGAATCAAGAAAAAAAGGGGGTGATGTTCCTGTATCATTCAAACCAGGGAGTAATTCTAAACCTTCACCTACTGTATTGAACAAAATTCCCTATCCACACGTTTTCAAAAAAAGAAAGCAAATGATCAATTTGTTAAGTTTTTGGACATTTTTAAGAAGCTTCACATAAATATTCCTTTTACAGATGTATCGAAACAAATGCCAAATTATGTGAAGTTCATGAAGAAAATGTTATCTTCAAAGAAGAAGTTTGAAAAGTATGACGGTGAGCTTAAATGAGGAATACAGTGCTATATTGCAAAAGAAGCTGCCACAAAAAATTAAAGGATCCCAGGAGTTTCACGATTCCTTGCACTATAGGGAATCTAACGGTAAATAAGGCCTTATGTGATTTAGGAGCCTCATTAATCTAATGTCTTTATCTTTGTACAGGAAACTAGACATAGGAGAGGTACAGCCGACTACGATCTCATTGCAGTTACAGATCTTTCTCTCATTTACCCTCGTGGTGTAGTAGAGGATGTGCTGGTTAAAGTCATTGATTTCATCTTCCCAGCAGGTTTTATGGTCCTAGACATGGAAGAAGATGCTGTAATTCCCATCATCCTTGGATGGCCATTCCTAGCCACAGGAAGAGCTTTAATTAATGTTTATGATGGCAAGCTTACACTTCGGGTGAATGATGAAGAGCTTTATTTGTTATTTGATTTTTTTAAGGATAGAGCGCCACCTCATGATTATTTTGTTTTGATCCTCAGGTTGGAGATGATGCTCAATTGTTTTCAAGCACCAGTTCACCATCCAGATTCGTGAATCCCTACTCATTACCCAGACTTGTATCACTCTTCTATTGTGTGATTGTTTTAGATGTTATGCATTGGAAACAATGCATCTTTTTATGTTTGGGGTGGAAGGTGTACTTTTGCTTGAATCTTGTGTTGTTATGCATGCTGTTTTGAGTTGATTGTTTTATGCATGTTATTGTTGATTTTGAGGAAATTTGAAAAATTCTGAAAATTTTGAAAAAGAGTTGATTTTGGTTAGGAAGAATGTTGAAACTGATTGAATTGTGTTCTTTGGTTGCTTTCTTTTACTATGATGTATGATGAGTCACTCATGATGTATGCCATGCTTTGAATTAGAAATTGGATAACATGGTCCTGTCTTGAGTGTTCTTTGTTCTGAATCCCTCTTTGTATCCTCTATATCTTGAGAACGAACCACTTTATTTAGAACCTCTAACTGAACAAAGCATTAAGTCAATTTGGTTGTCACCTCGAAAGGCCTCACTGGTTAGAGAGTGTCTTGCATGATGGGTTGTAATGTTAAACTAAGAAGAAAGAAAAGAATATTATTATTGCCACTGAAAAAAAAAAATATAGAGTGTGCACTCATATGCTTGAAAGAAATATCTTTTTATTATTTTTAAACTTGTAGTATGTATGCATGGATAAGGGTAAAAAGAGCTGCCTTTGTTGTGATCAGTTAGGACACTTGGAAATTGACTAGGTATGAATCCTTGCAGTGGATGTGTGAAAACTAGTGCCCCTAGGTAAAATGATACAAGTTTAGGGCTCTTTTACTGTTTTAAAAAAAAAAAAAAGAAAAAAAGAAAAAAAGAGAGAGCTAAGGCACCTTAGTAGACATATCACTTCCTTGAGTGCGGTGATGCTTAATGATTGGTACTTGAGCTAGATTAGGGGGAAAACTCATGAAGCTTAATTAAATCTTAAGTCAGTTTTTGAGTTTTGAATTAAAGGAGGAATCACACACGCACACAGAGGATAAAAAGTTTTGACTTTATAAACTCTCAACGATTAGGATGTGTCTGAATTTTTCTTTGGATGAGTGTTGTATATGTTGAGTAGCTGATGATACCAGAATAAGAGAATGCATGCCTTGAACCTTTTCATTTCAGTATTCATTATTTCTCCTACTTTGTGTTTCTTTCTTTTATTTGCTTGGGACTAGCAAATTTTAAGTTTGGGGTGGTGAAAACTGAAAGGCATCTAAAAAGTGCTTTGATTACCTTCAAATTTAGAACTAATATTGCTAGTTTTGTTTAATTTGACGTTGTTTATTGAGTAATTTCAGGAAACTAAGCATTGGGAGCAATTTGTGCAAAAATGATAAAAAAAAAAAAAAAAAAAAAACCTAGGGTAAAACTCCAATTTTGAGCAATTAAGGGTTGGTCATGGAACTAGGAAGAAACCAAGGACCTAAAATGAAGAAAAGAGGTAAATTTGGAAGGCAATTTAGGGGAGCCAACATTGGAAGAGCGTTACAACGCTATGACTTTGACGTGCGTCTGGCATGACCCCAACATTGCAACACTGCGAGCATATTATAAATAACAGCGTTGTGCCGCCAGGTCTGAGGAAAAAAAAAAAGAGTCGACTTTAATAGATTTTATCTAAATTCTAGTTCGTACAAGAGTCAAACTAGAGCAATTCTGATCGTTTTTTATTGAAGACTTGAGATTTCGATTGAGTGTTAATCTGAAAGCGTTTCTTGATTGATCGTGACAAGAAGATTGGTTGTGATCGTGCAATTTTGTTGAAGAACAATCTGGTAGAAGATCGTGATTGGGATTCGAACCTATTGAGGGAAGATCGCTCTTCTTTGTTAATTTATTTTTCGCCATAATGATTGTTTGTTTGTTAAATACTGTTATCGGAATCATGCATGGCTAAATTTTTTTATTCTAAGGTTTTTGTGGATTTTAGGGATGCCACTTTGAATATTGAATTTACAATTGATTGATTTTGCATGGATTTCTAAATTATTTATGTTTAATGCTTTTGATTAGCTAGCCACTAATTTAACGAACTTAAGTTAATTAGATGTCTCGAGAGAGAATTTAGTTCGTTGGACCCAATAATTTAAATTGTTATTCAAAATTGCATGAGTGAATTTATGCAATTTAGAATAGTAAGGGGTGCGACTGAAGGGTCTTAGTGCTGTAACTATTCAAGCGATAGAAAAGATTCGGGTCGATGGGTAGTTATTAGGATGGTTTGAACTCGAGAGAGGATTTCCTGATTTTAGAACTTCTAGCCTCAATCTATCAATTTCAATCAATTACATGTTTTATTCATTGTACTCCCTAAATGAAACAGCACCCTAATTGTTTTGTTTTGAATTGTTCTCGTGTGTGACTGAATTTTTATTATCCATAGTTATAGATAAAAATCATCTTTTAGTTGCTTGGATAAAATTGACGAAGAATCGTGAAAGCTAAGTTAGAAAAATTTTGCTTACGCCGATTCCTAAAGACGATACCCTATTTGGGATTTATTACTTCGATTGTGTGTGCTTACGCATACTGTCAATCGCTCTAGCTTATTATGCTCTTGCCGATATCACTCTCGCTTATTATGCTTTTGCCGATTTCACTCTCACCAGTCTCACTCTCGTCTATATCGCTCTCGCAAATCTTGCTCTCACCTTATCTGGCTCTAATTATAGCTTGTCTTCGTCCTCAATGATGCAAAACACATCAAAATCCAAAATACAAACAAATGCGACCGAATACTAAACCCCGAAACCTACAGAATGTGTCGGTCAATTCCAACTCAAAATCTAAACAAACACAACATGCACGATGAAGATTAAATTCACTTACCTAAGAACTTCAGATGTTTGTAGTAGTTGGATATTTTGCAAAGCAAGATTGAGCAACACTTCCACACAAGAATATTGAGCGACACTTATACACAATAATATCGTTACGTTTGAAGAGAGAAATTTCGCATGGAATACAAAAAGGGAGAGCAATTTTGTAATTTGGTATGGTGATGACATCATAGAGGGTTATTTGACATTTTTTTTTAAAAAAAGTCATTTGGTATTTTTGGACCCAAATATTGGGTCATCGGCCCAAATTTCCCTTTTTTCTTCTACAAATCACATACTTCCCTAGAGGTTGCTCCAAACTATGACGAAAAGCCAAGAAAATTGCACAAAAACTCATTTTAAAGGCCTAAAATGATAAATGACCCAGATTTTGAAATGTCAAATGTCCCTTTGCTAATGTCATGAGCTTGTGAGTTTACAATATTGTCCTTCTTTTCTTGTTTTTTTTCTTTCTTCTTTCTTCTCCAATTTTTTTTTTCTTTTTCCTCTTCCTTTCTCCCTCTCTACACGTCGTCTCTTCTTCTCTGATCTCTTTCTTCTGCGCATTTTCTTCTTCTTCTCCAACACGGCGAGTTCACACGAGCAGCTTCGACATGACCAACTCCGGTGAATAACAACAAGAGCAAGAGAGAGAAGAGTGATTTTATGAGTGAGGAAAGGAAGAGAGATACTAAGGAGAGCGAGATCGATGAGAGCAAGATGGGCGAGAGTGAGACAGCCGAGAGCAAGACGAGCGAGAGGGAGAAGAAGACGACCCATTGTTCCATAAATGTTCGCAAATAGATCATCAGCGAGAGGGAATGCAAGAGCAAAAGTGAGCGAGAACGAATGTTTTTCCACGTACGTGCAAGTATATTTTGGTAATTTCACCTGATTTTGATGCCAGCAAAAGGTCCTTTGACATTTTTTTTCAAAAACGGTCATTTGACATTTTCGACCTAATTTTTGGGTCACCTCGACAAATTTCCTCCCAAAGCCCTTATTGCAAGTTCTAAGTTACAAGGATTTCCTCCGTTTCCGAAAACATCCTTGCACCGGCGAGAAGCTTCACAAGCTCATGCTCTCACTCACACACAAGCTTCGGACTCTGTCCTCATCTCTATGCTCCAAATATGATCCAGTTCGATCGGTCCGGACGAACGCCGGGCCGTCCAAGCGGCGCTCAAAGCCTGCTGCATTCACTGTAAACAAGCCCGACCAAAAGTCCGAGTGGTGGGCTGTTGACGGCGAAATGCACGAAATCGGCGACAATGTGCCCCCTCGCGAGCGATTCGTTATACCCAGAGAAAATATCCCCAATCGGCGTCGAAAGCAGCTCAGGGAACAGTTCATGCGTCGGACTCGCCTCGTTCTCAAAGAATCTGTTTGCTCCTTTCCTTCTTTCTTCCCTTCGTTTGAGTGTGATGTTCAGAATTCATATTTTAGTTTATTGTTTTCTTGAAATGGGTTTGAAGAAGAAAGTTAATTATTATGACTAATGATTTGTGATATCAATTTCATTGATAGTATGCAATTCTAGCAAATTTCACAAAAGGGAGAACTCCCATCGAACTCCAATTGCATAAATAAGAGAATTTATGCTATCGACGTGGAGCCACTTGTGATATGATAAATGTTTTATTCGTCAATCGTTGGGTGTTTGAAGGAGCACGAGCCATGGTGCAAAAAGTACATGGAGCTTTATCGGGAGCTAAGGGAAAACTGGGAGAGGCTGTACTGGGATGAGGGTTATTCCAAAAAACTTGCTCGGGATCATGCAAACTACGAGTCTTCTGAGGACGAAGATTTTTCACCTTATAGGTTGGAGTTTTTTCTACTTTCATCTTTCATGTATATCTGTATGTGTAGCTAGTGATTACTGAAGTGATAATCAATTAAAAGTTTACTTCTATTTATTTGTCTTTCGTGATTTAAGATTTTAAGTTTCTCCAAGAGTAGACTTGTAATGTGACTGCAGTGCCTTAGTTTTACTACTTTTGCCTGCGTTTCAGGAATAGGCAATCCAGTGCTGATCGGAGTAAGGTAAATCTAATATTTTCTTTGTTGATTTCTTTAATTTCAGAGCTTGTTATATACTCTTACTCCGTTTTGAAGACAATTAAGTTTTTGTATTCATTGATCTACCATTTTAACTCTGAAGATTTGTCAAGTATAATTTCTGTACTGCAGTTTTTGATATACATAATGGATAAATGCACGAGGATTGTGAGGAGAATGAAATTGAATATAAATAATCTTGAGAATATCCTTCTCTTTATGAAGAACAGTACAGTTGCTTAACTTGATATTTTTTTGCGAGTAGATGACTTATTGAGGAGCAGAATTTGGTATACAAGACTGACTAAAAGAATACTAGTGATCTCTTGATTAGCATTCACTATGTCACGCATGGCACAAACCCCAAATTGGTTTTCTACGTGCTTGTTATATTTCTAGACCATATGACCACTTTGAAGTTATAATGTGCTTTTTGTTTCCTATCAAAAATGGGAAAAAAAAAAGGTTACAAATGTTAGTCCTGCATCATCCCCATGCGAGTCAACATATTTTGCCACCTTTTCATGCACTTCAAATTAAGTGGCACTTTTTGGCAAAGTTGGACTATTTTGAAATATGGTTTGAGTTTGGTTTTTTCTTCTTTCGACTCTCCTCATCTCTCTTCCCCCCTCTGCCTATCCTTGGATTCCCTTCTGAGTCCAAGCAAGTATGGTGGGTTAAGGATTTGGTGGACAAGTTGCCAAACTTGTTTCATAAAGATGATTTAAGAACAAAGAAAGCTTCTTGTGGGTGTTGAAGGTCACAAGTAAAAGAGTTTATTTGCAAAAATCAGAAAAGTTTGGAAGAATGGGAAGAAGATCAACATGATAATTTCAGAGAGGTTAAATTTGAGGGGTTGGAAGTCGTCAATAAGTTCATGAGCCTAGGAAATAGAAAAATGGAGTCAAACAAAGGAGAAGAATCGTTTGGATTAATTAGTGGTTCATTTAACAAAGTGTCCTTCACTCCCAGGACAAGTGAAGTCTCTAGTTTCAGATATCATGCAGATCCAGCTAATACAAATCTTGTAAAGGTGTCATCTGTTGATGGGAACTTTGGTTGTGGCAAGGTGATGCTTTCTAAATTGATTGATCAAATATTGGCAGTTATAGGCAGTTGGATGATGCTTTCTCAATGGATGGATCAACATATTTGCGACATTTTTTGTAGAGTAGTTTATCGTACTTTCATCATTAGAAGTGGGTATTGTGTCATTTATGTAATAATCAAATTCCAATTTTGTCAACTTTATAGTTTTTTCTTCTAAAAAAAAAGTTATTTGAATTTTTATAACAAAGGGTATCATCAGCTTGACATAACAATCAAAGGTTAAGCTTTCACTGTGTTGTTATCTCGTCCGAGCTCTGTCTTCACCATCTACTGAGTTTCCTCCAGAAGGTAACAGAAGAAACGTTGGGATTTGCCCTTTTTATTCTTCTGCAAAATTTTTGCATCTTCAAGGCTGAAGGGCCTGAAGTCTGAGAAATGCCTCAGGGTGCTGTAAATGAAGGCGAAGATCTCAAAACTACAGGCGAGAGAGAATTCATTGAAGAAACAGGAGTAGTTTCTGCAGAGATTATTGCAAAGCTACCCTAATGGCTTACGTACAATTTCTCACCCCAAGCCAGCACTCAACAAACCCTGCGGAATCAAGATACAAAGGCCAAATCTAGAAGTGGTTTTTGATGAAGTTCGCTGGAAAGACGAGGAGATAAATCCTTTAGTTGATGGAACTGATTGAACAGATACTGAACCAAGCTACCAATTTCCTGGAAGCCTGTTTATGCACAAGTGATGAAGGAATTTGGTAACTTAATACTTGGTGGGGATGATGATATTTCTCTCAATCAGAGTGAAACCCAATTAGTTAGCTGAAGTGTTCAAATTCTGCTATGGAATGAAGATTATGTATTCATCGGTCGTACGACGATCATTATGCGTATACCATACAAATCACGGGTTCATAGAAAATGCTGTATTTGCATATTTAACAATCAACCTCCAATTTCACAGTTTTGTCATTCTCAAATCCTTGATCTGAAATACTGTGAATGACTTTCTTGTCTTTACATGTATTTACATTAAATTTAACTTGAAGGAATGGAATTTTGCATGCAGGAACAGGATTTTAGGAGGAACATGCAAGTTGGTAACTGGGAGAAGGTCAGCCAGATTAGAGATAAGTTTGAATACGACAGGGAGAGAAGAATGAGAGAGAGAGGTTAGTATATATTAATAAATTGCTTGAGTTTTATTTATATGTATATTTTTTCTGTTGCTTTCTGCAATCAATTGACCGCTTGGTTCTTTATTTTACAATCCACTTCATGATATTGTTAACCGTAGAGTCTGGTTCTTGCCTAAATGAGCCTTTAATTGTTCAGTACCAGTAGTCATCATCTTGCTACCTCTTCTAAGGCTTAGTTTCTTTATGAGGCCAATATGGAATTGTTCAGTACCAGTATTCATTATCTTGCTACCTCTTCTAAGGCTTAGTTTCTTTATGAGGACAATATGGAATGGATGCTTGATGAAATGATGCCTTCAGATGCCATCTGGCTTTCTTACAGCTCGAGAAAACTGGCTGTACTTTTTTATGAAGATTAATTGGGGGAAATTAATATGAACTAGCTTAATTTGCATTAATTATGTACATTGCTGACTTTGATTCTGGTTTTTCAATTAACTGTTTGATTAACACTTTATGCTTTCTCCTTTTCAATGTTAGTCTATAGCAGGTATAAAGTTTTGTATGTACCTATTGGAAATAAGGTTTTTGACTTTGTTGTTAAATCCCCTGTTTTCCACTGTTCTTATGCCTCTCGGTTTTGGAGTAAATTTTACATTTCTTATTTAATTCTTTGGTTTCCATCGACCAACCACATCTTGAGGACATTTTACCTATGGGAAAATATTTTGTTCTTTTGATTTTGAATTTACCGGAGAGAGAGGTATTCAAGCTCCTCTAAATACTTGGGTGAAGTTGTTTTGGCACCTTTGGATATGCTATTTAGTTTGGCCCTTTTCTCCTTCATTTGGGTTTATGAATTCACAATTGCAATTGAAGTGCAAGTACTAACAAATAGCTTAATTTAAATTTTCAGCATTTGCACCTATGCATGGAGATCCAACTTTTGCCTCACAGAATCCAAATTCCCGAAGACAGCAAACAGATGTGCAGCCACAAAGATACTTGTCCGAGAGCGATAGTGACTGACAAAATGACTAAAATTTATCTGCATCTATGTGAAGAAGAGGTTAGGAATATCCTTAGTCCTTACAGCTCATCTCTCCCTTTGCTGTAGTTGCCATTATATCTGCAGTTGATAGGGTGTTTTCTCATCTCAAGTTTAAGACAACCAGAGTCATTTTTGTTACATCGATAGGTTCAACTAGTGATCTTTGGTTGGTTTCGATATTGTGTTAATATGCTCCATTAGAGTGAACACAAATAAACTGAACTATTGTTACTGCTACATTCAAACGACATAACGGTTGAAAGAGCTTGGCAATGGAGAGGCATTTTCTGGCCTCCTTTTTAGGTCTCTGAAAGAAGACCAATTGAGAGAGGTTGGTGATGGATGTAATATCTTTACTGTACACATATTCAAATCTTAGGTTTTGTTACAATTGAATCCCATGTGTAAGTTTTGCTGTCAAAGATACTGTGAAGGAACTGAAATGCTAATATGATGAACATTTGAAACTACAGCTTTTCAAGTTAAATGACAGACATTACTCTGGGACTGTTTGTTTGGAGTATCATGAAAACGGTTGTATTTGAAATTGTTGGTTTGTGGTGGTTTGGTAACATGGGGAATTTTTGTTTGGGGCCTTTCCAATTATAAGAAGGGCTAGTTTCATCAAATGAATTTAAGCCCAAAATAATAGAATATGTAGTATAAGGATAAAATAATTACTTATATAGAACAAAAAAATGGTAAAAGACTAAAGAGCCCCGTCTAGCCACTATTTTACTCGCTTCTTTCTGATTTTCTCAACTTGAAAGTTATCACTGTAATTGCTATTAGCGCTATCACTAATCACTAATAGTTGCTATCAGTGGCAGCTTACAATTTGAGAAATATTAATACAATCTTGAAATATTAGTTTTAAATTTGCTATAACAACTTTGAAAGATTGAGTTATACTAGTGATGAAACACTATTAGTGGCTATCACTGATAGACTTTCATAAATGATTATCAACTTTGAAAGATTAACATAGTAGCTATCACTAGTAATTTTTTGTCATGGCTATCATTGATAGTAGCTATCAATTGCTATCACTGATCGAATTTCATCAATTAGAATTAACCTTGAAATATTAACACTTAAGGTTAGTAACGTATACTTCTATAACTAGTTATGAACTTTTAAAGAAACTCGATATATAGATTTCACTTAACTTCGATCATTGATATTACTAATATCACATATATTGTGGTTATCGGTGATAACTTCTTTCACTATGACATATTACTGATAAGATGTTATTAGTGATCTCACTAATATCATGTTATCAGTGGTAGTTTCTATCACCGATGACATGCTATTAGTGGTAGTTTCTATCATCGATAATGTGTTATTAATGTTAGCTTCTATCATCGATAACATGTTATCAGTAGTAGCTTCTATCAATGATAGCTACTGACCATCTTATTGTCCTTTTTCTTTCTATTACAAATATTCGTACAGTCTCTTTTATTTTCAATACCTCTCAAGGATACTTCCGTAAAAATATTGAACAGCCAAACCAAACTCTTCTTCTTCGTTTGATTTTGTAAACAAATGGTACGATACACAAATAGACAAATATTTCAATTTGTGCCTTTTTATTTTGGGTCATCTATGTCATTTTTTCAAGTTTATTTCTGATAGACATCACACTCTTAAATTCCTATAAAAAGGAAAAACAAAACTATTGGTCTGTCTGGTATCATTTGCTTTCTCATTTTCTGAGAAATAAACTTGTGTAATAACTATTCTCGTTTCTTATTTCAAACTTTTAAGAAAAATTTCTAGAAATAGTGCAAATTTGTGGACTAAAAAAATAGTTCCTTTCAAATCCGTTTTCATTTGCTATTTATAATTAATGTTTCGTTATAATAATCAAATTTGATGATTGGCTTGTTGGTGTTAATTCACTTATGAATTGGGTACTTTCAAGTCTTGGGTACAAAACTCAACCTTATAATTCTTATAAAAAAAAGGGAAAAAAGCAAAAACCGGATAAAGAAACAAAAATTAAAAAAAAAAAAAAAAAGAAGCAAAAATTGGAGAAAGGAAAGAAAATTAAAAAAAAAACGAAAGAAAGGAAACAAAAACCAGAGAAAATAATGAAAATTAAAAAATTAAAAAAAAAAGAATAAGCAAACACTAGATAAATGGAAAAAAAAAAGGAAAAAACAAAAACTAGAGAAAGAAAAGAAAATAAATAATTAAAAAAAAGTGAAGAAGATGTACAATAAGACAAGACAAGTGAGGGCGAAATTGGAGATTAAAAGATTCAAAAGTTGATTAAGTGATATATTTTTAGATTTTTTCCCTTATTTTACTATCTATTACAAATATCCTAAGAAAAAGAAGGCTAAAATATATACAAATATGGCAAAATATTAATCCAACTCAAAAGAAATTAAATAATAATATGGGGAATTAGAGCGTATGGAAATATTTAAGATTCCGTTCTGAAAAATGGCAAAATCATCCAAGAATAAGATTTATGGCAACTCACGTGACATGCACATAGCCATAAATTTCTAAATCCCTAATTTGTTCTTGTCTAGTTCGTAGTTGTTGTAGCTGAAACTACAAATACTATAGGTAATTATAGAATAAAAAATAGGGTCGAGTTATGTATAAGAGTAATTGTTGATATTCCTCAAGAATAATTGCCCTCCTAATTTTGCTCATGTAGTTAACATAATCTCTATATTCAAATATTTATTTCCGCTCAAATGAACTTTATATGTATCAAATATATTATACTAATTATATCATATATATTTAGATTAAATTAATTATATCATATATAATTAATTCCCTCAATTAATTTCAACAATTCAAATTAACCCAAAAATTGATTCTCACTAATTCCCGTTGAGCTACAAAGGAAACCTCATGGACCTGTAGTTTGAAGTTCCACGTGAATAATTAATTAAACTCTTTAATTAAATTATTCACCATTTGTTAACTGTCAGGCACTCCACTATAGACCGACAACTGCACTCTTCGTACTACAGATATGTTTATGTGTCCATTGGATATAACTAATCAATAGTATGATGACTCTTCACAAATTGCTCATAAGTACAGTTGGGCCAAAATGACCTTTTGCCTCTGTAGTTACATCTAACTCCTTAATTACCACTGATCCCTCTAATGAACAATAAATCATAGTCTAACTATGACCAAACCTCTTTCGAGCCAGGAGAGGGTGTGACACCACATTATTCAAGCCTTGGAATCAGTCCTTAAGGGAGCAATTTATTTACTTACCCCAACATTGGGGACGGAATGAATTCCTTCTTTTGTAGTTGTGTTCCCAACTCCCCAATTAAACGAATCTCTAAAATGATAGGCTTGTTAAGTCGGCGATCTGACCACTCTCACCCATACAAATCAAAGAACCGCCTTCATAGGTAAGAGTTCACAACTCACTCAAGATTCAAGTCATGTTACCTATGGTCATCCTAGTGAAATGTAAGTCTATATTATGAATGGTGTTATATAATCAGACTAAACATTTTGTGGTCTGGTCTTATACAAACTCCTTTGTATAAAATACCCCCGCTCACATGTCTCTACATGAATGATCAGGATCAGATTATTTGTAGCACTTTACAACAATTGTAACATCTACAAAGTAGGTTGTACTCGTAGTGTCACCAAGATAAGGTATCCAGCCTTATCCATCTACTACAGACCATTTAGGTTATCACTTAAACATGATCCACCTGTATGTCTCTACATACATGTTTAAGCTACAAGATAACCTTGGATGTTAGCTTATTGGTTTGTGGGTTTAATGAAACTAAATGTCAAATAAAACATCACATATTTTATTAGATAAATAAGATGTTTGTACAATACAATTACAAACTATAGGACCTTATGAGATTTAGGGCACCAACAACTCCTTCTCCGACGCATGAACACATAAGAGAAAAGATTCTGCTCCTTCTTCTGAAAAAGAGCGTGAAAATACTCCTTCCTTTCCTGCTAAACCAGAAAAAGAAAAGACTTCTCCCCCTCAAAAGTCAACGAATTGCATCACTCCCCAGCCGCCAACTCTTGTTAGTGACCTGTTGATATGGATATGGACGACCTCTACAAATATTTGCATGACGAAGTCCTGCAACTTATTTTGGAGTCAATGGATAGGTTAACAAGTCAGCAAGAGTTACTTATGTGCCAGCAAAATAAGTTGAGGGAATTTCCTTGATGCCAAGCTCAATGGCAGGATGAACAAGCCTATTTTAGGTTGTAGGTCCTAAAACTCACAGTTTGTAAGATTAAACATATTCTATTTTCAATAAAGATGTTGGTGAGGTTTTGTTCAATAAAGTAGTTATTGAATATGTAAATTTCACTAAATTCAATAAACTAAGATCCATGGCTATTATATGAGTATTTGGGCTTTATATGGAGACATAAGAGTGGATCAAGTTTGAGTAAATAGCTAAAGTGGTCTATAATTATATGAATAAGGCTGGGTACCTTATTTTGGAAACACTATTGGATGCGGCTCACTTTGTATTTTGTACAAACGATGTGATCCTGAAGCATCTGTGTGGAGACATGCGAATGGAGGTGTCATATGGAAAGAGTTTTTATAGGGCCGGACCAAGAAATAAATCACTCTTAATTTATGACACTGTTTACTGTTTAAGACTAACTATTTCAAAGCGATGACCTATGTAACTTGACCTTAATCTTGAACTAACTACGAACTCTTACTTATTCAAGATTATCCTTAGAACATGGGTTAGGGTTGGCTCAATAGCGCCGGCTCAATAGGCCTCCCATTTCAGGGGTAATACCAGGTAGATAGCTTGGGACATAGGGTGCAAGACGAAATTCACTCCTACCCGCTTTTAGGGATAGTAGAGAGGTTGTTGTCTTAAGTGTTGACTCTGAGTCTTGAACAAGAGGCCCCACCCTCTCATTGGCCCGAGAGAGACTCGGTTTGTGATCGAATCACAAACTAATTGTGTTGGGATTGGTGTCCTAATTCTCCTGAAGTCTCGTTGTTTTCTAAAGATACACATTGTTTGATGAATAAAATAAGTGTTATTTAATTCTGGAATTTACTCATATCCAATAAACAAAATTCTTTGGTTATCTTATGCGAACTTAATCATGTATATGTGATATACAAGTGGATCATGCCTTAAGTGATAACCTAAATAGGTCTGTAGTATAAGGATAAAGGTGGGATACTTGATCCTAGTGATACTACGGATTCGACCCGCTTTGTAGATGTTTGCAAGTGTTGTAAACTACTACAGATGGTAGATCCTGACTATTCATGTGGAGACGTGCGAGCGGGAGTGTCCTATACAAAGAGTTCGTATAAGACATTGACCACGAGATGACTAAACTCTGTATATAACGCCGTTAATACTAGAGACTTACATCTCACCTAAACGACCATAGGTGACATGACCTCAATCCTGAGTGTTTTGGGAATTCTTGCCTTTAAGGGCGGTCCTTTGATTAGTATGGGTGAGAGTGGCCAGATTTCCAACTCAACATGCCTACCTTTTTGGGGACTTGTCTGATCTGAGAGCTGGGAACTCAATCCACAAGATAAAATTCACTTTTTTCCCAGTAGAGAGATTGCTCCCTTAAGGGCTGATTCTGGGGCTTGAACATAGTGGTCATAGCTTCTCTTTGGAAGAGAAGACTCGGTCATAGTAGAACTATGACTTATATTCATTAGAGGGATCGGTGGTACTTAAGGAGTTAGATGTAACTACAGGGGCATAATGGTTATTGGCCCAGCTGTACTTACGAGCGATCTGTGAAGGGTTGTCGCACTTCTGATTGGTTAAGATGGATACATAATATATTTGTGGTAAGGATAGTTCAGCTGTCAGTATTTAGTGGAGTGCCTGACAGTTAACGGATGGTGGATCCCATGACTAAATAGTTTAGTCAATTATTCACATACGGTTGGAGCTTCGAGCTACAGGTCCATAAGGTCCCCTTGGTAGCTCAATGGATTTAGTTGAGGATAAGTTCTTGGTGTTGATTTGAAATGTTCAAATTGACAAGAGGTATTTTGATTATATATGATATGATCGGTTTGGTGTATGAGATACATCTAGTAGAGGATTAATGTAAATAAGATTTACATTAAGTACCATGGAATAGAAAAAGAACTATGGTTTATATGTTTCATGAGATGAAATATTAAAACTATAGGTTACAAAAATAGTATGATAATTTGGTTATCAATTGTATTTATAATAATATTAATTATTGGATAATTAAATCTTTTTCTCTAATAACCAATCGAGTGGGAGGTTATTGGTGGTTTATGGTAACCGTGAGATAAAAGGAAAATTGTTTTCCTAATTTTAGTAGTTTTTGCAAAGGTTGAAAAATTATTTTGAGATTTCTCTTGGAAAAAGAATCTCACGGAACGGAAGCTTGTCATGGCTTAAGCGAAGTAAACGATCGTGTAGTGTTTTGTAGGCGACATACACGGTATTAAGCGATGAGCTAAACAATTGCTTAGCTTTTGCTAGAAAATCGCTTAGCTTTTGCTAAACGATTGGGCATCGACCTATACGATAGGTTTCTGTCTTCTCCCACTTGCCCAATCGTGTACACGATTGTTCATTCATCCTTCTTCTACCTTAATCCAAGTCCAAAAAGAGCCCACCTTCTGGATTCTCACACCGAGAATACCAAGGTAACCTTCTTGGTGGTGTCATACTCAACTCGATGCCGTCGAGGTTTTGTGGAGGCCGTTCGTGTTGCTAGGGTGTTCATGACAAAGGCGATCGCTAAGTTCGAGCACAAAGTGTTCGTGCAGTGTTGCGGTCGTGTTGTTTGAGCGTTCGAGGTGGCTGTGTTCGAGCATTTGTGATCAAGGAGCGTGGAGACAAGTTGACAAATGTCCGTAGCTTTTCTCCTTGTTCAGTTGTTGTTTCATGCTGTAATTTCTATATTGATGGCATAACTGTATATTTTGTTTACAACTATAATTGTAATGTTCATACATGATTGTAATTTGGAATGATTTATTCCGCTGCTCATGGAAATTCTTGGATTCGATTTCCTTCAAATTTTTCATTAAAGGATCAGTGGGAGTTAAAGAACAAGATGTAATCTCAGGGGTAAAATAACATTTGACCCAATCCTTATTACAAACAACCTATGAAGGCTTGATTTACTGGTTATGGTTAAATCAAGTGGACAGAAATATATCTACGATGAAGAGAGTGCAACTACTGGGCTTTAGTAGAGTGACCTGATAGTTAATATATATTGATTAATTCGATTTAAAGAGTTTAGCCAATCAATCTCGGATCGTTGGAGCCCATGATCTGTAGGTCCATTAGGTCCCCCTAATAGCTCACAAATGGATTTAACCTTAGAATAGCGTGATGAGTAAATTTGAAACATTCAAATTCTATTTAAGGTAATCATTAATTATATACTATGTAATTACACGTTTAATTAGCAAATTAAACGAAATTGGATAATTGGATAATATTTAAACTCGATTAAAATATTAGTTACATGAATAGAGATTCATGATTGTGGAATTGGTGGTTGATTTAATATTTGATATTAAATTAATATAATTAATTATTAAGAATTTGTACAAAATTAATTATGGAATTAATTTTGTTTAAAAATTAATGTTTTTTAATGATATTAATTATAAAATTAATATTTTTGAAATTGTATTTAAAAAAAATGTTTCAAAATTAAGAAAATTGAATTTTGTTTAAAGTTCAATTTTAAAATAATGAAAAATACCCTTAAAGTGGATTATTCCCACTTTGAACACCACCTTCTACCATTTAACTTGATGTTTGAGGGGTCAATTTGAGGTAAAAAAGAGTGGCATGCTGAAATTGAACAAAATCAATTGAATATGACTGGGATAATTGCATGCAGAATATGAAAAAAGAGAGAGAGAGGGAGAAGAAAGATTTTCTAAATTATTGACACAAGAAGTTGAAATTCTCCTAATTTCCTCGATGATTTAATCTCATTTTGGAATCCACCTTCCAATCTAATGTCCACGAGAATACTAGAGAATATCAATGGTGGTCTACAAGCATTTAGAGTGAAGATTAAAGTCGGATTTGAAGATTGAAGAGTTCTTCAAAGGTATATCTTCAAAACCCTATTTTTAGTTTATGAACTTGCATGTTTCTATGCCAAAATTGATGGAATTTAAGTGCTTAAAATCCTAATTGCTTCCATTAGTTACGTGCTAACTCCATCAGTTGGTATCAGAACATGATTTAAACACTCAATTCGTGTTAATTTTAGGTTGGTGGGTGATTTTCATAGGTTGTATGAAAATGGGAGTTGATATGGATAGTTTCAGTTTTGGCATTTAATTCTCTTCAATTAAGTATTAATTGTTGTAACTAGCTCTTTGTTTATGGGCCTTAATGTGTGATTAGGTATCTGTAAATTTGTTAGAAACAATAAAGTTGCAATTAGGTTGTACCTAAAGAAAGAAGCAAGAAAGGTTAGCGGCAGAAAACTAGAAAAGAAGCTACGCAATGCAGCGTTGCAACACTGCTCATAAGACAGCCAGAAACGTGGCAATTTCCTGTGGCGTTGCAACGCTGAGAAGAAGCATCACAATGTTGTTCATCCCAGCTCAAAATGTACGCACGTGACCCGACCGACGATTTAAGTGAACTGGTTTAGCTAGTTCAGGTCTTGGAGGATCAGTTCAACCCATTTTGGAGCTTGAAGGTCCGGTTTGGTGGTTCAAGTCCAGTTCGGGTCGGTTCATACGATCCAATGGCTATTGAAGTTGTTTTCAATCATTATTGTAATAATTTAGGTAGGTTGATTGCATGCTTAAGATGCCAAACTGGTCCATATTAGTGTGTGTTTAATTATTTATGCATTATGAATATATGTTACAATTAAATAAATCTTGTATGTGAATATAATATGTTATGTAGATTTAAAATCCCACCATAAGAAGCATGTAGCATGCATTGAAAGTATGTTATAAAGAGTTATAATATATAATATGCATGTTTAGAGTTTCAAATGTTTAATATAAATAGTTATATCAAATGTTGAAATGCTTGATGTAGGTTATGGATGGAAAGCACGTCTAAAGTTTTATAATTTGTTATAAAATTGGATTAGACAAATAAAATCCATACCAAAGATAAGATGCATGCTCACCTAAGGTTAACAAATAAAAACTTGTTTTAATAGTTAAAATTGGTCGTTATCTTGTAAAATTCTAGTTACAAACTCAACCGGTCTATAATCCTGTCTAAGGCTGGAGGTACTTAAGTTGACGGTTTATGAAACACCTGCTACCTGGGTATTATAGCCGAATAATTGAGCGTTGTTAACCCGATTTTATGAGCATGTGTGAGCGATGAGAGGTTATAAAATTGGTTTATCACTTAGACATTGTAAGTTAAATCCAAATATAAAAGTTATACTTGGATAATCACCTAGACTTACAATGTTGATTAGTCGGGATATACCTAAGTACATTTTTATCCAAAACAAATAGAACACTTTAGTGCAAGAGTAATAACATATACAATATGTTATTCTTAGCTCTCACGTCCCTAAGAGTTCACACATGAGATCCATACCCGGGTTTGTGTCGATTTTACCTCGATTGCTCCATTCGAAAAGTGTTTGCATGGGTCAATAGCAAGGTGAATGGGGGGAAGTAGTTCATAGTAAGCGGGTGAAAGATGTGTGTATTGGGATTGGTGTCCTAATTCTCTCGGAGTCTTGTAATTTGTAAACTTTGTACACATTCTTATTAATAAAATAAGAGTTATTTTATTTGCATTTACTCGTATCCAATAAACAAAGATCTGTGGTTATTGTATGTAAATTTAAGCACGTATATGAGATATATAGGTGGATCCCTTAAGTGAAAGGTCTATAGTATACGGATTAAGGAGGGATACCTTATCCTTGTGACACTACGGATATGGCCTGCTTTGTAGAAGTTTACAAGTGTTGTGAACTACTACAGATGGTCTAATCTTGACTGTTCATGTGGAGACATGCGAATGGGGGTGTCCTATACAAAGAGTTTGTATAAGACCGGACCACAAGATGATTAATCTCTTTATATAACACCGTTGATAATTGAGACTTACATCTCACTATAACGACCATAGGTGATATGACCTTAATCCTGAGTGTTTTGGGAACTCCTGCCTATGAAGGCGGTCTTTTGATTAGTATGGGTGGGAGTGCGATTGCCAACTCAACAATCCTATCTTTTTGGGGATTTGTCTGATTGGGGAGCTAGGAACTTAGTTACACAAGATGGAATTCACTCCTTCCTCGAAACAGGGGTAAGTAGATAGATTGCTCCCTTAAGGGCTGATTCCGGGTCTTGAACATAGTGGCTACGTCCTCTCTTTGGAAGAGAGGACCCAATCATAGTAGGACTATGACTTATTGTTCATTAGAGGAATCAGTGGTACTTAAGGAGTTAGATGTAACTACAGGGGTAAAACGGTAAATTGGTCCAACTTTACTTACGAGCGATCTATGAAGAGTTATCACACTATTGATTAGTTGATATGGACACAGAAATATATCTGTAGTGAGAATAATGCATCTGTCGGTCTTTAGTTGAGTGTCCGATAGTTAACGGATGGTGGATCCCGTGACTAAAGAGTTTAGTCAGTTATTCACGTACCATTGGAGCTTCAAGCTACAAGTCCATAAGGTCCCCTTGGTAGCTCAATGGATTCAAATTGAGAATCAGTTCTTGGGGTTAGTTTGAAATGTTCAAATTAACAAGAGGAAATTCAATTATATATGATATAATTGGTGTGATGTATGAGATACATGAAGTGGAGGAATTAATGTAAATATGATTTACATTAAGTACTATAAAATAGAAAAAGAACTATGATTTATATGTTTCATGAGATGAAATATTAAAACTATAGGTTATAAATATAATATGGTAAGTTGGTTGTCATATTTATTTATAATATGTTAATTATGTGATAAATAATTTATTTTTCTCTATTAACTAATTGAGTGGGAGGTTATTGGTGGTTTTATGGTAACCGTGAGATAAAAGGAAAATTGTTTTTCTAAATTTAGAAGTTAATTCATTCGGAAAGTACTTACAGATAAGCTATCAAGTGAAAGAGTTTCACTAAGCGATAGCTGTGCAGAGACTAAACGACCGCTTACCTTTGACTATACGATAGTCATTCAGCTGATCATAGCTAAACGATCAAGTGGCTAAGTCTATACGATAGGTTACCATTTACTACACGATTGAGCACGTCGTCTATACGATAGACAGTGTAATTTCTCCCACTTACTCGATCGTCTACTCGATCGTAGTTCTCTAGTCTCTTCCTCAAGCCAAGATCATACAGAGCCCACAACTTCTGGATTCTCACACCGAGAATACCAAGGTAACCATTGTGGTGGTGTCCTCACTCTGTTCGTGAAGCGAGTTGGACTCGATTGGTTTCGTGGAGGCTATGTTCGTTGTGTTCGTGCTGTGTACCAGTCGTTGCATTCGAGTGTGCTGTTTTTGGACAATTGGAGATTGATCGAGGGAGTCTTGAAGAATGGTTCTTTAAAGGTATACATCCTCTATCCCTTGTATCATCATTTAGCATGTTGTAGTTTCTTGTTGTGCATGACCTGTTAGTTTCCGTTTTAGACTATAATTGATTGTGTTCAATTCGAATGGAATTTGGAATGTTCTCTTCTGCTGCTCATGGAAATCTTCGTGTCAGATTTCCTTCAATTGGTATTAGAGCCAGGTTGTTCTGATATTCCAAATTTCATTTCTGTTTTGAACTTCTTTTACAGTCATAGTGGGTTTTCTGCATTGCGTTTAAAGGTTAAATGCGTTTGTGGATGTGTTGATGAATGTTTACGGGATGGTTGCCTCTGTTTAATGCTTTCCTTTTGATTACAAGTGTCAATTTGTAAGGGCCCTTGCGTCTTTTAGTATAATTAACAAGAAATTGAGTCTGTAATTCAAAGTGTTTGAGTTCGTTGAGTCGTTCATGATGAAGTTTCGAAGCATGGAGATGCAGTTCTCATCGAGGAATAAGGCCAAAGATTGGTCGTATCATGTAGCCTAAGGTAAACGATCGTTGATATTTGGCTAAACGATCATATAGAAAAGTTCTTTGCGATCGTGTAGTATTTACTAAACGTTCGTTTAGCTAATGCTAAACAATGGGGTAAAACATTTACTTTATTGCGTAGTATTGGTTGCTCGATCGCGTGGACGTTGGAGGTAAACGATCACGTAGAGCATTTGATACTCATCGTTTAATAAAAGGCACGCACACTAAACGTTCGTGTAGTTAACATGCTTCATCGCATAGTCACTGATTACATGATCACGCGGTATATGATACCTTGACGCTCGCTCAGTGATCGTTTAGACGATTGTGCTTCAACGCATCATTGTCGTTTAGTCGATCGCTTAAGGCTTGCGTTGCATGCACGCTGCACGATCATGTGCCTTCATGCTTCATCGCATAGTCTAAGGTACACGATCGTTGCTAAACTATCGTTTATGCTCATGCAGCATTGGTAAATGATTGAGTAAAGAGTTTACTCTCTCGTGTAGGCGATCACAAGGAGTTTGTTACACGATCAAGGAGACACGTTTATTCACCCGAACGGTTCAAGACCCGGTTCGTCTGTATGAATAGGAGAATCAGGTCTTGAACTTTTGTCCTGGTTCATTATCCCGGTTCATCAACTTTTATTTATATGCCATAGTGTATGACATATGGATTTAAAACCCACCTTAGGTTATACAATTATTCATGCATCATATATTATAAGTGTTATAATATATTTTTTGGCATGATGAAATTACAAGAAAGCATACGCATGCATCATGAAATATAAGAGTTATATTTATGCATGCATTAAGCATATTCATGCATCATCTTTATATTAGAAGAGTTATAGTATAAGGGTGTATGGAAGCATGTATGCTTGGTTCATTGCTTGGATGTATAAGTGTTATATAAAAGTAGAAATGAATGAACAATGCGTGGAGCATGACACTTAAACTTTTTATAAAAGTTATTAATGCCTTGTATGTGTAGCTTCACATTGTGGATGGTTTTGGTTGTTTCCAATTATAAGTGTTATAATGGAAATTAGAACTAAAATCGATAAGAAAGAGTTGCATGCGAACTTAGGCGAACTCATGTTTTAAAAGGGTTTTAAAATTGGATTGAGATAGACCTAAGTTCAAGGTTCTAATGAGATTAGATACCTAAGTTTAATCTTTTAAATCGGTTTAATAGGATTAAATTGATTTCTGTAAAAGATTAAATTTGTATTAAATCTATCTAATAAGGGACTTTTTGTCTAAGGCGGATTTTGCCTAGGCTAGGGTATTTAAGTTGAAGAAAATGGAACACTCTTGCCTGGGAACCTACTTGGAAAGGTGAATTAGATAAATTTTCTGCAAGCATGCGACAGTTGATCAATGACTTCGTTAAAAAGTTTAATGAATGATGATGAAAAGTTGTTCAACTTTTCAAGGTAAGAGTTACTCTTGGGCAAGCCTAAAAAGTCACTTAGTTAAAATTCTTAGTCGTCTTTTTTCTAAGTAAACTAAACCCTAGGTTATAAAATACTCGGTAGGAGGAAAAGATATATATGATATATCAATGATTCCACTCACGTTTCTCCCTGAATGTTCACGCCGTGCGATTCATGCTTGGCCTCGTGGTGCCCTGGGATCATTCCCCTTCGGATGGTGTGAACATGTCCTGTGGTCTCCTTCATTGGTACGCACCGTGAGATATTCTTACACTCCCTCGTGGTGCCCTAGGAGCGTCCCCCTTCGGATGGGATTTGTGCAATTGGTCAATATCAAGGTAGACTCTAGAAATGGATAGAGCCACTTTAGTTTTTGCTCCAGTCGGATTGGCTGCTTGGGGTGGAACTTTAGGGCCTAAAATGACGGATCACACTTACGGGAAATTATTAAGCAAGTTAATGATTTCTTGACCAAATCAATGATGACTAGTCGTTATAGGAACAAAAGTTGTTCTGGTATTAATGACTGGTTGAGAATGTCTCAATTCAGAAGAGGGATAAATTGACTACCCTTCGGTGGCTTTTGTCCTAAACCTTTGAAGTGTCATTGCAAAACTAGATGTCACATGGGGTTCATTTCAGTTTTGCTAAACCGTATTGGATGCTGTTTTTTCAACGAGTATTTGCTAAAACGTAATGTAGGTCAATGTGTTTCTTTTTCAGCAACATGAATGATTTTTCGTTAGTTGCCTATTTTAATTTGACCGATTATATACATTGAAAATAGTTCGTTAAAACATATTTCTTAGTAAACGACCTCGAGTTTGTCATGGTTGAGGAGTGTCCTCAAATCCCAACCCTTGATGCACCGTGAAATGTTCGTAATGCATATGAGGTGTGGATGAAGGCTAACTTGTTGGCCCGACTTCACATTTTGGCTAGCATACCTGATGCATTAGCCAAAAGGTTGAGAACATGGTCATTGCATGTGAGATTATGAACTCGTTGCAAGAACTGTTTGAACGTCAGTTTTCACTTTTTGAGCACAAAGGGATGGATGACAGAGAAACCAGTAGTGTCAGGTCCCAAGATAACCTCCAGTTAGAGAAAGCAAATGTTGCTAACTCTAGTGAAGTTCATCGACAAGAAGTGTTCTCTAAAATGGAACTTGGAACTTATTTAGGTTCTGATACTGATCCCACTACTTTCTAGAAGAGGAAGAAGTTTAAAGACAATAAATATGATTTATTGGTCTTGGAGACATGTTTGGTAGAGAATGATGATTCTGCCTGGATACTTGATTCAGGTGTTACTAACCATGTCAGATCTTCTTACCAAGGATTTAATTCCTGGCCAAGGTTGCAACAGGGAGAGTTGACTCTTCGAGTCGGTACTAGTGAGGTTGTTTCAGTTGTTGTTGTGGGCAGATTGAAGTTATTTTTGGATAAGAAATGTAATTTGTTACTAGATAATGTTTTTGTAGTTCCCCATATCAAGAGAAACTTAATCTCGGTTTCTTGTCTCATTGAACAAGGTTATACTGTCTCCTTTTCTGAGAGTAAAGTGTTTATTTTCAAGAATGGTATGGAGATTAGTTTTGGTTCAATGGAAAATAACTTATATGTACTAAGGTCGTTAGTCATAAAAGCCTTGCTTAATACTGAAATGTTCAGTATGGCGACAACTGTAAAAAGACCAAAGGTTTCTCCTAAGGAAAATGCCCATATTTGGCATCTAAGGTTAGGTCACATCAACCTCAATAGATTGAGTAGTTGGTGAAATGTAGACTTCTAAAGAGTTTAGAAGAAAACTCCTTGCTAATATGTGAATCATGCCTTGAAGGCAAGATGACCAATTACTGAAAAAGGTTACAATGCCAAGGAAACTTTGGAGCTTATACATTAAGACCTCTGTGGTCTGATGAGTGTTAAGGCTCAAGATGGGTATGAATATTTCAACTCTTTCATAGATGATTATTCAAGGTACGGGTATTTATACCTAATGCAACGTAAGTTTGAAGCCCTTAACAAGTTCAAGGAGTATAAGACTGAAGTTGAAAACTTGTTAGGTAAGAAGATAAAAACACTACGATCTGATCGTGGTGGAGAGTATATGTACCTCGAATTCAAAAATTATATGATAGAACATGGAATCACGTCCCAACTCTTAAGCCCAGGTACATCTCAGTATAATGACGTATCAGAAAGGAGAGACAGAATCCTGTTGGACATGGTTCGGTCTATGATGGGTTATGCTCATCTTCCAGACTCATTTTTAGGATTTGCAGTGGAGACTGCAAGTTATATTTTGAACAATGTTCCCTTAAAGAGTGTTTCTAAAACACCTTTTGAGAGTGGAGAGGCAGTAAAGGTAGTTTACGCCACTTCAAGATTTGGGGATGCTTGTGGCTAACCCAAAGAAGTTGGAACCACGTTTGAAAGTTTGCCTCTTTGTAGGCTACCCCAGGGAAATGAGGGGTGGATACTTCTATGATCCAAGTGAGAAAAAAGTGTTTGTGTCGATAAATGCTATCTTTTTGGAAGAAGACCACATTAGGGATCATAAACCACGAAGCAAGCCTTTTTTACATGAGATTTCTAGTGAGACTACTGAGGGTTCAACAAGAGTTGTTGAATAGACTGATAGATCAACAAAAGTTGTTGATGTCGGTACATCTAGTCAACCGTCTCAAGAATTGAGACTGCCTCGATGTAGTGGGAAGGTTATGAACCCATCGGAATGATACATGGGTTTGACTGAAGCCTAAAACATCGTCTGATGATGGGGTCGAGGATCCATTGTCTTATAAACAAGTAATAGAGGATGTTGACAAAGAAGAATGGATTAAATCCATGAACTAGGAAATGGAGTCTATGTATTTCAATAATGTCTGGGAACTTGTGGATCAATCTGATGAGGTAAAACTAATAGGGTGTAAGTGGATCTACAAGCAAAAACGAGGTGTAGATGGAAAGATGTAGATCTTTTAAGGCTAGACTCGTGGCAAGGGATTATACCCAGGTCGAGGGACTAGACTATGAGGAAACTTTCTCACCTATTGTCATGTTGAAGTCTATCAGGATACTCCTGTCCATGGCCACATTTTATGATTATGAGATATAGCAAATGGACATCAGGACTGCCTTTCTTAATGGTAATCTTGAGGAGACCATCTACATGCTCAATCAGAGGGGTTCATTATTCTAGATCAAGAGCAAAGAGTTTGCAAGCTTAATAGGTCCATTTATGGGCTGAAACAAGCATCTAGATCGTGGAACATTAGATTTGATAGTGCAATCAAATCGTTTAGCTTTGATCAAAATGTTGATAAGCCTTGTATTTACAAGAAGATCATCAACAGCTCAGTAGCTTTCCTGGTACGTGGATGATATCCTACTCATTGGGAATGATGTAGGTTTTCTGATTGACATTAAAAAGTGACTAGTCGCCCAATTCTAAATGAAAGATTTGGGAGAGGCACAGTATGTTTTAGGGATCCAGATCATTCGGGATCGTAAGAACAAGAGGTTGATCTTGTCTCAGGTATCGTACATTGATAAAAAAATGTTGATCAAGTACAGGATGTAGAATTCCAAAAGTGGTTTATTACCCTTCAGGCATAGAATTGTTTTGTCCAAGGATCAATGTCCTAAGACACCTCAAGAGGTTGAGGAGATGAGATAGATTCCCTATGCTTCGACTGTTGGAAGCTTAATGTATGCAATGTTATGTACAAGACCTGACATTTGCTATGTAGTAGGGATTGTCAGTCATTATCAATCCAATCCAGGATTAGATCACTGGACGACGATCAAAACGATCCTCAAGTATCTTCAGAGAACGAGGGACTACATGCTCGTGTATGGAGGGAGATAAGGATTTGATCCTTACAGATACATAGACTCTAACTTTCAGACTGATAAAGATTCTCGAAAATTGACATCAGGGTTAGTGTTCACTCTGAATGGAGGGGTTGTAGTTTGGCGAAGCATCAAACAATAATGCATCGCAGACTCCACTATGGAAGCCGAATATGTAGCCGCTTGTGAAGTTGCTAGAGAGACTGTTTGGCTTAGGAAGTTCCTTACAGATTTGGAAGTTGGTCCAAATATGTCTTTGCCAATCACTCTTTATTGTGATAACAGCAGGGCTATGGAAAATTCAAAGAAACCTCGGAGTCATCGTAGAGGCAAGCATATTGAACGGAAGTATCATTTGATCAGGGAGATTGTGCATCATGGTGATGTGATAGTAGATCGCGTTAGAGCACAACGATGCTGATTCGTTTACAAAGGCTCTCATGACTAAAGTGTTCGAGGGTCATCTGGAGAGTCTGGGTCTATGGGACATACGACATCTTGTCTAGGATAAGTGGGAGATGATAATAGGGTATAGAGTATGCCCTAGTTTCTTGTATATTGTATTTGTTGTTTCATGTATTGTACATTAGTCTCCCAAGGCATTAGGACAAGTGGGAGATGAAGGAACTCTTATTCAAGAGTACCTACGAGCGGAAGTGGATCTTTCCAATTCATTGTGAAAGAAATTCCACATATGCATTCAAACATACTAAAATGTATTCGTAATGCTAAAGAGATCGAGAGATCATACCAGTTAAAGACTTCTTCTTCAAAGAAAATCTAAAATCCAATCGTCTACCTCGAACAATCTCCATACAAACAAAAAGAAACGGAGATGACACCACCACTCAGAGCCCTCAGTATTCTTAGAGTGAGAAACCAAAGGGTGGGCTTTATTCGGATTTGGTAAAGGGAAAGAGGAAGAGAGATCGTATACAACAATCAAGCAAGTGGGAGATGAGCTCATCTATCTTGTAGACAAAGTGCTTGATCGTTTAGGTGAAGTATATGATCGTGTAGGAAAAAAGTAAGCGATCGTTTAAACGATCGTGTAGGAAAAAAAAGTAAGCGATCGTCTAAATGATCGTGTAGGAAAAGATAAACAATCGTCTATACGACCGCTTAGTAAATATCGAGCGCTAAACGATCGCTTAGGAAAAGGTAAACGATCGTTTAGTAAATAGCGTGCGCGGGTGTAATCGTTAAGTGATCGCTTAGCACTATCGTATAGGTAAGCAATTGTGCAGGCACTATCGTATATGCACAGATTTTCTAAGCGATGACACACTTTTTAACACAATGTCCGCGCATCTCATGCTTGACACATCGTGAGCTATTTATGCGTCTCAAAGTGATCTTCTAACTTATTCATCCGTTATTAAAATAGAAGAGACGCCGTCCCATTTCCCTTTTAACCGTCCAATGAATGTGATCATATCATATTCATAACATATGAATTAATATCATATATTAATTATAGTATTTTTCCTCCACTAGATATAAATCATATTTATATCCAATTTCCTCCAAATAAATGTATCTCATACATAAAGTTAATTATATCATATATGCATAAAGTTATATCATATATAATTAACTAGTTCAATTATACCATATATAATCGAACTCCATCTTGTCAATTTGAACATTTCAAACTGACCCAAAAACTTACTCTCAACTTGTATCCAAGCTACCAATGGGACCTTATGGACCTATGGCTCAAAGCTCCAACGATACGTGAATAGCTTACTAAATCTTTAGTCACGATATCCACCATCCGTTAACTGCCAAGCATTCCACTAAAGACTAATAGTTGAAATCTTCTTGCCATAGATATATTTCCAAGTCTATTGGATATAACCAATCATCAGTACGATGACCTTTCACAGATGCTCGTAACTACAGCAGTCCAATTTACCGTTTTGCCCCTGTAGTTACATCTTCCTTCTTAAGTACCACTGATCCCTCTAATGAACAATACAACATAGTCCTAATATGTGTGAAGCCATGAGAAGGTGTGTGGTGCCACATCTTTCAAGATCCGGGATCAGCCCTTAAGAGAGCAATCTATCTACTTACCCCTGCTTCGGGGAAGGAGTGAACTCCATCTTGTGAAGCTGAGTTCCCAGCTCCCAAATCAGACGAATCCTCAAAGTGGTAGGTTTGAGTCAACGTCTGGCCACTCACACTCATGCAAATCAAAGGACTGCCCTCAATGGTAGGAGTTCTCAACTCACTCAGGATTTAGGTCATATTACCTATGGTCATCCTAGTGAAGTGAAGTCTCAGTCATAAATGGAGTTATATGATGAGACATAAACACTTTGAGGTCAGGTCTTATACAAACTCTTTGTATAGGATGCCCCCGCTCGCATGTTCACTACAAGAATGATCAGGATCAGACCATCTGTGACAAGTCACAACACTCATAACAACTCCACAAAGCGAGTCACGTCCGTAGTGTTACCAGGATAAGGTTTTCCTCCTATATCCATGTACTATAGACTATTTTGGTTGTTACTTAAGACATGATCTATTTATATGTCACTACATACATGCTTAAGTTACATAAAGACAACCAAGGATAATAAGTTTATTGGTTTGTGGTAAAATAAAAAAACGTAAATGTGCAAAGTCAAGAAGTGAAGTAAATATCATATATATTATACATCACAAGTGTTTTTAAAAAGTTGTTTACAAACTACAGGACACGAGACTTTAGGGCACAAACCCCAACAGAAGATTGTTGGGATTAGTGTCCTAATTCTCCCGGAGTCCCGTAGTTTGTAAACTTTGTACACATTATTATTAATAAAATAAGAGTTATTTTATTTGCATTTACTTATATCCAATAAACAAATATCCATGGTTATTATATGTAAACTTAAGCATGTATATGAGATATACAAGTGGATCATGCCTTAAGTAATAACCAAAAAGGTCTGTAGTATACGGATTAAGAAGGGATACCTTATCCTGGTGACACTACGAATACGGCCTGCCTTGTAGAGGTTTACAAGTGTTGTGAACTACTACAGATGGTCTGATCCTGACCATTCATGTGGAGATATGCGAGCGAGGGTGTCCTATACAAAGAGTTTGTATAAGACCGAATCACATGATGATTAGTCTCTTTATATAACGCTGCTGATAATTTAGACTTACATCTCACTTTAACGACCATAGGTGACATGACCTTAATCCTGAGTGTTTTGGGAACTACTGCTTATGAAGGCGGTCTTTTGATTAGTATGGGTAGGAGTGGCCAGATTGCAAACTCAACAAGCCTACCTTTTTTAGGATTTATTTGATTGGGGAGCTGGGAACTCAGTTACACAAGATGGAATTCACTCCTTCCCCATCTTGAACATAGTGGCCACATCCTCTCTTTGGAAGAGAGGACCCAATCATGGTAGGATTATGGGTTATTGTTCATTAGAGGAATCAGTGGTACTTAAGGAGTTAGATGTAACTATAGGGACAAAACGGTAAATTGGCCCAACTGTACTTACGAGCGATCTGTGAAGGGATATCGCATTGTTCATTGATTGATATGGACACAGAAATATATCTATAATGAGAAGAGTGCAACTGTCGATCTTTAGTGGAGTGCCCGACAGTTAACGCATGGTGGATCCTGTAACTAAAGAGTTTACCCAATTATTCACGTACCGTTGGAACTTTAAGCTACAGGTTCATAAGGTCCTCTTGGTAGCTCAATGGATTCAAGTTGAAAACCAGTTGGGGTTAGTTTGAAATGTTCAAATTAACAAGAGGAAATTAAATTATATATGATATAATTGGTGTGATGTATGAGATACATCAAGTGGAGGAATTAATGTAAATATGATTTACATTAAGTACCATAAAATGGAAAAAGAATTATGGTTTATATGTTTCATGAGATGAAATATTAAAACTATAGGTTATAAATATAATATGATAAGTTGGTTATCACATTTATTTATAATATATTAATTATATGATAATTAATTTCTTTTTCTCTTATAACCAATTGAGTGGGAGGTTATTGGTGGTTTTATGGTAAGCGGGAGATAACAGGAAAATTGTTTTCCTAAATTTAGAGGTTACTTCATTCAGAATTATTCACGGATAAGTTATCAAGTGAAAGAGATTCACTATGTGATAGCTATGCAGAGACTAAACGATCGTTTACCTTTGACTATACGGTAGTCATTCAGCTAATTATAGCTAAATGATCGAGTGGCCAAGTCTATACGATAGGCTACCGTTTACTACACGATTGAGCACATCGTCTATATGATAGATAGTGTAACTTCTCCCACTTGCTCGATCGTCTACTTGATCGTAGTCTTCGAGTCTCTTCCTCAAGCCAAGATCATATAGAGCCCACAACTTCTGGATTCTCACACTGAGAATACCAAGGTAATCATTGTGGTGTTGTCCTCAATCTTTTCGTGAAGCGAGTGAGAATCGATTGGTTTCTTGGAGGATGTGTTCGTTGTGTTCGTGTTGTGTACCGATCGTTGCGTTCGAGTGTGTAGTTCTTAGACGATTGGAGATTGATCGAGGGAGTCTTGAAGAATTGTTCTTCAAAGGTATGCATCTTCCATCCCTTGTATCATTGTTTAGCATGTTGTAATTTCTTGTTGTGCATGACTTGTTAGTTTCCATTTTAGACTGTAATTAATTGTGTTCAATTTGAATGGAATTTAGAACAATCTCTTCTGTTGTTCATGGAAATCCTCGTGTCAGATTTCCTTCAGTATGGCAACATATCCTACGATCTCTTCCATTAGTTTGGACTAACAGATTCGTATGTTTCGCCTGCTTGTTGTTTTTAGGCAACATAATCTAGTCGTTTTTCAGTGGCCATCTCCTCGGAGGATTGTAACATAGAATTCGGAACAACTCAAACTCCAAAAATGGATAGAATTTCTTAGGTCCATTCCCAACCTTGACTCTCCAATTTTGTCGCATCGTTGAATGGAGGGTTACAATTACACGAGTTACTAAATGTTAGTAAGTTCTTGACTAAAAGCAGTAACTAAATGACTATAGGAATAAGAGTTATTCCGGAATTAGTATTTAGTAAAAAATGTCTTGCTTCAACGAAGGAGTATTTGATTACCCCTCCGTAGCATCTATTCTGACTCACTAAAATATCATTGGAAATAAAATAATGAAATTTGGGTACATTATTACTTTGCTAAAATTTGATTGAGTTTAAAAGTAGTTCACTAATTAGAATTTGTTTATATTTTCAGTATGTTGAATTCTTCTAAATTACTCGTTTTTGATAAGTTTAACGGTCTTAATCTTTCAACATTAAATATAAATGCAATACTAGTACATGATGATTTAAAATTTATTTTAAAAGAGAAATGTCCTCTATCTCCTAGCTCATTTGCAAACCAAAGAGTTTAGAATACATATGATGGATGAATTAAGGCAAATGAAAAGTTCTTAATCCATATCTTAGCAAATATATTTGATATACTAGCTAAGAAATTCGAAAACATGGTTTCTGCTAAAGCAATCATGGAATCGTTATAGACATTGTTTGGACAATTTGTCAGGAATGATATTCTTGGAGATGTTTATAACCATGACATAAAGGATAGAACCTCTGTTAATGAACAAGTTTTAGATATGTTAAAAATAATAAATATGAATGTCAGAGATAAGGAAACTAAGAAAGCACAACAAAGAAAATATGATTTACTTGTCATTGAGACATGTTTAGTGGAAAATGATAAATTAACCTAGATATTAGATTTAGATGTCGCTAATCATATTTGCACTTTCGTTCAGGAAACTAGCTCTTGGAGGCAGCTTCCAGAAGGCGAAACAACCTTTAAGGTATGGATTGGGGAGGTTCTCTCAGCTAAAGTAGTGGAAGATATAAAGTTACTTATTGAAGATAGATTCATTTTACTTGAAAATGTTTATTACATTCCTTCCTTGAGGAGGAATTTAATATCTATCTTATGTTTGCTATAAAAAAAAATATATAAAGTCTCTTTTGAAGATAATGAAGTTTTTGCTATTTCAAAAAGTATTAAAATATGTTCAACAAAACTGGAAAATAACTTATATGTGTTAAAACCAATTGAGGTAAAAGTTATTCTAAATCTAGAGATGTTTAAAACAGCTGAAACTCAAAACAAGAAATGGAAAATTTCTCCTAATGCCTATCTTTGGCAATTAAGACTAGGCCACATAAATCTCAATAGGATTGAGAGATTGGTTAACAGTGGACTTCTAAATCAGTTAGAAGACAACTCTCTACCACCTTGTAAATCTTGTCTTAAGGGTAAAATGACTAGAATATCTTTTACGGAAAAAGGTATTAAAGCCAAAGAACCCTTAGAGCTAGTACATTCAGACCTCTGTGATCCGATAAATATTAAAGCAAGAGAAGGGTATGAATATTTTCTCAGCTTTATAGATGATTATTCTAGATATGGCTATATTTACCTAATGTCTCATAAGTCCAACACCCTTGAAAAGTTCAAGGAATATAAGGATGAGGTTGAGAACCAATTAGGTAAAAAGAATAAAATGCTTTGATCATCGAAGTGGTAAGTATATGGACTTAAAATTCCAAGACTAGTTGATAGAACACGACATTCAGTCCCAACTCACAGCGTTCGGTACACCTCAATAGAATGGGGTAGCGGAAAGGAGAAATAGAGCCCTGTTAGACATGGTTCGTTTAATGATGAGTTACGCCTAATTACCTCAGTCCTTTTGGGGATATGCAGTACAGACTGTAGTTTATATTTTGAACATGGTTCTCTCAAAAAGTATTTCAGAAACATCTTACGAGTTATGGAGAGGACGTAAAGGTAGTTTAGGTCACTTCATAATTTGGAGAATCCTAGCACATATGTTGATGCAGAACTCGAAAAAATTGGAACGATGCTCAAAAGTATGCCTATTTGTAGGCTACCCTAAAGAGACAAAATGTGGTTCTTTTCTATGATCCTCAAGAAGATAAAGTATTTATATCGACAAATACAACGTTCTTAGAGGGAGACCACATAAGAAATCATTAACTTCACAGTAAGTTAGTATTAAATGAGATGTCCAGAGAAACTACAAATAGATCATCATGAGTTTATGATCAAGCTAGTCCTTCAACAAGAGTTTTGATGAAACTAGTTCTTTATATCCTTCTCAAGAGTTGAGAGTGCCTCGACGTAGTGGGGGATTGTTCAACAACCTGACTAGTACATGGGTTTAACAGAAACTCAAGTCGTCATACCTGATGATGGCCTAGATGACCCGTTGATTTTTAAACAAGCAATGGAAGATGTGGATAGAGACCAATGGATAAAAGTCAGACACCTCGAAATGAAGTCTATGTACTTAAATTCAGTCTGTGAACTTGTAGATCAACCAAAAGGAGTAAAAACCTATTGATTGCAAATGGATCTACAAGAGAATACAAGACCAAGCTAGTAAGGTACAGACCTATAAAGCTAGGCTCGTGGCAAAAGAGTTTACCCAAAGAGAGGAGGCAGACTATGAAGAAACCTGCAGACTATGAAGAAACCTTTTCTCCAGTTTCCATGATTAAATCTATTAGAATACTCTTATTCATTGATGCCTATTATGATTATGAAATCTGAAAATTGACATCAAGACAGCTTTTCTAAATGGCTATCTTGAAGAGAGTATCTATATGTCTCAACTAGAAGGGTTTATAGAATAGGATCAAGAGCAAAAGGTTTGCAAGCTTAAAAGATCCATTTATAGGTTGAAACAAGCATCTCGATCCTAGAATATGAGATTTGACATTGCGATCAATTCTTATGACTTTGAATAGAACGTTAACAAACTTTGTGTCTACAAAAAGATTGTCAACAAAACTGTAGCTTTTCTGATTTTATATGTTGATGATATTCTACTCATTGGAAATGAAGTAGAATTCTTAGTTGACGTTAAGAGATGACTAGCGTCACAATTTCAAATGAAAGATTTGAGAGATGGACAGTATGTTCTTGGGATCTAAATAGTTTGAAATTGCAAGAACAAAACGTTAGCATTATCTCAGGCATCTTATATAGACAAAATGTTGTCTAGATATAAAATGCAAAATTCCAAAAGAGGTATGTTACCTTTCAGGCATGGAATTCAGTTGTTTAAGAAACAATATCCTAAGACACCTCAAGAGGTTGAGGATATGAAACGAATTCCTTATGCATCTGCAGTTGGAAGTCTGATGTATGTCATGTCATGTACACGCACTGATATATGCTATGCAGTTGAATAGTTAGCAGATATCAGTCCACTTTTGGATATGATTATTGGGCTGCCGTTAAGAACACCTCAAGTATCTTCGGAGAACGATGGACTATATGCTCGTGTACGGTGCTTGAAGGAACTCATATTGAAGAGATCCTTGAGCGGAAGTAGATCATCCAAATTCATTAATTATTGAAAACATAATTTGCAGTAAACATACAAAAGATATGCATTTACATTACACTATAACATGTTTTTTGCAAGAAAAATGGTTCAAGATACATTACCTTTGAAGAACCTTTCTTCTTGAAACTCCCTCGATCAGATACGAATCTCGAACAAAAACAGAACTCTTGAAGACCTTCTTCAAGAAACCTCGAACCAAAAAAACTGGACACTACCACAATGAGCCTTTGGTATTCTCGGGGTGAGAACCCAAGAGTGGTGGGCTCTAACTATTTTGGTTAGGAGGGATAGTTTGGGTGGAGGAGGAAGATTGAGGAAGCTCTCAAGAAATCACATAACTTTTCTGTCACTCAATCGTTTAGCAAAAGCAACGTTCAATCGTTAAGGAAAAAGAAGAAAACCACTTTTCTTTTATTCAATAACCACCCACTAAGATGTTTGGAGAGAAAAGAGTGAAATTATTATTCAAATAATAATAAAATAAAATAAATAAATATGATAACTAACTTATCATATTATGAACGGTGTTACCTATGGTCATCTTGGTGAAATGTAAGTCTCTTTTATAAACGATATTATATAATCAGACTAAACATTTCGTGGACTGATCTTATACAAACTCTTTTGTATAGAGTATCCTTCTCGCATGTCTAATACATGAATGATCAAGATCAGATCATTTGTATCACTGTACAATAATTGTAACACCTACAAAGCAGGTCATACTCGTAGGGTCACCAAGATAAGGTCCCAGCCTTATTCATCTACTATAGACCATTTAGGTTATCACTTAAACATGATCCACCCATATGTCTCCACATATATGTTTAAGTTACAACGATAACCTTGTATGTTAGTTTATTGGTTTGTAGTTAATGCAACTAAAATATCACATACTTTATAGATAAAGTGAATGAAATATCATATATTATTAATCACATAAGAGTTTGTTCATATAATGTTTACAAACTATAGAACCCTACGAGATTTAAGGCATCAACCGCAATAGTGCTAAGGATTTGATCCTTATAGGATAAACCAATTCTGAATTTCAGACCGATGTGGATTCAAGGAAATCAACTTCGGGATCAGTATTCACTCTGAATGAAGGAGCTATGGTATGGAGAAGTATAAAGCAAAGTTGTATTGCTGACTCCACCATGGAAGCGGAGTATGTAACTGCATTCGAGGCAGTGAAGGAGGCAGTATGGCTTAGAAAGTTCTTGACAGATTTGGAAGTGGTTCCAAATATGCATCTGTCTATCACCCTCTATTGTGATAATAGTGGAGCAGTTGCAAATTCCAGAGAAACTAGAAGCCATATACCGCGCATTGAGCATAAGTACCATCTCATTAGAGGGATAGTATACCGAGGAGACTTGATCGTCCTGCAGATAGCCTCAGAAGACAACTTAACTAATCCTTTTATGAAGGCTCTCTCAGCTAAAGTGTTTAAAGGTCACCTAGTGGGATTAAAACTACAAGATATATAAATCTAGGGCAAGTGGGAGAATTTTTGGGTATCTGATACCATAGTTTATTGTATTTACTCTTTCATACTCAACATTGTATATATGTAAACCCACTGGAGTTTTAGTCTTAGTGGGAGTTTGTTGAGTTGTATGTCCTAAAACTCGCAGTTTGTAAGATGAAACATACTATATTTTCAATAAAGATGTTATTGAGGTTTTGTTCAATAAAACTGTTATTGAATATGTAAATTGCACTAAATCTAATAAACTAAGATCCATGGCTATTACATGAGTACTTGGACTTTATTGGAGACATAAAAGTGGATCAAGTTCGAGTAAATAGCCAAAATGGTCTATAAGTATACGGATAAGGTTGAGTACCTTATTCTGGAAACACTATCGGATGCAGCTCACTTTGTATTTTGTACAAACGATGTGATCCTGAATCGTTTATGTGGAGACATGCAAGTGGAGGCATCCTATGCAAAGAGTTTATATAAGACTGGACCAAGAAATAAGTCATTCTTACTTTATGATGTTGTTTATTGTTTAAGACTGACTATTTCAAAGTAATGACCTAGGTAACTTGACCTTAATCCTGAGCTAACTATGAACTCCTGTTTATTCGTGATTATCCTTAGATTTGCATAGGTGATGGTTGGCTCAACAGCGCCGACTCAATAAGCCTCCTAATTCAGGGGTAAGGTCAGGTAGATAGCTAGAGACATAGGGTGCAAGACGGAATTCACTCCTACCCGCTTTTAGGGATAGTATAGAGGTTGTTCCATTAAATGCTGACTTCAGGTCTTAAACAAAGGTTCTCACCCTCTCATTGGCTCGAGAAGGACTCGGTTTGATGATTTTATCACAAACCAATCGTTCGTTAGAGGGTCAATGGGAGTTAAGGAATAAGATGTAATCTCAAGGGTAAAATAGCACTTAACCCAACCGTTATTACAAACAACCTGTGAAGGGTTGACTTACTGATTATGTTAAATCAAGTTGATAGAAATATATCTACGCTGAGGGAAGTGCAACTATTGAGCTTTAGTGGAGTGACTCGGTAGTTAACAAATGTTGATTAATTTGGTTTAAAGAATTTAGCCAATTAATCTCGGATCATTGGAGTCCATGATCTGTAGGTCCATTAGATCCCCCTACTAGCTCACAAATGGATTAAACCTTAGAATAGCTGGTGAGTAAATTTGAAACGTTCAAATTCAATTTAAAGGAATCAATAGTTATATACGATGTAATTTTACGTTTAATTATCGAATTAAATGAAATTGGATAACTAGGTAATATTTAAATTTGATTTAAATATTAATTATATGAATAGGGATTCATGATTGTGGAATTGGTGTTTAATTTAATATTTGATATTAAATTAATATAATTAATGAAATTATTTAATTAATTATTAAGAATTAATTTTGTACAAAATTAATTATGAAATTAATTTTGTTTAAATTAATGTTTTTTTAATAATATTAATTATAGAATTAATATTTTTGAAATTCTATTTTCTTATTATTTTTTAAAATTAGTTTCAAAATTAAGAAAATTGATCTTTGTTTAAAATTCAATTTTAAAATAATGAAAAATACCCTTAAGTGGATTATTCCCACTTTGAACACCACCTTCTTCCATTTAACTTGATGTTTGAGGTGTCAATTTGAGGTAAAAAAGAGAGGCATGCTGAAGTTGAACAAAATCAATTGAATATGGCTAAGATAATTGCATGCAAAATATGGAGAAAAAAAAAACAGAGAGAGAAGAAAGAGTTTCTCTCAAGTTCTTGACACAAGAAGTTGAAATTCTCCTAACTCCCTTGATGATTTAATCTCATTTTGGAATCCACCTTTCAATCTAAGGTCCAAGAGAATATTAGGGAATATTAAGTGGTGGTCCACAAGCATTTGGAGTGAAGATTAAAGTTGGATTTGAAGATTGAAGAGTTCTTCAAAGGTATATCTTCAAAACCCTATTTCTAGTTTATGAACTTGCATGTTTCTGTGCTAAAATTAATAGAATTAGAGTGCTTAAGATCTTAATTGCTTCTGCTAATTGTATGCTAACTCCATAAAGAACATGTTCTCAACCTGATGGTCCATTTCAATATTGCCGAAATGAACAGTGTGATCATAGATAAGCAGAGTCAGGTGTCTTTTATTTTGGAATCTCTTCCAAAGAGTTTTCTTCAGCTCCATAGCAATACGGTAATGAACAAAATACGGTACAATCTGACTACCCTTCTAAACGAGTTACAGAATTTTCATTCTCTTATGAAAGATAAGGGACCAGTAAAAGGAGAGGCAAATTTTGCCCATTCCGAAAAGTTCCATAAGGGTTCATCCTCAAGAACTAAGTCCGTTCCTTCAACTTTTGGTACTAAGAGGATCTAGAAAAAAAAATGAGGGAAGGGGAAGTCTTCTGCTGCTGGTAAAGGCAATGGAAAAGCTAAGACTGACAAGGGCAAGTGCTTCCACTGTAATGTGGATGGTCACTAGAAATGCAATTGCCCCAAATACCTTGCTGAGAAGAAGAAATAAAATGAAGGTAAATATGATTTGCTAGTCCTGGAAACTTGTTTAGTGGAAAATGACCATAATGTCTGCATACTTGATTCAGGAGCCACTATTCATGTTTTTTCTTCTTTACAGAGAATTAGTTTTTTCCAGTAACTAGAAGAGGGTGAAATGACGCTCAAGGTCGGAACGGGAGACGCCCTTTGAGCTAGTGCAGTGGAAGCTGCTAATTTGTCTTTTGGAAATAGATTTCTGTTTTTAAAAAACTTATACATTGTTCCTAAGATTAAGAGGGACCTTGTTTCTATTTTTTGTTTAATTGAACAATCATACTCTATTATTTTTAATTTAAATGAAGCATTCATTTTGAAAAATGGTGTGACTATTTGTTCAGCTAAACTAGAAGACAACTTATATGTGTTAAGACCAACTGAATCAAAAGCATTTTTAAATCATGAGATGTTTAAACTGTCATACTCAAACTAAAAGGCGAAGAATTTCTCCAAGTAAAAATGATACATACCTTTGACATTTTAGATTAGGCCACATAATCTCGATTGGATCGAGATATTGGTAAATAATGGACTTCTAAGCAAGCTAGAAAATTATTCATTGCGTCAATGTGAATTCTGTCTCGAAGAAAAAATGACTATAAAACCTTTTAGTGGAAAAGGTTACAAAGCCAAAGAGCCCTTAAAACTCATACATTCGGATCTTTGTGGTCCAATGAATGTGAAGGCTAAAGAAGAGTACAAATACTTTATCTCTTTCATAGATGATTATTCGAGGTATGGTTACTTATATCTAATGGAACATAAGTCTAAAGCCTTTGAAAAGTTCAAAGAGTATAAGGCCGAAGTTGAAAACCTATTAGGTAAAACAATCAAAAGACTTCGATTTGATCGGAGATGAGAGTACATGGATTTAGAATTCTAGGACTGTTTAATTGAACATAGAATTCAATTCCAACTCTCAGCACCTGGTACACCTTAACAGAACGATGTATCATAAAGGAGAAATAAAACATTATTAGATGTGATTCGTTAAATGATGAGCTATGCTCAATTGCCTTACTCGTTTTGGGGGGTATGCAATAGAAACTGCATTTCACATCTTGAACAATATTCCCTCGAATAGTGTTTTGAAACACCTAGTTATAGAGAGGACGTAAATCAAGTTGACGTTACTTTAGAATTTGGGTTGTCCTACACATGTGTTAGTGACAAATCCTAAGAAGTTGGAACCTTGTTCAAGATTGTGCCAATTTTTTTGTTACTCTAAGGAGACGAGAGGTGGTCTCTTCTTTGACCCTCAAGAAAATAAAGTATTTGTATCGACAAATGCTACATTTTTAGAGGAAGAACACATAAGAGATCACATACCACATAGCAAAGTAGTATTAAGTGAAGCTACTGAAGAATCAATAAGGGTTGTTGATGAAATTGGTCCTTCATCAAGAGTTAATGAAGAACCGACACTTCAGATTAGTCTCGTCCTTCTCAATTGTTGAGAGTACCTCGACACAGTGGGAGGATTGTGATACAACCTGACTGTACTTCAGTTTAGTTGAAACCCAAGTTGTCATACTAGATGATGGTGTTGATGATCCATGTCCTATAAACAGGCGATGATGACGTAACAATGACCAATGGGTTAAAGCCATGGACCTTGAAATGGAGTCCATGTACTCCAATTTAGTATAGAAGTTTGTAGATTTACCTGAAGGGGTAAAACCCATAGGGTGTAAATGGATCTATAAGAGAAAGAGAGATAGTTGGAAAGGTACAAACTTTCAAAGCTAGACTTTAACAAAGGGTTATACCCAAAGAGAAGAGGTTGACTATGAGAAAACTTTTTCCCCTATTCCTATGCTTAAGTCTATAAGAATTCTCTTGTCCATAGCCACATATTATGACTATGAGACATGGCAAATGGATGTCAAGACTGTTTTCCTGGATAGCAATTTTGAGGAGAATATCTTTATGTCTCAGCCCAAGGGGTTCATAGTCCAAGGTTAGGAGCAAAAGGTTTACAAGTTGAATCGATCCATTTATAGGTTAAAATAGGCGTCAAGATCTTGGAATATTAGATTTGATATAACGATCAAATCTTTTGGTTTTGATCAAAATATTGATGAACCTTGTATCTACAAGAAAATCATCAACGATAAAGTAGCTTTTCTAGTACTTTATGTGGAGACGTCCTACTCATTGGGAATGATGTATGGTATCTTACTGACATTAAGGAATGGTATCCTAAGACACTTCAAGAAGTTGAGGATATGAGACATGTTCCCTATGCTTCAATTGTGGGTAGCTTAATGTATGCTATGATCTGCACTAGGCTAAACAATTATTATACAGTGGGAATAGTTAGTAAGTACCAGTCCAATCTAGGGTTTGACCACTGGACAACGGTTGAGAACATCCTCAAATATCTTAGGAGAACGAGGGACTACAAGCTAGTGTATGGAGCAAAGGATTTGATCCTTACAAGATACATTGACTCTTATTTCTAAACTAACAAGGATTCTAAGAAATCCACGTCATGATCAATGTTTACCTGTAGTGTGGTGTAGCACTAAGTAAGGATGCACTGCAAATTCCATTATGGAATCTGAGTATGTGTCTGCTTGTGAAGCAGAAAAGGAAGAATTTGGCTAAGGAAGTTCCTAGGCAATTTAAAAGTAGTTCCAAATATGGACATGTTCATCACCTTATATTGTGACAAAAGCAAAGCAATAGCCATTACCGATCTATTTACGAAGACTCTCTTTTGACTAAAGTGTTTGAGGGTCATCTAGAAGAGTCTTGGTCTACAAGAAATGTACATTATACAATCTAGGAAAAGTGGGAGATGTGTAATGGGTATGGATGCCCTAGTTTACTGTATTTATTTACAACAATCCCCCCTTTTGGATTGTATACAACTCACCTACTAGAATTTTAGTTCAAGTGGGAGTTTGTAGGGTTTTATGCCCTAAAATTTGTAGATAGTAAACATTATTAATTGACCGCCATCAATAAAAAGTTATCGATGTTAATTCAATAAAGGTGTTTGTATTAGTTGTCTATTTTGTCTTAATAACCCTAAATCCAATAAACTAACATCCAAGGTTGTCCTATGAGTCTTGAACTATATGTGGAGACATACATGGATCAATGTTCAAGATACAGCCTAAAGGGTCCATAGTATATGGATAAGGCTAGGTACCTTATCCTGGTAGCACTATGGATACGACCCACTTTGTATTTGATACAAGCGCAATGATCCAACGCGTTCGTCTAGATGAAACGTGAGTGAGGGTATCCTATACAATGAGTTTACATGAGACTGAACCACGAAATAGTAACCACTAGATGTAACACCGTTAACTAGTTAGGTTCCTATTTCAATTGGATGACCTATGCAACTTAGTCTTAATCCTAAGTATATTATGAACTCTTATTCACGAGGGATTGTCCTTTGACTTGTATAGGCGAAGATGGCCAGATCGCTGATCTAATATGCCTACCATTTGGGGACAAGACCCAATGGGGAGTTGAGAATATAATGCAAGATGGAGTTCACTCAGGGTAAGTAGATGAGTGTTCCCTTAAGCAGTGTCTCCGGGACTAGAACAAAGGGTCATATCCTCTCATTAGCCCGAGAGGGTTTCTATTTATTAGTTGGATCATAAATAGGTTGTTCATTAAAGAAGCACTGGTACTTAAGGACTCGGAGGTGACTTAAGGGTAAAACGGTAATTTGATCTAGTTGGTGTTACGAACATTCGTGGAGGACTGACTTGCTGGTATTGGTTTATATCTATGGACACAAAAATATATCTATAGTGAGAAGAGTGCAACTGTGGGTCTTTAGTGGAGTGTATCCACAGTTAACGAATATTGATTGATTTGGTTAATGAGTTTAGCCAATTAATCTCATATTGTTGGAGCTTCTAATCTACAGGTCCACCAGGTTCCCTCGTTAGCTCACTATAAGATACTTAAAAGGGATAATTTGAATTGTTCAAATTAATTTGAGGAAACTATATATTAAAATGTGATTAATATATAATCAATTATGGATATGATCTATAATTAAATTAGAAAGCAATATTTGAATAATATTGAAATTAGTTAATTCAAGTGAATTAGATTCATAAAGAATTAATTAATAGAGTTAGTTATTTAATTGGGTTTATTGCGATGTACATGATAATTAAATATATACATTAAATTGGGTTTAATATATAATTAGTTATTTAATTATTGTTCAAATTAAAACTAAATAAGTGTTATTTAATTGTGCAAATTAAATAAATGTTATTTAATTAAATGGGTTGATTAATTAAATAAGTGTTATTTAATTAATTACAAAAAAGAAAAATATATTAGGGAAAGGCCTTAGTCCTTCCCTATATAAAGACCTCCCTATGGCTCTTTGCATAACACACAATACAATCTCATTATAGAGAAACTCTAACAATACACAACTCCCTAGTGTTATTGTATAGAATTTTCTCTGAGCCTTTCTACTCTCCAAAAAAACACTATTCTCCTTTCACTCTCTCAATAGTTGGATACCACCTATCCTATGTTGGAATCCTAAGAGAATAACGAGGTTTCACTCGTGGTAGTGTTTGAGATTGTTCAAGGAGTTGTTTGTGATCAAGACTGTTTGGAGATCCGTTTGTTGGAACCTAGGAGAGACTTGTTCGTGGTATTAGGGAATCTACAAAGGTAAGAATCATTCTAATCTTTTCCCTAAAAGCATGCTAATTTACGTGTTTATCTATTCTATTTAGTTTAATGGTTTTGTTTATTGTAGAAATCAAATTGCAGGATGCAAGATGTTCCTCGTCGTAATACTTCTACTGCAGATTCAATCCCTTCAATTGGTATCAAAACCAGTTTCTTACATCTTCGTTCTTCTTATTTTTTTCGAAACAAAATCGTTTAGAGGTGGGTATTATATTCTGCATTATGAATGTTTAAATATTGGTTTGCAAAATTGGATGTTTTCAATTTTGGTACTAGATTACTTTTTTTATTTGATTAAATTGTAAGGGCTCGTTCTATTTTTGGGCAATTTATTTCTTTCTTCTGGTCAGTAAGTCCATGTCATTCGTGGCAAAAAGTTGCTGTGAAAAGAACCTAGGAAAACAAAGGTGAAACAAGAGAATACGAAAGGAAAAAGTGCAGTCCGATTTTTTAGGGACATGTTTCACTAATTGGTCGATTTTCGGAGTTCTATCTGTTGGATCGTGCTAAAATTTGGTCAGTATGTGGACACCTAGGGCCTCGTTTTGAACAGTTCGATCGTCATTTTAAGCTCTGGTTTTTATGTCGTCGCCGTCAAACAGAAGTAGTTTTTTCTTCCTTAATTTCTTTTTTTGTAATTTTATTTATTATTTAATTAAATTAATATAATTTTTATATTAATTTAATCAAGATGTAAACATCAGTCTCTACTGCATATCCTTAAAACGAGTCAGGAAGTTGAGCATAGCTCATCATAGATCAAACCCATTCAATAAGGTTCTATTTCTCCTTTTCGATACACCATTCTATTGAGGTGTACCAAGGGCTGAGAGTTGGGACACCATTCCATATTCTATCATATATTTCTCGAATCTTAAGTCCATATATTCTCTACCATGATCAGATCGTAGTGTTTTTATCTTTTTACCTAACAAATTTTCAACCTCAGTCTTGTACTCCTTGAACTTTTCAAGTGCTTTAAACTTGTGTTATATTAGGATTAGATACTCATGTCTGGAATAATCATCTATAAAAGCGATAAAATATTCATACTCTCCTCTTGCTCTTACATTCATCGAACCACAAAGATCTGAATGTATAAACTCCAAGGTCTCTTTGGTTCTATAATTTTTTCCAGCAAATCGTCGTTTTTTCATTTTACCTTCAAGGTATGACTCACATACAGGTAAAGAATTTTCTTCTAAACAATTTAGAAGTCCACTTTTTACTAATCTCTCAATCCTATTGGGATTAATGTAACTTAACCTTAGATGCCAAAGGTGGGCATTTTCTTTAGGAGAAATCCTCGGTCTTTTAGCAGTTGTTTCCATTTTGAACATTTCAGTATTTATGACGGCTTTTGTAACTTTATTTTCTATTGAACCAAAGCCTAGCTCCATTCCATTCTTAAAAAATAAACACTTTATTTTCAGAGAAGTATAGAGAATACTTTTGTTCAATCAGACAAGAAACAAAAATTAAGTTCCTCTTGATATTGAGAACTACATACACGTCATTCAATAACATATATCGTTTCTTGTCCAAAAATAACTTAAGTCTGCCTACGGTAATAGCTGAAATGGCCTCACTAGTACCGACTCTAAAAGTTATATCTCCAACTACTAATTGTCTCAAAGAATTAAATCTATGATAGGAAGAACATACATGATTAGTAGCTTCTGAATTAGCTATCCAGGCAAAATCATCATTCTCTACTAAGTACATCTCCAAGACAAATAAATCAGATTTATTTTCATCGGAGTTCTTCCTTTTATGGAGAGTAGGGGGATCAGCTTCTAAACCCATATCATAAACTCCAAGTTTCATCTCAGAGGGCGAACCTCGTCAATTAACTTTAATAGATTTGGCAACATTCGTTTTTTCTATTTATCCCTTAACATTCAATATGGACTAGAGTTTATTTAGAAAGCTAACGTTACTGGTTTCGTCATCATCAACCCCACTTTTCTTGAATTTTGAGAACTTTTGCTCAAACAATTCTTGCATTGATTGCATGATCTAATGTGCAGTGAACCTGCTTTCAAACCTTTTGGCTAAGGCATCAGGTATGCTTGCCAAGATGTAAACTCGAGCCTTATCATTGGCCTTGCGTTCATATTTTGTATGCATCACGAACATTTCATGTTGCATCAGAGATTGGGACTTGAGGATAATCCTCAGTCAAGACGAAGTTGAGGTCATTAACCATGAAAAAAGTTTTAATCAAATCTTTCCAAGTTGTATGATTAAATACGGTCAAACAAGTAGAGGCAAATGATGGAAAAATACAATTTGACATTTTTCTGAATGAAACAAATTGATCTACATGAACTCTAAAACATCCAATCAATTTTAGGAAAAACTGAATGAGCCTCATTTAACATCTAATTTTTGTAATGATGCTTCAGTGATTTAGGACAAAAGCCACTGAAGGGTAATCAGTTGCCCCTTCACTGAATTGAGACACTCTCAACCAATTATTACACCAGAATAACTCTTTAATCCTATAACAATTAATCATCATTGATTTGATCAAGAAATCATTAACTAGCTTAACAATTTTTTGTAAGTGTGACCCTTCATTTTAAACCCTAGAGTTCCACCCAAATGAGCCAACTGAAGGGAAAATCGATTGGGCAAAAACTAAAGCAAATCTATCCATTTCTAGAGCATGCCATAATATTGACGTAATACACAAACCATCTAAAGAGGGACGCTCCCAAGGCGCCTCGAGGTCGTGCGAGAAGATCTCATGATGCAAACTAATGAAGGAGACCATAGGAGTTGTTGACACACATCCCTCTCTCACTTACTATAAATACTCTCTCCATTCACCTTGGTATTGACCCATGCAAATACCATTTCAAGGGGGACACTACCAGGGGCCCTCGAGGCCAAGCATGAGTCTCACGAAGTGAATATTAAGGGAGAAACATGAGTGAAAGATTGACGTATCATATATATCTTTTTCCTCCCACCGAGTATTTAAAAAACTTAGGGTTTATTAACTTAGGAAAAATACGACTAATTATTTTTACTAAGTGACTGTTTAAGTTTGTCCAATAGTAACACTTACTTTGGATGATTAAACGATTTTGATTAATATTCATTAAATATTTTAATAAACTTTAATCAACAATTGCATGCTTGTAGAAAATTTATCTAATTCACCTTCCAGGTCAGTTCGTAGATAGGGGTGTTTTGTTTCCCCCAGCTTAAATACCCTAGCTTAGACAGAACTAGCTTTAGACAAAGGTCCTTTATAGATACATTTGCTACAATTTTAACCTTTTATTCAAAACTAATTTAATCCTATTAAACTAACTTCTAATCATATTAGAAATATTGTGAACTTAGGTCTATGCGAATCATATTTTGAACTATTTAAAAAATGATTTTAACCTAAGTTTGCATGCAATTTTTTATTATTGATTTTAATTTCTAATTTCATTTAATTATAACGATTATAAAATAAATGGAACAAATTAAAACCATACATATATTTAATAACATACTTAGTAAAATTATAACATTTATAAAATTATATAAAATAGTGTCATGCTTCATGCAATCTCAACTACATTACTTAACATACATAACACTTATATACTAAATGAATGAAATAAAAATAATAACATTCATACATACATCTAACTATATATTATAACTCTTATAATATGAATGATGCATCACAATGTTATTATGCATGCAAGCATATATTATAACACTTATGTTATATGATGCATGGGCATGCTATTAAATAAATCATGCAACTATATTATAACATTTAAAATATTCATGATGCATGGTTAATGCATAACCTATGGTGGGATTTTACTATATGACATACATTAATAAAAATAAACAATACATCAAATGCATAATTTAAAGAATAATTTATGGATTGGGATTGGACTCCTAAACCATTAATTAAATTAATAAACATTTATATTAATTAAATTAATTAAAAAAACTAACTATTACATCAAGAACTATTGAACCGGACCAAAAAACTCAAACAAAGTGAACAGGACGCAAATTGGCTGAACCGCAAACCGAAACCGCTCGTGAACCGAATCGTTTTTTTGTCTCCAAGTGCTGCAACGTTGTGTCCTAACGTTGCAATACTACGAAAAAAATCTCCATTCGCCTCTTTGCAGCGTTGCAACGCTAGGGCACAACACTACTGATGGAGTTGGAATGCTATTAGCGAAAGAATTTAGGATCATTAAGCACTCTAATTCATCAATTTTAGCATCAAACTAAGCAAGTTCATAGAATATCAAGAGAGTTTCATTATAACTCATCTTTGAAGACTTCAATCCACGAAATCACCTGCAATCTCCTCAGCTACAAGGTGTAGACCACCCATAGATCTTCCCTACTATTCTCTAAGACCTTAGATTGAGTTGTAGGACTCAAAATAAATTGGGATTAGAAAGAATTTTAGAGGAGGAATTTCTGGGGGGGGGTTTTTTTTTTTTTTTTTAAGGTTTCTAGCTAAAGAACACCTTCTTCAGCTCAAAATCAAAGAAAACCCAATTTGTTTGCCCATGAATCATCTCCCCAACCTCTTGAGGCGTCTTAGGACACATTTCCTTAGACCATGCCTGAACAGCAGTAACATCTTGTGTACGATGCCTGAGACAACGCTAGCACTTTGTTCTTACGATTCTGAAAGACCTATATACCCAGAACAAACTGAGCCTCTCCCAAATCTTTCATTTGGAATTGGGTCGCTAGCCAGTTCTTAACTGCAGTCACTAGTCCTACATCATTCCCAATGAGTAGGATATCGTCTACATACAACAATAAGAAAACTACTAAATCGTTGACGATCTTCTTGTAGACACAAGGCTCATCAACATTTTGGTCAAAGTCGTATGATTTGATCGCAGTATCAAACCAAATAATCCAAGATCAAAACGCATGTTTCAGCTCATAAATGGACCGATTCAGTTTGCAAACTTTTTGTAATTGACCTTAAGCAATGAATCCTTCGGGCTGGACCATATAAATGGTCTCTTCAAGATTTCCATTCAGAAAGGTTGTCTTGACGTCCATTTGCCAAATCTCATAATCATAAAATGTGGCAATGAACAGGAGGATGTAGATCGACTTCAACATGGCAATAGACGAGAAAGTCTCCTCATAGTCGACTCCCTCCACTTAGGTATAAGCCTTTGCCACAAGTCGAGCCTTGAAGCTTTGCACCTTCTCATCGACACCCCATTTCCTCTTGTAAATCCATTTGCAACCTATAAGTCTTACCCCATCATATTGATCTACAAGATCCCATACTGGGTTTAAGTTCATCGACGCTATCTCAAGATCCATGGCTTTGATCTATTCATCCCAGTCAACATTCTCTATTGCCTTCTGATATGACAACGGATCCTCAACGTCGTCATTGGCTACCATAGCCAGGATTTTCGTGAAACCCAAATAGTGAACAGGTGGGTTCGCAACCCTCCCACGGCATCAAGGTTCCCTCAACTCTTGAGGTGGAACCGACCTACCAGATGAACTATCATCAACAACTCTTGCTAATGAAGCAGACCTTTCAACAGCTCTTGTTGAAGTTTCAGTAGTTTCATTGAAAAGCTCACGTAACACGACTTTCCTACATAGACTATGCTCCCTAATATAATCCTCCTCTAGGAATATAGCGTTCGTAGAAACAAACACTCTATTTTCCAATGGATTATAAAAGTAACCCCCTCGTGTACCTTTGGGGTAGCCTACAAAGAGGCACAACCTCGACTGTGGTTCCAATTTCTTTGGATTCGCCTCAAGCACATGTGCTGGGAAACCCACCCCATATGCGAAGGTGACGTAAACTAACTTTACGCCCGTTCCACAACTCCAGAGGTGTTCTCACAACACTCTTGGAAGGAACACAGTTGAGTATATACATTGCAGTCTCCACTGAAAAACCTCAAACAAGTTCGGTAAGGAAGCGTAACTCATCATCGAACAAACCATGTCCAACAAGGTTTTGTTTCTCCTCTTCGCTACACCATTCTACTGAGGTGTACCCGACACTGAGAGTTGGAAAACGATTCCATGTTCTATCAAATAGTCCTGGAACCCCGAATCCAAAAACTCTCCACCTCGATCCGATCGAAGTGTCTTAATCCGTCTATTCAATGTATTTTCAACTTCGGCCTTGAACTCTCTAAACTTTTCAAAAGATTCAGACTTTCGTTGCATCAAATAAACATATCCATACTTAGAGTAATCATAAGTAAAACTGATAAAATACTCATAGCTTCCCCTGGCTTGTACATTCATAGGACCACAGAGGTCATAATGCATTAACTCTAGAGGCTCTTTGGCCCGATAACCTTTTCCAGTAAAAGGTCTGTTAGTCATCTTACCCTCAAGGCAAGATTCGCACACTGGTAAAGAATTTTCCTCTAACTCACTTAGAAGGCCATTTTTCACCAACCTCTCAATTCTATTAAGATTGATATGCCCTAATCTAAGGTGCCAAAGTTGGGCGTTTTCTTTTAGAGAAACCCGCTGACGTTTATATTGAGTCATGACAGTTTTAAAACATCTCTATATTATGAAGGGAACTTAATACTAACGGCCTTAGCACATATAAGTAATTTTCTAGTTTTGTTGTACAAATTTCTACTCCATATTTATGAATAAACACTTTATTCACATTAAACTCAAGAATATATTTACATTGTAACAAGCACTTTACAGAAATTAAGTTCTTTTTTTAACTCAAGAACTATAAATACATCTTGTAAAATAAGAAATTTGTTCTGTAAAGTCAATTGAATCCCTCCCATTGCTACAACTGAGATGACGTGTCTGGTGCCTACTCGCATTGTCATCTCACCAGCCTCCAGCTACCATCAGGATTTAATCCTCTGAAAAGAAGAACAAACATGATTAGTGGCGCCCGAATCAATAATTCAGGCAGAATCATCATTCTCCACTAAACAAGTTTCTAACACAGGTAAATCATATTTACTTTTGTTTGTCTTGACCTTTGCCTTGGCCGCCTTCTTTTCCTTAAGCCAGTAAGGAAAATTCCTCTTCCAGTATCCGTCTTGGTTGCAGTGGAAACACTTTCTTTGTCCACCGGGGTCAGACACATATTCTGCTGGGCGACAGGTAGTTGGTTAGCAGGCACTTTCCCCTTCCCCTTACCACCCTACTTCTTCTTCCACTTTGCAGTATTAGAAGTAGAAGGTGCAGACTTCATTCCTGAGATCAAACCTCAATGGAACTGCTTTGAAGACGAGGCAACACTTGCCTCACCTCCCTTTCTCTCCTTACTTTTCAGCAAGGATTGGTATATCTACAACTCGTTGAAGGGAGTTGTAAGGGTATATTCCACTTTGTTAAGAATCACATTGCTAACAAAGTGAAGGAAGCTTTCGGCAACGAATGCAGGATTATGCTAACCTGACTGCCCTCATCAATCCTAGACCCATTCATCTCTGCCACATTGAAGTGGACCATCATGTTAAGCACGTGTTCATGAACAGAGGTGTCTTCCTCCATTTTGGAGTTGAAGATGTATTTAAGAGCCTCGTGCTTGAGTTGTCCAGACGGTTGTCCGAACATCACCCGCAGGGACTCCATGATCTCACACGCTGAGACCATGGGTTCATGCTTTTTGGCCAAACGTCGCTAAGACTGGCCAAGATATAGGCTCGGGCCTTCTCATTCGCCCGTGTCCAACTCTTGTAAGCCTCCTGAACAGTTTAAGCGGCGTTAGGAGCTGGAATAGGAGTATGCTTCTCATTAAGGGCAAACATGAGATCCTCGATGATTAGTATAGTCGTGATCATATGTTTCCAACTAGCGTAATTTTCGCCAGTTAACTTATCGGTGCTAAGCAAAGCAATTGTGGCTGTAGCCATTTTAAAACCGTTGCTAACAAAAGGAACAAACTTTTATAAGTCTATGATTAAACCACATTTTAACACCAATTTAGTTTTAGCAAAATAATTTCTAAGTACCCTAAGTGATAATGACTTCTATTTCGCAATGATTCCCCAGCGAGGCAGGACAAACGTCACCGGTGGGGTGATCAGATGCCCCTTCACTGGGATGAGAATTTTCAACCATTAGACAGAACCAACTCTTGGAACTGAACCTAACAGTCACCATTTGTTCGGTCAAAAACTATTAATCCTTAACAATTCTGCATAAGTGTAACCCCTCGTTTTCGGCCCCAGAGTCCCACCCTAATGCGCCCATCGTAGGGAAAAAGCAAATTAGGACAAGAGATTAAGTAACCTTATCCTATACAGGAGATCAAATAAAGAAACGTACAAAACTGTCATACTATAGGGGGACACTCCCAAGGTGCCTCGAGGTGATGCACACAAACTTTATCCAACCTAACTAGAAAGGCCCTAGGATATACTATCGCACGTCCGCTCTCACTTACTATGAATATTCTTTCCATCCACCTTGATATTGACCTACCCAAGCACCATCCTTTAGGGGGACACTCCCAAGGTGCCACGAGGCCAAGGATAGATCTAACAATGTAGACAATAAAGGGAGAAACGCGAAAGGTTTAAATGAAGCATCAAATGCCTCAAGTACCTCGCACTGAATGTTCTACCTAGGAGTTCATTAACCTAGACAATCCGGCTACTGATTTTAGTCTAAGTCAGTTTAATCCGCTCAAAAACAACGATTGTCTTTGAAATTAAACAGGTTCAAGTAGTCACATTAAACTCTTTAATGGATTGTCCTCAATCTTGCATGCATGCATCAAATCTATCTAATTCACCTTTTTACATAGGTTCCTAGGTAGGGGTGTTTCGTTTCCGTCACCTTAAATGCCTCAGCCTAAACAGAACCCGCCTTAGACAAAAGATCCCCTATAGATAGATTTGCTACATTTTAACCTTTTATTAGTCAATTTAATCCTATTAAACTGATTAAAAGATTAAAGCCTAAGGTTGCCAATCATATTAGAACCATACACTTTTAAAACAATGATTCAAACTTAAGTTCGCATGCACGTCTTTCTTATGGATTTTAGTTCTAATTTCCTTATAACTTTTATAAAAGAAACAACTAAAACCACATTGCCACACAGCTAGGTATTTGTAACTTTTATAAATTTAACCTATGTGTCATACTTTATGCAATGTCCATTCATTACTATACATAACTTTTACATATAAGTAACGAACCAAGCACACATGCTTTCCATACACCCTTATACTATAACATTTATAATATAAAGATGATGCATGTCAATGCTTTATGCATGTATAAATATAACTCTTATATTATATGATGCATGAGCATGCTCTTACATAATTTAAATCATGCTTCTCTAAATCATAACACTTATAATAAAGAGATGATGCATGACCAATGCATAACCTAAGGTGGGATTTCATCTATATGGCATACTATATGACATATAATTAAACATACATCCTATGTACATTCACAAAGATTAATGGACCGGGATGAACCACCTCAAAAACCCGGAAGCAAAAACTTTATCTATTGCATTTCCCATCGAGAAAATCGGTTCACAAGAGAATCGAGTCTTGAACCGTCGGATGAAGCTCCCGTCGTTTAATAAACGCGGTCGGGTATACGATCGTTTAGCTACGATCGAATACTAATAACTATGCAATGAAGCATGAGGTACCCGATTGTTTAGCGCACAAGACAAAACACGCGAGTGCTAATTGATCGTTTAAACGACAACATAGCTGCGAAGCCTGATCATCTATATGATCACTTAACAAGCGCTTAAGTAAACGATTTACTCCGCAGTCGTGTAGTCAGTAACTAAGCGATGAAGCTTGCTAAGCTACACGATCGTCTAGTGTGCACGCGTTAACCTACTTCCGAGTATCCGATACTCAACGATCGTCTACCCCATCGTTTATACGACCCGATCAATGCTTGGTCGTCTTCATCCTCGAAGAACAGCAAATTTGCCTTGAAACCTTTTCATGAATGACTCACAAACTCAAACAACTTTGAAATTACAAACTTGATAGCAATTAATATGCCCAAAAACACAGGGGCCCTTACAATTAACTTCGAAATGTAAAAGAATTTAAACAATCCAGAGGCTTCATCCTAGAAACTCCATTAATCCTATATCCATAAACTATTTAACGCTTAAATAGATAGCAGACATGCTTTTATCCACCGAGAAAGTAAATGAAATTCTTTGCATCAATGAATTTGGAATATCAGAACCTGGCTCTGATACCAATTGAAGGAACTCTTATACAAGAGTACCTATGAGCGGAAGCAGATCATTCCAAACTCATTGTGACAAAATTACTGCATTTACAATCTAACAGAACAGATATGCAATATTCAACAAATTACCGGCATGCTTTGAGAACTAAAAAAAAAGAGAACAAGAAATACGTACCAGTTGAAGAACCCTTCTTCACCAAAATCTCGCTCTCATCCAATGGACTGCTCCTCTTGCTCTCGTTGGAACATCCAAGCAATCGTTCGCCAAATCACTTAGTCATCTACCCACGAACGGTCTCCACACAAACATAGCAATGGGGATGACACCACCATTTAGAACCCTCGGTATTCTCAGTGTGAGAATCCAGGAGGTGTGGGCTCTGTTGGATTTGGTAGAGGGAAGAAGGAAAGAAGATCGTATACAACGACCAAGCAAGTGGGAAAAGGTAGGGTCTATCGTATAGACGATGCTTGATTGTTTAGGAAGTGGTACACGATCATTTAGTAAATAGGTTGTGATTTTATAGACGATCGTTTAGTAAACACTCGAGCACACGATCGTTTAGGAAAAAGCTAGACTATCGTTTAGCAAATCCTGTGCGATCGTTTAGAAAGAAGCACGCGTGTATACGATCGTGTAGAAATGTTGAGCTATCGTGTAGGCTCTCGGTTTTCTATGCGATAGATAATATACAACTCGTGAGCGAATTATCTGATCTCTTTGCAAAATGAAAAAGATTTTCATTTTATTCTTCAGTTACAAAAACTCAATGAAACCTTCCACTATCACACGGTTACGGAGAAAATGCTAGCACAATTATCCCATAATTGTCCAATTAGAAAATAATAAATATAATCATATTATATTCATTAACCTATGGTTTAATATCACATCATATGCAATACATTAACCATAGTCTTTTCTCCTCCACTAGATATAAATCATATTTATATCATTTTCCTCCAAATAATGTATCTCATACATAAAGTCAATCACATCATATATATTTAACCAATTCAATCATATCATATATAATTGAACTCCCTCTTGTCAATTTGAACACTTCAAACTGACCCAAAAACTTATTCTTAACTTGAATCCATTGAGCTATCAATGGGACCTTATGGACCTATGGCTCGAAGCTTCAACAGTACGTGAATAACTGACTAAACTCTTTAGCCACAAGATCCACCATCTGTTAACTGCCAGACATTCCATTAAAGACTGATAGCTGAACTCTTCTCACCACAAATATATTTTTGTGTCCATCGGATATAACCAATCAACAATACGATAACCCTTCACAGATGTTCGTAAGTACAGCTGGGCCAATTTATCGTTTTTCCCTTATAGTTACATCTAACTCCTTAAGTACCACTGGTCCCTCTAATGAACAATACAACATAGTTCTATTATGTGTGGACACCTCTCGAGCCATGAGAAGGTGTGTGGTGCCACATCGTTCAAGCCCCGAGATCAGCCCTTAAGGGAGCAATCTATCTACGTACCCCTACTTCGGGGAATGAGTAAATTCCATCTTGTGTAGGTGAGTTCCAAGCTCCCAAATCAGACGAATCCTCAAAGTGGTAGGTTTGAGTCGGCGATCTGGCACTCGTACCCATGCAAATCAAAAGACCGCCCTCAAGACAGGAGTTCCCAACTCACTCAGGATTGAGGTCATGTTACCTATGATCATCCTAGTGAAGTGAAGTCTCTGTCATGAACAACGTTATATAACGAGACTATTACACTTTGTGGTCCGGTCTTATACAAACTCTTTTGTATAGGACGCCCCCACTCGCATGTCCCCACATGAATGATCAGGATCAGACCATCTGTAGCAAGTCACAACACTTGTAACTATTCACAAAGCGCACAACATCTGTAGTGTTACCAGGATAATGTTTCCCTCCTATATCCATATACTATAGACCATTTTGGTTATCACTTAAGATATGATCCACTTGTATGTATCCACATACATGCTTAAGTTACAAACGAAAACCAGGGATTTTAGTTTATCGGTTTATGGTAAAGCAAATAAATCATCCAATGTTCATAGTCAATAAGTGAAGAAAATATAGTATATTATACATCACAAGCGTTTGTTCAAAAATGTGTTTACAAACTACACGAGAGGTTAAGGCATCATCCCCAATAAACATAGTGTTGAGTTTTTTAGTTTTTAGAGAAATACAATCAACTAGGGTATCGCACACCCATAGTTTATCTCCATTGGGTATCATATACCTATGAGTTTTTCTTCCACTTGCCCTAGATTATATATCTCGTAGTCCTACCAAACACTTTAGCCGAGAGGATCGGTGTAAACACATCAGTTATATAGTAGGCTTCTTAACTATCAATAAATAGAAATGCATCTTATACCTACAACTTCTTCCTTCTCAATGCCATTACCAAGAACTTGATAATTTGAGTTTCCACTAAACTCAGCTTATGGTTAGGATGTCACATAACCTCCCACTACATCGAGGTACCCTCAACTCTTTGAGAAAAATGCATATGGCTTGTCTTAACAACTTTTGTTATAGGGTCAACATAATCAATAACTCTTATTGATATTCTTTTTGCAATTATGGAAACTTGATACAATACTTCATTTTCTCCTGGGTTGAAGAAGTATACTCTTTTGGGTAGCCTACAGATAGGCATACTTTTGAATGATATTCTATTTTCATAGGGTTTTGTACCAACACTTGTGCCAGTCTTCCCCATCTGAAATATGTAAACATCCTTTACTTGTCATAAACAACTTTTATGACTTCTCCACATCTCATATGGAGTGTCAGAAACACTTTTAATGATGTTTAAAAGAGTATATAATAGTTACTACTGTGTATCCTCAAAAACGATTTAGGCAATTAAGCAAAAGCTTATCTTACAACCGAACCATGTTTAACAAGGTTCTATTTTTCTTCTCGATGCACCATACTATCGAGGCACTAGGTGTAGAGGATTATTACTGGATACCATGGACAATCAAATAGTTCTGGAAATCTCAGAGTTTCTATACTCTCCACCGCGTTCTAATCAAAATGTCTTAATCACTTTACCTAATAAGTTTGTATACATCTTGAACTTTTAAAGTGTTTTTAACTTATGATTTAGGTAAATATAACTGTTCTTTGAATAATCATCCCTAAAATCGATGAAATATTCATACCCTCCTTGTGCCTTAGCATTCATTAGACCATAGAGGTCTAAATATTCGAGCTCTAAGGGTTCTTTGGCTTTTAAGAACTTTTCTTATATATATATATATATATATATATATATATATATAATTTTAAATTTTAAATTTAAAAAAAAAAATCTTTTGGCTATCTTACCTCCTAGATAAGAAACACATAGTGTTAAAAAGTTGTCTTCTATCTTATTTAGATTACCACTTTTAACATTTTTCTTAATCCCATGTGACCAATTTTTTAATTGTCAAATATAAGTATTTGAAGAAACCTTTGCCTTTTGTTTTTCAGTCGTTTAAATATCTAAATATTTGAAATGGCCTTTTCCTTGGTTGGTTTTAATATGGAAGTTGTTTTATAGTAGAACAAATGAAAATACTTCGTTTGCTAATGAACACTTCATTTATAACAAAAGAATATTTATGTACAATTTGTTTTTTACAAAAGATAGATACAAAACTTTTCATTACATTAACAAGAATTACATAGATCCATCTTTTGATAACAACTTCAAGATCTCCCACTGATTTTTCTGAGATAGTCTCCCTTGTTCATAACCTGGAGAAATATCTCTTCATTTGCAAGTAATTCTCAGGAACTAGTTTCCTTGTTTTGCTTTTTTTGCTTTCTTTTCCACAAGGTATTTTGGACAGTTTCTCTTCAAGTGCTCATCTTCACTGCAGTAGGAACATTTTCCTTTATCTGCAACTTTAGCTTTACCTTTGTGGCCAGTAGAAGCCTTCTTTTTCCCCTTAGTCTTTTTCATCTAAATACTTTTACTTTTTGATAAAGAAGCAGAATTAGATTTTATCGTAGAGGATAATCCTCTTTTATCAACAATGGCAATATTTACTTCTGTTTCCTATCCCTTAGTTCTCAAAATAGATTGAAAAGCCTGTAGCTCGTTGAGAAGAGTGGTCAGGTTATATTTTATATTATTCATCAATGCGTTAGAGCGGAACTGCAAGAAACTCTTCGAAAGAGACTCTAGAATAAAACCGACTTGACTCGTCTCGTCTATGACAGCTCTGTTTACTTCTACCATGTTGAATTGGACCATCATGTCTAAAACATGTTCTCTAACAGAGGCCCCTTCTTTTATACAGCAATTGTAAACGTACTTGATAGCATCATGTCTTAGGGAGAAAGACAGCTATCCAACCATCCCCCGCAAAGATTCCATAATCTCTTTAGCGATATACATGCTATCATGTTTCTTCGCCAAAACATCAGATATGCTAGCAAGGATGTAGGCTCGAGCTTTTTCATTTGCCTTTATCCATTTGTCATAGGCTTCCTGAACCATTCAGTTTGCATTAGAGTCGGGGATGGGAGGACACTCCTCTGTTAAAACGAACCTTAGATCATCTATCACAAGTATTGTATTCAAATTCGATTTCCATGTTGCATAATTATCTGCAGTGAATATATCAGAAGCCAACTAAATTAATGAGGTAGTCATTTTAACAGTATAAACAAATTCTATTAGTGAATCGCTTTTAAATCCAATCATATTTTAGCAAAGAAATAATGTACCCAAAATTCATTATTTCATTTGCAACGATACTATAGTAAGTTAGAATAAGTACTACCAAGGGGCAGTCAAATATTTATTCACTAAAGCAAGACATTCTTGACTAAATACTATCTCTAGAATAACTCATATCTTTATAGTCATTTAGTTACCATTTTTAGTCAAGAACTTAATAACATTTAGTAACTCTCATAAGTGTAACCCTCTATTTTCATATTTCAGAGGTTATCGGCCCCAATGTTGCTACCGAATTGGAGAGTCAAAGTTGAGAATCGGCCTAAGAAATATTATCCATTTCTGGAGTTTGAGTTATTCTGAATCTCATGTTACAACCCTTCGAGGGGATAGTCGTCGTTAAACGACTAGCGTAGATCACATAAAGTTGACAAGCAGGCACAACATAGGAATCTCATGGTTCAAACTAATAAAAGAGACCGTAGGACACGTTAACACATATCTTTCACCCACTTACTATGAACTACTTCCCCTATTCACCTTGCTATTGTCCCATGCAAATACTTTCTGAATTATGGTCACTCCTTGGGTGACACGAAGACAAGCATGAATCTCACGGTGTGATCTCTTAGGGATGCGAGAGCTAAGAATAACATATTGTATATGTTATTATCTCCCACTAAAGTGTTCTGTTTGTTTCGGGTAAACATTTACTTAGGCATGTTTCAACTAATTAAACAACCTAAATCTAGGTGATAAACTAGTTTTAAAACCTCACACCGCTCAAGTTTAATCATAAAACTGAGTTAAAAATGCTCAATTATTCGGCCATAATCCCTAGGGAGAAGGTGTTACTTAAATCGTCAACTTAAGTACGTCTAGCCTTAGACAGGATTATATATCGGTTGAGTTTGTAACCTCAATTTTACAAGATAACGATCTATTTTAACTATTAAAACAAGTTGTTATTTGTTAACTTATGTGAACATGCATTTTATCTTTGTTATGGATTTTAAATGTATAATCCGATTTTTATAACAACTTATAAAACTTTAGACATGCTTTGCATCCATAACATTCATCAAGCATTTCAGGATTTAATATAACATCTTATATTAAAACTTGAAACCCTAAACATGCATACTACATATTATAACTCCTTATAACATACCTTCAATGTATGCAACATATTACCTATGGTGGTATTTTAAATCTACATGGCATACTATATGCACATACAAGATTTATTTAAGTATAACATAAATCACATGCATAAATAATTAAACACACACTAATGTGGACAAATTTTGGCATTTTAAGTAAGCAAAAGACCTAATTTATTACAATAATAATAAAAAAATAATGGCTTCAAAAAACTTCTGAACTGCTTGAACCACCCCAGATCAGACCTGAACCACCCGAACCGGACCTTCAAAGCATTAAAATGGGTTGAACCGGCCTGGAAAGGGTTGAATCAGACCTCCTAGACCTAAACCGGCTGAACCGATTTGCTTGAATCATTGGTTGGCTCACGCGCAGATCTTTTGGACTGGGATGAACAACATTACGACGCTACATCCCAACGTTGCAATGCCACGAGCTGGTTCCTTCAAATCTGGGCTGAAAGATGAGCAGCGTTGCAACGCTGCAGTGGCTTCAAAAACATTTTTCTATTGTTAACCTTCTTTGCTTCTTTCTTCAATTACAACCTAATTTCAACTCTATTGACTTTAACAAATTTACAGACTCTTATTTGCACATTAAGGTCCATAAACAAAGAGCCAATTACAACAATTAACACTTAATTGAAGAGAATTTAATGCCAAAACTGGAAAAAAACCATATCAGTCTACCATTTTCATACAACTTATGGAAAACACCCACCAAGCTAAAATTAATATGAATTAAATGCTTAAATCATGCAATGATATCAATTGATGGAGTTGGCATGCTATTAACGGAAGAATTCAGGATCATTAAGCATTCCAATTCATCAATTTTAGCATCAAACTAAGCATGTTCATAGAATATCAAGAAGGTTTCATTATAACTCACCTTTCAAGACTTCAATCCACAAAATCAGTTGCAATCTCGTCAGCTACAAGGTGTAGACCATCAATAGATCTTCTCTACTATTCTCTTGGACTTTAGATTTAGTTGTTGGACTCAAAATAAGTTGGGATTAGAGGGAATTTTAGAGGAGGAGTTTCTGATTTTTTTTTCTCTAAGGTTTCTAGCTAAAGAACACCTTCTCTAGCTCAAAATCAGAGAAAACCCAATTTTCATGGCCATGAATTAGCTGAAGTGAGTTGATCTTTATCACTTTCAGTCAATTCTAAATTGACACCACCTACTTAGTGGTTGAAGTTGAATTTGGTGACTAATGTGGGAAAAACCCACTTGTTTGGAAAAAAAAAATAATAAATAAAAGAAACAAGTTTTCAAAATCAATTCTATTTAAAATTCAATTTTATAATAGCCACTGGAGTTTATGTATGTTACCATTGGAGTTTTAGTCCAAGTAGGAGTTTGTTGGGTTTTATGTCCTAAAACTCGTATTTGTAAATAATAAACGTATTATATAAATCAATATAGATGTTATTGAAGTTTGATTCAATAAAATTGTTATTGAATGCATGAATTGTTTATTTCATTTTTAGAAATAACCTAAATCAAATAAACTAAGATCCATGGCTATTACATGAGTACTTGAACTTTATGCGGAGACATAAGAGTGGATCAAGTTCAAGTAAATAGCCAAAATGATCTATAGTATACGGATAAGGCTGGGTACCTTATTCTGGGGACAGTATTAGATGCGACCCACTTTGTTGATATTATAATTATTGTAAAGTGCTACAAACGAAGTGATCCTAATTCGTTCATGTGGAGACATGCGAGTGGGTTGCGTCCTATGCAAAGAGTTTGTTAAGATCGGACCAAGAAATTAGTCACTCTTACTTTATAACATTATTTATTGTTTAAGACTGACTATTTCAAAGCGATGACCTATGTAACTTGACCTTAATCCTGAACTAACTATGAACTCCTGTTTATTCGAAATGATCCTTTGATTTGCATGGGTGAGAGTTAACTTAACAATGCTGACTTAATAAGCCTTTAATTTCAGGGGTAAAACTGGATAGATAGCTGAGGACATAGGGTGCAAGATGGAATTCACTCCTGCCCACGTTTAGGGATAGTAGAGAGGTTGTTCCCTTAAATATTGGCTCCGGGTCTTGAACAAGGGACCCCACCCTCTCATTAGCTCGAGAGGGACTATCGAGTCAATAATTGGATCACAAACCAATTGTTCATTAGAGGATCAGTGGGACTTAACAAATAAGAAGTAATCTCGAGGGTAAAACAACTTTTGACCTAGCCATTATTATGAACAACATGTGAAGGGTTGACTTACTGATTATGGTTCTATCGAGCGAACAAAATTATCTTTATAATGAAGGGAGTGCAACTACTGGGCTTTAGTGAGTGACCAGGTAATTAATTAATGTTGGTTAATTAGGTTAAAGAGTTTAGCCAATTAATCTCGGATTGTTGGAGGCTATGATCTATAGGTCCATTAGGTCCCTATACTAGCTCACAAATGGATTAAACTTTAGAATAGCTTGATGGGAGAATTCGAAACATTCAAATTCAAATTGAGGGAATCAGTAATTATATATAATATAATTATACGTTTAATTAATGAATTAAATGAAATTGGAGAATTGGATCAAATTTAAATTTTATTTAAATATTAAATTACATGAATAGGGATTCATGTTAGGGAATTGGTATTTTAATATTGGATATTAAATTATTTTAATTAATTAAATACATTTTATTTAAAATTAATTGTTTGAATTAATTTTATTTAAATTGAAAATTTGAATTTTATGAAAATTAAAAATAATAAAATCAAATTTGTTTTAAATTTTAGTTTAGAAATTTAAATTAAAAAATTAAAAAATATATATATTTTTTTAAAATCCATTTTAGTGGGGTTTTCCCATATTCAACACTTAATTCCTACTCAAAATTGGCAAGTATGTAATGTCACCTTCAAATGCAATCTGATTGCATGAAAAAAGTGAATAAGACCAACTGAAATGGCTGAGATTTCAGCCATGCATTCTGAGATTTTAGAGTTGAATTGCTGAAAAAGTGTTCTTCACACTTCAAGCTGAAAACCATACTTTTCCCTCTAGAAATTCCCTAAACACTAGCTCATTTTGGATCCCATAATCCAATCTAAGATCCTAGAGAATAGTAGGGAGGATCCAATGGTGGTTTACAAGCTTTTGGAGTCAAGAATCAAGCTGAATTCAAAGTTGAAAATGAGTACTTCAAAGGTACATCATCAAACCCTATTTTAAGTTTATGAACATGCTTTTTTAGTTGCTAAAATTGATGAATTAGAGTGTTTAATGATTCTGTTTGCTTCCGCTAATTGCATGCTAACTCCAACAATCCCGACATTAGGGAAAGAGTGAATTCCATCTTGTGTAGCTGTGTTCCTAACTCCCCAATCAGACGAACCTCCAAAATGGTAGGCTTATTGAGTCGGCGATTTGGCCACTCTCACTCATACAAATCAAAGAACTGCCTTCATAGACAAGAGTTCACAACTTACTCAGGATTCAAGTCATGTGATCTATGGTTATCCTGGTTGAAATGTAAGTCTCTATTATTAATGATGTTATATAATGAGACTATTCATTTCTTGGTCCGGTCTTATACAAACCCCTTTGTATAGAACACCTTCACTTACATGTCTCTACATGAATGATTAGGATCAAATCATTTGTAACACTTTACAACAATTGTAACATCTACAAAGCAAGTTGTATTCATAGTGTCATCAGGATAAGGTACCCAACCTTATCCATCTACTACAGACCATTTAGGTTATCATTTAAACATGATCTACCTGTATGTCTCTACATACATGTTTAAATTTCATAAAATAACCTATGATCTTTGTTTATTGGATTGAGTAAATGGTCATAAAATAACAATTATTTTAATAATAACAATTTATTTATACAGAGTTTACAAACCACGAGAATACAAGAGAGACTTATGACACCAATCCTAACAATCTCCCACTTGTTCTAAAGCTAAGGGAGTGAAATGTACAATACAAATAAAGTACAAAATACAATAAACTATGAAATATACTATACCCCAGTAACACTACGACCACCAATTGTGTTGATCATCTTCAATGACCAACTTTAACAACTAACTCTATTAACCAACTCCATTGATCATATGCTAAAAAAACTTGATCAATGAAAGTGTTTTGAAATACAAATTTGAAATCATTAATTCCTAATGTTTAATAACCGCCCTTTATGATAATTTAGCAAACAAAACAAATTTAAATATAAAAATACTTTTGAAAAAATGTAACCAAACGCATGAATGTTTCTATTTTGAATTGTTTTTATAAAATGTGGTTAAATAAAAATGACTTTTTGAAGAACACTTTTTCCTAGATAACCAAATGCGGCTTTGCTCATTGCGTTAATGTCGATGTGATGGTCTCTCTTCCCAAGGAATGTATTATTTAGAAAAATATTTAGAAATAAATGACAATACAAAGCAACTCATATGTAACATGACAAACCAAAGCAATACATACATAGAAGTAGTATTTATAAGTTTAAATTTTATAAACAAAAACTAAAAATCAAATAGTTATGAAGAGGGCTTTAAACTTTCAAGATTTTGTTTATTTATTTTTGCAATTTAATAGATTCTTATTATGATGTTGTTCCTTGTATTTTGCCTCTGGCGACCATGATAACGAAAACAAGCATTATTGTTTCTTCTTCCTCATACAACGTAGGATGGCTGATGACAATATATAAAATAAAATAAAATAGACACCAAATGAACCACATGGGCAAAAGCCGTAAAATGAGCTAGAAAGAAAACAAGAGCGAGCAAAGAAAAAAATAATCCAAAAACTGTGCGGTGATGATAGCAAAATGTTCGAAAGTTTTGCTTCGAAAATGCTGGTCAATTTTTATTTTTTATTTTTTGAATTTAGGCAATCGTACAAAAATCCCTTTTAAATTTGATTTTGATTTTCAAATTGCTCTAGAAAGTAGATAACAAGATAAAATAACTCTTAAGTAGAATTAATTTCTATAGGCTCAATTTTCAAAAATCAAATTGTTATCAAATGAAGCCTAAATTTTATTTTTTGTCTAATATATCTTCGAATTCTTTACTTTATATCTAATGAGGTCTTCTAAGATCCTATTAGACCAAAGATTGAAAAATCAATAATTTATTAGGCACAAATTCAATTTTACATTTTATAAAATCATTAATTTTATAAATATTCAATACATTGACGTGTTTCAAAATTAAAAATCAAAAATTTATTCTGACACCTATAAAATTTGGGACTAATTAGATGCATAATTGAAAGTTTAAGGTCACTGAAAATTAAATTTCACCGATCAATATTGGGCTGTGTCATTAAAAGTTAACATTAAATACGATTTTTTTAAGTGATCGAGACATCTTTAAATGTGGTAATTTCTACCCTATTCAAATTTTGGTAATTCAGAATTGGTGAATTGGGTTGTGTGTTAAAGGTAGACCTTCAAAAGGCTTATGATTCGGTGAATTGGGATTTTCTGTTTGGGGTGTTGTTGGCTTTAGGAACGCCCCTTCAGTTTGTTAGTTGGGTGAGGGCTTGTGTTACTTCGCCTAAGTTCTCAGTGATGATTAATGGTTCCCTTGAAGATTTTTTTATGGTAGGAAGGGGTTGAGGTAGGGGGATCTGTTGTCTCCTTTTGTGTTTGTGATGGTAATGGAGATCTTGTCTAGGTTGTTGAATAAACCTCCTGTGTGGTTTAGGTTCCATAATCGGTGTGAGCGCTTGGGCCAACTCATTTGGTTTTTGCAGACGATCTAATGATTTTCTGTGCAGCTAAGAGAGATTCTTTAGAGTTTGTGAGGCAGGTATTGACAGAGTTTGCAGAGTTGTCTGGGTTAGTTGCAAATGTTGGGAAGAGTTTCATGTTTGTTGCTGGTGTGGAGTCTGGGGAGGCAAAGGAACTAGCTGCGTTTATGGGTGTCTCTCTTGGTTCGTTGCCTGTTAGGTGTCTGGGGTTACCTTTATTGGCGGGTCGGTTGAGGGCTGTGGATTGTGCGCCTTTGATACAGAGGATTATAGCTCGTATTAGAAGCTGGGTTGCGAGGTCCCTCTCCTTTGCTGGGAAGTTACAGCTTGTTAGGTCTGTTTTACAGTCCTTTCAGGTTTTTTGGTGTAACATTTTCATGTTGCCTGCGTGTGTAAACTCGTGAGGTTGATCGTTTGTTACGTAGTTATTTATGGAAGGGTAGTGTGGTGAGTCGGGGTGGTGCACGGGTGGCGTGGGAAGAGGTATGCTTGCTATTGGGTGGGGGGGTTGGGTGTGAAGCATGTAGCCTCTTGGAACCAGGCTGCTATTATGAAACTACTCTGGCTTATCTTAATTAAATCGGGGTCACTTTGGGTGGCGTGGGTGGAGAAGTATGTTTTGCGTGGGCGGTCATTGTGGGTTGTTCGGAGTGAGGTTGGAAGATCTTGGTGCTTGAGGGCTATCTTGCGAAGTAGAGATAGATTCAAGCATCTGGTTCGTTTGATGATTGAAGATAGACAGTCTTGTTTTGTTTTGTGGGATCCTTGGCTGCCGGGGGGCGCGATTTTGGATTCATACGGGTCTACGGTGGTTCATGACGCAAGGAGTAGTTTGGAAGCGCGGTTGTCAGAGTTCTTGGTTGGTGAGGGAGGTTAGAGGTGGCCTATAGTGTCTTGGGAGCTGCTTGAGATATGGGGTCTTATCCAGGCAGTGGGGCCTAGGGTGAGAGGAGAGGATTATTGGGTTTGGGTGTCGGATGCTAATGATCGGTTTTCTATCGCTAGTGCTTGGGAGGGTGTACGTCCTCATTGTCCTAGGGTGTCTTGGGCTGGTATTTTGTGGGTGGGAGGTGGTCCGCGTCATTCTTTCTATGCGTGGTTAGCAGTGAGGGATAGGTTGGGTACGCGTGATTGGTTGAGGAGTTGGGGTGTGTTGTTAGAGGGGGGTGTCTTCTGTGTGGGGGAGATGTGGAGTCGCGGGATCATTTATTTTTTGAGTGTGGGTTTGGGAGAGAGGTGTGGTCTAATGTGTTGCGTCAGTTGGGATCGACGCATCGGGTGGCTGGTTGGGATGTAGAGTTGAGTTGGTTGTGTCGAGTGGGGTCGGGTAAGGGGGTGCGAAGTAAGTTGTTAGGTGTTTTTTGGTGTGCGTCCATATACTACATCTGGCAGAAGCGTAATTGGCGGCTGCATGGAGGTCGACCGAGGTCAGTGTTTGCTCTGTTTCACCTTATGGTCTCTACGGTTCGTGCTTGTACGACTTTCTGGCGGGTTGACCTTCTTGGTCTTATCTAGTGTGTGTGCGGATGTTGTTTACTTTTGAACTTCACGTTGTTCTCTATTTTGCTGTAGCCCCTAGTTTGTGGGGTTCTGGGTTCTGGGTTCTTTTCTCTGCCTTTCTTCCTGGTGGTTTGCGAGTTTGTGTCTATGTATTGGTTTTGTTCTGAGTTTATCCTGTTGGCTTTGCTTTGTTTTTGTTGCTTTGTCTTTGCTTGTGCTTGGTTACTTTGATGCCTTGATCCCGGACTGTGAGATCCCCCTTGTTGTTGTATAATAATATCACCTATTCTAAAAAAAAATTGGTAATTCACATGTTAATTTTAACCTAAAAAAAAATTAAAAATCTCGCTAAAGTCGCCATTCAATATTGTCAAATTTAGTCAATGCACAAAGTGATTATTGAATAAAGTTGGTCAAAACTTAAAAAATTTAACAAAAAAAAGTTATAATGTCATTTCTTTAAAAACTTTATAAACATTATATTATACACATATTTTACCATTCAAGTATATGTGATGCGAAGATATTCGAGACCCTCAATCAAATGAAATTTATATTTATTAATTTTTAGTACTTAATAGTTGATAAGATCGAATTCACATAGAGCCTAAAACGAATTTCTCACCTATCAATTTTCAAGTTAAAATAGTAAAATGGGGTTTGGTTCGAAAAGAAATAAGTTAACAGTTGAGGAAAAAAAAAAAAGAATGAAAGAAAATGTGGTAGTGGTTAAAATCTAAGGGATATTTTACTTAAACTGAAAAAGATGAATATGTAAGGCATGTGAGAGCATAGAGACGTTGTTGGATCGTCGCGACGCTTCAAGTGCCATGGGCAATGCCCCGTAGTGTCAGGCGACACTTGGTCTCATCCATACTTTCTCTCTTCAAGCGTCGTGAGCAGCATTGAGACGCTTCCGACTAGAGCAACTTGGCAATCTCGTGTACTTCTTGCTCGGGTAAACTCTAATGGGCTTCAAATCCTTTATTATATTATGGTTTCTTTGCAAAAATACAATTGCTCGATTCTTACAAATGACTGTTAAAATTTTTTAAAAAAAAAGGCGCTCGAACTAACATGAATTAAGCTAAATGACACAACACATTTAATATCTATCAATATCATCTTGTAATGAATTTTCTACCAAAAACTTATTAGAATGTGAAAATTACAACATCTTTAAATTTAAGGTACTACGACACTTATCTAAATTTACAATGAATTTTAAAAAAAATGGAAAGTCTAGGGCAAAAATTAAGTTAAATTACAAATTTTTTATATGGATCGATGTTTGTGTTTATTCGATAAAAAACATTCGAACTTATAAAACTAATTTTTGAACTTTTTGGATTTTAAAAATTCATAGATTTACTAGGCACAAAATATAAAATATATGATTCCATTAGACATAAATTTTAATTTTATATATAATAGCTCAATTAATTTTAAAAAATTTTGAATTTGTTAGTGACCTATTAGACACAATTAAAAGTTGATCTATTTGACACTTTTAAAAATTTATAGATCAAATGAACACAAATTTAGAAAATAAAGAGATTAAAAAGTAATACAATATGACAAATTTGTGGGTACAAATTGATTTTTTTTTTTTTCCCATCAAGATATATTAACTTATAATACTTCGAAAATCATCTTATTCAAATATATGAATTATTGCTACTTTCTTAAGTATAAATATTGATTATTATTGTATCATACAATGTTTATTATATGATTATTAGCATTCCAAAAAAAAAGTTTACAATTGAGTTCACTTTCTAAATTCCTCAACTAAACAGTATCATGCCATACAAATTTATCATAGGTTAATTTTAACACTCACAAATAATATTAAAAATGTTACATTGGCGGCTAAATTTTTAAATAAAAATATTTAGGTACATCAAGGAGGGACCTTTAATATTAATATTGTTGTTTTCAAAACTTATTAGAGAAATATTATTGTTTTAGAACTTATTAGAGAAATATTGTTGTTTTGGGAGTTCGAGGCTAGAAGTCGAGGGTTGAAGATTCGATTAATGTAGAGGTCGAACTTTGAGAACTCGACAAACAAAGAAAAACTTGGAAACAATATGTATATTAGGGTTGTCGAGGGTTGAAGTTTCGACATACACTTTAACCCTCGACAAGGAAAAGGAAATCTCGCTAATTTTGTGATGAAGATCTCGCTCTAGAAGGGATTCTCACTAATTTTGTATAATAGATTGTCGAAGGTTGAAGTTTTGACATACATAAGTCGAAACTTTAACCCTCGACAAGGAAATTAAGTGGGTGAAGCTAATTTTGTGATGAGAATGTCGCTCTAGAAGGAAATCTTGCTAATTTTGTGATGGAGATCTCACTCTAGAAGGGAATCTCGCTAGAAATGTGGCCTAAATCTCGTGAGCATCGCTAGAAAGACAGTTTGTTAAAGAAATGCTTGATGATCTCACTCTAGAAGGAAATCTCGCTAATTTTGTGATGGGAATCTCGCTCTAGAAGGGATTCTCGCTAGAAATGTGGGCTGAATCTCGTGAGCATCGCTAGGAAGACAGTTTGTTAAAGATATGATTGAAGATCTCGCCCTAGAAGGAAATCTCGTTAATTTTGTGATGGGGATCTCGCTCTAGAAGGGAATCTCGCTAGAAATGTGGGTTGAATAGCATTGTTAGGAAGAAATGCTTGAGGATCTCGCTTTAGAAGGAAATCTCGCTAATTTTGTGATGGAGATCTCGCTCTAGAAGAGAATCTCGCTAGAAATGTGGCCTGAATCTCGTGAGCATCGCTAGTAAAACAGTTTGTTAAAGAAATGCTTGAGGATCTTATGAGTAGGATCTCGCTTATGAGGAGGATCTCGCTCATAATTGTCTCATGACCAATGAGAAAAAAAAGCTAATAATCATTCATGAAAAAAATAACAACAATAACAGAATTTTGTTACAACTAATAACTATAATTGAGTAAGTTTGCATATATTAAAATTGACTATAATTGAATAAGTCTGAAAAAATATGGTCAACCTTGATTTATCAAATAAATTAAAAAAAGGTGTGAGGTCCTATCACCATGCTGCACCTTCGTTACTCTACTAAATTTTTATTTTTTAAGAATAATTATAAATTTTATTTTTGTTCTTATATTATTAGTATTTTTATAGATTCTAATTTTTTTTTAATTTTTTGTAGTTGTTGTCAAATAACAAATAACAGGAAAAAATGGTGAACGTTGTCACTTTGAAGAAAAAAAAAGAACTACCGTCGAATCTGTGAGTTGAACTTATGATATTTGAAAAGTTTAGTTTATTCTTATGATATTTGATTTATTTAGTATTAACTTTGATGTTTATAGTGTTAAAATGTTTAGTTTATTGTTATGTTTAAGAAGTTGATATTTATAGTTTAATACAAAATTATTGTGATGGTTAACAAGTTTAGTATAGTTTCAAAAGTTTAATATAGTTTGAAAATTTTAGTTTATTCATATGAAAATTATTGTTGTTATGTTTATTGTAATAAGTTGATATTTTCTAGTATTAACTTTGAAAATATAGTTTAAAATAGTTTGAAAAAGTTCAATTTAATTTAATTTTTTATTTTGTATTAAATTTGAAAAAATAGTTTTAAAAAGTTTACCTCATTTTAATTTGAAAAGTTTAATTTGTTGTTATTTTTAAAAATAGTTATAAAAAGTTTAATTTATTGCTATGTTTAAAAATAGTTATAAAAAATTTAATTTATTGTTATGTTTAAAAAGTTGATGTTCATAAAACTTAAAAAGTTTATGTTTATAAACTAAAAAATTTAATATTTTTTAATATACTTCTTATAAAAAGTATAATACAAAAAATTGATGTTTGTCTTTTTTTTTTTTAGAAAATGGCAGGCAAATGCTTGGGATTTTTGTTGTTTACAAATGGTAATATGATTGATGGTATTGATGGAGTTGAGTATGACCAACCACCAAGTGGGAGTTTTACCATAAATGTGAACAGTGGAATTGTATTTAAACAATTCATTCAAATGGTTGGGATGTTACTTAGTGTAGATATGGGAGCAAATCAGATAGAAATAATATATAGACATCCCAATCTAGAACCATCAGGATCAATAAGATATATGTCATTCCCTATTTCGAATGCACAAGCTATGAACTTGATGTTCTCAATGGCAATACCAGTGCCAAATGTAGTGCATTTGTATGTAAATGTAAATATGATAGGGGTGGATCCTGATACATCATTTAACCAATTTGAAGAGTTCAATTATCGATGGTCGTGAACATGAGATTCTTTTAGATACATTCAATGATTTGGATATGAATGTATTGGATAGCATTCGGGAACATGACCCAATTGTAGCTCCTGTGGACGTTGACAATATACAATTGTATAAAGGAATGATTTGTCAAGACAAGGAAATGCTACAACACACGGTCAAATATTTTGCAATAAAGTGTCACGCACCATACGAGGTTGTTGAATCTACACTGATGATTTGGACAATTCGGTGTAAGAAGTGGGAGGAAGGTTGCAAGTAGAGGCTTCGTGCAATAAAGAAATGGCTTGTTCGAGATCACTAAGTATGATGAGCAGCATATCTGTTTTTATTCAGAACTAAGTCAAAGTCACGTGCAATTGGATTCATCAATGATTGCACTAGAGTTCTGTGATGCCGTAAGAGAAAAACCATCTATCAGTGTGGCACAACTGCAGTCCGACATCAAATCAAAGTTTGGATATCATGTTCCTTACCATAGGGTATGGGAGGGAAAAAGAAAAACGTTGGCTAAAGTGTTCGGTGATTGGGATGAGTCTTACAAATTGTTGCCCAGGTGGTTATATATGGTTAAGCAGACTAATCCCGGAACACGTGTAGAGTGAGAGTTAAAGAAACGCTTACTGAAGGCCATGTTATCCTAACTTCTGTATTTTGGGCATTTGGTCCTTGTATAGAAGCTTTTAATAAATGTCGGCCGATCATTCAGATAGATGGTACACACTTGTACGGCAAATATAGAGGAAAACTGTTGATTGCTACATCAGTTGACTCGAACGGCCATCTACTTCCACTTGCTTTGCCGTTGCTGATGAAGAGTCCGCAGACTCATGGGGATGGTTCCTGAAACACCTGAGAGAAATTGTAACACACGAAGAGGTGTGTTTAATTTCAGATCGACATGCTGGTATAATTACAGCAGTGAAAACCCAGCAAAGGTTGGAGGGACCGAAATGTCACCATCGTTTCTGCTTAAGACATATCGTCAGCAACTTCAATAAAAAAAAATATAAATTTAATTCATTGAAAAATTATGTTTATCGTGCTGGGTGTCAGTTTCAAATTCGAAAGTTCAACAAAGCAATTGAAGATATCAAAGGAATAAATCGGAGCTGTCTGAGTTAGTGACGCTTAGTTAGTTGGACGAGCCTACGGTTCTCAGTACATTGTTTTAATTCAATTTAATTTTTATATCACTGATCTAGTTAATTTAAATTCTAAATTATCAATTTAAAATTTTAGATGGAGAGACAAATTTTGTGTGACTAGGACAGCCACACATGTAGTCAACCAGTATAGATACATGTTTGATCTGCTTCAACCTGAACAGATACATTACACTAAACCTAATTGATTATTTTATTCACATTTTTATTGTATTTGTCTTTAATATTCTCTAATATAATATTTTGTGTTTCAGGTTATTTGGGAGCCGTACAAAATTATTGTGCATACTTTGCCTAATTTTTGTACGAATGGTCAAAACATATGGCGGACGATGAGTCCTCTCATATGTTTTCACATTGGTGAGTGGCATCTTCCTGACAGGGTGATGAGACAATTCGGTTTTCAGCAGGATATCCCATCGCCTTGTAATACTGAACCCGTACTGCATGATATTGACCTAAGGACTGGAGATTGGTCCGAAAAAGTTGCACATTTGGTAGTGCGATGGCACTATCGTGCAAGGTTTATTGCAGTGGGGGTTTCTCTTGAACAGTTTGACACAGATGTCACTCCAGAATATATTCATTGGTATAATAATATCACAAGGCGCTACGTCACTCGTCCGGGAGCAGCTGTGGGTCATCTGGTAAATGAATGAATATTATCTAATTATTTTTAATTTAAATTTATTTTAAATATTGTCTAATTGTTTTATAATTCACAGAGATCGAACAACAGTAGACTCCGTGAGGTTGCGAATGATCCGAACCAGGTTCTTGCTATATGTAGTGACAACCAAAGCTATATGGAGGAAATTCATTATATGTACGATATACCTATTGTTCCTCCACCAGCTCTTAGACGTAGAGGACCTGTTCGGGAAGAGGATGAGTTTGATGAGGTTGCACATAATGTGGAAGAGTTGCCCCCTATGATGCAGACGCAAAGTCAAACTGATTATGTTAGTCCGATGATGATGATGTCAGCATTTGGTTCAGGACATTATGACTCAGAGGCTGGTCCTTCGTCTTCATACGTGCATGGACATGGTCGGGGTCGTGGAGAGCATAATGAATATTTATATTATGAAGCGCCTGCAGAGGTACCAGAGCAACATCAAGAAGAACCCGAGCAACCTCAAGTTCGAAGTCGACGACGACAACCAGCTCGAAATCGACGACGTCCGCCTTGTGGGACACATTGATTTTTGTAATTATTTTTATATAAATGAGATATTTAATTTACATTTTTTTTTTATTTTTATGAGATATTATTTTTTTTAAATTTATTCTTTTTAGAGTTTAAATAAAATAATAAAATATTTTTAGAAATTGTTTTTATAAAATGGAAAATTAAAAAAAAAAAAAAGAAAAAAAAAAAGAAAATTTGTACGGATGACCCAAAAATTGAAGTGTTTCGCTATCTCGCTCTCGATCTCTCTCAAAATCTCACTCTCACTCTCAAAATCTCGCTCTCTCAAACTCTCGCTCTCTCTCAAAATCTCGCTCTCTCTCTTACTCTTCCTCTTTCTTACTTTCTCCCAATACAAAATTATTTTTAACACATCAAATAATTATGAGTGTTATAACGAATTTGATTGGGAAGTTTGGTGGCAAAAAGAAGGAGATTCATTAGCTCGTTATTTAGTCAGACTTGCTGAGATGATAGAATCCGTAAAAGTTATTCAATAAGCTTTGGAAGGAATTCTATGGGGACCTTATGAAAATTTAGAAATACGATCTTTTGATCGAGGAAGGTCTCCGGAATGATAATTAAACAAACTCAAAATAATAATGTTTCAAAAAGAGAAAGGGCAAGGTCGAGGGTTCAAAATTCGACTTTTGAGTTGGATTATCAACTCATTTGGGTTGGGTTGGATTCAAATAAATAAAAATTTTATGGGTTGAGTTGATTCATAGGTTCATCTAATATAATCCGAACCAATCTGAATTTATTATTAATTTTAAAATAGTTTTTTTTATTACATATAACACAATTATTTATACATATATTGATTTTGATTTTATTTAATTTCAATATCTTTTAATAATTTATTATTCAACAACTCTTAAAGTAGTTCCTTTGCACTTTAGAAAGAAAATTTTTACTATATAAATTGAAATTGAGTTGTTAATCTTAATTCAATATATGAAAATAATTAAATAAGATTTTTACATATTTACGTTGTGCTTCTTTTAGAACAAAATTTTAAACAAATGACCGGATTAACCCGAACCAACCCAATCCAATTATTTATTGGATTGGGTTGGTTCGTTTTTTAATAAGAGTTATTTGTGTTGAAGAAATTTACAACCTGAACAATTATGTTGAGTCTAAAAAGTCTTTCAACTCAACTCAAGCCAACCTATGAACATTTCTAGCATATATCTTTATACATCCTACTAAATTGTCCAATCATAATTAGTCATGTAGTAAATTGTTTTTATTTTTAAAAAATATTTTAATCATCCGTTTGGTAACAATTTTATTGCTTATTTTCTGTTTTTGAAAATTAAACCTATTTCCTTCATTTGTTATAGTTGAATTTTTAACCAAATTCAAAAAATAAAAATAAATTTTTAAATTTTTGTTGTTTTTAGTTTTCACATTTTGATTTGATTTTTTAAACTATAAGTGAAAAATAGATAACAACGAAATAAAGCTTAATTTTTAAAAACATAACAGTTACTAAATCAATCTAAATTTACACTATTTTAATAAGAATATTATTAGAATATTAATATTGATAGTTTTTTTAAAGAAGAAGAAAAAAAAACTAAACTAAACTAGAAAGGTGTGGCTTAGTTCGCCGTTCGAGCTAACCAGCGCCACAGGCATGGCGGCGATGAAGGTACTCCGGCTTCCCTGTTACTATCACCTCCAACCCACCGCCACCGCCGCCACGTATCGTCACTTTGCCACCAAATACACAGCCAAAATCACTTCTTCTTCTCCCACCGGACGCTCCGTTTCCGTCGAGGTCACTCCGCCGGCTACTCTTCCCGTCGACTCTCGCGGTTACTCTCTTCCCCGCCGAGATCTCATCTGTAGAGCCGTTGACATACTCCTCCATCGCAAACCTCATTCCTCTTCAATCACCATTGATGATCGCTTCTCCGATTTAGCCTCCTACTTTCAATCTCTCTCCGTCTCCCTAACCCCAGCCGAAGCCTCTGAAATTCTCAAATCCCTGAACTGCCCTGATCTCGCTCTCCAATTCTTCCAGCTTTGCCCCTCCCTTTGCCCTAAGTTTCGCCATGATGCTTTTACTTATAGCCGCATCCTTCTTATGCTCTCCCATTCATCTTCCTCGAAACGGTTCGATCAAGTTCGTGAGATTTTGTCGCAGATGGATAGAGATCAAATACGTGGTACGATTTCTACTGTTAATATCTTGATTAAAATTTTTGGTAGCAAGGAGGACTTGGAAGTATGTACTGGTTTGATCAAGAAATGGGACTTGAGGTTTAATGCTTACACCTATAGGTGTTTGCTTCAAGCTCATCTACGATCCCATGATTCTGATAGGGCTTTCAATGTGTATATGGAAATGCGGGGTAAAGGGTATCAACTGGATATCTTTGCCTACAATATGCTATTGGATGCTCTGGCAAAGAATGAACAGGTTTGATGTGATAATGTTGAAAAAGTTTTGATGTTTGATTAGTTCTGCATGAATTAGTTGTTCACTTGTTTCTTCTGTTGCAATCTTTTTTGTTGTGTTTCAACAGCTTGATCGATCCTACAGAGTTTTTAAGGATATGAAATTGAAGCACTGTAATCCAGATGAGTATACATATACTATTATGATTAGAATGACTGGAAAAATGGGTAGAACTGAAGAGTCTTTGGTCCTCTTTGAAGAAATGCTGACAAAAGGCTGTACTCCAAATTTGATTGCATATAACACAATGATTCAGGCACTTTGTAAGAGCAGAATGGTTGACAAGGCAATTCTTCTCTTCTCTAATATGATTAAGAACAATTGTAGGCCAAATGAGTTTACATATAGTGTCATTTTGAATGTTTTGGTTGCAGAAGGGCAATTGGGTAGATTGGATGAAGTTCTGGGAGTGTCTAATAAATTTATGAACAAATCAATATATGCATATCTTGTTAGGACTTTAAGCAAACTAGGCCATGCGAGTGAAGCTCATCGGCTTTTTTGCAACATGTGGAGCTTCCATGATAGAGGGGATAGAGATGCTTACATTTCCATGTTGGAGAGCTTATGCAGTACAGGTAAAACTGTAGAAGCTATCGATTTGCTCAGTAAGGTTCACGAGAGGGGAATTAGTTCTGACACAATGATGTATAACACCGTGCTATCTACTTTGGGGAAGTTGAAGCAAGTATCTCATCTTCATGATCTTTATGAGAAGATGAAACGAGATGGACCTTTTCCGGACATATTCACGTATAATATTCTTATATCGAGCTTAGGACGTGTTGGGAAAGTTAAGGAGGCTGTTGAAGTTTTTGAAGAACTTGAGAATAGTGATTGCAAACCAGATATTATATCCTACAATTCTTTGATCAATTGCCTTGGGAAAAATGGGGATGTTGATGAAGCTCACATGAGATTTCTGGAGATGCAAGATAAGGGATTGAATCCTGATGTTGTAACGTACAGCACACTCATTGAATGTTTTGGGAAGACAGATAAAGTTGAGATGGCTCACAGTTTGTTTGATAAGATGATAACTCAAGGATGCTGTCCAAATATTGTAACGTATAACATCCTTCTTGACTGTCTTGAAAGAGCTGGGAGAACTGCTGAAACAGTTGATCTGTATGCAAAGCTTAAACAGCAGGGATTAACACCAGATTCAATTACATATGCTATACTTGATAGATTACAAAGTGGCTCTAATAGAAAATTTAGAGTCCGGAGGCAAAATCCAATTACTGGTTGGGTCGTTAGTCCTTTGAGGTAACATTGTAAAAAGTTCTTTAAGGAAGAGAAAAAGGAGACGGATGCTGAAAAGTCCATATATTTGTCTGATTTGCTCTCTTATGTCTATTTCTGACACATTTTTACCAAATCAAGCAGTTGCTAGAGACGAGCTATTGAAGTGTTGAACAGTTTCGAAGGTCTAGAGAAAAACCATCATATTTTCTGATTCTTGAGCAAAAGAAAAAAGGCCAAGGTTTAGGAAAAATTATTCGATGAAACCGCCATAATGTGACTGCTTTCTCGAATAATTTCTCAACTTCAGATATCCGAGGTGGTTTTTTCAGAGCATCAAGTGGTCTGGCAGTGAAAACATCGGTGTTCTTCAGATATGCAGTGTGAACGATATCATCATACAGGTGGGCAGAATGTGTAAATGAAGCCAGACTTCAATCCTCCTGCTGCTGAACTTGAAATCCTGAAACTGGATCGTCGTTCAACAACATAATAAGAAATTGCATCACATTTCATTTTCCTAGCCTCACAGAAATTTTATCATAAGAAATCAAAAGGGCTCCGTTTCAAAAGGTTGAATACTCTGTTGTCTAGTGGAGGTTTTCACCAACTTCAAGTCCCGTTTCAAGAAATCACATTGAGTTTAAGGGTTTATTTGGAATGACCTTTTAAGAGTTTACAAACAATTTTACAAGCACTTAAAAAATTAGTCCAAATAAGCTCTAAATTTGAGTTTTCCATCTGAAAGCGGCTATAAGGTAAGCGAGGTCACTTATTTGTCTTTTATTTGTTTGAAGCAGTTTAATTTTATTTTCATCACATGAGAAAACAAAATAATCTCCTCTTCTGGTCCCTAATAATTCTTTCTTTAGTAGGGTTTTCATGATAGAATGCTCGAGGCTGTATTCTTTTGCCTGTTTTGTTATAGTTGTCAATTTTGGATACCATCGCCACTGGCTACTACCTGAAGGATCCTCCAGCTTAGCCAACGCTACTACTGCTCCGTAGTTACTGTTTGGCTTTTCATTCGAAGAATAAATTTCACGTTCTTAAAATTATTGATGTACTCTCCACATCCTTTGCCATTAAAGTTCCAAGTTCAAATATTACTTTTGTAAAAGGACTTTATAGCCATCAACCTCCGACACTCCTGGTTACGATTCGGATGGAGATTCAGATGTTGCAGTGAGGTTATTATGGATTCTCTACTCTAGCACAAGATGATTTGGTTGAGGAGACTCTAGAAGTTTGTTTCGTTTATGGTTTTGATACTTTGTTTGAGAAGGGTGAAAACATTCAAGCAAAATTGTCTCCCAAAATTTCTTCCAAGTTCTTCGCTTTGATTGAAAAATGAAAACCAATGTGGTTTTCAGATGGAATCAATTCCTCCTCATTCTCCTTCAGTTCAAGCATAGTTTGGTAGTTTTGTCCAGAAATTGCATTTTTCTCCTAGTAGTTGTATTCTTGGAAGCGACAGTTTAGAAGTTGGTTTGTTTTGTGCTCTCCTAGTAGTTGTATTCTCCAATAGTTTAGAAGCCGATTCTCTCACTTCTGGCCTTATTAGTCTTCTCACCTCGTCGGCTCATTGGACTGCTATCAACTTTGGTTTTTTAGTTTATATGCTCTTTGGTATTACTTTTCTTTTTAGATCTGGTTTGTTAGGGTTTAAGTGATTGTTTTTTGATGTCTTCTCTTTGTATCCCAATAGTTCTTTTTTCCTCTTTTTGTTTTTTCGCAATTTCTCTATTCTCTTGAAGGTTATTGTATCTTTGAGCATTAGTCTCTTTTCATTTAATAAATGAAAAGTTATGTTTCCTATGTTTCCTTTTATAATTTTTATTTAAAAAAAAAAAAAAAAACGTTGATGTACTCAAGATCTTTTGAGAATGGTTGTTTTGATCCTCTCTATTGTTTGCATGCCCAACAAGTGCAAAAGTTTCTTTCATATTAAGGAGCATCTTAAGGAGGAGGAGTTTTTTTTCGTCTAATTTGTTTTCTCATTCTTAGGAGTTTTATTTTATGTTGTTCACTTGTTGTTTTAGCTTTATTTATCTTGGACCAATTTTTGTATTTCTTCAAGTTCATACTAATATGAGTTATTTAATTCTTTTTACCCTGTGTCCTTTATTTTTCATTATGAGCTAAACTTTTTCTTGGAATTCAAATTTTTCAACATTTAGTAGTCATTTCTTTTATTGATTTTATTGTTTATGGTTAAATTAGCTCAATCACCTAGGTTAGTATACCATTATATGAATAACTTGGACATAAGATTTTGTTTGACCCCTATAAATAGGGTAATGTCTATAGAGCGCTAGAATTGTATGCTTATTTATCTAAGTTTTAAATTAGCCATTGAAATATGTGATTGATTGCTTAGTTTCTTAAAGGCGTCTAAAAAAGAGTTGGATATATGTTTAATTTGACTTATGTTGAAGTGTTGGCTATAGTGGATTGTGCAATTTGCGGGCACAATCTGATCACAAATGACTTAACCCGTTTCGCTTGAAAATGAAAGATGTTGATGCATATGGGTCGCATGCTAGATTGTGATTGGGTAAAGTTGAGCCAAGTAATTTGTTAGGTATCGAGGCTTCTGCACTCAGAAAAAAAATACCCAACAAGGACAGATAAAGGCTGATTCGAGAATGCCTCCCTCTCCCAAAAGCTTCAACAAGCTCCAACTTATTCGCCTCCAAAAATGATTCCCGTAAACCTTTTTTAGCCTCAGCCTGATGGTCCCCACCTCACGTAACCTCTCTTTCTGTGCCAAAATTCCCGTTTATTCCCAACTTTCCTCCTTTGCCCATTCTTTGGTATGTATGTATAATTGGAGGTTTTACGATACCCCCTCTGTAAAGCTCACCTTGTCCTCTAGGTGAAAGTCGGGGAATTGTGATTTGGAATTATTCAATTCAACCCAAGTGGCCTCTGACTCAAGCTGATTCTGCCACTTGATCAGAGCTTCTTCTTTTCTTACAGTTGAATTCTACTGTTTGCCCAATAACTTTTCTAGTTGGGCATTCATTTCAAAGTCGTCCGACAACTCTGACAATCAAGGATGGATAGTTTGTTGTCCCTCTATGTTCTTCAATTGAGAAACATGAAAGACATTATGTATGGTGGTTTCGGGAGGGGTTGTAAACGATAGGTTACTGCCCCAATTGTGATTGGGTAAAGTTGAGCCAAGTAATTTGTTAGGTATCGAGGCTTTTGCACTCAGAAAAAAAAATACCCAACAAGGACAGATAAAGGTTGATTCGAGAGTGCCTCCCTCTCCCAAAAGCTTCAACAAGCTCCAACTTATTCGCCTCCAAAAATGATTCCCGTAAACCTTTTTTAGCCTCAACCTGATGGTCCCCACCTCACGTAACCTTTCTTTTTGTGCCAAAATTCCCTTTTATTCCCAACTTTCCTCCTTTGCCCATTCTTTGGTATATATGTATAATTTGGGGTTTTACGATACTCCCCTCTGTAAAGCTCACCTTGTCCTCTAGGTGAAAGTCGGGGAATTGTGATTTGGAATTATTCAATTCAACCCAAGTGGCCTCTGACTCAAGCTGATTCTGCCACTTGATCAGAGCTTCTTCTTTTCTTTCAGTTGAATTCCACTGTTTACCCAATAACTTTTCTAGTTAGGCATTCATTTCAAAGTCGTCCGACAACTCTGACAATCAAGGATGGATAGTTTGTTGTCCCTCTATGTTCTTCAATTGAGAAACATGAAAGACATTATGTATGGTGGTTTCGGGAGGGAGTTGTAAACGATAGGTTACTACCCCAATTTTTTCAGTCACGATGTAGTGACCATCGTACTTCGGGGCTAATTTCTTATTTCACCTCTGAGCCGATGATCTCTACTTGTAAGGCCAAAGCTTAAGAAAGATTTTCTCTCCTACTTCAAAAGTCACATCCTTACGATTCTTGTCGGCATACTTCTTCATCTGTTCTTGGGCTTTTGCCAATTGCTCTTTTTATGCCACTAATGCTCGATCCTGTTCCATCAACCGTTGATCTAATGTATCATTATAAGTTTTTTTTTATCACCATATGAAACTAAAGGGGGCAGATCCCTACCAAATAACACCCGAAATGGTGTAGTATTTAAGGAAGCGTGGAATGTAGTATTATACCAATGTTTGGCTCAATAAATCCAATTACTCCATTTCTTTGGTTGTTCATTGCAAAAACAACGTAGATACGTTTCTAGGCATCAGTTTACCCTCTTTGTTTGGCTGTTGGTTTGGGGGTGGAAAGTGTGTTGCGCTTAATAGTTTCTTGCAATGTGAAAAGTTCCACCCAAAAGTTACTCAAGAAAATCTGGTCCTTGTCAAACACAATGGATCGTGGAAACCCATGATATTTGATGACTTCCCGAATGAACGTGTCAGCTACTTGTTTTGTTGTAAAAGGATGTGTCAACATAATTAAATGGTTATATTTACTCAGCCTATCAACCACCACCATTATTGAATTGAATCCCTTTGATTTGGGCAGGCCTTCAATGAAGTCCATGGATAAATCATCCCATATCTGATCCGGAGTTGGCAACGACTGGAGTAGTCCCGCCGTTGACAATGATTCAGTTTTATTTCGTTAGCAGATCGAGCACTGTGCAACATAATCTTTCATGGTCTTTTTCATCCCCTTCCAATATAATTCCCCGATCAACCTTTTGTATGTTCGTATGTAACCTAAGTGGTCTCCTATATAAGAGTCATGAAACATTTAAAGGGTGGAAGGAATCAATGAAGATGTTGCTGACAATACTAACCTCCCTTTATATAGAAGCCTCCTTTGACTCAATGAAAAGTTGGGAACACCGTTAGGTTCAACTTTCAATTTTTTGATGATCAACTTTAAATCTTCATTCTAGTACTTCACCTTGAATGACAGTGGTATCAAACAAGATTAGGGAAGATAGAATTCACAATTTAGCCTCAGGTGGAAGTCTTGACAAGGCACCAGCTGCTTTGTTATTCACTCTCGGTTGATATAGAATTTCAAATTTGTATCCAAGCAACTTTACTAACCATTTTTTAAATTGAGGTTGGACTTTCCTTTGCTCTAGCAAAAATTTCAAAGTTTTCTGGTCTAAGACTACCACAAACTTCTGTCCAAGTAAATAATGTTGTCACTTCTGCACCGATAATACCACAACCATTAGTTCTTTTCATAAATCAACTTTGCTCAAGCCCTTTCGAACAACTTTTGACTAAAATAAGCGATAGATCGTCGATCTTCTATCAAAATCGCCCCAAGCCTATAGCCCGATGCATCTGTTTTGATCATAATTTTTTTATTTTGTTGAAATCTAGTAAGGCCAAAACTGGGAGTGATACCATGGCTTTCTTCAACTTACCAAAGGCTTCCGTTGCGGACTGATTCCACACGGAAGCATCCTTTCGTAGAAGTTGAGTCAATGGGGTTGCGATCATCCCATAATCTTTAACAAATCAATGATAATATCTAGTCAAACCCAAGAATCTCCGCAATTCAGAAATATTCTTTGGTATGGGCCACTCGTTCATGGCTTGAATCTTTCCCCAGTCAGCTTGCACGCCCAATTCGGACACCCAATGTCCCAAATAATGAACTTTGTTTGCCCTAACACACATTTCTTGTGGTGCATACAACGGATGATCCCTCAAAGTGTTGAAAACGATTCCAAGATGTTTCTCATGTGAATCGAGGTCGGGATTATACACCAAAATATCATTAAAGAAAACCAAGATAAAATTGTTGGGTTATATGACTTTAAACTCACAATTTATAACATTCATTAAACATATTCTATTTCAAATAAAGATATTATTGAAGTTTATTCAATAAATATGTAAACTGTACTTTTAAAGGCCTAAATCCAATAAATTAAGATTCATGGTTATTACATGAGTTCTTGGACTTTATGTGGAAACATAAAGATGGATCAAGTTCGAGTAAATAGCTAAAATGGTCTATGGTATACGAATAAGGTTAGGTACCTTATTCTGGTAATACTATAGGATGGGGCCTACTTTGTATTTAGTACAAGAAACATGAAGTGGGGGTGTCTTATGCAAAAAGTATGTATAAGATCAGACCAAAAAATGAGTCATTCTTACTTTACAACGTTGTCTATTGTTTAAAACTGACTGTTTCAAATCAATGACTTAGGTAACTTGATCTTAATCCTGAGCTAACTATGAACTCCTGATTATTCTTGAATTTGCATAGGTGAGGGTTGGTTCTACAACATCGGCTTAATAAACCTCATATTTCAGGGGTAAGACCAAGTTGATAGATGGAGACATAGGGTGCTAGATGGAATTTACTCCTATCCGTTTTTAGGGATAATAGAGAGGTTGTTCCTTTAAGTGCTGACTTCGGGTCTTGAACAATGGGCCTCACTCTTTCATTGGCCCGAGAGAGACTCGGTTTGATGATTGGATCATAAACCAATTGTTCATTAGAGGATCAATGAGACTTAAGGAGCTAAATGTAATATTGGGGGTAAAACAACATTTGACCTAGTCGTTATTACGAATAATCTGTGAATGGTTAACTTACTAATTATGGTTATATCTAGTAGACACAATTATATCTACAGTGAGGGTAGTGCAACTGCTGGGCTTTAGTGGAGTGGCCCGGTACGATTAATCTTGGACTGTTGGAGCCCGTAATCTATAGGTCCATTAGGTCCCTTACTGGCTCACAAACGGAATATACCTTAGAATATAGTGATGAATTTAATTTGAAACGTTCAAATTTGAATTAAGGAAATTAGTAATTATATGTAATATAATTACATGCTTAGTTATCGAATTAAACAAAATTGGAGAATTGGTTAATATTTAAATTCGATTTAAATATTAATTTCATGAATAGAGATTCATAATTGTGGAATTGGTGGTATAAATAATTTATTGTTGGATATTGAATTATTTTAAATTAATTAAATTGTTTAATTAATTATTTAAATTAATTTTATATAAAATTAATTATTTGAATTAATATTATTTAAAATTGGATATTTGAATTTTATGAAAATTCAAGAAAAAAAATCAATTTTGATTTAATTTAAGTTTTAGAAATTTAAATTAAATTTTGAAAATTGATTTTAATTGAAAATTTTGTTTTTTAAATCAATTTCTACTTTTAAGTGGGTTTATCCTACATTTGAATTTGGGACAACACAAAATTCTACCATTTGCACAAGTAGGTGGTGTCTTTCATTTGATGAAGTCATTTAGCATGCTGAAGAAGATAAAAATTTAGCTAGATGAGCTGAGAAATAGACATGCAAAAGTTGGATGGTTGAGTTTTTTAGTTGAAGAAGTGTTCTTTAATTTTGAGAGAAAAAACCAGTGTGCTTCTCCTCTTAAAATTCCCTCAATTCAGTTTATTTTGAGTCTCACAACTCAATCCAAGATCCAAAGAGTATAGTATGGAAGATTTATTGGTGGTCTACACCTTGTTGATGAGGAGATTGAAGCTGAATTTGAAATTTGAAGTCTTCAAAGATGAGTTATTATGAAACTCTCCTTTTATTTGATGAACATGCTTAATTTGACTCTAAAACTAATGAATTAGAGTGCTTAATGATCCTAATTTGTTCCGCTAATTGCTTGCTAACTTTATCAATAAACGACGTAGAAAAGGGTTTGAATACCTGATTCATTAAAGATTGGAATGTGGCTGGAGCATTGGTGAACCTACAAGGCATCACAACGAATTCATAGTCTCCTTCATGTGTCTTGAAAGTTGTTTTTGATATCCTCCTCCTTCGTTCTTATTTGGTGATAACCTGATCGGAGATCCAACTTGGAGAAATACTTGGATCCGTGCAACTCATCCAACAACTCCTCGATTACTGGTATAGAAAATTTATCGACTATGGTAACTTGATTAGCCTTTCGGTAATCAACACATAATCTCCGCCCACCATCTTTTTTTCGAACTAGTATCACTGGGCTGGAAAATGGGTTTCGGCTTGGTCGAATAATGCCGAAAGGCAACATTTTCTTTACCATCAACTCTATTTCATTCTTTTGCACATGCCCATATTTGTACAACCTTACATTGATCAGTTTCTGGCCTTCCACCATTGGAATTTGATGATCAATTTCCTACTTAGGTGGCAGACTATTTGGGGTTTCGAAAGCCTCTTCATTCTCCTTTAAGAGGCATTCAATTTTCAGAGGTATGTTTTCATCTGAAACCTTCAGGTTGTCGAGCTGCTTATCCTCTTTTTCTGCGATCTCCATCTTCTAAAATTCTATTAGGAACCCTTGATCTTCCTCTTATCAACATCTTTATGGATATTTCTACTTTAGTCAATGATGGGTCCACCTTAGTATAACTTGGGAGTCTCCCCGCGTGGAAGTCCTTGTCCAAGTGGGCCAGTCAAGCCTCATATATCACATCGTGTTTAACCATATCATTTCTAAAATCATATCCAAGTTTCTCAGATCAAAAGGCAAAAAATTTTCCAGCACAGTTACCCCTTGTAATTCTACGATCACTTCTTTACAAACCCTTTTTCTCTGAATCGCCTTGCCATCTTCGATCACTATTCCGTAATTCGTCGTATTGGTCAATGACAATTTTAATTCGTCAACAAGCTTCCGATTGATGAAGTTATGAGTTGCTCCACAATCAATCATAACCATCACTTCAGTCTCTCCTAATTTTCCCTTCAATTTCATGCTTCCGGGGGTGGAAAAACCCAAAACATGCCTCAAAGCGAGCTCGACCTTCTCTACTTCATCTTATCGTATAATCTCCTCGGGAATCTCCTCAATTTCTTCTATCTCTTGGCCTTCTCCGACAATTAAAAGTCTCGATTCCCTTGTCTCTCTCGTTTTGCAATTATGGTCGTGGGAGTTTTTTTCATCGCACCTAAAACACAAACCTTTTTTTCTCTTTCCCCCAATTTTAGCATCTAATAATTTTCGGGTTGTGCCTTCCTTTCTTTGGGCCCCAGTTTTCTCGTGTAATTACACGCGCATAGTATTGGGTCGATTGTGCCCCGGGCCCATCTTCCCCAACCCACTCGATTTCATCTCTTTTCCTAAAGGGGTTTTTGCCAATAGCTCCCTCTATCTCCATTAACGCTTAGTCTTTCTCATCGAGGGCTTGTGCTTCCTTCATTGCTGTTTCTAAGCCAACCGAATGACAACTCTCCACCTCTACTTTTAAGGCGCCAAACCATTGATAAAAGTTCCAACCAACACCTCTTTCGATATCTCTGGTAATGGGGCAGAGTACCTTTCAAATTGCTTTCAGTACTCAGTGTACGATCTCTCTTGCTTGATGGCTAAGAACCGTTGTGTCAGGTTTCACTCTTTCATGGTATGATATCGCTCAAACATTTGTTTCTTCAGTTCCTCCTAAGTTCTAATCGGGTTCCGATTATGGGTCCAACGATACCAATCGATGACATCCGGATCAAAACTCACCATCGCCACCTTAATCTTCTCATCCTCCGTTAGTTCATGAATTTCAAAATAATGTTCTGCCCTATACAATCATGAGTCCATATGATCACCCTTGAATATGGGCATTTCCAGCTGCTTGTATTAACTTGTGTCCCCTTTCGATTTCATTTGGGACGATCCACCTTCCTTAATTTTTGTGGACCCTTCTCTGCGATCCTTCTGTTATCAGCGACTCATCCTTCTCTCTACTTAGATTAACTTCTTGCATCTCTCCCATAAGCTGATCAACATTCTGGCACATGGCAAACACCATTTCCTTCAAGTCCGCAATATCCCGATCATGGGATTCCAACTTATCTTCTGATTCTTTCAGTGTCATACTCCTTGTTCTTCCCAGGATGAAAGGGTGGCTCTGATACCAATTTGTTAGGTAAGACAGATAAGGGCTGATCTGAGAGCACCTCCCTCTCCCAAAAGCTTCAACGAGCTCCAACTTATTTGCCTCCGTAAATGATTCCCATAAACCTCTTTTAACCTCAGCCAAATGGTCCCCACCTCACGTAACCTCTCTTTCTGTGCCAATATTCCCTTTTATTCCCAACTTTCATCTTTTTCCCTTTCTTTGGTACGTATGTATGATTGGGGTCTTGCATAATTGCGGCACAATGTGAGTCTAAATTTCTTTTGAAGGTCAAAATGGTTTGAATCCTTCTTTTCTTTTCTCATATTTTAAAATAATTTCTTCCCTTTACTGTTTTCCGTTATTTTTAGGACTTTACTTTTATTTTTATCACGTCAAAGCACACAACCAAATCTAATATTTTTTATCGGTTATCTTTGTCTACAAACTTTTAGGCCTTTATTTGTAAAACAAAAATATTGTACTATGTTCTATTGAGATTCGGTATTTAGACTTTATCCATTTTATATTACTTATCAAAACTATATACTTGCAATTAGAGACTCTTAGTTCCAACACCCACCAAAGGTAATTAATGTCAAAGAGACCTTAGCCTAGTGATAATTGACATACACTTCCTCCCTTGAGGTAGGAGGTTTGATCCTTTATTCCTACAATTGTCATACTAGAAAAAATGGTAAGACAACGATCTTCATCTTCTATATAATTTTACATGATATTAAAAGTTCAAATCTTCATACCTATGTTAAATAAAAATAAAACTTCTAAAGTATTTTTCATATAATTTTGTTAAATTACAAATTTAATACACAAACTTTTTGGTTTGTTACTTGATCTCTAAATTTTCAAAAGCGTCTTATAGGTATCTAAACTTCCAATTTTTGTGTTAAACAAGTCCATAAGTTTTCAATCTTGTGTTTAATAGGTTCTTAAACTTTCAATTTTGTATCTAATATGTCATTTGTACATTCAATATTTTCTCAATAAAAAAGGTAGTTGAGTTTAAAAGTAAAAGTGTGTGCAAAGCTTACTAATAATTGACATTTACGCATTTTTTTGAGATTGAAGGTTCAAATTTTCATACATGTGTTAAAAAAATACAACTTTTAGAGTATATTTTGTACAATTTAGGTTAAATTACAAGTTTAGTCCTGTACTTTCAAATATATGTTTATTTAGTCTCTAAACTTTTAAAAGCGACTAATAGGTTCCTGAATATTCACTTTTATATCTAATAAGTCTTTCATATATTCCATTTTTTAAAGTAGGTTAAATTATATATAAAAAAAAATATCTTTGAACTTTGCCATATGTTTCAAAAATACCCTTATACTTTCAAAAGTTGCAATATTACTCTTGAACTTTTATATACGTTTCAAAAATACCCTCAGAGTAGAAGTTTGTTAGAATTTGAATGGAACGTGAGATGTGAAATGGTATAGTAGGTGACATAGAATGAAAATTTGAATAACTACATCGTTTTAGGTCATCCCCACACATTTCAAGTTCCAATTTCGAAAATTTTAAAGAATTTATACTCCAAATATAGTTTGAAATATTTATGAAAGTTGAAGGGTAGTATTGCAACTTTTGAAAGTATGGGAGTATTTATTAAACAAAAAGGAAAGTTGAAGGTATTTGTTATAATTTAATCTTTTAAGTAATTCTTTTTAAAACAAAAGTTTAAAACCCTATTAAATGCTTTTTAAAGTTTAGGGATCTATTTGATACAAAATTAAAAGTTCAAACTCTTTAGAAATCAAATAGACACATTTAAAAATTTAGGCGGTACTAAATTTATAATTTAACCTACAACAAAAGGTGTGATTCGAAGGATTTCCCCAAAAAATGGAACAAAAATGTTATTTGACTTGACTTTTCCAAAATAGTGTTTTATAACACTTTTCAATCTTCTTTTTAATATTTATGGTTGGTTATTTGTCTCTCAACTTTTGTTCTATTTCTCTCACTAAAACTCCCCTTGTCATCCTCTAGATTATTTTTGTGGTTCATCAATGACAACGCTCCTTTTTATATATATATATATATATTGCCCCAACAATAATGATACAATGAGAAAAATTGTTTTTTCTCTCTGTGATAACAAAAGTGAGTGAGAACGAAAGCAAGAGTGAATAAGTGAGCTAGAACGTTGGTAAGAACGAGAGAAAAGTGAGCTAGAAACGAAAAAGTGATTAAAAATGAAAGATTAAAAATTTAAAAAAATTTGGGTGACACCAGCGAAAGGTTATAAAATTTTGTTTCAAATTTCATGCTTCTAAAATTTTTAGCTAATCTACAAAAATCCTAATTCAGTTTTGAGTTTTTTAATTTTTTTTCCCAATAATGTTGTTGATGATTTTAAAATGATTAAAATTGTTATAAAAACATGCTTTCAATTATTCTAAATCAATTTCAATAAAATGAAAATTAGATTTTAAAATGTAAAATTAAATATTAAATTAATTTTGAGTGATTAAGATGTGTTTTTATAGAACTTTGAGATTGAGAGAATTGATTTAATAATTTCAAAGTCACTATTTGACATGCATTTATTCGTTTTGACAAGTGTCTTTTTATTTTATTTTTTTAAATTATTGACAAGTGTTAGGGTATTCAAAAAACCTGATGACTCAAAAAAACCGAGCAACCCAATCCGTACGATTTGGGTTGAGCTATCAACTCATATGAGTTATGTTGGATTCAAATAAATGAAATTTTTTAGGTTGAGTTGGTTCAAAGGTTCACTAATCCAAACTAACCCAAACCAATCCAAGTTTATTATTTACTTAAAAATGTGTATATATATTTTTTATTCAGGATTCAATTATATATACATATATTTATTTTTATTTTATTTAATTTTGTTACATTTTAGATAATTTATTCTCTTACAATTCTTAAAAAAGATTTTTTAGTACTTTGGAAAGAAAATTTGTATTATATAAATTGAAATTGAATTACTAATCTTAATTCAATATATAAAAATAATTAAATCAATTTCTACATATCAGCATTTTACTTATTTTTAGATCTAAAATTTCAATAAATTATCCAAACAATTCGAACCAATCCAATCTAAGGTTGAAGAAACTTAACGTCCAATTGGACTACGGAGTAGAAAATATTTCAACCCAAACTACCAACACAGTTTTCAGCTTGAGCAAAGTAAATTGAAATCTTCGTGAAAAAGATCCCCCACTGTCATGAAAAAGATAAATGGTGACACTTTTGAAAAATTGTCACATTTCTTTGGAAGACATTCAAATCACTGATCGGAAAAGGGCGGCTAACTTCAAAATTTCGCTGTAAGTTCGATCGAGGAGAAGAAATTGTCGATACCCACAAACCAGCAGATGAGTGGCGCGAGGCTGTGCGGTTTGTTGGGCGAATTGGGGTATGAAGGCGCACAAGCATTGGACCCTGACAGTTTCGAATGGCCATTTCAATACGACGATGCTCGCTCGATTCTAGATTGGATCTGCTCTAGCCTTCGTCCCTCCAATGTCCTCTCCCATTCCGAGCTTTCCCAGTAACTTCTTCTTTCCCATTTTCGTCTTTTTCCTTTCTCTCTTTGTTTTGTTTTTTTTTTTTTTGGTTAATTTGTGAATGGTTGTGATTGGCTTGATTTTTACTCATCGGCGAGTGTCGTTTCGACGTTTGATATCAAGGTACGGGCAATTCCTTGAAGAGGGAAAGCTTTTGGAGGTAAAATTCTTTGGAATTTTTTTAATATGGTTTCGTTTTGATAGAAGAAGTCTGGGGTTTTAGCTGTTGGGTATGTCGAACAGGGGGAGGATTTGGATTCAGCTTATGATAGCATTTCGGCATTTTCGTCTAAACGAGACAACCAAGACGCTCTTTTTGGAGGCGAAGAAGGGTTGAAGGAGATAAGGTACCATATTGTGTACATTCTTTAACATTGGCTCTTATATTTGATTTGTATTGCTGGCTCTTATGCAATTTACAATCTTGTTTCTGACATTGGTAGAGAAGCAACTCTTGCATATAAATCTGAAGCATTACAGTTACAAAGACAACTTAGCCATCTTCAGTCACAATATGATATGCTTACAAGCCAAGCTTCTACTTTGACTCAAGGGAGACGGGCACGAGTTGCTGCAACGTCTAGTGTAAATGGACAATTAACAAGTATAGATGATAGCATCTCTGCAAGGAATTTAGAGGTATATAAACAATGGGGTGAACATTTTATTATTTCTCCTTTGTTTCTCTGTTTAACATGTGTTGTTTAATCTTCTGTTTAACCACTACTTTTTGTTCTTATTTTCAAAGAAATTCTATCTTGAGTGTGCAGTTTTCATTAGAGGTCATCTTCTTTGACCATTTGTTTGTAATGTTGCATTTTTCCTTTTATTATTGTTTTTTTATGAGAAGCTTAGTCAATATATTCAACAAAAGAGGAAAGAACAACCTAATGGCCTTAAGAATGACAGATCACTAAGCCTAATAAGGAGTGTAGGAACCAAAAGGCCTCCAATCTGTAATGGTAGGGAAAGGTTGAATTACCAAAAGAATTGTGCAGGGGACTCTAAGGTGAGGCCGTTAACTGCATATTTTCACAAAAAATTTCAGAAGGTAAATTGTAGAGTGATAAGAGGGTGTTTTTGATGAAGGAGAAATCATGGGAGGAGGATTTTAGTTTTAAGTCACTTCACCTCGCCTTTGGCGCTTTGGTTTCTGTTTATATTTGTTTTGAAAAATTCTCTCTTTTTTTCTTTTAAATATGTTTATATATAATGTAAATAATTGAGGTTATTTCTTGTGATTGTTGTTGCCTTGGTTTGTCCATTTGCGTTGTTAGGGGCTTGGTCTTTTGTATGGCTATTTCATGAGTTCTTTATTTTGTCTTAAATCTTAAATGAAATGCTCCATTAAGATTTGTCAAAAGGAAAAAAAAAAAAAAGAAAGAAAGGAAGTGCTCCCAAAAAAGAAGCTAATTTGGAAGACCAGAAGAAACAAAGGAGCAAACCACTCTAATGTGTAGAAGTGTAACGTTGGTTTATTTTTTTTTTATTATTATTATTTTAATAAGATACAGAATTTCATTCATTATCAAATAAAAAATTAAAAAACTGAACAACTTTCATTGAGTAAAAATAAAAGAATACATGAGCATGCAAAAAACCAAACCCACAAAAAGGGAGCCCAATTATAAGAAGGGGCTAGAGCTATACAAAATTGAACCTATAGAATAATTACATAAAGTCCTTGGAATTGAAGTATGGAGGGAAACATGAAATCTAACAAGGGACCAACATCTAGGATCCCTTTCCAATCCTCTAAATGCTTGATTATTCTGCTTGGCTCAAAGATCCCTCATGCCAGCTTATTGCCAAAAAGGTTTCCAATTGGAAATAATTTGTCATGCCATAATTACAAAAAGCTTTAGAAGTGGAAGATCAAGAAGACGCGAAGATTCTAACTTGGTTCCAAAGAGCGTTACTACTCATGTCTTCTTGAAATATTCATTTGTTTCTTTCAAACCACAGTTTCCATAAAAGTGCTATTGCCCCATTGGACCAAAGAGATCTAGCATCTCGGAAGGTTGTCCTGCAGAACAGCTGAAGTAAAGCTTTTGAAGGCCTGTTGGGGGAAACACCAATTAAGTTTGAAATTTCTTAAAAAGTCTTTTGAGCAAGCAGCAGCAAAAGGACAATTAAAGATACATCTTTGTGTCATAATTTTTTTATCTAATGGGTCCTCGTCTTGTCCATGTTCTAATTTTTTATATGGCATGTTTATACTCACATCTTTGTTCATGCTTTTTAGATTGCGAAATTCATATACTCCTTTAGCCAGGGATCTTAATTCTTTTTCCCCCTAAACAATCGGTTGTTGTAATTGTAAACATTCCTCTTAAAGTAATTGGTGAATTATCTCGTTCAAAGACATCATAAAATGTTTTTCTTTTCTTTTTTCTTTTCTTCTTCTTCTTTATTATTTTTTTTATTTTTTTATTTTATTTTTTATTTTTAATTTAGATGAATGCAGTTCTTGGAAGGATTGCGTCCACAGCCCAAGAGTTGGCTCATTATCATTCTGGCGATGGTATTATCTTAGTTGTTCTTCTTCCACTTTTTATTACGAATTTTTATTCTACTACTTTAAGGTTGACTTGGTCAATTATTTTAAATTAGTTTCAAGCTTATATTTTGATTCTTCTGATATTTCTGAATTAAATTCGTTGTGTGTGTGTAATTAGATAGATACCGTTGCATTTTGCAATTCCCCTTCTTATAACCTCATTGTCTCTCAGGAAAATGTCATCACCAATCTTAGTTGGCTGTTTTGGAAATTTAACTGCTTGAAAGTGTTAATATGGTTGTTAAACTAAAGAAAAAAAAAAAGCAGGGAAAGAAAAGAAAAGAAAAAGAAAATAAAAGTGTTAATACGGGTGTTGATTTACTTGTATAGTTTAAAAGGAGAGGGAGGTTCTTAGGAGCTACAGGTTCTGATGCCTTCTAGAGGCTCCTCTTAGAGTGCTTATCTAATTGCTGTTATACTTTGTCTTTTCTTTTTAACTAGATATGGGTGGTATTGTTGTAGAAGAGGTACGTTTATTTGTGTTATTTCATCTGTGACTTACAAGTGTATCCAATCCTTGTATGTGTTGTAACAGATGATTCTAGTCACTACTAAGCTTGAGCATCATGCATGCCCATTTTCTTTGTACAATACAACATTGGCACTTCCAATCCCTTAGATAATAATCTAAGTTTCAATTCATTTGTAAACAATTTCTTTTCCTTTCTTTTTTTTTCCCTTTGATTCCTGCTTGTGCAAGTTATGAATATGATTGCTTGTGCAGAGGATGGTATCTATTTGGCTTATTCCGACTTCCATCCATACTTGGTTGGGGATTCATCCTGCATAAAGGAGCTAAATCAGTGGTTTTCTAAACAACTAGACACGGTATGCAGATTTGATTTTTATATCTTTTGACTTTAAAATTGTTTAATGGGAACTTTTGGCCATCAAGATTTCACTTACGACAAAATATGATGACATTTTTTTTATTGGAAACATAGAACTTCCATTGAGCAAAAACAAGATACTGATGGAATTACAAATTAATGTGCTTGACATTTGATTTTTATATCTCCAAACTTCTACCTTTTAATTTACTTTCATTATTTTTGCCATGCAATAATGGCTAGGGGCCTTATCGACTAGTTGCAGAGGAGGGCAAGTCTAAATGTTCATGGGTGAGTCTTGATGACATGTCAAATATCTTAGTAAGAGGTATCTTTCTTGTGAGCTTTATTTGTCTCTAGTTGTATGAACTTTTCCTTAGTTTCAGTAGGTATGAATATGTTGAAGATCATGTTCTACAACCTTTTCCTTTTTCTCTCCATGAGGTGGCACTCCTTGCAATTCTTGTCTTCAGTGGTCTCCTTGTGGGAGAGAGAGGGGGGGGGGGGGGGGTTATAATTTTATGTGTCGTTAAAAATGGTTGTTTAACCACGTCATAAATGGCTGTCAACTAACTCTAACTAAGCAACTAACAAAAGAATTAAGCTCTCAAATTTATAACCAAACTGCAAGGAAGTATTCCAGCAATTTAGGGGAATCCATGTTTAGTTCTGTATCTCATTTACCCCTTAGAACAAAGTTCTCTAGTTCAAAGTTCTCAAATTTAGGGTGTGGTGAATCACAATACCCATGTAGTAGTCAACCCTCAAATAACTTCCGGTTATTCTTAGGAAATAATGAATCCTATTCCTGTGTTCAAGCCTTTATGAAGAGGGAGAAGGGACATTAGATTCCGGTGCCCAATCCTTTGGAAGGGTTTTTGTGTAAGGTTTTCTTCCAGTATTTGGTTGATCCTTCCTTTTCCCGTGGGTGTATCGATCTTTATGGTGCTTTGGAGGATAATCCCCAATAAGGTGAGGTTCTTTATTTGGAAAGTTCTTCATGGCCGTGCTAACATATTGGACCGGCTGTCGAGGAAGTTGCCTTCGCTTGTTGGGTCTTTCTATTGTATTTTTTATCAGAAGGTAGAGAAAAGTTTGGATCATATTCGTTGGTACTGTGATTTTGTGATTTTGCGAGTAGTATCTAGGAGTTCTTCCTTCAGACGTTTGGTATGATGTATGTTCGACAGTCATGTTAGCACTATGATTGAGGAGTTCCTCCTTAATCCGCCTTTTGGTGAGAAGGGTCGTTTTCTATGACTTGCGGGTCTATGTGCGATTATTTGGGTTTTGTGAGATGAGCATAATAGAAGGGTGTTTAATGGTTTGGAAAGGGATCCTATAGAGATTTGGTCCCTTGGTTGTTTTCATGTCTTTTTGTGGGCTTCAATTTTGAAGACATTTTGTAACTATTCTATAGACACTATTTGGATAGTTGGAGCCCATTTCTTTAGTGGGTACTCCCCTTTTTTGTGGGTTTATTTTTTTTTTTTTTTTTTTGTATGCCTGTGTATTCTTTCATTTTTTCTCAATAAAAGATTGTTTTCATTAAAAAAAAGAAAAAAAAAAAAAAAACCCTATGATGTCATTTATCCCAATTAATATTTTTTGGGTCTTCTACAAATCTTCAAGCTCACAAGTGAGGAATGTCAAAAAACATTGAAATAATTAACTGGGTTTAGTGGTGGTTTAACAAAAAAAAAAGAAAAAGAAACTTATGGGAGGGCGAACATCACTGTAATCTAAATTCTTTCATCATCTTTTACTCTCCTTTCTCATTTGTATTGACATTTCCCTTGCACTTCAGGTTTCTGTACTGTATGAGCTTTTATAAATTTAAACCAATTAATTAAAATTGTGGTTTTTCCAACATTTTGGCCAAAGGCCATCTTTTAGATGGAGGGGAAGGTGAGAGATCTGAGTCATTTGACTTACAATGCACTTGTGAATGATTTCTTTGATTTCCAGATTGCTTGTTTTTTCTGCATGCAGATTTGGAGACATCTCATCATCAACGCGTATCTGAATTGCAAAGGCTACGCTCAATGTATTTATTTCTTATCCTTATAGCCAAGTGCATTACTTGCTTACTTGAATTGATGCTTTATTCCAGAATGATTACTTGGGGTTGAATAGTTATTGGTTCATTAGCCTTGAGAATGTAGAATTTTTTTTAAGCACGATCCAAAAGATTTACTCATGGTCCACTTTAAATCATACATGTTTTAACATAATCTGGGTATGCTTTTCTTTAAAGGATTGTCCAACAGTTTTATGAGATCTGCTATTTTTATTGTTACTACCTAACCTCATCCTCTTCTTTCTCTTTCCTCAGAAATAACAAGACACGAATCTTAAGCATGTTTATATACTGTTGGGACAGTTTCCACGTTCATCATCTGGACCATGCTTTTACTGTTTCAGTATTTGTTATGATAAATGATTATGCATTAGATTCTAAGAAATCCATCATGATTGAGGGGCTATAGGTTGTTTCTCTTTTGTGCTGATTTCTCTTTCTAGGGCCCTTTTTTACTCAGCAAGTTCTAACTAGACTCTTCACGTGTCGTTCCTCTTTAGTTCTTTGGTTCTGAGTGCATCAATATATATGCACTTTTTTCTTTTGTTGATTTATACTATTTTAATGATGATTTGGGGCATGTCTTTGCATTTTAGTTTTGGGACAAGTGAAAGACAATGGGTCGAAGCTCAGGTTGAAAACGCAAAGCAGCAAGCTATTCTAATGGTTCTCAAGTCGCAAGTAACATCAGATGAAGCCCATATTCATCTTGATCTTCATTCTCTCAGGTATAGTTTTCAAAGGGCATCTGATTATGCTTTAAGATCTTTTAGGCTTGTTTCTAACTGTTCCATACTAAATTTGGGTAGGAGGAAGGAAAACATAAAAGAAAAGCCAACATATTTGAAGAACCATGTTTGTTATCATTATTTTGAAAGTTAAAATTGAAGTTTTAAAATAATTTCAAAGCTTAGAGCTTGTGGTTGTACTTCTGAAAAACTATTGTAAAGAATTATTTTATTCTATTATATTTTTTTGTATAAAAACTCTTCAGAAGATTGTATATACTATAAATATTTTTGTTCATTTGCCAATTTGCTAGTTTTTACATGTGCTATAGGCTATAGCATCACGTTTAATTTATTTGTTTCCTACTATATACAGAATATATATATTAAAAAACCACCTAGAGCAATCAGAACCCTTAGCCCAAAATAAAGCAGAAAAAGGAAATGAAAAAATCTATTAAACACAGAAGTTTTTTCAACTTACGCAACAAATGTTTTCTTTCTTTTGAGTGCAACAGCTGCGGGACGAGGGATTGAACCTCTGATCTCTAGGGAGGAAGGTCATGCCAATTACCGTTGAACTTAGCTCACTTTGGTGTAAAGAAAGTTTTCTTTCATCATTGATTAATTCATGGCAAAAGCAATTATTCAACTTTCACAGAAGTCTGAAATAGTTGATTATCAAAATTCTTTATTCCATTTGCACCGAACTCTCCTTACAAGAAGGATGATATCATTCTTAATTTAGTCATGTTTTCCCTTGACGTGGTGCCATGGGAGGATCTTAATTGCAAAAACATAATGACGCCCATCTAGTGTTCATCGAAGACTAGGTAATCCCAGAATCCTTAAAAAGCATATTGTTTACCTGGCAAAGTATGAAAAGCAACCTTATTTGAAACAACTTGCTGCCTATCATATCTGTACTATAAATTTGCCCCATCCATCACATTTTTATTGTGCCTTGCTGAAACCCCCAATCTGCCAGAAAGTCTTCTTGACGACCTTGGTAGGCAAAGGAACTATGAACCTTGGCATGCTTACCTACCTGCTAGCAACTGTTGCCTAGTGCAGTCAAAATAAATATAGCTCAGTGTTAATTGACATGTACTCCTTTTTTGAGGTCAGAGGTTCAAAATCCCATACTCCACATTTCTTGTGCTAAAGAAAAAAAACTGTTGGCTGGCTCAACCTAGACAACTACTGTTAAGACACCATCATCATTTTGAATTTTAATCTCTTTTGGTAAGATACCCTTGTAATGTTCTTTGGCCTTCATAACAACTTCCACCCAATCCAGTTATCTTGAGCCTTTTATGCAACACCTTCCAATCATTTAAAAGGTTTTTCTATTAACCCGAGTATCTTATTCCATAACATCATTTAGATCTCATGGATTTCAATCCTCCATAGTTGGGAATGACTGAAATTTTGAATGAGGAACAGCGGTCTATTTTTCAAATCTAATGATGTTTTACTTTGTAAATTTATTTTTGAAGACCATTCAGAGAATTGGGAAAGATTTTGGATTGTATTTGTATTTTTAGTCTTTTTGTGGTAAAGAAAATGTATTACTTTGGCATTGTAAAATTCTGTGGTCAAACATTTTGTCTTGAACAGATGACAGATTTGAAATTTGAAGATTGAAAGTGATACATTTACTGGATTATCTAAATGATGCTTAATTTCACAGGAGAAAACATTCTGAACTGGTAGGGGAACTTTCAAATCTCTATGATAAAGAGGAGAAATTGTTATCTGAGGTTTGTATATGAATAGAGCCTCAAGTTTTATTTGCTGTTGCTGTCCTCTGACCAATTTTCCTGCTTATTTGTTGAATTACTCTCATGCAGTTTTGGTTGCAATTAGATCGTTGCTATTCTTTTTGTTGTATGTCAATCTATTTTTAGATGGTTGATCTTTTTGATTGGTGATTGTGTTTGGGTTTCTAGGGTCTACCTCACGAAGCTTTACCTTGAATCAGCTCAGTTTGGGATGGAATTTAAACTCATTCAATCTGATAATATCTGAGACTATTGTAGTTAAACCATGGCTCTTTCTCTTTCATTACAGAGCTAGTTCTTATGTACCAATGCACTATCAGTATTTGGCCAATAAACTCCTATAGAACTCTTCTTAATTTTCTTCCTTGATGTCTGAACTACAACCCACGTCCCAGAGTACATCTTGGAGAATCCTTTGTACTAACTTACTAGAATTGGTGAGCAATTGAGTTTTACTCAACGGGATCCAGTCTCATATCTCGATTCTTCAGCTTAATCAGTGGACATTTCTTTTCTTTCTGTAGTAACTATCTTTTCCGAAAAGGCTATGGTAGAGCACATGATATAAGTGTTTTTTAAAAAAACAAGAAACAAACTTTTTCTCAGTGCAGTAAGTGGGTTCTTCCTCCAGTCTTATATTATGGGTGCAGAAGGGTATATGTTAATTGTGTAATTCTTATCTAACTCCTTTTATCCGTAGACTATTCCTGATCTGTGTTGGGAATTGGCTCAATTGCAAGACACGTACATTTTGCAAGGTACAAAATTACAGTTTTTTTTTTCTTTTAAAAAATGTTGGATTATTATTATTATTACTATTATTATGATCATAATCATCATCATCAATGATTCTAATGTAGCTTCATATTAAATCAATTAGGAGATTATGATTTGAAGGTCATGCGTCAAGAGTATTACATTGATAGACAGAAAGTGGTATGCTCACTATCTACTATTGTGTATTCTATTGATGAAACTTTAGAACTTATAAGGTATAGATGGCTCTTTTTTCTCCTGACTTTATGGTTGGCTTGAAACATTCCGAAGTATGTGTTTATGGACTATTAGTTGGATTTGAAATTTATGTATTCTTTTGTTTGTATTTTGTATTTTTGTATTGGTGAGTGTTTGGGCTAGTGTAGCTAGTTTGCATGCATAGGTGACTTCGTTGGGGTTGAAACACACTGCCTCTAAGTCACTTTATTCTATTTTACTCGCCTCAATGACTACTGTCTACCTATGATGGTCAGTTTTATGTTAGTCAAATTTTCTGTCTGTTGGCAAGTTAAGTTTTGTTAGCAGTGTTGGAATGGAGTTGTTATTTATTTATTTATATAATTTTAAATATTAAATATTATTTTTATTGTGTATGTGTCTGAATATATTGAAACGGAGCAAAAGGTAGAAATACAGTCTAGAGGCTGGGAGAGAAGGGATCCCTCGCTAAAGAATCTGTACAAGTAGAGGGCATTCCAGCTTGAGGCTATTTATTGGAAAACTTAGATTTATTAATCTATATGTTTATATGTTTTGTTTCATATTCTGATTGCTTTCTATCCACAAGGATTGCGAAAGAGTTCTAGCCACACATTTTGACAAATGGTGGACAAGAAAAGGAGCTAGGTTTATTTAGGATCTTAATTATCTGAATTTTGTACCTACCTATTAAACAGCATCAGGCTAGACTAAATCAAACTATCAATTTCTGTCATTTTTTTTCCCCAAAACGAGAGCTAGATTTCATGTACCTCCAATGATTGTTTTCTGAACACGATGTCAAATTTTTGGGACATGTTTCGCTGTGTTTCTTAAAGGATGGACATCTGGAAATTTTGTTACTCCTGAAGCAGAGTTTGTTATGAAACTTAGTTATTCTTGAAGCAGAATCTGTTCATCATTTGATTTCACATTGTACCTCCTATGGTTATGCTTCTGTGGTTACAGTTGAACAGTTTTCAAAATGGTTGTATTGGTGACATTATTAATTTTGTTTTACAGTTCATCAGTCATCTGGTCAATCAGCTTGCTAGGCATCAATTCCTGAAAATAGCTTGTCAAGTGGAAAAGAAGAACATGCTTGGAGCATATTCATTGCTTAAAGTTATAGAGTCAGAACTTCAAGCATATTTGTCAGCCACCAAAGGACGAGTGGTATTGACCTCATCTTTTAATACTTGTTTTGCAATAATGGAATACTCTCTTTCGCTCTAATTGTATCGTGCATCTAAAATTTTCTGTTTACACATTTTTTATTGCAAATAATGTAATTACGAAGAAATCTGAATTCTGAGTTAGTTAACAATTATTTTGCCTGGATGTTAGTTCTACTGCTAATCAATTAATTTAATGGTCTGCCTTCTTTATGAATTAACCACCGTTTAGTGTTCCATGATTATTGTTTATGTCACTATAGGGTCGTTGCCTGGCACTGATTCAAGCTGCTTCTGATGTACAAGAACAAGGTGCGGTTGATGACCGCGATAGCTTTCTGCATGGTGTCAGAGATCTATTAAGCATACATTCAAGTAAGGACAATCTTCCATTTGAATATTCACATTTTAAATTCAATACTGGTCTATTAAGCATAAAACTTTGTATCTTTTTGTTTGAACTGGAAAATGTTGTTTCTGAATAAAGAAGGAAACAGAGTTACCAATTAAATAAATGGGTTCCCTATGTTTTTAGGTTCTCTCTTTTTTGGAATTAAATTTGTGAATGAGACAATTGAATTTTTTATTCTTTTTTATAAGGAACCAAAAATTTCAAACATCGAACAACAACTTCTATTATGAGCAAGAACAATTCCAAAGGTCCTAAATAACCTGTTCCACAGGGAGGTAACAAACGCATAGTCCCAAAGTAAATTGGTCAAAAGCCTTTTCCTCATACAAAAGAAACGCCATTAAGGATGCAACATTGTGGAGGAAAGCCTCTAGATACGATCTTGAGTATTTACTCTCTCATCCAAAACTAGACCAGGTAAAAAAAAAAGCTTAGGAATTTTAACCTTTCAAAGAGAGGAAAATGCAAGGATCCCCTGAGGGGGAGAAGGGGTACAAAGAATCTGAAAAGAAGAACCATTTGGAAAAGCCTGCTGAAGGCCTTGGAAACCAAGACCTAGAGTTCCTTCTCCCCAAATGCGCAACCTGGTTAGATATGAAAGAAAGGAGACTGACAAGAACATTGAGAGGAAGGCAAGACAAGGGCCACTAGTGTAATTTTTTTCCCAAAAGGTGGTAAAGATGAGGGAACAAGGACCCTAAAGGTTTCTCCTCCCACCCAGCAATCCTATCAGAAGTAGGTATTCGAACCATCACCTCGTAGTTGTAGAAAGCTTAGTATGAAGCTCTTTACCTAGATGCTACAAATATGATTTTGACAGATGTTGATGCGTACCCATTTTATTTTTTGAGGGAATAGAATTGTTCATGGAATGCATGAAAAATTCACAAGCCTTGACCAGAAGATCTCAAATAATAAAACAAACAGAAATCATGAATGCTACAAATTGACAAAACAAAATGGAAATTGTTAATGCTAACTTTAGGATCAACCACTTCAGAACCTTAGACAGCACACCCAACTAAACTACAGAAACCAGAAGTTGGAGCATCTAAAGGAAGAGCAGAAAAGGCATCTTCAAATTACTGTAGCTGAATTCCTCCTCTCATATTGAATCTTGACCTGAAGTTTGAATAGAAACCTCTATCATCAGAACCACCAACAAGAATTGACGTTGATGTGTGACCATTATAATAAAACTGAATACAATAGGAGACTAAAGATAATTGCTGGTTTTCAAGGAAAATTATAAATGAAAACAATTTGTTAATGAATGACTCTCTGTCTGTCATTTAGAAAGCATTGATATTTTTATTTCGTTGTCTTTTGCCAACTTCTTACGAATCAAACCTTTTACAGACTTCTGGGATAAGCAGGACTATGCTACATAGTATCAATAATTTTCTATGAGAACTTGATCTTTTAGGGGAAGAAAGTAATCTTCAACTGTGCTTTTTGGCTATTATTTTATGTAACACGGAGGGGAAGAATAGATTTTTCTGAGAAAACTAAAAAGCTGGCTATTATTTCAACTTTCAATGGGTCTTTTTCACTTGGGGGTTTCAAAGTTTTTCGGTTCCTGTCTTCTTTTCTTTTCTTTTTCCCATGAGTTTGCAAGATTTGATTCATTGCTATCTTTTATAATTAATGTATATTCTTGATCCAAATATTTATATATCTAAAAAAGAGGTCCAGTATTTTTGTCCAAATATTAATTGATTTTCAAACATGTTGACATTGTATTTAAAGTCAATACAATTACAGAAGACTTGACCTTCTGGTTTAGAGTATTCTGGTATTGGAGGCCCAACGAGACTGATAAGTGTCTGACAAGGACATATGGTCAGAATTAGAATGTTCATGCTACATTGTTTATCTCAAGGCTTATTGTCAGGACTAGGAAAAGTTTACCTGGACATTGTAACCAATAAAATAACTTGCCTTTTTGTGGCTCTTCGTAAATTCGTTTTCTTCTCGTAGGTCAATCATTGAAGATTCTGTCTACTTTGCGCTAACAATTTAATTGTCTTGTACAGATATCCAGGCTGGAGTATCAACATATGTGTCTGCTCCCGGCATTATTCAACAGATATCTAGTCTTCATTCAGACTTGAGAACCCTTCAATCTGATCTTGAAAACTCCCTCCCAGGCGACAGAAACAGATGCATAAATGATCTGTTAGTATCTTATATCTTTATACAAGACTTTCAAATCCATATATCTGTCACGCCTTTAGTCTTTTTTATGCACAATAACATTCAAATGAAGCAATGGAAGTCAGATGGACCAAAGAAGTGACCCGTGTGGCTATCCATACGTTGTTTTTTTTAAAAAAAAAAAAAGAAAAAAAGAAAAAAAAAAAAAGAAAAAGAAAGAAAAACCAACTTCCAAGTAAGGAAAAAATATTTCATATGGTCAAAATCATTTCTCAAGTAAGGAAAGAATATACATGCATACAAAAAATAATAATAATAAGCCCACAAAAGGGTGGGTCCTAAGGGATGGATCTCCAATCAAGCAAAATAAGATGTAGCGAATAATTACAAAATTAATTTGTCACTAACACCTAGAGAGAAAAATTAAAAATTCACAAGGGACCATGCATCAAGAGGGTTCCTCTCATTCCCTATAAAAATTCTATTGTTTGTATCTCCCCAAATACACCATAACGTCACACACACACACACATCCATAGAAACTCCCTTTCAAAGGCGAATGAGGGAAAAAATTCTTGATCATATCACTAACAACTTTGTGATGGGCTAACTGAAAGTCAAACATCTCAAAGAAAAACTTTGAAACAGTACGTGTATAATCGCAACTCCAAAATAGATCATATCGCAACTCCAAAATAAATGATCTAGATCTTCCTCCACCCTTGAACAAAGTTACAACAAAAAGGGCCAACCAAGGATGGTTGGTCACTGGTTGAAGACTGTTTAGGGTGAAGAGTGTTGGTGACCATCTATACACTCTTGTGATTAAGCATTAGCGTTGTAGATTGTTTTCCTATATAATTCAAGCTCTACTGGCTTTAACTATTGGAGAAGCTGTTGAAATGAAAGTCCATATGGTGTGGAGCTATGGTCTTTATTAGCTGACTTTTCAAATAAGCAACAATTTTTAAGAAAACTACTTTATTTACGTGTGTATAAGTTTTTAGGGTGCGAGGCTAGTTGAGGTAAAAAAGGATTTTCATTATGTCACTGTAGTAGATCATGAGTGATTACAAGAGAATATGGACTTGAGTCATCAAGAAGTCTCTATTCTTCTGACTTCCATCTTTAATTTTTTTTTTTAAAATTAAAACTTTAAAACTATCTAATGACCAACCAGTTTGGATTGTGAGTTGTATATTGGTGATGGCCTCCATGCTGAATCTTGTGTTGATGTTCTTTTCATTGTAAGAATCGTCCAGTTCTTAAAACATAATATGACCAACCAGTCTGCTTCAGATTATAGTTAAAGTGTTTCATTCTATATTCCTGTCCACTTCATGTTCCTTTTTTGTTTATTTACTTTTTTAAAAATAATAATTTACTTTATTAATAAAACGATTCTTTCTATTATTAATTGTAGGTGCTCTCTTATTCAAAGTTTGCAGCAATTACTCTTTGCGTCTTCTACAACTGCACAACCAATATTGACGCCACGGGTACAAGTCTTCATTAATTTCTTGCAGGGATTGCTCTTATCAAATGCATATTTAAGTTATCCTTGTGTGAAACTGGTTGGAATCATTGGACACCCAGATAAGATAACATATTTTTCTCTTTTTCAAAACATTTAAATATGGTGCTCAATTTTTTATTTGTCTTTGCAGTCGTCTAAGTTAACTTAATCTATCATATGGTTGTTACTTATGCCTTCATTAGTTAGTTTATTACTTTTGTGTTTAGATTGCCTTTCTATCTGTGGTGTGTTTTTATTTTATTTTTGCACAATGGTCCTTCATTTCTGGATATTTTTTTTTCTAGGCCTTAATGAAAGAGCTGGATGAGATGGAAAAGATAAATGCCAAACTATCTTCTGCAGTTGAAGAAGTTACCTTGGAGCACTGTAAAAAGAATGAGGTAATCTTTGAGAAAATAATTTCTTTCTCTCTTACATAATCTTTGACTTTTATATACCAAAAAAAAAAATCTATGTTGTTCGATCCAAGTCTACAAACTTTTTATTATGTCAATCAGATGTCTGTTAGCTATATGAATTGCATAATAATAATATCTATTTGTCATTAGGTATGAAATATTTTATGCTTTACAAACGGTTTTGATAACTAGTAACTCACATTCCTTCCCCCTTTAGTCATTTTAAAAGATTTGGTTTATTTTAGTCTATGTTTTATTTTGATATGTGAATTCATGATATCTAAAAGTTAGATCCTGTTTGGTAACCATTTGATTTTTGGAAATTAAATCTATTTTCTCTCAATTTCTTACAATGCTTTGCATCTTTCTCAAGTAAAAGAATTGAATTATTAGCCAAATTCTAAAGACAAAAACAAGTTTTTAAAAACTACTTTTTTTTTTTCAAAACTTGACTTCATTTTTTAAAATATTTTCAAAAAGTAGTAACAAAGCAAGAAATTTGGAGGTGAAAGGGGTGTTTTTAAGCTTAATTTTTAAAAAATTAAAACAAAAAATCAAATGGTTCTCAAACAAGACCTTAGTATCTAGCTTGAACAGTGACTTTTGAAAGTTTTGAATTAATGTAACAAAATCTAAGTGGTCCTTGGATTAGCAAACATGTAAGGTAAATCTTTTAGCCAAATTTAAGATAAGCTTTTACCAATATAAGAGTAGCACAATCGGTTAAGGTGTATACCTTCAATCAAGAGGTTAAAGGTTTAAATTTCCTGTGTACACGACATGCTCTTGTACTCAAACTATAAGATCAGCTTTCTAACTCGAAGTTGTACTAGTCAACTTCTAGCCAAATAATTGCTGTTGGTACTTTTATGGAAAAAATGTGATATGGAGTGCAGCCATTACAATGTCAATTAAACATTCCAATCCTTGCACTTTGATTGTACAATACAGTCTCAACAGGTCTGACTTTCTTCTACTCTGTCATGCAGATTGTCAAACATCATTCTCAGGAAGTAGGGCTACAACGCCGAGTTTTTGTTGACTTCTTTTGCAATCCTGAACGTCTCAGGAATCAAGTTCGGGAGCTGACTGCTCGAGTTAGAGCCATGCAAGCTTCGTAGTCGATGTCGTTTGTGTATAATATATAAATTTTTTTTATCATTGCTTTATTTGTATGTAACTGTTTACAATACATCACATGGGGATGCTTAATTGCAAAAGGAAGGTTATAGGTTTCTTATGACACACATGATCTGTTTTGGCAGTGTTTAAAATCATAGTATTCAATCATAATAGTTCCACTTGTGTTTGAGGCCTTTTGGATGCATCGTTGAGATATGATGTTTGAAATTCATGTGTGTGGAGTTTATAAGTCTGAAAAATCACCTTCGATATGGTTTGATGAAATCTCATACGTTCCATAAGGCTTTTTGGACCCTATTATTTATATAATTAACAATTCTACAACATATTTAAATAGTCATGAAATGTATGAATTGAATGTGCACAAAAAATAGGGTTGTCATTAGGGTTTATTTACATGTTCATGAATAATGGGGTCTATATATATATAATGATAATAAAATAGTTAAGTTGATCGGTCATACTGATTAGACGCAAACAATACCTCTTCCTAGGTTGTGGTGCGATTGTTAAGAAAGTATCAATTTTATAATAGTTGGAGGTGTGGTTATTGAAGTTGATTATCGAAGGTGATTTTTGTCGGAATTTGTAGTCGGAGGTAGTTGTCGAGCCCGAAGTTGGTTGTACAAATGTGGTATTGGAGTTGGTTGTCGGAGTTTTTCATCAGAGGTGGTTGTTGGAGCTCAGAGTTAGTCAACAAAGTTTGTAGCGCGAAGGTGATCATCAAAGTTGATCATCAGAAATGATTTTTGCCGAAGTTTGTAGTCAAAGGTGTTTGTCGGAGCTCGGAGTTGGTTAACAAAGTTTGTTGTTGGAGGTGGTTGTCGGAGCTCGGAATTAGTCGTCGGAGTTGGTCGCATGAAGGTGGTCGTCGTAGTTGGTCGTCGAAGGTGGTTGTCAAAGCCCGGAGTTAGTCGTCAGAGTTGATCGTGTAAAAGTGATTGTCAGAGTTGATTCTCGAAGTGTGATAGCGAGTCACCGATGATGGTTGATGAATGAAGACATTGAAAACCTTAAAAGAGGTGAGTTGGTAAAATATACTAACTCAATTCCACCATCATTTAAAGTTGGTGGGCCAAACATTAAGTTTATTATTATATCAACTCAACTCATGGTGAACCAAACATCCTCTTTAAACTTACTCTTGAATTGATGACACTCTTTCACTAGGTCCAAATAATCGGGATTTTTCTTTCAAAAATGATAATATTAATAATAGTCGTTTTGGTTAAAGTTTATATACTACGACAAAAAAATTATTTAAAAAGTTTATAAATTTTCATATTTCCAAAATGGATGAAATAAAATTGTAAGAATAATTAAATAAATTAAAAGTAAATTTAGGTTATAACAATTAAAATTTTAAACTAATAACTACATCACAGCATAGACTTTTATGAGTGAATCAATTTAAGATGTAGGATTATTTTCAAGTTCATTTAAGATCAATTCAAAACCATCCATACAAAATTATTTTTCCTCAAATTTCTACTAATGTACATGTGTGTTAATTCTATCCATTCATTTTGTAATGACTACAATATTTTGTCTTAAAAGTTATTTTTGAAATCTTATCCATTTTTTTTAAAAGAAGAAACATAAATGATTGAATAAATAAAATATGACCTATAATTATTAGTGGTAAATTTGCAATACTAAAATTATATTAAAAAAAAAACTAAGTTAAAAGAAGATTCACTAGTCTCCCACATTTTAGTGTCAAGATATGTTGAAATTTTGGATAATTTACTTATAAAATGGCTTTAAGTTGAGTTTTAATCCCAAAAATGTAACCGTGGGGTAGATTTAATCTCTAAACTTCAAACAATTCCAATCATATTCATAAATTTTTAATATGTTAAAGTGATTATTGATTGGATTAACAAATAATGAGAAGTGATTGACGTAACTTTAGATAATAAGTCAATTGGATAAACTAAGAATGAGTTAATCAAAATATAGTCAGTCGATAGAATTCATCTTTTTACCTATACACTTTTATTTTATATAGTTCACTTATTCTAGTACGTCACATCATGTCAAATTATCATGCATAGCTAAACAATGAGTTGTCTAAGTAACAATATTAAGAGAGTTTGGTTGAAGTGAAAAAACCATTCGTCTAGTGAGTCGTACATGTCTCCTTCGCCTTTAACTTTTGGCCTGACTAGCTTTATCTTGAAGGCAAGTTAAGTCAAGTGCCAAATGAAGATAGCTTATTAAGGAGCTGCAAGTGTCACATTAACTACAACAAATAATTATATAACTTAGATAAGAAGTTCAAGCATACCATAGAGGCTAAATTTTTTACTACAAAATAGGATATAATAGTATGAAAGGGGAAAATAAAAGTGAAAATCTTTGGAATACAATGGTGACATAACATAGGTTCTTACAATGACCAGTAAAAGGGCGATATCTGTCATAAACCTTTTACTTGTCTACATATATATTCTTTGCTACACAATGGAATATTCAAACAAATTAGACACACAATTAACCAAAAGAAAATCCAAACAAATACAGAGTGGAATGTAAGGGAAATGGTGAAAAACTACCCTAAATTATATGAATGGTTACCGTCACTCGAACTTTTAATATGAACAATTATCTCTGTAGAATTACAATATCATAATTTAGTAGTTAAAATATCTCTAACTATCTCTGCTATGAGGTCATAGATTTGAATTCTCGTCCAATATTTGTGATGTAATATTAAAAATGGTCTCAATATAGTAGTATAATTTTGTTAGGGGCTAGATTTAATTGCAACAATGTATTAGTTTTGAGTACATAAATGCAACCATCTTAGAGGTAGTTTTTTTTTTTTTTGTTTAGGTCCTAGCGTCTAAATGTAACAACTTTAATTACACAATCGATGACTATTTAATGTGTTATATGTTATATGCATGTATGTTTTTTTATTATGCTTCACCTTCATATTTTTCTCCGTTTGATCAAACATGTTAAGGTATAGAAATCAGGGAGATTTTGATTTGGAGTCGTAATTTTCTTACTAATGATAATTCGATGAAAATGAAATATAAAGATTCAAAAATATAAAATCAAACAAAAAAACATGAATTAGAAGTCCAATTTTTCTTCATTTTTTTTTATTTAATTCTAACACTTGTTTTAAATCCTAACCAAGTTTTTAAAAAATAAACCTCAAAAAGTATTTTTAAATTTTAATTTTTGAAACTTAAATAATATTTCAAAACTAATATTGGTAAATAGCTAGCTAAAAGCCAAATATAAAATTATCAACAACCCATATTCAATTTTCCAAAAAAAAAAAAAAAAAAAAAAAAAAAAGTTCTTTTATATTTTGGATTTTTTTTTGAAAATTTTTACAGCTTTACCTCTTTATTTATTTTTTTTTCTCTAAATTATGAGTGGACAAAAGAGGAGAATATACTGTTTGTAAGAAAACCCAAAAGAAATAAGAGAAAGTGACAAATGAGAAAAAGGAAACAAACAAAGAGGATAAGAATTATTACTTGGAAAAATGGAAAAGGAGAATAGCTGCATTGACCCTTACACCAAAGACAATATAACAATAATTAATATGTTCTTGAAAATTGTCCAAATGACAAAAACCAATGCCAATTTGTAAAACATAGTAAAAACAAATTTTGCTTTACTTTCAAATTCATATCACATTTGAAAATAAATGCTCTCTTTTTCCATGTTGTTTCAATCATTTGTCTTTCAAATAAATTCTCTCATATGAATACTCAAAATATATACAATTTTCATAATAAATACAAATTCTTTACTCTAAATTTTGTGGAGGATATTGCTATCCTAATTCGAGGAAAGTATCCAAAGAAATAATGTAAAAAGGTAAGAGATAACTCGATTCTTGCTATTTTCTTGTCGTTTAAATTCTTTTTTTTTAAAAAAAATCATAGTCAAAATATAAGGAAAATTATTTTAAATGATAAAACAGTTGAAAATACTTATAAATAATAACAAAATATTACCGTCTATCGCGATCTATCACGGATAGATTATGATATTTTGCTATTATTTATAAACATTTTGTTTCACTTTCCTATTTTTGAAAAAACAGTCCCAAATATAAATAGGTAATTTAAAAAAAAAAAAAAATCGATTATATTAGGTCCTAAACTCAATTTTTTTTAAAAGATTAAACTATAATATGAAAACATAGGCACTATCTAAAGATACAGAGTATTTCCAATTAGAAACTTAAAATAGAGATGAACATTTGATTCTTACTATTTCTTTGTCATGTAATCAATTTTTCATAAAACTTTTTTAGTCAAATATAAATATATTGTTATAAAAAATTAATAATATGAGTGCTTTGAAAATTTGGTCACAACATTAGTAATGTTAAATATGAAAACATAGGCTCTATCTAATACACTAGGTTCTAAAAAGAATATTTTGCATCAATTTAAAATCCCAAAAAAAAAGTGTATTGAGTGCAATTATAGTTATGTGAAAGTTTTTATTGATATTAAAAAGTCCTATAAGTGCATCATGATTATGTGTGAAAAATATTGAATTGATTAATGTGAAAATGTAATGATAGCAAAACAAGAAAGACTAGAAAAAGTTGATATATAAGTTGGCCCCAGTTTGAAATTAAGAGATAGGGCAGATTCTTTATTGAAGGATGAAGAACAAAAAGCAATTTAACTCTCACTCCTCTCAAATTCTTAAAAATGTTTTTTTTTTTTTTTTTTTTTTTTATAAATTTTTAAGTTAATTTTAGCTAATATTATTTCTAAAAATTAAGTTAAGCATTCAAAATTTTCATATATATGTTTAGTATAGTTTGAATCTTACTAGACACAAAATAGATCGTTTAAAAAAATTGATTAAATTATATGCATATAACATAAACATATGTATGTTTCAGGTAAGACATAAAGGAGTTCCATTTAGGAATTTATCGTAATATAATAAGTTCAAAAGAACACGTTTTTGCATGAATTTAAAATCCCGAAAAAATGTTGCATAAATTTCCAAAAAAAAAAAAGGTTGGTTGAGTGCATTATTGTTATATGAAAGTTTTTATAAGATTAAAAAGTCAGTTAAGTACATCATGATTGTGTAAAAATATTCAATGATTAATGTGTAACATAATGATGCAAAAGAAGAAAGACATGAAAAAGGGGAAGAAGAGAGTAAGAAAGTCAATGTATAGGTTGGCCCTTTATTAATTGAAGAACAAGAAAAGAGTGAATATAACTATTAAACTCTCTTAATTAGTCTTCTAATTGTTATATATATTGGTAATTGTCCTTGTAAGAAAATATATATATTAACAAATATGCCCAAAATTGAAGCTATGGATTCCAAATTTTCTTATAGATATAGTCTATATAATTTTTTCCTTTAAGTATTATACATTTATTATGTTTAAGATTATGGTCTCTAATGTCTTAACTAATTAAGTCATGTTCAAATTAACTAAACTCGAGTTTAGAAATGGTACATGAATAAACCGATATTAAATTCAAATGAGAGGGATCCTAAGTATATATGAAGTATAAGAGTTGATAGCATACCAATAAGGTGCATTTTCCTTTTCCATGGCTCAATCATAGAAATTTCTACTTGGTTTGAGGCAATTCTAAGTTGGGGACCTCCTAGGATTGTTCATGGGAAACATATAAATAGAGACAAAACATGTTAAAAAGGACTCTTGGTTTGTTATGGTAGCTTCAACTCTTAAAAACTGTTCAAGACAAGTAAGAATGACGTTGTCAAATCATAAGTGAATGTCGGAGCTATCAAGTGCTGAATCCGTATTTTAAATCCTAAATCTAGAGTGTTACATTAATCATCTATATAAGCTTGATTCTTACTTAAATTCAAAATAGGTAGTTTAAAAATCAATTATATCGTTGGTTTAGAAAATTTGGGTGTGAAGTTTAAATGGTGATAAACTTATACGAACTTAATTTAACAACACAAAAATACATTAAAGAATATATATACACATATAATATGAAAAAATAAGTTGTAGATAAGACATAAAGTAGGCAGTTCCATTTTAGGAACTTATAATAGAGGTATGTAGTTCATTGGGTTCCAATTAATATTATTTTTGTATCAATTTCAATTCCCAAAAAAGGTTTTATAAGATTCAAAAGTTTATGTTTGAGTGCATAATTGTTATGAGAAAGATTTTATAAGACTAAAAAGTCAGTTAAATGCATCATGATTGTATGAAAATATTGGAATGATTAATGAGTAATGAAAGTAATGATGGCAAAAGAAGAAAGACAATAAAAGTAAGAGGAAGGAGAAATAAAAAAAAACCTTAAAAAAGGGGGGGGAAAAAGGTCAATGTATAGGTTTTGGTCTCAATTTGAAAGAAAGGATTGGTAGATTCTCAATTGAAGAAGAACAAGACCACCTACAATTGTAAACTCTCAAATTCTTAAAAAGTGTTAAATTTCTACCTACATTTTTTTAGAAAGAAAATATATATTAGCAAAAAAAATTTTTAAAAATTAAGATCCCGTTAGTAATGATTTTGTTTTTGCTTTTTGCTTTTGAAAATTGAGCCTATGGACACTACTTTTTACTAATAATTTAAAAAACCAAATTAAATTTTGATAACTCAAAAAAAGTAGCTTTCAAAAAGTTGTTTTTGTTTTTGAAATTTGGCTAAGAATTCAACCATTATACTTAAGAAATATGGATGAAATAGGTTTTTTCTCAAAAACAAAAAACCAAATGGTGACCAAACGGAGTCTATACTATTCATTCTAAATTTCTCCTAGTTATAGTTCACATAATTAAACATATATATGTTTCAAGCAGTTGAGTTGAAACTACCTGTTTGTATAAGTTTGATTTCTTCCTATTTCTTTATCATATAATTCATTTGTTGAAATGAAGAAAAAAAAAAGACCCAAAATAGGTAGTTTAATAAAATTAAGGTTAAATATAATTGTAAATTTGGATCTTATGGTTCGAAGAAAATTAGAATGTAGTCTAATTTGATGAAACCTCATAATTAGGCCTTATGGTTTAATAAAATCCTTATAAGTAGTCCCTACTGTATGGACTATTTATGAAGATTTTATCAAACCATAAGGACTATTTATGAAATTTAATTCATTCATAGAGGCTAAATTCTAATTCTAGGACTAAACTCTAACTTTCTCTAAACGATCAACTTTGTAATTTAATCTAAAATCAATTATATTGTTAGGAAAAAAAAAGTCAATTATATTGTGGTTTTGTAAATGAAACAGAAACACATCGATAATATACACATAAAATATGAAAAAGTATGGTCTAGAAAAGAAATAAAAGTAGTTCCATTTAAGAACCTAGAGTAGAGATATGTTAATATAATAGGCTCCAACTCTCTCTCTCCCTATGTATATATATTGTTTTTGCCTCAATTTAAAGTCCCAAAAAAGGGTTTTTATTAGATTCAAAAGCTTCTTTGAGTACATTATGGTTATATATGAAAGTTTTATGAGATTAAAGTACATTATATTGATGGTGTGAAAACATATTGAATTGATTAATGTGTAATGTGTAATGTGTAATGTGTAATGATGGCAAAAGAAGAAAGACATGAAAAGTAAGAGGAAGAAGAGAAGAAAAATTTACAAAAGTCAAAATATAGGTTGGTCCCAATTTTAGAGCAAAAAAAGGGGGTTGGTAGATTCTCCATTTCAAGAAGAGAAACAAGAAGAAGAGTGCATATTACTATTAAAATCCTCTTAAAATATTCCCATCTTACAAGTCACAATAACACTTTTTTGGCTCTCACTTGTCATTTTCAAAAAAATTTCTCCTTCTTATACAGTTCTCCACTTTTTCTCACTATAATTTCAACATGTTTTGTTTTTTCCCTCTTGCATCTTATAATTTTACAAACTATATTGAATTAAGTTTTAAGGTTGTTTCTAAATAAAGAAAAATAAGTCGACTTATTTATAAATATAGCAAATTTTTATTATCTATCAGTGATAAACTACAATAGACATCTATCAGTGTCAGTGATAGATTTCTATCCCGGTCTATCACCGATACTGATAGACAGTGATATTTTGTTATCTTAGAAAATATTATCAATGGTTTTACTATTTAAACTAATTACTTTTAAGTTTATTTTGTACTATGTTTTAGATTTGTTGCTATGTGAGGGTAAGTTGGTCTTTTTTGGCTTATATTATATATTAATATAATTTGTTGGAAGGCTCGAAGTTTACAAGTTAAATTATAAGTATGGTCCTTTTCAATTTTATAAATTGGTTTAATTGATCCTTGAATTTAAGAAAACGTGTATTCAATACTTTCAATTTTATGTCTATTAGATCTTTAAAATTTTTAATATTTGTTAAATTTATAAATGTTCAATTTTGCGAGTTGATAGGTTTTTGACTTGTCAGACAGTTTTAAAAAGTTGTGATGTATTACATGAAAAATTAAAAAATAGAGTTATTGGAGAGAAAGTTTAATTTGCTTTTATATCTAATAGATCCCAACATTTTTTTTCTTTTTTTTCTTTTGATAAAGATCGATTTTTACTCTAAATTTATGGTTTCCTCTTATGTGTTTAATGACTTATAAAACATATATGATAAAAAAAAATTAATGAAAACCTGATCATTTTTTTAAAAAAAAATAAAAACAACATGAGAGGTAATTTATGAATTTTAGAAATGTTATTTGTGTATCGTTGAAATTTATTTTTGTGCAAAACTTTATTTTATTAAAATTAATGAGTTTCTAAAGATGTTTACATCTTTTTTTTTTTTAACATAATAGGCAAATTAGTGAAAATTTAGTTGAGGATGAAAATTGCAACACTTATGTAAGTTCATGGTCAAAATTGAGAAAATTAAAAATTTATATTTCAAATTGATACAACATGACAAGTTCATGGTAAAAATTGATTTTCTCCCTTTTAAAAAAATAGAAAAAATGCCAATAAATAATTTATTAGGTTATGATTTTTTTTTTTCCACAATAGCCATTACATTGTTATTTTAATACCCTCAATTTTTAATGAGAAAATGAAATAAGAGGAAAAAAAATATTAGAAATAGAAAAAAAAAATGTTATTGTTACAGATTTTATAAAGCTAATAAAGAGGGAAAAAATGTTATTTATGGCGGTTGGATTGACATGTATTTTTGGCTCACTTGTTCCAACTATAAAAACGGTTGTAGCCAAGTATTGCTCTTATACTTTTATACTTTATGTTCTACTCAAGCAAGAAGAAACAATTTTTATACAATATTTTATCATGTCCAAAATATTATAAGAGAAACATACAAGTAGGAAGAATATTTTATCTTTGAAATATGTCTCTTATAGAAGTTTTATATTTTTTTTTTCTTCAAGTATTTAGCATACCGCAGTTGAAATAAATTTGGGTTTCCTTAGAATGCCTAAGAAAAGGAAATTTGGGTTCATACTATTTTCTCTACTAATGTACCAAAATCTCTTGGCATCTAGAGAGTTTTGAATGCTCTCCTGAAACATGAGTTTTCCAAAATCCCGAATCGAGGACATTTCCATTTTACTTTTTCGTCATTTCTCTTTATTTTATTTTACATATATATTAATCTTTTTACATTAAATAATTAAAATAAATACCGTCAACCATGTATATCATATATTTTTAGTTATATCATAATTCTTATTATTTTTTAGCAATATATTTAAGTTAATATTTATTTTATAAAAAAATCTTGAATTATGATATATTATTTTGTTGAGAAAAATAACATATAAAAATAATATAAATTGTATTAACTTTAAAAGAAATTCAAATTGATAAAAAAAAACATATTATATAAGTTCAAATTATATTAAATTAATTATAATGTAACAAATAGTCGTAAGGACATTCTTGAAATTTTATGTAAATTTAAGACATTCCGAGTAGAAATCCTACAAAACAAATACAATTATCAAAATATTACCAAATATCTGCAAAAATATTTCTACATAACAAACATGCTAATATAAAGATGTCGGACATCTATAATTCCGAGCATCTAAGATTCTAGTTATCTACATTTACAAAAAACAAACAGCCCTAAAAGTTTAATGGACAGAGCAACAATTATCCTTCTAAAAAATACAGTTACCTCCTTTGGAAATTAGTCTAGTACTACGGTAGTACCATACTTCCCTTATTTACACCATAATTTTGTGGACCTCACATTAATATGAGTGGATCCCACATTATTTATAAAAGCATGTTGATATGACACATAGTAAAAATTGTCTATACGGTATAGGAAATTTTTTCGACCTTTAGATACACTAAGTAGTTAGAAGAGAGAAAAGTGTAGAGAAATTTTTTTTAGTATTCTAATAATACCTTTTAAGTTCTCCCTAACTATTTTTTAATGTTATTAAACTCACTTTATGAACAAAACTTATTATTAGTTAGAAAATTAGTATCTATAACTCCATATTATTTAATGAAAATCAATTCAAATAAATTCAAATATTATTTTAAAGATGGATGGTTGGATCTCAAATATTTTGATAGAAAAAAAAAACCCAAAGTCCAAAGATAAGAGTAACAAGTGGCCAAAGAGAGAAATAAGAAGCACATTCATAAGTCCAAATGTAACTCAAAAATGACAATTAAAGCCAAGGCCCAATAAAGTTGGTGGTCATTTACTTTCCAATCTAGAATATTCATTACACATCCAAAGGAGAAAGTAAGACATGGTAACCAATGGGAGAACCTTGTACAAATAATTCTCCCCTCTAAATTAATTAAAAAAAAAAAAACACTCCAAAAATACAAATTTTAAATTAACAGCCTCTAGCCATGGAGAAACATTGCTATGATAGAACTTTTTTTTTTCTTTTTTGGATAAAATATATATATAATATGATCATATGAATTTGATAACCAAACATCCCAAAAGATATTTACTATTTGGCCTCACTGTCTGTTTTTGATGATAAAAAAATATACATTAATCTTTCATTGTCCCATAATTTGAGCTTCATCATCTCTTCCTTCTTCTTCAAATCAAACAAGTTGGCACAAAGCAATTTGTTATGTAACTCAGCCCTCTCTTCTGCAAAATATATATCAAAACCATATATTAATATATATTCAATTTACAACCTACTAAAAAAAGTAGAAACAAAAAACCAATAGATTTCCTTACTATATAATCTACTACTTTTTTATAGTATTTACAAAAATGTAACCAAATTTTTAAGAAAACCCAAGTAGAATCTTAAATTACTAGTTATGTTCAAGTTATTTGTGTCTATTAAAAATAATTTTTCTATTCGATATAAATCAAAATTCATGTCTAATGAGATCCGAAACTTACAATTTTGTTTTTAATAGATTTACGTATTTTTTAAATAAAATGTCGAATAGGTCAAAAGACATATTTGACTTTTTTTTAATCAAATAGCACAAATCTAAAAATTTAGGCAAACATACACAATTAAATTAGTAATTTAACCAACAAAATATTATGTATTAAAAAAATTAGAGAATTATATTTATACTAACATTTATCAAAGTAATAAATAAGGTTCACTAATGTCACAATCCAAACTTGAAAATACCATCTTTTTCAAAGTGAAAGTCCCTTTGTTTATTTATAATTTATTAAAAAAAAAAATCTCATACAAGTTGCTACTAGTAAAAGTGAAGTTGATTAAGGTAAAATTGTAATAAAGTGGAATCTAAAATTTAAAAAATAAAAAGAAAAAAGAAAAAAGAAAAGAGGAAAGGTGAAAAGACCTTTTTGGTCTTGGCAGCAAGGAGATCAGGAGAGATTTTATACAAGTCTTCATCAACTGGCTTAGGCATTGGCTTTGTGTTGTAATGATTCATCATTCCATTAGGAGGGCTTTCTGTTTCCTTCATCCAATTTTCCTTCCTTCCTTGCTTCCCCTGTCTGTCACGCTTCCTCTGCATCACCCGCACCCATATTTATTTATTTTTATTTATCAACCTCCTTTTTCAAAACTCTATTAATTTACCTTTTTTTTTTTTAATATTTAGCCTTTCCCCTCTATTTATTATTATTAGAAACAATTAAATGAAATAATGTCACGTGACCATCACGATCTTTAACCTTTTTTTCCCTTGTACATTGAAAGGTTAAAAAAAAAAAAAAGAAAAAAGAAAAAAGCAAAGAGGCATGCTCAAGAGAGGAAGCATGTGGATCCACTCATTATCATCACTTTTCTTTCCTTCTTTTTAAAAATATAAATAAAGTTAACGAATTGTCGTAAATATAACAATCCAACTCAAAATATTAGTAAATATAACAAAATTTAGATCTCTGAAATATTGCTATACACTTTAGGCATAAAGTATTAAAATGTTGATGTTTAAAAGCGAGTTAAGAGGTACGAACCCTGGGGCGAGGAACGACGATCATGGCAGGGGTAACGACGTCGTTTTGGTACAAATCACCGGCGACGTAGAGATCGGTGTCATGGGGGTAACCGGCGATTCTAGAAGAATCGAAGCAGTGGGAGAAAGGGAGATGGTCGTTCCATTCCCAGTTTCCGAAGCTGGGAATGTAGTTTCTCCGGTAGTAGTAATCCTGTGCAACCCAAAGCATAATAAATAAATATCAACTGTAAAAACTTCAAAATGAAGAAGAAGAAGAAGAAGAAGAAGAGAAGAAGAAGAGAAATTGGGATGATTCCATGTGTAGTACCTCCATTGAAGAAGCTTTTTGGATTGCAGATAGAAGAGAGATTTGGGAGAGGAAGGTGAGAAGGAATTGTTGGGGTTGAAACTGAAAGAGATGAGGGGTGGGTGGGGGGGTTATTTATAAATTGAAAATGTTGAGAGAGAAAGAAGAATTGAATTGGGGTTTTGGGTTTTTGGAAGAGAGGAGAGGAGAGACACAAGGACAGAGGAGTAAGGGAAGAGAGAGAGAGACAGAAATGGGTTGCTTTTTGAAAAAATGGGGCATCTCTTTTACTTTTTTCTACATCAGTTTTTTTTTGGAAAGAGTGATAATAAACACAATGTATATACTATATTCTCTTTCTATTGCTATCAACTATGAGTCTATGATTCTCATTTTCCACTTTTTTTTAAGTATTTTTGTGTATATCACCTTGAGGGCTGAGTGTTATGTCGTCGTAGATTCATAGTTAAATTACAAGTTTAGGTCACGTTTACTAAACCGTAAAAAAATTGATATAATTATAATGAGATTTAATTGATGGATGAATCATAGTAAACTCTAATCATAAACATAATTGGATTGCTTTTGATTGCATAAAATTATGAACGTATCACATTGGTCAAACAATAACAATAAAGGTAAATGTAACAATAAATGTGACAGATTCATAATTTTCATATTGTTACCGTAACAATATCTACAACAATAAAGATGGTTGGTCATATGTAATTTTTAACCACAATCAATAGTCCTACAACTCATTACAATTATGGGTGGCAAGTAAACAACAACAAAGTAATCAAGTGGGGTGTTTTTACATTACCATTGATGGATTACCTTTCACCTGGAGTAAACGTGACTTTAATCTTCGAACTCTAAGGGGTCATTTAGATCGCAGATATTGTTTAATGGGTATAGATATTAAATATCTGGGATTTAAATGTCTGAGTTTCAAATGTCTAGAATAACTAATGTCTGTGTTTGGATGTACAAGATCATTAATGTTTATTCAATAATTTGTATATAAAACTAAAAATAAATAATTACTTAATTAAATGTAAGAGATCAATTAAATTTGACCTTAATTAATTTGTTGTTATGTAATTAATTAATTTAAATAAAAATAAATAGATACTTTTTAATTAAACATAATTAAATTAATTACTATAAATAATTAATTAAAATATTGATAATTAATAATAATAATTTATATTAAATAGTTAAAATAGCATAATAATAAATATATTAGTTGAAATTTATGAAGTCTAAACAATATATTTATGCCCAAACTTCCACAAATAGATCCAAAGTAGCATGTTTTGAAAAATCTTACCAACTTTAATTTCAAAAAAAAAAAAAAAAAAAAAAAAAAAAAAAAAAAAAAATTATGTTATTTCTTTAGGCTTAAATTCTAGTTGGGTCATTAAGTGTTTGTATTTTCGACTTTAATTAGTCTATATTTTTCTTCAATTCAAAAAAGATCCCAACATAAAGGAGACTTATGAGCCACCAATTTATCTTGAGTAGAGTGTTATTACAATCCACTTAAAGTTTGAGCCTCCCATTATAATAGTTGAAAATTTCCATTATTATAACTTACACTTAACTAAGGTAAAACCATTTGAAAATCTTTATTGTTTATAATATTTGCTATTTTGTAACTATTCCCTCTCTCGTTTGTAATCTAAAACTAAAATAGTTTGAACCACAAATATAATCTAGACTAAAATAGTTTACACCCCAAACACAAACTATTACAACTTAGATCTAATAATCATTGACTATTTTAACCAACTCAACCCTCCAACGTACCCAAAATTTCTATCCATAACAATGTTTCAAGATATTGACTAAATATGGTGTAATGTTAACGTTGAAATTGTCATACAAGAAAATATTAAAAAAAATTAAAAATAAATAAATAAAATATGTGAATGTTTCTAAAATTTATAGTAAGAGTGTTAATGGATAATAATAAATTTTTTTTTTTTTAGAAAAGCAACAAATAAACATAAGAATTGAATTTAAAATTTATTAAAAATACAATACCAACTAAAATGTTATTTTAACCTTATATATATATATATATACACACAAAAACAGAGTAGAGAGTAATTTTATTTGTAAGCAGTGAGGGGGCAGGGGGTAGGGCAGGGGCTGGGCAAATAGCAAAGGATGTGTTAAAAAGTACTTTTACAAACCCCACACGCGTACCCCTACTCTCCCCCACCTCACTTGGTGCTTTGTGCTGTTTTTTTCTTTTTTTTTTTTTTTTTAACCAATTTCCCATTTCGTCCGTCTCTACTTTATGTACAATCTTAAAACATACAAAAGATGGACGATACGGGTAATAAAAAATTAGAACATGTTTGAAAGTGATTTTAAAATAGTAAAAATCATTTGAAATATGTCGTTAATCATTCAAAATCAATTTACATGACACGAACATTGTATTTTAAAAATGAGAAATTAAATATTAAATTAATTTTGAGTGATCAAAAATATATTTGAATGATTATTTTAATAATTTCAAAACCACTCACAAACCTATAGTTTGTATTATCACAATGCTTATTTATCTTTATCATAAACGATATGGATTGACTTAGTGGTAAAAAGAAGATATAGTCTCAATAAATGACTAAGAGGTCAATGATTAAGTTATACGAATTTTCTCATAAAATTGAAATATGCATAAATTAACTCAAATACTCACATGTATTAAAAAAAAAAAAAAAAAAAAAACTATTTCTCTTGTGACAAAGTCATTTCGCTTCGTGAATCTTAGTAGATCTCAAAAAATTTCCTTTAAAAAAAATAATTTTTGCACAAAAGTGACTTTATTTACTCTGCCAACATTCTCTTAATTTTTGTTTACATACTAATAATGTTTATTTCTGAAATTGTATCAATAATTCCAAACTAGATGTGTATTTTTATAATTTCATTACCAATATTCCAACAAATACCTATCTTGAGATAAAAATTACCACAAAGGAAAAAAATTAATAACCATAAAATTACAAATTAACCCTATAAACTTTTATTTGCGTGTCTTTGGTCTCTAAACTTCTAATTTCATGTCTAGTAACTTCATAAATTGTTAAAAGTCTTGAAAATTTAAAGAATTATCATTGGACACAAAATTAAAAGTTGAGAAACTTATTAAATATTTTTTAGAATGTTAAAAAAACCATTTTAGTTCTCATACTTTGAAGTTTGTTCAATTTTAATCTCTTTATTTTTAATTGTCCAATTTTAGTCCTTGTATTTTCAATAAATCTTAAATTTACTCACTTAAAGTTAATTTTTATCGAAATTGATTAAATAATAATAGTAATTTTAATGTAAGGGAATATAATGTGAATATTTTTGCAAATTTTATAGTAAAATGCTAATAGATAAGATTTTTTTTTAAAAAAAAAACTAGCATTAGAGATTAAATTTAAGATTTATTGAAAGTATATAGACGAAAATTGAACAAGCTTCAAAATATGGGGACCAAAATCAAGGGTGTTTAAAAACTCAATGATCTGAAAAAACTAATCAACTCAACCCAATATGTGCGGTTTTGGTAGGGTTATCAACTCATTTAGGTTGGGTTAGGTTTATATAAATGAAAGTTTTTATGGGTTGAGTTGGTTTATGAGTTGATCTGAAATAAATCATATCAACGAGAACTCATCATTAACTTTAATATGTACATATATATTTTTACTTACAATACAATTATATATAGGAAAATTATTTTAAATTACAAAACTACTAAAAATATTTACAATTAATAACAAAATATTATAGTCTATATGTGATAGACCATGATAGACAACAATAGACTACTATATGTGTTTATTTGTATCATGATAGACATAGATTATAGTATATCGCTATTTATCGCAATATATTACAAATAGACTATGATATTTTGCTATTAACTATAAATATTTTGGTTTATTTTCTTATATTTGAAAATAACCTTTATATACACATATACTTATTTTAATTTTATTTAATTCCATTATTTTTTAGATAATTTATTATCTAGCAACTCCTAAAAATAGTTTTTTTTAACCCTTTGGAAAGAAGATTTTTCATCAAAGAAATTGAAATTGAGTTTTATTATTAATTCAGTTTATAAAAGTAATTAAATCAAATTTTTATATATTACCATCTTACTTTTTTTTAGAATAAAAATTTAAACAAACTACCCAAATAATCCTACCCAACTCAAATGTTTTATGGTTGAGTTGGATTAGGTTAATTTTCGTTAAATTTACCACTCGAACAATTGAATTAAATCTAAAAAGTTTTCCAATCCAACTCAACTCAACCCAATCCACGAACATCTCAACCAAAAATAGTATTTTAATTTTGAAAACATAAGACTACAAATACAAATTAAAAAAATTGATGGACTAAACTTGTAATATAAGTATAAATTTAAGAATGAAGTGAAAAAAAAATATAGGGGGTTCTGACAAAACTGGGGCTTGGTGTTGCTATTCTGAGAGTATGTCAGTGTGCAGCCCATAACCATACCCTTCATCTGCCCTAAACCTAAACTCCTCAGGCTCTCAGTGGTCTGAAACACCTTTTTTTAAAAAAAATTATCATTATTATTTATTTTTAATTTTATTTTCTCATGTGGCCTCCTAACATTCAACTCTTTTTCCACTTTCCAACTTCTAACACCTAAATATGCATTTCCAACTTCTAACTTTCAAACCTTTTTTTTTTCCCTCTCTTTTTAGAGCTACATATTTGTTTTCCTTTCAAGTCCCTAATGTTTATAATTATTTCAATTTAGTCCTTTAATTTTTCTCTAAATGTGTATTGGTTCTCTTAGTGAAGTGATGAAAAAAATGGAGAGATTTAATTAAAATAAAGCTGTATTTCTTATTTGTCAATATTTGTTTGATAGTAGATTTATAAATTTGATTCTAATTTAAATAATTGTTTTAAATATTTTTTTATATTATATTTATAAATTATAAAATTTGTTGTCGTAGTTGACCACTAAATATTAGTTTATAATAAACTATTGTTAATTTATTTATAAATAGATTTTATGTTAAGAAATCTATATAGTTATTATTTTTGTAATATTATATAATTTATAATACATTACATAACACTTATTTTTTTTTAAAAAAAAAAAGTTAATTGAGTTTATAACATGATATATTGTATTTCTATATGATTTATTCTTATATAATATAAATCTGCAATATAAAATTTAAAATTAAAAAATTGGATAAAATGAAAAAAATAAAAATATTGTTTTCAAGATTTGCACGATTTGGATCACAAAATCTGAAAATAGTTTTTTAGAAACATAATTCGAATTGTTTGCCAAACATATATTTACCGAACTAATATGAACACATAAAATAAAATCAAAATTTTCTTGAGAGATTTTAAGAAGTTGGTCATTTATAATAAGAGTTATTTATAACAGTGACCATTGTTTAAAAGGTAAATTGTAGCATTTGTACCTAAAAAAGAAAAGGGTAGATAAGGTGAGCCTAATTCAATAGTGATTAGTATGTACTCATTTTTCTAAGTCGAAGCTTAAATCTTCATACCTCACTCGTTGTTCTATAAAAATATTGATTGTGAAATTTTCTTTGTAATTTTACGATATGCGCTTAATATGGAGTTTAATAAATAATTATGTATTTTAAATTTAAAAAAATATATAATATATAAAAATAAAAACTAAAACTAAATTTCAAAAATTTGCATTTAGTATATGTTAATAAAACAACTTTTTGACAAAAAAGAAACAATTTTCCATGTCAAAAGAATACTTGAAATTGTGGTGAAAGAGTAATTAAAGACATCTTTATATTCAATCAGTACAATCACTAAATCCTTTTCCATTATTTCAAAAAACTTTCATAATGGCAAACTCCAATAATAATAATAATAGTAATAAAATAAATAAATAAAAATCATAATAGCTTAGATGAAAGTCCCCTCTCCTAAACCGTTGGAAAAGGAAGCAGTATTTCAAAATAAATAAAGAAATAAAAAAACTTTCCTGTTTAAAAATATTTAATATGTGTAATTATTGAAAATAAATATAAATATAATGTTGTATAGAAAGGTATTTACAAATTATATAATAATAATAATAATAATAATAATTTTTGGTGAGTAGATACAATAATTATTTTGATCATTGATATCCAACAAAAATTTAATTTAGATTACGATATTGGATTCTTGATCTATAATCAATTGATTTAGATCTTAATTGTCTTGTAATTCTAGTACTCATTGACTATGGTATATTCAATTTTTTTTAGTCATTATTAGTATAATATTTAATTTTAATTATGTTCGATCTCCAATCAATTTACTGTTTTTTTTTCTCATAATAATAGATGTAAAAGTGGGTTTCCTCCATTATTGGACGGACTTAATAGTACTTTTGTCCCCTTTTTTTAAAAAAAAATCATAGAGGAGGAAATTTTAATCTCAAATATTTTTTTATCAAAAGTTTTTTGGGAAATAAAATTTTGAGAGGATAAATAGATGGAGATGGAAAAAAAAACTTGGGCATCTATCTCATGATCAAATGACAAAAATAGCTATTAATATATTGAATGAAAAACAAAAAGAGAGGAAAGAAACTCAATACAATCTAAGGAACCATTATTTCTCGATAAATTTCTTATTTTTTAAGATGTCATTTATATATTATTTCATCAATCAATCATTTTATTTGCTATTCTCCTAGCTTAATCCACTTTTAAAATGATAATTTGATAAGGGCATATATAGTAACATATTCTAAAGTTTGTGTGATAATTGAAACTTTCCTCACTCATCACATGTACCACTGTTTTAACAAGTCACCAATATATTGCATTTTATTTCTCCATTTTAATGGAAAAGTAGAGAGATTGAGTTGTTCTAAAGCATATTTTAGGGGTGTACGTAGTCCGGATTGAAAGATTTTTGTAAACCAACCCAAAAATTCGAGTTGACTAATAATGAACTTCTTTTTTGGAGGATAAACCCAACTCAACCCAAAATTTTCGGGTTGGGTCACTGGTTCTATTTTTTTTTTAATTTGGCTATTTTTTTTTTAACTTTTAATATATATATATATATATATATATATATTTGGGTTGGGTCAGGTTGATCCAACCATGAAATGGGGTAACCCGAGACCCAACCCGAATTTAATATTTTTTTTAACATTTTTAACCCAACCCAACCCAAAACAAAATCTAACCCAACCCAACTCTTGCGATCTGGGTTGGGTAGTCCGGGTTGGTCGGGTTACTGGGTTTTTTGAACAGCCCTAACATATTTAAAGTTTAGGGATAAAACTAAAACTTTGAAAGGTCTAGAGACAAAATTGAAGCTAACATAAATCATGGACGTTTTATATAATTTAAATATGTTAAAATACAAGTTTAGTCTCTTAACTTTCAATTTTGTGCTTATTTTGATCCTAAACTTTCAAAAGTGATTCATAGGTCCTAAAACTTTCAAACTCGTGTATAATAAATATATGAACATTTCAATATTGTGTCTAATAGGTTTTTGGTAAATTCGAAATTTATAAATATTAATTGGCCTATTAGATATAAATTTAGATATCTAATGTAATTAACATTTAATTTTGTGTTTAATAGATATGTATAAGTTTTTAGAAAATTAAAAGATTTAGGAACTAAATTTGTAATTTTGAAAGTTCAAAAGACCAAACATTTCCATACACAAATCTTAAAGTTTCAAGACTATATATCTTTTAGTACAATAATCGTGGGAAAGAGATATCAAGCCTCTAATTTTTAGACTAAAATAAAAAATCATGTTAATTATCGTTGAGCTAAATTCATCAGCAATTTGAAGATAAGGTGTAATTTAACCAATTTTATATTAATGTGAGCTTGGAATATAATGAAAAAGGAGAATATAATTAGTTTTTTTTTTTTTTTTTTTTTTTTTTTTTTTTTTTTTTTTTTTTTTTTTTTTGTTAGTAGGAGGATATAATTAGTTCATACTTCAAATACACGAAATGGAAAAGGTATAGTTGGTCTTCATTGATTCTTCAAATAATTATCCTACAGATTTAATTATTAGTTGGTTTGTAATATATATGCATTTAATTAAAAAGACAAAAAATTGAAAATACAAATTTCAACCATGATCCACAAATACATCTAATAATGTATTCAAATCAAAATTTTATATCCAAACTGAAAAAAAAAATAATTAAAGAAAATTCATTGAAAAAAATAGTTTATTGCAAGATAGATGGTGACATATATATTTGATTGAATTTAAGAAACCATTACACTTTTTTTTTCTGAAAAATATTGCATTATATGTGAATGGGGAAATTTGAACTCATTATCTTCTTTTTCTCCTAAAAAATTAAGCAAAAATTCTAACACAAAATAGGTTAATAATTTGATCAATAATAGTAGGAGTTTTTTCCCCAATTTAGTTTAGATAATTTTTCTTTACTCACTTAATTTTTAACATTTTCTAACCATGTCAATTTTACTAATGAATATTTAAATGAGTGGATGATAATTTGACATAACATGAAACCCGTCGATAGAAATGTATGTTGTCATAATGAATTTAACTCAATTGGCATTAAATCTCCCACCTCTAACAAGTTAAACACGAAAGCTAGAACCGCACGTGTAAGTTTTCGATTTTTTATGGGTAATGCAGGAGTGGATCTATGAAAGGGCAAGGAGGACACGCCACCCGTACATTGTGTCATTTTGCATATAAATATATTATTATTTTTTTATTAAATATAAAAAAATATTACTTATATTATAGATATATATAAGGGAGTTTGCTTCAATGGTGAAATGGTTTAACTTTATTTCACTAGCAACCAACACGGTTCGAATTTGCTGGGACACAATTTTTTCCTTTTTTCTTTTAACCAATTTTTGTTGCTTAAAATTTCAAATATATATGTTAGAAAAACCAAATTCCACCTTTTCTTTTTCTTTCCACATATGCGTTTATGTTTATATACAATTTTTTATTTTTTATGTTTATATTTTAAGTTATTGGTTTTTAATTTTTTAAAATTAAGACAACACCATTTTCATATATAATTTTTTTTGTTCTGTTATTTATTTTACCATTATTTTAAAATTACTTTTAATTTCAATTTAAATCTAATAAATCTTGTTATTTATTTTACCATTATTTTAAAATTACTTTTAATTTCAATTTAGATCTAATAAATCTCTTTAAAATGTCTAATAGGTATATAAAGATTCAATTTAGTATTTAAAAATCTCATAAAATATATACAAAATATTTAAAAATTAACCATTGTACTAGACAAAAAAATTGTTTTTATTTCTAATTGAACCTCAACATTTCAATTTTATAGTCAATAATTACATTATTTTTTTTTAAAAAAAATATAGTACTACATATTAGACACAAAATCGAGATGTCAGTGATCTAGTACATATTTTTTAAAGTTCAAGAACTATATATGCCACAAATTAAGACGTTAATGTGCTAATTTTTAATCTTATATAAAGTTTTGTCCTCTAACATAAAACAAATTTATATGGTCAACCAAATAATATTGAGTTTCTAAAATCGTATTTAAAGATATTCATAACATAGGAATCTTAATAGACCAATATATCATTTTTTAACACAAAAAAACAATAGTTAATCCATGTCAACAGAATATTATTTGACAATGCAAAAGTAATCCAACCAATACTTTAGAATACTTTTCTTTGAAATCAATTTATTATTTTCTATTAAATCAACTTTAATTATAAATTAATGACTATTATGATTAAAATTAATTGAACTTGTGGTGGAAGAATCGTTAAAGACATCTTTATATTCAATCAATACAATTGTTCAACCTTTTTCCATTATTTCAATAAACTTTAATAATGTCTCATAGAAAGCCCATCCATAAATAGTTGATAAAGTGGAATCCGTTATTTTTTTTTTTTTTTAAAAAAAGAAATTGATTAGATTACTTCCTTTGAAATAATATATTGAGAGAGAAGAGAAATGAAAGTAATAAAATAAATAAATAATAAAAAAAAGTTTGAGTCCCGACTACACCCACTCTTGTGCAATCAAAGTTGTATAAAAAAACAGTATGTCATGTGGAAATTTAAAAAATATATATATTTTTTTAATTTTATTTTTAGTGTGCAAGAAAATGTGAGTATTGGATTAGGTGCAACCCATTGTTCATAAATAAATAAAATTTGTTTGAAAAATAATCATATTCTTTTGAAAGTTGTAATACTATTATTGACCTATCATAAATATTTCACGGATTAAAATTAATTTTAGAGTAGAAATAAATAATGTTGGAGTAGAATTACGTTGAAACGTTAGATGAAAAATTGATATCTAACATAGTATTGTAGTACCTAGAATGAAAACCAAGACTCAAATATCGCATAACACTAATATATCATCAATACACTTGTACCAATTTTCAACTTTCATTCAAAATTTTGACAGATATTTACTTAAATTGTAATTTTGAAACGCATACGATTAAATATAGTCTTATCATTTGGAAAAGAATATATGTATTTTTTAAAATAAATATCAAAATTTATAGCCATTTTTGAAATATTGCGAAAAAGTAATTACAAATTATATAATATATTTTTTTTACCTCAATAATAATAGCAATCCAACCAAAAATTATTTTAGATAATGATCTTGATTTACATAATCTATTGTTGATTTAGACACTAATTCACTTGTATTTATAATTTTTTTTTTTTTTGTAATATTTATATAATTATTTTATTTTTTTATTGGTATAATGTAATTATGTTTGATCTACAACCAAATGATTGTTTTCTTCCATAATATACAATAGATGTAAAAAAAAGTCTTTCCCTCTATAATTGGGTGGACTTAATAGTCTCTCTTTTTGGCTTTAATTTTCTTTAATCATCCCTTCCAATTTGTTCTTAACTACTATTTTTTCAAAATTCTCTTCATGAGATAACTGATTAGCATATCTTTGTCTTTACCTTTTTTTTTTTTTTTCTTTTCTTTTATTAACTTATTTCTTGATGACACCTTTAAAGTAAGTGTGATATTTAATGGAACGAGAGAACATAATATATAGAGGGTATATGTATATACTAAAATAAAAATAAAAATAAGTTAAATAATCATCTTAGTTTACAATTATCTTCGAGATTAAATTAGTTACTTTTAAGATTTTTATATTCTAGACTAAAAAATACACATCGTATGATAATTATTCAAGTAATTCGCGGCCTATGAATACACATTGAGATGTGCAATTTTAACCCCATCCGTTCTGCGGGGAATATGGGAAAAAAATTCCCAGTGAGCTAAACGGGGATAGAGAATTCCTCGCCCCACCCCGATTAACTTCTGCATATTTATTTAGTATAGTTATCTAATGTTATGTCATTATTATTATTGTAAAAATATTACATTTAAATTTCAAATTTTATTATTTATTTGAAAAGATAATGAATATGTTTAAATTGAATATTTAAATTTATATTATATATGTGAATAATTTGATTTATATTTATTTGTTTCTACTAAAAAAATTAATTAGTTTTTTTAAACCAAAATTTGAGTAATTTATCTTTAAATTCAAATTACCATATAAAACTAACCATAATAAACAATTTAGCGATAAAGTCAATTATTTAATTAAAATGTACTCACATTAGTGATGTAAATTAATTTTTTTTTTTAAAAAAAGTAATGGGGAAAAATTTTCCGCGGGAATCTCCGCACCGATCTTGTGAAAAATTTCACGAAAATGAAGAATGAAATGGAGAGCGGGGACAGGGATAGGGAATGACCTTTCCGCCCTCTTCTCGTGGACATCTCTTTATACACATACTAGTTAATGGTTAAACAACTCCAATTTTTAGAGAGTTTTAACTACAAGATAAACAATGATATAACCTTTTTTAAATATTCTTATTATCATTACTCTTATTCATTCAACTTTGAAATATCTTCAAGTTTCTTCAATAAGCTTCATAAACATGATTTTTTTTTCCAATGATGAAAAAGAGTTAAATAAGTGAACATCAAACTCTAAATATAAATGGATACTAACTTAGAAATGATATTTGATTTTTAATGATAAGTTATCATAAAAATGTATGGTTCACTCTACAAGAAAATGAAACAAAAAAGTGTAACTTCACTTCTATAAGATTTGGGGGTCAGTCCTCTAATGATATATTATAGATTTAATTCTTAAATTTAAATAAATTTCAACTATATCCTTTATTAATTTTTGAATGGTGACTCCATCTGGTCTTTCTTAATACTATGATTATGTAATATATATGTTTATTGAACAAACATTCATATATTTGGCTAGACATGACAATTAAAAATATTGTAGGAGAAAATGATGTCAATATCCAAGTTTGAAATGCTAATTTTAACAAAACGTTGAGGTCTCAATTTTACAAAAAAATGTTCATAAAAATATTGATAAAATGTCCACGTCAATAAATAATTCTGAAAAATTATAAAAATAAAAATTATACACTCTAAAATAAGTTAACATGTCTATTATTTATATTATAGCCATTTTTTATGTTTTGTAATTTTTTTCAACAATATAAAGATAATTTCGATTTACTCTTCATGTTGATATCAAACTTATGAAAATGTAAAAATAGCGATTGAAATGTCTGGACATAAACATAATGTCATGCCAATAATTTTGTCGCTAAATAGATTTTAGGGAAAAAAAATGTTTTTTGATCACTAGATTTTGGGTCTTGTTTTTGTTTGGTTCTAAAGTTTCAAAATATTACACATTTAGTCATTAAGTTTTGAGGTTGATTTTAGTTTAGTCCCTAAGTTTCAAAATGTTACAATTTGTTCTTGAAGTTTGAGTTTTGTTTCAATTTGGTCTCTAGGTTTCAAAATTTATATTTTTAATCTCAATTTTTACTAAATACTCACTACAATCTTTTGTGTTAATATCTATTAATTAATTTAAAATAATTATGAAGTGAAAATTTAAATTAATTTTCATAGTTATGAAAAAATAGCAAAACTTAATCAGTTATAATTCTTTAGGTCTTTTAAATTAATTAATAGACATTAACATTTAAGATCGAAATTAGCGAATATTTAATGAAAAGTCGTTAAAAATATAAATCTTGAAACCTAAGAACCAAATTAAAATAAAACTTAAATTTTAAAGATAAAATTGTAATATTTTGAAACTTAAGGACGAAAATGGTCTTTTATTTAATCTACCATCTATTATTGGCTAAAATCACTCTATATAAAATTTTAATTAGACATTAGCATTTTTTTTTTAAAAAAAAACAACTTTTTAATTCTCTATAAACATAAGAGTATTTAATAAAAAAAATCTCAAAAAAAAAAAAAGTTAATTAGAAGAATTGTGAATTACTACTTATATTAAGTGATAATAGTATTTTAACCATAATATTCACCATCAGTGAGTATCATTTTGTTTCATCCACTTTGAATTCCATTTTATTTTAGTTCCTATACTTTTAATTGTTCAAATTTAGTTTTCTACTTACAATAAATCTCAAATTTAGTCCATATACTTCAAATTAATCTTAAATTTATTCTTCGAGGTTAATTAATAATTATTCTCGAGTAAGAAAAGATGCTACTGTTGTAAAAATGGGGAGCATAATGGAACACAGATATAGAGAAAATATGATTTAATAATAAATAATATAAAATAATATAAATAAATAACTTAAATAAAATAATGAAATAATGAAATTTTCCCTAATTTCTTTCCAAAAAGTTGGGATTTCTCACCAATCTCCACCACCTTAGAAAATCCATAAAATGATCATTATTTATAGGAGAATTGGCAAGTAGGAGGTAGAATTAGTTGGACACTAAGGATGTGCACTCATAAGACATAGGACTACATGTTCAAAGACACATTGGGGTAGTGGAAGAATGTCATTGGTTCTTTTAGGACACCAGGCTTTGGCACTGATGGGCGTCTATTATTTATTATAATATTTATAAATAGCTACGTGAATATATCTTCACAATTTATAGTGAGAATGTTACTACATGTCAATTTTTTTTCTTAAAAAAATTAATAAGAAATTATAACATGGATTAAATTTGATATTTGTTGAAAACACATATTAAAATAGAATGTAACTCGTAGCCCATAAACTAAAATGATATTTTATTCAATATAAACAAAAAGCAAAACTTATTTAAATTTTATAGTATGTATCTGTTCACATGATTCTTTCTCAGTTGAATGCGTATGCTTGACTTGAAAAAGTGGAACGCGTGATTTTCTTGATTTTGAAGTCTTAGAAGAGTCCTTGTATCTTCAGGTGCAGCTTCAGGAGTCTAGGAGTCTTCTAATTATTGGGAGAATTCTCTCTGCACCCCCTGAAATGTAGAATTGCTCACCCACACAAATGAAGAGAGCTCCTCTATTTATAAAGTTCTCTGGTGGGTTTCGTGGGCTTGGGTTTGATTGGTCCATGGGCCCAATTAGTTGGACTTGAATCTATCTTGGCCTTTGGGCAAAATTAAGCCCATTTTTAGGCAGACTTTAGCTCAAATTATAATCAAATTGGGCCAAATTAATTTCACTCAATTCAACATTTGTGATGAAAACACATGGCATCATCGGACTTTGTCAATTTATGTCTTCAACTTCAATTTGAGGATATATGTCAACTTCTAATTGGTCTCAAGTTCAATTATTTGAAGTTTTGTTATTAATTTAGTGAATGTTGTGACAAATTGTAATTAATCCAAAATTTCTCCTTCAACAAATGCCTCCTTTTCGAGATTTATGCTAGACGAATCTCGAAAAGGATGAAGTTGGAGTAAAAATACAAGATAAATGACTTTTAAGAAAAATCTTGTTGTGAAGCGACTTTCCCTATATAATTTTGTGATATGATCCCAAATCTCCTTTGCATTTTTCTTCTCCTCTATGCTTGAAAATATATTATTTTCTAGCGCCAGATGAAGATTCGTAATAGCATTCCCATCCACCTCATTCCACTTGTTGCCATCTATGATCTTCATTGACCTTTCACTGATGGCTGCAAGGCAATTGTCTTTTCTCAAGATAACCTTCATCTTCAACTTCCACAATAAGAAATTAGTTCCATTGTACTTTTCAATCTCAAACTTTGCAGTCATTACTTCTATGACAAATTGTAAACAAACCTCGTGCCTTTTAATATAGGTGAAAAATTTCTAACTTATTTTCGGATGTGAAGGATCCAACTGTTAGTGACAAGAGCATACAATAAGTAGATATTTACATCCAAAACAAGGCTTTAATACCACTTGTTACAAAAAGAATTGTGACGAATATAGTGTAAGAGTATATCAGCATGCAACAGAAGCAACAAGGATCAATAAGCACTCTAATTCATTAATTTTGGTAGTAACTAAAGCATAATCATCAATTAGAAGGGGGGTTTGAAGTCATACCTTTGTAGAACTCTTCAAGATCTTGATTCTCAACTGTTGTCTTTTTCGAAACTAGCTGTGAACCACCTCAAGATCTTCCCCACTATACTCTTGGAGCTTTAGAATGAGTTGTGGGACTCAAGAACAACATGAACGAAAGGAAACTTGAAGTGAAGCTCACTGCTACAACCCACTTTGAAGAATAATTTTTCAGCCCGAATTTTTCTGTAAAAACTCTTTGAATGCATGCCTCAATTCCACTCCAATCTTCTTTATTTATTGTAGGTTTATCATGCAAAGAAGATCCGCATGAGATGCAGTTCATGCTTGGAGTTATTGAAACAAATGTGAAATGAGTTTTGTGTGAGCTAGTTGAAGATGATAATGAGAAAATCCATTTTTCCATTTTGTGTAAATTTTCTTATTTTTCAATCAAATGATTTCAAAAACCAATTTGATTTTAAAATTGAAAATATTATTAATTTTATAAAATTAATTTCATATATTAATTTTCTAATAAAATTAACAAATAATTATTTAAATAATTCAATTAATTCTAATTAATTTAATATCGAATATTAAATTAATTTTTACACAAATCCACCTTCACATATTTAAATCATATTTAAATATAAATTCTCTTATTCTGTTTAATTATAATTTGAACATTTCAAATTAGCTTATCATACTACTCTAAAGCTAATCCATTTACGAACTAGTAGGGGGACCTCGTGGACCTACAGATCATGGACTCCAACGACCCGAGATTAATTTACTAAACTCATTATACCAAATTAACCCCCATTTTTTAACTAATGGGTCACTCCATTAAAACCCATAGTTGAACTCCCCTCATTGTAGATATATTATGTCCACTTGATATAACCATGATCAGTAAGTCGATCCATCAAGGGTCGTTTGTAATCACAACTAGGTCAAGATCACCATTTTACCTTTATGAATACATCTCATTCCTTAAGTTCCTACTGATCCTCTTAAAGGATCTCTTACCGAAGAGTTCCATGAGTCCGTTCGGATCGTTTCGATCTCACTGTGACCGAAATACATATTATACATTCAAAACATACAATTATGTAAACAAACACTAATTATCGGCATGCTATGAACAACAAAATAACAAGAAAAGAGTCTCATACCAATTGAATACGTTTTTCAAACTTCGGCACTCCAAGAAGCGGAAAACCTCCACGCAATCTACCAACGCCCAGCGGAAGCGTCGACTACAACAACATGAACAACTGCGAACACGAACGTCGTGGGGACGATACCACTATAAAAGAGCCCCGGGTATTCTCGGAGTGAGAACCCACAGTGTGTCTTTAGTGAATTTGGTAGAGGAAGGAGGAAACACGGATCGTGTAGGTGATAAGCAAGTGGAAGGAGCATAGCAAAATGCTTATCGTTTAAGAGAAGCTACACGATCGTGTAGGTTTTACTGAACGATCGTTTAGGAAAAGGTATACGATCGGCAAAATCGACAGACTATACGATCGTTTAGAGAAGCTATCCGATCGTGTAGGAAATAGCGTGTGATCGTTTAGGTGTGAGGTGGACGATCGTTTAGGCGCGAGGCGACTATCGTATAGGCTATCGATTCTTTAAGCGATCGTTTACAATACTACCAATGCGCACTCACTATCTTTTCTTTGGGACGACGATTCAAAATGAAACGATTTCATTTTTATTTCATCGGTTACAATAACCGACGCTGCCCCACTAACTCACGTCCAAACGTGATATTTGGATTAATTATCATATAATTAATCAATTAAAAAATTAATAAATATAATCATATTATATTTTTATCCTATAGTTTGATATCACATATCTACTATAGTATTTTATCCTCTACTTGATATAAATCATATTTATATCTAATTTCCTCCAAAATAATGTATCTCATACATTTAGCCAATTATATCATGTATAATTAACCAGTCCAATTATATCATATATAATCGAACATTCACTTGTCAATTTGAACATTTCAAATTAACCCAAATACTAGTTTTTGACTTTATCCAAGCTATCTAGGGGACCTAATGGACATGTGGCTCGAAGCTACAATGGCCCGTGAATAGCTGACTAAACTCTTTAACCACGAGATCCACCATCCATTAACTGTCAGGCATTCCACTAAAGACTAACAGCTGAACTCTTCTTACCACATATATATTTCTGTGTCCATTGGATATAACTAATCATGAGTACGATGACCCTTCACAGATGCTCGTAAGTACAACTGGGCCAAATTACTATTTTGTCCCTCTAGTTACATCTCACTCCTTAAGTACCACTGATTTCTCTAATGAACAATACAACATAGTCCAACTATGTGTGAACATCTCTCAGGCCAAGAGAAGGTGTGTAGCGCCACATCGTTCAAGCCCTAGAATCAGCATTTAAGGAAGCTATCTATCTACTTACCCCTGCCTTAGGGAAGGAGCGAATTCCATCTTGTGTAGCTGAGTTCCCAGCTTCCAAATCAGACGAATCCCCAAAATGGTAGGTTTGAATCGACGACCTGGTCATTTGCACCCATACAAATCAAAGAACCGCCCTCAATGGTAGGAGTTCCCAACTCACTCAGGATTGAGGTCATGTTACCTATGGTCATCCTAGTGAAGTGAAGTCTTTGTCATGAACGGTGTTATATAACGAGACGTTAACACTTCGTGGTCAGGTCTTATACAAACTCTTTGTATAGGACGCCCTTGCTCATATGTCCCCAACACGAATGATTAGGATTAAACCATCTGTGACAAGTCACAACATTTGTGACCATTTCACAAAGCGGGCCATATCCGTAGCGTTACCAGGATAAGGTTTCCCTTCTATATCCATATACTACAAACCATTTTTGTTATCACTCAATACATGATCCACTTGTATGTTACCACATACATGCTTGAGTCACATACAAATAACCAGGGATTTTATGTTTATTGGTTTGTGGTAAAGCAAATAAAACAAGTAACCGAACATAAAACAAGATGTGAAGTAAATATCATATATTATACAACATAAACGTTCGTACAAACTGTTTACAAACTACAAGACATAAGACTTTAGAGCATCAACCCCAACAATCTCCCACTTGTCCTAAAGCGAAGTGGGGTGTACAATAAACTAGTACAAAATAATAAACTAGGGCATAAAATCCTAGTACAATAAATTCTCTCACTTGCCCTAGTCCAGCCGTGAGCAATCCTGTAGACCCATACTCCGTAGGTGACTCTTAAACACTGTAGGTGTGAGAGCCTTCGTAAACGGGTCAACAACATTAAAATGGTCTGGGTTAGACTGATCCGTCTCATCTTCTCAACGTCTTGAGGCGTCTTAAGACATATGTCCTTAGACAAAGTGACTCCATGCCTAAACGGCAGTAGGCCCCTCCTGAAGTCTTGCATCGAGTACTTGAGCAACGTCTTGTCACAGTACGATGCCTGAGACAGTGCTACCACTTTGTTCTTACGATTCCGAAAGATCTGTATACCTAGAACAAACTGAGCCTCTCCCAAATCTTTCATTTGGAATTGGGTCACTAGCTAGTTCTTAACTACAGTCAATACACCTACATCATTCCCAATAAGTAGGATATCGTCTACGTACAACACTAAGAAGACTACTGAAGCGTTGATGATCTTCTGATAGACGCAAGGTTTATCAACATTTTGGTCAAAGCCATACGACTTGATCGCAATATGAAAATGTATGTTCCGAAATCGAGACGTCTGTTTTAGTTCATAAATGGACTGATTCAGTTGGCTGAACTACAAGATCCCATACTAAGTTGAAGTACATCGACTCCATCTCGAGATCCATGGCCTTGACTCATTCATCCTGGTCAACATCTTTCATCGCCTTCTCATAAGACAACAAATCCTCAACGTCGCCATCTACTACCATAGCAAGGATTTTCGTGAAACCTAGATAGCGAACGGGTGGGTTCACAACCCTCCCACTACGTCGAGGTTCCTTCAACTTTTGAGGTGGAACTGACCTACTGGATGAACTCCCATCAACAAATCTTGCTGATGTAACAGGCTTTTCAACAACTCTTGTTGAAGTTTCAGTAGTTTCATTAGAAAGCTCACGCAACACGACTTTGCTTTGTGGATTGTGCTCTCTTATATGATCATTTTCTAGGAAAGTGGCGTTTATTGAAACAAACACCCTATTTTCCGTCGAATCATAAAAATAACCCCCTTGTGTACCTTTGGGGTAGTCTACAAAGAGGCATAACCTTGACCGTGGTTCTAACTTCTTGGGATTAGCCTCAAGCACATGTGCAGGGCAACCCCAAATGCGGAAGTGATGTAAACTAGCATTACGCCCGTTCCACAACTCCAGAGGTATTTTTGCAACATTCTTGGAGGGAACACAATTGAGTTTTTATACTGCAGTCTCCACGGCGAAACCCCAAAACGAGTTTGGTAAGGAAGCGTAACTCATCATCGAGCGAACCATGTCTAAAAAGATCATATTTCTCCTCTTCGCTACACCATTCTGCTGAGGTGTACCCGATGCTTAAAGTTGGGAAATGATTCTATGTTCTATTAAATAGTTCTGGAATGCCAAGTCCAAAAACTCTCCACCTTGATCCGATCGAAGTGTTTTAATCCGTCTATCTAATGCGTTTTCAACTTCAGCCTTAAACTCTTTGAACTTTTCAAAGGATTCAGACTTCCGTTGCATAAGATAAACATACTCGTACCTGGAGTAATCATCAGTAAAACTGATAAAATACTCATAGCCACCTAGTGCTCGCATATTCATAGGACCACAAAGGTCAGAATGTACTAACTCAAGAGGCTCTTTAGCTCTATAACCTTTTCCAGTAAAAGGTTGTTTAGTTATCTTACCCTCGAGGCAAGATTCACACACTAGTAAAGAATTTTCTTCTAACTCACTTAGGAGTCCATTCTTCACCAATCTCTCAATCCTATTGAGATTGATGTGCCCTAAACGAAGATGCCAAAATTGGACATTTTCTTTTGGAGAAATATGTCGATGTTTTGATTGAGTTACGACAGTTCTGAACAATTCAGTATTATGGAGGGAATTAATAGCTGATGACTTTGGCACATATAAATTCGATTCCAAATTTACTGTGCAAATAAAAACACCATTTTTATGTATCGTATATCATCTCAGTGCTTGAATATATCCAATCATACTCGATCGTTCATACTCGATCAGAACTCTTTAAATATCAGAACTCTCCACATCCTTTAGCGCTTCAAACAATCCATTTATATTATCTTTCACCTTGTCCTTGTTTGTAACTTAGGAGAAAATGTACATGTGAATGACTATTTATTATAATAAGATAACCCATGAATTTTTGTTAAACAAAAGCTGTTTTTTCTATGGCCTAACAAAATAATAAAAAAAATAAGAGAACACCGCATGAGTGCCCTAGAGAACTTGGTGTTTTGTGCTTTTTTATAATTAATTTAGTTATAGTATAAAGTAATTAAATCATAGGTTAAAATATAATTTAATTGGTCTATGTCACTGACATTTCTATATTTTGGTCCTTCCACAGGTCAACACTTGGGACAGTTTGGGAAAAAACAAAAAAGCTGCATCACAAAACTGTCCCTTTACTTAAATTGCAGCTCCTTTAAAAGCTTAAGCATGCAGCTACTCTTGTTTTATGCCCTAAAATTGTGTGGTTGTCCTTTTCCCTTGGGATTTTTATTGAATATTAGGTTTTGTTATAACTTTTGTCCTTGTTCTATTTATTTATTATTATTGTCTTTTAAGATTCAATTTGGGGTTTTAAGGTATTTTTGTTATGTGAATTCCATTTTAGGTTAAATGGTAATTTCACATTCAGAAATATTTGAAATCTGAATTAGGCATTCGATGATATCGACAATTTTTTCAAGAGATCGCTTAATATAAAATTGTTCTGATTAACTTTTGAGTTCTTATGAATAAACCACTGATAAGGAAACTATACATTGTTGATATATGTAGTAACTGTCAATTCTTTTTAGTCTTTTTTAATCATATTTTCATATCCTCTAGATCTATTTTATTTAAATGTAATCTGGTTCATTCATGTACCATTTCCAAACTCGCACTTGACGTATATGATTTGATAAAATCCTCGTACATAATAATTTCCTATGGTAGGGATTATTATTTTATGAGTATTCTATCAAACTATAGAGATTAAATTATAACTTTTAAAATCATACGGAAAGGACCGAATTTGATATTCAACCTCATGTTTTATGTTTTTGGGTTCAAGTAGGTGGATTCAACAAATATTCATTTGCTAGATTTGTTATTGAAAATTATTTCTTAATATTGTGATCCATAATTTGAATTTTCAAATTTAAAATGAAAAATTATGGAGATGCTCTTTCTTTTTGTCGATAAATATGGTATTTCATATGATAAATTTATTTTCTTTTTGCTAAATTAAAATGGGGGTAATATAATAATATGTGAGAAATTATTTTAAATGAAAAATTGCTGAAATTTTTTTCAAATATAACAAATGTGTCAGTCTATCAATGATAGACATTGATAGACATCGGTAATAGACGATAGTAGTCTATCAGTGACTATCAATGTATATCACTAATATACAGTAAAATTTTGATATATTTATAAATATTTTGGTTCATTTTACTATATTTGATATACAATCTTATAATATATTATAATTGTGTTATTATAATATAAACGGATGATTATACGTAATTCATAATATAAAACAAATGTTCATAAATTAATCAGTAAGAGCTAGAAACTGAAGTATAATTATTTGGTAATTAGAACTATTTTTATGATCTACAAATATATTATTGCACATATTTTGAAAAACAATGAAATTAAAGTTTGAAATATGTTATCAAACACATATTTTAAACATTAGAAATATCACATACTATAAAGAGGGATTTTTTTTTTAATGTATTTATGCATACATTTGTTCAAGAGAATAGCAAGTTCTTTTAAAATAATATATTATGAGTCTCATATATAGTTTAAAATACTAATACAAATATACTTTTTTTTTTTTTCTTTTTCTTGTAATGAAAATATTGTTCTAAGGCTGTTGAAACCATGATTATTGCTACTGTTCATTAGTCATAATGTCACATTGGACAATCATTTCTTTTCATCAAAAGGGTTAAATTTGAGCTTTTATGGAAGCCTTTTTCTTATTTTTTTTATTTTTTTTTATTTTTTTATTTTTAAAGCAAAGATATTACTTTATTGATTGTTGGGAGATATATAAAAGTTGAATATTTCAAAACTTCAAAAAAAAAAAAAAAAAAAGTGGGAGTACTAATATATATTGTAAGAAACTAAAAAAATAATTGGGGTCAAAAACAATTTTTTTCAATTAAAATCTTAACATTTCCTTAATTTAAATAATTTCATTAGGATTTCCTTTTAAAATTGGTATTACATCATTTTTCACATGAGTTTATGATTTCTTTAAATATAAGGATTATATAGTGAATAGTAAAGATAATAGCATAAATTTTATTAATATGGCGGTTTTTATCTCCTTACTTTCCTCTATTTTTCTTAATTTAAGAAGAATTATGTCATTTTTTTTTTTATTATTAATGGATTTCAGAAGAAGAACCATTTTACTTATGTGATTTTGAATTCATTTCAAATAAAACCAAATAAAAAATAGTTAATAAATCATTAAGAGAAGATAAAAATTTATTTACCATTGATATAATTATTAGTTGTGAGTTTTAATTGTCACAACTCGAGGTATAAATAGATTTTTTTAAAAATAAGTAAAAGTGGACAACTTAACTAATTAAAAGATCATATTTAAAATTAATTACTTTTATATTTTTAATATAAATTTCTAAAATTTGACACATTATAATATTTTGAAAAACAAAGTAACTTTTGGTGATGTGCTATTTAGCTACAATATTGTCTACCATTCAACTAGGTTTTTTTTTTTTTTTTTTTTTTTTTTTTTTGTCCTCACATAAATATTTGAGTATATTATAAGACACACTTATATTTTTACATTCCACAGTTTGTCACATAATAAACTGAATGAACAAAATAAATGGCAAAATTAAATAGCATATTTAAAAATAGCAAAAGTACTTTAATATAGTAAAAATTACAAAATGTAATATTAAAATAATAAATTCAAACTGAATAATACGTAATTCTCATAAAAAACTTAACACAGCTCTAGTTTAGTTAATTTTTGAGTTTGGCACTCTTATTTTGGCTATGAACATATTTCCATTTCTCTTTTGGGTTGGTTTCCCAGATTTGGGCCAAAATGGGCTCAGGCCCATGGGCTTAGAAACCTTTTTCCAAGAATCACCAACTATTTTGAACTATATTCTTTTGGAGGAAGAAGTATATGCTTTACATTTTTTAAAACCAATCTTTGGTATTTTCTAATGAATTTTGGCAAGGGAAATGTTTATTGGTTCTATTAATATGATTTATCACTATTTTGACAAAATTTTTTATAAAAAATAAAATCACTTTCCATGGAAGAATTTATAAATCATTGAAAGAAATGGTTTTAATTTTGTAATTTGTTCACTATAACACATGTTCAAACTCAAGAACAAGTTAATTTTAAGAGGAACAAATTGATGTATGGAATCATAGGATTTTTTTTTGGGCTTTAATATGCTTTGTTAGTAAATAGTTCTTAGTAGAAGTATTACTCTATATAGAGGATTTAGAATTTTTCCATTAAGAGATCTCATAATAATATAATTAATTTTTTAGTCATATCTCTCTCTCAAAGAGCTTTTGAGTCGATCTTTTAAATTTTAGTGAAAAAAGTATTTAAGGATTATTTAGTAACATTCGCATTTCTTGTTTGTTTGTTTTTTTTTCCTTATTTTAGAGACAACTTTATAATCGTTCATGTCAATTGCTTCTCTTCTTTCAAAATTGTGAGAAATTTTGGAAACTACAAAATCAAGTTTCCTTTTCCCTTGTTCTAAAAAACATACTCTATCAATCTTGACTTAAAAACACACAAATAAATATTTAAAAATAAATATAGCATTAAAAGATTGAATACATAATTTAAAATGAAATTATTTTAAATAACAAAATTACTGAAAATGTTGGCAAAAATAATAGCATAATATCACAGTCTACTTACAATAAATAACGATAGATGACGATAGACTACTATGTATGTCTATCATGACACAGATAGATATAGATAGTAGTCTTAGTTTATCATGGTCTATCACAGATAAACAATGAAATTTTACTAAATTTGTAAATATGTTAGTTCATTTTTTCTTTATTTGAAAACAGTCTTAATTTAAAATTAAAAGAAAAAGTATATAAAAAATACATGTCAAACAAGTTCTTACTTCTTTCTTCAAATACCAGATGAAAGAAAAAAAAAAAGAAACATTATTGAGTCTATAAACTTGTTGATATTTCCAAATTTGAATTTGTATTCATAATATATCCTTATAGTTATAAGATTTAAATTCTAATATTCTCTAAATCAAATTAAGTTCTCAATCTATTGCTTTTGAAATATTTTGTTTTGGTCTTGGAATATTGGATAAAATCTACCTTGGATCTTTTGCATTAAAATTTTTTACTCTATTTACCAAAAAATTTATAGGTGCATCATGTGACATATATTTGAAGACAAATGAATTAGATCTAGTATCACTTTAGTATATTTAAGCACTTATTTGTTTTGAGGCAGCCACATGCTAGGACTCTAGAGATAACTGAATAGGTAGCTATTTAATAGTTAAAACCTAAGTTTTGAAAAAAAAACCATAATTATGTGGTAGTCACCTACTTAAAATTTAGTATCTTACGAATATTTTTGACACTCAAATGTTAGGGTCAGACGGGTTGTTTTCATGAGATTAATTGAGATGCGCGTAAGTTGGTCCAAACACTTACAGATATTAAAAAAATCATAGTTATATTTTAATAAATAAAATTGATGTTTAACTCCTATTTTGGTTTATTAATTGTTATGCAGAATCATAGAAGAAGAGAACTCAACTATTAGTGAATTTTTAAAAATATTGAATAGCTAACTATAAAACACAATGTTTAAAGTTTAAAAACCTAACTAGCTATTAGACAGAAGTTGAAAGCTTAAGATTTTTTTTTTTTTTTTAATGAAAGTTTAAGAATCTATTATACACTCTTTAAAGTAAACCTAACGAGTTCAGAAACTACATCGACATGGATTGAAAAATTCATAAACCAAACTTTATAATTTATCTATGAGAAAAATAATACCAAGTTGCCCATGAATATGCAAACTATTGTGGACTTAGCAAAATCTTTTTTGTTAGTGTTTGATTTATTCATGTCATTTGGATAGAGAGGACGAGAAAAACGTATTTATCTTTAGTACTTACAAAAATATCGATTCAAACATCTAATCTTAAGAAAATACATATAAATATTTTGATCGGTTGAATTATATATTTCCATAACACTTGTATATTAAACTAACACAAGTATAATTTAAATAACATAAATTTACACTATTATCAACTTCGAGATCAAAATACCCGAATAAAATTAGGTCAACCAAACCAACCCTATAGTGTTGGGTCTTGTATTGGATCATCACCCATTTCTTATCTACTTTAATTTAAAGTTTAAATATAATAATATTAATTGTATTAAAAAAAAAGATAATAATATTAATTGAATCTGGGAATAGAATAAAGCCAAAAGGGTTTAAAAGACTAAAATGGATTTATTTTGTTTGTAAGCCTCGTGAATCCATGTCCATCCAAAATTCTCTTCACGGGCCTTTGGTTAGCTCACTCATTTGTACTTGTTTTTCCTCTTTTGACTTTTCATCTTTTTCTTTTTATTTTCTATAGACGATTTAAAAAAATAATAACCATATGTGATAACGAGTGTCTTCATTTTTTTTTTTTCCTTGTTTGGGTTTTGTAGCAAGTGTCTTGTTACTCTGTTTGAATCGATCTCGTAACTTGTCCTAAACTTTTTTCATCGATCCAATATAGACGATACTAGCAACGATTTCCTTCGATACTGAGTTTAAACTAGGCCGAAAGAAGATTACCTTCCGTAGTGGGTTTCGTGATAGTGTCTTTAATAAATCCGGCCTTATGTTTGCCAGAAATCACCATCTTCATTGCACGACTCTAAGAACTGTAATTACTTGCGCCGAGTAATGGCTGAGTAACCAAAATTGAAGTAGGTGCAGAGTGATGAAGGAGATAGAGATTCAATTGTGCATCTATGGAAGATTTCAATTCAGATGCAACAGTTGAGGCATTAAACCAATAACACAATCAACACCGTACATGTGTGATCATAATAAGCTACTAACAATCAAAAGTTAGAGGTTTAAATCTCCGTTATAATAATTCTTTAATATGATACTGTTTGGTTTGACTAAATCACATGAATTTTTGTTGTTTGTTTTGGTAGGAAATATCTTATAATAATGGATAACTTCACCTTATAATAAGATTTTTTTTCTTCACTTTCTATTTTAAGCAATTGTAGAAGTACATTAGCATTTTGAGTATGATCGATTATTTTTTTTTTTCAACCTAGACTTAATTTAGGGTTTGTTTAATAATACTATTTGGTGTTTAGTTTTTTATTTTTGAAAATCAAGCTTATACACACTATTTTTATCCATAAATTTCTTTATTTTGTTATCTATTTTCTTAAAAATATCAATTATGTTTTTATGTATATAAAATTTGATTGAGAATTCAAATGTTTCCTTTTAAGAAATATGTAAAAATCACAGTACAAAATTTGAGTAGAAACAAACTTTAATGTTAACAAAAAATAGAAATTAAAAATAAAATTTTTATTAAATTTAATTTTATTTTGAACCTCTCGGAATATATGTTTTAGCTAGTTGAGATATGCTCAAGTTTAATTCACTGTCTATCTCAAAGAGTTGCAGTTTATAATTTCTACTCTTGTATTTTTTTTTATAATATAATAATCATTAAAATTTATCATTTAAATTATCACCAACGAACCATTAACTAAAATGATCATCTCGAATGAAGTACTAATGCTTCCATAGATAAAGATCTATTTTCAAATATAGGAAAATGAATCAAAATATATATAAATATAACAAAATTTTATTGTCTAGTGCAGTCTATTGCAGGTAGACTGTGATTTCTCCACTTTCTCCAATCTTTTTGGATTGATCACCAATATGTGTTTCTTTTAAAATCTACCAAATGTCACTATTGGTAATTTGGGGAGTAGGAGGTGGATTACATGGACACTAATAGTGTCTAGTCTTAAGACACATGGACAACGCATGGGGTAATAGATAAGTGATACATTGCCAATAGACACTAATAATGGGCACCTATATTACACCTAATTTTACATATTTATAATAATTCCCCTTAGATGCCCATTATATATGAAATATGCATCGTTAAAACCTTATTAGGAAAAAACCCATTAGGAGAAAAATTCTAGTGAAGGAAAAAGAGTACATATTTCATATAACTTGACACTCTTAAAAAGTATATTTACTCTCCCTCATGGAGACATCACTTGAGATCTCTGAGTTGTCGCATTCCAATGTTATGCACCAGTTTTTCAAAGGTTGCAGTAGGTAATGTCTTTGTAAATAAGTCTGCTAGGTTATCTTTCGAACAAATTTTTTGTATGGTGATGTCGCCATTTTCTTCAAGATCATGAGTGTATAAAAGTTCCAATGAAATATATTTTGTTCTATCTCCTTTAATATTGTATGCCCTTACCTAGTATAGAAAGTGTTAAGTGTTTGGGAAAATTATTAAGTAGTAAAATCATGGGGTTAAGTTTAGGGGGGGAAAATGTTGTGGACAAGTTGTAAGCTAAGGAGAAAATTTGAAGCATAATGGGTTAAAGGCAGAAATTTGGCTAAGTGTCCAAACTATGATATGAGAATGAGCGTTGAATTCATAGCATGGGAAAGAGTTAGGAATGTTGGCTAAGTTCAACTCATAGAATAGTTGGTAGATTTATAGCATAGCAAGTGAGGTCATAGCATAATAGTATATACTCATAGCATAGACTAAGAAGTTCAACTCATAGCATAAGAATACTACCTTGAGCACATAGTGTTGGACGCATGGGGCAAGTTGGGCGCATAGGAGATTTCCAAGACAACCTTAGTTGGACAACTTGAAGTATTATAAATGGAAGGAAGTCACCTTGGATGCGTGGAAAATATATTGGAAGCTATGCCATGAAATTGAGGGAAACTATGCTATGAGAAAGAGGAGCTACACTATGAACATAGAGAGTTGTGCTATGAGAATAAGAAACTATGCTAGAAGAATAAAGAACAATGTTATGGACATTATGCTATAAGTAATAAGGGTCTAATATTGGATATATTTTCTTAAGTTAAACACATTGTAGGAGGAGAGGGAGACTTGGGCGCATACTAGGGTAGAGATGACCTATTTGGGTGCATGCTAGAAGGTGTTGAACGCATGGAAGGATCTCCTTGGGAGAATTAGGCTTAGGTTGACTCCTAGGGAAGAATTGGTTAAGTATTAAACGAACCATGTTTTGAACAATGCACCATTAAGAGAGGTAAACGCATAGGGAAGAAAGGTTGGGTGCATACCTTAAAGAGAAAAAGGCAAAGTGGATGCATCACTATGCTATGAACTCAAAGGAGGAAGTTGTGTCATGAAAAGGAAATAAAAACCAAGGAAGAACGAAATTGAGGAAATTTTGGACGCATAAGGGAAGAGGTGGATGCAAGGGGTGATCTAGGGAAGAATGTGACTAAGTATTAGGTAGCTTATGGCACACCAAGTAATGAAACCCTAGAGGTTGGGCACATAAGAGGGAAAGTGGGTGCATAGTGGATGTATTTATACACTTAAGGTATAACCGAGGGAGAACATCATGCTATGAGAAGGAAGTGAGGGCTAAGAACGGGAAGATGGAGGGGAATTGGATGCATGGTAGGGGATCCATGCGCTCAAGGTAAGTGCCTATGCATTGAGTTGATGTTTGGATTGCAAAGTAAAGAACGTGGCTTAACCGGGTAAAGTTTTGGTTAATCCAAGTAGGAGGTGGAAGACAGAGATGCAAAGTTGAGCATGCAAAATGAGGGATGATCGCTTCAAAGGGGGGATGCATTGGATATGTTTAGGTGATGACACAATAGGCTTACATGCAAGTAGGTGGTGGCAAGTGCTATGCGTTGGCTCAATCTGGGAAGGGACACTTAGATTGTATGAAAGGAAGAGGTGTCATGCATTGAGGGTAGGAAGGGATGACAAGGATGGTTTGCTGAAGCCTATAAATATGCTCAAAGGATCTCATTTCACTCCACAACTAAAAAATCCTAAGAAATATACTAAAAAAAGGAGGTGATTGGAGAAAGCTGGGAAGGATCATAGGTTGAATAAGCCATCCTTATGTTGAAGGGGATCATTTATGCATTGAGTAGGAGATGCTTTGCACCCAACACCAACTGTGTTGTGGAGACAAGACCCTGTACCCACAGCTGTTATTCTCCATCCAAAGGTTTAGTTTGAGTCTTTTAGGGTTAGTAAGCTAGGTTTAGGGTTAAGGGAATATTTTAAGATTATTCTTAACTCTAAACATGGGATTCTAAGTTAACTATTGGATTAATACAGGTTTGAGATTTAGATGGAGTTAGGAGACCGAGGAACTTAAAAACCAGACCGGAAAACCGTGAGTGGTTTTACTTTCTATGGCTTTGTGAATTTTATGTTTATATAGTTATATACATATATATACATGTATACATGTATAGTTTGGAAATTTGTGGTATGATTAGAAAATATGTTTTCTTTTTTTGATTTTATGGTACTTGGATTGTTTTTTGAAATTGTGTGGATGCACGTGTTTGATTGGAAACTAGAACTGTACTCGGGAATTTGTTAGCATACCTCGTGGACGTCTGGCTGGGATTGTCAATGAAGGAACCTGTGAAGGCCCTGAGTGAAAACGTGGATCGTCCTAATTTTTTTTGAACTTCACATAATCGAATTTTACATAATACAAATTTATGCATTAAACTAAATTTACAGCATGTTTATAAAATTAAAGAAAATGAAAATTAGGGTTTAGGAAACCTTACCCTTGAAGAACCTTTCTTCATGTGAACTCCCTTCTCTGGGTCTGTCACGAACAAAACACGAACGATCCAAATGGCCATCATCAATTGGAACCTTCTTTATTCTCTAGGATGAGAATCCAAGGAGTTATGGGCTCTTGGAATTTTGGGAGAGAGGGAAGGATTGAGAGGAGAGAAAATATGAGATTTTTTAGAATTTTTTTTAGAGAACTCTTCTTTGTTTTCTATAAACTCAAGAAGAAGAAGAAATTGTATCCCTCTTCACAACCACCAATTTGATTGTGAGGTAAAGAGAGAATTGGGGGGGGGGGGGGGGGGGGGAGGAGGGGGGGATTATTTCCCTCCCTTTAAAAGTCAAATTCAAATTAATAAAATAATAAATTAATTTTCTATTTAATATATATATCTATAACTATATGTTATATTATATATATAACATATAACCTATGGTTTAATATTGTACCATTTATATTAAATTCAATTATATGAATCCAATTCACATAATTAATATTTGAATCATATTCAAATATTTATTTCCTCTCAATTAAACTTTATATTATAATGTATCATATACATTATAGTAATTATGTCATATATATAATTAAGTAAAAGTAATTATATCACATATAATTAATTTCCTTAATTTAATTTGAACAATTCAAATTAATCCAAAATTGATTCTCATCAAATCCCCGTTGAGCTACAGAGGGGACATCATAGACTTGTAGATTGAAACTTCAATGGTACTTGAATAATTAATTAAACTTCTTTAATTAAATTATTCAACATCCATTAACTGTCGGACACTTTACTAAAAACCGACAGCTGCACTCTTCGCACTATTGATATATTTTTGTGTCCATTGGATATAACCGATCAACAGTGTGATGACCTTTCACACATTGCTCGAAAGTACAGCTAGGCCAAAATTACCGTTTTGCCCTTGTAGTTGCATCTAACACCTTAAGTACCATTAATCTCTCTAATAAACAATAAGTCATAGTCCAATTATGACCAAACCCCTCACGGGCCAGGAGAAGATATGATGCCACATTGTTCAAGCCTTGGAATCAGTCCTTAAGGGAGTAATTTATCTATTTACCCCGATATTGGGGAAAGAGTGAATTCTGTTTTGTGTAGTTGTGTTCCCAACTCTCAAATTGGATGAATCCTCAAAATGGTAGGCTTATTGAGACGGCGATCTGGCCGTTCTCACCCATGCAAATTAAAAGACAACCTTCATAGGTAGGAGTTCACAAATCACTCAGGATTCAGGTCATGTCACCTATAGTCATCCTAGTGAAATGTAAGTCTCTATTATGAACGACGTTATATAATGAGACTAGTCATTTTGTGGTCTAATCTTATACAAACTCCTTTGTATAGAATATTTCTGCTCACATTTCTTCACATGAATGATCAGGATCAGATTATTTGTAGCACTTTACAATAATTATAATATCTACAAAGCGAGTTGTATTCGTAGTGTCACTAGGATAAGGTATCGAGCTTTATTCATCTACTACAGACCATTTAGGTTATCACTTAAACATGATCCACCTGTATGTCTCTACATACATGTTTAAATTACATAAAATAACCTAGGATCTTAGTTTATTGGATTCAGTATATGCTCATAAAATAACAAATATTTTATTAATAACAATTTGTTTATACAATGTTTACAAACTATGAGAATACAAGAGAGATTTAGGACATCAATCCCAATAGTCAGTATAATCTGGCTGGGATTGTAAGCATACCCGAGTATGACTAGCGAGAATTATCGACATGTGCACATTTAACAGGTTATATTGGGTATTGGAACTATTTCCTTGAATTTATGGTTGATTGAAATATTAATTTTTTAGAGAAAAATATGATCATGCCAATATCATCTCAGTTACCAGGCTGAGGTCATTCATACTTTAGTGTGATCTTGTGATTAACTGTCTGTGCAAAAGTTTTCCAAAATGAATTTAAAGATCGAAACCTATTTTCATACAAAACATACTAGTCACTAAGCTTCCCTAGCTTATGTTTTCAAAATGTTTTGTCCCCCTCAGGTAGCAAGAGAAGAACGTGTCGGAGTGCCACTAGAAGATAGAGTCTGTCGACAGAATGATTTTTGGAATTATTTCGTACTAGGAGTTAGGTTAGAAATTGAAATATGATTATATATGGTTTGTAACCATGATCTTGTGTGAACATTAATGTTCCATTTGAATTAAGTTCTTTTAAAAACATTTTCGACGTAAGATATGATTGATAAAAAAAAGGTAGTGGACAATGGATATTACGAAAGGGTAATGTTCGCTGTCTTCATACCTTCTTTTGGGCGAAAGGGTTAAGCTCGGTAGGAGGTGTGAAAAATATATCCTTCTTTGATTTGGGATATGCATGCTGTGTTGTCTTCGTATAATATCGTTGGAAAATTTTTACTAGAAGACAAACCACATTTTCCACGACTGTGCCGAGTCATTGATCTTAGACAAACACATTATCGACTAGCCTCATGAATTGCAAGAATTTCAGCATGATTTGAGGAAATCACTGTTGTGATTTGTTTCACTGATCGCCATGATATAACAGTTTCTCCACATGTGAACAAATAACCTATTTGAGATCTAGTTTTGTGTGGATCAAATAAATATCCATAATCTGCATAACCAACTAGATCAAAATTTGATTTATTTGAATAAAACAAACCTATGTCGATCATTTCTTAAAGATAACAAAGTATATGCTTAATCCCGTTCCAATGTCTTTTTCTAGAGAAGAACTATATCTTGCTAATAAATTTACTGAAAATGCAATATCTTGTCTCATATTATTAGCAAGATACATAAGTGCACCAATTGCACTAAGATATGGTACTTCAGGACCAAGAAGTTCTTCTTTATCATCTCAAAGTCGAAATATATCTTTATTCACATCTAGTGAACGAACTTTCATTGGAATGTTCAATGGATGTGCTTTGTCCATATAAAATCTTTTCAAACTTTTCCTGTATAAGTTGGCTGGTGAACAAATATCCCATCTATTAAATGCTCAGTTTGCAAGTCAAGGCAAAATTTTATTTTTTCGAGATCTTTCATCTCAAATTCTTTCTTAAGATATTTTATTGCTTTTGAAAGCTTTTCAAGAGTCCCAATTATATTTAAGTCATCAACATATAGAGTTATAATAGCAAATCCTGATTATGATTTCTTTATAAAAACATATGGACATATTAGATTATTTTGATATCATTCTTTCAACAAATATCCACTTAAACGATTGTACGACATTCGTCCTGATTGTTTCAATCCAAATAGTGAACTTTGTAACTTTATTGAATACAATTCTCGAAAAGTTGATTTATATGTTTTAGGTACATTAAATCCTACTGGGATTCTCATATAAATATCATTATTAAGAGATCCATATAAATATGTTGTGACTACACCCATAAGATACGTATCCAAACTTTCATACACAGTCAGACCAATTAAATATCTTAATGTAATTGCATCCACCATCGGAGAATACATCTTCTCATAATCAATATCAAGTCTTTATGAAAAACCTTGTGCAACTAGTCTTGCTTTATATCTTGTAACTTCATAATTTTCATTTTTTCCTTCACAAATACCCATTTGTATCCCATAGGTTTGACACCTTCTAGTGTTCGGACTACTGGTCCAAAAATCTGACATTTTGAAAGTGAGTTTAATTCTGCCTCAATTGCTTCTTTCCATTAAAGCCAATCTTTTCTATGTCAACATTCTTCAATAGATTTTGGTTTTAAATCCTCATTTTCAGATATATATCAAGAGCAACATTATACACAAAAATATTGTCAATAACTACATGAGTTTGGTTCCATCTTTTTTCTGTCATGATATTGTTTATTGAAATCTCATCATTATTTTTATGTATTCCACATTCCTCATTAGTCATGATATAAATTTCTTCATAGATATTTACATCTTCAACCAAGTCTTCTTCACTATTAATTATTTGTTTCAAGGATTTTTATCTTTGGAATTCACTGGTCTACCATGCTTTTGGCGTGTTCTAGACTCATTAGTGACAACTTGCTACGTTGTGATATCAATTTTTTAGGAACATTTGCGGCTGATATATGTGACTTAATTACTTTCTTTGCATCTATAAATGTATCTGATAACTGATTTGCTATATTTTGCAAATGAATTATCTTCTGACTTCAAGTTCACAATGATCTGAATGGGGATCTAAATGAGGCAATAACGATGCATTCCATGTAATTTATTTTTCCAACTTCTTAATTTCTCCCCCTAATGTTGGAAATTTTATCTCATTAAAATGACAATCAACAAATCGTGCAGTAAATACATCACCCATCAGGGGTTCAAGATATTTGATAATTGATGAGGAATCATATCCAATATATATTCCTAACCTCTTTTGAGGACCCATCTTAGTACGTTGTGGTGGAGCAATAGAAACATATACTGCACATCCAAAAATTCTCAGATGGAAAATATTTGGCTCATGGCCATAAACTAATTGTAATGACGAGTACTTATGATAAGATACTGGCCTAATGCATACAAGTGACGTTGCATGCAAATTAACACGTCCTCATACAAATGTAGGAAGCTTAGTTCTCTTAAGCAATGGTCTAGCAATTAATTGCAAACGTTTTATGAATGATTATGGTAAACCATTTTGTGTATGAACATGAGCTACATGATGTTCAACACGTATCCCAATTGATATATAACAATTATAAAAAACTTGGAATATAAATTTACCAGAATTATCAAGATAAATGATCTTAATTGTATAATCAGGAAATTGTGCTCTTAATTTAATTATTTGAGCAAGTAATCTTGTAAATGCAAGATTTCAATTTGATATAAGCACATGCGTGACCATCTATTGGATGTGTCTATTAATACCATAAAATATCTAAATGATCCATTTGATGGGGTTAATAGGTCCACATATATCACCATGAATTCGTTCTAAAATGCAGACGATTCAATCTCCACTTTGATTAGTGATGGTCTAATGATTAATTTGCCTTGAGAGAAAACATCACATGATAATTCATTAGATTGAAAAATCTTCTGGCTTTTCAATGGATGTCTATTTGAATTCTCAATAATTCTTCTCATCATTATAGACCCTAGATGACCTAATCTGTTATACCAAATTGTAAATATGTCTGGATTCATGAACTTCAAGTTCATTGTTGCATATGTTTCAATTACTTGTATATGAGTATAATATAATCCAAAAGATAAAGTAGACAACTCTTCTAGTATACGTTTTTCATATGAGACATTAGATATGATATAAAGATACTCCATATTATTCTTTCTATTAGTCTCAATATGATAACCATTGCAACATATATTTTTAAAACTAAGTAGTTTCTCTTTGATTGACTAAAGAACAATGTATTGTCAATTGTAAATTTTGTTCTTCTAGGTAAAATAATATTTGCTTTTCCAAACCCTTCAATTAGATTTGCAGAACCTAATATTGTATTGCTTTTTGCTTCTAGCATTGTTAGTTTGGAAAAATATTTTATGCTTGCAAGTATTGTATGTGTAGTTACACTGTTTGCCAGACATAAATCTTCTTTACTTTTTTTTTAGTCACCCAACATACGAAAATGATCCAGATTTCTTCATTAAAAGAAAATAATTACAATAAAAAAACAACATTTTAAATATATGAAGGTTAACATCTACTAAGAGGAAAAAAAATGGAGATGAATAAAAAAACGATATTAAGTCTAGATATTTTCAAAGTCAAAGAAAACATTTGATGTTCCATCAATTCTGCCAATTTTCTCTTCAGGAGATTCAAAGAAGTCCGCCACATCCAAATTTGTCACATGAGATGGGTCAAATATGTCATTATTCTAGTATGCAAAATTTGCTTCCACATTTTTCTCTTTTTCCTTGATGCTTGATAGAGATCAACTAAGTGTTTTGACGTATGACAGATACGTGACCAATGTCCAGTCATTTCCGCATCGAAAGTATTTATTTTCAACACTTTTTGAACTCTTATCTTGTGGAGCTTTTTCTTTGTGATAATCATTTTGTGTGGTTCTTTTGAAGTTTGAATGATTAGAACGACTACCACAAAAATAATAATTATTTCTTCCTCTGCCACAATCACAACCTCGACCACGACTAGACCTTGACCATGATTATTATTAAAATTCACAGCATTCACTTTAGGGAATGGTGTTATCCTGATTGGTCGAGATTCATGATTTTTCATTAATAACTCGTTATTTTGTTCGGCAACAAGACATGAAATTAGTTTAGAATATTGTTTAAAACCTTTCTCTCGATATTGCTGCTGCAAGAGTATATTCGAGGCATGAAATATAGAAAATATCTTCTCTAATATATCAACGTCAATAATTTTCTCCCCGTATAGCAATAGTTCCGAACTGATTTTACATAATGCGGAGTTGTAATCACTTACAGATTTGAATCTTGTAACCTTAAGTGCATCCACTTATAACAAACTTTAGGAAGAATAACTGTATTTTTTTATGATCATACCTCTCTTTCATATTTTTCCACAAGATATAGAGATCTTTTATCATAAGATACTCTATTTTCAATCCCTCAAGGAGATGACAACGAAGAAAAATCATACCTTTTACTTTGTCCTGACTAGATGTCGTATTTTCTTCTTTAATAGTCTCTCCAAAATTCATAGTATTCAGGTAGATTTCAGCATCAAGTACTCATGACAAATAATTACTGCCGTTAATATCAAGGGTGGAAAATTCTAATTTTGTGAGATTTTTCATGGCAACACTATCATAAAATATTATATTTATATTAGAAATTCAATATATATTAAATATAAAAAATAACGTTAAATTTATTAATTATAACGAAGAGGGAAAAATCGACATGCTTTTAGGACCTACCTTTAGTGAGGAAAACGATAGGAGTTTATGCTGATAACATGTTGTGAATTTGAGGAGCACAACAATGCACGACGAGAACATGAATATGGAGAAAATATAATATAATAATAATATATAATAAAATAAATATAATATAATATAAAAATATATAAAATAAATAAGTAACAAAAAGTAAATAAAATAAAAAAGAGTGGATTTCTCTACTTTCTCCAATCATTTTGCATTGATCACCAATGCGTGTCTTTCAAAACCTACTAAATGCCACTATTTATAGTCAATTTGGTAAGTACGAGGTGGATTACATGAACACTAATAGTGTGTAATATTGAGACACATAGACAACACGTGGGATAATAGATACATGACACATGGCCAATGAACACTAATAATGGGTATCTACATTATACCTAGTTTAACATATTTATAATAATATATGATTTCTTGCTTCATTTTTAATAATAATACAGCCAAACCAAACCCTTCCAAAATTATTCAAAGAGTCAACTGCCTGATAGGCACTCATCTTTTCACTACTTGCCATTCACTATAAAACATATAAAAACAAGAATGCATTAACCCAACTATATTGTATATTTAGAGGAATTTAAATAGGCAACTTATTGTTATGATAATCAACTTAATTAATAACCTAGGATAATTACTATAAGATAAGAATTACTAATTAAGATAGGATGGATATGACGGTGCGTTTGGGATTAAAGTGATTAAGAAAAATAATTTTTTTTTTATTTGGTAAAACAGATTGTGATTAAATCACACGTTTATTTTACGTAATTTTTTAAATCAGTTTCCTTCTATTTTTTTTAAACAGTTTCTTTCTAGCTTTTAGATTCTCATAGAATAAGATGCCACTTTTTAATAATTTTTTCAATATGAGAAAATTTATCTCCTAATTTGAATGAAACTTTTTTTTTTTAAAAAAAAATAATACCATATTGATTTTTTTAAAAAAATTAGAACAAGCATAATATAACATTTTAAAAATTATTTAGAAAATCATAAATTATAAAAGTAATATATATATATATTAGTAGGTCTATTTCAATTATAATATTTAAAATATAACTATTTGGTATTTATTTACTACACAGTGCAAACAACTTGTTCAAATCTAAACTCAAATTTCCTAAAAACTAATTTAGTACAACATAACAATTTTTTTTTTTTTAAAAAAGACAATTATCATCAATTATTTTAAAAATTATAACAATCCAAAATTAAGTCAGACGACTTGCAGCATCCCTTACTCTTCCAAAATGTCTTCATTATCGATAAAGTCTTGTCTCATCTATTTTTACGTATACTATAATAGAAAAGTCGATATATTAAGCTTTTCTATCAATGTCGATGAAAATTAAAAATCATAGCCATATTTATTAGATAATGTAATATTAAATTTATCTTCATTCATTAGCTTAAGATTTTAGATTAATAAATAATTTAAAAATATCTTTTAAACTACCCACCAATAACAACAAAAAAGTAAAAAAAAAGTATGGATAAAAAATGAAAATTGAATAATGGGATACCAGCAACAACCACATTCTGCCAAACCCCATTCACGGGAACTTAACTTGTGGCTCTTCCTCCTCCTCCTTTCTCTTTCCAAACTCATATAAATAAACACACATACCATAACTCTTTAATTCTCATATTATACACAAACACACTCACACACACAATATACCACACTTTCAAGCTTCTCATGGAGATGGTTCGAAAGGTGGCGGTGGTGGCGGTGGTGATATTCGTTGGCCTAGCGGGAATATCGGTGGCGATGGACGTGTGTGGCGTCAATGAGGACGGTCTCACGGCGTGCAAGCCATGGGTGACAAACCCATGCCCTACTGAGCCACCGCCCGCTGTTTGTTGCGATGACCTCTCGAAGGCCGACTTTGATTGCTTTTGCAAATATAAACACTCTATGTTGCTATCCTCATTTGGGATCGATCCTGATCTTGCTCTTGCTTTGCCAGCCAAGTGCAGCATCCCTAACACTCCCCCTTGCTCTTAAACATCACTCAAAGAAAATGAAATTTCTAAGGTTCTCATTCTGTTTATTTTAGTTCTTATACTTTATTGATATAATTATTTGAGTTCATTTATTTAAAAGTTTTCAGTGAAAGCTTAAATAAGGTATTCTTTTAGGCATTGTTTGATAATAATTTAGATTTCATTTCATAATCATTTCATCTTTTGTTTTTGGTTTTTGAAAATTAAGCATTTTTTCTCTCAAGTCCTACTATAATTTTTAGCCAAATTTCAAAAAATAAACATGTTTCTAAAAGTTAGTTTTTTTAGTTTTCAAATTTTGGCTTTGTGTTTTAAAACATTGATAAGAAATAATTAAAAAAATTAGAGATAGAATGAGTATTTATAGGCCTACTTTTCAAAAATTAAAAATTAAAACTCAAATGGTTATCAAATGGGAGCTTAATTTTTAATTTTTGTTTTTTGAAAATTAAACTTATAAATATTGGCTCTCACTTATTGCTTTCTTTATTTTGTTATATACTTTTTAGAGATGTTTTAAAAAATCAAGCCAAAATTTAAAACAAAAAAATTAGGCCCCATTTGATAACCATTTTGTTTTTTTTGTTTTTGTTTTTAAAAAATAAATCTATAGACACTACTTCCACCTCTAAATTTCTTCATTCGTCATCTACTTTTTATCAATGGTTTAAAAAACCAGCCAAATTTTGAAAACTAAAAAAAAGTAGCTTTTAATTTTTTTTTTTTTTTGAATTTGACTAAGAATTCAACCATTTTATTTAAGAAAAATACAAATTATTGTAAAAAATTGAGAGAAAATAGACTTAATTTAAAAAAAAAAAAAAACGAAAGGATAATTAAACAAGACAATTTTTTAGTTTTAGGATATGACAAAGAATTCAAATATTAAGTTATGAGTATAAAAACGAGGTTACAAAAAGTTATAATAAAACCAGCATAATTTTTAAAAATAAAAAAACTAAAGATTAATTTGAATTATTATTTTATCACAATAAAGTTGGTCCAAATTCTTTGTTACTCCAAAAATACATATATCTTTTTTTCTATTTAATGAAGGGCTTATGTTATACAAAGTTGTATTTATTATTTTCTGTGTCTTATTTCTGCAGGGTCTAAGTGGAATTAGAATGTAAGAAGTCCATGATATTGGGCCTCACTTATCATATGTGTATTTTCTCTTGTACTAAGGAAAAAAAAAATGTATTTTCTGCCTTTCATTTCTACTATTTTTCTTTAGTTCCACCATCACTAGGATGGATTGTAATAGCTACTTTATCCACTTACGCTCGACTCGACTAATTGTACTTTGTTAAATAGAATTGTTATTTATCTTTTCAGTTTGAATTATTTTCCCTTTTAGAGTATTAATTTAGTTAATTAATACACTAGTATTTCTCGTTATAAATCATATGTTCAAATCTTTACTCTCAAATTTAAAATCTCATGATCTAAAAAATGAATCCTTAAATTTTAAGAGCAGTTACAAATATAGTAATCAGGTCCAAAGTATATAATTTAGATCCAATGATAGAGTCTACTGCTGATAAATTTTGTTATATTTGCAATTCTTTAAAAATGTTGATATATACTTAATTATTAGCCCTTAAAATGTTACATATTATAATTAGCGTTTTTTTTTTTTTTTTTAAGTCACTAAATTATAAACAAATATTTATTTTATTTATAGGTTGTTATGAATGGTTGAAGACTAAAAATTGATCAATAAAAAAATCAATTTTAACTGGCCAAAATTATAAATATTTTCTAAAATTGCAAAAACAAAACCGTGGATGAAGGCAACATGTGATGTTGGGCTTATTTGTACCATTTGGGCCCAACACATTCCGTTTGTCATACTATCATTTTAATTTAAAGTGGTATTTTTTTTTCCTTTTTTTATTTTTATTTTTTTTTATAAATATTAAAGTAGTATATTAAAAAAATATATATCTTTTTGGTCCTGAGATTATGGGTGTAGTTTCAATTTAGTCTCTAGATTTTCAAATATTATACATTTGGTTATTAAATTTTGAGTTTTGTTTCAATTTAGTATCTGGATTTCAAGATTTTATATTTTTAACCTTGATTTTTCATTAAATACTCATTTTCAATTATTGACATCATGTTCTATTAATTAATTAAAAATAATTATGAAGTAAAATTTTGAATTTAATTTTAAAAGTGATAAACAAATAATGAAACTTAATTTGTTATAATTCTTTTAATGGTTTTTAATTTATTGACATAAATTAATACTAAAGATGGAAAATGGATATTTAGTGAATAATCGAGGTTAAAAGTATAAATCTAGAAATCGGACTAAATTGAAGTAAGATTCAAATATCAAGAATAAAATTGTAACATTTTGAAACCTAGGGACTAAATAGAAACAAGACCCAAAAATTAGAGACCAAAAATATATTTTTCTCTAAAAAAATATATCAATTATACCCCTAAATTTTATGGATTATATGAATTTAAACTATGAAGAATTGTATCAATTTAAACCTTGAACTTTTGTAAGTGTATCAATTTACACCCTGCATCCGTTTGGAAAAACCACACGTGAAACTTGTAATTGTATTTATTAAACCCTTAAACTTTTATAAATGAATCAATTTAGATTTTTAGACAAAAATTTCTTTGAAAATTGTCTATGCATTTACTATAATGTTGAGAAGTCTACACATGTTTGAAAATTGATGCATTGATGATTTTCAAAGTTCATTGTAATAAAGGGTCTATATTTATTGGTTTATTAAAACTTAGGAATTTAATTAACTTAAGTTTCAGACATTGTTGGTCGAAACAAATTTGGAAGGAATGTGTAAATTGATACAATCCCAAAGTTTTGTGGTATAAATTGATATTTACCCAAAAAAGTTCGATTTTTAAGTTGTCATCATTACAAAAATTATTGGTTGAGGGTACCACAATGTGACTAGTTATTTTTCATCATTAGACTTAAGAAAGAGAAGTATTTCGATTGGTTTATATCAAATGATTACTAGGGAACATGCAAAATTTTTAATCTATATCCGAAGGCTATATTATGAATGAAGCGATCAAATTTCGTGTGGAAGCATGTGACCAATTTGCTAATGATTTTGTTTTAGAATTAAATCACATAAAAGAAACAAATAGTAGATTAAGCAGGCAATCTTCAGAGAAGATTTACAAAGAAAAGCAGTTTACCTTAGAAGGCATTTCTTCGGTACCTTTTCCACAGAAAAAAAATCTCTTTCAACAAACTAATCAGATATCACCACAGGGGCTTTCCCGCTATTTCTCTGATAAAGAACTTTGTAGTGAGATTTTCTCTCTTGGAAGAAGGAATTTTGCAGAGAGTTTTCTTTATAAAATTTGGGAGAGCTTTTTGAGAGATGTCGGAAAGTTCTCTTCTGTGTAATTTTTTTTAGCCCTTTGAATTTACATTAGTTTGAGAGTTTTAATTTATTTAACTAAAATTACTTTAAATAAATATTAGAAAAATCATTTCAAATGACAAAACTATTAAAAATATTTACAAAATATAGCAAAATTTCATAATCTATCAATGATAGATACTAATAGACCACTAAGATAGATACTAATAGATCACTAATAGAAGTCTATCGGTGTCTATCATTGATAGATTATAAAATTTTGCTATATCTTGTACATATTTTTGTTCATTTGTCTATATTTGAAAACAACTCTAAATATTAATTAACAAATTAATTAATATAATTAAATATCATATATTAAACCAAATGTGCATTTGAATCATATTCATATGCATATCAACCTATAGTTTTAATATGAATCACATTCACCTTAATTTTAACCTATAGTTTTTATATGAATCTAATTCAAATATGTCTCTCATATTATAAAATTTAATTTTGAATATATTAATTGTATCATGTACATTCCCTTTATTTAATTTGAATAATTTAAATTCTACCAAAACTCTCTTGATCCTTGTTTTTACCCATTAGCGAGTCAGTAGAGGAACCTAATGTACTTATAGATTAAAAGTTTCAATGATCCGAGATAGTTAATTAAATTCTTTAATTGAATTAGTTAACACTCGTCAACTATGGGTCACTCCATTAAAAGTCTCATAGCTGCACTTTCGCACGGTAAAATATTTTTGAATCCATAGATATAACCGTCGATCCTTCATGAGTTGTTTATAATTACAACTAGGTTAAATTGTCGTTTTACCTATGTAATTACATCTTGCTCAAGTCCCACTAATCCTTTAATAAACAACTTGTTTATGAACTTACCATAAACGAAATTCTACTCAAGCCAATTTGAGGGAGAGGCCTCATTATTCAAAACCTAGATTCAGCACTTAAAGGAAAAACTCTTCTACTTTTCCCCTAAAATCGAGAATGAGTGAATTTCATATAGTGTAATTATGTTCCCAGCTTCCTACTCTGTCTTGTCCCCAAAATGGTAGGTTTATTGAGTCATCGACACGTGTCACTCTCACCCATACAAATCAAAGGACAAATCCTCACAGGCACTATAACTCACTCAAGATTAAGATAGAGTTACATATGGTCATCCTATGAATAGTTAATCTCTTCAGTCAACAGTGTTATAAAGAGAGATTAACTATTTCTCGGTTTGGTTTTTTACAAACTCTTTGTATAGGATATCCCTACTCGCATGTCTCCACGTGAATGATTTGGATCAAATCGTTTGTAAAAGTTACAAAATGAGCCGTATCTATAGTATTACCAGAATAAGGTATCCAACCTTATCTATATACTATAAACCATTTAGATTGTCATTTGAACATGACCCACATGTATGTCAACTATATACTGTTCAAGTTACATGAAATAATATTGGATCTTAGTTTATTGGGTTGAGTTACACAAGTCGAAATGTCAAATAAAATGACTATTTTATTAAATAAATAATTTGTTTGTATATTACAAATTACGGTATTTAGGACATGAACCCTAACAATAAGGCGGTGACACATTATTGTCAGAAGTTCATTGAATAATTTGCTCTGCCACAGGACATCAGTCATTTTACATTTTTAGCTTTTCCAATAACCATTATAAATATTGTATTTTATTTTGCTCATTCTATTTTAACTATTTATTCCTTTCAATAATAAACCTATCAAAAATTTTAAAACAATGGTTTTGAATCATTCAGAGACTTAAACTTTATTTACAAATAATCTATAGATTTAAGAGAAAATTCCTAAAAAAAACTCAATTTTTTTTTTAAAAAAATTAGATTGAAGTACCATTTTGAGTCTCCCCTTGAGCAAATTCATTTCACTCTCATCACGAGAGCTTGCTCTAAATTCTAAGACACCTCCCATTTATCTTGGGTCACTTGCTCACCAAAGCACATTAAGAACAATTAAACCTCCATATATCTTCAAAATGGTATAATATTATCTACTTTGAGCATAAACCCTCGTAACTTTACTTTTGGTGTCACCCAAAAAGATCTCATAGCAATGGAGATAATTATCCTCACTTATATACCCATGATCACTTCCTTCATTGATCAATGTGGGATTTTGTTCGCACTCCTAACAATTTTAGGGGTGTTTGAGGTTCAACTTGGAGTGCATTTGAGGTGTGTATTTAAATAATAGGGTGTAAGAGTTATTTTAACCATTATTTTGCTATGGTAAAACTATTTACAATTCAGTGGTTAAAATGATCTACTATCCCTCCCTCCAATGTTTTCAATGACTTCATTTACCAGGATCGATTTCGATAATCAACTCCGACGATCATCTTTGACGAGTACTTCGCTTTCTAACTCCAGTGAAGATCACCTTCGACACTTCGCTTATCAACTCCATTGAAGACCACCTTCAATGCCCAATTTCGACGACAATCACCTCCAACGACTAGCTTTGACAACTACCTCTAGAGGACAACTCTGATGATTACCTTAGCGACCAATTCTAGTGACCATTATGGTGGCCTACTCCAACAAAAACCACCCCCAATTTTAGTAACAACCACCCGAATAGCTTCGATAACTCCCTTTGGCGGCCAACTCTAACAATCACCTTCAGACCAACACTAGTGATCACTCCGATGACCAAATCATATTGTTTGATAGTCTTCTTTTATAGTAATTTGACATTGATATAAATACTCTAAGTATAGCAAATAAAAGAAAATTGTTTGTAAAAATACTTTAAGAAACTTGTGTAACATTTTGAAACATAAGAATCAAATAGAATCTAGACCCAATATCTATGGACTAAAAAAGCACTTGTGACATCCCAAATTTGTAGGTAATTTAGATTTAATTATCTTGAAATATTTGAGGGTTATTTTGAATTTTGTGGTTAAATTGAATTATTGTGTAAGGATAATTCAATTTTAAATTTTGCTTTATGAAGGATTTTTTGAAGGATTTTTGGAAATTTAAAATTTAATTTAAAGAGAGTTTGGATTTATTTCAAATTTTAATCCAATTTAAAAGATTTAGTAATTATTTATAATTTGGAAAAGAGGTAGTTTAAATCAATTTATAGGATAATTGATTTAAATTTAATTGCAAAGGACTTGGGAGCTTAATTTAAAAAATAGGAAAGGGTTTAAAATATTCTTTATATATTTATGTATGAGGGTTAAGTTAAAAGAGAGAGAGAGAGAAAAAAAAGAAGAAATTTCTTTTCCTCTTCGTGCGCGTGAAGCAGCCCCCTTCCCCCCTATTTTTACGTTTTACGAGCCCTAGCCAGCCGCGCCACAGACCTGACGAGCCGCCTTTTTCCAAGCCTCGCCTCATTCCGTCGCTCGTCGCACCGCCGTTGAAGCCCGCTGTCGTTGGATCCGAGTACGCCGTTGCCAATTTCCGTTCAGCTAGTCGCACCGTTCTCCTTCATCAGCCGCTTAAGCTTTGACGCCCAGCCCATGTCGTCCAACCGCTCGTCGTCGTCCAGGGAGCTTTCTGTCCACGCTGTTGTTCACGCATGCGACTCGTCGCCGACCAGGCCAATCCTTGAAGGAACCAGTTGAAGATCTTTGAGCGAAAGCGCATCGTCCCAATTTCTCAATTTTTACAGAACTTAGATTTCACAAAAAAAACATACAGAAGATCATGCATTTAATTTAGAAATTATAGCATGTTTGTAAATATAAAATAGAAGAATAAATTTAGGTTCGAAACCCTTATCTTTTGAAGATTGTTTCTCAATGAATTCCCTCATACAATGGACACTATCACAATGACTACCTCGATATTTGGGATGAGAACTCAACTATCACGGGATAAGAAAATCTCATAGATTTTTTTTTGTAGAGAGGGAAGAACTCTATCTTTTTCTTTGTTTTCACACTAAATTGGGAACCAACTCTTCCCTTTCAAAATTAGTTTTCTAAATAAATGAATAAATTAAAGTAAATTAAATTAAATTATTTATTTAATAAAACATTTATATATATATATATATATTATATATATATATATATATATATATATATATATATATATATATATATATATGATAACTACCTTATCATATAATATATATTAAACTATATGTTATATCAAATATAACATATAACATATAGTTTTTATATTGTATCAAATACAATATAATCTATAGTTTTAATTCTCTCTTACCAATGACTTTTAATATAAATCTCATTTATATTAAATTTATTATATGAATCTAATTCATATAATAGATGAATCATATTCAAATATTTATTTCCTCTCAAGTATACTTTATATTATAACATAACAAATACATTATAATAATTATATCATATATAATTAGTTCCCTCAATTAATTTGAATAATTCAAATTAATCCAAAAACTGATTCTCATTTATTTCCATTGAGCTACCAAAGGGACCTCATGAACCTGTAGCTTGAAGCTCCAATGGTATGTGAATAATTTATTAAATTCTTTTAATTAAATTATTCGTCATGCGTTAATTGTCAGACACTCCACTAGAGACCGGTAGCTGCACTCTTCGCATTTACAGATATATTTTTGTGTCCATCGGATATAACCAGTCAACAGTATGATGACCCTTCACAAATGGCTTGTAAGTATAGTTGGGCCAAAATTACCGTTTTGCCCCTCTAGTTACATCTAACTCCTTAATGACCACTAATCCCTCTAATGAACAATAAATCATAGTCCAACTATGATTGAACCCATCTCGACCAAGGAGAGGGTGTGGCGTCATATTGTTCAAGCCCCGGGAATTAACCCTTAAGGGAATAATTTATCTACTTACCCCGATGTTGAGGAAAGAGTGAATTCCTTCTTGTGTAGTTGTGTTTCCAGCTCCGCATTCAAATGAATCCCCAAAATGGTAGGCTTATCGAGTCAGCGATCTGACCATTCCCACCCATACAAATCAAAAGACCGCCTTCATCGGTAGGAGTTCACAACTCGCTCAGGATTCAGGTCATGTTACCTATGGTCATCCTAGTGAAATGTAAGTGTCTATTATGAACAGCGTTATATAATGAAACCAAAAATTTCGTGGTCCAATCTTATACAAACTCCTTTGTATAGAACATCCCCGCTCAAATGTATTCACATGAATGATCAGGATCAGATCATTTGTAGCATTTTACAACAATTGTAACATTTAGAAAGCGGGTCATACTCATAGTGCACCATGATAAGGTATTTAACCTTATCCATCTACTACAGACCATTTAGGTTATCACTTAAACATGATTCACCCGTATGTCTCTACATAATGTTTAAACTATAAGATAACATTAGACATTAGTTTATTGATTTGTGGTTAATCCAATTAAAATTAAAATAAGACACATATATTTTATTAAATAAATAAGATATTTGTACATTACAATTACAAACTATAGAACCCTACAAGATTTAGGGTATCAACCCCAACAATCCTTTCATCAGCCACTACACATACTTGTTTAAATTACATAAAATAACCTCGGATCTTAGTTTACTGGATTGAGTATATGCTTATACAATAACACTTATTTTATTAACAACAATATGTTTATACCAAATTTGCAAACTACGAGATTACAAGGAGATTTAGGACACCAATCCCAACAATCTCCCATTTGTCCTAAAGCTTAAGGAGTCTAATGTACAATACAAATAAAGTACAAAATCACAATAAATTAGGGCATACACTATACCCTAGTAACATCTTCCACTTACCCTAGACAATATGTCGTATATCCAGTAGACCCAAACTTTCTAGATGACCTTCGAACACTTTAGCCGTGAGAACCTTTGTAAACGGATCAACAACGTTGTGGTCCAAAGCATTCTTCGTGACAATCGCATCACCTTGATGCACAATCTCCCAAATCAAATGATATTTCTGTTCTATGTGCTTGCCTCTTCGGTGACAAAGGTTCCGTAGAATTTGTCACAACGCCACTGTTATCACAATAAAGTGTGATGGGCAAAGACATATTTGGAATAACTTCCAAATCAGTAAGGAATTTCTTATGCCAAACAGCCTCTTTAGCAGCTTCACAAGTAGCTACGTATTCGACTTCCATAGTGGAGTCTGTGATGCATCCTTACTTGATGCTTCGCCATACTATAGCTCCTCCATTCAGAGTAAACAATGACCCTAATGTGGATTTTCGAGAATCATGATCAGTCTAAAATTTAGAGTCCGTGTTTCCTATAAGGATAAAATCCTTATCTCCATACACGAGCATATAGTCCCTCATTCTCCGAAGATACTTGAGGATCGTTTTGACCGTCGTCTAGTGATCTAATCTTGAATTGGATTGATATCGACTGACAATTCCTACTGCATAGAAAATGTCAGGTCTAATACATACATTGCATACATAAGGCTGCTAGCAATCAATCCATAGGAAATTTGTCTCATTTCCTCAAACTCTTGAGGAGTCTTAGGACACTATTCCTTAGACAATACAATTCCATGCCTGAAAGGTAATAAAATTTTCTTGGAATTGTGCACTGAATATCTGATAAGCATCTTGTCAATATACGATGCCTGAGACAAGGCTAACCTTTTGTTCTTATGATCCCTTATAATCTGGATCCCTAGAACAAACTACGCCTCTCCCAAATCTTTCATTTGGAATTGGGCGGTTAGCCATTTCTTTACATTAGTTAGAAAACCTACATCATTCCTAATGTGTGAAACCCGAATTTCTATTTTCCTTACTTAAGCAAGTGATAAAAGGAATTAACTAAGTGAAAGTTAAATCCTATGTTAAAGGGAAGGAAATTTCTAAGTGTTAAGTAGATTTTCCTTGAATAATTTAAGTTGAGCTTTAATTGGTAAAATTGTAATGAAATTTGTATAATAAGTAGGTTGTTGAGAAAGTTAGTATGGAACGGTGAATAAAGGGATGGAAATTTGAAAAGAAAAATATGGAAATTGAGTTTGGGAAATTTGGGAAAAATTGGCTAAGTATGGAATTTATGTGAAATGCGTTATGGCTGAAGAAAGGATTGAAGAACTGAGAAAAATATGAAAAATTATTTGGGGAAAATCTGGAAAATTCGTGTAAAAGTGGCACAAAATGGTGGGCAAACGTGTAGAAGTTGCACGGAGACAAACAAGGTTCATAGTAGCTAACAACAAGATTAGCGAGATTAGAGAGAAAATGGGAGAGAGCAAGATTGGAGAGAATGAGATTTTGAGAGAGAAAATGGGAGAGAGCGAGATTGGAGAGAGCAAGACCAGCGAGAAAGTGGGAGAGAGCGAGAGTAGAGAGAGCGAGAAAGTTGGAGAGAGCGAGATTGGAGAGAGCGAGATCTTGAGCAAGAAAGTGGGAGAGAGCGAGACCAGCGAGAAAGTGGGAGAGAGCGAGAGTAGCCTGTATGTGCAACAACGCCTCATCCGGTGCTGTTTTCGAACGCCTCGCCCACGCAAATGTCGAAGGGCCTCGCCTATGCATCGAACGGCCGGGCAAACACCTATGCGTTGAATTTGGCTGCGTTATTGTGGATTATGCGTTGAAAACCCTAAGTTGAACACATATGAAGGGTGAGGTCACAAGGGTAAACGTTAGCCAAACCATGTGTCTTCTTGGGAGAAATTCTTAAGGGCTAAGGAATTGTGGTGGACGCATATGAAGAAGACACTTTGGGCCAAGATGATGCAAGCTTGCATTGATAAGGGGAGAGGTAAACAGTTGGCCATGCAGGCAAGTAGGTGGTATCAACACCAGGGGAAATTTGGATGCCTATAATAGAGCCTTTGGAACTTCATTTTCAAATCACAAAATCAGAAATTACGTAAAAAGAGAGGGAGAGTAGAGCGCATTAGACAGTGAGGGTTGAGGAGAACGTATCAACTTGAGACGAGGAGATCTCCCAATCTACTCGTGCGTTTGGAGTGATTTTAAAGCCATAGGAAAGCTCTGGAAGTCTAGTTTTTCAGAGTGGGGCTTCCAGAGGAAAAAACTCAAATGAACTAGGCTAGAGATTGAGAAGAATGCAGAAGGGTCAAACTGTTGGATCAGTCTGGTCCAGTCTTGAACATTCTGTGATTCCGGCCAAACCATGAGGATTTTTGAGCTGAAATTTTATAATAAGATTCCTGAGACATTTTAGAATATAGAAGGAAGTATTTCAAAATAAGGTACAGAACTATGAGTAATCTAAGCTGTAAATTGAATCTGGATTCTAGGGGTGAAAAGGAGCCCAAGGAGCCTCTAGAGTGAAAAGCTCCTAAGAAATCAAGGTGAGTGGCTAAAATATTTTGACCAAAACATTTTGCTTAAACTGTTTGATTACAACGTGTTATAGAAAGCATGTTTTCAAGAATATTCTCATGCCTACTAGTTTTATGAAGTGATTTCCAAGCAAGTTGTGACTTATATTTTGAACGCATGCATGTGTGAGAAATTGTTGAAAAACTATTTATATGAGTTGATTTGATCCAGCATGCATTAACATCTTTAAAGTCATGTTTTATATGTGTTATACTTTACATGCTTTAAAGAGAAAAGTCGTTTATGACTAGTTTTACTAAAACGTGATACCGAAGGACATTTGAGAAAGTATCCACCCAACTAGATACTGAAGGAAATTTGAGAAGTTATCTATTGGTACTGAAGGACGTTTGAGAAGGTATCCTAGTAGCTCGATACTGAAGGACATTGAGAAGGTATCTGAGCAGAAGTACCTAATGTGTGAGGGTACTTAGTGTGGCCACAGGTGAATAGAGTCAGAGATTGAGCAAAAAGGTTCTCTCTGGACTAGTAGTTGTTGTTGGGATTGTTTTACCCACAGTAGGGTACGTTGGATTGAGAAATGATTTTACTTTTTTATGATTAAAACAACTTTATATGTTTTACGCTTGGAAAATGTTTATGCTGTAGTACAAGTACTGTAAAAGTTTATGTTTCAGTTAAAAACTCATTACTGAAATCATGCATGAGAATTTACTATGTTTTCTTGATCACTCACTGGGCGTAAGCTCACCCCGTTTTCAAATGTTTTTTTTCCTCCCCACAGGTAGCGGTCAAATCCTCTGAAGATAGCTCTGCATCTGCTCTGCCATTAAAGGACCAAAAACTTGTAATCGTTTGCTAGGTGGTTACTGTTAATATTGTACACATGTTACTATTGTTCATATAGGGACTAGGGTTTGTGGGTTTTGGGACTTGTAAATCTAGTGTTGTAATGAATCTAAACATATTATGTTTCTAAGTTAATAAATTATGGGCTTAAAGATGTCCCGTTGCATATGAATTATAATTGGTATCAGAGTTATTCCGCAAGAGTTATTAGGCAGTAAGTGTCAGCCCAAGGGTTGGTAACTGCTGCAGTCACGCCTTTCTCTAGGCTAAGAAGGTAGTCTGGGGTAGGGTGTGACACAATGAGTAGGATATCATCCACATACAACATGAGGAAAACTATTGAGCTATTGATGATTTTCTTATAAACACAAGATTCATCAACTCTTGATCAAAGCCATAAGATTTGATCGCAGTATCAAATCTTATATTCCAAGATCGAGATGCTTGTTTCAGTCCATAAATTAAGCTTGCAAACCTTTTGCTCTTGATCTTGTTCAATGAAATCCTTTTGGTTGATTCATGTAGATGGTCTCTTCAAGATTACCACTCAAAAAGGTAGTCTTGACGTCCATTTTCTATATCTCATAGTCATAATATGTGGCTATAGACAAGAGAATCATGATAGACTTTAACATGACAATAGGTGAGAAAGTTTCTTCATAGTCCACTCCGTCAATCTGGGTATAACCCTTTGCCACAGATCTTGTTTTAAAGGTTTGTACCTTTCCATCTACACCTTTTTTCCTCTTGTAGATCCATTTACAACCTATAGGTTTTACCCCATCAGGTTGATCTACAAGCTCCCAGACAGAATTAAAATACATAGACTCCATTTCTTGATTCATGGCTTTAATCCATTCATCCTTGTCAACATCTTCCATTGCTTGTTTATAAGACAATGGATCCTCAACTCCATCATCGGTTATGATGTTTTGGTCTTCTGTTAAACCCATGTAGCATACAGGTGGTTTCACAACCCTCCTACTACGAGGCAATCTCAACTCTTGAGATGGATGACTAGATGAACTAACATCACCAACCCTTGTTAATCTATCAACTTGTTCAACAACTCTTGTTGAAGTCTCAATAGTCTCATCAGAAATCTCACTTTAAACAAGTTTACTTCGTGGTTTATGATCCCTCATGTGGTCTTCTTCCAAGAAGGCAACGTTTCTCGATACAAACACTTTATTCTCACTTGGATCATAGAAGCAACCACCTCTCGTTTTCTTGGGGTAGCCTACAAATAGGCACACTTTTGAACGAAGTTCCAACTTTTTGGGGTTTTCCACTAGTACATAGGCCGGATATCCCCAAATTCTGAAGTGGCATAAACTATCATTACGACCTCTTCATAACTCAAAAGGTTTTTTAGAAACACTCTTTGAGGGAACATTGTTCAAAATATTAACTGCAGTATTTACTGCATATCCCCAAAACGAGTCAGGAAGATGAGCATAACTCATCATAGACCGAACCATGTCCAACACGGTTCCGTTTCTCCTTTCTGATACACCATTCTGTTGAGTTGTACTTGGGATTGAGAGTTGGGACTTGATTCCGTATTCTATCATATAGTTTTTTAATCTTAAGTCCATATACTCTCCACCACGATTAGATCGTAGTGTTTTTATCTTTTTACCTAACAAGTTTTCAACTTCAGTCTTCTATCATACATTTTTTTTTTAATCTTTTCAAGGGCTTTAAAATTATGTTGCATTAGGTATAGATATCCAAATCTAGAATAATGATCTATGAAAGAGATGAAATATTCATACCTACATCGTGCCCTTACATTCATCGGACCACAGAGGTCTGAATGTATAAGCTCTAAGGTTTCTTTGGCTCTACAACCTTTTCTTGTAAAAGGTCGTTTGATCATTTTCCCTTCAAGGCATGACTCATATACTGGTAAAGAGTTTTCTTCTAAACCACTTAGAAGTCCACTTTTCACCAACCTCTGAATCCTATTGAGATTGATGTGACCTAAACTCAGATGCCAAAATGAACATTTTCATTAGGAGAAATTATCAGTCTTTTTACAGTTGTTGTTGTTTTGAATATTTCAGTATTGAGCACAACTTTTATGACTAACAGCCTTAGTACATTCCATTATTAAAACCTAACTCCATTCCATTCTTAAAAATAAACATTTTATTCTCAGAGAAGGATGTGTAATATTTTTGTTCAATTAGAAATGAAACAGAAATTAGGTTCCACTTGATATGAGTGAAGGAACTCTTATACAATAGTGCCTCTGAGCAGAAGCGGATCGTTCCAAATACATTGTGACAGAATTTCCACATTTACAATCTAACAAATAAGTTATGCAATAAACAACAAATTATCGGCATGCTTTCAAACTAAAAAACAAGAGAACAAGAAATACGTACCAGTTGAAGAACCTTTCTTCACCAAAATCTCACTCTCTCCAAAGGGATTGCTCCCGTCGCTCTCGCTAAACTGTCCATGCAATCATTCACCAAAACCACCAGTCATTTACTCACGAATGGCCTTCACACGAACAGGAAAAATAGGATGACACCATCACTTTGAACCCTCGGTATTCTCGATGTGAGAATCCAAAGAGTGGGCTCTGTTGGAATTTGGTAGAGGGGAGGAGGATAGAAGATCATATACAATGACCAAGCAAGTGGGAGAAGGTGGAGTCTATCGTATAGGCAATGCTTGATCATTTAGAAGAAAGTAGACGATCGTATAGTAAACGCTCGGAGCTAGACAATCGTTTAGAAAAACTTATGCGATAATTTAGAAAGAGGCGCGCATGTATACGATTGTATAGCAGTGATGAGCTATCGTGTGTTCTCTCGGTTTACAAAACGATAGGCAGTATACACTTTTCTTGAGCGAGCGACCGATCTGTTTTGCAAAATGAAAACGATTTTCATTTTATTCTCCAGTTACGAAAACTGAATTAAACCTCCCACTAACACACAGTTACGGAGAAAACGTCGGCACAATTATCCCGTAATTGTCTAATTAAATATAATAAATATAATAATATTATATTCACTAACCAATAGTTTAATATCACATATAAACTATAATGTTTTCTCCTCCACTAGATATAAATCATATTTATATTCATTTTCCTCTAATTAATGTATCTCATACATAAAGCCAATCATATCAAATATAATTAACTAGTTCAATCATATCATATATAATCGAACTCCCTCTTGTCAATTTGAACATTTCAAACTGGCCAAAAACTGATTCTCAACTTAAATCCATTGAGCTACCAAGGGGACCTTATGAATGTATTGCTCGAAGCTCCAATGGTACATGAATAGCTGACTAAACTCTTTAGCCACGAGATCCACCCTCCGTTAACTGCCAGACATTCCACTAAAGACCGACAACTGAACTCTTTTTACCACAGATATATTTCCGTGTCCATCAGATATAACGATTTAATAGTATGATAACCCTTCACAGATGCTCGTAAGTATAGTTGGGCCAATTTACCATTTTGCCCCTATAGTTACATCTAACTCCTTAAGTACCACTGATCCCTCTAATGAACAATACAACATAGTCCTACTATGTGTGGACACCTTTCGGGCCATGAGAAGGTGTGTGGCGCCACATCGTTCAAGTCCCAGGATCAGCCCTTAAGGGAGCAATCTATTTACTTACCCTTGCTTTGGAGAATGAGAGAATTCCATCTTGTGTAGCTGAGTTCCAAGCTCCCAAATCAGATGAATCTTTAAAGTGGTAGGTTTGAGTCGGCGACCTGGCCACTCCCACCCATGCAAATCAAAAGACCGCCCTCAAAGGTAGAAGTTCCCAACTCACTTAAGATTAAGGTCAACCTATGGTCATCCTAGTGAAGTGAGGTCTCTGTCATGAACGATGTTATATAATGAGACGTTAACCCTTCGTGGTCAGGTCTTATACAAACTCTTTGTATAGGATGCCCCCACTCGCATGTCCCCACATGAATGATCGGGATCAGACCATATGTAGCAAGTCACAACACTTATAACTATTCTACAAAACAGGCCGCATCCGTAGCGTTACCAGGATAAGGTTTTCCTCCTATATCCATATACTACAAACCATTTTGGTTATCACTGAAGACATGATCCACTTGTATGTCTCCAAGACTGATAAGAATTCTCCTAACAGCTATTATTTGTTCACTAAAAATTCTGTAGTATCACTAAGAATTCTCAGAAGTGGATAAGAATTCTCAACCATTAGGCAGAACCAACTCTTGGAAGTAAACCTAACAACCATTATTTGTTCGGTCCAGAACTGTTAACCCTTAACAATTTCGCGTAAGCGTAACCCCTCATTTTCAGCCCCAGAGTCCCACTCTTATGCACCCACCGTAGGGAAAAAGCAGATTAGGACAAGAGACTAAGTAACCTTATCCTATACAGGAGATCAAATAAAGAAATGTGCAAAATTGCAATCCTATAGGGGGACACTCCCAGGGTGCCTCGAGGAGATGCATAGAAACTTTATTTAACCTAACGAGAGAGACTGTGGAATATGCTATCACACTTCTCACTCCCACTTACTATGAATATTCTCTCCATCCACCTTGATATTGACCTACCCAAACACCATCCTTTAGGGGGACACTCCCAGGGTGCCACAAGGCCGAGAATATATCTCACGGTGTAAACAATAAAGGGAGAAACGCGAGAGGTTTAAATGAAGCACCAGATGTCCCAAGTACCTCCCACTAAATGTTTTACCTAGGGGTTCATTAACCTAGACAATCCGCCTACTGATTTTAGTCTTAAGTCATTTTAGTCCGCTAAAAAACAACTTTTGTCTTTGAAAATATAAACAAGTTTAAGTAGTCACATTAAACTTTTTAATGGACTGTCTTTAACCTTTCATGCATGCATCAAAATATATCTAATTCACCTTTCTAGGTAGGTTCCCAGGTAGGGGTGTTCCGTTTCTGTCACCTTGAATACCTCAGCCTAGACAGAACCCGCCTTAGACAAAAGGTCCCTTATAGATAGATTTGCTATACTTTAACCTTTTATTAGTCAATTTAATCCTATTAAACTGATTAAAAGATTAAAGCCTAAGGTTGCTAATCATATTAGGTCTATCTCCACCAAATTTTAAAACATTTTAAAAGAACTTGAAATTACAGACTCGATAGTAGTTAATATGCCCAAAAACACAGGGGCCCTTACAATTAACTTCAAATGTAAAAAAATTCAAACAATCCAAGGCTTCATCCTAGAAACTCCATTAATCCACACATCTACACGATTTAACGCTTAAATAGAGAGTAGACATGCTTTTACCCACCAAAAATGTAAATGCAATTCTTTGCATCAATGAATTTGGAATATCAGAACTTGATTATACCAATTGAAGGAACTCTTATACAAGAGTACCTCTGAGCAGAAGCAGATCGTTCTAAATATATTGTGACAGAATTTTCACATTTACAATCTAACAGATAAGTTATGCAATAAACAACAAATTACCGGCATGCTTTCAAACTAAAAAACAAGAAAACAAGAAATACGTATCAGTTGAAGAACCTTTCTTCACTGAAATCTCGTTCTCTCCAAAGGACTGCTTCTGTCGCTCTCGTTGGACCATCTACGCAATCTATCATTAAAACCATCGATCGTCTACTCACAAATGGCCTCCACACGAATAGGAAAAATGGGGATGACATCACCACTTAGAACCCTCGGTATTCTCGATGTGAGAATCCAAAGAGCGGGCTCCATTGGAATTTGGTAGAGGGGAGTGTTGGGGTTGATGTCCTAAAGTACATATGAACATCTGTGATTGTTAATATATGATATTTACTTCACATCTTGTTGTTTTGCTTATTTACTTGTTTTAATTGCTTTACCACAAACGAATAAACATAAAATCCCTGGTTATCTGTATGTGACTCAAGCATGTATGTGGTGACATACAAGTGGATCATGTCTTGAGTGATAATCAAAATGGTCTGTAGTATATGAATATAGGAGGAAAACCTTATCCTGGTAACGTTACGGATGCGGCCCGCTTTGTAGAATGGTCACAAGTGTTGTGGCTTGCCACAGATGATCTGATCCTGATCATTTGTGTTGGGGACATGCGAGCGGGGGCGTCCTATTGATAACATATAGCCTATAGTTTTATATTGCATCAAATACAACATAACCTATAGATTTTATTTTCTCTCAACAATACATGACATTTAATATAAATCACATATATATTAAATTCACTTATTGAATTTCATTCATATAATTGATATTTGAATCATATTCAAATATTTAATTCCTCTCAACTTATTTATGGTATTTAATATAAATCATATTTATATTAAATTAATTACATGAATCTCATTCACATAATTAATATTTGAATCATATTCAAATTCCTCTCATAATACCTTAAATTATAAGGTATTAAATACATTATATTAATTATATCATATACAATAAATTCCCTAAATTAATTTGAACACTTCAAATTAATCCAAAAATAATTCTCAACTAAATTCCTGTTGAGCTATAGAGGGGACCTTATGGACCTGTAGATTGAAGCTCCAACGGTAATCAGATAATTATTTAAACTATTTAATTAAATTACCCAACATCCTTTAGTTGTCGGTCACTCCACTAAAGACCGACAGCTGCACTCTTCGCACTACAGATAAATTTCTGTGTCCATTGGATATAATCAATCAACAGTGCGATGACCCTTCACAAATTGCTCGTAAGTACAGCTGTGCCAAAATCACCATTTTGCCTATGTAGTTACATCTAACTCCTTAAGTACCATTGATCCCTCTAATGAACAATACGCCATAGTCCAACTACGACCAAGTCCCTCTCAGGCCAGGAGAGGGTGTGACCACTATGTTCAAGACTTGGAATCAGCCCTTAAGGGAGCAATTTATCTACTTTCCCCTACATTGGAGAAGGAGTGAATTTCGTCTTGTGTAGCTGTGTTCCCAGCTCCCTAATCAGACGAATCCCCAAAATGGTAGGCTTGTTAAGTTGGAAATCTGACAACTCTCACCCATACAAATCAAAAGACCGCCTTTATGAATAGGAGTTCACAACTTACTCAGGATTTAGGTCATGTAACCTATAGTCATCCTAGTGAAATGTAAATCTCTATTATTAACGAAGTTATATAAAGAGAGTAACCATTTTCTGCTCCAGTCTTATACAAACTCTTTGTATAGGATACCTCCGCTCAAATGTCTCCACATGAATGATCAGGATCATATCATTTGTAGTACTTTACAATACTTGTAACACCTACAAAGCGGGTCGTATCCATAGTATCACCAGGATAAGGTACCCAGCCTTATCCATCTACTACAGACTATTTAGGTCATTATTTAAATAAGATCCACTTGTATGTCGCTACATACTTGTTTAAATTACATGAAATAACCTCGGATCTTAGTTTATTGGATTGAGTATATGCTTATAAAATAACACTTATTTTATTAACAAAAATATGTTTATACAAAGTTTACAAACTACGAGATTACAAGAAGATTTAGGACACCAATCCCAACACTTCGAACACTGCCAGTGTTGCCGTCACTAGAATTGAAGTTTTTTGTAAGTTACGTTTTTGAGTTAATTTTGGACCAAACCAAAATTTTGTTAAAGTTAAATTTTGAGCTAAGTAATCTTACTACTGGAATCGCCTTCGTCCCAAGCGATAAATTTAAGGTTAATTTTGTTGGTTCTGAGATTGTATGAATTGATTAGGAAGGATATATGAGCACGTGATGAAAATGTTTGAAGTACATTATAAGTATGAGCATGACTTTGAGTTTTATGAGGTATATTAAGAGGATAATTGGGCATGAGCCTATATTAAGAATAGTTATACGACATATTGTTCCCTTTGTTCTGACAAAAATATGGTTTAAACTATTATTCTTGGTTTTTCCCAATAGTTTCAGAAAACAAATATTTTTATTGTTAAAAGGAATTTAGTTATGCATGCTATGAGTTTATGAGATATTATGCTATGAATTTATGAATTTATTAAATGTAATGTTATGATTTCATGATAAGGGACCATTTTATTGCATGTTTCTTGAAAGACCAAATTAGTGACAATTGCCCTCTACTCATAGCTATGCACCTTAGATTCAGTTATGTGCATCTTCGGGCCAACCAATTCATGTGCACCTTTGGGTCAACTAGATTATGTGCGACTTCGAGTCCACCAGTTATATGTTTCGAGTAAATCATTTCATATGAGTTCATCTCACCTACGGTAGAGCGAGTTAAATTGTTCATGTACAACTTTAACACTTCAGATTAGGTCCCACCAGTGCAGGATGTTTAGTTCATGTTGCATTTATTGGACATAAATGATTAGCCTGACCCGACAGTGGGGTTACTTACTGAGTATTTTATACTCATTCTTTCTCATGTTTCTTTTGTAAGAAAAGGTAAGGGCACACTGGCCAATGATAAATGGAATCCGTGATCGAGCCACTGGGACCAGTTATATGCTTTCACCCATGTTTTCAGAATTTAGTGTTTTAAAAATTTCTAGTTTTGATGTTTGAACTTGAAGTTTTGGTATTTATGCTTTTAAACTTTTTAAGAGAATTTTCTGGTTTTGATTTATAAATTTAAGGGTACCCTATTAAATAAATTTCAGTTATTTACTTTTAATAAAGTTATTTAATTCATAGTATTTAGATGGTTTCTACCAAATCATGAAAAAAAATGTCAATTTGAAATATATGTATGCATGTAACAACCTAGTATAAGTCCTAGGGAGTTGGGTCATTACAGTACTTTTCCCTTTCTTTCTTATACTATTTTTCCTTTGGTTTAGTTCTTAAAAAAAAATCTAAATCTATGACATTAAATAAATTCTAAGGAAAATTGCAAAAACTACCCCTAAAGTATGGTGGTAGTTGCAATTATACTCTTAAGCTTTCAATTGAAATTGAACCCTCAAACTTATAACAACTTTTAAAATTTGACCCTCAAACATATATAGTGGTAGAAATAAGACTCCCAAACATTTTATAATAAAAATTAAATCCTCAAAATTATATGCTGCAGTTGTTAACTTTGAGCCTCAAAACTGGTATGAAATATAGGAAATAACATATAAAAAATTTAAGGAAAAAGAAAATAAATTATGATACAAACAAAAATTTAAATAAGAAACAACTCATAATAATTGCAATTTTTGATTTCCAATTTTAATAATTGTATAAAGTTTGAATGTCCTAAAAAATTTTCACTTGATTACAAATATATCCTAAGTTGAATTCTAACCGTGGTTGACAAAATATAATGTAGGTCATGTTTGAGGATAATTTTAAAATGGTTAAAATCAGTTTCATTATTTTCAAAGCAACTTTAAAACGTGTTTTAATAATTTAAATTCAAATTTGATGATAAGAAAATTGTATTTAAAATTGTAAAATTAAAAATTAAATTGATATTGAGTATATTAAAGATGTGTTTCAAAGTGGTTTTTAAACTTTAAAAAATGATTTTATCCACTTCAAAATCACTCTCAAATATGAATTTACTAATGGGTCCGTACCAGACCTTGTGCTAGTTTCATAAAAATAAGTTTGATAAGACTCAAATATTAAGGCCCCATTTAAAAACGGTTTATTTTTTAGTTTTATGCCTTTGAAAATTTATATTTATTTCCTTCTTATTTTTAAATTACGATTTTTACCTTTGTTAAAGAAATACTTGAATTTCTAGTCAATTTCTAAAAATAAAAACAAGTTTTACTTTTTGTAATTTTTTTGAAGTTTTCAAAAATTAGCTCAATTTTCTAAAACATTAGTAGAAAGTGGATTATAAAATATTAAAATTTATGTATAGAATGTAGTGTTTGTAAACTTAAGTTTCAAAAACTAAAAAACAAATGGTTATGAACAAGACCTAATTAGTCACATAATAAGTGATATAAGTTTTTCTTTGGTGTAATCTATGATATACTTTTTCAAATATTAACTTATGGTAATCAATTCATCTATAACTAATCAATTTTAGTTATATATATGTGTGTATGTGTGCATGTGGGTGTATATATGTGTGTGTATTGTAACGACCCAATTTTCTATTATAATTCCAGGACACTACTAAATGCATGTAGAAGATTGACAATGTATTTCTTGTAGGAAAATTTATTATAAGAAATAAAACTTTTCTTCTATCAAATAAAGCTCTAAAATAATAAATTCATAAAAAGAACACTGTTCGGTATACCCCTGACTCTAATTTAGAATAAATCAAGCAAATAAAGAAATTAACAAATGAACAAATAAATTAACCAAGAGTTTTAAAAAAAAAAACTAGACTCCTAAACCAAATCATGTCGAATTCTAGAAAAGAAATAAGTGCGGAAGTAGTGTCAGTCCCAATGACTAGGTCATGGATTATTCCTATCATTCGTCATCTGGTCCTTTCCCTTACATGGAAAAACATGGGGGGACAAAAGAATGAGTATAAATATACCCAGTAAGGGACCCACTACTGGACCTCCTAGGTGAACTGTTAGCATTCTTGTTAAGACCCAAATGTACATCGCGCTTCGTAGACATAGACATAGGCGTAAGCATAAGTGACGCGAAGGCATGCTTTCATAAGTAGTGATCCCAAAGGGACACTGTCATGAGCATTGATGGTGATCCCAAGGGAACACCGAAACATAAACATAAGATGTGAACTCAAGGCCTACAGTGTCACAGTCGTACTACTAAACTGTGTGGCACCATGATTCATTTGTGATCATGGTCAGCTCTAAGGGATTCTCAATTCCCAATTCTCTCCCTTTGATCGACTCTTTGACGCTTTGTCGGACTTTAAGCTAGGTCATTCCATCCCCAACTGAACTAAACTTGTGGAACTTAACTTCATTTGGACATACACGTTGCCTGTACATGTATTTTTCCTCATGTGCAACTTTAGCCGACTTGCCTCTACTCAAAGCCAAGTTCTGAGGCTCGACCTTGGCCATGTATGAAGCTAAGGTCATCACAATGCAACGTCGCATCTCTCTTCATCATCTTGGTTCCCAACAAAACGTCCCTCATACTTCTACATCGCTTCAAAACTTCACCAGGAATGAGTTCTGACACTTCGTTGGGCAAAAACAGGCTTATAACCCTTTACAGGGGCTTACCGGGTGATTCAGACACTTATCAGAGCTTTTTGAGACATAACAATGCTTATCGGGCTCTATCGGCCTATTTTAGTGCCTACTGAACTTCTATCGACCTAATAGTCGCCTATCAGGCTTTACCGGGCCATTACGATGCTTATCGGGATAATTCGGACAAGTATCGAGCCAACCGGGAACTATCGAGTCCTACTGATGCTTTAGGATGCCATCTCGAGTGTCAGAATGTCATCAACTTTGTCTCTCCTATTCGAGCACGTTTATTGAGAACCATCATCAACCGACCCATGGGCAATAATCCAACTCGAGACTTTTCAGACATCCATCCATTCGGACATAATTGAGACTTAGGCTCTTCCGAGCCCTTATCGAATCAAAACGGTATACCGGGTGCTACATCGAACCTCTGGCCCATGGGAAGGGGCGTAATGCCAACACGTCCTTACTATCTGACACTGTCTATGAGATCTCATTCTCGATGGAAGACGCCCAAGACACTTGTCTTGTAATGTTCATCCACACCATGACACATGCATATGCCATAGGGTAGCTCATTTAGGGCACAGGGCCCACGGGTGGTGGAGAGCTGACATCATGCCACCAATGCATAGTACATTCTGAACATTTTCCTCTTTGCCACCAATGCATATGAAATGTGGCGAACTGTCACTCACCAATGTAGAGTAGGGTTGGCAAAAAAACCCGACGGGGCGGGTCCCCGTGGAGACTCGTCCCGTTCGGGGCGGGGATTCCCCGGTTTGACTGAGGATGGGGTCAAACTAGGGAATTAATTCGGGGCCCGTCCGAGGATAGGGTGGGAATGGGGATAGTATCCCCGCCCCGACCCCGACCTCGACCCCGATTAATCCCCAACCCCGAATTTTTATATATATTTTTATCCCCTCCCCAGTCCCCTCTCGCTCTCTGCAATCTACAACAAAACATCCCTCTCCTCTCGCTCTCTGCATCCCTCTCCTCTTGCTCTTTGCATCACTCTCGCCCTCCCTCGCGCTTATCCCTCCCCTCTTGCTCTCTCACTCATCCCTCGCTCTCGCTCATTTCTCGCTCTAGCTCTCGCTCATCCCTCCCTAATCCCTCCCCTCCGTTGAAGTCTGCCACGAATGGGGCCTCGCAGGGACCCTGTTTCCCCGACAGGGAATCCCCGCCCCCGTCCCCGCCTTCAAATGGCGGGGACGGGGGACGCCCCCCGCCCCACCCCGGCCCCGTTGCCAACCCTAATGTAGAGCGCTCATTTGAACTTTGATTGACATGAAATTCGATGTGCTTACATATTTTATCAAATTTATCGGAGCCAACTTTTGCTCTGATATCAAATACCACGGTCTTACTTCTCCAATTGTGTGGCACCATGATTCACCCGTGATCATGGTCAATCTTAAGGGATGCTTATGTTCGAGTTGATGCCCTAAAGTCTCATTTCCTGTAGTTTGTAAACAGTATATACGAACACCGGTGATTGTTAATATATGATATTTACTTCACATCTTGTTGTTTTGCTCGGTTAATTGTTTTATTTGCTTTACCACAAACAAATAAACATAAAATCCCTGGTTATCTGTATGTGAGTCAAGCATGTATGTGGTGACATACAAGTGGATCATGTCTTGAGTGATAACCAATATGATCTGTAGTAAATGGATAAAGGTGGGAAACCTTATCCTGGTAACGCTACGGATGTGGCTCGCTTTGTGGAATGGTCACAAGTGTTGTGACTTGTCACAGATGGTCTGATCCTGATCATTCGTGTTGGGGACATGCGAGCGGTGGCGTCCTATATAAAGAGTTTTTATAAGACCTGACCACGAAGTGTTAACGTCTCGTTATATAACATCGTTTATGACAGAGACTTCACTTCACTAGGATGAACATAGGTAATATGATCTCAATCCTGAGTGAGTTGGGAACTCCTGCCATTGAGGGCGGTCCTTTGATTTGTATGGGTGCGAGTGGCTAGGTCGCTGATTCAAACTTACCATTTTGGGTATTCGTCTAATTTGGGAACTCAGTTACACAAGATAGAATTCACCCCTTCTCCAAGGCAGGGGTAAGTAGATAGATGGCTCCCTTAAGGGTTGATTCTGGGGCTTGAACAATGTGGCGCCACACACCTTCTCTTGGCCCGAGAGGTGTTCACACATAGTTGGACCATGTTGTATTGTTCATTAGAGGAATCAGTGGTACTTAAGGAGTGAGATGTAACTATAGGGGCAAAATGATAAATTGGCCCAGTTGTACTTACGAGCGTCTGTGAAGGGTCATCATACTCATGATTGGTTATATCCAATGGACATAGAAATATATCTATGGCAAGAAGAGTTTAGCTGTTGGTCTTTAGCGAAATCACTGACAGTTAACTGATGGTGGATCTTGTGACTAAAGATTTTAGTCAGCTATTCACGTACCGTTGGAGCTTCGAGCCACAGGTCCATTAGGTCACCTGGGTAGTTTGGATAATGTCGAGAACTAGTGTTTGGGTTAATTTGAAATGTTCAAATTGACAAGAGGAAGTTCAATTATATATGATATAATTGGCTAAATGTATAAGATACATTAATTTGGAGGAAATTAGATATAAATATGATTTATATCAAGTAGAGGAGAAAATACTATAGTAGATATGTGATATCAAACTATAGGATATAAATATAATATGATTATATTAATTCATTAATTATATGATAATCAACTAATTGTACATGTTCGGACGTTGGAAGTGGGCTGCGATGGTTAGGGTAACCGGCGGGTTAAAGAAATGAAAATCGATTTTCATTCTTCACAATCGTGCATTCATTTTCGCCCGCGCCCAAAAGAATTCGTGAAAGCGATCGCGAGAGCCTATACGATAGAAGCTCGTTCGTCTAAACGATCGTCTACTTCACGCGTTCTCCAAACGATCGTATACATCTTTCCTAAACAATCGTTCAATTTTTCCTAAACGATCGTGTAGCTCAGTTTTTCCGCTATATGATAGCAGAGTTCATCTCCTACTTGTTTATCATCTACACGACGCCTTCTCTTCCGTCCTCTACCAAACTCATTAGAGCCCACTCTTTGGGTTTTTGACGCCGAGAATACCTGGGTTTCTCTTGTGGTGGTGTCATCCTCGCTGCATTGTTCGTGTACGTTCTGATCGTGCTGTTGCAATCGACATACTCGCTGGGTATTGTTAGATCGGTGGGAGGTTTTCCGCTGCTTTGGTTTCAGAAGTTGGTATGTACCCTTTTTTCTTGTGTTTTATTGTATTCTGAGCATGCAAATATTGAATTTTACATGCATAACTGTATGTTTGGAATGTATGTCGTTTGTGTTTTAGTCACTATGAAATCGGAGCGATCTAAGCCCGCTCATGGAACTCTCGGTATGATATCCTTCAGCTTAAGTCCCAATTCTTTCTTTTTGTTCGACTCTTTGAAGCTTCGTCGTAGCTTAGGCAAGGTTATTCCATCCTTAATCGAATTGAATTCATGCGAAACTTAACTTCATTCGGCCATATGTGTATTTTCCCTCATGTGCAACTCTAGCTGACTTGCCTCTACTATAGGCGAAGTTATGAGGCCTGATCTTGCCTATATACGAGGCGAAGGTTATCACAATACAACGTCGCATCTCTCTTCGCCTACCGAGCTTTATTGGGCCATTACAATGCTTACCAAGATAGCTTGAGTAAGTATCGGGCCAACTGAGAACTATCAAGTCCCACTGATGCTTTAGGATGCCATCTTGAGTGGCAGGATGTTTCTCTCTCCTATTCAGACATGCTTATTGAGAACCAACATCAACCGACCCATGGGTAACAATCCAACTCATGACTTCCCGAACATCCATCCATCTGGACATAATTGAGACTTAGGCTCTTCCGAACCCTTGTCGAATCAAAATGGCATACCTTGTGCTACATCGAACCTTTGGCCCATTGGAAGGGGCGCAATGCCGGCATACCTGTGTCGCCCGACATTGTCCATAAGATCCCATTCTCAATGGAGACACCCAAGACACTTGTTTTGTAACGGTCGCCCACACCACGACACGTACAAGTGCCATGGGGTAGCTCACTTAGGCCACAGGGCCTAAGGGTGGTGGAGAACTGACACCATACCTCCCCCTATAGTGTATTCTGAACATTTCCCTCTTTGCCACTCATGCATATGAAATGTGGCGAACTTTCATTCACCAACGTAGAGCACTCGTCTGAACATCGATTGACATGAAATTCAACGTGCTTTCATATCTTATCAATATGTATCTAACTCTAGAGCCGCTCGTTCAAACTCACGATGGAACCCTACCTTCTGAGGTCATAACCCAAGGCCTCATCTCGCCCCCACGGAGCTTATCACTGACACCACCGATGACATGGTTGCTTGTCTTTTCACTTAATGTTCAATGCTTATCCACTTTTTTTGGTGTGTTGGATGATGCACCTGTTGGGATTGGTGTTCTAATTCTCCAGAGTCTCGTAGTTTGTAATATACACATTGTTATGAATAAAATAAAAGTTATTTCATTATGCATTTACTCATATCCAATAAACAAAGCTCCATGGTTATCGTATGTAAACTTAAGCATGTATATGAGATATACAAGTGGATCATGCCTTAAGTTATAACCTAAATAGGTCTGTAGAATAAGGATTAAGGTAGGATACCCGATCTTGGTGACACTACAGATAGGCCCACTTTGTAGAGGTTTGCAAGTGTTGTGAACTACTACAAATGGTAGATCTTGACCATTCATGTGGAGACATGCGAGCGGGGCTGTCCTATACAAAGAGTTTGTATGAGACCAGACCACAAGATGATTCGTCTCTATATATAACGCCGTTGATACTAGAGACTTACATCACACCTAAACAACCATAGGTGACATGACCTCAATCCAAAGGTTTTTGGAACTCCTGCCTTTGAGGACGGTCCTTTGATTAGTATGGGTGAGAGTGGCTAGATTTCCAACTCAACATGCCTACCTTTTTGGGGACTTGTTTGATTTGGGAGCTGGGAACTCAGTTACACAAGATGGAATTTACTCTTTCCCTGAAGCAGGGGTAAGTAGATAGATTGCTCCCTTAAGGACTGATTCCGGGGCTTTAACATAGTGGCTACAACTTCTCTTTGGAAGAGAGGACTCAGTCATAATAGGACTTAAGTAGTTAGATGTAACTACAAGAGCATAACGGTTATTGGTCAAGCTATACTTACGTGCAATCTGTGAAGGTTTGTTGCACTGTTGATTGGTTAAGATGGATACATAATATATCTGTAGTAAGGAGAGTTCAGCTGTCGGTCTTTAATGGAGTGCCTGGCAGTTAACGAATGGTGAATCTCGTGACTAAAGAGTCTAGTCAGTTATTCACATATGGTTGAAGCTTTGAGCTACAGGTCCATAAGGTCCCCTTGGTAGCTCAATGAATTCAGTTGAGGATCAGTTCTTGGTGTTTATTTGAAATGTTCAAATTGACAAGAGGTAAGTCGATTATATATGATTTGATCAATATGTTGTATGAGATATATCTAGTGGAGGGTTAATGTAAATGAGATTTACATTAAGGACCATGGAATAGAAAAAGAGCTATGGTTTATATGTTTCATGAGATGAAATATTAAAACTATAGGTTATAAATATAGTATGGTAAGTTGGTTATCTTTTATATTTATAATAATGTTAATTATTTGATAATTATCTCTTTTTCTCTAATAACCAATTGAATGGGAGGTTATTGGTGGTTTCATAGTAACTGTGAGATAAAAGGAAAAATGTTTCCCTAATTTTAGTAAGATGTGCAAATGTTGATTTGAGATTTCCACTCTCGGAAAGGTTGTCAAGTAAATAAGATTTACTAAATGACAGCTTTAAGAGACGGGACAATTGTGGAGAGTTTCTATACGATAGACTCTTAGTTGACCGATGAGCTAAACGATCGCATAACTTTTGCTAGATGATCGCATAGATTTTGTTAAACGATTAGGCATTGTCCTATACGATAGGCTTTGACATCTCCCACTTGTTCAATCGTTTACAAGATTGTTCTCCTTCGGTCTATGCCTCTAGCCATGTCCACAAAGAGCCCACACTTTTTGATTCTCACATCAAGAATACAACGGTAACCTTTTTGGTGGTGTCATGCTCAACTCGACACTAGTCAAGGTTCTGTGGAGGCTGTTCATAGAGTTCGGGGTGATCGTTGTGTTCGTGGTCGAGTTGATCGTGCAATGTAATAGTCGTAGTGTACGAGCGTTTGAGTGTTGCAATGTTGCTGGTGGTTCAAGCTTTCATGATCAAGGGTGTTGAAGATGAGTCTTCAAAGGTATGTGAATTCTTCCCTTGATCGTGAAGTAAAGCATGCAGTAATTTCTGTTTTGCGCATAGTCTGTTGTTTCCGTTTATGTACTTTAATTGTTAATGTTCATATACGATTGAAATTTGGAACGATGCTTCTGCTGCTCATGAAAATCCTCATGTTCTGATTTCCTTCAATTGGTATTAGAGCCAGGTTGTTCTGATATTCCAAATTTCACTTCTGTTTTGAATTTCTTTTACAGTCATGGTGGGATTTCTACATTTGTGTTTAATTGTTAAATGCATTTGTGGATGGCGTTGATGGATGTTTACGGGTTTAATTGCCTCTGTTTTACAACTTTCTTTATATTACAAAGTGTTAATTTGTAAGGGCCTTTATGTTTTTTGGCATAATTAACATGTTATCGAGTTTGTAATTCAAAGTGTTTGAGTTTGTCGAGTCATTCGTGATGAAGTTTCGAAGCATGGACATGCGGTTCTCAGTGAAGAAGAATACCAAGAGTTGGTCTTGTCACGTAGCCTCAGGTAAACGATCGTTGGGATTTAACTAAACGATCGTGTAGTTTTTTAAACGATCGTTAGGATTTAACTAAACGATCGTGTAGATTTTCTAAACGATCATGTAGTATTTACTAAACGATTGTTGAGCTAATGTTAAACGATGGGGTAAATCGTTTACTCTAGCGCATAGCGTTGGTTACCCAATCGCGTAGACGCTGGAGGTAGAAAATCGTAGTGGGAGCATATGATGCTTATCGTTTAGAAGAAGGCACGTGCGAAACGATCGTGTAGTTAGCATGCTCATCGCATAGTCACGGACTACACGATCATGCGGTATACGATACGAAGGCATTCCTCAGCGATCGTTTAGACGATGGTGCTTCGTTGCATCATAGTCATTTAGACGATCGTATAAGACTTGCATTGTGCGCGACATGCTAGACGATCGCAAACCTCGTGCTTCATCACATAGTAAAAGGTATACGATCGTTTAGCTCTAAGAGCGTTGGTAAATGATTGAGCAAAGCGTTTGTTCTTTCGTGTAGATGATCGCGGGGAGATTGATGCACGATCAGCAGAGACATACGGATTTCGACTGAACGGTTCAAGACCCGGTTCACCTGTTTGAACCGAAGATTCCTTATTTTTTAATAGTTAGCTTGTTTTTTTAGGATTTTGAGGCAGTTTCACCCGGTTCATCAACATTTATTTATTTTTTATATACATGTGATGTATAGTATTTATATGGCAAAGTGTTTGACATATAGATTTAAAAACTACCTTAGGTTATGCAATTATTCATGCATCATGTATTATAAGTATTATAATCTAGCATGAAGAAATTACACGAAGCATGCACATGCATCATGAAAATATAAGAGTTATATTTTTGCATGCAGTGAGCATTATCATGCATCATCTTTATATTATAAGCGTTATAGTATAAGGGTGTATGGAAGCATGTTTTGCTTGTTTCGTTGCTGCTTTGTATGACACTTAGGCTGTTTATAAGCATGATACTTAGGCTGTTTATAAGCGTTATGAATGCCATGCATGTGTCTACTTTGCATTGTGGTTGGTTTTAGTTGCTTCTGTTATGAGTGTTATAATAGAAATTAGAACTAAAATCAATAAGAAAGAGTTGCATGTGAACTTAGGGTGAACTCATGGTTTTAAAATTGGATTGAGATAGACGTAAGGTCAAAGGTTCTAATGAGATTAACAACCTAAGTTTAATCTTTATAAATCGGTTTAATAGGATTAAATTGATTAGCATAAAAGATTAAAATTGTATTAAATCTATCTATAAGGGACCTTTTGTCTAAGACTGGTTCTGTTTAGGCTGGGGTTCTTAAGCTGATGGAAATGGAACACCCCTACCTGGAAACCTACCTGGAAAGGTGAATTAGATAGATTTTCTGCAAGCATGCGACAGTTGGTCAAAGATTCCGTTAAAGAGTTTAATGGATGATGATCAAAAGTTGTTTCAACTATCCAAGGTAAAAGTTACTCTTGGGCAAACCTAAAAAGTGACTTAGTTAAAATTCTTACCCGTGCTTTTTCTAAGTAAACTAAACCCTAGTTTATTGATAACGGACAGAAATGCACGTTATTATAGTGCTAAGTTCTTAAACAATGTTGGATTGCGTTGATGAAATATGTTAATTTGTGTCCATTAAGCATCGATTTCATAATATTGCGGTCGCATGCGTTCGACACATTAGAACAGTTGATTTTTGTATTTTTGTGCAGAATATGTGTTGACGCAATGCAAGAATTGTGGTAATAGGAAATCACTGGTCGAGCGCAACGTCACCACAAGGCTTTGCGATGATTGTGTTCGCAAACATTCGCTCGAGAAGGATCGCCGCAACATGTTGGGCGCATCTGGGTGAAAGGCTAATCAATCAGGATGGGACAGAAAGCTGATGACAGTCGAATCTGAATTAAGTTGATAGCCGATAACGGTCACAAAGTACATTCAGCTTTTCGGTGACAATTATTTGGCGCATCAGTCAAAAATTAAAGTTGTCCCATCTATACAACCAAGAGAGAGAAGCCGACTTTCACCATGGATGCTCTATAAATACCAAGGGCATTCTTCAGAGGATGAGTTGATGAGTAGATCCGTTCACCATTCCTTAGTTCATACGTCTTTGTTCTTAGTTTTCTTTCATTTTAAGGCGAAAGCGGGAAGGAGGTTGTACCGGCAGATCATTCCGGTAAGCTTGAGAGAGCGCCGGAAGTGGCCGACGCCTGCGGAAGCGGGAACATCTTTAGAACAGAATAGAAATTTCAGTGTAAAAGCCTCAGTCAGCAAGGAATTGCTACCAGGCTCTCTACCTTTAACTTCCATTGTCATTTTGTACTCAACTCATTTATTAAAATGGAATTTCCTTCTCTATATATGTTCACTCTCTGTTATTCACGCATGAGTAGCTAAATCAGTTGAATGGGTTGAGAAGCATTTAGCTAGCACAACTAGGGAATCTTCATTATTTGCGTTATCTTGTATTATGTATGCTTCATTCGTCCATTAGATACTCGAGAGGGTAGTTTAAGGACAGAATCTAGGCTCGAGAGAGTCAGATTAGAACACATAATACAAGAGATAGGTGCTTAGGAATGAGAACTATTTGTTATTAACGCGTCGCATGCATCATGGAGATAGGATATGATTATATGCGGTCACCTTGCTTTCATGCATTTTACATCATCGCATAGTACAAAAGTAAAGACTTAGGAATAAGCTCTATGGACACTTTTGCATTCAACACATACGTCCTAGACTTAGGAGCATCACATTTACATTGGGAAATGACTTGTTGTGTATGGTTGTAACATGATCGCATAGTCTGACGCATTCCCAAGTAACGCTAGCTAAAGATTTTCTCAACCTGTTCTTCGCATACTCATTGCATGTATCACACAACTGCCTTTTCTCAAATCCGCCGCATTTGTTTATTTTCTCATTAATGCAATCAACGACAAACCAACAATTTATTTACTCAGTTACCACAAAGTTTTCATAAAAATACCAATGCAATCCATTTTCACAAGTCCCTGCGTTCGACCCTGGACTTACTAGGAAACTCAGAGGAATTTACACTTGGATTCCGCTGGGAAAACTTAAGTGCACAACGCAATTTCATCAACGCATATCATCCACATTTCCACTTCATAAAATCAAGCATCATTTATAAAATACTTAGTGGAAGGAAGAGATGTATCTGAGATGTCAATGATTGCACTCACGTTTCTCCCTGAATGTTTACACAGTAAGATTCATTCTTAGCCTTGTGGTGCTCTGGGAGCATCCCCCTTCGGATGGTGTTTGCCTGAGTCAATATCAAGGTGGATGGAGAGAGTGTTTATAGTAAGTTGGTGAAGGGTGTGTGTCAACACGTCTTATGGTCTCTGTCATTGGTTCACATGCGATCATTTTGTACTCCCTCGTGGCGCCCTGGGAGTGTCCTCCTTCAGATGGGTTTTGTGCGGTTGGTCAAGATTAAGGTGAACTCTAGAAAATGGATAGGGTCGATTTAGGTTTTGCCACAATCGGATTTTTTCCCTTCGGATCGACTGCTTGGGGTGGATCTTGAGGGCCTAAAATCACGGGTCACACTTACAGGAGATTGTTAAGTAAGTTAATGATCTCTTGAGCAAATCAATGATGCCTAGTCGTATAGGAGCAAGAGTTGTTCTGGTATTAATGGCTGGTTGAGAATTTCTCAATTCAATGGAGGGATAATTGACCGCCCTTCGGCAACTTTTGTCCTAAACCTTTGAAGCATCATTGCAAAACTAGATGTCACACGGGGTTTATGTTAGTTTTGCTAAATCTTATTGGATGTTGTTTGTTTTTCAACGGGTATTTGCTTAAAACCTAACGTAGATCAATGTGTTTTTTGTTTTCAGCAACTCGTTAGTATTTTCGTTTTCACCTCGAATTTGTCATGGTTGAGGAATGTTCTCAAGTCCTGACCATTGATGCACCGCGAAGTGTTCGCACTGCATATGAGTTGTGAATGTAGGCTAATTCATTAGCCCGACTTCATATTTTGGCTAGCATACTTGATGTATTGGCCAAAAGGGTTGAGAACATGGTCATTGCACGTGAGATCATGGATCGTTGCAAGATTTGTTTAAACTTCAGGAAGAGGAAGCAATTATTGCTGACCCTGTTGAGGTTTATGGAAGAGAAGTGTTCTCTAACATGCAACTTCGAGCTTATTTAGCTTCTGATACTGATCCCAATACTCTCCAAAAGAGGAGGATGTCTAAAGACAGTAAATATGATTTATTGGTCTTGGAAACGTGTTTGGTAGAGAATGATGATTTTCCCTGGATCCTAGATTCGAGTGCTACCAACCATGTCAGTTCTTCTTACTAAGGATTCAATTCCTGGCAAACGTTGTCACAGGGTAAGATGACTCTTCGAGTTCGGTACTGGGGAGTTGTTTCATTTGTTGCTGTAGGCAGGCTGAAATTATTTTTGGACAAGAAACGTTATCTATTACTGGATAATGTTTTCGTAGTTCTTCATATTAAATGGAACTTAATCTCGGTTTCTTGTCTCATTGAACAATGGTATACCGTCTCCTTTTCTGATAATAAAGTGTTTATTTTCAAGAATGGAATGGAGATTAGTTTTGGTTCGATTGAAAGTAACTTATATGTACTAAGGTCGTTAGTCATAAAAGCCTTGTTTAACACTGAAATGTTCAGTACGACAACTATAGCTAAAAGACCAAAGGTTTCTCTTAAGGAAAACGCCCATCTTTAGCATCTAAGATTAAATCACATCAACCTCAATAGGATTGAGAAGTTGGTGCAAAGTGGATTTCTAAAGAGTTTAGAAGAAACTTCTTGCCGGTGTGTGAATCATGCCTCGAAGGCAAGATGACCAAATGACCTTTTATTGGAAAAGGTTATAGAGCCAAGGAAGCCTTGAAGCTTGTATATTCCGACCTCTGTGGTTCGATGAGTGTTAAGGCTCGTGGTGGGTATGAATATTTCATCTCTTTCATAGATGATTATTCAAGTACGGGTATCTCTACCTAATGCAACGTAAGTCTGAAGTTGAAAACTTGTTAGGTAAGAAGATAAAAACACTACGATCTGATCATGGTGGAAAGTATATGGACCTCCAATTCTAGAACTATATGATAGAGCATGGGATGGCATCCCAACTCTCGGCCCCAGGTAAACCTCAGCAGAATGGTGTATCAGAAATGAGAAAGAAAAACTTGTTGGACATGGTTCGGTCTATGATGAGTTATGCTCATCTTTCAAACTCGTTTTGGGATTTTGCAGTAGAGACTACATGCTATCCTAAACAACGTTCCCTCGAAAAGTGTTTCTAAAACACCTTTTGAGTTGTGGAGAGGTCGTAAATGTAGTTACGCCACTTCTAGATTTTGGGATGTCTGGCACATGTGCTAGCGACTAACCTGAAGAAGTTGGAACTGCATTTGAAGGTTTGCCTCTTTGTAGGCTATCCCAAGAAAACGAGAGGTGGATACTTCTATGATCCGAGTGAGAACAAAGTGTTTGTTTCTATAAATACTATCTTCTTGGAAGAAAACCACATGAGGGATCATAAGCCACGAAGTAAGCTTGTTTTATGTGAGATTTCTAGTGAGACTGAGACTACTGAGGGTTCAACAAGAGTTGTTGAACAGGTCGATAGATCAACAAAAGTAATTGATGTCGGTACATCTAGTCAACCACCTCAAGAGTTGAGATTGCTTCGACGTAGTGGGAGGGTTATGAACCCACCGAATCGCTACATGATTTTGACTGAAGCCCAAAACGTCATTTCTAATGATGGGGTCGAGGATCCATTGTCTTTTAAGAAAGTAATGAAGGATGTTGACAAGGATGAATGGATTAAAGCCATGAACCAGGAGATGGATTCTATGTACTTCAATAACGTTTGGGAGCTTGTGGATCCGCCTGATGTGGTAAAATCTATTGGGTGTAAGTGGATCTATAAGCGAAGAGAGGTGCAGATGGAAAGGTGAAAATCTTTAAGGCTCGACTCGTGGCAAAGGGTTATACCCAAGTCGAGGGAGTTGACTATGAGGAAACTTTCTCATCTATTGTCATGCTCAAGCCTATCAGGATACTCCTATCCATAGCCACATTTTATAATTATGAGATATGGAAAATGGACGTCAAGGCTGTCTTTCTTAAAGGTAATCTTGAGAGACCATCTATATGACTCAACCAGAGGGGTTCGTAGTTCCAGATTGAGAGCAAAAGTTTGCAAGCTTATTAGGTCCATTTGTGGGTTGAAACAAGCATCTAGATCATGGAATATTAGATTTGACACTGCGGTCAAGTCGTTTGGCTTTGCTCAGAACGTTGATGAGCCTTGTGTTTATAAGAAGATCATCAAAAGCTCAGTAGCTTTCATGGTACTGTATGTGGATGATATCCTACTTATTGGGAATGATGTAGAGTATCTGACTGACATTAAAAAGTAGCTAGCTGCCCAGTTCCAAACGAAAGATTTAGGTGAGGCACAATATGTTCTAGGGATTCAGATCATTCAGGATCATAAGAACAAGAGGTTAGCCTTGTCTCAGGCATCGTACATTGATCAAGTGTTGATCAGGTACAAGATGCAGGATTCTAAGAGGGGTTTATTACTCTTCAGAAATGGAATCGTTTTGTCTAAAGATCAATATCCTAAGACACCGCAAAAGGTTGAGAAGATGAGACAGATTCTCTATGCTTCAGCTGTTGGAAGCTTAATGTATGCAATGTTGTGTACTAGACCTAACATTTACTATGCAATAGGGATTGTCAGTCGATATCAGTCCAATCCAAGATTTGATCACTGGACGGCAGTCAAGACGATCCTCAAGTATCTTTGGAGAATGAGGGACTACATGCTCGTGTATGCAGATGAGGATCTGATCCTTATAGGATACACAGACTCTAACTTTCAAACCGATAGATATTCTCGCAAATCGACATCGGGGCAATGTTCACTCTAAATGGAGGGGCTGTAGCATGGCGAATCATCAACCAAGGATGCATCGCGGACTCCGCTATGGAAGCCTAATACGTAGCCGCTTGTGAAGCAGCTAAGAATGCTATTTTGCTGAGGAAATTCCTTGCAGATTTGGAAGTTGTTCCAAATATGGATTTTCCTATCATTCTCTATTACAATAACAGCGGGGTTAAGGAAAATTCGAAGGAGCCTCAAAGTCATCGTCGGGGCAAGTACATAGAGTGGAAATACCACTTGATCAGGGAGATTGTGCATCGCGGTGATGTGATAGTCATGAAGATCGCGTCGGAGCACAATTTTGTCGATCCCTTTACAAAGACTCTCACGGCTAAAGTGTTTGAGGGTCATCTGGAGGGTCTGAGTCTGCGGGATATGAAGCATCTTGTCTAGGGAAAGTGGGAGATGATACTAGGGTATGTCCTAGTTTATTATATATTGTACATGTTTTTTTTCTTGTATTGTACATTAGTCTCCCGAGGCATCTTGTTTAGGACAAGTGAGAGATTATTGAGATTGGTGTCCTAATTATCCAGAGATAATCTAAATAGGTTTGTAGTCTAAGAATTAAGGTGAGATACCTGATTCTGGTGACACTACGGATACGACCCACTTTATAGAGGTTTGCAAGTATTGTGAACTACTACAGATGGTAGATGCTGACCATTCATATGGAGATATGCGAGCAAGGGTGTCCTATATAAGGAGTTTATATAAGACCGAACCACGAGATGATTCGTCTTTGTATATAACGCCGTTGATACTAGAGACTTACATCTCACCTAAACGACCATAGGTGACATGACCTCAATCTTGAGTGTTTTGGGAACTCATACCTTTGATGGCGGTCCTTTGATTAGTATGGGTGAGAGTGGCCAGATTGCCAACTTAACATGCCTACCTCTTTGCGGACTTGTCTGATTTGGGAGCTGGGAACTCAGTTACACAAAATGGAATTCACTCCTTCCCCGAAATAGGGTAAGTAGATAGATTGCTTCCTTAAGGGCTGATTCCGGGGTTTGAACATAGTGGCCACAGCTTCTTTTTGGAAGAGAGGACTCAATCATAGTAGGACTATGAGTTATGTTCATTGGAGGAATCAGTGGTACTTAAGTTTTTAGATGTAACTACAGGGGCATAACGATTATTGGTTGAGCTGTACTTACGAGTGATCTGTGAAAGGTTGTCGCACTGTTGATTGGTTAAGATGGACACATAATATATCTGTAGTAAGGAGAGTTCAGCTGTCTATCTTTAATGAAGTGCTTGACAGTTAACGAATGGTGAATCTCGGGACTAAAGAGTTTAGTCAGTTATTCACGTACGGTTAGAGCTTCGAGCTACAAGCCCATAAGGTCCTCTTGGTAGCTAAATGGATTCAAGTTGAGGATCAGTTCTTGGTTTTAATTTGAAATGTTCAAATTGACAATAGGTAAGTCGATTATATATGATTTGATCAATATGTTGTATGAGATATATCTAGTGGAGGGTTAATGTAAATGAGATTTACATTAAGGACCATGGAATAGAAAAAGAGCTATGGTTTATATGTTTCATGAGATGAAATATTAAAACTATAGGTTATAAATATAGTATGGTAAGTTGGTTATCATTTATATTTATAATAATGTTAATTATTGGATAATTAGCTCTTTTTCTCTAATAACCAATTGAGTGGGAGGTTATTGGTGGTTTTATGGTAACCGTTAGATAAAAGGAAAATTCTCCCCTAATTTTAGTAAGATTTGCAAATGTTGATTCGAGATTTTCACTCTCGGAAAGTTCTCACGGAAAGGTTGTCAAGTAAATAAGATTTACTAAACGACAGCTTGAAGCGATTGGACGATCGTGGAGAGTTTCTATACGATAGACTCTTAGCTGGTCGATGAGCTAAACGATCGAATAGCTTTTGCTAGACGATTGCATAGCTTTGGTTAAACGATTGGGCATTGTCCTATACGTAGACTTTGACATCTCCCACTTGCTCAATTGTTTACAATAGCTTTGGTTATATGACTGGGCATTGTCCTGGGTCGTATCATGGCACTTCTCTTCACTCTCTGTCTTTACCAGATGTGTCGACACCCACATATCGCCACTACACTGTCTGCACAACTAGGGTCATAATCTACAAACTCAAAGTTAGATTGTGACATACAACATGCAATGCACATAGCTGACAAGAGCACTGAAAGTTACTATCAGTCCCACATAGTCATAAATATACAATTATAATCTTAAGTCATATTTATGATTTTTCCAAACAATCTCAATTACAACATGCAATGCACATAGCCGACAAGAGCACTAAAAGTTACTATCAGTCCCACGTAGTCATAAATATACAATTAAAATCTTAAGTCATATTTATGATTTTTCCAAAAAATCTCAACAGTCCATCCATCATTCAAACATAGCAAAACACACACACCAAACCATAAGCATGTAATTATAAGCTTAGTAACTTAATCATAGGATTCCAAAATACCATCAACAATCTGCCCTTCGTAGCAAATCAATTCATCAAAATAGAAGCATGCGTCCAGTGTAATCACAATCTTAAATTTTACTTAAACCTTTAAGGTCTAATTCATCCATCAATTCAAGCAATCAACCCAAAGTAATTTACTAAAGGTATAGCCTGGATCGTGACCACAACTCGTATCAAAAGCTTACCACAAATGAACTGCAACCACACTGGACAACAACACCAATTCCTCTAATGACTCTCAAACATCCTTTCCATGCCAAGAATGACAAGATATTAGGCCAAAAAATGTTGAGCAAACAAAAACTGAACCAACGCGAATCTTAAACAAGCAACAACATACCAAAAACCGTGATTTCGATGAAGAAACGACCATTAGAAAATGCTACTGACCAGCTCGGAAGAAGATCTGGTGAAGCACGTCTCCGACAACAGCTGGACAATAGGAATCGATGGCAACTGAACCAAAACTGGCAGTGGCTTGAAGAAGGGAGGACGATCGAATGCATTAGCTGGGAAAAACCCACGAGTAGTGGGATGTGACCGGTTGGCGCAAACCCAAGAGCAGTTGTGCGGAGAGGTGGAATTCGACTGGGTAACGCAAACCCACGAGTGGCGGCACGACAAGGTGGGTTGTGACTGCCCAAAATGGCGGCGCGGCGTGGCTTCTTCAGCAAGGCAGTTGTCGGCGAAGTGGGTCGAGATGTTTGGCAGCGTCTGGGAAGTAGTGAATGTTGGATGAAATTTTATTTGTTTTTCAAAAATAAGAGGTAACCAACCATTGGTTGAAGAATCCCATGGAGAATTTTGAAAAGGAAGTCTCCTTTTTGTACTCCAACTTTGGGCTATGGGTTTGGGCCTCACCCATGTTTTGGAGGGAGTGAAGAGATAGAGCAATGTGGATTCAGTGGACGTCCCACACGCACACCGCCACCACTGTTCGTTCGGTCGGACAAGCGGGCGTAGTGAGACGAGGCGTGTATATGTGTGATTATTTTTATTTAATAAAATTACTATTATTATTTTTATTTATCTCTTTATTTTTTTAAAAAAGGAAAAAAATTCCCAATTGTCCGCGTGGTCTTCCGCCAGCGCGTCTTCTGGCCGCATCTTCCAACCTGCCTTCGCACGTTTAGAGGTTGCCCGCTCTTCTCTCTTGTGGAAATTCAACTCTGAGGGCCTATAAAAGGTGTTTCCTTCAGTAGTTCACAACACAACATTTTCTTACACTTCTTCCATTGCTCTGCTCTCTTACTTTCTTTTCCGGCTTTCATTTTTCTAAGCATTCAGTTAGAAGGGTGTATGTTCTAGTCAGTAACAGTGCATTTCCGATCGAATTTTCTTTTTGGGTTGTTTTATCCTGGGGACGACATGACAGTATTCATAACCTATTTGCACACTTAGGAAGAGTCGCAAAATATCTTAAAGAGAGCGAGCTTCCTGACTCAGCCTATAACGAGCTTTTGTTTTGCAGGTTTCATTCTTTGTCTGACTGCCGTTTTCTGACCGTTTGTCGCTGTCCTCTTCGTCGTTTGAGGGTCTTGCCATTTACAACATTGAACGATGCTTGAAGGAGGAAAAGGAACGGGAGGGGGGGTGTTGGCCGAACGAAGAGAAGAAGAGGGCTTTCTCCTCTTTTGTGTTTTTTCCTTTTTGCACCAATCCCGAGGCCTCACCTCTAAAAAATAAATTTCATTTTCGAAACCCTAATTCCCACCTTTTTTTTCCCTAAACCAAAATATATACATTAAAAAATACTTCTTTTCCCTCACTTTAGCCCAACAAATAAAACTCCAAAAGAACTTAAATCTCAACCGTTAATTCAATTAAAACCAAATAAAATCCACCCACTCCAAAACCTAAAATTAAATTCAATTCTCAACTATTGAACAAAATCCGTATCTTTTACCAAGTTCAATTTAAATTGATTTACCTTTTCAAAATAAACAAATTTCAAATCTCCAAATTTGAAATACAATCCAAAATAATTCAAGGTAAATAAGTACAATTTTCTAAAACTCGAGACATGGAAAACATTGTGCACTACAAAAAGAGATGGAGGTAATGCCAAACGATAAGCCATAGAGCCAATTCACTCCAAAATCTCGAATGGTCCAACAAAACGTGGACATAGCTTCCCCTTTCTTCCAAACCTCATGACACCTTTCATAGGTGCTACTTTCAAGAACACTTTATCCCCTGCCTCGAACTCAAGATCTTTACACCTAATATTGACGTAACTTTTTTGTCTACTCTGCGTTGTTAGCATTCAGGCCCTAATCTTCCGTATATTCTCATTTTTCATCTACATTAGCTCAGTTTTCACCAACTTTCGTTCACCAACCTCACCCCAGTAAACAAAAGACCTGCAACCCCTACTGTACAAAGCTTCAAATGGCGACATGCCAATAATAGCCTGGTAATTGTTATTATATGAAAACTTTACCAAGTGCAAGTGAGTGTCCCAACTCCCTGAAAACTCCAATGCACAAGCGTGCAACATTTCTTCCAAAGTTTGGTTCAAGCGCTTTATTTGTCCGTCAATAAGAGGATGGGAGGTTGTACAGAAATTGAACCGAGTCCTCAATGCTGCCTGGAGTCTCTTCCAAAAACTGGAGGCAAAACGTGGGTCTCTATTAGATACAATCGACACTGGAGGCAAAAAATGTTAACGTCTCGTTATATAACACCATTCATGACAGAGACTTCAATTCACTAGGATGACCATAGGTAACATGACCTCAATCCTCTACCATTGAGTGCAGTCCTTTAATTTGCATGGGTGCAAGTGGCCAGTTCGCCGACTCAAACCTACCACTTTGGGGATTCGTTTGATTTGGGAGTTGGGAACTAAGCTACACAAGATGGAATTCACTCATTCCTCAAAGTAGGGGCAAGTAGATAGATAGCTCCCTTAAGGGCTGATTCCAGGGCTTGAACGATGTGGCACCACACACATTTTCTTAGCTCGAGAGGTGTTCACACATAGTTGGACTATGTGGTATTGTTCATTTGAGGGATCAGTGGTACTTAAGAAGTGAGGTATAACTACAGAAGCAAATCGGTAATTTGGCCAAGTTATACTTACCAACATCTGTGAAGGGTTATCGTACTCATGATTGGTTATATTTGATGGACACAGAAATATATCTGTGGTAAAAAGAGTTCAGTTGTCGGTCTTTAGTAGAATGTCTGGAAGTTAATGGATGGTGGATCTCATGGCAAAAGAGTTTAGTTAGCTATTCACGTACCATTGGAGCTTCGAGCCATAGGTCCATAAGGTCCCCTTGGTAGCTTGGATAATGTTGAGAATAAATTTTTAGGTCAGTTTGAAATGTTCAAATTGACAAGAGGGAGTTCGATTATATATGATATAATTGAACTGGTTAATTATATATGATATGATTGACTAAATGTATGAGATACATTATTTTGGAGGAAATTGGATATAAATATGATTTACATCAAGTAGAGGAGAAAACACTATAGTTGATATATGATATTAAACTATAGGTTAAGAATATAATATGATTATATTCATTATTTAATTAATTAGGCGGTTATGAGATATTTGGCCAAGTTTTTCTTCGGGTTCGTGTGAAAGTTGGAAGTTCGATTCAGTTCTTGTAACTGAAGAATAAAAATGAAAATAGTTTTCATTTTGCAAGTGATATGCAAATTAGCTCACCGTGTGAAAGTATATGATCGCTTAGCATTGAGAGCCTATACGATATCGCCCACCTTCCTAAACGATCGTCAGCGATTTCTAAACAATTGCTTATGTTTTTTATACAATCACTTAGTGTGCCGAGCGGAACTAAACAATTGCTTACCATTTGATAGAGGATCGTTTAGCTAAACCTGCACGATTGTGTACCCCAATCTAAACGACAAGCACCCAACTATATGATAGTCTTCTACTATCTCCCACTTGCTTTTTTGTACTATACGATCGTCTTTTCCTCCTCCCCTCTACCAATTCCATCAAAGTCCACCCTTTGGATTCTCACTTCGAGAATACCGAGGGCTTCGAGTGGTGGTATCGCCCCATGTTGCTGTTTGATCGTGTACTGCTGATCTTGTAGACGACCGTGGTGCTGTTAGGCGACTACTTGCTAGACGATAAGAAGCATGAGAAGTCCGCTTCCATTGGACCGAGTTCGTTTGAAGAAAGTCTTCAACTGGTACGTTTTCTCGGTCTTTTGTATTTTATTGTTAAAGCATGCCAGTAATTAGTGTTACAATGCATATTTGTATGTTAGAATATGTGTGTGAAAATTCTGTCACAATGAAATCGGAAAGATCCGCTTCCACTCATAGGCACTCTTTTTAAGATTTCTTTCACCATAAACACTCTGTACTTCGACACCACATGCCCAAGAAAGGACACTTTACGTAGCCAGAATTTACACTTGGAGAACTTAGCATACAACTTATTCTCCCTCAGAGTTCCCAAGACCTTCCTAAGATGTTTCTCATATTCTACCTCTATCTTGGAATAAACCAGAATATCATCAATAAAGACTATCACAAAAGTGTCGAGAAAATCCTTGAACAGTCTATTCATCAAGTCCATAAACACCGTTTTGACATTAGTCAATCCAAACGACATAATGATGAACTTGTAATGTCTATATCTACAATAGAACAACTGAGAAATATTTTTATCCTTTATCCTCATTGGTTGTAACCTAACCTGAGGTCAATTTTGGAGAATAGCGTAGTTCCCTGTAGCTGACCAAATAAGTCATCAATTTAGTTACCTTATTCAATCTCTATAGTCAATGCATTGTTGGAGTTAGGAACACGCAAACACAAGCAATTAGGATCTAAAGGACTCTAATTACATTAATTTAAGGATTAAGCATGCTAGTTCAAAACTGGAAAACAGACTTTGATGAATAAACCTTAGTGTAGCTTCAAAGAAGAGGATCGCGATGGTTGTGAGCTACTTGCTTGATTGCTCGTTTGACCGTTGTTGCATGGGAAGAATCCTGGTGGCCCATCTTTCTGCGCCACCGGTTGGAAATTCTGTTGTTGATTCTTCGAAGCAAAATTGAGGTGGTTTCTCCACCCGGGGTTGTAGGTGTTCGAAAAAGGATTATTTTTTACAAAGTAAACAGTTTGTGGATTTTGCGGGCAATCTTCCATCGTATGCCCATCAACGCAAGTCGCACACCTTGCGGTGTTTTGACTGATTGCGTTGATTTGCCCATTTTGCGATGTTGGGCTGCTGATCACAATTCCTTGGATTAAGTTCATCATTGCGGTCATCTGATTTTGTAGTGAAGCAATAGCACCATTACTTGCGTCATTGTCTTTGAGTCTCAATCTTTGGTCACTCTCTCTCCAATCTTCATGATTTTTGGAGATGCGATCCAAGATATTCTTCGCCTCGTCATACATTTTATCAAGCAGACCACCAACGGCTGCCACATTGGCAGCAGTCTGCAAAGCGGGATTCAAACCATGATAAAACATTTCCATTTAAAGGTAGTCTGGCAAACCGTTATGTGGACAATCCCTGACCAACCTTTTAAACCTTGCCCAGGCATCGTTGAGCGATTGGTCTATGTCTTGTTCAAAAATTTTTAATTAGTTTCCGTCGTCTGGCATTCTCAATAGGTGGAAATTATTTCTTCATAAACTTCTCCACGACCTGTTCCCAAGAAGTGATCTCTACCGGTTCGAGAAAATACGCCTATTTTCTAGCCTGATCACAGAGAGAAAATGGGAACAAAGTTAGTCGAACTTCTTCGGCAAAGATGTTCGGGAACACAAAAGTATTGCAGATTTCAATAAAGCTTCGGAGGTGGGCGTGCAAGTCCTCGCAACGCCTTCCTCCGAATTGTCCTACAGTCTGGATCATCTGCAGCATCACCGACTTCATCTTGAATCTACTTCCATCGAGGGCAGGCCTCATGATTCCTGGAGAGAAATCATAAAGGTTTGGCGATGTATAGTCCCTAATGGGTCTATTTCGATCCTTTGCCAACAGGATTGGATTTGCCATAACATTATTATCATTTTGTGCTCCGTTTCTAGGCTGCTCTGCCATCTCTTCTTTATCTGATTGTGGTTGTTGTTAGCGGTCTCTCAGTCTCCGTTTAAACGTTCTCTCAATCTTCGGGTCGTAATTCGCCTGAGATTGATAGTCTACAAAGAAATAAAAAAAAATTACCATTAGCACTCTACTTTGCCGAAGTCCTCGGTAACGACGCCAAAAACTTGATGTTTATTTTTATTGAAGTGGATTATGGATGGTATGTGATGGTGAAATTGTGTTGTGCACTCAAGTTTCCTCAGAAGAATCCAAGTGTAAATTCCACTGAGTTTCCTGGTAAGTACAGGGTCGAACTTAGGGACTTGTGAAAATAGATTGTGATGGTAATTTTTATGAAAACTTTGGGGTAACCAGGTAAATAAATAAAGTGTTGGGGTTGTTGTTTGCGTTGATGAAAAATAAACAAATGCGGCGAAGTTCGAAAAGAGTTGATAAACGGGAAATGCGATGAGTATGCAGTGAACGGGTTGAGAAAAGTTTCGGCTAACACTTCCTAGGATGCGTTCATGTTATGCGATCATGCAACATGCATACAACAGTAAACCACCTCTCGGTGAGAATGCCATGGCTTCTAAGGCTAGAACGCATGAGATATATGCGCTAAGTCTATAGGACCTACATATAAGCCTCTATTCTTATTTATGCGATGGTGAAATGACACACACACAAATAAGGCGACCACATAATATTATTCTCATCTCTAGGATGCATGCGATGCAGGTTGACAAACAGAGCTTATCTCTAAGTCCCTATCTCTTGTTTATGTGGTTCTAATCTTGCTCTCTCGAGTCCAGATTCTAACCTAGCTCTCTCGAGTCATTAGGTTCTTTCTTGAGACTCTCTCTCGAGTAGCTCTAAAAGGTATTTGGCACAACATAAAACAAGACAATTGCAAGCAATAAACTTCCTAGGTCATGTTAGCTTAGTTTTTCTTAACCCATTCGACTAGTTTAGCTACTCATGCGTGTTAAGAGAGTGAACAGATGTAGAAATAGAACTTCCATTGTATAAATATGAAGATGAAGTACAAAATAACAATCCAAGTATAGAATAAAGGACCTGGAAGTAATCTCTTGCTACCCAGGCTTTTACACTGATTTCTACTCGTGCTCAAAAGATAGTCTCGCTCTCGCGAGAGTCAGCCTGCTCTCTACTTCTATGCCTCAAGGTTCTCTCTCAAGTTGCCCTGAGCGATCTCCGACGTCACCATTCTTCTCTTGCTCCACCTTAAAACGAAAGGAAAACTATGCACAAAGACGAGCAAACTGAAGTATGAAATTTCAAACTGCTGAACTGGTTAACTCCTTCTCTGAAGAATGCCCTTGGTATTTATAGAACATTGTTTAAGAACTTAGCACTATGATAACGTGCATTTCTGCCCGTTATCACACCCCCAAATTTAAACAATGCTTGTCCTCAAGCATAAGCTAAAGACTTCCTTTAGCAAGTCAACCGCAATGTTCTTTTCCTAGATTTCTCAAGGATACTTTGTTCAAATCCTATGTACCAAAGTTTCCATAAGTCTTATTCAAGTCTCTTCTTAAAATATTTCTAAGACCTAGGGACTACAAGCTTAACCTTCAAAAGGACTTTACTAATTTCCGGAACATCGCATGATTTATTTCAAAAAGAAAAATATTTTTTCACCGGGGTGTCAAATGATTTTATCTTTGCATATTTCTTGACATTATTATTTTTTCTGACCTTGCGCTGATCCAAGTGCCTTGCCTTTGTTTTGGCTTGCCCCCACGTGTGTCATGCGGACATCCAACTATGAACAATGCGCTCTTTCTCAGAGTAAACTCATGCCTACTTGGCAGTGGAGTTGCGGTCATTTATTTATGCGTTGATCCTGGTGACTTACTTTCATTTTGGCTTGCCCCCACGTGTGTCATACGAACATCCAACTACGGGTAAATGCCTTTCACAACTCAACTCTTATCAACATGGGTTTCCCATTGCGTTGACAGTGGAGTTGTAATTTTTTTTTCCAAAATAGCAAGGTCGAGAATGAATACCTCACCCCCAAATTAAAAATGCGGCAATGTCCTCATTGCCAAAAGATTGATATAAGTCATGTGATGTTCTTAGAAAGCTTCGTAAAGAAAGTTTGAAAGTAAGCTGGCAAACCCCTAACTTCTAGAAATATTTTATGAGGTGATTATCTTAAAGTTAAGATAACTCTGGTATATACGAAAGAAATAGAAGCATGTTTTTAATTATTGAAATCATACTTGGCAAAGAAATAGCATGCGGTAACTTACTAAATTTATCTATGTCAAATGATTGCGGGATCAAAGAGGAAGAATACACCCCCAAATTTGTGCTATCGCCCGCATTCTATATTGACGCATCCAACTTTGCGGCGATCTATCTTCTATGGATTGTGGTGATGGAGTGAGGTGATTTGCTACTTCATGTAACATCTCTGCAATCCCGTGCCTTAATCGTTGCAAGAAAAACAGAGAAAGGGTCAAATAATTTTAAACAAAACAAAATTTGTTAATGCAATCTCCTTTTTTTTTTTTTTATATAAAATAGAATAGATTAAGCTGAAAAAAGATAGTGTAATGAAAATTAAGAATAGTAGAGAAAAGTTGAGGATTTCATGCTTCCCAAAGCTTGCATCCCTGATGGATTGCGAACGCTTGATAATTCAGGAACCACCTACTTCCTTCTTTTTTCAAAGTAATTTAGTTCCATAGAGTCGACTCGACGATGCCAGCCTTTTCCATCATATGCTTTTACTCGCTGCCCATTAACTTTGAATATGTTGGTTCCGTCATCGTTTGATAATTCAACTGCGCCATGTGCAAATACTTGTCTAACTATGAATGGTCCGGACTAACGTGATTTTTGTTTTTCGGGGAAGAGCCGCAGACGTAAGTTGAAGAGTAAGACCCTCTGCCCGACTTGGAGTTGAAGAGCCGCATATGCGTTTGTCATGCCAGTGCTTGGTGCGCTCTTTGTAAATCTTTGCATTTTCGTATGCGTTAATCCTCCATTCTTCTAGCTCAACCAGTTGCATTTTTCGCACTTCTCCTGCTTTCTTCAAATCAAAGTTCAGCTTCTTTACCGCCCACAGTGCCTTATATTCCATCTCCAAAGGAAAATGACACGCCTTACCAAATACCAACGCATATGGGGACATACTTATGGGTGTTTTAAATGCAGTCCGATAAGCCTACAACGCATCATCAAGCTTTGTTGCCCAATCTATTCGCGAAGGCCTTACTACCTTCTCAAGTATCAACTTAATTTCTCGATTGGACACCTTGGCCTGACCATTCATCTACGGATGGTATGCGGTGGCCACTTTGTGGAGGATGTCGTATTTGCGCAGTAGCTCCTTGATATTATGGTTGGTAAAGTAGGATCCTTCATCACTTATGATGGCACGGGGAGTGCCAAAACGAGTGAAAATATGTTTCTTCAAGAATTGGGAGACGACAGCCGCATCACTTGCGGCGCATGCTATTGCCTCTACCCACTTGGATACATAATAGACGGCTACTAAAATATAATGCTTACCATTTGAAGGAGGGAATAGTCCCATGAAATCAATCCTTCATATGTCTAACCATTCAAGCTCCAAGATGGTGTTCATTGGCATTGCATGTTTCCATGAAATGTTACCTGTGCGTTGGCACGATCACACTTCATTTCGTAGTCAGCTACATCCTTGAACAATGTAGGCCAAAAGAATCCACTCTGTAAAACTTTAGCAGCGGTGCGCTGCCCTCCAAAGTGCCCACCATATGGTGAGTCGTGACATTACGACAATATGCGTTGTTGAGCAGCATTTGGTATGCATAATTGAAAAATCTGGTGCCCCTTTTTATACAGATTCGGCTCATCCCAATAATAATGTATGCATTCATGCTTGAGCTTCCTCTTTTGGTGGTAGGTGTAATCTTTAGGAAATTGCTTGCAAACCAGATAATTGACTATGTCTGCATACCATGGCAATTCTTCAATATGGAACAACTGCTCATCCGGGAACATTGCACTAACCTCAGACTCATTGCAGTCAACCTCAGGATTTTCCAGTCTAGACAAGTGATCCGCAACTTGGTCCTCTGTCCCCTTTCGGTCAATTATTTCTATATCAAATTATTTTAGGAGGAGAACCCACCTGATCAGCCTCGACTTTGTGTCTTTCTTTGTCATTAAGTATTTTATTACCGAATGATCAGTATGGATGAGTACCTTTGTTCCCAACAGATATGCCCAAAATTTCTCCAACGCAAAAATTACCACTAGAAGCTCTTTCTCTATGGTGGTATAATTTGTCTGAGCAGGATTCAATGTTTTACTCGCATATGCGATGGGGTGCAAAATTGTTTTTCTCTTTTGTGCTAAAGCTGCTCCCATCGCATAACTGCTTACATCGCACATAATTTCAAAAGGAAGTGTCCAGTCCGGTGCAATCAATATGGGTGCGATAATTAGTGCATTCTTCAAAACTCGAAATGCATTGAGGCAGTTGTTGTCAAATTCAAATTTTCTGTCAGCCTCTAACAACGCACTCAGTGGTCGTGCTATTTTCGAAAAATCTTTGACAAAGCGTCTGTAGAATCCAGCATGCCCCAAGAAGCTTCGTACATCCTTTACGGTTGTTGGAGGTGGAAGTTTTTCAATTGCTTCGATTTTTGCTTTGTCCACCTCCAACCTATCCTGGGAAACCTTTTGTCTCAACACTATGCCCTTCTTCACCATGAAATGACATGTTTCCCAGTTCCAGATTCGTCTCTTCGCATTTCTTCATGATCTTCTCCAAGTTAGCTAGACAGACTTCATAAACAGAGAAGTCGTTCATAAATATTTCAACAAAGTCCTCGAGATAGTCTTAAAAGATGGGCATCATGCAGTTTTGGAACGTGCTTCACGCATTACAGAGGCAAACGACATGCGGCGAAAAGTAAACGTCCCATATGGGCAGGTGAATGTGGTCTTGTCTTGGTCTTCTAGAGCTATCATAATCTGGTCGTACCTGGCATAACCATCCAGAAAGTAGTAAAAATCATTTCCAACTAGACGATCTAGCATTCGATGAATGGTAGAGGGAAATGATCTTTCTTTATGGTCGCGTTCAACTTGCGGTATCCATGCAAATGCACCACCCAGTGATGGTCCTTTGCGGTATTAATTCATTGATTTCATTCGGGACTACCGTCATGCTGCCCTTTTTCGGCACACACTGCACGGGGCTGACCCATGTGCCATCTGCTATAGAATAGATAATGCTCGTATCTAGACATTTAATGATCTCCTTCTTGACGACCTCTTTCATCACAGGGTTGAGTCTGCGTTGATGTTCGATCGTTCCTTTGTGGTCCTCTTCAAGATGAATACGGTGCATATAGTACGTTGGGCTAATTCCTCTTATTTCGGTGAGCGTCCAGCCAATTGCTCGCACATGCTTCCTTAGAATGCTCATCAACACATTCTCCTGGTCTTCGTTGAGCTTAGAGGAAATGATAACTGGCAGCTTCTCATTCTGCCCCAAAAATGCGTATTTTAAGTGATTTAATAGGGTTTTTAATTCCAGTGATGGTGGTTTTACTAGGGATGGTTGCGTTGATTTTCTTTCTTCTTTTTTCGTTGGCTCTTCCTCTTGATTTGTGATCATGTCTTCTTCCTTGCTTGTTTTTATTGTGATCGCATTACAGGCAGGAACAGATGTGCTGGCATCCTTTTCTTCATTTTCTTCATCAAACTTTTCTTCTTCAATCAAGTTCTGGTCATCATCTGAGTCATGCAGGTCTTCCTCATCCGAAAACTTCATGGCACGAATTATGTTAAACTTGAGCTTCTGTCCGTTGATACTCAATGTAATTTCCCCTCTATGCACATCAATCTGAGCATGACCTGTTGATAAAAATGGTCGCCCTAGAATGGGCACATCTTTGTCGGCCTTGTAATCCAAAATGATGAAGTCGGCAGGTAGGATAAATTTGTCAATGGTTATCAGCACATCCTTCACATTTCTCTCTAGATGCACCAGAGATCTATCGGCCAGTTGGAGAGTCACCGTGGTGGGAACAAGTTGCCTCACATTCAGCTGCCTAAAGATTGACAGAGGCATCAAATTTATGCTGACTCTCAGGTCACACAGAGTTTGCCTGATGTACAGTCCTCCTATGGAGCAAGGAATAGTAAAGCTCCCAGGATCGCTCATCTTCGATGGAATGATTGATTTTGAACTTTGAGTTAGTGCCACCATGGCAAACTTACCAGCTCCCCTCTTCTTAGTTACCATATCCTTCAGAAACTTTGCGTAGGCAGGCATTTCCTTAATCGCATCACTGAAAGGAATATTAATATGTAATTGTTTTAACATAGACAGAAAGCATTGGTACTGTACCTCTTCGTTCTTTTTCTTCCTTAGTCTCTGTGGGAAAGAGGGTAACTTACTTTCAAAGTTCCTGTCTTAGTTGAATTTAAGGTCGATGCAACCTCTAGTTCTACTGCTTCTTTTTCTCCTTCATCTTCTTGCGTCACCATAATTTCAGGTTCAGACGTAATGAGAGCTGTCTGACTATGCACATTCTTTTCTCCATCCACAGTCTTCCCGTTTCGCAATGTCCCAACCTGACATTGCTCTTTACTTGATCCCCCCAGGTTGCGTGGGAGTTCTGTTGAACTTGGCAGAGCCCCTTGCGGTCTACTCTTCAGCTCACTCACAATCTGGCCCATCTGCAATTCTAGATTGCGGATGGACTAGCCTGAATTTGAAGCACAGTTTCATTTTTCTCTTTGTATTGCTTCAATAGGCTTTCCAAAGAAGAGGATTGCGGTGGTTGTAAGCTACTTGCTTGATTGCTCGTTTGACCGTTGTTGCGTGGAAAGAATCCTTGTGGCCCTTCTTTCTGCGCCATGGGTTGGAAATTCTGTTGCTGATTCTTCCAAGCAAAATTGGGGTGGTTTTTCCACCCGGGGTTGTAGATGTTCAAAAAAGGGATTATTTTTTACAAAGTTAACAGATTGTGGATTTTGCGGTCAATCTTCTATCGCATGCCCATCACCGCAAGCCGCACACCTTGCAGTTTTTTGACTGATTGTGTTGATTTGCCCATTTTGCGTTGTTGGGCTGCTGATCGCAATTCCCTGGATTAAGTTCATCATTGCGGTCATCTGATTTTGTAGTGAAGCAATAGAACCATTACTTGCGTCATTGTCTTTGAGTCTCAATCTTTGGTCACTCTCTCTCCAATCTTCATGGTTTTTGGAGATGCGATCCAAGATGTTCTTCGCCTCTTCATATGTTTTATCAAGCAAACCACCAGCAGCTGCCGCATTGGAAGCGGTCTGCAAAGCGGGATTCAAACCATGATAACAAATTTCCATTTGAAGGCAGTCTGGCAAACCGTTGTGTGGACAATCCCTGACCAACCTTTTAAACCTCGCCCAGGCATTGCTGTGCGATTCGTCCATGTCTTGTTGAAAATTTTTAATTAGTTCTCGTCGTCTGGCGTTCTCAGTAGGTGAAAAGTATTTCTTTATAAACTTCTCGACGACCTGTTCCCAAGAAGTGATCTCTCCTGGTTCGAGAGAATACGCCCATTTTCTAGCTTGATCACAGAGATAAAATGGGAACAAAGTTAGTCGAACTTCTTTGGCAAAGATGTTTGGGAACACAAAAGTATTGCAGATTTCAATAAAGCTTCGGAGGTGGGTGTACGGGTCCTCACCACGCCTTCTTTCGAATTGTCCTGTGATTTTGAGTGTGAGAGAAAAACCATAAATACAATAATCTGGGGCATCATATACCCATGACTTCTCCTACTTACCCTAATTTTACATAACTCATAGTCCTAGACTCACTAAGTGACCCTTAAACACTTTAGCTGTGAGAGCCTTTATAAACAAATCAATAATGATGTGTTCTGAGGCTATCTGTTTGATGAATACATCTTCTCGTTGCACAATCTCCCTGATGATATGATATTTTTGCTCAATGGGCTTCTCGCACTTATAGCTTCTGGGTTCTTTAGAATTTACAACTGTGTCACTGTTATCAAAATAGAGGGTGATAGGCAGATACATATTTGGAACCACTTCCAAATCCATTAAGAATTTCTTAAGCCATACAACTCTCTTTGTCGCTTCACATGTAGCTACATACTCAACTTCCATGGTGGAGTCAACAATACAGCCTAGCCTTATCCATCTACTACAGGCCGTTTAGGTTATCACTTGAACATGATCCACCTATATGTGTCCACATACGTGCACAAGTTACAGAAGACAACTTTGGATCTTAGTTTATTGGTTTTGTGAGTTAATGCTACTAAATGTCAAATAAAAAATCTCAGATTTTATTAATTAAATAAACTGTTTGTACATTACAATTACAAACTACAAGACCCATTGAGATTTAGGGCATCAATCTCAATAGACACAAGGTTTGTCAATATTCTGTTCAAAGCCATAAGATTTGATTGTAGTGTCAAACCTTATATTCCAGAATTTAGATGCTTGTTTTAACCCATAGATGGGTTATTTAAGCTTGCAAACTTGTTGCTCTTAACCCTGTTCCATGAACCCCTCTGGTTGAGCCATATAGATACTTTCTTTAAGATTTCCATTTAGAAAGGTTGTCTTGACATCCATTTTTCAGTGGCGATGGACATGAGTGTTCTAATCGACTTCAACATGGCAACAAGGGAAAAAGTTTCTTCATAGTCCACCCTCCTTCTCTCTGGGTATAAACTTTTGCCACTAGTCAAGCTTTAAAGGTCTGTACCTTACTAGCTTGGTCTCATCTCCTCTTATATAGATTCATTTACAACCAATAGGTTTTATTCCATCGGCTGATCTAGAAATTCTCAGATCGAATTAAAGTACATAGACTCCATTTCAAGGTCCATGGCTTTTATCCACTGGTCTTGGTCTATATCATTCATTGCCTGAGGTCAATGGATCCTCAACGCCATCATCGAGAATGACGACATGAGCTTTTGTTAAACCCATGTAACGGTCAGGCTAATGGACAACCCTTCCACTACGTCGAGGCACTCTCAAGTCTTGATAATGATGTGACTAACCAAAAGTGCCAACTCCATCAACAACTCTTGTTGAAAGACATACCTTATCAACAACTCTTGTTGGTTTATCTGTAGCTTCTTTGGAAAGTTCACATAATCTAATTTACTGTAAGGTTGATGATCTCTCATGTAGTCTTCCTTTAAGAATGTAGCATGTTTGTTGACACAAATACTTTGTTATCAAAAGATCATAAAGCAGGCCACCTTTCAATTCTTTGAGGTATCCTACGATTAGGCACAATTTTGAACGATGTTCCAATTATTTTAGGTTTTGCACCAACACATGTACAAGAAATCTTCAAATTCTAAAGTGACGTAAACTACTTTTATGCTCTCCTCACAACTCATATGGTGTTTCAAAAACAATTTTTGAAGGAACTATGTTCAAAATGTATACAACAATCTCTACTGCATATCCTCAAAATGAATCAAACAATTGAACATAGCTTATCATTAAACGAACCATGTTTAACAGGGTTCTATTTCTCCTTTCCAATACACCATTCTACTAAGGCATACAGGGTGCTGAGAGTTGAGGCTGGATTCCATGTTCTATCAAATAGTCCTGAAATCTCAAGTCTATATACGCTTCACCTCAATCTGATCGAAGTGTTTTGATTGTTTTACCTAATTGGTTCTCAACCTCTGCCTTATACTCCTTGAACTTTTCAAAGGCTTCGGACTTGTGATGCATTAGGTAAACATAGTCATACCTTGAATAATCATCAATAAAACTGATGAAATATTCATACCCTCTTTGTGCTTTGATATTCATCGAATCGTAAAGATCTGGATGCACGAGTTTTAAGGGTTCTTTGGCTCTAAGATCTTTTCCTATAAAAGATATTTTGGTCATCTTTCCCTTAAGACAGAACTCATATGGAGGTAAAGAGTTGTCTTCTAACTGACTTAAGAGTCCACTCTTGACCAATCTCCCAATCCTATTAAGATTAATGTGGCCAAGTCTCAAGTACCAAAGATAGGTACTAGGAGAAAATTTTTGCCTTTTATTTTGAGTTTCAGTAGTTTTAAACATCTTAGTATTTAATATAGCTTTTTCCTTTGTTGGTCTTAACACATATAAGTTGTTTTCAAGTTCTGCAGAACAAATTTGAATACCTCTTAAGCTAATCAACACTCCATTAACTTCAAAAGATACTTTGTACATTTGTTCTAACAAACAAGAAATAGATATTAGATTCCTTCTCATATTAGGAAATAAAAGTACATTGTCTAGTAAAATGAATCTATCTACAAAAGAAAAACTTTAAGTCTCCCACTCCTTAAGCTGAGACGACCTCTCCCGTTCCAACTTTAAGAGTTGTCTCACGTTCTCTAACTTGTCGCTAGGAACTAGTTTTTTGAAAAGAAATACAAATGTGGTTGCCCCTGAATCTAGTATCCAAGTAGAGTTATTATTTTCCACTAAACATGTTTCAATAACGAGAAAATCATATTTACCTTGTTTTTCTTCCTTAGCTTTCTTCTCGACAAAGTATTTTGGGCAGTTACGTTTCCAGTGCCCATCTTTGTTGCAGCGAAAACACTTTCCTTTGTCTGCAGCTTTTCCCTTGCCTTCACGGGTTGTAGGAGCCTTACCTTTCCCCTTTCCCTTCTTTTTCATTTGAATACTCTTATTCTTTTAGGATGATCACTTCTAGAACTTCTTCGAGGTAACAACATTTTCTTCCCCTTCTTGTCCCTTAGTCTTCATAAGATACTGATATGTCTGGAGCTCGTGTAAACCCCTAAACTTGTTTTACTAGTTAATTATGTTAAGTCATCTTGATAATGTATTTAAGCTCTTGTAAGTATGTACTATTGATGTTATATTAGTAGTAATGTAGGAAAGGTTTATTGTGTAGGTATGTAAGGGTTAAATGAGGAAATATATTCTAAGTGTTAAAAAATAAGGCTCTCGGGTGAGATAAAAAGGAATTAACAGTTGAAAAAAAGTTAACAGAGAGCTTGATGCGATGAAATCATCTCAAGCTATGCGGCCAGAGCCCAAGAAGGGGACATTATGGCTAAGTAAGGCTTCATGAGGTACGGTGAAGTCCATAGGAGAGGCTAAGTTGGCTCTCGTGTGAGAATGAGTGGGTCGAGGCTAGTAAAGAGGTGTATGCGACCAATCCTATATGACATTAGTGAGAATCAATGTAGGCAATGTGTGAGCAGCCAAGTTGCCTAAGCAAGCACTTCAAGAGGATGTGAAGGCATGTGTTAGGAGGGTCACGAAGTAGTACCAATCAAATGGCTCAGATGCTGGCAAACAAGGAGGTCATGGACCAATGTGGCGAAGATGTCGTTCAGAGGATGCGATGATGAATAGAAGTATGTGATCACCAAGAAAGGGCTTAAGTGGCCGCAAGCCCATGCAATGAAGTTAAGCTGGAGAGTTTAGCTTAATCAACTAGTAAGTACGCTAGGTGGCAGTTTTAGAAATGTTAATTGAGGATTAGCATGCCAGGTAGCATTTAATTAAGTTAGATGATTCATGCAAGCTCACATATAAATAGTAGTTGAAAAGAAGGGGATTGTTTTGCCAAAATTTTCCTACGCCTCAGAGGAAGTATATGTGCCATCTGAAACTCATAAGGTGTTAAAGAACCCTCGGGCAAGCTTGAGAGAGAGTTAAGGATTTCCAATCAATCCAAAGGAAGTTGATGCTCAAATTCTAAGTTAAGAGAGTTAAGATGTCTATGAGCAAATTCATTAAAGGAAATCTAGCTAGTTTATGGCTGGGATTTAGAAGATTGAAATATGAAATAATATTATAGTTGAATAAGCAAGCAGGTGAATCTGAGGATAAGCAAGCAACTGACTAGGAAAAGTATGTGACGAAGCTCATAGACAATTCGTAAAGATTTACGCGACATAGATAGTACAACGCATAGGCACAAAGGCGTGTCTTCGTGACTTCCTGAGCATCCATGAGCAAGGATTGCCATCATTCAGCCAAGTTGTAAGGTAGAATGGCTAGGTGTAGATGGTGCGATGAGATGAATTAAGATGCGTGAACTTAGTTATGGTGCGGTGAAATTACTAGTATGCGATGAAATCAAGTTTACATGATAAACTCGAAATGGAGCTAATTATACTGACCAAGGGACCTTTCCTTATTTCAAGGTAGACGCAAATACGAGAGGCTTACAGACCCTTGAAAAAGTAGCTTAAGACAATGAATGACAAATTTTTATAAATGTCTCCCAATGATCAGTTTTGCGTATGATTTTCAACGTATAACCAATTCAACATGTTGTTTTAAAATCATGATTACTACAATGCATGCTTTATTCATATGTTGGTTGTATGACCCATGTTTTCAAATAAATGAGATTCCTTATGAGAATTTAGCATGTGATTTAGTAAGCTTATGCTTATGGTTTATACTTAATGTCATGGCACTATGTGATGATATGGAATTTATGAAGTATGATTAACTCACATAAGTGCTCTTTTAATATAGTTGTAGTATGTTTTTAAATGTTTTGTGCCTTGTATAAGCCCTACTCCAACGTTGGTATCGAAGGTATGGTAGGGATCCTTGACATCGAAGGTATGTTAAGGTACCCAGATTTCAGTTATATTAGGGATCCTTAACACTGAAGGTATGGTAAGGTGGTCAGGACCCAATCCAGTTCTACGTGCACGTATGACTCATGCTATTGACGTTGATAAGATCGAGCAAAAGCGCTCTCTCTCAACTAGGTTATTAGGGATTGATGCAAAGAGCCTTCCCACATGTTCAAGCAAAGGAGAAAAGATGCTTTACAAGAATGATAATGAGTTTTATTTCAAGGTCTTAACTATGATATAATTTCGTTTTTCCAGTTTTATTTCCTAACCCTAGAAATGATCATGTAAATGTTTTATGAAAAATATGTTTATGTTATTTATGTATGGAAGCCTGTTTTAATTTAAATAGTTACTCACTAGGTATTTTAAGTTCATTCTTTTAAATGTTTTCTCTCCCCAAGTGGCGGTCAACGTCCCAAAGTCGAGTAGATCTGCCAGTTAGTCACTATCAGAATTCTTCAGTAACTTGGAGTTTAAGTGGTCCACTTGTCATGTTTTAAACCCTAATTTTATCTATACCCGTCTTGGGATTTAGGGTTGAATTTTGGAGTCAAAAGATCTACATATAAATGTTTGTTATCTGGATGACTGTAATGTAAATAGACGTGAATATTCTAAATGGTAGCACCTGTATAGTCAAGTGATAGATGAGATTATGTATGTATTTTCTATAAGATTTTTAACTGCTATCAGGTCAACTGGTGCTAAGGATATAGGTTCATAAAACCAAGTTGGACAATAGTTGTCATAAGAGGGTTGTCAACTGCTCTCTTCACATCCCTTCTCCGGCTAAGAGGGTAATCTGGGAAAGGGTGTGACAGCTCGTTTAAGAGAATAGTGAGATTGTACTTGACTTTTCTCATTAATGACAGCACCGTTTACCTCCGCTACATTGAAGTGGAACATCATATTCAGAACATGTTCTTTAACAAAGGTTCCTTCCTTCATGCGAGAGTTGTAAACATATTTGAGAGTACCGTGTCTGACAGATGAGGACGGTTGTTCAAAGATTGCCTACAATGAAATCATGATCCCCTTAGTGATGATCATGCTCTCGTGTTTCTTAGCCAGAACATCCAATATGCTCACTAAGATATAGACTCGGGCTTTATCATTGGCCCTAATCCATCTGTCATAGGATTCTCGAACATTTCGGTTTGTTGATGAGTCAGGATTTGGAAGACATTCATCAATTACTAATATCGTGTTTAAATTTGATTTCCAAGTTATGTAGTTGTCGCTGTTTAATTTTTCAGAAGCGAGTAGTTGAACTAATGAGCTAGAAATGCTTAAAAATGTAAACAAGTTCTATTAGTGAATTGCTATTAAATCCAATCAAGTTTGCAACGATACTTCAGGGAGTCAGAATAACCATTACTAAGGGGCAGTCAATTACTCCTTAACTAAACCAAGACATTCTTGACTAAACACTAATACCAACATAACTCTTATTCCTATACCAACACTAAACAAGACATACAGATCCTATAGATCAATCCCAACAAGCTACCAAATGGAAAGATAATACTGAGAATAGACCAAAAAGACCTTATTTATTTCTAAAGTTTGTGTTGTTCTGACCCTCATGTCACAACCTTCTAAATGGGTGGTCGCTCTAGGATGATATATGGGTAAAATATGGGAATCTCACGGTGCAGCCTAATAGAGGAGACCACAGAATGTGTTGACACACTTCCTTCTCCCACTTACTATGAACAACTTCTCCTCTTTACCTTGTTATTGACCCATGCAAACACTTTTCGAATGGAGGCCACGCCTAGGGCAACACGAAGTCGAGCATGGATCTCACAGTGTTAACTCTTAGGCGTGTGAGAGCTACAAACTATTTTTCTCCCATAGAAGTGTTCTAGACGTTTGGGTGTACTTTTACTTAGACATATTCTAGCTAATTATATATATCCTAAGTTTAGGTGTATATCCGAGTATAACTTTTATACTGGAATTAACCTACGATGTCTAAGTGAAAAACTCTTTAAAGCCTCACATCGCTCATGCATGCTCATAAAACAAGGTTTAACATAACTCAAGAACCAGCTCGATCCCCAGATAGCAGGTGTTCCATAAACCGTCAACTTAAGTACCTCCAACCTTAGACAAGATCTTGTCGAGTGAATTTTGTTATAGCCTTAGATTTACAAGTTATCGGCCTATTTTAATTATTAAAATAGGTTGTGATTGTTAACCCTATGTGAGCATGCAATTATCTTTGTTATAGATTTTAAAAGTCTAATTTATTTTATAACACTTACAACTTAGACAAAATCTATAACATACATCAAACATTTCAAAAATTAATATAACAACTTATGTTAATTCTCATGAAAAAAACTACACATGCATACTATATATCATAACACTTATAACATACTTTCAATGCATGAAACATGTTTATCCTACGATGGGATTTTAAATCTATATGACATACTTTATGCACAAACAAATTTAATTTAATTAAAACATATATTCATAATGCATAAATAATTAAACATACTAAAGTTGATCAATTTTGGCATCTTAGGCTATCAAACAACTAAATTATCAGAATAATAATTAAAAAAAAAAGGGCTTGAACCGCTTTCGAACACTTCGAATCGGCCCAAACCAAGTGAAAACAACTTGGACTAGACCTCCAAGGCTTCAAATAGGACAGAACCGGCTGAAAGAGGGTGACCCAGACTGAACCAGTCCAACTGGATCGTTCTTCCTTCGCACGCTCGTTTCTGGAAAAAGGATGAATAGTATCGCAAAGCTATTAAAAATTGTCGCGACGCTCCGCCTCGGGTCCCATCTCCCTGTTTCGATTTTAGCTATGTTTTGCTCCAATTTTTTTCAAATTACAGTCTAATTTCAACTCTAATGACTCTAGTAAAATTATAGACCCTTCCTCACACATTAAAGCCCATAAACAAGCGGGAAATTATAATAATTACAACAAAATTGAAGTTTAAATTTCACCAAAATCATAATATATCCAACTTTAGCAACCACAATATTATCTCACAAATTTCACCCACCAAGCTTAAATTAATGCAAATTAAGTGCTAAAACATGCTCTGATACCAATTGTTGGAGTTAGGAACATGAAGTAGAAGCAATTAGGATTTAAAGCACTCTAATTACATTAATTTAAGGATTAAGCATGCTAGTTCAAAACTTGAAAAACAGAGTTTAATGAACAAATCTTAGTTTAACTCGAAATTGAAGCAACCCTTTGGTTGATTTTAATCACGAACACTTCATGGATCATCGCTAGAGTCTTTCCAGCTATTCTCTAGCTTTAAAACAGATTGTAGAATCCAAATTTATGATGAATTTTGAAGGGAAAATGGAGTTGGAGAGTGTATGGAGTTATGGATTTTGAGAGGATAAATTAGCTTCAAAACCAACTAATCCAGTCCAATCTCAGCATTTCTTTCTTCTATTTATAGAATAAATCATGCACCATGAAATCACCACAAAGTGACAGCAAATTCAAGCTTGATTATGGAAGGAATTGAGGTGTTAAGGAAGTTCAAATGTGGGAAAAACTCACTAACATGACATTCACTTAATTTTGAATTTCTAAATTTAAAATTTTAAAATTAACTCAAATAACTCATTTTAAATGAAAACTAATTTAAAACTAATTCTAAATATTAAATATTAAATTATTTAAAATAATTTAAATAATTAATTAAATAATTTAATTAATAATATTAATTTAATATAAAATATTAAATTAATAAATAACATCAATCCCGGTCATGAATCCCTATTCATGTGTATAATATTTAGATCATATTTAAATATTTCCAAGTTCTCCATATTGTAATTATGTCAATTATATCACATATAATTAATGCTTTCTCCCTAAGCCGAATTTAAACAATTCAAATTCTCTCACCACACTGTTCTAAGGTTTAGTTCGCTATGAGCGAGCAGGGGGATCTTATGAACCTACAGATCATGAGCTCCAACGATCTAAGATTAACCAACTAAACTCTTTAACCTAGCTAACCAACATTCGTTAACTACCAGGACACTTCACTATAGCCCAGTAGTTGCACTTTCCTCACTGTAGATATATTTCTTTTCACTCGATATAATCATGATTAGTAAGTCAATCCTTCACAGGTTATTCGTAATTATAGTTGGGTCAAAATTACCGTTTTATCCCTATAATTACATCTTGTTCCTTAAGTCCCACTAATCCTCTAATGAACAATTGGTTTGTTCTCCAACCACAAAATCGAGCCCCTCTCGGGCCAATGAAAGGGTGGGGCCTCTTATTCAAGACCCAGAGTCAGCATTTAAGAGAACAACCCCATCTACTATCCATAGAATCAGGTAGGAGTGAGTTCCATCTTGCAGGGCTATATCTTCAGCTATCTACCCAGTATTATCCCTAAAATGGGGGCTTATTGAGTCGGCGAACTCGAGTCACTCACACCCATGTAGATTAAATGATAATCCTGAATAAACAAGAATTCATAGTTAGCTCTGGATAAAGATCGAGTTACCTAGGTCATCATATTGAAATAGTCAGTCTTAACTGTAAATGATGTTGTAAAGTAAAAGTGACTATTTCGCGGTCCAATCTTATGTAAACTCATTGCATAGGATGCCCCCACTTGAATTTCTCCACATGAACGATTCAAGATCACATCACTTGTTTTACATATAAAGTGAGTCGCATCCATAGCATCCCCAGGATAAGGTACCCAGTCTTACCCCTATACTATAGACCGTTTTGGCTATTACTCCAACTTGATCCACTTTTATTTCTCCATATATAGTTCAAGTATTCATACTATAGCCAGGGGTTCTTAGTTTATTGGATTTAGAGTTTTTAAATGTAATGCACATATTCAATAACATATTTACTGAATAAACCTCAATAACAACTTTATTGTAAAATAGAATATGTTTATTGTTCACAAACCACAAGTTTTAGGACATAAAACCGAACATGCATTGGCATAATGAACCATCCTTTTTCTTCACGAACAACATTGGGGTACTCCAGGGTGACACACTCAAACATATCAAACCCTTGTCAAAAAGCTCTTGCAACTGGGTATTAAGCTCTGTCATTTCTGTTTGAGCCATTCTATAAGAAGCTTTAGAGATTGGGGTGGTGTCTTGTTCCAAATCAATAGTGAAATCTATTTCTTTGTACAGTGGCAACCCCGGAAGATGAAGGAACTCTTATCAAAGAGAACCTATGAGTGGAAGCAAGATTGTTCCAAATTCATTGCAATGGAATTACAAGCATTCACAAACATACAAACTAGTTATGCATCTCAGAACAAATTATGACATGCTTTCAAAATTAAATACAAAAGTAACAAGATACATACCTTTGAAGAACGTTTCTTCTAACTTTCTCTCGCTCTCGTGGACTCTAGAATAGCAACCTCTAGCTGCTGCTTAGAACGCTAACCCAATCATCTAGTGGATCGTCTGGTCAACCACGAACAAACTTCTCCACGAACAGGCAACCTTTTGGACACCACCACTTAGTGACCTTGGTATTCTCGGAGTGAGAATCTAGGAGGTGTGGGTTCTGTTGGATTTGGTAGAGGGAAGAAGGAAACAACGATCGCATCATACGACCAAGCAAGTGAGAGAAGGATACTGTCTATCGTATAGACTGTGGTGCTTGATCGTTTAATAAAATAGGTTTGATCCTTTACATGATCATTTAGAGAAACTCGCTAGCAAAGCAATTGTTTAGTAAAATGCTACACGATTGTTTAGATAATGGCGCGTGTACACGATCATTTAGACAAACACTTGAAGTTGTCATGTAGTCTCTTGTGAGCTAAACGATTGGCAGTGTACTCAAATGAAGTGATTCAGCGATCCTCTTTTAAAAAATGAAAACATTTTTCATTTTATCCTTCAGTTATGAAAACTGAATACAACCTCCCACTTTCATGCACGGTCAAGGAGAAACCACTAAAAATTATCTCATAATTGTTTTAATTATAAATAAATATAATAACTAACTTATCACATTATATTTATAACCTATAGTTTTAATATCACATCATATGCAACATTTAAAGCATAGTCACTTTCTCCTTTATTTGATATAAATCATATTTATATCATTTTCCTCCAAATAATGTATCTCATACATCATATCAACTATATCATATATAATTGAACCAGTTTAATCATATCATATATAATCAAACTCCCTCTTGTCAATTTGAATACTTCAAACTGATCCAAAAACTGATTCTCAACTTGAATCCATTGAGCTATCAAGGGGACCTTATGGACCTGTACCTTGATGTTAGGAATGATGCCCTAAACTCTCGTGTCATGTAGTTTGTAAACACAATTTTGACAAATGCTTGTGATGTATAATATATGATATTTTCTTCACTTATTTTCTTTGAACATTGGATGTTTTATTTGCTTTACCACAAACCAATAAACTAAAATTCCTAGTTGTCATTATGTAACTTAAGCATGTATGTGGAGACATACAAGTGGATCATGTCTTAAATGATAACTAAAATGGTCTGTAGTATATGGATATATGAGGGATACCTTATCCTGGTAACGCTACGGATGCGGCCCGCTTTGTAGAATAGTTACAAGTATTGTGACTTGCTACAAATAGTCTGATCCTGATCATTCATGTAGGGACATGCGAGCGGGGGCATCCTATACAAAGAGTTTATATATGATATGATTAAACTGGTTAATTATATTTAATATGATTGACTTTATGTATGAGATACATTAGTTGGAGGAAAATGGATATAAATATGATTTATATCTAGTGGAGGAGAAAACATTATGGTTTATAAGTGATATTAAACTATAGGTTAATGAATAAAATATGATTATTTTTATTATATCTAATTGAACAATTATGAGATAATTGAGCCGGCGTTTTCTCCGTAACCGTGTGTTAGTGGGAGGTTTCATTCAGTTTTTGTAACTGAAGAATAAAATGAAAATCATTTTCATTTTGAATAAGAGATTTGTCATTCGCTCAAGTAAAGTGTATACCGCCTATCGCATAGCAAATCGAGAGACTACACGATAGCTCATCGTTGCTACACGATCGCATACACACGTGTTTTTTTCTAAATGATCACATCAGTTTTTCTAAACGATCGTCTAGCGCCCGAGCGTTTACTAAACGATCGTCTATACAATCGTAGCCTATTTACTACACGATCGTGTACCTTCTTCTAAACGATCAAGCATTGTCTATATGATAGACTCCGCCTTCTCTCACTTGCTTGGTCGTTGTATACAACCTTCTTTCCTCATTCCCTCTACCAAATTCCAATAGAGCCCACAATTTGGATTCCCACACCGAGAATTTTGAGGGTTCTAAGTGGTGGTGTCATCTCCATCTTTCTTGTTCGTGTGGAGGCCGTTCGTGAGTAGACGACCGGTGGTTTTGATGAATGATTGCGTGGACGGTCCAGCGAGAGCGACAGGAGTAGTCCCTTTGAAAAGAGCGAGATTTCGATGAAGAAAGGTTCTTCAACTGGTATGTATTTCTTGTTCTCTTGTTTTTTAGTTTGGAAGCATGTCGGTAATTTGTTGTTTATTGCATAACTTGTCTATTAGATTGTAAATGTGGAAATTTTGTCACAATGTATTTGGAACGATTCGCTTCCGCTCAGAGATACTCTTGCATAAAAGTTCCTTCAATTGGTATCAGATCCAGGTTTTGATATTCCAAATTCATTGATGCAAAGAAATGCATTTATTTCTCGGTGGGTAAAGCATGTCTACTCTCTGTCTAAGCTTTAAATAGTGTGTGGATGTGGGATTAATGGAGTTTCTAGGATGAAGCCTCTGGATTGTTTAAATTCTTGTACATTTGAAGTTAATTGTAAGGGCCCTTACAAGTATGCCTACTCTCTGTTTAAGCATTAAATAGTTTGTGGATGTGGGATTAATGGAGTTTCTGGGATGAAGCCTTTGGATTGTTTACATTCTTTTACATTTGAAGTTAATTGTAAGGGCCCCTGCGTTTTTGGGCATATTAACTACTATCGAGTCTGTAATTTCAAAGTTTTTTTGAGTCTGTGAGTCATTCATGAAGAAACTTCGAGGCAAGGGTTTCTGTTCTTCAAGGATGAAGACGATCAATCGTTGGTCGGGTCGTGTAAATGATGGGGTAGGCGATCGTTGAGTTTCGGATACTTGGGAGTTGGTTAACGCACGTGCACTAGACGATCATGTAGCTCAGCAAGCTTCATCGTTTAGTTCCTGACTACACGATCGCGTAGTGAATCGTTTACTTAATCGCGTGTTAAGTGATCATCTAGACGTTCAGGCTTCATAACTTCGTTGCCATCTAAACAATCGTTTAGCATCTGCGTGTTTTTGTCTTGTGCGCTAAACGATCGTATACCTGGCTGCGTTTACTAAACGATGGGAAGCTTCGCACGGCAATTCAAGACCCGGTTCGCCTGTGAACCAGTTTTCGCGATGGAAAATTTTAATAGATAGAGTTTTTACTTTCGGTTTTTTGAGATGGTTCATCCCGATCCATTAATTCTTTGTGAATGTACATAGGATGTATGTTTATTTATATGTCATATGTTATGCCATGTAGAAGAAATCCCACCTTAGGTTATGCATTGGTCATGCACCATCTCTTTATTATAAGTGTTATGATTTAGAGAAGCATGATTTAAATTACGTAAGAGCATGCTCATGCATCATATAATATAAGAGTTATATTTATGCATGCATAAACGCATTTACGTGCATCATCTTTATATTATAAACGTTATAGTATAAGAGTGTATGGAGCATGTGTGCTTGGTTCGCTACTTGTATATAAAAGTTATGTATAGTAATGATCGGACATTGCATGAAGCATGACACATAGGTTAATTTTATAAGAGTTATAAATACCTCGTTGTGTGGTAATGTATGGTTTTAGTTGTTTCTTTTATAAAGGTTATAAGGAAATTAGAACTAAAATCTATAAGGAAGACATGCATGCAAACTTAGGTTTAAATCATGGTTTTAAAAATGTTTTAAAACTTGGTGGAGATAGACCTAAGATCACGGTTCTAATGTGATTAGTAACCTTAGGCTTTAATCTTTTAATCTGTTTAATAAGATTAAATTGACTAATAAAAGTTTAAAGTATAACAAATCTATCCATAAGGGATCTTTTGTCTAAGAGGGGTTCTATCTAGGCTGGGGTATTTAAAGTGACAGAAACGGAACACCCCTACCTGGGAACCTACCTGGAAATGTGAATTAGATAGATTTGATGCATGCATGCAAGATTAAGGACAGTCCATTAAAGAGTTTAATTAACTACTTGAACTTGTTTAATTTCAAAGACAAAATTTGTGTTTGAGCGGACTAAATGACTTAAGACTAAAATTAGTAGTTGGATTGTCTTGGTTAATGAACCCTTAGGTAGAACATTCAGTGGGAGGTACTTGGGGCATCTGATGCTTCATTTAAACCTCTTGCATTTCTCCCTTTAATTGTCCACACTATGAGATCTATCCTCGGCCTCGTGGCACTTTGGGAGTGTCCCTCTAAAGTATGGTTTTTGGGTAGGTCAATATCAAGGTGGATAGAGAGAATGTTCATAGTAAGTAGAAGCGGGAAGTGCAATAACATATCCCACGGTCTCTCTCGTTAGGTTGAATAAAGTTTATGTGCATCTCCTCGAGGCACCCTGGGAGTTTCCCCCTATAGAATGGCAGTTTTTTATGTTTCTTTATTTGATCTCCTGTATAGGATAAGGTTACTTAGTCTCTTGTCCTAATTTGCTTCTTCCCTACAGTGGGTGCATTAGGGCGGGACTCTGGGGCCGAAAATAAGGGGTTACACTTATGCGAAATTGGTAAGGGTTAACAGTTCTGGACTGAACAAATGGTGGCTGTTAGGTTCATTCCAAGAGTTGGTTCTGCCTAATGGTTAAGAGTGTCTCATCCCAATAAAGGGGCATCTGATCACCCCACTAGTAACGTTTGTCCTGCCTCACTGGGGCATCATTACAAAATAGAAGTCTTTATCACTTAGGGTACTTGGTAACTATTTTTCTAAAACTAATTAGTGTTAAAATGTGGTTTAACAAAAGATTTATAAAAGTTTGTTCGTTTTCAGCAACGTTTTAAAATGGCTACAGCCACTATTGCTTTGCTAAGCGTCGATAAGTTAACTGCCGACAATTACGCTAGTTGAAAACATATGATCACAACTATATTAATCATTGAGGATCTTATGTTCGCCCTTATAGAGGAACGTCCTCCTATTCTAGCTCCAAACGCCGCTCAAAATTTTCAAGAGATCATGGAGCCTATATCTTGGCCAGTCTTAGTGATATGTTGGCTAAGAAGCATGAGCCCATGGTCTCAGCGTGTGAGATCATGGAGTCCTTGTGAGGGATGTTCGAACAACTGTCTGGACAGCTCAAGCACAAGGCTCTTAAATACATCTTCAACTCCAAAATGAAGAAGGCACCCCTGTTCATGAACACATGCTTAACATGATGGTCCACTTCAATGTGGCGGAGATGAATGGGTCTAGAATCGATGAGGGCAGTCAGTTTAGCCTTATCTTGCATTTGTTACTGGAAAGCTTCCTACACTTTGTTAGTAATGTGATTCTTAACAAAATGGAATATACCCTTACAACTCTCCTCAACAAGCTGCAAACATACCAATCTTTACTGAAAAGTAATGAAAGGAAAGAAGGTAAGGCAAATGATGCCTCGTCTTTAAAGCAGTTCCATAGAGGTTCGACCTCAGGAACGAAGTCTGCACCTTCTATTTTTAACATTAGAAAGTGGAAGAAGAATAAGGGTGGTAAGGGGAAGGGGAAGATGCCTACTAACTAACCACCTATTGCCCAGCGGAATAGGCGTCTGGCGCCGGTTGACAAGGGAAAGTATTTCCATTGCAACCAAGACGGACACTGGAAGAGGAATTGTCCTTGCTGGTTGAAGGAATAGAAGGCGGCCAAGGCGAACAAAGGTAAATATGATTTACTGGTGTTAGAAACTTGTTTAGTGGAGAATGATGATTCTGCCTGGATTATTGATTTGGGCGCCACTAATCATGTTTGTTCTTTTCTTCAGGGGATTAGATCCTGGAGGCTGGTGAGATGACGATGCAAGTAGACAATGGGCACGTCGTCTCAACTGTGGCAGTGGGAGGAATCCAGTTGACTTTACAGAATAGATTTCTTATTTTAAAAAATGTATTTGTAGTTCTTGAGTTGAAAAGGAACTAAATTTTTGTAAAGTGTTTGTTACAATGTAAATATACTCTTTAGTTTAATGTGGATAAAGTGTTTATTCATAAAGATGAAGTAAAAATTTGTATAGCAAAACTGGAAAATAACTTGTATGTGCTAAGATCGTTAGCATTAAGTTCCCTCTATAACATAAAGATGTTTAAAATTGTCGTAACTCAAATTAAATGTCAACGTGTTTCTCCAAAAGAAAATGCCCAACTTTGGCACCTTCGATTAGGGCGCATTAATCTCAATAGGATTGAGAGATTGGTGAAGAATGGCCTTCTACGTGAGTTAGAGGAAAATTCTTTACAGGTGTGCGAATCTTGCCTTGAGGGTAAGATGACTAAAACACCTTTTACTGGAAAAGGTTATCGAGCCAAAGAGCCTCTAGAGTTAGTGCATTCTGACCTCATGGTCCAATGAATGTCGAGCCAGGGAAGGCTATGAGTATTTTATCAGTTTTACTGATGATTACTCTAGGTATGGGTATGTTTATCTAATGCAATGACTGAATCCTTTGAAAAATTCAGAGAGTTCAAGGCTGAAGTTGAAAATGTAATGGATAAACGGATTAAGACACTGTGATCGGATCGAGGTGGAGAGTTTTTGGATTCGGATTTCTAAGACTATTTGATAGAACATGGAATTTTTTTCCAACTCTCAACGTTGGGTACACCTCAGCAGAATGGTGTAGCGGAGAGAAGAAACAAAACCTTGTTGGACATGGTTTGTTCGAACGCTTCCTTAACCGACTCATTTTGGGGTTTTGCAGTGGAGACTGCGGTAATATACTCCACTATGTTCCTTCCAAAAGTGTTACGAGAACACCTTTGAAGTTGTATAGCACATGTGCTTGAGGCTAATCCAAATAAATTGGAACCACGGTCGAGGTTATGCCTCTTTGTAGTCTACCCCAAAGGTATGCGAGGGGGTTACTTTTATGATCCGTCAGAAAACAGAGTGCTTGTTTCTACAAACACTACTTTCCTAGAGGAGGATCATATTAGGGAGCACAGTCCACGTAGTCAGATCGTTTTACTTGGGCTTTCCAACAAAACTACTGAAACTTCAACAAGAGTTGTTGAAGAACCTGCTTCATCAGCAAGAGTTGTTGATGATAGTTCATCTTGTAAGTCGGTTCCACCTCAAGAGTTCAGGGAACCTCGATGCAGTGGGAGGGTTGCGAACCCACCTGTTCGCTATCTAGGTTTCATGGAAATATTGGCTATGGTAGTCGACGGCAACGTTGAGGATCTGTTGTCTTATTAGAAGGCAATGAAGAATGTTGACCGGGATGAATGGGTTAAAGCTATAGATCTCGAGATGGAGTCGATGTACTTCAATTCAGTGTGGGATCTTGTAGATCAACCTGATGGGGTAAGACCTATAGGATGCAAATGGATCTAAAGAGGAAACGGGGTGTCGATGGGGAGGTGCGAACCTTCGAGGCTCGACTTGTGGCAAAGGGTTATACCCAGGTGGAGAGAGTCGACTATGAGGAGACTTTCTTGCCTGTTGCCATGTCAAAGTCGATTTGCATCCTCTTATCCATTGCCGCTTATTATGATTATGAGATTTGGAAAATGGACGTCAAGATGACCTTTCTGAATGGCAATCTTGAGAAGACCATAAGGTCCGGCCCGAGGGATTCATTGCCCAAGGTCAAGAGTAAAAAGTTTGCAAACTGAATCGGTCCATTTACGGGCTGAAACAGGCGTCTCAATCTTGGAATATTCAGTTTGATACTGCGACCAAATCGTACGAATTTGACCAAAACGTTGATGAGCATTGTGTCTAAAAGAAGATCATCAACGGTTCAATAGATTTCTTAGTGCTGTATGTGTTGGATTTTATGTCCTAAAACTCGTAGTTTGTAATATCATATTCTTGTTCAATAAAGTTGTTATTGAAAATCTTTAGTAAATTTAAATTCTATACTCATGAATCCAATAAACTAAGGTTCCGAGGCTATTAAGTTTAAGTTTGAACTTTATGTAGTGACATAAGTGTGGATCAAGTTCAAATATATATAGTCAAAATGGTTTATAGTATATGAATAAGGTTGAGCGCCTTATTCTGGGGACACTATGGATGCGGCCCATTTTGTAGTTAGCACAAACGATGTGATCCTAAACCGTTCATGTGGAGACATGAAAATGGGGGTATCCTATGTAAAGAGTTTACATATGACTGAACCATGAAATAGTCACTTTTACGTTCTAAATGACGTTTAATGTATAAAACTGACTATTTCATTAATTGATGACCTAGGTAACTTAATCTTAATCCTGAGCTAACTATGAACTCCTATTCACTCGGAATTATCCTTGGATTTGCACAGGTGAGGGCAGCTCATTATCGCTGGCCCAATATTCTTCCCATTTTGAGGGTAAGATCAGGTGGATAGTTGGGAACATAGGGTGCAAGACGGAATTCACTCCTACCTGTTATAGGGATAGTAGATAGGTTGTTCCCTTTAGTATTGAATCCAGGTCTTGAACAAGGGGCCCCACCCTCTCATTGGCCCGAGAAGAATTCAATTTATGGGTTGGACCTTAAACCAATTATTCATTAGAGATCAGTGGAACTTAAGGAATAAGATGTAGTCTTGGGAGTTAAACGGTTTTTATGACCCAGCTGAGATTACGAACAACCTGTGAAGGATTAACTTACTAATCATCGTTATAACAAATGGACACAAATATATCTATAGTGAGAGGAGTGCAACTACAGAACTATAGTGGAATGACCCATAAGTTAACGAATGTTGATTAGCTTCGTCTAAAGAGCTTAGCCAGCTAATATCGGATCGTTGGAGCCCATGATCTATAGGTCCATTAGGTTCCCTTACTAGCTCATATGGAATAAACTTAGAATAGTATGATAGAATAATTCGAATTATTCAAATTAGGTGAAGAGAGAGACACCAACAAGTATATGTGATATAGTGGTCCGTTTTTTAGTTTAGAGATACAACTTTAATATTTAAATGTGATTTAAATATCAAGAATATGAATACGTTCATATTCGGAAGCTTGGAAATAATGAAAATGGTCAAAGATGTAACAAGTCAAAGAGTTGACTTTTGACTTTGAAAAGTCAAACTTTGACCGACCTTATATTCAAATGTGATTTGAATTTTGAGAAAATGAATGCGGATTTAGGCTCGGGAGGTCAAAATTAGTCAACACGAAAAAAAACATAAAAAGTCAAAATGTTGACTTTTTGTCAAAGTTTGACTTTGACCAAATGACTATTTTGCCCATTGACTAAAGTTAATGGGAAAATCCAAACTTTTGTTGGATAATTCCACTAACAAAATAGTGGGCTAGGTGTTGGCTTATAGTAGAGACATTAAGCCCACTTAGATAGTGGATTCTAGGTGTTGGGATTTTGTGAAGTTTTTTTCATGCAATTTTTCATGGCCCTTTTCTATAAATATGGGCTTGTGTTTTTAGATTAAAGACTTTTGGAAATTTGCAAAATTAGTTTTTAAAATTGGGCTGAAAAAAACAAAACCTAACCCAATTTCACTATACTATTTCCATCTCTTTTTCTCTCTCTCGGGTTCTTCATCCATCGGGTCCCACAACCCGATTCTGAGTCCAGAGGATTGTAGGTTAGCTTTAGTGGTTGTTCGGTTCGTGTTCAAGCGGAGATAGAGAGTTTCGGGAGCTTCAAAGGTATTATTTCAAAATAACCTTAATTATTTCTTTTGGGTTGCATGTTTAATTTGGGCAATTAGAGTAAAATTGATTCTTATTTCCGCTACGCATGCCGACTTTTCCATCAGTATGTAGACGATATCCTACTCATTGGGAATGATGTAGGACTACTGACTGCAGTTAAAAACTGGCTAGCGACCAAATTCCAAATGAAAGATTTGGGAAAGGCTAAATTTATTCTAGGTACACAGATCTTTTGGGATCGTAAGAATAAAGTGCTAGCACTGTCTCGGGCATTGTACATTAACAAGATGTTGCTCAAGTACTCGATGCAGGACTCCAAAATGGGCCTACTGTCATTCAGGCATGGAGTTACATTGTCTAAGGAATTATGTCCTAAGACACCTCAAGACGTTGAGAAGAAGAGACGGGTCACATATGCATCTGTCATTGGCAGTTTGATGTATGCGATGCTCTGACTAGGCCAGACATCTGCTATGCTGTGGGAATAGTCTAACCCAGGTCAGGGTCACTGGACCGCAATTAAGAACATCCTCAAGTATCTTTGGCGAACGAGGGACTACATGCTTCTGTATGGAACTAGGGATGTGATCCTTACTGGATACACGAATTCTTACTTTCAGACTGATAAGGAATCTCAGAAATCCACTTAAGAGTCAGTTTTTACTTTTAACGGAGGAGTTGTAGTGTGGTGAAGAACTAAGCATGGGTGCATCGTCGTCTCCACGATGAAGGCCGAGTACGTAGCGGCTTGCGAAGCTCTTAAGGAGGTCACTTGGCTCAGGAAGTTCCTAACAAAGCTGGAAGTTGTTCCAGACATGTCTAGGCCTATCACCCTCTATTGTAAGAATAATGGTGTTATGGCGAACTCCAAGGAGCCTAAGAGCCACAATTACGAAAAACACATAGAGTGGAAGTATCATCTGATCCGTGAGATAGTGTATTGAGGGGACGTGATAGTCACGAAGACCGCTTCAGAGCACAACATTGCTAACCCGTTTACGAAGGCTCTCATGACTACAGTGTTTGAGGGTCAACTTCAAAGCATGGGTCTATGGGACCGCCTGCGGCTAGACTAGGGCAAGTGGGAGATATTTATGTACTGAGCCTAAGTGCCCTAGTTTATTGTTTTGTATTAGTTTTTTGTACACACACTCGCATTAGAACAAGTGGGAGATTATTAGGGATGATGCCCTAAACTCTCGTGTCTTGTAGTTTGTAAACATAGTTTTGAACAAACGCTTGTGATGTATAGCATATGATATCTTCTTCACTTATTGTCTTTGAAAATTGGATGTTTTATTTACTTTACCACAAATAGTTTGTATAAGACCTGACCATGAAGTGTTAACGTCTCGTTATATAACGCCATTCATGACAGAGACTTCACTTCACTAGGATGACCATAAGTAACATGACCTTAATCCTGAGTGAGTTGGGAAGTTCTACATTTGAGGGCAGTCCCTTGATTTTCATGGGTACGAGTGGCAAGGTCGCCGACTTAAACCTACCACTTTGGGATTCGTTTGATTTGGGAGCTAGGAACTCAGCTACACAAGATGAAATTCACTCCTTCCCCGAAGCAGGGGTAAGTAAATAGATTGCTCCCTTAAGGGCTGATCCTGGGAATTGAACGATGTGGTGCCATACATCTTCTCATGGCCCGAGAGGTGTCCAAACATAGCAGGACTATGTTGTATTGTTCATTAGAGGGATCAGTGGTACTTAAGGAGTTAGATGTAAGTATAGAGACAAAATGGTAAATTGGTCCAGCTGTACTTACGAGCATCTGTGGAGGGTTATTGAACTATTGATTGGTTATATTTTATGGACATATAAATATATTTGTGGTAAGAAGAGTTCAGCTATCGGTCTTTAGTGGAATGTCTGACAGTTAATGGATGGTAGATCTCGTGGCTAGAGAGTTTAGTCAGCTATACATGTACCGTTGGAGCTTTGAGCCATAGGTTCATAATGTCCCATTGGTAGCTCAATGGATTCAAGTTGAGAATCAGTTTTTAGGTCAGTTTGAAATTTTCAAATTGATAAGAGGGAGTTTGATTATATATGATATGATTGAACTGGTTAATTATATTTTATATGATTCACTTTATGTATGAGATACATTAATTGGAGGGAAATGGATATAAATATGATTTAGATGTGATATTAAACTATGATTTATATGTGATATTAAACTATAGGTTAATGAATATAATATGATTATATTTATTATACTTAATTGGAAAATCATGGGATAATTGAGCCGGCATTTTCTCCGTAACCGTGTGTTAGTGGAAGGTTTCGTTCAATTTTTGTAATTGAAGAATAAAATGAAAATTGTTTCCATTTTGCAAAAGGGATCGGTCATTCGCTCAAGTAAAGTGTATACCGTCTATCGCATAGCAAACCGAGAGACTACACGATAGCTCATTGTTGCTACATGATCGTATATACGTGTGCCTCTTTCTAAACGATCGCATAAGTTTTTATAAACGATTGTCTAGCGCCCGACCATTTACTAAACGATCATCTATACGATTGCAGCCTATTTACTACACGATCGTGTACTTTCTTCTAAACGAACAAGCATTGTCTATACGATAAACTCCGCCTTCTCCCACTTGCTTGGTCGTTGTATACAATCTTCTTTCCTCCTTCCCTCTACCAAATTCCAACAGAGCCCACTCTTTGGATTCTCACACCGAGAATATCGAGGGTTCTAAGTGGTGGTGTCATCTCTATTTTTTCTATTCGTGTGGAGGTCATTCATGAGTAGACGACCGGTGGTTTTGGTGAAAGATTGCGTGGATGGTTCAGCGAGAGCGATAGGAGCAGTCCCCTTGGAAAGAGCGAGATTTCGGTGAAGAAAGGTTCTTCAATTGGTACGTATTTCTTGTTCTCTTGTTTTTTAGTTTGAAAGCATGCCGGTAATTTGTTGTTTATTGCATAACTTGTCTGTTAAATTGTAAATGTGACAATTCTGTCACAATGTATTTGGAATGATCCGCTTTCGCTCAGAGGTACTCTTGCATAAGAGTTCCTACATTTGAAGCTCTAACGGTACGTGACTAGCTAACTAAACTCTATAGTCACGAGATCTACCATCCGTTAACTGTCAGGCACTCCACTAAAGACCGAAAGTTGCACTCTTCTCACTGCAGATATATTTATGTGTCCATCAGATATAACCAGTCAACAGTACGATAACCCTTCACAGATGCTCGTAAGTACAGCTGGGCCAATTTACCATTTTTTCCCTGTAATTACATCTAATTCCTTAAGTACCACTGATCCCTCTAATGAATAATACATCATAGTCCTACTATGAGTGGATACCTCTCAGGCCTTATTTTATCCCTAGTATCACCAGGATAAGGTTTCCCTCCTATATCCATATATTACAGACCATTTTTGTTATCACTTAAGGCATGATCCACTTGTATGTCTCCACATACATGCTTAAGTTACAACGACAACAAGGGATCTTAGTTTATTGGTTTGTAGTCAATGCAAATAAAACATCTCATGTTTCATAGACAACCGTGAAGAAAATATCTCATATTATTACATCATAAAAATTTGTTTAACACAGGTGTTTACAAACTACAGGACCAACCGAGAGTTTAAGGCATCAACCCCAACAATCTCTCACTTTTCCTAAAGCGAGTGGATGTATAAGATAAAAACAAGTACCAAACAATAAACTAGGGCACTAAGGCCCAAGACAAAAATCTCCCACTTGCCCTAGTCCAGCCGCGGGCAGTCCCGTAGACCTATGCTCTGAAGGTGACCCACAAAAACTGTAGTCGTGAGAGCCTTCGTAAACAGATCAGCAACGTTGTGCTCCGAAATGATCTTTGTGACTATCATGTCCCCTTGATGCACTATCTCACGGATGAGATGATACTTCCACTCAATATATTTGTCGCGCTTGTGACTCCTATACTCCCTGGAGTTTTCCACAACATCACTATTATTACAATAAAGAGTGATGGGCCTAGACATGCCTGGAACAACTTCCAGATCAGTTAGGAACTTCATGAGCCAAATGGCCTCCTTAGCAGCTTCACAAGTTGCTACATACTCGGCCTCCATCGTGGAGTTGGTGATACACCCCTACTTAGTGCTTCACCATACTACAACTCCTTCATTAAGAGTGAACACTGAGCCTAAAGTGGATTTTCGAAAATCCTTATCGGTCGGAAAGTAAAAGTTTGTGTATCCAGTAAGGATTAAATCCTTAGATCCATACACGAGTATGCAGTCCCTCGTTCTCTGAAGATACTTGAGGATATTCTTGACGGCGGTCTAGTGACCTTGTTCTAGATTAGATTGATATCTACTGACTATCCCCACAACATAGGAGATGTCTAGTCTAGTACACAACATCACATACATCAAACTGCTAATGACAGATGCATAGAGAACCCGTCTAATCTCCTCAACCTCTTGAGATGTCTTAAGACACATTTCCTTAGACAATGTAACTCTATGCCTGAAAGGCAGTAGGCCCCTTTTGGAGTTTTACATCGAGTACTTGAGCAACATCTTGTCAATGTATTAACTTGCTATCGAGTTTTTAATTCAAAGTGTTTGAGTTAGTGTGAGTCATTCATGATGAAGTTTAAAAGCAAAGAGTTGTGCATTACTTCGAGGAAGAAGAACACCAAGCGTTGGTCAGATTGTGTAAATGATGGGGGTAAGCGATCGTTGAGTATGAGATACTCAGCAACAAGGTAGATGGGCGCGCACTAAACGATCGTGTAGCTTAGCAAGCTTCATCGCTTAGTCACTGACTACATGATCTCATAGTAAAAGTTACTTAACGCTTGTTCTACGATCGTCTAGACGATTGTGCTTCACTGCAACATAGTCGTCTATTTAATCGTTTAGACTTGCGTTGTTTTAATTAGTGCGCTAAATGATTGAATGGCCTCATGCTTCATTGCATTGTAAATAGTACTCGATCATAGCTAAGTGATTGTGGTTACTCGCCCAATTTACTAAACGATCAGGGAGGCTTCGTCCGGGCGGTTCAAGACCCGGTTTGCTTGTGAACTAGTTTGCTCGATGGATGTGTGTAGATAGAATTTAATTTCTGATTCTTGAGGCTAATCATCCCGATCCATTAATTGTGGAGAATGTACATGAGATGCATGTTTTATCATATGTCATATGGTATGGCATATAGTTGAAATCCCACCTTAGGTTGTGCATTGGTCATGCATCATCTCTATATTGTAAGAGTTATGATATAGTAGTTTGCATGATTTAAATTACTTAAAGAGCATGTTCATGCATCATATAATATAAGAGTTATATTTATGAATGCATTAAGCATAGACATGCACCATCTTTATATTATAAATGTTATAGTATAAGGGTGTATGGAAGCATGTATGCTTAGTTCATTACCAAATATATAAGAGTTATATATAGTAATGAATGGACATTGTATGAAGCATGACACATAGGTTAAATTTATAAGAGTTATAAATACCTAGTTATGCATAGCAATGGGAATGGTTTTGGTTGTTTCCTTTATAAGTATTATAAGGGAAATTAGAACTAAAATCAATAAGAAAGACATGCATACGAACTTAGGCTTGAATCATGGTTTTAAAAGAGTTTTAAAACTTTGTGGAGATATACCCACGGTTCTAATGAGACAAGCAACCTAAGGTTTAATATTTTAATCAGTTTAATAGGATTAAATTGATTAATAAAAGATCAAATATGTAGCAAATCTATCTATAAGGGACCTTTTGTCTAAGACGGGTTTTGTTTAGGCTGGGGTACTTAAGCTGACGGAAATGGAACATCCCTACCTGGGAACCTACTTGGAAACTTGAATTAGATAGATTTGATGTGTGCATGCAATTTTGAGGATAGTCCGTTAAAGAGTTAAATGAGACTTGACTTGAACTTGTTTAATTTCAAAGACAAGAGTTGTTTTTGAGAAAATTAAACTGACTTAGATAAAATCAAGAGCCAGATGGTCTAAGTTAATGAACCTCTAGGTAGAACATTAAATGGGAGGTACTTAGGGTATATGATACTTCATTTAAACCTCTTAACGTTTCTCCCTTTATGTTCACACCATGAGATCTATCCTCGGCCTCGTGGCACCCTAGAAGTGTCTCCCTAAAGGATGGTCCTTGGGTAGGTTAATACTAAGGTGAATGAAGAGAATGTTAATAGTAAGTGGGAGTGGGATGTATGACAACATATCCCACGGTCTCTCTCATTAGGTTGGATAACGTTTCTGTGCATCGCCTCGAGGCACCCTAGGAGTGTCTCCCTATAGAATGACAGTTTTGCACGACTCTTTATCTGATATCCTGTATAGGATAAGGTCACTTTAGTTTCTTGTCTTAATCTGCTTTTTTCCTATGGCGGGTGCATTAGGGCGGGACTCTAGGGCCGAAAATGAGGGGTTACACTTACGCGGAAGTGTTAAAGGTTAACAGTTCTGGACCCAAAAATGGTGACTGTTTGTGTTAGTTACAAAAGTTGTTTCTACCTAATGGTTTAGAGTGTCTCATCCCAGTGAAGGGGCATCTGATCACCCCATCGGTGACGTTTGTCCTGCCTCGCTAGGGTATCATTGCGAAATAGATGTCTTTTCACTTAGGGTACATGGAAACTATTTTGCTAAAACTAAAATTGATATTAAAAATGGTATTGCATAGACTCATTAAGTTTGTTATGTTTTCAGCAATGTAGAAATGGCTACAGCCAAATTAGCTTTATTAAGCACCGATAAGTTGACTGGCGAGAATTACGCTAGTTGGAAACACACGATAACTACAATACTGATCATCGATGACCTGAGGTTCGTCCTTACGGAGGAGTGTCCTTCTATTCCACCTCAGAACACCACTTGAAATGTTCGGAAGGCTTATGAGTGTTGAACACGATTGAACAAGAAGGCCCGAGCTTACATCTTGGCTAGTCTAAATGACGTTTTGGCTAAGAAGCATGAGCCTATAGTCTCAGCGCGTGAGATCATGGAGTCCCTGTGGGGAATGTTTGGACAACCGTCTGGACAGCTTAAGCGCGAAGCTCTGAAATGCATCTTCAACTCCAAAATGGAGGAAGGTACATCTGTTCGAGAACATGTTCTGAACATGATGGTCCACTTCAATGTGGTGGAAATGAATGGGTCATGCATCAATGAGGGCAACCAGGTTAGCGTAATTTTGCACTCGTTGCTAGATAACTTCCTGCACTTTGTCAGTAATGCGATCCTGAACAAAGTAGACTATACCCTTACAACTCTCCTCAACGAGTTGCAGATATTCTAATCCTTGCTGAAAAGTAAGGAGAAGAAGGTAGGTGAGGCAAATGTTGCTTCATCTTCAAAGAAGTTCCATCGAGGTTCGACCTCAAGGACTAAGTCTGCACCTTCTACTTCTAACACTTCCAAGTGGAAGAAGAAGAATGGTGGTAAGGGGAAGAGGAAGACACTTACTAACCCACAGCCTGTCGCCCAGTGGGGTAGGCGTCCAGCGCCAGTTGACAAAGGAAGGTGTTTCCATTGCAACTAGAATGCACATTGGAAGCGGAATTGTCCTCGCTGGATTAAGGAGAAGAAGCAGGCTAAGGCCAAGGAAACGCAAGGTAAATATGATTTACTAGTTTTGGAAATTTGTTTAGTGGAGAATGATGATTCTGCCTAGATTATTGACTCTAGGGCCACTAATCATGTTTGTTCTTCTTTTCAGGGGATTAGTTCCTGGCGACAGCTTAAGGCTGGAGAGATGACAAAGCGAATAGGAATCGGGCATGTCATCTCAACTGTGGCAGTGAGTGGGCTCCAGTTTACTTTACAGAAGAAGTTTATCATTTTGAATGATGTTTATGTAGTTCCCGAGTTAAAGCAGAACTTAATTTCTGTAAAGTATCTGATTGAATGTAAATATACTCTTCACTTCAAATTGAATAAAGTGTTTATTCTTAAAGATGGTGTTGAGATTTGTTCAGCAAATCTGGAAAACAATTTGTGTGTGCTAAGACCGTTAGCAATAAATTCCCTCCATAACATAGAGATGTTTAAAACTGCCATAACTCAAAATAAACGACTTAAGGTTTCTCCAAAAGAAAATGCCCAACTTTGGAACCTTCGATTAGGGTATATCAATCTCAATAGGATTGAGAGGTTAGTGAATAATGGTCTTCTAAGCTAGTTAGAGGAAATTTTTTTACCGATGTGCGAATCATGGCTTAAAAGCAAGATGACTAACAGACCCTTTTCTGGAAAAGGTTATCGAGCCAAAGATGACTAAAAGACCCTTTGTGGTTCGATGGATGTGCGAGTCAGGGGAGGCTATGAGTATCTCATCACTTTTAGTGATGATTACTCTAGGTATTGGTATGTTTATTTGATCCAACGGAAGCCTAAATCCTTTCAAAAGTTCAGAGAGTTCAAGGCTAAAGTTGAAAAAGCATTGGATAAATGGATTAAAACACTTCGATTGGATCGGGGTGGAGAGTTTTTGGATTTGGAGTTCCAGAACTATATGAAAGAACATGGAATCGTTTCCTAACTTTCAGCGCCAGGTACACCACAGCAGAATGGTGTAGCAGAGAGGAGAAACAGAATCTTGTTGGACATGGTTCGGTCGATGATGAGTTATGCTTCCTTATCGAACTCGTTTTGGGATTTTGTAGTAGAGACTGCAACTTATATCCTCAACTGTGTTCCTTCTAAGAGCGCTGTGAGAACACCTTTGGAGTTGTGGAACGGGCGTAAAGCTAGATTGCGTCACTTCCGTATATGGGGTTGCCTAGCACATGTTCTTGTGGCTAATCCAAAGAAATTGGAACCACGTTCGAGGCTATGCCTATTTGTAGGCTACCCTAAAGGCACACGAGGGGGTTACTTTTATGATCTTAAGGAAAATAAAGTGTTTGTGTCGACGAACGCTACCTTCTTGCAGAAGGATCATATGAGGGAGCACAATCCACATAGTAAGATCGTTTTGCGTGAAATTTTTGACGAAACTACTAAAACTTCAACAAGAGTTGTTGAAGGGCTTGCTCCGTCAACAAGATTTGTTGATGGAAGTTCATCTGGTAAGTCAGAATCACTTCAAGAGTTGAGGGAACCTCGATGTAGAGGAAGGGTTGCGAACCCACTTGTCCGCTATATGGGTTTCACTGAAACCCTGGCTATGGTAGCCGATGGTGAGGTTGAGGATCCGTTGTCTTATCAGAAGGCAATGGAGGATGTTGACCGGGATGAATGGGTCAAAACTATGGATCTCGAGATGGAGTTGATATACTTCAACTCAGTATAGGATCTTGTAGATCAACTTGATGGGGTAAAACCTATAGATTGTAAATGGATCTATTGTTGGGAATTTCCTAGAACTCGCAGTTCGTAAATTTTGTGTTAAACATTCTATTTTATATTATTGAGTATCTTATTCAATAAAGTAGTTGATTTTGCATTCTATTATGAAAATCCAATAAACATATCCATGGCAATAGTATGAATACTTTAACTTTATGTGGTGATATAAACAGGATCAAGTAATAGTATATGGCCTAAATGGTCTATAAGTATAAGGATGAAATTGGGTATCTCATCTTGGTAATACTATTGGATGTGTCCCATTTTGTATAGGTAATACAAATGATGTGATCCATAGATCATTCATGTAGAGACATGTGAGTGGGGGCATCCTATGCAATGAGTTTGCATATAGACTGGACCACGAAATAGTCACTTTTCTTTATAACGACCGTTTACTGTTAAAACTGACTATTTCATACTTAAGTGACCTTGATAATCCTGAGCTAAGCATGAACTCCTGTTTATTCGGGATTATCCTTTGATCTGCATGGGTGAGAGTAGTTCAACAACACTGCTCAATAAGCCTTCTATTTTGGGGATAAGACTGGATAGATAGCTGGGGACATAGCTCTGCAAGATGGAATTCACTCCTACCCATTTTAGGGTTAGTAGATAGGTTGTTCTCTTAAGTGCTGATTCCAGGTCTTGAACAATCGGAGCCCCGCCTTCTCATGATAGAGAAGAACATGATTCATAAGTAGTATTATGAATCAAATTTTTCATTAGAGGGTTAGTGGGAACTTAAGGAACGAGATGTATTTACAGGGATAAAACGGTAATTTTGACCCATCTTTAATTACGAACGACCTGTGAAGGATCGACTTACTGATCATGGTTTATATGGACAGAAATATATCTACAGTGAGGGGAGTGCAACTATCGAGCTATAATGGTATGTCTTGATAGTTAACGAATGGTAATTAATTCGATTAAAGAGTTTTAACGAATTAATTATAGATCGTTGGAGCTCATGATCTGTAAGTCCATTATGTCCCTCTACTAGCTGATTAAATTGGAATAACACATTGAGTATTGATGTTTGAAATTAGAGTTAGGAATTTGAAATTTTCAAATACAATTTTAGGGTTTTCGGTTGATTGCATATGATACAATTATAAACGTTTAATTTAATTGAAATTAAACGAAATTGGAAAATCAATTAATATTTAAATTATGATTTAAATATAAAATTGATTATTAGTGATATTGATATTTTATTAATTTAATATTTAGATATTAAATTAATATTATTTTAATTAAAAAGTTTAATTAGAAATTCAATTAAAATTAGTTTTATTTAGATTAATTATTTTGAATTAAGTTAAATAAAATGCTTTTTTTAAAAACATTTTAGGTTAATGGATTTTTTCATTTTTGGGGAAAACCCACTAACATGTTTGTTGGAGAGTCACCAAATTCCATTTCTAGTTTTAATGATCTTCAAGCTGGAGCTGTTCTTTATACGACCCTATACATTTGCAAGAATTCTTCCTATATAAAGGAGCTCCATGCATGAAGAACATAGAGGATTCTGAGATATACTAGCTGAAGTGATAACCTGAAAACCCTACATACCTCCCCCATTTGTTCTTCATCAATTCAACTTAATTTAAGTGTTTCCACCACACATTCCAGCTTAAGCATAGTAGAAAAGATCTCGGTGGTAGTCTTCTCGGTATTTCAAGCTCTATCTTTGTGGTTTTTAGCTGAATTCGTGGAGAAATCTTCAAATCTAATATGTGTTTCAAACCCTCTTATGAATATCATATGAACATCATGTTTAAAACTCAAATTAAATGTAGTTTAAGTGCTTAATGATTCTATAGTCTTCAGTTGCATAATATATCATTTCTTCATTTACAAGCGGAAACGGGGTGCCGATGGGAAGGTGCAAACCTTCAAGGCTAGACTTGTGGCAAAGGCTTATACCAGGTGGAGGGAGTCGACTATGAGGAGACCTTCTCACTTGTTGCCATGTTAAAGTCTATCCGAATCCTCCTATCTATTTCCTTGTACTATGACTATGAGATATGACAAATGGAAGTCAAGACTGCCTTTCTGAATGGTAATCTTGAGGAGACCATTTATATGGTCCAGCCTGAGGGATTCATAGCCCAAGGTAAAGAGCAAAAGGTTTATAAACTGGATCAGTCCATTTATAAGCTGAAACATGTGTCTCGATCTTGGAACATTCGGTTTGATACTGCGATCAAATCGTACGACTTTGACTAAAACGTTGATGAGCCTTGTGTCTATAAGAAAATCATCAACAGTTCAGTAGCTTTCTAAAGGATATTGACAATCAAGATTTCCATGAGCAGCGGAAGCAAGACTATTCCAAATTACAATCATGAATAAACATATATTTACAGTCAACTTCCATACAAGCGGTTATACAATTTACAGAGAAATTATAGCATGAAACAACAAATGTACAGAGGGAGAAACTGTACTAAAAATGGCGGAAGCGTCTCCACGCTCCGATGCACGACTTTGATCGAACAACTGCAACCACGAGCGCTCGATCGACACGACCGCAACACCGCACGAACACAGCATGAACACTTCTCCCTCGTCCTCAACGATCTCCTCGATCACGATCTCCTCCGCAACACCACGAACGGACTCCTCCAAAGCACCACGAACGACCTCCAGAAAACCTCGACGGTGTCGAGTTTAGTCGAACACCACCAATAAGACGACCTTGGTATTCTCGGTGTGGGAATCTAGAGGGTGGGATCTGTTCGGACTTGGTGTGAGGCAGACGAACGAAGGAAAGACAGTTCATGTACATGACTGGGCAAGTGGAAGAAGTCGGATACCTATCGTATAGGTCGATGCCCAATCGTTTAGATAAAGCTATGCAATCATCTAACAAAGCTATGTGATCGTTTAGCTCTATCGTTTAGCTTGATTGATTCTACACGATCGTTTACCTTGGGTCAGCGATCGTCTAGCAAAGCTATGCGATCATTTAGGAAACCTTCTTCTTTCAAAATAGGAAACCTTGGGCCAGAGAGAGAACTCAAATTCTTTGCAAAACTTTTGTGAAAACTTCTTCTTTCAAAATAGGAAACCACTTTCCTTTAAACTCACGGTTACCATGATCAATAACCACCCACTACATTTGGTTATTTAAAAGAAAAAGTATTAATCATCTAATAATTAATATTATTATAAATATAAATGATAACCAACTTATCATACTATATTTATAACCTATAATTTTAATATTTCATCTCATGAAATATAAACCATAGTTCTTTTTCTATTCCATGGTACTTAATGTAAATCTCATTTACATCAATCCTCCACTAGATGTATCTTATACATCATACCGTTTATATCATATATAATCAAAATACCTCTTGTCAATTTGAACATTTCAAATAAACACCAAGAACTGATCCTTCAACACGAATCCAAGCTACCAAGGGGACCTCATGGACCTGTAGATCCGAAGCTCCAACGGTATGTGAATAACTGACTAAACTCTTTAGTCACGGGATCCACTATCCGTTAACTGCCAGGCACTCAACTAAAGACCGACAGCTGAACTCTTCTCATACAGATATATTATGTGTCCATCTTAACCAATTAGCAGTGCGACAACCTTTCACAGATCGCTCGTAAGTACAGCTGGGCCAATAACCGTTATGCCCCTGTAGTTACATCTGTCTCCTTAAGTACCACTGATTCCTCTAATGAACATAAGTCATAGTCCTACTATGACTGAGTCTTCTTTTCCAAAGAGAAGCTGTGGCCACTATGTTCAAGCCACAGAATCAGCCCTTGAGGGAGCAATCTCTCTACTTATCCCTGCTTCGAGAAAGGAGTGAATTCCATATTGTGGATTGAGTTCTCAGTTCCCAGATCAGACAAGTCTCCAAAAAGGTAGGCATGTTGAGTTGGCAATCTGGCCACTCTCACCCATACTAACCAAAGGACCGCCCTCAAAGGCAGGAGTTCAAAAAACACTCAGGATTGAGGTCGTGTCATCTATAGTCGTTTAGGTGAGATAAAAGTCTCTAGTATCAATGGCATTATATACAGAGTCTCGTCATCTCGTGGTCCAGGTCTTATACAAACTCTTTATATCGGATACCCCCGTTCCACGCCTCCACACGAATGGTCAGGATCTACCATTTGTAGTAGTTTACAACACTTGCAAACCTCTACAAAGCGGGTCGTATCCGTAGTGTCACCAGGATTAGGTATCCCACCTTAATCCTTATACTACAGACCATTTAGTTTATGACTCAAGGCATAATCCACTTGTATATCACATATACATGCTTAAGTTCACATAAGATAACCAAGGAGCTTTGTTTATTGGATATGAGTAAATGCCAGAATGAAATAACATTTATTTTATTCATTGAACAATGTGTATCTTTACAAAACAACGAGACTCCGGGAGAATTAGGACACCAATCCCAACACTTTCCTATTGTTATATGTAGACGATATCCTACTCATTGGGAATGATGTAGGTCTACTAACATCAGTTAAGAACTGACTAGCGACCCAATTCCAAATGAAATATTTGGGAGAGGCTCAGTTTTTTCTTGGTATTCAGATCTTTCAGGATCAGAAGAAAAAAGTGCTAGCGTTATCTCAGGCATTGTATGCCCATAAACACAAGGCCCTTACAATTAACTTTGAATGTAAAAGAACTCAATAACTAGAGGCAACCATCCCAGAAACTCCATTAATCTACATCCACAAACATATTTAACACTTAAACAGAATGTAGACATGCTTCACCCACCGATAATGTAAATGCTATTTTATACATCAATGGATTTGGAATATCAAAAACTGGCTCTAATACCAATTGAAGGAACTCTTATCAAAGAGGATATATGAGCGGAAGCAAGATCGTTCCAAATTCATTTCGACAGAATTACAAGCATTCATAAACATACAAACTAGTTATGCATCTCAGAATAAATTACAGCATGCTTTCAAAATTAAATACAAAAGTAACGAGAGACATACCTTTGAAGAACATTTCTTCTAACTTTCTCTCGCTCTCATGGAGTCTGGAACAACAACCTCTCACTATCGCTTAGAATGCCAACTCAATCGTCTAGTGGATCGTCTGATCAACCACGAACAGGCAACCTTTCAAACACCACCACTCAGTAACCTTGGTATTCTCGAAATGAGAATCTAGGAGGTGTAGGCTCTGTTGGATTTGGTAGAGGGAAGGAGGAAATAACAATCGCACCATATGACCAAGCAAGTGGGAGAAGGATATTGTCTATCGTATAGACTGTGGTGATTGATCGTTTAGTAAAGGTACACAATCGTTTAGTAAAACAGATTTGATCTTTTAGAGAAACTCGCTAGCCACGCAGTCATTTAGTAAAATGCTACACGATCGTTTAGATCATGGCGCGTGTACACAAACATTTAGACAAACATTTGAAGTTGTCGTGTAGTCTCTCGTGAACTAAACGATTGGTGGTGTACTCAAATGAAGCGATTCAGCGATCCTCTTTCAAAAAATGAAAACATTTTTCATTTATCCTTCAGTTATGAAAATTGAATACAATCTCCCATTTTCATAAGGAGAAACCACCAACAATTATGTCATAATTGTTTTAATTATAAATAAATATAATAACTAACTTATCATATTATATTTATAACCTATAATTTTAATATCACATCATATGCAACATTTAAACCATAGTCCTTTTCTCCTTTATTTGATATAAATCATATTTATATCATTTTCCTCCAATTAATGTATCTCATACATCATGTCAACTATATCATATATAATTGAACCAGTTTAATCATATCATATATAATCAAACTCCCTCTTGTCAATTTAAACACTTCAAACTAACCCAAAAACTTATTCTTAACTTGAATCCATTGAACTATCAAAGGGACCTTATGAACCTGTAACTTGAAGCTTCAACGGTACGTGAATAGCTTACTAAACTCTTTAGTCACGAGATCCACCCTCCGTTAATTGTCGGGCACTTCAGTAAAGACCGACAACTACACTCTTCTCACTATAGATATATTTCTGTGTCCATCAGATATAACCAGTTAACAATACGATAACCCTTCACATATGCTCGTAAGTATAGCTAGGCCAATTTATTGTTTTTCCACTATAGTTATATCTAACTCCTAAAGTACCACTGATCCCTCTTATGAACAATACATCATAGTTCTACACCTCTCGGGCCTTGAGAAGGTGTGTGGTGCCACATCGTTCAAGCCCCGGAATCAGCCCTAAAGGGAGCAGTCTATCTACTTACCCCTACTTTGGGGAAGGTGTGAATTCCATCTTATGTAGCTGAGTTCCCAGCTCCCCAATCAGACAAATCCTCAAAGTGGTAGGTTTGAGTCGGCAATCTGGCCACTCGCACCCATGCAAATCAAAGAACCACCCTTGAAGGCAGGAGTTCCCAACTCACTCAGGATTAAGGTCATGTTACCTGTGGTCATCTTAGTGAAGTGAAGTCTCTGTCATGAACGGCGTTATATAACAAGACTAAACACTTTGTGGTCCGGTCTTATACAAACTCCTTTATATAGGACACCCCCGCTCACATGTCTCCACATGAATGATCAGGATTAGACCATTTGTAGCACATCACAACACTTGTAACTATCTACAAAGCGAGTCGTATCTGTAGTGTCACCAGGATAAGGTTTCCCTCCTATATTCTTATACTACAGACCATTTTGGTTATCACTTAAGGCATGATCCACTTGTATGTCTCCACATATATGCTTAAGTTACAACAACAACTAGGGATCTTAGTTTATTGGTTGTGATAAATGTAAATAAAACATCTCATATTTCATAGACAACAGTGAAGAAAATATCTCATATTATTATATTACAATCGTTTTTTTAATATAAGTGTTTACAAACTACAGGACCCAATGAGAGCTTAGGGCATCAACCCAACAGAAGAACCTCTAGAAAAACGTTTGAATACTTCCTCACAACTGGCTCAGAAAACAAGGTGACTTCAGGGTCTCTAGTATCAACTACACTGGCCAAAAGACCCCAAGCACTCTGGCTAATCGTCTTCCTAGCTTTTAAAGTTGAGACTACCCTAGGCGAAGCCTCAATCTTAGCTCCTCTAAACTTAAAGTTATCTCTCGAAGACGAGCTAAAGACAATCTTTTTATAGAAACAAACAATGATGGCATGGTTAGCAGCCAACCAATCCATGCTTAAAATAACATCAAAATCTATCATATTCAGGACTAGCAAAGTCACATCTGACATATGCCCTATTATTACAAGCTGACATATTTTTACCTTCTGTGTCACATGAATAACCTCTCCAGATGGAGTAGAAACTGTCAACACATAATGCAACGGCTCTAATACGATACTAGCATGCTTCATAAACACGGATGATATGAACGAATTCATGGAACCAGAGTCAAACAATATAGAATAGGGAGTGTACCTGTCACTACTGAGTCTTACTTTTCTGCCTCACATGGAGTTATAGCATATACTCGACCCTGTTGTTGCTATCGATTAGAACTCCTCTGCTGAGAATTTGGGGGTTGACTCACCACCTTCAGAACTACTATTAGGGCATTGGTCGGCCATATGTCCTGCTTGCTTACACCTGAAGTCAGTCCCTATACCGATCAAATAATGCCCCTAATGTCACTTCCTATACGATTTGCACACAATCCTATCCCTCCAGAACTCTTTTGAATTAGAAGCTTGCTACTTGATATTTCCAGCGATCTATCTATGTGCTAGCTCTTCTGAAAAGGCTCTGAAGCTCTCTAGTCTTCTTTTCTCTTCTGACCCGAGATGGGTTCTACTGCCAAAGACTTAAGGAACTCAAGCCTCGATGGGCAGCCTACTCGCTCTACCGCACGGAACGTTACTGCATAGATAGTTGGCTCAAACACTTGTACAATGCCTCACACCCCATCTCGAAGTCCTTGAACAAACCTCTCAAATCTCTTTTGCTTCAGTGGACGCAAGTCGAGGGCGAAACAAGACAACCTCTCGAACTTTTTCTCATATTCTTCCACCATCATAGTCTCCTGCTTTAAGTTCATAAGTTCGGCCTACTTGTATCTCACGTGGTCAGAAAAGTACTTTTCGTAGAATCGTTCTTTGAATTGGTCCCACGTTGTTTGGCCTCCATTAGCATTTATCATTCTCTCTGCTGAGCATTACCATCTCTTAGCGTTATCAACAAATACAAATACGATGCACTATAATTTCTGTATTTTTTAGCACCTCATATACCGAAAGATACCTTTTATGAAAGACAACTACAACTCCACCTTAGTAGGGTTCTTCAGTGACCCATCAAATGTTGGAGGGTCATATTCCGCAAGTGCCTAGCCTCTTCTGAAAAGCCTGTCACAAATTAGTTCGAAGTTCGATCGTGATTCTACACTTGTGGCGTCAGAACCTGTGAGGGTCGTATCTGCTGCGATTAAACATGTTGAGATATCTTTTCCACCATGATGTCCTTTAGTTGCCCCACCACAGCCTTTATAATGGCTCAACTTTCTATTATACTTCCAGGACGTTACTACATACATGCATAAGATTGATAGTGTATTTCTTGGAAGAAAATTTATTAAAAGAAATAAAACTTTTCTTCCATCAAATAAAGGTCTAAAGTAATAGATTCATTAAAAAGAACACTATTTAGGGTACCTTTGACTCTAATTTAGAATAAGTCAAAAAAATAAAGAAATGAACAAATAAATTAACCAAAGGTTAAAAAAAAAGTAGACTCCTAAACCAAAACATGTCGAATTTAAGAAAAGAAAAAAGTACAGAGCAGTGTCAAGTCCCAACGATCGAGTCACGAATTCTTCCTGTCATTCGCCATCTGGTCCTTTCTCTTGCCTGGAAAAACATGGGGAAAAAAAGAATGAGTATAAATATACCCAGTAAGCGACCCATTATTAGGCCCCCTAAGTGAACTGTTAGCCTTCCTGTCAAGACCCAAGTGTACATCGCTCTTTGTAGGCATAGGCATAAGCGTAAGCATAAGGGGTGAACCCGAAGGCATGCTTTTGTTGGGTTGTAAGTCCTAAAACTCGCAGTTTATAATGTTAAACATATTCTATTATCAATAAAGATGTTATTGACGTTTATTCAATAAAAGTGTTATTGAATATATGAATTGCACTTGTAAAGCCTAAATCCAATAAACTAAAGATCCATGGCTATTATATGAATACATGAACTTTATGTGGAGACATAAGAGTAGATCAAGTTCAATAAATGGCCAAAATGGTCTATAGTATACGAATAAGGTTGGGTACTTTATTCTAGTAAATTATTGGTTTTGGCCCACTCTGTAGTTGTTATAATTTGTTGTAAAGTGTTACAAATGAAGTGATCCTGATTCGTTCATGTATTGACACGAGGAGTGGGAGCATCCTATTCAATGAATTTTCATAATATCGGACCAAGAATTAAGTCACTCTTACTTTATAAGGTTGTTTACTATTTAAGAATGACTATTTCAAAGCGATGACCTAGGCAACTTGACCTTAATCTTGAGCTAACTATGAACTCATGTTTATTCAAGATCATCCTTAGATTTTCATGGGTTAGAGTTGGCTCAACAGCGTCAGCTCAATAAGCCTCCCATTTCAGGGATAAGACCGAGTAGATAGCTGAGGACATAGGCTGCAAGACGAAATTCACTCCTATCCGCTTTAGGGATAGTAAAAAGGTTGTTCCCTTAAGTGCTAACTCCGAGTCTTGAACAAGGGGCCCCACCCTCTCATTGGATCGAGAGGGACTCGGTTTAGTGATTGAATCACAACCAATTGTTCATTAGAGGATCAGTGGGACTTAAAGTGCAAGATGTAATCTCAGGGGTAAAAAAGCTTTTGACCCAGCCGTTATTACGAACATCCTGTGAAGGGTTAACATACTAATCATGGTTATATCGAGCAAACATAATATATCTACAATGAGGGGAGTGCAACTACTGGCTTTAGTGGAGTGACCCGATAGTTAACAAATGGTATTTAATTAGTTTAAAAAGTTTAACCGGTTAATCGTGAATCGTTGGAGCCCATGATCTGTAGGTCCATGAGGTTCCACTACTAGTTCCTATCAGACTAAACCTTAGAATAGCGTGACAAACGAATTTGAAGTGTTCAAATTCGATTTTTGGAGCAAAGCTTTAAATATATATGATATATTTAACCTAATGTTTAATTATAAATTTAATATAAAGCGAGAGAAAATATGAGATATTTAAATAAGATTGAAATATCAAAATTATGGATAGTTATTCATATTGATTGGGTTTAATGTTGGATTTCATAATGAATTAAAGTAATTAAATTGTTTTATTAATGATTTAATATTAATTTAATTTTTAAAATTGATTATTAGAATTAATTTTGAAATTAAATGGAATTGGTCAAAATTGCATTAAAAGTCAAATTGTTGACTAGGTCAAAAATGCAATGAAAGTCAAATTGTTGACTTTGGACTTTAAGAATCAAACTTTGACCAAGTTAGTGGAAAGATCCAACATTTATGAGTGAAAAATGTCAACTTTTGCATGGCTAAGTATTGTCTTCATTTGAATACACTTGTCCCACTAAATCCTTCTTTGAGTTAGTGGATTTTTTAGTGTCAAATTCTCATCAAACTCAAAATTGCATGTTTTGCATGTAATGATCTTTAAAATGGAGTGTTTAATAAATTTTAAGAACTCTTTGCCATAGTGGAATTGAATGAGATTATGTGATAATCTTTTAACAATTTTCTCTTTAAGACATAACATTTTTCCTCTTCAAATTAGTCACTCACCAGATTCCACCATCTCATTCTAAGATCAGAGAATAGTCGAAAAGACTCTCGTGGTGGTCTACGAACCGTTCATGAGGAGATTCGAGCTAATTTGGAGAAGATTAAAAGTCTACAAATGTTGTATTCTTTTCTCCCTTTTATTTGCTTCAATTGCATGCTTATCTTTGTAATTAACCTAGTTAACGTACTTTAGATCCCTTTTTTTTTCCGTTGCACACGTGTTCACCATCAGCTTTCATAAGTAGTGATCCCAGAGGAACACCGTCATGAGCATCGATGGTGATCCTAAGGGAACACCGAAACATAAACATAATATGTGAACTCAAGGCACACAGCATCCGATACACATAGTCGACAAGAGCACTAATAGTCACTATTAGTCCCACATAGTTAGAAGCATACAATTATAATTTTAAGTCATATTTATGAGTTTTCAGAAGAATCTCAACAGTCCATCCATCCATCAAACATAGCAAAACATTCACACCAAACCATAAGTATGTAATCATAAGCTTAGTAACTTAACCATAAGATTTTAGAACACCATCAACAATTCGTCCATCAGTCCCTCATAGCAAATCAATTCATCAAAATAGAAGCATGCATTCAGCGTACTCACAAACTTAACATCAACTTGGGTTTGGGGGTGAACCGGTAATAAATCATTTACTTTGATTTATGCCCACATATTGCTCACCAAGCAATCAATCAATACTGATACTCAAATCAAAACCTACAACAAAAGTCCAAAACTTACTTCAACCTTTAGGGTCCAATTCATCCATCAATTCAGGAAATCAACCTAAAATAATTTACCAAAGGCATGGCTTGGTTCATGACCACCACTTTTACCAAAAGCTTACCACAAACAAACTACAACCACGTTGGATAGCAACACCAATTCCTCCAAGGACTCCCAAACATCCTTCCCATGCCAAGAACGACAAGATAGCAGGCCAAAACGTGTTGAGCAAACAAGATTTGAACCAACGCAAATCTGAAACAAGCAATAACTTAACAAAAACTGTGATTTTGGCAAAGAAATGACCGTCAGACGATGCTACTGACCAACTCGATAGTAGATATGGTGAAGCACGTGTCCCGCGACGGCTGGACTGCAGGAATCAACGACGACCAAACCAAAACTGTCACACCCCCTCCCAATTTACCTTCTTAACCTAAAAAGAAATGTGACTGCAGTAGTTACCAACCCTTATGTGGCACTTACTGCCTAGCTGACCTGTTTAGGAACCCTAAACATCATAAATGTCATTCAACAACTAATTGAACTTCGAACTTTAAGATAACCTTAGGGTACCATTCATAGTAATTTACAATATGTACATACAGAAACAAGGTTTAGGGCATCCCACAGACTCAGAACTTGTCCCTAATATACAACATGTGTACAAATATTTACAAAGTAATCACCTAAGTTTCCTTCAACTATCTTTAAATGCCAGAGCAGCAGCACAGTTAACTTCTGGGGAGATGACCGCTACCTGGAAAAGAAAAAATTTAAAACAGGGTGAGCTACTAGCCCAGTGAGTGACTAAATTTAAAACATAAATCTCATGTTGAATTAGAAATGGTAATTGAAATCTAAAACTGAAAACTGGCCATGTAAACATTCATGCATAACTTTTAAAAACATAATACTTCTGGAACATAGTTGGTCTTATCCTCAATTGAGAAAGAACCCTTTTGTTCGATTTCCCAACCGTAAACCTAGCCTTAACATAAAATCTTTAAAACATATCATACCTGAAAACATAACTGAACTAGTACTAGGTTGAGAGAGGGAACCCTTTTGTCCAACTCTCATTATAACCTAGGCTAAGGTGTGGACCCTTATGCCATCACCTTATCCCTGACCTTCATGTAAGGGAGAGACCATTTTGCTCAACCCTCCATGTTGATCTTCCTTTGAAGGAAAGACCCTTTTGCTTAGCCCTTTATCCTAATCTTCTTTTGAGGGAGAAACCCTCTTGCTCAGCTCTTTATCCTAAACCTTTATACTTGACATACGTGCACATATAGCTAACCTGGATCCTGACATCAAGGATCATAACTAAAACTAAGCTCAGATACCTTCTCCTAGTACTTCAGTATTGAGCTGTTCATTCATCATAAGAAAATACTTTCATAGAAAGACTTATTAAAAACATGGTGTCATAGATATAGCTTTCATGAGAACTTTGCTACTAACGCATGCTCATAAACATTAAAAGCTCATTAACTGAATTCATACTTTATATCTTTATAACCTAGCATGCGTCAAGCTCTTCATAACTTTTAAGTAAATCACTCCATTAACAAGCTTACTTAAGTCCTGTATCATAGCACAAAACAACTAACGCATGCCTCATATCACTTAGTACATTATTACTTTAAACATATGTTAGAAATTCTCTTTTTAAAACTACCATGCGTTGGCATTCTTTCTAAACTTGGTTTTCTTGGAAAACTTGCTTTAGAATAAGATAACATGAGAATAAACTTTAACTAAAATATTCAAAATATTTATAAAACATTTATGGTCATTCACAATCTTTGGATAATCCTCACAAGATTAGTGAGCTTCTCTTGTTGATATTACCCTATGGACATATCAATAAACTTAGCTACTTGTAATGGTCTCTTTCTTAAGACTAACTCTCCATATTCATGTTCACATTGTTTTTAACATGGGGATCTTACCTATTAACACCAACTTCACTAGGCATTGACACTTAGAACCTCCCTCTTGATGCTAAACTTCACTATGCGGCAGCCACTATTCTACCGCTCAACCTTGCACCAATGTAACACCTAGGCGCCCATCGCATGCCTTATGCGTCCAAGCCTTCAGCTCACACCAATTCCCAGCCTTGTTCTTAGGTGTCCAAGCCTTTTATGATTGCCTACTTAGCCCCACGCTCAACCTCACATAGGGTAGCATTCATCTCAACCCGTGCACACATGTTGACCATCGAGCTACCTGCTTATTCATTCGAAGCAGCTGTCTGCTTGTTCAACATTTCTAGATTTAACTTATAATTTGAATAACGTAACTCTCATACCTTTTCTCAATAAATATCCTTCTACAATACTTACCTCAAAATTTGAGCTCAGAATTCTTCGTGGTTTGGCTGGAATCTTAAAAACTCTAGCACTAGCCCTGGATTACCCGAGAGCTTGACCTTCCCGTACTTTCTTCAAATTTAAAGCAAGTTCCTGATGGTTTCTTCTTCCGGCAACCCTCCACCATCAACTATACATCGTTAGCTTTTAGGTGGCTTAGAATCTCTTTAAATGCTCGAGTGGTTTGTTCAAAACAGCTTTTTGAAGTTAGCTTTTCTCTTTTATACTTGAATATGCCAGCCATTCATCCTTCATAGGCTACCACAATACCCACTTAGTGGGCTGATCCCACTAAACAGACCCAGCTGGCCTTCTTAAACGTTGCTTAAAGTTAATCGTTCACGTAAACTCGATGCTTGATGAATACTCGATGCTCGATAGCATCTACTTAATGGAAATTACTCAATGATACTCGATCGCATACTCGATGCACAATTTCTTCCTCACTCACGCATACTCGATGCACGATCCCTTGCTCATGCATACTCGATACACGATCTCTCGCTCATGCATACTCGATGTACGATCCCTCGCTCATGTATACTCAATGCACGATCCTTTCCTCGCTCATGCATGGCTTTTACTCGATGCTTGCCTAGTATTTACTTGATGCTTGCCTAGTGTTTACTCGATGCTCGGCCACCATTTTCACGGCCAACATTTAGCCAAAATTTCTTCTTGTTAGGCTAACTTATAAACACACGAGAGCCAAGTCTCCAATACTTAAACATTTTTCCTTCTTCATTTCCTTATCCTTTACCCATTTCCCTACAATTCCACATTAACTCAAATATTAAACCCCTCATTTTACTAATCTCAACATTAAACATATTTGGATAGGAAAAGTAGGTTTCGAGTTTCGCAAAATCTGGCTGTGGCTTGAAGGAGGGAAAATGATTGGATGCACGTCTGGCAAAAACCCACGAGCGGCGGCACGACGAGGTGGGATGCGACTGGATGGCGCAAACCCAGGAGCAACGTCGCGACGAGGTGGGTCGTGACTAGCCAAAACGGCAGTGTGGTGTGGCTTCGTTAACAAGGTGGATCGAGCTGGCCGATGTCATTTGGGAAGTAGCGAACGAAGCTTGAATGAGAAAAAGGAACCAAGGAGGAGGGAGGGCGCGAACGAAGAATAAGAGGGCTTTCTCATTTTTTTTTCCCTTTTCCTTTATGCACCTATCTCGAGGCCCCTAAACCAAAATATATACATAAAAAAATATTTCTTTTCCCTCACTTCAACCCCAACAAATAAATTTCCAAAAGAATTTAAATCTCAACGTTAATCCAATTAAAACCAAATAAAATCTACCCACTCCAAAACCCAAAATTAAATTCAATTCTCAATAATTGAATCATATCTTTTACCAAGTTTTGTTTAAATTGATTTACCTCTTCAAAATAAACAAATTTCAAATCTCTAAAATTTGAAATACAATCTTGAATAATTCAAGGTAAATACATGCAATTTCCTTAAATTTGGATTATTAGATATATAGTAGTTATTTCTAATCAATAGTACATATTTATCAGTGGACTAATTAAATTTTACTTCTTCATACATTTTTTTTTTTTTTTTTACAATATATAGAATAGAATGGAAGATCGAACCTCATATCTCAAAATTGGCAGTATAAATTTATATTGACGTCACCGGTGATAGATTTAGGGGAAGGGTAGATTTGCATAAATTACTTCTTTAGATCTTTTTTGTCTAATATTTTAGATCCTTATTTGGGTGGACAATGACATCATTTTGGTGGTTTTCTTTCCCAAAATTTCAATTTAGTTCCCAAACCCTAAAGTCAAAACAACAATAATTTGGTGGCTTGGCATCTAATCAATTCAAATCTTGTGGAAGAGTTTAGACAGCAACATTAGGTTTATTTTCCCTAACATGAGGAGAGGCCCTTTTGACAAAAATACTTTTAGGTATATGTTATATAAGAGTGCAACAAAAAAAATAATCCAAAATTCGATAAATCGAGCGGATCAAGCCGATTCATCAATCAATTCTGTAGTATCGAGATTGGACATATTGATTTGTATATTTAAAAAAAAAAACTAAAATTTATTGGTTCAGTTCAGTTTTTTTTACTAACTTAATGGAAGCGATGATATATGTATCGCCTTAAATTTGGGTGGACGGTGTTTATTAGTATCTTATTCTTTTTAGATGAATAATAGACTATATTATTACTTTTACCTTTGGTATTTTAATTTTAGTACATGAATGTTTAATATTAGAAAAAGACTCCATTATTATAAACAAAAAAATTTTAAAAAAAAAACAGTACTTAAAATAGAGGAAAATTATTTTAAATGTCAAAACTATTAAAAATATTTTTAAATATAACAAAATGTCACAGTTTATTAGTAACAGACAATGATGATACTAATAAACATCTATCGGTAGACACCGATAGATGATAAATTGTTACATTTTACTATATTTGTAAATATTTTTGTTCATTTTACTATATTTGAAAATAGGCAAAAAAAAATCTAATATCTATGAAAAAAACAAATAGGCCAAATTGTAATTTGAGAAAAACAAAAATGACCAATTTCAAACAAAAATAGAAAAGAAAAATTAAAAGTTAATTTTTTTCAAATAAAAAAAGAAAAAAAGAAAAGGTCTGATTGGGCCCAAAACCAAAAACCAAACCGATACGGGATCAATCCAATAAAAATCCTGAACCATTGGTTCATCTTTTATTAATATCAATTTGATTTTTCAATTTATAAAACCAATTGGTTCGATTTGGTTTATATTTGACCCAAACCGAGAAAACCGAACAAATTATCACCTCCATTGTACACAAATTCAAGTTTATTAATTTTTAAATACAAAAATCGAAACTTATTAAAATATATATTAAATTGTTCCATGTACTTAAAATTCCATTTCATTTTAATTCCTTACTTTTAGTTGTTTAAATTCTCCATATCAATATCTCCAAAATCTATAAAGGGAATATTAATACAAACTTTTTTTTTGTTAAAGAATCAACAATAAAGTAGAAACTAAACTTAAGATTTAAGTTTAGATACATTTGAGAGTACATTAATTAAAACAAACAAAACTAAAAGTACATAAACAAAGAGAAATGATATGGGCTAAGATAAATTAGTAGAAAATATTGTATGAGTATTATTAATTGAGATATTTAGTTAGATTTGATTTAGTGAGTAGATTTTTGTATGATATCTTGTCTAGTTAGATTTGATTTAGTTAGATGATTTTTGGTTAGATCTTAAATTGATTTTGTAATAATATTCAAGTTAATATTTATTTCTAATTCTTGAATTTCTTGATTTTTCTTCTTTTCTTTTCCAAAAAAAGATTTGAGCCTTTTTTACTTCTAACTAATAAGAGAAAAGTTAAAATCCTTGAGCCTAAGCCCTTTCTAAGATTTTCCACTTTGAGATTCAAACACTACAGTTTCCTTTTTGTCCAAAATCTTACAACTTTTGTTCTCCATCACTCTTTTTCATTTGAATCATTTGTTTTTAAAAGTAAGTTAGGTCATTTGGTTTCTTTCTTTCTTTTTTTTTTTTTTTTTCCTTTTCCTATTTCTTTTTATCAAAAGTTTTCAAACCAAATGATTTGACAGTTAATAATTTAAGAGTCAATAATAAAGTTGGATTAATTTTTTAAAAAAAAATGGCAATGAAGTCACTAAATCTTGAGGATTATGTAACTTTGATCAGATGTATTTAGTAGCTAAAATAGTGATTTTTACTTCTCTAAGCTATTTTGTTAAAGTAAAAGAAGTTTGTGTATTACTTAAAGTTATCTAATAATTTCTGTTTATGTTGTCATGTTGTTGGGAAGATTTTAGATGAACCCTTTCAAACATTTCTTTTTATTTAATTAATTAATTTTAATGTGTAAGGTCATAAAATATTGGTTAAATTATGCATGGATTTAGATTTTGGTCACCTATTTAACCATGAACCTAATTATTTTAATTAAATTCAATTTCAATTCGTATAAATTTTTTTCCTTTTAACTCTAATAATACGATTAAAAGATGAAAGTTTAGAGATGCATAATTAAAATTTTTTAAAATTTTAGGATTAATGAAAACTGATGATACCAAAATTCGGATAGAGAAAACGCACTTAATATTCACGCGAAAACAGAAGTTGTTTGAAGAGGAGATAAATGAGCCTATAAAAGAGAAAATATGTACATCGGTGTGGTACTCGCCGCATACACTCTAATGCTTAAGTTAGAGAGTGAAAGAATGTGAAAACAAGGGAGTTTGAGATTAGGATTTAGGTTACCTTATATGGAACTATAATGATATATTTATAGAGGTGGTTGGCCTAAGTATTCTCTTATTCCCTTTTGGAATTTAGTTATTGAAAACCTAATCGAATGCTATGTGTGCTCCTTGGACTCGGGTGAGGTGGGGTTGGCCTAAGTCCCCAAGACCGAGGCTAATAGGCAATTAGGTCCAAAGTTCCAACTCCCCTCCGTTGGCCCATCATGACCCTATCTTGTTCCCGATCTTTCTTTTTTTTTTTGTTGATTAGATTTTTTTTTTTTTTTTTTTTTTGTCCAAAATCACTTCTAACAAAAACAATCACTAAAGTTGATGGACGAAATTTATAATTTTTTTTTAATAAGGACTAAATTTATAGTTTAAATCAAGTATTATCATTTCAATGGGTATATTTTCATGGTTAGGTCCAAGCTAGGGGTGCATGAAAGTGTGAAAAAACAAAATAAGGAAAAATGACTAGTTGAAAATTTATATGATTTAGGTAAGATGTTAAAGACTAGCAACTAATTAAAGAAGTTTCATTTAAAATAAAAATCAGAAATGTAAATCAATATTAAATCGATGATTGATTTCAATTAATGACTACAATTCAAAAAAAAACTACAAATTATAGTAGTACTTGAGTTGATTGATTATAAATTTTAAGAATTCTTAAATCACCTATTCGCCTAAAAATTTAATTTCGTGGATGAAGATAAATTTAATATTATATCATTCAACAAGAATTTCTATTTTAATAGGCCTATTTTCTAAAGCAAATAGTCTCGAGTTAAGTGGGTTCTTTTTTTTTTTTTTACAATATGTGTAGTGGAAGAATCGAACTTCTAACTTTGAACCAATGGTACAAACTTTGAGTCAATTGAGCTATATTCATTTTAATGTGAAACGTGAATTACTATTTATACAACATGTACAATATAATTGTTCTAAGCTAAGCACGCTTAATTTTGAAATTCCTATGCTGCATCGAAAATGAAGATGCAATTTGTTGGTATATATAATAACTTTTAGGGGCCGTTTGTTTTTTGAAATGTAGATAATTGGAATCTTTAGATGTATATTACCATATTTGTTTTGTAGGAATATATTTACAAATATTTGAAAATATTTTGATAATTGTGTTTGTCTCGCATGATTTCTACATGGAAATATCTAAAATTTACATAATGTTACAAGAATGTCCTTACAACTATTTATTAATTTTATAGTTAATTTAATATAATTTGAATATATTTATTTTTATCTACCTGAATTTCTTTTTAAATTAATACGATTTATATTATTTTATATGTTATTTTTCTCAACAAAATAATATATCATAATTTAATATTTTTAATAAAATAAATATTAATTTAAATTTAAATTTAAATATCTTACTTAAAAAGTTATAAGAACTACGGTATAACAAAAAAAGTGATATATATGGTTGACAATGTTTATTTTAATTATATATATATATATATATATAAGAAAAAATGAAGGGCAAAATAGTGAATTAAAGATGCCCTCAACTCGACAATCTAGAAAACCCATATTTTAAGAGACCATCCAAAACTTTCAACATGCCCTCTATAAGAGAATCTTAGGATGTCCGAGAATCTTCAGATGTTCGGGCATCTTACAATACATCAAAACAAACGTAGTAATCTAGATGTCCATTCCATGACAATCTAGGATGATGTCCGCAAAACAAACGCCCTTAATTATTTTAAATCTTTTTTAACCATATTTTCATATTCTTAAATTTTCTTTGATTCGGATGTGATCTCGGTTGATTTATATATCCCTATTGAACGAGTGTTGGTTTTTACTGTTGATTAAAAATTCCAACAAGTAGCATCATGAATTTACTAAATTTTGAAAGACGATTGAAATAAATTCGGTAAATTTTAAGTATCAAATTAGAAATAAAGTAAATTATTGGAACTAAAGCTATATGTTTTAACTTTGATAATTATATAAAATCTTGAAAAAAAATGACAAATAGATACTATAGATATAAAACTTATTATTGAAGAGCCCTAGTTTACATTATGGATTATGAACATCATAATTAGAAGATAAATTATTATGTGGATAGTATAAGATATGTTTTCAAAACTTTCATAAATAAAGAAAAATATGTTTTCATGACCAATATAAGCTTACTTTGGATAAGTTAAAAGGCATTATTATTATTATTATTCTTTTAGGGTTAAAAAGTCATTATTATTAGTAGTACTACTACTACAATTATTATTATTATATGATAAGACAAAACTATACTAATTATTGATGATAAATAATTAATGTCACACCAAATTAAAAAGCCTCCAACAACACATTTCAATCCTTTAATTTTTGCCACCTCTCTTGTCTCTTCCCTTTATCTCTATCTTTTTTTTTTTTTTTTTTTTTTGAGAGAAATTATTTGGACTTGAGCAATTACATAGTATGAAATGTGTTCTTTCAAGTATAAGAAAAGTTAATAATCAAATGAAATTTTCATAAATTATTTTGGCTAAATACATAATTTAGTCCAAAATGGAGTAAAGGAATAAAGTAATAAATGTGGGATTTTATTTTTCCAATTTCATCCCTGATTTTTTAAAAGCTTCAATTTTCTCTCTTGAGAATAAAATAGTTTGCTCTTATATAAAATTCAGTCAAATTAAAAGACAACATTAAAAAATTTAAAACGCTTAAGGAAAAAAAATTAGAAAATAACATGAATAATATATTTAACATTTAAATTATTGTATTTTTATTTTCAACTTTTAAAAAAAAAAAAAAAAAAAAGTTACTAACAATTTTTTTATTTTATTATCTAATTTATTAAGAATGTCTTAACTAGATTTGTATGATGGCATTCTTCTTTTCTATTTACACTTTTTTTTCTATTTTTCATTTTCTATATCGTGATCTTTGTTTTTTAAGAAAGAAGAACAAGAGAATAATTTCATGTTTTTTTGTTCTTAATCTTTTATTGGAAAAAGGAAAAAAAATGTGTTTAGGAATTATTTTGTTTCCTCGTGTCTCTAAAAATTTAAAATATTAAAAAACAGTTAATAATAATAAAATATTCAAAATTATTATATATTACTTAAAATTTTCATATTTATTATATATTTTATAAGGAGTAAGATAAAATGGAACCATTATTTGTTAATGTATTATCTGAAAGTTTGAAAACATAGGGAATTCAATTTCTTTTGTTTCTTTCTTCTCTCTCTCTCTCTCTCTTTTTTTTTTTTTTTTTTTTTTTTTTTTTTTGAAATCTAAAATGAAACAAATAAAACAATATTAAAATTTAATAACAACATAACAATTACTTAATAATCGCTTGGAAGATTTTGGATGATTCTGACTCAATTTGTTCTTCGATTTTCAAACATTTGATTGATGAAGAGCATGTTCATTTGAAGCAAGATGGAAAAGCTTCTGTAGGAGTTCACATTCTTGATCAAATGCAGTGAGGTTGAAGTTTTTTAAGAGATGACTGAAGCAACAACTTATTAGAGAGTATTATGTCCATAAACATCCATAACAAGGGTCCGATTGTCCAAAACCATACATTTGTGGATCTGATACATGTCATGAAATGTATGTTTTTGGACTTTTATTTACACACTTTTTACTTGGAAAATTTGATTTTTACATATGTTTTCCCTAAAGTTAATCTTAATTAGTTAAAATGAGCTTATGAGGATTTGGATGAGTTTAAAACTAATTGAAATGTGATTTTGTGGATTTTGACCGGTGAATTTGGCCAGATTACATATTTTTGTCTGATGCGACTGCATTGCCAGATTCACTATGATCACATCAGTGAGCTCTAAATTTTCAGAATTCAGATTGGTCAAGATGGTTTCAATTTTCACGCCCCAAGCAATTGCCCAGCCTCGATTTCGCCTGGTAAACCTTCAAGCATGAATTTCGGTCCTCTATAATAGATGTGAGGCTTATAAAAGAGAGAATGAGCTCCTCATTCGAGGAATAATATAACTCTCCACACCAAGATCATCACGACTCCCCATCATTCTATCACTTAATCAATCCCCCTTGGACGTTTACTCATCTTTCCCAAGTCAGTACCTCAAGGACGAAAGTCTCCTTAAGCGTAACGGCGGTAGGATTATCTCATCCCGTGAAAGTGTGTGGTGAGGGACGATTCTTCTTTGAAAAAGGAGGATATTCCTAGGAAAGACTAAGGATTTGAAGATTTGATTCAAGAACTCTTGAGTTGTAATTCTAGTAGACTTTTATTTATTTATTTATTTATTTAGTTTTCTTTTATTTTCCCTTCTACCAAACACTATTGTAGCTATGATTTTTAATTTAATAAAAGTCATTATTTCATTAATAGTCTGGACCTAAATCTCCCTAGGGGTTCAGCAATGTGGATACCCAAGGGTTGATATGTCTTAGTTATTGTTGCATATCATTCCACCACGATTTATGCATTCTCTTTGTTGAGTTAAAAGATAGTATTGGTAGGTCAAATTGGCCACTTAACTTAGCAATCGAGTGGAGCTCTAATGCTGAGAAGGTTAGGATGTAAACAGAGGTCACTAAAGAATATGGTACTTTGAGTCTAAAAATAGGATTATCACGTCGCCTTAGAAATAAGGGATACCATAGGATAAAGAAATCGAACTTAAATTAATCTAAGATCTAGCTAACCATGGAAACATTAAGTATTAGTTGCTTAGAACTCCTAAAGAAACTTGATACAAGACTAAATAGATATAGTTTTCTGTTTATACATAAATCATTGCACTGGCATGATGCGACCGCATCATTTAAGGCATAGCACCCGAAAGGTTGAAATATTATGGCCCCCATTCATCCATCATTGTTACTACTTTAAACTTATTTTTTCACTTATTACATCATATAATTTTTCACAAGTTACCTTGGTTTTATTGGTCCTTAGTCATAATCAACTTAGAAATCAACTAGTCTTGTAGGATTCCATATTTGGAATACTCCAAGTTTATTACTTCATCGACAGTGTATGCTTACACTTAGATCTCATCTATCTTTATTTTTACCCCTCATATATTTGATCGATCAAGATCTTACTTAATTGTATTTTTTCATTGATGAGGCAAAGTCTTTTGCCTAAGATCTCAACATCATTTCTTTCTTCTATGTGAGGTGTTGTTACAATTTCCTAGTGCACTCACTATTTCTTATTTTGCAGAGGTTTTTTTTTTTTTTTTTTTTTTAGCTTGGGTCTACTAAAATTGTTTTATAATGTGTTTGTTGATTGGTGATTCTTTAAAAAAAAAACAAAAACAAACAAAAACAAAAAACAATTACTGTGTGTAATTAAAAAGTCAAAATAAAAATAATTAAGAAAAATATTCATTTGAAAGCTTAAAGGAAATAAAATAGAGGTAATTGAATATTTTGGTCAATTCCTTGAAAATTCTATTGAATATGGTAACCCATTTATAGTAGGGCATCCATAAGATCGATCAACAACCATTTCTAAATAATAGGAGAATATACAATGATTTTACAAAAGACATAGGAAATTTACATTATCTAAGTAAATCTGCATAAATCTATAATAAATCTAATATTCCCCCTCAAACTGGAAGTCATGAGTTTGCTACAACAAAGTTAAAAGGTACATAAAGAAAGGCGATTAGTGAACAAGTCAGCAACCTGAACTAAGGAGGAGATAAACCAAACAAAAAGATCCTTGCAAATAACCTTTTCACGAATGAAAGGACAATCAATCTCAATATCGTACAGGCATGAAACACAAGATTATTTGTAAGGGAAAGAGCAAATACATTGTCACACCATAACATAGGAGGATCAAAAAGAAAAACATGAAGATCACGCAATAATTATCGAAGCCAATAAAGATCAAATGCAGTGTTAGCTAGAGCACGATATTCAGCTTCAGTGAAAGATCTAGAGACAGTCGGTTATTTCTTAATAGACCAAGAAATTGGTGAAGAGCCAAGAAAGGCAACATAACCAGTAGTGGATTAACGATCAAATGTATCACTTGCCTAATCTGTATCACAAAAGGTCTTTTCAAGACAATTTGCCATGTTTAAACTGAATTCTAAGACCCAAGATACCACAAAGATAGCGAAAAATACGCTTAAATGTAGAATAATGAATAACAAATGGAATCTACATAATTTTGACTGACATGATTGATAGCAAACACAATATCTGATCGAGTAAAAATGAGATTGATAGTGTAACAAATCCACAAACTATCAGTATAAGGTCACATCAAAAAAAGAAGAGCGAAGGATGGAGATCAACTGTCGTTGATATTGGAGTCATGCAAGGCTTGGCAATAAAAGTATTAAGCAAATTGTGGAGATACTTAGCTAGATTAACAAAAAAAAATAAAAAATAAAAAAAAAAAGACCATAGTGGTTGTAGTTTGAGTTGCGCAGCCATTGGAAGTGATCATCCTCAGAGGTGGTTATTGGGAGTAAGACAATAATCAGTGGTTGTAGTTGGAGTTGCACGTTGGAGATGATCAAATGCAGGCTTCAATAGTAAACACTATTACGGTAGGTGGAGTTGAGTTATTTAACACCGACTTATAAAGTTAGTAGATCAAACACTCGGTTGGATTAAAAACCCAACTCAACTCAAGACCCTAAACACCTCATAATTGAAATATATATATATATATATATATATATATATATATATAGTAATCCTAAATGAAAAAAAATAATAGTTAAAAGAAAATCTATTTAAAAAAATCACTAACCCTACAAAAGGAAATCAAATGTTCCTCTATTCATTTGTATCTTGCAGCATGGTTAAATTGCATATTTAGCAAAATTATATATCTAACTTCAAAATAAATATTCATTTTTCTGTAACATTCTTTAAACCCTGGTCAAATTTCCTTTTTATAAAGTAAAAATCCTGGTCAATTATTATAAAATAGATTTCATTGTTAAAATCAAATTTTGTGAAAACTACTAATACATTTTTAAAATATATATCTATGGGATAGATTATTATAAATTAAATTCCTCAATCTAATATTGATTTGGTGTTGAATTCTACAATTAAATAAGGGTTGTGATGACAATGAAAAAAATATCATTGAGCTCATAGTATTTTATTTTGAAGATCTTCTAATTTAAAAGTCAAACATGAATATGCAGGTTACATCCAGTTAGGAGTATTTTTTTTTTTTACTAACCCAAATTTTCAAAGAACAAAAAAGAAATTGATATGGACTCAGGGATGGACCCAAAAATTTTATTCAGAGGGACTTTACTTAAATTTTGATTTAAAATATTTTATAAGTAATCAATTTAAAATTTTGTAAATTGACTAAACGATTAATTTAGTCATCACAATTGCCTTTGACGATATTTCATATTGTGAAATTGTTGCATAAAAAATCATTATCTATCTTCTCAAATAAATCTTTCTTCAATGGAGATAATGACTCCTTCAATTTTCTTTTTATAGTATCTCTCCCTTTAAAATTTAAACTAAACTTATAAAAATTAATATATATATATATATACGTGTGTGAATGTTATTAAGGCCACGTTTACCAATTGGTAATGAAAATTGGTGTAATCAGAATGAAATTGCATTGATGGATGAATTGCAAACATAATTGAATTATTTTTTATCGCGTTTACCTAGAATTGTGAATTTGTCACATTTTACTGTTATCATTACCTGACCCTAACGATAAAGTACAGTAACGATATCGGTAACATTAACAATAGCGGTAATGGTAAAAGTTAGTGGGCTCAACGTAATTTTCAACCACAATCACATTGAGCACCCTTCATTCTTCAATTAGATTATACAATTTAATTATAGAATTTGGGGAACTGGGATGTCAAAAAATTACTGAAGCACTTACTTAATTTTCTGATTTTTTTTAATGTTTTTTAGCTAGTAATACATATACACAAAAACAAAAACAAACAAACAAATAAAAAGGGAAAAAATTGAGGGGGGCTCAAGTCCCTCTAATCTTCACTAAAGTTGTCCATATTTGAAATTAGAAGCCAAAGTAAATCAATCAATTCGTGGAAATTTCAATTAACTTAAGATCCATTGTTGTCTCGACTGTGCTACCAGAGACTCTAGGAAAGTCGAAATAGGAGAGCACTCATCTTGGGGTGAGCTTACTACTTAGATGCTTTCAGCAGTTATCCGCCTCTATCCTTATTGTTTTGGTTAGGTTGTCAAAATTCTTTTAACTCCTCTAAAAGTTAGGGAAATATCTATTTAATTGAAAAAAAAAAAAAAAAAAGAGTAATATAGCATGGTTCTCCATTGAAGTAAAATCTATAGTACATATAAAGCTAATTAACAAAGAATTTTTAATTTTTTATTATAAATATAACATTTAACGAAAAGAAGCAATTATTTAAATTTAAAGAGAAAAAAGTCTCTCTACGAAAATAGAACATATTGATAATATAGTTTAAAAAAATATTATTTCATCTTAAACCAGTAAATTAATATGAATCATTCTATCACATCTATTATATTTTTTATATATAAGTTCAAACTTTCATCAAAGGATACACATTTTGATCATAGTGATTGTTCCCTCAATGAAACTAAGATACTTGGATATTGAATCAAAAGATGAATCCTTGAAAAAGGAGAATCTATTTAGATTCTCTATTTGAATATTATCTAAATATATAAGCAAAGTATTTGCACTTTAAACATTGGACACTGTGCCTACTTAGCCTACCTTGGAACATGAAATAATTTAAATAGTTCCTAAATTTAATACTAATAATAATGGAATGTTGAAAACATGTTTATAAGATCAATGCTACCATACCATATACTATTCCAATAGTAGAAAATGAATTGTAGTATACTTCAAGATTACATAAATTAAACTTTTATTACAAGTTTTTAAAGTTAAATAAATATTAACGTCAAATTTAAAAACTAAATTTATAATTCAATTATTGTCCATATTTATTTAATGTTGGATTGTTTTTAAATAAAGGAAAATGAATTAAAATATTTATAAATATAACATAATATCATTATTTATCAATGATAAACTGTTATAGACCGTGATAGACATCTATCAGTGTCTGATAACTGTCTATCGTTGTCTACACTCATTGATAAATATTTATCGTAGTTTATCGTAGTCGATTACTGATAAACAATGACATTTTATTATAATTGAAAATATTTTCAACCGTTTTACCTATTAAAACAATTACCTGCTTAATAAAATTATTAAAAATTTTGTTTTTTTAGAACTTAACCTTACAAATGTGAGGTTAAAATTCAAACATTCATCTATTTGCACGGTGTTAAAAGTTTTATTGACATTACGATAGTTTCTTATCTCCAATTCCATATGCAAGCCATTAATGTTAATTGATAATCAATATTGCCATTTTATCATAAAATATCAACTAAATATACTTATATATAGATCAAGAACTTGCTTTTATGTAAAAATATAGATTTTTTTTAATTACTATTCAACTAAGTTCATTATGCGGGAAATATTTACTCAAAAGGAATGCTTCTTTGATATTTTCATTGAAATTTTGGTTTTTTGTAACTTATGAAATTCTTCTTTTTATGACTTTTATAGAAATGTTTATTCACTGTTTTTATTGAAATTTTTACAAAGGTAAGAGTTCAACATTTTCGTTAGAATCATTATTATTTACTATTTTATAATTTTATCTGATGCTAAATTTCGGTTAGACAAACGTATTTGATCTTCATAAGACAATAATGATAAGTTTGTTATTTTAGGGGAAGAGTACTCACCTACAAGCAAAGAGAAACACATCGGTAAGTCAGAAGGTTGGAAGGAAAAGAGAGAATTTGATACTGGTTTTAGAACTTATTTTTCGTTTATGTTCTTCTCTAGCTTATTTATAGGTTTCGACCCTCCTCCTATTCATTTTTCGATTAGGGTTTTTGAATTGGGCTGCCTATTTCAGGAATAAGGATCAAGGCCGATCAGTCCAACATTCTTACTTGGCACTTTTACGGTTTCATCTTTTTTTGGCCAAACTTATGATGGGCTAGACAACCTTGGGCCACTCCTGATGGGGCCGAGACCGACCAAGCTCATCTCTCTTTCAATCTTATTCTTCTCCTCTTCATTGTTGATCATTCTATCTGTGGTTCCAAAGTCCATCCACAACATTATCTATCTTTAATTATTGAACTATGATCTAATTGAAAAATATCAAATCTTTATCTGAATTAAATAATATATCTATATTTTATGATCAACGTACTCAAATTTCTATACCACATGTTGTTGAATTTTTTTTTTAAAAAAAAAAAAAGAGAAGAAAAGAAAAAGAGGAAAATAATAATTGTGATGTTAATTAGTTTGTTGGTAATCGGTAGAATAAGTTTATGATTATCCTAACAAGATAAGCAAAGTGGCAACGGCCACAAAACATTTTCAACAATGCTTATCTGGCATTTAGTTCACATTTTCCACGCGCTGAAATGACGCGTGTCGCATTAATGTTTGTCATACTTTACCGACACGTGCCAGTTGCTATCACAGGTGGAATCCAGCTAATTTTTCCCTCTCCACGCGCCATCTCTTCGTCTCTCTTCTCACGAATTGCTATTCTTTTTTCTCTTTTTTAAGAATTATTTATCTCTCAATTCATATTTTATTTTATATTTTCAAATTTAATTAGTTTAGTTTTTAAAAATTACTTTTAGATTCTGTAATTCAAACGGTGAAAATTCTAAAAACAATGTTTTTATGTTTTATTTGTATTTAGAACTTGAATTTTAAAATTTTAAATCCTGAATTATATTAAAGATTAAAAAAATTATAAATATAGTATTATAAACCCAATTCAAATTTTAAAAAATTAAAATATGTATTATGTAATGTATTGTAAATTAAATTAAGTTAAATTTTAAGTTTGGTATCTGGTTTGGATAAAGTTAAAAAGTTAGTTCATATAATTTTAAAATTTAAAATTTAGTTTCTATTGTTTGATAACACTTCATATAGCTCATGTGGTTTGTTAAATTTTCTTAAATAGTCTTTAGCATATGATTATTTATTATGAAACTTTTATCAAATAAATTCTAATTATAAATCATAAGACCTAAATTTTAACTTACTAATCATGGAACCAAAATTTCTTTTTTTCTTTCAATAAATTATTTACCAAATAAATTTTTTTTTTCATTTTTATTTTTTGTTTTTTAATTTATCTATTTGAAAACATTTTTTTAACATAAAATTCGTTGCAAAAATTTTAATTTTATATCTAATAGATCAATTATAAAGATGTCAATATAAAATAAAAAATATAGAAACTCATTAGTTATGTTTAGAAATTTAGAAACAACTACAGTTTGTAAACTTGTAAATTAATTCTGCAATTTGCCCATTTTATTTATTATAGATTTTATTTTTAAAATGTCAACTATATTTATATACTTTCGGTACCTTAATTTTGGGTGTTTGTCTTCCAATTTTATTTCTGTTTTATTTTATTTTAATTTTATTTTTTCTATCTATTGTCTTCTAAGCATAAGTTTAGATAAGAAAAGAGCCTGATTAAAAAGAATAAAACTTCTAAATCATCTTCAAAATTTGTGAGAATGGACAGAAATTTCAATTTTTCTTCTCTAGTTGGCTCATCATTATTATCATTTTGTTTTTCTAAATTTATGTCAACATAACAAGTATCTTATTGTTATATAAGTTGTTACGAATAATTGTAGATTAAAAGACAATTAATTTTTTTTAAAAAAATAGTATGATTTGGATCGAAAAATAACTTTTTAGGATCAAAATAGACTCAGAGAAGAGGGTTGACTTAAGCTTGAGCCAAACCAGTCGAGCCTCACAAAATACCTAATGGAACATGTCTCCCAAGGGATTATGTTAGACCCGAAATATGGCTAAAGAAAAGTGCTCGATCGAGGCCAACCCTAGCAAAATACCAACTAAACATGACCAGGATAATCCTAATACAACTCTGAAACTCTAAGGGAGAGGTCCTAGATCCATCGGACTTATAAATACATTATGATAGCTATATGGAAGAATAAGTTTATTCTAATACTCAAACTCTCAAACCGTACACATAATTTACTTTGGAGTCTCTATAGCAAGCATCTTGATCAAGAGCAAGAAGTTTGAATCTCCAAATTTATGTTGGGTTAAGAATAAAATTATATAATAGTTTTAATTCATACCACTTTGAAGATTTAAGAGTATAAATTGTTTTGTTTTATTATTCATGTATATTAAAAGACACACACATACGAAAGTGTAAAAAGAAAGCAATATGATTATTTCAAGCAAAAGATTGCGTCTTTGATTAATAATTATTGACTTTTTCCAGGGAAAGAAAGATGAATTTAGTGATTTAAATTTTATAAACTATAAATCAATATGTAAATTTTAGTTGCCAATTGAACAAAAAGAAAAATTTAGAAAATGAAAATAAAGAAAACTTTGATTGAAAATGAATAAGTCAAACATGGTGGATATTTTTTTAATGATTTTTTAATATTTAAATTTGATAAATTAATTATTTTCTTCAAATTAATTAAAAGAAAAAAAGAGCGTACTAATTAACGTATATTCAAAAGATTATATTCATGTCTAACACAACCAACGTTAAAATTACTCCAATGAAAAATATTTTAGAATATCTTAGTATTTTTTATATAAAAATCTTAAAATAAAAAGAAAATAGCATGCAGCATGTGAGATATTATGACTTTTTTATTTAAGTATTTATTACTTTGAGAGTGAATTTGAATAAATATATATAGAGAGAGAGGAATTTATTAAACGACATCATTAATACTTTTTATAATTATGTTGCACATGTATAATTTCACATAAATAGTATACTTGGTAATTTCTTAAACATGACATAGAAGTTGGTATTGGTTGTTTCTATTTTCTAATTTTATTTTTAAAAAAAAACAGTATTTGGAAATATAATATTTTCCAAGTCATATATTTTAATCTTTATTTCTCCTATACTTTTTAATGTTTTATTATCACCGATATATATATATAAAGTTTCAAATTTATTGAGAAAATATTGTTATTTGAAAATTCCTTCGTGCATGATCAAGTGGCCTAACGAATTGACACCTAGGCCATTAATTGTTGTTTAGGGTTCCTAATCACGCCACTTAGCCCATCAACCGAGTGATAAGTTGAGTGCTTCAGCTTCACTCCAGCCCATAGGGTTGGCGTCTACCCAAGCCCTCTCTCAGCCAATGTCTACTCCTTTCAACGCCCACATTACCCAACCTTAGGCACTCCCTTTCAACCTTGATGTATAACCTCGCCTCAATTAACCTCTATGGTACACGACTTCCTAAGCATTGCTGCTCACCCATGCAAGCGCCTAAGCCTTGACCAATGCATGCCTCGCAGCCCGTCTAATCCCTTATCTTAGCAACCCTTGTGCGTTCACCTAGCAAGCTTGGCTGCACGCATGTCCCCCGCCTAGAGTGAACTTGATAAAAAGAATAAACATATTTGTTTTGAAAAACAAAATGGGAAGAAGTTATGTCTCTTCCTCTTTAAAACTACACTAAGATATTTTAAATTTTATAAGGGCCTGTTTGGATCACAAACATTGTTTTATGGGTTTAAATATCTGAGATTTGAATGTGTGAAATAATTAATATATGTGCTTGCATATGCAGGATAATTAATGCCTATATGTTAAATTCGTATGTTCAATCTATCACTTTTGTATATATAAGTCAAAATAAAATAAATACTTAATTAAATACAAGAGACCAATTACCGTAGTCATCAAATAAATATAGCATTATTTAATCAATACAAATAAAAGATAAATGAATATTTTTGTATTACACCTTTATTAAACATAATTAATTAATTAAAATTAATTACTAAAAGTAATTAAATTATTATAAACTGATTAAAATATTGATAATCATCATAATAATAATTTATATTAAATAGTTAGGATATCATAAAATATTGATCATAAATATATTAATTGAAATTTATTAAAAAATTTATTAAGTTGATTAATATATTTATATTTAATAATTTTTGTGAAAAATCAATTATGATTTTAAACTTGCCATTCTATCAATTTGTATCAATTTTAATTTCAACAATTTCAACTCTAAATTTAAACAAGTGTTTCAATTTTAACAATAAACTTTAAAAAAAAATTACAATTTTAACTATATAATAAATTCTTACTCCAAGTACCGTTTAAAAAGTTCTCTCTTATGCATTTGATAAATTATAGGACATAGATCCATGACATGAAATTGATGATTTATATATGAAAAAAATAGCATTAGAGCTCTTTGTTGTTGAAATTTATGAATTTCGAGAGAAATAACATTAGTGCAAAACTTTATTTTATTAAAATTAATGAGTTTATGGAGAATTTTACATTAAAAAAAATGTAATAGGTGCATTAGTTAAAATATTGAATAGAGAGTTAACACAATAATTATGTATTTTTTAGGGTTAAAATTAACAAAATTGAAAGTTTAAAGTTAAAATGATATAATATGATAATTTCAGGGTCAAAATTGATGTTTTCCTACCTTTTTTTGTTCATGAATCTTGTTGATTAAATTAATAGCAATAATTTGACATGATAAAGTACAAAAGAGTCGGCCAATTTGTCAAAACTAATTTTTTTTTTTTTAAATTAAGGCTAAACTATAGTTTGTCACGGTTTAGTCTTACTTTTAATTTTTTTTATCAATTTAAAATTTGACAATGTGGTTTAAGTTTGTAATAACTCAATATTTAAATTTAAATATCAAATTAGTCCATATACTTTTAAATTTGAAACAATTTAGTTCCTATCATGAAAATTTTCATCAAATTAATTGTCAATTTTGATTACTTAATGACTTAGATTTTAAAAGTTACATCTTAATAATATTTTTTACAACAGAGACTAAATCGTTACTAATTATAAAATACAAAATGTTACTAATTGTAAAATACAAAATCTATTCTAGAGGTAAAAATAGATTTTAGAAAAGTGCTTTTATCAGCCAAATTTTTTTTTATTTTGTGCTCTAGTCTCTACTAGTAAGGTTTTGGAGTGATAATTGAAGTAATAAATTTAGAGGGAAAAAAAACTAATTACAATCGATTTTGTAGAATTGATTTTCATATCATATTGATGTTTGGTTATAAACACGTAAAAATAATTTTCATATATTTTTTTTATTCAAATGAGTAATTTTAGAATTACCAAATAAGGGTGTACATGAGTTGGATTAGGTTGGATGGAGAGATTTTTTGGACAAACCCGAAAATGGATTGGCTACTCAAGTGACTTGAATAGGGTATCCCATCCAACACAACCCAACCCTTAAAATTCAGGAGTTGGATTAGATTGTCGGATTATTTATTATTTGTTCTTTTTATTGCATTTTTAAACTACTTATAATAGTTAAATTTGTATATAACATATATTAATAACTAAAAATTTATAAAACTCAAATGCTAAATATCAAAATTTAAGATATCTATTACAAACTTCATATATATGAGCTACAATATCTATAAGTTGAATATATATATACCTTAATATATTAGAAATACGGGTTGAGTTGGGTCAACCTGAATTTTTAAAAGTGTAGTCCGAATTCAATCAAACCCAAAAAATGCATAAAAATTCAATCCAATTCAACTCAATTCTTATAATTTGGATTGAGTAATCCAAATTGTTCGGATTATCATATCACTTGAACATCCCTATTACCAAATTACTATAAAAAAAATATTTTTATGTAAAAAAATTGTTTGACTAAATAATTAGGATAAATATCTATTTTTATTAATTTAACAAAAAAAAACAACAGCTTCATAACATGTTAGAAGATGTAATGTAAAAGACGAAATTGCTATAGATTAAAATTTAGATTTTAGAGACTGAAGTATTATGTACTGAATCATTATCAATTAAATTCAATGTCTAAATTATTATTTTCATAAAAAAAATTTAACCTACTTTAAAATATTAAAAGCCCGTTTGAGGTTGTTTTTGAAATCATAAAAAATTATTTGAGGAAAATCTTAATCTTATAGGCTATTTGATAAAACAACTTATTTATTAATCTACCAAAAATCAATTTTAAATTTATTTTAACGTGCAAAAGTTATTTGATGAAACTTTTAGATTTTAACTTTTCTAAAAATTTGATATATTCTGATGTGTTTGAAATACATTTTTAAGTGTTTAATTTAAAAAATAAGTCATTTTAAAATAACTTAGAGTGTTTGACATCCATTCAAAATAGTTTTTCATGTGTACTTTAATCAGTTTTTATTAAAAATGTTCAAATAAAAATGTGTTTTAATGAGTTTTTTGAAAAACACATTTTTCTCAAGACAATCCAAACATGCCCTTCCTTTAACTATCTTAAGTTTTCATTTCATTTCACTAATTTAGTTTCTCACATTTATTCCAAATTTTAATTAGGTCAAATTATGATAATAATTATTTTTTAAAAAATGATTATTCTATAAATTTTTTTAATTAAACCTTTTTTTTTTTTTTGCAATTCAAATCACATATATTTTCAAATAAGTATATTACTAAATTATACCAATTTAGTATTAATTTACCAAACATCTTAACTAGTTTTTTCTAACTTAAAATTAAAATTTATCAAACACTCTTTTACTTCTATGCATAACTGATTTTTCTTGAAGTACATTGTTAACAACTATTTTAAAAACATTGAAATTTTTTAGTACACATTCGATTATTATGAGACAGTTATTAATTTTTTTAAAAAAATTTATATTAAAATTAGAAAAATTATTGATTTTTTTTAATTCATTTAATTCTATCATCTAAAAAAAAAATTCAATCCACATCAACACCGTGACATTTTCAACCTCGATTATAAATTTACAACCAATATATTAAATTTAAATCAATGAAGTATAAAATATAAATAACAAAACGTAATATAAATAATAAGCATTTTTAACTTATTTAAAGCCAAGAAATGTTGACACATTAATTTAAAATATTTTAAATTTTTTTATCCATCAACATTTTTATAAAATTGAATCGTTGATATTTTTTTTTGGATATCAACATTTCAACCCTAAATTACAACTAATAATTCAAAATTAAAAAAAAATTAGAATAATTCAAACACTCAATAAAATGGAAGAAAAAAAAAAGAATATTAAAGGTAGACATATCATGTTAGTTAGATAAAAAAAAAATGGTGTACATTTTGGAGTTTTATAGAATATATATTCATAATTGAAGAATTCTTGTATATAAATGGGCCCCATTTTTCTCTCTCTCATCTCCAATAATTGAATTCCATCTCCACCTCCTCCTCCTCCTTCTTCTTCTTCTTCTTCCTCTTCCTCTTCCTCTCTGTACTCTTGCTGTCAATCCCCCATTGTTAAATCTAAAACCCTAATTCTTCAATCAAACTCCTTCCTTCCATTCCTCCATTTCCCACTAAGATCTTCCTTCATTCAACTCATCACCATGTTCCCCCCTTCCTCCATGCTTTTCCTCTGGTTCTCCTTCCTTTACTTCACCTCTTCAATGGCGGATCCTCATGCTCTGAACTACTACTCACCTTCGAGCTCTATTTACGATGTGTTATTGGCTCATGGCCTCCCCAAAGGCTTACTCCCAAAGGGTGTCAGGGATTACGAATTCAATGTCGATACTGGGAGATTTCTTGTGTTTTTGGATCGGGAGTGTAATGCGATGTTCGAAAATCAACTGCATTACGAGACTAATGTTTCTGGAACTTTGAGTTATGGTAAGATCGCCGCCTTGTCTGGGATTTCGGCGCAGGATCTGTTCTTGTGGTTTCCTGTTAAGGGTATTCGTGTTGATGTTCCTAGCTCTGGCGTTATTTATTTCGATGTTGGTGTTGTTTACAAGCAATTCTCTCAATCTCTCTTCGAAACCCCACCTGTTTGTGTCCCTAATTCCAAGGTTTTGATCTAATTTTGAGTTCTTTTTTTCTTTTTTCATTCAACTTGAATGGGAGAAATGTCTGAATAATAACATGTGACTGTTTTTGTTTTCTGTATGTAGAATCAACACAGGAAGATTGGGAATGGGAATCAATTTGTTGAGTTAGATTCAGTGAAAATGGCTTGAAATAGCCATTGAAACAATGGGGGAAAAAGAAAAGGCTCAAAGGAGGAATCTCTATTGGGTGGTAATGAATCTTCATTGTATATGTCATCAAAGCATATATTATTAGCATCTGCTATATGGTTCTTTACACAGTGTGTGCTTGAACTATCTCATCATCATCATTGGGAGCAGAGAGAGTCAGAGTATGGGAATTTGTTGAGCAACTTCTGGTTTGTGTGATGGAAAGAAGTATGAAGGGGAAGAAGAACATTTGGTTCATTCAGAGATTTTTTTTTGTTAGAGGGGAAGGAGATTGCAGAAAGGTAGGTGGAGTTTCAGGTGAAAAAATCTACACATTTCTATTCAATAATCTTTAGAAATTTTGGTGTATTGTGAATATTATCATCATTATCATTATTATTATAATTATTATTGTTGTTGTTATTATTACTACAGTGGCTATAATTATTTTGTTCTTTTTTGTCTTGAACGCAAATTCTCTCCAATAAACATGTCAAGAATAGTGTTCTCTTTGTTTTATATCTATGTCTTCTTTTGCTTCTCAGTTCTGTAAGTTCATACTAATGTTGCAATGGGGACAGAACAGTAGGGATTGTCAATCTTGTCAGCATTAGCATTTTCTGTATTGTAGAAGTCTGAAACTTGATTAGAACAGTAGTTTTTGTGCTCATTTTTTAACTTTTTACTTTATTTATTTTTGCATGAAAAGTGATATTCAATGGCTTGACCATGAAAATGGGGTTTAGCTTAGTGTTTGAATGCTGTTGAGCCTTTTTTCTTTGGTGATATTGATTTACATACAGAGATAGAGGACTGAATCAATTAGAGCTGTTGAAGCTTGATATACAAGCTTGTTGGGAAGATGAGATATACTATAGCATTTACCTTTGCTTTTTGAAAAGCTGTTTAGTGTTTTGATTGGGAGATTTTACCATTTGATAAGACACTAGAGGAAGTTTTAAGTTGGAGCCTTTGATGTTGCTAGCCAATTGCAAGACTTTGTCCATCAAATTGGAGATTGGTTTAGTATCAATAGAAAGAAGTGATTTTATAGGCTTTTCAAACACTTTCGAAAAGTGTTTTTTAGTGATAATTCTTAATTGATTCTTCTTTTGAAGGTACTTAGTATTGAACTTTGAAGGTAGTTTGATTTGGCTCGGGTTGTCAATTTAAAGGTGTGTTTCTTGTCAGTTTGCCATTTGTTGTTAGATGTTTCTCAGGATAGAGATACAGTGCTAATGTGAGAAGGTCTTACTTTGCTTTTACAGTAAAGAATCTGAAGATGTGAAATTTACAAGCACTTTTTCCAGAATTCTTGGTCCAAATAATCTTTTGGTCTTCATGACAATGCTTTTTTTCCTCCCAATATAGTTTAAGTAGAAAGGGATGGATACCCTTTTAACCCCTAAACTTAAGAAAAGGGAGAAGTGAAAAAGCTGTTTTTTTTTTTGGTTAGTTTGTGAAGTAAGAAAAAAAAGTAAGGTTTTGATTTAATTGATTTGATGTTACGTGTTTAATAAGTAATTACCACATAATTGTGATTAATATTATAAATTAAAAAGTTGATCAATCAACTTTTATTCTCTTTCAACTCATAAAGAGACTTGATTAAACTAAAGTTTAGTTCTGAAATTTTTAAGATTGATCTTTATACTTTGAATAGTTGCTATTGAGTATATGAATTTTTAAGATAAATGTCTGAATATTTTATATCTGTGGTTAAGTTTATCGGTATAACAATGACGTGATCTGTTGTTGATTGTATTATTTAATACATTCATGAGTTGATTTTCAGATCAGTTCAAAAGCTAGTAGAGAGATTAAGGGGGTTAGATAGATGGGAAGTGTGAGAGCTGATATTGAAAACTTTTAATTTACAACTAAACTTCTTGACTAACAGAAAACTTAACATGTGGCATCAATAGAATGAGACTTTTGAAGGATAAGAGCAATAAAGAAAGGTGTTCTATTCATGCCCAAAAACATAGAAGATATTTTATTTTTATTTTTATTTTTTTGGACTTTGAAGTCTATATCAAGTCTTGTGTGTTGTTCATCTCTATATGGCCAGAAAGCCTTGACTGTCCAACAACTCCACCAAATATGTAGTGATGATTTTTGATTTTATTTTATTTTATTTTATTTTTGTGGGTGGAAAAATACCAATTTATATTTTTAGGAGTTGTATCTACGGGTGTGTAGGGTCGGTTGGAGTTGATTTTCCGACCAAACTGTCATAGAACCGATTATGGTTGGTTTAGTAAATGTTCAAATTGATCCCGACCGTTGAGGAGTGCAAATGGACCGTCAGTTGGTTTAATTCTTCAAAATTTTCTTTTAAAAAAATGTCACTAGCACCTCCTCTTCTCCGACCGACCGATTTTGGTTCAGTCGGCTCAGTTTTTCTGTCCATCATGCTCACCCCTAGTTGTATCAATTAAACTTATAAACTTTCATAAATGAATTAGTGTAGACTTTTAATCATAATTTTATTTGAGATAATTGTAATGTAAGGTCTAAATTGATTGAGTTATGAAAATTAGAAGTTTAATGGTCTAAAACAATAAGTTTCACATGATATTAATCTAACAAAATCGAAAAAAAGAAAAGTATAAATTGATACACTTATAAAAGTTCAGAGTATTAATTGATACACTTAATATTTGTTAAACATGTTGGTCATTGGATAAGGAAGCGGATATAATTGATTGATGTTGTAAATGAAAAGAAATATGTGTGAGTTTATGGAAGAGACAAATATTAGACAAAATGATGATGTTTGATGAAAATAATGCATAATGTGGGGATGTAAATATGGATATATGTCTATGATGGGAAACCAAATGCTCTGTTTAAATGTGCTTTTTTTTTCTTTTTTCTTTTTTTTTTTTTTTGAAATTTATTAGCATTGATTAGGTTGGATTGATAATGGTGGTGATTAAATGGAACTTTGCTGTCATGGGTCAAACAAATAATAATATTGCAATTTCATGTTATGTTGGGTTTATATGAAATATGTTTTTTTTTTTAATAAATTTTTTAAGTAATTATGAAATTATGAATTATATGATGGTTATTTAGTAGCATGTGGTCCTAAGGTTGGCTATGGCCTGAGGAAGTCAAAGTTTGATGAACTAACTTCACTTGGCCCTTCAATTTTATTTATTTATTTTGGGTAAATCAATTCTTTAAATTAAATAGGATTAGTTTTATCATGGAATTTATGTTTGGATATATTTAGGTCATTCCAATTAGATTAACCCATGATCCTACCCAAAAGTCAACCGTTAGAATATTTAAAGTTGAATGCATATTTGCATTGATGATTAGATCCATAAAGAAGCATGAAAATTAAAGAAATATACTAAATCTAACTAAGAAACTGCAAAATGGTCAGATTGATATATATCATATATATACACACATTAGCAATTCAATGATAGACATGAAATTTTTTCCCTTTTTTTATGAGCATAGTTGAAAGACATTAGTCATTTCTTTTTTAAATACATTTGGAGTGTTTTTCTTTTTATGTGCAAAAACCGGGTTGGAAGATTTTCATAGACCAACCTAAAATTCGGGTTGACTAATAATGAACCTATTAGGTCTTTTTTGAAGGGTCAACTCCAACCCAACCCAAACCAAAATTTTTGGGTTGGGTTAGTTCTTTTTTTTCTTTTTTCTTTTTTTTTTTTTAAAAAATTTGACTAGTTTTTTTAACTTTTATATATATATATATATATTAACATTTTTAACCCCGGTTACCAGGTTTTTTGAACACTCCTAAATGTAATAGCGATCTTAATCATCTATATAATTATAAATATTGACACATACTTTCTAAATTTTACGTATTGTTTAGGAAATTTTTTACGTATGAAAAAATCAAACTATTTATAGAAATTACAAAAAAGAAAATACTAATAGACATCTACCAGTATCTAGAAATCTATCATTTACAGATGCTGATAAAAGTCTATCAATATCTATATAGAATATAAACTGATAGAAGTCTAAAATGATTAAATTTTGTTATTTTTTAAATAGTTTCTCTTATTTCTTTATTTTTGAAAATCCTTCTATTATTTATTGCGTCAGTTCTCATCCTTTATTTTAACAAAAAAAAAAATTATATATTAAAATAAAGTTTAAAAATATTTTTGAAACAAATTTCAAAATTCAAGAATAAAAATAAAAAAATTTAAAGTTTAAAAGAAAATTTGAAACATACCCTAAAGTTCAAAAGTATTCGGTAAATGGGTCAACCACACATACGTCGAAACCAATACTGTATAATTTTTTTTAAAAAAAAAAAAAAAAAAATTGTGAATGCCCAAACTAATTCAAGCCCAATAGAGGAATGAATTTACATATCTACCCCTTTATTTATTTATTTTTTCCTCTAATTGTTGCAACACAATCAAGCATAGGAAAAACTCCTAAGATTCTCCCTCCAATTAAACTTTGGTACATATTATAATATCATAATAAAATGAAATTATTGTAAAAGGTGACAAATGCTATATAAAGATGATTGTAACCGACTCAATTGAAATGGAATATTTGATCAACCAACTATTTAAATATTGTCGATTTGGTTGATGGATTAGTTTATCAACTAAAATCAGTTTTAATTTTAAATTAATGTAATAAATGCCATAATAAATTCAATCGAATTGCTAATCTACTACAAAGTACCAACAGTAGAAGAATGGAAATTCTTATCGATAGAAAAATTTCAATAATATTTACATCTTATAACAAAAAGTTTTAAAAGTATTTGTACTTTTAAAACCTTTTGTTGTAGATGTTTTAAATATTTTTGTATATTTAAAAAGATCCCATAGAAAAATTCATCTAAATTTTTTATCGAAATAAATAATAATAATTAGTCTTACATTTCATGGGGTCGTGGTATTAAATTTTAATCAAAGTCATGGTATTAAATTTTCATCGATAGTGGACGTTTCATCAATAAATCATGAGTTGGACATTAACATATATAAAAAGTATAGTTAGAAAAATTCATGTCACATACAAAAAACAATAAATTACCACTAATGTGAATATAATATTATAATGAATATTCTTACATACTTAAAAGTTATAAATTATTAATTTAAGCGTTTTTCTTTGATTTTTTTTTTTTAAAAAATCATATATTTCTATCCATGTCAATATTTTTGGAATATTTTCATTAATATTTCTTTAAAATTGGGACCTCAAAATTTTTGTTTATTTTCCTAAGTTGTGGAGTAGGAAAATTCGATGAGAATGTGCACATGTTTAATGTAATTTCATTGTAGTTTATATATGGAATTTTACTATTTGCTTTTTTTTTTTTTTTAAATGTCAATTTATATACTTAAACTTTAAAAATTATATCAAATAAAATTATAAACTAATAATTATATCATTTTCAAATAATATTTTTACAAAATGAACGATTAAAATTGATATATGAATCATTCTCAAAGAAAATTCCAACAATGAGTTTAAATTGATTCTTCTACGAGAGTTTGAGAGTTTAATTGATATAAGTATAATTCTCACATGATGTTTTTTTTCAAACAAAACGTTATGAAGGTTGTAAATTGATATACTTACAATAGTTCATAAAATTCGAATGGACACAATCCCAAAGTTTAAGGAACGTATCAAATGATATTTTTTTTATTTTTTTTTTTTACTACAACTTTGAATTGAAGATTTGAACTTCCAATATCAATCAAATGAATCGATACCTTAATATTTTGAAACTTAGAGACTAAATTGAAATCAAATTAAAAATTAAAGACTAAAATTGTAACATTTGAAAATTTAGGGACAAAATAAAAACTAGACACAAAACTTAGGCCCAATGTGAAAACAAAATTTCGAAAACAATGGATTCAATGAAAATATAGTTGTTTCTCATATTTTCAGATATGTGTTTGGTAAAAATATTCAAAAATTAAATTCTAATTCAAACAATTTTTTCAAAATGTGTTTGGTAATATATTTATGAACCATGAAAGTGAAACTAATTATAGTTACTCACTAAATATTATGCTGGATATAAATTATTACTAATCAATTTATGAACCTGTTTTATGTTAAAATTTTTGCATAATTATTATTTTGTAATATCATATAATATAAAATATATTGTATAGTACATATTATAATTTAACAAAAATAATTGAGTTTATAACATGAAATATATCATTTTTTATATATTTTTTAATATAATTATGCATTTTATAATTTCAAATTCAAAATCTAGATACACTGAAAACATAAAAATGTTATTTTCAAAATATGTTATTTTCAAAATTTGCATGGTTTAAAAGCATACACACTCTTAATATTTGAAAACATAATTTTAAATGGCCTATTAGTTAATTTGATGATAATTAATAGAAAAATGACCCATGAAATTGAGTTGACAAATTTTAATATTTTATGTAATAAAAAAATAATAAATTTATTGGTTCATTTAAAATTTGTCAATTCAACTTCACTTCTTATTCTTCTATTAGTCGACTCAAGGTCAAATTACATAAGAAACTATTTAGAATTGTTTTTCAAACCTTGAGAACTAAAATCACTTTTAAAATTTCAGGGACTAAATAAACACAAAAACCTTCAATAACAAATAGTGTATTTTATCCTGTAACATAACATTTTCCCTCTTTCATCCAAATAATTACTTGAAAACCTTCCTAGTGTTATGAAATTGAGGAGCACAGGAATATAAATATGAAAATATAATATAATAATATTTTTTATATATAATAAATAAATAAATAAAAACTAAAATTATAAAATAAAATAACTAAAAACATAAAATAACCAAAATCATGAAAATGGATAATATGAAAATTAGTGGAAGTGGAATTTTCACCGATGTATGTGTAATTTAAGATCCACCAAATGACACTATTTATAGGCAAAGTGGCAAGTAGGATGTGGACTTACATAGATACCAAACATGAATAACTACAAGGCACATGGACAACATGAATGGTGACACATGACATTTGAGACACTAAGCAGTAGACATCTATTTTCTATTATAATATTCATAATACTCCCTCTTAGATGCTCATATATATATATGAAATATGTCTCGTTAAAACCTTTATAGGAAAAACCTTAGCAAAGGAAAACGAGTACATATTTCATATAATACATACTCCTACAAAAAATACAATATATTTACTCCCCCTCATGAAAACATCACTTAAGATCTTTAAGTCGCCGCATTCCAATATTGTGCACCCAATTTTTCAAAAGTTGTGATTGGTAATGCCTTTGTAAATAAGTCTGTCAAGTTATCTTTTGAACAAATTTGTTGTACAATAATTCGCCATTTTTTTCAAGATCATGAGTGTAGAAAAGCTTCGGTGAAATATGTTTTATTTTATCTCCTTTAATATATCCTCATTTGATTTGGGCTATGCAAGTTGTGTTGTTTTTGTGTAATATTGTTGAAATTTTTTTGTTAGAAGATAAGCCACACATTTCATGAAAGTATCTAGAAGAATCAGTATCCGATACATATCTAATACTGATTCTTTGTCTCATATGAAGTATCCGTGCTTCATATAAATTTTTGCTAAACCATTTTGTGTATGAACATGAGCTACAGGATGTTCAACACTTATTCAAATTGACATACAATAATTATCAAAAGCTTGGGATGTAAATTCACCAGCATTGTCAAGACGAATGGTCTTAGTTTTATAATCAGGAAATTGTGCTCTTAACTTAATTATTTGAGCAAATAATCTTGCAAATGCAAGATTTCAACTTGATAATAAGCACATGTGTGATCATCTGCTGGATGCATCTATTAATATCATAGAATATCTAAATGGTCCACTTTGTGGGTTAATGGGTCCACATATATCATGAATTCGTTCTAAAAATACAGGTGATTCAATCCCCACTTTAGCTGGTGATAGTCTAATTATCAATTTTCCTTGAGAGCAAGCATCACATGTTAATTCATTAGATGAGTGTCCATTTGAATTAACAATAATTCTCCTCATCATTATATATCCTGGATGACCCAATCGGTCATGCCAAATTGTAAATATATCTGGATTCATGAACTTCATGTTCATTGTTGCATATGTTTCAATTACTCATATATAAGTATAATACAATCTAGAAGATAAATCAGGCAACTCTTCCAATATATGTTTTTCATTTGAGACAGTAGATATGATATATATATATATATATATATATATATATATATATTCCACATTATTCTTACTATCAGTCTCAACATGATAACCATTGCAACGTATATCTTTAAAACTTAGAAGATTTCTCTTTGATTGACTAAAGAACAATGCATTGTCAATTATAAATTTTGTTCCTCTAGGCAAAATAATATTTGCTTTTCTAAAACCTTCGATTAAGTTTCCAGATTGATATTGTATTTACTTTTGTTTTCAGCATTGTCAATTTGAAAAAATATTTTTAATTATAAGTATTGTGTGTGTAATTGCTGCCAGACATAGATTTTCTTTGCTATTTTTTAAAATACTCAACATATGAAAATGATTAATGTTTCTTCATTGAAAGAAAATAATTACAATAAGAAAAACAACATTTAAAATATACAAAAGTTACTAAAAAAACATGAAGATAGATAAAAGAAAACAATACATTAAGTCTAGATATTCTTAAAATCAAAAGAAACACTTGATGTTCCATCAACTGCGCCAATCTTCTCTTCACGAGATTCAAAGAAGTCTACCACATCCAAATTTTTCATATGGGATGGGTCAAATATGTTATTATTCTGGTATGCAAAATTTGCTTCCACATTTTTCTCTTTTTCCTTCAAGGAGGTTTGATAGAATTCAACTAAGTGTTTTGACGTACAACAGGTACGTGACCAATGCCTAATCATTTCGCATCGGAAGCACTTATTTCCAACACTCTCTAAACTTTTATCTTGTGGAGCGTTTCCTTTGTGATCATCATTTTGTGTGATTCTTTTGAAATTTAAATGATTAGAACAACCACCACGAAAATAATAATTATTTCTTCATCTGCCACGGTCACAACCTCGACCTCGATCGCGACCACGACCTCGACCACGATCATTATTAAAATTTATAGCATTCACTTCAGGGGATGATGTTGTTTCGGTTGGTTGAGATTCATGATTTTTCATCAATAACTCGTTATTTTGTTCGGCCACGAGAAGATATGAAATTAATTCAAAATACTGTTTAAAACTTTTTCTCGATATTGTTGCTGCAGGAGCATATTTGAGACATGAAATGTAGAAAATGTCTTCTCTAACATATCAACATCAATAATTTTCTCTCCGCATAACAACAATTTTGAACTGATTTTAAATAATGCGGAGTTGTAATCACTTACTGATTTGAAATCTTGTAGCCTCAAATGCATCCCCTTATAACGAGCTTTAGGAAGAATAACTGTCTTTTGATGATCATACCTCTCTTTCAAATTTTTCCACAAGATATGAGGATATAAGATATTTTATTTTCAATCCCTTGTGGATATGATGACGAAGGAAAGCCATAGCTTTTGTTTTGTCCTGACTGAATGTCATATTTTCTTCTTTAATAGTCTCCCCAAGATTCATAGCATCTAGGTGGATTTCGGAATTAAGTACCCATGATAAATAATTATTGTCATTAATATCAAGGGCGACAAATTCTAATTTTGTGAGATTTATCATGGTAGCACTATCATAAAATATTGTACTTCTGTTAGAAATTTAATAGATATTGAAAATGCAAAATAATATTAAATTTATTAATTATAACGAAGAGAAAAAAACCGACATACCTTTAGGACCTACCTTTAGCGGGGAAAACAACATGAGCTCATGCTGATAACGTGTTATTAAATTGAGGAGCACAACAGAAATACATATTTGAAAAATATAATATAATAATATTTTTTTATAACAATAAATAAATAAATAAAAACTAAAATTATAAAATAAAATAACCAAAATCATGAAAATGAATAATATGAAAATTAGTGGAAGTGGAATTCTCACAAATGTATGTGTAATTTTAAGATCCACCAAATGTCACTATGTAGGCAAAGTGATAAGTAGGATGTGGACTTACCTGAACACCAAGTATGAATAATTACAAAGCACATGACAACATAAATGGTGACACATGATCTTTGGGACACTAAGCAATGAGTATTTATTTTCTATTATAGTATTCATAATACTAGTCTAATCCTACTATAAATTATTTATTTTCTTTGTTTGGCTCGATGGTTATCTTATTAATGTTTAATTACAATTTTATTTTTTTAATTATTAATTTATTTTTTTCACAAGCATTTTAAAATGTTAAAACTCTTAACAAGTGTAAAAAAATTGCAACTTTTCATTTTTCACGGATCTTAGGAAAATTACCCAAAATATTTTCATTACATTAGTCATTTTTTTCACATTTAAGTTAGTTAATTTAAGATAACCAAAATATAAAACAACACCATTTTAATTTTGAGTTTAATTATATAAAAAAATATGAAAATTAGTTTATTTTAAATTTAACTATATTAAAATAATTAATACAACAAATTTAAAGTAATCTAAGATCTAACCACTTATTAAATTCAAGAAAATATTTTACAAACTCAAGATTTTTTGGCCGAAACATAACCATATGGATAGATAGATTACTTAACCAAAACCAGATCGGAAGAGAAAAAAATGAACGACTATCTTGTTCCATCGATTTCTTCCTTTTGGTGAGAACATAAATCTTGGTTGATGCAAACTGAGATCTTGAAGCTAAAGTAGCACGATCTAATTCCAAAATTTCACTCATGAAACATATTTTTTAGAGTAGTAGGATCATTATAACTCATTCATTGAATTACTGTAATTATTAGTAGCATCATATTCAGTATTCGAAAGAATACCGTACAAGGTCTAGTTGATTACGTCCAATTTTTCTAATGAAATAGAGTACTATATATTTCCAGGAAGCACATATACAAAGGGAATTTGGACTATACAAAATAAATGTTACATAGTAAACTTTGATCTAATTTTTTGTCTTAAAGCAAAATATATCTGTTCTAACTCTGATTTTTTATAACCTCAATTAGTAATATCAATTACTAATTTGAATTTGAAATAATCCATCTCATTCAAATTTCACACTTAACTTTTGCTATATATGTTCCACTACTAATTCAAGAAAAGAGAATATTAATACAAACAAAGATCCTATCTATCTATCTTAGTGAGGGGATTAATATTTTTATGTAGTTTATTCTCAGACTTCTAAAATCTATTCTCCAAACACATATTTTTTAAATCAAAACTTTATAAATCTACACTCTAAATACAAATTTCTTAAACCCATCATCTTTAAATCGTTTAACATTCTCAAACTTATAATTCCAAACATACACGCCATACCCTTAAGTCTTCAATATTTTCAATAACTTACCAAGTTCTCTTTTGTAAAATTAAATAAATAAAATGAAAAAAATATACACCGGAAAATCCAAAAGGTAGGTTCTAGAATTTGTTGAAATGCGTGGCAGATAACGATTGGCTGTCATCATCATGGGCACACTTAGAATTCAATTCATCACAGCCGTCCATTTTCTTGACGGATCATCTTACCATTTCCACGTCATTCATTACACAAATATTTTAGTTAGTTATATCGATACATATACTTCGATATATATATATTCTTTTTTTATAATATATACACACACTTGGACACATCTCTAGCTATCTTTATCAATAAACAAAAATATCTAATTGCGTTGAAAGTACTTTTAATGAAAACAAACCAACAAAACTATTATTATTTTCAATCAAATTCATAAAATGCTTCATTCATTTTTCTAAAAGTTCATACCATTAATTAATAAAAGTACATGTATTCCGTTTCGAAAAACATATAATTGTATCAATTAGATTCTTCATTCATTTTTCTAAACGTTCATATCGTTAATTGATAAAAATATTTCTATTTCATTTAGAAAAATATATAATTACGTCAATTAAATTCTTAAACTTTCAAAAATTAAATAAATTTAGACTCTTAGGACATGATTTCCTTTGAAGGTTGTTCATGTATTTATTCAAATAGTCAATTTTGTAAAACCAACATTTGAAGATATGTACATAAGTTTGAGATTAATGCATGAATGATTTTAAAAAATAATCGGAATGAAGAGTGTAAATTGATTGACTTATGAAAATTTATGAGTTTAATTGACTTAAATTTTAAAGTCAAATGAAATTTGGAGGAAGATATAAATTAATACACTTATGAAAGTTATGAGTTTAAATTGATACAATTAGTAGCTTAAGGTTTTAATTGATACAACCCCAAAGTTTAGGAGTATAAATTGATATACGCCTATTTTTTTTTAGGTTAACTATTTATTCACTATAGTTTTTCCTTTTTTGTTTTCGAGTACAATAATTAAAAGTTGTAGTTTTACAAGTTTCTATTTAGTATCCTAGTAGCCATAAATCTCTTAAGTACTTGTGGTTTGTGACACGAGAACCATAACATGCTAATTTTAGAAGGTGGACTCAAGGAAAAGACTTATGTATATTTAATTATATATATTTGAAATCTAAGATGTGTTAGTGGGAGCAATTGATTGAAAACCTAAATATGGTTTAATTAATTAAAATATATATTATGGATAAAATTTGATCCACTAAAATACGCGATACACAATAAAATCACGTGAAGGGTAAAAATGAACAAGACTCTAAATGGAAGCAAACATGTATTTTGAGTCTAGGGTCAACTACCCACTAACCAAGTCCAAGGAGTCAAGTAAGCTGGTCCGTGTTGTTTACGAGTTGATCATCTAGGTTGACTAGGCATAGATAATTTGACAATTTTAAGGAGTCCAGTTACATTGAGAGATTATTCGTTTGGCCTAGTATACATTTAAAAACCTTAGGTCAATCCCATATAAAAAGAAGTTATAAACTTTAGGGGATGTAAAATTACAACATTTGAGCATCCGAGTGCGAATAGCAACCACCGCACTAATATGTAAATTGTTGTTTTTCTGGTACTTTACTCCCAAATTTATCATTGATTGTGTACAAGCTAGTAGGTAGGATTAATCTCCATTAGATTTTGGTACCAACAACATATATTCTAAACAAAAAAGTCAGAGATTCAAAATCTTCACTATCACATGCTCTTTAATAATAATAATAATAATAAAATTACATATAGTAATTGTTCTAATATTTAATTTTTCTCCACCCAATCCTCAAAAACTTCTACTTTCATATAATATACTCTCATTTATGGTTCATTACGTTGTATTGCCATAAATCCTCAAACATTGGACTTTGCACGAACAATTTTCTTTAAACATTATGAAACAAGATTATATTTAGTAAATTCTAAGACGTTGCCAAAGAGAGTATATATCAACTAACATCTGTACGTGTTAGGATCACAAAGCCTATAGTTCAAATCTCCAACTCCTATCATACTAAAAAAATCTAAAACATTTTTATAGAGATTAAATTGAAGTTTTTAAAATATAGGGATCCAATTGAAATTAATGGGAGGGACTAATTTGCAAATTTTTTAAAAGGAAAGAAAAAAAAAACAAAATTGAAATATGGAGACTGTCAACACTTTCCTCCCAACATTTGGACGGATATTTCTCTCTCTCTCTCTCTCTTCTACTCTGCCCTTTTTCTTCCCTCTCCTCGTTATCATCACTTACCCACGACAAAAAAAAAACCTCACCGGCGGCCAACCATTCACTTTCCGGCGATATTACTCCGGCGACTTCACTGTTTACACTTCCTTCTTCCTTTCCATGTCCGCCATAACTCTTTACTCTTCTCCGGTTCCCTTTCTTTCTCAATCGCCGACCAAACCTAGTAGAAAACCAAAATTGTATTCATCCGATTGCCACTGCCTTTCGATTTCGTGTAGTTTCACTAGATTGTGGCCTTCTTCTCACTGTTCGACGTCGAAGAATTGGAAGCCGGTGTGTAATGGAGCTTTGTCGACGTTTGCTTGCTCGACTTCTCCGTTCATTGGGAGAGTTGGCTCGCGGATTCGGCTGGGGAATTTCTCGCTGTTGTCCTTTGGATTGAATTCCAATGCGGCGGCTGAGGCTGCCGGTGGTGATTCGTCTCAGCTTTTGTCGGCATTGCTTCCTTTTGTGGTGCTTGCTACTGGAATTGCGGCTTTGGCTCGGCCTTCTACTTTTACTTGGTAAATTTGGATCTTATTGATTTAATTATTGTAATGTTATTTAATTCCCAATTTTCAATGTTAGATACTTGGTCCTTTTTGGTTTCTTTCTCTCTCCCTTGTTCTTGATTGAAGTCAGCATTCCATTCTTGTCTCTGGTAAATGATTTTTTATTGTTTTTTTTATACTCCAAATACATCTTATACTTTCATAATTACAATATTAACTGAACTTTCATAAACGTTTCTTCGGAAATTGGATAATGATTTAGAATGAAAATTTAGATTGACACACCGATATAGATCCTCATCATACTGTTTTAAGTACCGATTCTTTCTAAAATTCGAAAGGAAAGACATTAGTTTTTGAAACCTTTATGAAAGTTAATGGTAATATGGTAATTTAAATAAGTATAAAAGTATCTTTGAAATTAATGATAAAGTTTAGATGTATTTTCTATAATTTAGCTTCTTTCTTTCTTTATTTTTACTGTTTTTAATCTTATTTATCCTGACAGGCTGACAATGTTATATCCTTGATACTAAATATATTTGATGTTGTACTATATATATATATATAAATGCATGTCATGTTGTGTGTATAATCTGCCACCGCTAGTCAAATATTTCATAAATAATGGTTTCTTTCATTTTTCAACCAGTCAACTTTTGGGTGTTTTGTTTCTCTTCCCTAAATTTGTTTTAAATTTTGAATGTCATTCTCTGTATTTATTTTCTTTATGACATCAGTCTTGGAACTTTCAATTTGCAGGGTTCATAAAGGAGCTACATGATGATGACTCATAGCTTTCCAGTTTCCCCTTTTAGTTTCTATTTTTCTATCTTATTTAGATGATTAGATCTTTCACTAAAACTAACTGTTATATTCATATGTTGCTGTTTGAGGTAGTGCATGTAGTTTATACAAATATATCTAACCAAATTTGGATTTGTCAAGAGTATCTTATGAAGTTTTTGACTTGGCATTTTGCAGGGTTCCTAAGGATCTCTATGCCCCAGCTCTTGGTGGGATAATGCTATCTATTGGGATTAAGCTTTCTATTAATGATTTTGCTCTAGCAATTAAGAGGTTATACATCGGAATTGCCAAATGCCAATCATATCGACTGCATTTGAAAACTTGAGTTTGTTCTTGAGAATTCTTTTATTTTGTTTGTTATTTGCAGGCCTGTACCACTCTCTGTTGGGTTTATTGCTCAGTATGTTTTGAAACCAGCTCTTGGTGTATTGATAGCAAGAGCATTTGGCATATCTCCAATGTTCTATGCAGGATTTCTTCTCACAGCCTGTGTTGGTGGGGCGCAGCTATCAAGTTATGCCAGTTTCTTGAGTAAAGGAGATATTGCCTTGAGTATTCTCCTTACCAGCATCACCACCATCTCATCCGTGCTTCTAACACCTCTATTGACTGGAATTCTGATCGGTTCAGTTGTTCCGGTTGATGCAGTTGCCATGTCAAAGTCAATATTGCAGGTAATGGCACTTCAATGAATAATTGTATAGTAGATATGATTCATGGATTTCAGACAAAAAAGTCCAGTAGGATTGTAGTTACATACTTCGTCCATTAATTTAGTAAGAAACCAAACTTTCCAAATCTAGAAAAGGATCCCTCAACCATAAGAAATGACTCCAATCTAAAGACTAAAAGAATACAATCAAGTTGATAATTACGAAAGATTCGATTACTGGACACCAATAAAGGCACCTTAAATCTCATCACTTCCAACAGCTCCAAAAACTTTTGACTCTTCTAAAAATCCTTAATCCTACTATGCGTCTTGAGCCACATACCCCATATGGCACCAAAACAACATATCTACCACAAAACTCTTCCCTTATTCTGAAAAGAATATTCCTTCCCGAGCATGTACTAGAGTAATATTATAATTTTTTCTGAAAAGACATTTATAGTTGATTTTCAAAATTATGTACGCAAAAATTTAGTGCATAAAGGTCTTGATATATTGGGTTTCTCATTATTTAGGCAGCTGGTTGCATGAAGAAGCTTTTCTGGTCTTCATAGAAAGAGACTCTTCTTAGCAAATGAGTTAGTTAAACAGAAACTTCTTTTATGGAGGCTTTCTTGTGTGTTCTTTTCCTTTTCCAATTCTTCTGTTAAGTTTTGCAATGTTATTTCGCATGTTATTTCGCATGTCCATCCTATGTCTGGGCTGTAACTAATCTTCATCCCCTCTCACTACGGTCAAGAAATGGTGTATTTTAAGGTTTCGTGGGCGTCTTGCATTATACTGATACAATCATTAATGTTTGGTTATTAATGTTCTGGCATTGTTATAGGTTGTTCTTCTTCCAGTTGCCCTTGGACTTGTCCTTAATTCTTATGCAAAGCCGATCGTAGCCGTTCTTCAGCCTGTGATGCCGTTTGTTGCAATGATCTGTACTTCATTGTGCATCGGTAGCCCTCTTGCTATAAACAGAAGCCAAATTTTGTCGATAGATGGAGCCCGGTTGGTTCTTCCAGTTTTAGCATTTCATACTTTGGCATTCACTTTGGGATACTGGGCATCGAAAATCCCAATCGTAAGGTAAAAAGTTATACCTCTTTACATAAAATCCCATGTAGTTTGATGAACTTTGGGGTTTAGTTCCTTCAGAATGATCTTTCTGTATTATACATCACTCTTCATATAATTGATCCCACCCAGGTTCTATAGGCATGAAAATAGTAGTATTTCCCTGTTGATAAAATGGATACAAAAGTTTAGCAGGGTAGCTAGAAACCCGCCGATCTTTTGCTTTGATCAATCGCCTTCGCCTTCGCCTTCAATCTTTTTAGAAACTGTTAAGGCACGTGACTATTAATTAGTGAAAGGCTTTTCAACCTTTCATTCACATGGAAACTATCTACTATCATAATAATCTTGCTTTCCTTTCTGTTCAAGTGGGTCATAGATAACACTTTTTGCCGTAGTACATGAATAGGTAGCATCAATCAAATCTGCAGACTATGGCTTGTTGGGAGCAGTTTGTAAAAATTATTTTTCAAACTTAAATATCAAAAGTAGAATCGCTGTTTGAGAGAACTTTGAAAAATAACTGCGTCTTTTAGAATAAAATTTAGTGAAAACCTGTTTGCTAGAGCCTTTGAAAATTGTTCATTTTTGTATTTTATTCTAGTTTATTTCCTCTGATCCCTTTGTCAGAACAACTTAAGCCATTTTTAATCCCAAAACTATGAGTCTTATTATTAATTTCCAGTGCACAACAACTATTACCTTTACAGGCCATCCAAAACCATATTCCAAAATTCTCAAAACCGAAGTAGAAAACTATTTTTCTCAATAGCTCCCAGGCTACAAAATTACATGAAAGTCAAATATTCAAGATCTGTTGCAGCTTAAGAATTACATAAAAACTTTTATCACCTTTGTCTAAATAAACTTTCTCGTTCCCATAGAGATATTGTTTTGATTTTCATGACTATACTGTTTTATGGAGTAGTCATGTCAGTTTGTTTTACACTGGTTTAGAATGAATTTGCATTGATTTCGAAATTGAGGTGGCAGGATGTTGGAACTCCTAGCTTCTGATTTCGGGTAGGAAGCTTAATAAATGAAAAACACTGTTGTCGTTTAGAGTTCGACATTAGGTTATGCAGTTCTCCTTGTAGATGAATGAGGCTGGCTCAATATAGGGTTAGGTTAATGAAAACTAGATTAGATTGGCTATACTGTTTAGGGAGTAGTCATGTCATTTTGTTTGTTACACTAGTTTAGAATGAATTTGCATCGATTTCCAACTCGAGGTAGTGACTCCTAGCTCCCAATTTTGGGTAGAAGAAAGCTTAATAAATGAAAAACATTGATGCCCTTTGACATTAGTCTCCTTGTAAATGAACGAGGTTGGCTCAAAACTAAGGTTAATGAAAACTAGATTAGATTGAATACTTCAATTCAGACAAATATAATTAGTTTCAAAATATGATGAACATTGCTTAATACAATATTGTGAATGTCATAGGCAAGAAGAAGAAGCTAGCAGAACAATTTCACTTTGCACAGGGATGCAGAGCTCCACTCTAGCAGGGCTTCTTGCTACTCAGTTCCTCGGGAGTACTCAGGCCGTTCCACCCGCATGTTCGGTCGTCGCCATGGCCATCATGGGCCTTTGTCTAGCTTCATTCTGGGGCAGTGGGTCTAAAATTAGAGACTTGCCATCTCTTTTGATACAGAAAAGCAGTTCCATAGTCAGTGCTTCTTGAATCTACTTGAATTAGCAACTCACCCATCTCTTAAAAGTGGTTGAAAAGTCTCAAAATGCAACAGCAAAAAGTCCATTTGCAGGCAAAGGAAAAGAGTTCTTCAACCAGCATATGTGATTCTCAGGTACCATAATAAAAGATAGCAGGAAATAAATTTACTCTGTGTAATGTTCATATGATACAGGAAAGCTCATGGGCGCTACCATGAGAATGAGGCATAAAAATATAAAGTATCATGATAGTTATCTAATAAAAGTAAGAAAGAAAAAAGTGGATTATCATCATTTCAGTTTATAGGATGTATTATTTATTTGTTTAGAAAATATAGTAAATACACACTTCTTAATCAATTAAAGTGAAAAAAAGGATAATTTTTTGCTTCATTTTTTGGCCCTTATTTACATACTGATTTTTGGATTTTTTCCCCCAACCAAAATTGGAATCTCAAATCTCACTATTTGGAGGTAAGAAGTGTGGAAATAGATTTAATTGAACTGAAAATTTTTCTTTCTTAACCCCTAGTTATTGAATTTTTGAAGATTTGTCTTATAGATTTGAGGATGGTAAATTATATTTTTCGCATAGCACATTTTTTTTTTACTATTCATATCAATAATCAAGGTCATTAAGCACATGGGAAAAGTTTTAGCTAAAATAAATGAAATGGTTATATATATATATATATATATAGAATCAGGTATGTATGAGTTCAACAACTTGAGAGTGATGGAGAGTGAATCTTGACATCATAGTGAAGAAAACATGTCTTAATCAATTGTTATACAAGACACAGATACTAGATATTTTTCTAAAGTTATTTATTTAGTATAAGATCTTCAAGAGTGTATAAAAAACATTTTTGAAAATTAGGTGAATCTAAAAGGTAACACCACACAGTCATACACAATGTTGGTAATGTTAAAAATAACAGGAAAGATAATAAGTGAAATTGAGAGAGCAGACACAAAGATTGATAATCCAGTTCGGTGTAAGATCACTTACGTTTGGGGAAACACTGTCTAGTGAAAAAATTTTACTAATAAAGAATGAAGTGATTACAATGGACTACTTATTCGTCAAACATCTTTTACAGTGACTCTCAAAGAGGTAATTCCTAGTGAAGCTTTTAGACTCCTTCATCCTTTACATGTAACGTTCGAGTTTAGAATGAAGACATGAATGAACAAATATCACATGATCCTGAGAACGTGAAAGTATGGTTAAAAAAGACTTAAAAGAATTGAAAGTCACTACCTATACCAACAAGGTGTACCTTCCTTTTTGGTGGCTCAATCATAGGAACACCAAAGTTAAGCGTGCTTAGCTTGGAGCAGTGTTATGTTGGATGACCTCTTGGGAATTTTTCTAGGATGAGTGAGGACAAAGTATGCTGAAAGAACCAGTGTTGGTTTGTGATCACTGTTTTTTTTTTTTTAATATTTGTAAAAATGATGCTATACACTTGATTATTTTTCCTAAAATTTCTATTTATTGCAATTACCCTAAAAAGAAAAGTGTTGGTTTCATGGCATGGGTATACTTTGGGTATAATAAAGTTATGGGTCTTATGATATTGTATTTCCAGATAGGGTAAGATAAAGGGAAGGAAGTTATGGCATATATCTGAAAATAATAGGACAAAATGAAGGCAATTGGAACCCAACAATTGGACAAGATGGGAAGAACTAGGAGTACCTCTAAGATACATTCATTCATTCTCCCACATATTCTTGGAGTACACACAATAATATTTCAACCTTTACTAATATAGTAATATTAGCAAATTGGGTTCAATTGCTATAAGAGTAAATTTGTAAATGTTGATAAGTTGCTTCACCAAAAATGTCACATGTATACAACTTTATTTTATTAACTATCTACTTTCTCCCTAGTCTACAACGTCTCAACCAAAGTTTAAAATATAGATGTTGAGGAAAATGTCGAAGTTTCTATTTTAGAAAAATATCGATAGAAAAATGTCAATGTTGATGGATATTTTTGTAAAAAAATATAAATAAAAGAATTAAAATAAATTATTTAATTAATAGATAAATATTTTATAATTTTTTAAAACAAGCTATATTGTATTCACATTAGTGACATTTTAGTACTTATTTTTTATTTACATGATTTTTTACAATAAAATAAAAATGTTAATTCACCTTTCATGTTGATATTGAACACATAAAAATGTGAAAATATATCTATTGAAATATTAAGATGTCAAAGAAAATTTAATACCATGATCTCAACCAACATTTATGTCATATCGATGTCCTTGATTAAGGATAGAGGCTATGTTTGCCTTAAAAGAAAAAGAAAAGAAAAGAAAAGAAAAGAAAAGAAACGAAAAGAAAAGAAAAGAAGAGAAAAGGAGACTACATAAAAATCACACTTCAAATATTTCAACAGAATCTCAACCAAATAATTTGTGATGATGTCACATTTGAGATTGTGGCCTAGCGCATATGTCAAGCAGGGGTGTTAAACAAATATGGATGGCCAAAAAATCTGAATAATCCAATCTCTATCCTTGGAATTGGTATCAACTCATTTAGATTGGATTGAGTTCAAATAAATAAAAATCTTACGAGATTGATTTGGTTTATGAGTTTATCTAAAATAACTTAAACCAAACCAAACTTATTATTAGTTTTAAAAAATATGTTTCTTTTACTTAAAATACAACTATATATACATATATTTATTCTAGTTTATTTAATTTCATGATTTTTTTGGAATTTTTTTCTCCAGCAATTCCCAAAACTATTTTTTTTTTACATATTAACATTTTACTTATTTTTAGAATAAAAATTTAAGGGCTGACAAAAGAAATAATAAATTTTAAAGTTTCATATGGAAAAATGTCAAAAAGATTTCATAATTATAAAAATAGCAAAACAAATTTATATAATAGAAAATATTAATTAATAAATGACAAAACTACCCTAACAAATAAAAATGCAAAGATACACTACTTTAAAAACAATACGAATACCACAAATATACTACACCTAAACATTCTACAATCACAAGGAGCAAAAATAAATTAAAAATCATCCAATATGGTCCTCAATACATGCAACTACCTATAGAATAGGAGTCGTTGATGACCAGGTGGTAGGGTCATTAGAAACTTATGGATGTCTACTAAACTTACTCCAAGGTGAGAAAGAGCAAAATGTACCAGTGAAGTTGTTGTTGGCAAGTGAATATTTGAAGGAATCGCAACTTCAGAATGTTGTAACAAAAATTATGGAATGATGCACATTTTTAGTTTTGAAATTAGATATGTTAGATTATAATATGAACAATTTGGTTAATCAAGCTCTCCAATTACATTGTATTTATATCCCAGTTATTGATCAAGCTCTCCACTTACATCGTATTTATATCTTGGTTATTAGTAAAGCTCCACACTTACACTGTCTTGGTTATTAATAAAGTTTCACACTTAACTGTATTTAATAATATTCCAACCTTATGAACCAACTAAGGACAAGTAAGGTATTACCAAATTGTTAGCTAAAATAGTGACTAAATATGAAATAAGTACAATTGAATCTCATAACATACACAAAATAATTTAAACTTTAAAAAATATGGAAATATATCTAGTTAATTTATTAAGAATGTGTATAAAATAATGAAAAACAATCTAAACATTTGAATAAATTTAAAATTTGATTAGATAAATGAAATTTGATAATATATGGATATATAAATTATAAATTTGGTAGAAAAATTTGAATATTTAATTCAAGCGAAATTAATTCAAAAAGTGGTTAAATAAAATCTGCATTAAAATATTAAATACGCGAGAAAAATGGTGGGAAGGACGCTTACTTTGAGGAAGGTGGTTATGTTTAGTTTTTCAAATGAATAGAAGGAAAATGGAGAACTAACCCACCAATTACCCTGTATACAGAGCCCTATCATTGTTTATGATTCTACACTTATAATGTATTTGTAGTTTCATCAATAACAAAAGCTACGAACTAGATAAGGGTAAAACAAGGATTTGAAAATTTGTGGTCACGTGCATGAGTTGTCATAAATCTATTATTTTCTGGTTTTGCCATTTTTTCAAAACCAAACCCTAAAATCTATGATATGCTCAATTTTTCGAAAATTTAAATATATCCAAATAACCCAAACCGACTCAACTCAAATGTTTCATAGTTGGGTTGGATTGGGTTGGGTTCATTATTTGAAAAGATTATTTTGGTTGAAGAAATTTACAACCCGAACAATTAGATTGATCTAAAAAGTGCTTCAATCCAACCTAACCCAACCTATGAACACTCATCCTATTAAGTTTGACCTTGGAGGTTTTTAGTGGTATTTGGTACTAGATTTTCCAATACAATATTTTAATTCCTAAATTTTGATTTTAGTAGCATTTTGGTCTATGACATCAATTTTTTTTGTTAATGCTAATGTGACACTTTTTTTTTAATATATATTTATTTGAAGTTCATAGTAGGAGAAGAAGGAAAGAAAAGAAAAATGGGCTTGGCCACCCCACAATATCAAAAGCTAATTTAAAAGAAAATTATTTAGTTGCATCATATGTTACACTTATCTTTGTAAATCTCTTCCAATTATCTAACCATAATTTATCATGTGGCAAACTCTTCTTACATCATTTAAAAATATTTTTGATTTTTTTGAGTGATTATAGTATAATAAACAAAAATAGATACATTTTGTGATGCACTCAAGTATTGCTCAATTTAAAATTAACATAATTTTCCATCAACAACCTAATTACCATCACATTATATATTTTTCTAAAGCCTCAAGACCAAAAGAGTTTCTCTCAAACCCTCATAAACCAAACAAATACCACTTTAAACTTAAAAAAGTAATGTCCCATTTGGTAACCATTTTATTTTTCGTTTTTATTTTTGAAAATTAAGCCTATGAACACTACTTTCACCTTTAAATTTCTTTATTTGTTATCAACTTTTCACTAATGGTTTAAAAAATCAAGTCAAATTTTGATAACTAAAAAAAGTATAGCTTTAAAAAAAGTTGTTTTTGTTTTTGGAATTTGATTAAGAATTCAACCATTATACTTAAGAATGATGCAAAATCGCTGGAAGAAATGTGGATGAAATATACTTAATTTTAAAAAACAAAAACAAAAAATCAAATAATTACCAAACCGGGATTAAATTTCTTGCTTTCAAATTTCACGTTTGCATGAAATAGACCCCCTAGCTAATTTGACCCTAACTTAAAATGGGTTAAGCATCTTGTTGTACCATCCCATTACAAGTCTTATATATATTCAAATCCTCACCATCCCATTGCAATGTAATATACAAATAAATAAAAATTAAAATTCAAAAAAAAAAATGGAAAAAAAAGAGTGGAGATAGTACAAGAAAATGCAATATTAATAGATACTATATATGACTGAAAACCCCAAAAAGAAAAAAAAAATCAAATTCATAATACAAATATTTGTTGAAAAGAACTGATCAGGGAAGAGGGAAGAGGGAACTGAACTATACATAGATCGCAGCTTTCTACAGAAAGCAAAAATTTTTCCTTTTTTAAAAAAAGCACTTTTGGTTTGTTTCTTCTTCCTATAATGCACCATTTTTAGCCAATACACATTCTTTTGCAATTCACAAATTCCAACTGAAAATTAAACAACTAAAAAAATGTAATCATCATTTGGAATTTTTGTATGATGCCTTTTGATTTACATATTACCATTTTCATCTGCTGATGACTCGGAGGCTGAGTCATCGGTCGTCGAGTTCGAAATCACCTCTGATTGGCTGCTGTTTTCGCTGTCTGAACTCACCGAAGCTTTGTCATCGCCACCTTGTTTCAAGAACCAATACATTATGCTTGCAGTTAAAGTGAGGATCATCTTTTGATTCACCTGACGGTACATAAATAAAAACAAAAGATGTTGATATTAATAATGGGAATTTTTTAGTACTTTGAATTAAAAATACGATCAACAAGTGAAAATCAATATTAATTAGGAAAAACATAACATTGTAGGAAGTTGAACACAAAATCTCCTTAGATTATCTACTCTAAAATACCATCTTAAATCATCGATTGACTCAAATTCTTAAACTAACAGGTGAAGATAAATTTAATATTGTATCATTTGCCTACCATTTTCAACTTGATTTCAATAATTTTGTCCTTAGTTTAGTTTTTTTTTTTTGAACCTACAAAAAAAAATATCATGTCATGATAAATTATTCTACGTGGCTTTAGACTTGGCAGAGAGAGAACAAGGGTGGATATTTAAACCTTGTTGTTGGTACTTTTTTAATCCTATAATCGAAATTTGTATAGACATTTATTAGGCCGAAAGATTTTCAAATCTATATCCTACCTATTATCAACTATTATTAAGAACAACCAATTGTGTGGCTTCATTGAACAATTTTTCATTAACTACGCATCTATTGCCTCTTTATGTGAAAATATGTTTTTTTTCCCAAAAAAAAAAAATTCTAGCTCAATCCTTAAAGCTTCGTTTTTTATAATTATTATTATTTTTTTAAAATTAGACTTAAACATTATTTCCATCTATATATTTTTTCTATCAACCTTCTAAAAATATTTTTTAAAATCGAGTTAAGTTTTGAAAAGTAAAAAAATAGTTATTTTTCTTGAAATTGACTAAGAACCGACACAAATTTACAGAAATCCGTAGTAAAAAATTTAAGAATAATAAGCCTAAATTTCAAAAATAGAAAATTAAAAAAACATAACTTAACCAAACATAAACTATATATTATTTTTCTTGATAAACATTTGATAGGCACCAATAAACTTTTAAAACCATTGACAGTGATATTTTGTTATATTTGTAAATAAGTCACTCATTTTCCTATTATTTGAAAACAACCCTTTAACCTAATATTTTGTCCTAATATTAAACGGTCAACACATTCTTACATCTTTTGATGAATGTCCTGTCAATTCATTCTTTAACAATTTATAAATGCAAATGTTGTTAATCAGATAAAGGGTTAAAAAGATTGAGTTAAAAGTTCAGAAAATTACCTCAGTGATGTCTTCAGGAAGCAAAAATATGGAACATCCAAGCTTCCTTGCAATGCTAATGATGTACGTTGCGTTCATCTTTTTCTCCTCCTCTATGTTGGTCATGATTAAAGCAAAAGAGAATACAATTAGAAAATTTGTAGACACGTGGGGATGTCTTTTCCTTGGTCCCTTCATGTATTAAACAATGTTTCGACTTTAAAAGAAATATTACTTAAACTTTACAAGTTTTTATTCCATAAATTTGAAAGTGTATGATCAAACCCTTTCTTGATAAAGAAGTTTAATAATGATCATCCATTAATCTTTTCCTTTTTCCTTTCCTTTTTTACTTTGAACATAAAAAACATAAAATACTAGTCTTAAAAACTAGAAAAATAGTTTCCAAAAGAAAAGATTCCCTAGAAAAATCAGAAATAGATAGAATATAGTTTACGAACTGAAATCTAAGCACGTTTAATATCAGATGCGAAATGATTTACTATGCACAAATGCATCATAAAATCATACCGGAGATTCCTTTGGTAACAAGACTCCAATTCACAACTCTAGGTTGCACTGAACTGAGAAGCTCCAGGAAAAATGTTCCATTCGACAAACTCTTGTCCTGAAGATTGTATATAATGATAATATTAAGTTATTAGTAAGTCTCATCAATAACTACATTAAATGAAAATATTAGTTCTCATACTTCTTCTGACAGTAACTTATTTGAAGATAGTTAGATATTAGTTCACTGAAAAGAATTAAGATCATGAGTTCGAACCACAGAAAATGTATGTTTATGCTAAGTTTTTAACCATTCATTGATAAAAATATTTGACCATAACTTATTAGTAATTGACATACACTTTTTGTCTTGAGGTTGGAATTTCAAATCTCCCTATCTCGTTTGTTTTACTTAAAAAACAAGTATTAGAAAATAAATAAGAGCAACTAAAAAAACAAAAGGTTGAATGTTTAAGGATTATAATATAAAGGAAGTGCTCTGAAAAATATATGTGCGTGAGTAAATAAGGAAAGCGGAAAGGCCAGCCAAAATAGGATTGACCAACAAATGATTATATTTCATCTTTCGAAACTCAATGCTCGTGTGCAAATAAAAGTTCTAACACCAACCTGACTACCTGAGATAATTTGTTGGAACATCGCAATGTTATGTCATTTTGAAAATACAGAGTACGAAAAATCAATACCTTGAAACTATCCATGCGACACTGGCTCCCAGAACTTCTGACTTTGCTATTTGCCCATTGCAAAATATCAGCATCGGTGATTTCCTTTCCAAATGAGTGGAATCTTAAGTTCTTTAGAAGTTGAAGGATATTGTATCTCATCAGTTGCCACAAGTAAGCTGACAAGAAAGCCGGAAAACTTCATCTGAGCTATATACCAAGGAGAATAATTCCAAATATACCAATTACAGTGCAACTATAATTCTTGAATATTGTTAAAGTATGCTGAAAATCATAATTAGTAATTATGTCTGCTTAACAAATGACAAAATTGACTGGCTTACCCAATATCAATTTTTTATTCCCTTGCACAATATCATTTCCAGCAATATTGACCAGGGAGAACTTCAATTGCTTCCCTATTTTGACAACTTGATTGCAGTTTTCTACTTTTCTAAATGGCATTTTAATTGGAGGCTTATTTGCAATCTTCCAATTAACAATTCCTGGGGACACCTTGTCTAGCGTCTCAAGAAGAATCCACCTGAAAAGTGAAGGGAAAAGATAATGTCTTTCACAGTTAATATTATCTTTTAGTTTGCAAACATGAACATAAGATTGATCCCATTTGATAACCCACTTTTCACTAGAAAAAGTTGCCATATTTAAAACGAAATTTCTTCATATATATATATTTTTAAAAAGTCAATGATTTCTAGTGTACTCTGATCTGGTACACTAACTTGAAAGAACAATCAAGTAAATAGAATAGTAACCTCTTTTTGGTCAAAACAAAATAATGCAGGAAGAGATGAAATAATTTTTACCCATTTCTAAGATCCTCAAAGACATTATTGATATAAGTTGAAAGCCCCATGCTGTTTATCCATAAACGGAATGCTCTCTCTTCCCTGGAAATTTGGGCGTCATCTGGCATTGTCTCTAAAAAAGATATCTGCTTCGTCTGCGTAGACAGCCCATTCCTACAAAGTATGATATTTCATAAACAACTTGAACGAAGGTACAAAGTGCGCATGTGAAACAAAAAAAAACAAAAAAAACAAAAAAAACAAACATAGAAGTCAATAGTTCACAGGACAGTTACTTAATGGAACCAAATATTTAAAGATACTCTGAAATCCAAAGTTACAGGTCATTTTATACAGAATTTGGTTATTCATCCTCCACTTTTCTAAAAGGCTTTCAATCCACAAACTTGTATATAACAACAAACTGCGTGCACATTTAGTAGTAAATCCGAAAATAAATAGTTACATTACATGTGCCTTTCGTTGGTATATATGCATGTCAGAACGTAATTTTGTATCATGTCATGTTTATATGTCTATGTTATAGAACAAGCACAGCACAAACTTGCATAGGCTTGCATAGTTCTAGTATCATACAAAAAGTATAGAATACAAATATTTTGACTGAGCTTTCACCAGAGAAAAGAATCCATAGAACTGGATTGACCAAAATAAAAACCAAATGTAGCTCTGCTCAAGGAGTAGATTTTTTTCTCACCTATGCTGAAAGATATGAGCAACAAAAGCAAGGTTCAAATTTGGTGAACCTTCCACTATATCCCTAGCTGTGAGGTATCTTTTGCAACCCATCTTATCTGCATGTTCAAGAACCAACTTTGCTCGTTCTAAAGAATCTTTCACCGTCAATATTGATGGATTACTGTGCTCAGGTGCAAGGACTTTTAAAAGGTAAGCATATGCTTCTGCATCCTGTAGGAAAAATATCTCAAATGTTAAAAAAAAGAAACCCATAGAAGGAAAGTAAAAGTACACATTATCGAGAACAAAATTTGTATGCACAATACTACCAAACAATAAATCTCCAAGTTAATTTCTTCACCTTTGGTGAGGAAAAAGTAGGAGGTTTAGTGCGTATAAACAATAATAGCAGAGGTGGAATGAATTCGTGCATACAATTCTCACCATTTAAATGTGGACATAATCGGTTACATTTGTCAAACACTAGCAGATATAGAATGAATTCACAGTTTTATGTTATGGTATAGATCTTTGAATATCCTAATAGATTATAGAAATATCAAATGCAAACTTCTTTATCAGCATCAATACAAGTTATCAAACATAGATACTAATTTCAAGCGCCCTACAGGTTACAGGTTGATATAAATCTTTTGCCAACACCTTCCAATTCAGATTGGAAAGATAATTGTATGAGTTACGCATAAGAGATACAAATTAACCATGTCAACTCAGAAATTTGTAAGTGTAGATCTAACCAAGTTAGATCAGTATTATAGGAAAGGAGAACATATAAACAGGTCTTGAAATGAAATATTTCCAAATAAATAGTTCAGCATCATTTATACCTTTATGTCAGAAGAGAAATTTGTTACTGTCTTTTTGTATCCTCCTTTCTTAAGTTGAAAATTCATCCACCTCAGTAAGATCTTTTCCGGAGGTAGGCTCATCAACTCCTCCACATCCTGGAAGTTAGAGAATTCAATGATGTCTTCCAAATTATCTACTGCTAAAAGTTTGTAAAAGTAAAACTTTATGTAACAAAGCATATCATATAATTCAAAGGCCATCATTACCTTACTATCATCAACCAACTCCACCAACTGAGGGGTCTTTTTGAGGTTGAGGTCTGCCAATAATTGTATCTGGTACAATAACCATTAGGACAAATGAATTAATTAATCTAAACATAACCCGTTCGCAACATGTTTAACATTGAAAACAATATAATGATTTAATTTATATACTTGTGTGTGCGTGTATACATATATTTAAAAAACACATAATGTTAAAAGCTCATCGCAGTATTTTACCTTAATAATCTGAGATATAAGTCCAAGTACAAGATGCCGCTGCAAATGAAAACAGATGATTTTTAACTCAGTCTGATCAGTAAAGTTGTAAAGATTACTTAGCATATTATTTCACAATGACTTGAGAGGAATGTGGTCTCTAGGGTTTTTCTGTTCATTTTTCAACATTTTGATTCTTTTAGAACATGATGAATAAGTTAGATGATGAATTATTTAGTTTCGCATCATGTAACTCGATGTTGCAGTACCATTTTGGAAAGTGAAACTTCAGCAATAAGACTGAAAATGACTTGTTTTTAGTGTCTAATATTGGAAAGGAGAAGTTACGGGAAACAAAGAACAGATAAGGCTCAGTAGCAGGGGAATAAACTTCCCAGTAGAAGTCGAATGAAAGAGAAACAGGAGAAAAAGGGTGGCGACCTGTGGGGGTAAGCATTCAGGTATCTGCTACATTGAAAACTAGCAGGGAAAATCATCAACTAAATAAATCAATAGAAAGAAAATTCTAACCATTAAATTATAAATTAACCAGAAAAGGAAAACCAAAAATCAGAAAATTGAAAAGAATTCCGCCATTCTGCCTCTTAACAATTTTCAGAAAATTGATAAGAATTTTCCCCATTATATCATCTGCTTCCCATTTGTTCCTAAATATTGATAACATTCACTTGCTTGCCATGCCTTAGGCTTAGTGGTGTTTTTTCTTTTAATTAAAATGTTTAAACATACTCCAAAGTTTAACGGTATAGAAAATTTAGTAGATGTAAGAAACTAATATTTCAAATGAAATGTATGAGAAATAACTTATTGAATCTGTTTATTCTGATAGCTAAGAGAAATATTCATACCCTTCCTTCAATGAAATCCTGTGTTCCAATATTTACTACAGTGCATCCAATGGCCTTTGCAGAATTGAGGCAAAGTGTATGGTTTTCATTTCTTTCCCAAGGGTTGAGCACAGCCTTTGTATTGATTGCACGATCATCAATAGTTCCAGGAACCGCCACATTGATTAGTTTACTGTATCCACCAAGAACATAGTTTATCATTGTAATCGAATCCAATCAAATCAAGAGTAAAGATAAATTTTAAAAAATGATGATGATTTGATGATTTACCAGAGAAGAACTCCGTCCTTTGCAATCTCGAATAGATTGTTCGTGGAAGGGTCTATAGGGAGGTATCTCTTAAGAAATTTATCTTGTGAAAGGTAATTGTTGATATGTGCGACATAAGATGCCTTCTCGGATTCGCTAATTGTATGAAGCAAAGTAGTGGTGGCGGCCTTAAGAAATGCCGATGAAGTTTTCGCACCAGTACTTCCGGTTCTAGCACTTGCATGAGCTTGCAATTTCAGATAAATCTGCCATGTTCGTTATAAAAGAAATATCAAGTAATACATTAGAATTTCCGTAAAATTGAGATAGATTGGACATGAACGTCATCTGACAGTCACTCTGTATCTCTCAAAGCTTTAGAAAAGCAGAAGAGAGTGATAAAGAAGACAAACACGAACGTACTTTAAGGAAGAATTCGTAATCGACTTCATCATCCTGATTCTGATACAAATCTTGTATAAAAGAAGCTCTCTCTTGCTCCGTAAGATTCTCTCCGACAACTTTAAGCCTCGACATCTTAGAAGCCAAGTCTCCAAGTTTAAGCTTACCGTTCTCTCTCTTCATACTCATATACTGCGAAAATCAAATCAGATCGAAACCAAAAACACTAAGGAACCAATGGTTTCAACATCAAAACAGCCAAAACATACATAAAGAAACAAATCAAGAATAATGCGACAGAGAACTCTTCACATGGCATTCAATCAAACCAAAAGGCAGCAGAATTCACTGAAAAGAATCAAAGAAAGAAAGAACAAAGTTACTTACATGAGACTTAAGACTCCGGAGCTCGACTTGAGTGAACTGATTCTGGAGCCATGGATCTGAGACGAGAATGCCAACATAGCCTGACATGGCTCCGGTTGAATGAGGATGAGTATGAGTATGAGGATGACGATGACGATGACGATGATAATGATGATGATTCTTCTGCTTGTTGTTGTTGATTTCTGGCTTTGGCTACAGAAATCAGAGAAGGAAAAGGGGAAGAAGAAGAAGAAGAAGAAGAAGAATGGTGAATGGCGATGGTAGGCCAAAGCTTGGAAGCTGTCAGAATTTCAAAGTTTGTTGGGAGAGAGGAGAGAGAGAGGAGGAGGAGGAGAGAGAAAGAATTCAAATAATGACTTCACTATCCCCATTTTTCACTTTCTTTCTCTCTCTATATTAAAAGAAAGAAAGAAGCAACAGAGAAGTGAGCGTTGTACTCAAGATGGGGCCACTGTTGTCGTTTAGATCATTTTTTTTTCAAAATTTTTTTTTTCTTCTTATTATTGTATGACTAAAATGCCCCTCTAAACGGCTAAACCCTCCAATTTTGACGTCCTCAAAGTTTTTTTTTTTTTTTTTTTTTTTTTAGTTATTAAAATAAATTGGGATTGTATCTAGGGTTGTTTTTAAATATAAAAAAAATGAACCAAATATAACAAAATTTTATAATTATCAATTATGGAAATAGACACCGATAGAGTCACAATGATAGATACTGATAGAAATCTATTAGTGTTTATCAGTGTCTAACATTGATAGTTCTAAAATTTTGTTATATCTTGTAAATATTTTCAATCGTCGTCTTGTATTTAAAACCAAAGCTTTAAAATGTCGAAATATTCATGTCTTAATTTTAGTGAGATTTCAATAGAAATATCAATAATTTCTATAAATATTTTTTAAAAATTATAAATAAATTTAAATTAAAAAATAAACGTTTTATAATTTTTAAACAAATTAATATGTCTATTATTTATATTATATTTAGATGACCTTTTATTACTTATTTTTTTTCTATGTTTCATAGATTATCAATGGAAATATCGATTCACTTCTCATGTCGATGTTAAACTCATAGAAATGTGAAAATATTGGTAGAAATATCGACATGTCGATGAAATTTAATACTATGATTAAAATCTTGAATTGATAATTATATAAATTAAAATATTGAAATAATAATTGTATCACTTTAAAATTTAAACTTTTGAAAAGTGTATTAATATACTTTCCATAATATTTCATTTGAGAAAATATCACGTGGCACTTATAATTGTAACAATAAGACACTTAAACTTTCACAAGCGAGTCAATTTAGACTTTTCATAAGAATTTTCTTTGGAAATCGTCATGAATCAATTTTAATTGTCTATTTTGTGTAGAGCCAACATTTCAAGAACACCCACCTGTGAGAATTGATGCACTAATGATCTTAAAGATAATCGTAAGGATGGTTTTAAATTGATTTGTTACAAATTATAAGTTTCACATGATATTTATCGTCACTTATTAAAAATAAAAATATTTGATTATTATTATTATTATTATTATTATTTTGTGATGGTGGGTGGGTTGCAAATGATAAGGATAACAAAACTTCCTTCTATCTCTACAATAGTATAACATTTTGTTTATTTTGGGTAAAAATCTTCACGACTTTGCTTTTGAAACTACCCAAAAGATCTTAGGATATGTTTGGGTATCAAAAACACTTTCTCTCTTATCAAAATCACTTTCCTTAAAATGATGGTGTTTGGCATGAGCTAATTGATTATAGAAAAATCTAAAATCATTTCAAATTGATTTTGGAGGAATTAGTCGGTAAGTGATTTTTATTAAGTGATTATTCAAGAATCAGTCCCAAAATAGTTATTTAATTAAGTTTTTGTTGAAATATTGTTAGTTAATTATTTGTGAAATCATTTTTTTAAATTTTAAATACTGGAACAAAAAATGACAAGCATTATCTTTTATTAAATTGTTAATAAAACAAACAATTATATATATTTTAAATTTTTATTTCAATATCTATTATAAACACTCCTCTTACTTTTTAACAATAAAATAAATAGAAATAGATATTTACTATAATTATTTAATTAAATAATAATTTCTCAAATAAAAAAAATACAATTTTGAGGAATTAGATAACTCTAAATTTACTTCGAAAACCAAATATAATATTTCAAAATTGATTTTCAATATTTGAAAATTTGATGGTTTAAAAATCAATTTTACAAAATCAATTGTACCTAAATCTCTTTTTCTAAAATCTCTTATTTTTACTTATATATCCATAATCAATTAACAAGAGATTTTGTTTGTAGAAAAAAAAAAAAAAAAACAACCCACACCACCAAAGTATTACTCTTCCTAGTATCTCATAAATTTATGTTGATTCACTCACTAATTAGAACATAAAAGAACAAAACAAAATTTCATAAACTTGCAATTTTGTATGGTTCACTTACTAATCATACTAATTATCATATCAAAATTTGATCATTCAATCATCATCTTCATAATCATTGACCATATACAAATCAACAATTGAATAACTTTGGTAAAAATCTCAAGTATAATGCCATTTTTCTCTGAAATCTTATTAATTTTATAATATAATAAATCATTAAAAGTAATATGAGAATATTTTTTGTTTACAACCTTTCAAACAAAAGCACTTAGGAAAAATTTGCAATACTTAATTAAGTATGAGGTGCGATACTAAATTGATAAAACTTAACAAGTATGGAGGAAAATTTTTTCCCTTTATTTGTTTGCTCCTTTGAAATTTCTAACTCTAGATTTTATTTTATTTTATTTTTTGATAAATATTTTTTGGACTGTTTTCAAATATAAAAAAATGAGCAAACTTATTTATAAATATAATAAAATAAAAAATGTCAGTTTATTAGTGTCTATGACTGTCTATCACTAATAAACAATGAAAATTTGCTATATTTAAAAATATTTGTTGTAGTTTTGCCATTTAAAAAAATTACCCTACATTTTTTCCTAATTTTCAACTACTATGGATTTTTTAGTCTTATGTTTTGGGGAAAAAATAATTGATTTTTAGAATTAAAAAAAAAATCAAATTACACGTTTGGTTAATTAAGTGAAATTTAATTGTTGGATTTTTTTTTTAGGTTTTTTTTTTCACTTGAGTTTAGTTGGGTTGGTTTGTAGTTGTTAAATTTGGATTAGATCTCTATTAGATTACAATTTAACTAAATAATAATGTATTATATCTCTTCACCATGTTTGAAAGCAACTTATACTCTTTTTAGAGAGCAACATATCAATTCCCTTTTTGTAAATCATGCCACTATTTTCATCCAATCATTTGCTTACTTCTCCTCTCATTCATCTTACACGTCATAAAAAACAAGTGAATATATGTTCAATCTACATCTTACTCGTCACCCTTTTTTAGTTCGAACAAATGCAAAGATGAAAGATCAAACTATTAACTTTTGAGATGATAATAAATGTTTTATCAATTGAATTATGCTTGTATTTGTGACGTGTTAAGTTTTCATCTAATTAACATTATTAGTGCATGTTTGGTAGTGATTATGAAATTGTTTCACTTTTGTCATGTACTAGTAACTTTGAAATACACATTTAAGCACTCAAAATTAATTTAATATATAATCTTATACTTTTAAATACAATTTTCAAACCAGAATTAGTTTTGAATGATTAAATATGTTTTAAAGTAATTTTGAAAATGACTAAAGTGATTTTAATCATTTCAAAATTACTCTCAAACATGCATTTAAAATGATCACATTTAAAGTTGGACTATAAAATTGAAGTTGATGAAAGATTAGAGCTAAATAAACATGATCATAAAGACTTTAAGAATTTTTATCATTTACACTACTAGTATTAAACATGTCTAAAATCAATGAAGGAAAGAATGAGTTCGAAAGAATAAGTTTAGGGACCTAACTTATTTAATGAGTATTGAATTGGTTATTATAATCTTTAAGCTAGTTATTATAATCTGTGGGTTATAATAGTCAATATTTATATTTGGGGTGTAAACTATTTTAATATAATAGTCGAGTGTAAACTATTTTAGTTTGGATAAAAATAACAAATATTACAACAAAAAAGAAAAGATAGGAGGGTTTTGAAATAGTATTTATTATACCTAATTGTATGTTATAAATAGTTGTAAACACAACTATTATAATTGGTGTCCTAAACATGAACGGGTCAGAATAATTTACTCCACCAACTTTAGATTATAATAACTCACTCCACCAACTAGTTGGGACTCAAACACTCACCTTTAAGTTAAGCTCTATAAAACAACCTTTAAACATTAAACTTGTAGTTTGAAACTTTGCCTTTCCTTTTCTTTCATTTCTTCAATATTATGGAAACAAATAAAAGTATTAAGGAAAAAATAAATGGTTTTGTTTTCTTTAATTTGTTTTTCATTTCATTTTTAAGCTTTTAGAAACTCATTTTGAGCTTTAGTTACTCAAGGAAGTGAATATATTTTAATTGATAAGAAATTCCCAATTAATTATTTGAATTTCCTATTTTTGAAAAATACATTTTTCTCTAATCAATCCAAACGTGTCCTAAGACATTTATGATATGTTTGGATGTAACTGAAGGCAGAGTGATTTTGAATTAAGAGAATATGTATATATGAGCAAGGAATACTATTCAAGAATGGAGACTTCAAAGCAAAGTTTACAATGCAAATAAGAAGAAAATAAAGTCGAATATGACAAAGTGAGTTTAGTTTAGTGGTAATTTGACATATATATTTTCAATTGAAGTCGGAGATTAGATACTCGATACTAAAAAAAAAAGTTAGAATAAAGTAACATATAAAATGACATACTAGTTTTTCCAAAATATATTATGGCCACATATCACTTGAGGAAGAGGTAGGTTCCTAATCCAACAAGAAGATTCATGAATGTGAAAGGAAGGTCATGTTGTTTGATAACATTTCTAAGACCGTGTAGAAATTTTAGAATTACTTAACTCAGGTCTTGTTTAGTAATCATTTCTGTTGGAACAGTTATCCGACGAACAGTGACAGGAATAGAAGCTCAGAAGTTAGCAACAATGAAGAAAACCTACAAAACAGAAACTCGTGAAAGGTTGAGTCATGGATCATGCTCCCTTTAAGACATTTCGCAGCTTTGCTTTGTGTGCAAAAAGTTCGGAAAGAATGTCACATCGTCCCCAAGATAATACAACCCAGATTAAAATCTGTTCAGATTGAAATTGCACTGGAATCTGATTGATAATGCTTACATCCTTCTAGATTGTGCTCGAAAAACAGGAAGGAAAAAAACAATGTGGTTGAGAATGGAAAAGAAGGGAAGAACTGCCAATTAATTTGTTGTCCCTCTCCTTCTGAAGAACTAACTGCAATTTATAGGCCTTGAAGGCCAACAAAAAATGCGTAAAACGAGGTAATGTGCGCATAAAATGGCAAGAACGAATGACTATTGAACGGACAAAAATGGATGATTTGGAGGAAAATTTTTTTAATTTTTTTTTAATAGTAATAAAAACACCACACAACACCCGATCGGATGACGACAACAGTAACGTGTGTGGAAAGACCATCAAACTCTCTTTTGCATACTTCCTCACCTTTTCTAAAACCTGGGTACCCTTGGGGCCCAAACCCACAAGTAGAAGTGATAGTCAACATTTTATCGGTTTTGAGGTCAACCAAGAATCAAGCCAAACTAATCGATTTTAAAAGGAAGAGATCCAAACCAATGTCCAATAAAGAACAAAACTATTGGATTTGTTTTATTTGGATCCGTTTATTATCGGTTTGGTTTTCAGTTGTTTACATTTTTCTTTTTCTTCCATTTTTCTTTTTATTACCACTTTATTGGCACTTTTCTAAATAAGAAACATCAAGCTCTATAATAATTAGTTTTTTTTTTCCTAAATAACAAATATATACATACCATTGGATCGAAAATCGATCCGAACCAATACTTTTTGGTTTTCTCTCCAAATACAAACTAAGATGTCCAATTTTATACTAAAAAACAAACCAAACCATTGGATTGGTTTGAATTGGTTTGATTTTTTAGTTTTTCGATTTTTTGTTGCATTCCTACCCAGAAAGAAAGGGTTAAATAAGGAGGTCTCTTCTTGTTGTCTCAATCAATATGGAATTTTCCAACATGAGATTCTCCACTTTCCTTTTTCATTCATTTTAAAAAATAATAAAATTTCACCAACAATTTCATTTTTAGTTTTTTAGTTTTTAGAAATTAAGTTTATTTTCTCTCAATTTCTTAAAATGATTTGCATCAAGTTTTTAAAAATTAATTTATTAAATTTTCTAAATTTGGCTTGATTTTTTAAAGTATTGGTAAAAAGTGGTTAGCAAATTAAAGTAAAAAATTTAATGATGGGAGGAATGTTTATAAACTTAATTTCAAAAACTAAAAAATAAAAAATCAAATGGTTACTATTCATTCTAGTTTATATTTTAATTTTTTTTTGTTCAAAACATAAATAAAAGCAATATATTTTATATTTTTTTTCTTCCAAATGTATAATAAATAAACATAAAAATAAATAACATAAGATTTTCAAAATTTAATTTTTAAAAACTTTTTTCATGTAAAATGTTTATGTTTTTAATTTAAAATTTTAAAAATCACGAAAGGATTATCAAATATATTTATATTTTTTTCGTTACTTCAATAATAAAAAAAACAGCAAATAAGAAATGTATACTGAAAATCTCGTTTGGTTTTTTTTTATTAAAAAAGAGGAAGCAAAAACTCTACCGAACAGCAATGTTTTTTTTTTACAAGAGAAATTTAGAATTATCTCCAAAGGAACAACAAGAGTGCAAATAGAGAAAGAAGAGGTCTTCCCATCTGGGATAAGGGTGGACTTCAAAGTGGCGATCATCCAATGCAAGTAAAAAGAAAGTACTTAAGTGCATCATGAGCTACATTCAACTTTATGCATCTCACCTAATTGTTCTATCATAATTTACTACCTCTTTTTAAAATATTTTCGAACATTTTTATCATAACTCATCTCAAAATATATTATTCTTATATATATATATATATAAATAAAAGAAGTTTATGCTCTATGCACCTAAGACTTAAGTTTGAATGGTAGGTTAATAATATATAGTTCTTGCTTGAATATGAATCAAATTATATAGAAAGCAAAATAGTACAATAAAAGACAAGTTACATATATTAAGCAAAAAGATTTGGATACTTAAAGGCAGCTCAATATCAAAATAAAAGTTTAGAGGTCATGTTAGAGGGTTAGGATAATTTTTTTTGCCACAATAGAGCACTTCTAGGCTTAGCCAACTACAAATGCAGGCAAAGACAAGAAAAACCCAAAGGGAAGAAAGAGTTAAACAAGGCTTACTTCACAAAGAAAATATGAGAATCTTATAAGACTAAAAAATTATATGTTAATGAAAGACAAGGAAAACTTAGGACATGTTTGGTGTAACATAAATTTGATAATAATGTATTCAATGAAAATATAGATATATTATATTTCATGTTTTTAGATAACTACTCATATAGAAATTGAATTACTCAATTTAAACAACTATTCAAAATGAGTTGGATGTAATATATTTAATTACCCATAAATGATAGATAATTACTCACTAAATATTATCTTAATATAACAAATACTAATTATAAATATTTTTAGGAAATTGTTTCAAATGTTAAAACTGTTGAAAATATTTATAAGGTATAACAAAATTTTTATCGGTGTCTATCAATATCACTGATAGGCGTTAATAGAAGTTTATCAGTGTCTATCATTGATAGTGCTAAAATTTTGCTATATTTTGAAAATATTTTGGTTTATTTTTCTATATTTAAAAACAACCCAATATTTTTTTAGAACATATTATTAATTAATTTATGAGCATGTTTTATGTTAAAAAGTTTGTATAATTGTCATTTTACAATATCATATAATTTATAATATATATGACAAAATGAACATAGCTCAACTAGCATATAGTATGTGTTAGGGATCAAAAGATCTACAGTAATTTGAATTCTCCCACCCAATTTATACTAAAAAACATTGATATATTATATAATACTATTTTAACTTAATAAAAATGAATAATGTTTTGGATATGAAAGACTATATTTATTATTGTGTGTGTTAAACGTATTATTAGTTGAACTCAGTGTTTGGCCAACAACTTCACAAATCAATGTTAAATAACTCAACTCTACTAACTTCAATAGTGAACACTATTGAAGTTGACACATTTATCAAGAAACTCCATCTTTCCCTCTTTCTCTCTCCCTCCCTTCAATATTTCTGATGACTCCGCCTACCAGCCACCGTCGACAACCAACTTCAGCAACATGCTCCAATGACCACCTTCGTGCCCAACTTCGACGGCCACTTCCAATGCCCAACTTTGACAACAATCACCATCAACGACTATTGTCTCCTTACTTCAATGACATGCTCCAACAACCACCTTCGGAGACCAAACTCCAACAACTACCTCTAAAGAAGACCACCTTTAACAATCATCTCTAGCAACTGATATGCACAAGCGCACACATCGAATAATAATATAGTTTAAAACGACCTTAGCTGAGTATTGTCCTTAGGAAATCCGTTTTCAATTCTTTTAGCTATTAAGAGATTGTTCTAATTTTATCTAGGGGACAGACTTGTGATAAAAACCCACACTAATGTAATTCTATGAAAGCAAATATATAGTGACAAAACAGGGCAAAAATTAGACAAAAATGTGTCCTAGAGTAATGACTTCGTTAATGGATTAGCTAAATTAATTGTTTGACCATTAAATTGATTCGATGTCAACTATAGACCTAGAAGTTTAATATTCAAGTATGCTCTTTCGAGCTCAACCCTTTCTAACACCTAATCATTAATTCATTATCATGTAATCAATTAATTGGATGCGCCAGTAAAATCCTTAATCATTTATCTCTATTACCCTTCTATTACGTTCATACATAATTGAAATAACAGTCTAACACATTAGTTCTAACCTAAAGCTCTCTTCCAATAAAGATGTCAAGTAAATATCATTCAAACATTAGCCAATTATTCGAAAGAACAAACATGCTAGAATAATCAATGCATTAATCAAACCAAGAACAAATTAAATCAATTTATAACAATCTAAAAAACTAAATCAAAACTCTAAGAATTACGAACTCAACAACTCATGGTATGATATAAATATTTATAGTCCATAACATATCCAAAATACAAAGAAATCAAAAATTAAGGAAAGAAAAGCAAGTTAGGCTCTTGATTGTCGTCCTCGGAATTGCTCTCCAAACGATCTCCTCGATCATTAACCTCTCTGAAACTTTAAGTTGTCGCCTCTATTTAAAAATTGGCTCTTGGTCACTTCTGGAAGCCCTAATTGGCATCCCTTTGATTGATGACAAAAAGAACATAAATAGCCAAAATAGGTGATGGCATCACAACTCTGGTCCAATTTTTCTCTAAGGCCAAAGAGAGCCTCATAGTGACACTACCCTTTTTTTTTTCTTTTTGGCTCTCGGGATGTAGCGTTAAGCTCAACACCATGCAGCGCACCATGAGGGTCTTTTTTTAAACTTTTTTTTCATCTCTAAACAAACCCTAGGATAAACTTTGACATTTCTAGGGATATTTTCATCATTTTCCACTATGGTTAGCCCGTGTCCAAAGCCCCAATTCCTATACATTAGACAAAACAAGGCATCAATGCACACAGTTACGCAATAAAACTAACGAAATTTGGAGCCTAAAAAAGCACTTCTTTAGTGCTTTTCAGTGATCACCTTCGACATCTAACCTCCTATAACTACTAACTTTGACGACCAATTTCAATGATCACCTCAGGTGACCAATTCCATCGATGATCTCCAACAATCTACTCTAACGACCATCTCAACCGGTTAAATACTCAACAAAAATAAAATAAAATAAACTTGGTCAGTGAAAGCGTTTTTAAATACAAAATTGAAATGATTAGTTCATAGTATTTAATAGTTTTCTTATATAGTAATTTAACATTAATAAAACATTTTGAGATAGCCAAACCAAATAAACTTGTGTATTAAAACATATTTGAGAAAATGTAACCAAATAAGTTTGTATTTTATATTAAACAGTTTTTATTCAAAGTGTTTGAATGCAAATTACATTTTGAAAAACATTTCATAACTTGTTTGAAAGCTCAACTAAGGATGGAGACCATCATGATTGCATTTTTTTAAGGTCCATCTTTTTTACCCACATCTGAGATTCTACTGACTAGACTAAGTTATGACCTAACATTATGATATCATTTATTAGGGACAACAAACATCTAGATATTTCTACAATGGTATGATATTGTCCATTTTGAGCTCCCTTGTAGTTTTACTTTTGGTTTCACACAAAAGGTTGTTAGGGTTGATATCCTAAATCTTGTGGGTCTGTAGTTTGTAATTGTATTGTACAAACAGTTTGTTTATTTAATAAAATCTGAGCTATTTTATTCGACATTTAGTAGAATTAACCCATAAGACCAATAAACAAACATCCAAGGTATCTTCTGTAGCTTAAACATGTAAAACATGTATGTAGAGACATACAAGTGGATTGTGTTTGAGTGATAATCTGAATGGTCTATGGTAGATGGATAAGGTTGGATACCTTATCCTAATGACACTACGAATATGACCCGTTTTGTAGATGTTACAATTGTTGTAAAGTTCTACAAATGATCTGATCCTGATCATTCATGTAGAGGCATGTTAGCGGGGGTGTTCTATACAAAAGGGTTAGTATAAGACCAGACCACGAAATGAATAGTCTCATTATATAACATTGTTAATAGTAGAAATTTACATTTCACCAGGATGACCATAGGTGATATGACCTGAATCCTAAGTGAGTTGTGAACTCCTATCTATGAAGGCGGTCCTTTAATTTGCATGGGTGAGAGTGACCAGTTCGTCGACTCAATATGCTTACCATTTTGGGGATTTGTTTGATTGAGGAGCTAGGAACATAGCTACATGAGATAGAATTCATTCCTTCCTTAATGTCGAAGTAAGTAGATAAATTGATCCCTTAAAGGCTGATTTTGAGACTTGAACAATGTGGCACCACACCCTCTCTTAGTTAGAGAGGGGTTTGGTCATAGTTGAGCCATGACTTATTGTTCATTAGAGAAATTAGTAGTACTTAAGGAGTTAGATGTAACTACAGGGGCAAAACGGTAATTTTGGTTCAACTGCACTTATGAGCAATTTGTGAAGGGTCATCACACTATTGACTGGTTATATCCAATGGACATAGAAATATATCTGTAGTGCGAAGAGTGCAGCTGTCGATCTTTAGTGGAGTGACTGACAGTTAATGGAAGTTGGGTAATTTAATTAAAGGATTTTAATTAATTATCCAAGTATCATTGGAGCTTCAATCTACAAGTCTATAAGGTTCCTCTGTAACTCAACTGGGATTATTGAGAATTAGTTTTGAACTAATTTGAATTTCAAATTAATTGAGAGATTAATTATATATGATATAATTAATTTAAATTAATTATATGTGATATAATTAATATAATGTATTTGATACATTATAATATAAAGTTTATTTGAAAAGATATAAATATTTTAATATGATTTAAATATTAATTATATGAACTAGATTCATATATTTAATATAAATTTGATTTATATTAAATTCATATATTATTGAGAGAATTATAACATAAAAACTATAGATCATGTGTTATATCCAATATAACATATAATTTAAGGTATAATATATGATAAGTTGGTTACCATATATGTATATTAAATTTTATTTTATTTTGATTTTGAATTAAATTAAATGAGGGAGTTATGAAAATGACTTCCTCCATATTTTCTCTCTATATCTATCGTGAGAAAGATGGAGATTACAAAATTTTCATCTTCTTTCCAAAAGATTTACAGAAGGTCTGTGATTCAAGTGTATGTCTCTCCCAGTGAAAATTCCTCTCTTCTAAATTCTCTCCCTCTTCCAAAAGTTCTTTGAACTTCAAGGGTTACTATCTTTGAACCCTAATTTCATCTTCTCTGTATTTTGTCTAAGCATGTTGTAAATTTGTATAGAATGCATAATAGGTTTTTGAATTTTATGTATTTTGTGTAAATTTGAAATTGGGAAACGATCTTGCTTACGTCTAGGGTTTTCACAAACTTCAATGATCTCATACCATTAGTGATAGTTATTCTCTCTTATATATTCATGAGCATTCCCTTATCTAGCAAATGTGGGACTTTGATCGCATTCTCAACACCAACATGCATGCATAATAAACCTCAACCTACCTTTTGACATAAGATACCATAAAAAAGCCTTAAACTCCTTGATGGCCTAACTTTTTTTGTGCATATTACACTCGTGCATTCTACTAATATGAAAGTATATTGTAATTTTGTTGTTTGTATGAAACAAGAGTATTTTGTCTACCTCAAGTACAACGGTTACATATAAAAAATTGTAAAATATCTGTGAAAGTTTTAAGTTGACATCTCAATTAAGTGCTAAAATTTTGGGAAAATATGTGTGTAATTGAAATGCTAAACAAAAAGTTATAGAAACAAAAATAACCACTAAAAAATGATATTTTTTATGATTATAAAAAACGGCACCAGATACTCCTAATTTAATAATTCAACTCTACACTCTAAACATAAAGTTTCTAACTTCAAGATTAAATAACTTCACACCCCAAACGCAAATTTTCTAACTCTATAGATATATTAGCTCAAGACTTTAGAACTCAACTCAACGTTGGAAATAGTCCTCAACTATGCTAAATAGGATGACATACTGAAGCTCCACTCGAGCATTTCAAACTACGAAGGCACCACCTTACATATTTAGTAAAAAATTTTAAAATGAAGCTAATTAATTCAAGAAAAATAACTACTATAAGTACATCATCAAATCCAAATGCTAGTAATTTTAGCTTAAAGTACAATATGAAAAATAAAAAAGTGGTCCAAAAGTATGTGTATAGGAGAGTAAGACTTAGTTTGGGTGTTTGGTGTTGGGAATGAAAACAATGTTGTTGTCTTTACCGTTGAGAATCTCACATTGAAGGAACTTCACACTTCTTATATGATAAATGAGCTACTCTTTTCATTGTCAATTTTTTTTAGATAGGGTCACATACTATCAAATATGGTATCAGAATCCATAAAAGTCCAAACGGGTATTTGGTCCAATAAAAAGAAATTGAGATCCGATCACAACATGTTGAGAATCTCACATTGGAAAAATCAAAGGACCTCACACTCCTTATATGATAAATGGGTTTCTTTTCTATTGTCAATTGGTTTTGAGATAGAACCTAATACCATCAAATATTTATTATTTCAATTACCTTTCATGGTATAAGACTTTTTTAGATGAAGTCAAAAGTAAAGTCATAAGGGTTTACATTCAAAATAGGTAATATCATGTTCATTAGAGAGATGTGGATAATTGATATCCCTACAAGTGATGTCATACCCATAACCTTGACTTAGTCGTGTGACTAAAATCCTTTAGTGTCACAAAGAAATTGATAGAGCCATAGAAATAAAATCAAATTAGATATGAAAAGCTACATGAGTATTTAAAGATAAATTTGAAATTTGTAGGCAGTTAGAAATGGTGCATACAAGTTGAATCTAAAATTGAAAAATGCTTCTAAATAAATTTAATAAATAATTTGTTTTATCCAACAATCCTGATAAATAATATTCTCCCATAATTTCTTTTTACCCTTGCAAAAAGCAGTTTCTCTAAAAGAAAGAGATCTCAATTAAATAAAATAATATATAAATTTCTGAAAAATCCTATCATAGTCAATTATTATGGAAATAGTTCAAAAATGTTATTAACATAATTAGTTTTCTCTCATACAAGAATTATTATTGTGAAAGGATGGCATAAGCACTATGAATGTCCAAGAAGTCTTTTATAAAGAAATTAATAATTGAAGGATTTAAAATATATTATTGACAACAAAAAAGTAAATAATTTGGGAGGACAATTAGGGGGGAAAAAAAAGCACACTTGTCTATTTTCTTTATGAATCTCTCTCACTCCTAATCATGTTGCAAAGTACAATTTATACTAAAATTTTAGAGAGCTCTTCCAAAGTAAAGAGAGTAATTATTGAAAACCCCCTTGGCAAACATGATTCCTCATGAAATTTGAAAACACTATACTTTGTATTAAAAATGGATAGTATTTTAATTGACGAAATTATGACTTGTTAGTTATTTATTATATGTCAACAAGAGCTTAACTCAACTGACATTTATATATATCGAGAATCAAGAGTTCCTTAGTTTAAATCTTCACTCCCAATTTATATTAAAAAAAATTATTATTAAATGGTTAATTAGATTATATAACATGCCCATAAACTTTACAATAACTTTCCAATTACGTCTCTAAACTTAAAAGCTTGTTTTTTTTTTTTTACTTTTAATTAAACTTTAATTTTGTTTCAAAAGAGCCCTTCTATTAATTTCTTACTTTTAATGTACTGAAGACTTGTAAAAACGACGATATAAGTGGCACGAATGATAAATTTCAATTAGGTTCTTAAACGTTAATATGTAGTTTTCAATGGTGTTTTTTTTAGTACAAGTGGAAGTATGAAAATTTGAACCTCAAACCTCATAGTATATGCTAATTATTCACTTTGTTAACGATACTTTTACTATTTCATAAATTTCTATTTAACCCTTTAACCATTTGAAATCGTTTCAAAATAACCATTTCTTTAATTTTAAAGTTAAAAAAATGAGGATAAAAGAAAATATTTGATGTGGTAATTGGATGAAAATGGATGTTACTCTACCATGCTTGGCAATGAACCTTAAACGAATGGAAGATTTTCATCATATTTGATCTTAATCGAAGGAAACAAAATTTAGAATATAGGGTTTTAATCGAAATAGGAGAGGGAGCAAATCATGCACTAATTTTTTAAATTCATACTAAAGTTAACTAAAGTTGAAGAAGAAATAAGACAAAATAAAAGTGCGCTTAGGTCAATGGTATATCTAGACTAGAGGTCAAATGTTTGATTCTCCATCCTCATAGTTGTTGTACTAATATATGTATATAATATATTTGACTGTTGAAGGAAAACATTTTCTTATCATCCTTGAAGGTAGGAGAATTTATATATATATATAAAAAAAAATTATTAGTTGACCTTTTTTCCTCCATTCCACATCTATTCATACCCTAATTTTAATTTTCGTCAATTGATTGTGAGATAGATGACTCGTATCTCTTTCTATCCTTTATCTACTTAATTATCTCCTCAAAGCTTTTGCTTTTCCCCAAACTATTTTGATTGTGAGAGGAGGATAACAATATGTTATACCTTATTCTCCACATTCATTCCTTGCCCCCTTATATTATGTCATCTCAAATGTGACTATGACTAATAAACTTCATGATTTGTTAAGACTTACTACCACATCACATTTCAATCTCTATTTTAATAAAAGAAGCTATCTATCATGCTTTTAGTAGCAATTTGGGGAGTCTTTGTGACTTTTATAGACTTTCTAAGACTAAGATTTCCTCTAAATTAATATGAAAAGCATAAAACATGACATTAAACACGTGCTTTCTAAGTAATAAACGTAGTTTTTAGAGCTAAATACTCTTATTAGTGCAATGGAAAAAATATTAGGGCTACGAGGAGGAAGGCTCATGATGTCGTTTTGCCCTTTTCTAAGATTTGTTTGTAAAAGTATAGTTGGTTGCTTGCTTGGATTTATTTGGATATCGAAACAAAAATTTGGGTTTTGCATGTTTGAGAGTTGAGTTGGTAAGAAAAAATCTTCGTGAGGTCAGGTCCTCGTGGGTATCCACCGGATGGAGAATCCCCAATTTGACCAGAGATAAAGGGTCAGATTAGAAGCACAAAAGGAGTCTTCGGTCAGGGATGGGGATGCATCCCCACCTCGTTCCCTACCCCACCCCAAATATTTATATATATATATATATATATATATAATACTAGCTTAAAGCTGCTGCTTTTATTAATTCTTTTAAATTTTTTTTTTTTATGAAATGAATACTTAACATAGTAAGCTACTGTTTTGATTACTTTTTTTTAAAAATTTTTTTTTAAAATTTTCATTTCATAAACAATAACAAAATCTAAAATTTCTTTTTATTTATTAATTTAAACAAATAAAACAATAATAATTAATACTCATAATTATTTTAAATGACAAAACCATTTTAAATATTTTCAAATAATGGCAAAATATCACAGTCTATCTTTGATAGATTAAGATAGATCATGATAGACTACTATCAGTATCTATGATGACATAGATAGACACAAATAGTAGTTTATTGCAGTCTACCATGGTCTACACAGATAGATTGTGATATTTTGTTATGATTTGTAAATATTTTAGTTTATTTTTCTATATATGAAAACATTCCTAATACTAATTTTTAAATAAATATTTAAAATTTCAATATAAATATCAAAATTTAAATGATTTTAAATAAATAAATAATAAAAAAGCAAACAGAGAATTTTTCTTGCGAGGACCCTATCTCCCAACGGAGATTTTTTACTTCAATCCCGACTTTTTAAAATGGAAAATAGACTGAAAATGATGATTATAAATTTCTACGGAAACAAGATGGAGAGTGCATCTTCGTCCCTACCCCTACGAGAGACCGAAAGTCAAGAAAAATTTGCCTCAACCGACCAATTGGCCACAATAGACTTCTTCAAATTATATAATTAAAATCTAATTGATGAAATAATTATATCATTAGAAATACCGAAAGAAATATTATGGAGTTAGAACATTTAGAATCGGTATTGTATCGCTTACCGAACATAATTCGGCTAGTTAAGGCAGAGTGTTTCTTTCTATTTTTTCCTTCCTTTTAAAAATATTTGCCACCAAAAAGTTTAGTGATAGTTTATTGTTAGTAGAAAAAAATACATTTTTTTATCTTTAAATTTCAAAATATTATACGTTTAGTATTTTAAATTTTGAGTTTGATTTCAATTTAATCCTAAATTTAAAAACATTATAATTTGATTCCTAGATTTCAAAATTTATATTTTTAATTTTTAATCTTGATTTTTCACTAAATACTCACATTGAGTCATCAGTGTTAATGTCTATTAATTAATTTAAAATAAATATGTAGTAAAATTTTAAATTCATTTTAACGCTGAAACTTAATTAATTATAATTTTTTTAACCCTTCTGAATTAATTAATAAACACTAACACAAAAGACGGCAAATAAATTTAAGTTAAAAATATAAATCTTGAAATTTATAAATTAAATAGAAACAAAATTAAAATATCAATAAAAAAATGATAATATTTTAAAATTTATGGATTAAATTGAAATTACGTTCTAAATTTAAGGATTAAAAGTCTAATATTTAGAAACAGAAGGACGAAATAGGAATTAAATTCGAAATCTAGTAACCAAAACGATATCTTTTTTCTTATTATTATTGTTGTTTATATATGGAAATTACAGAAATAACGCTGACGTGGGACGTACAAGTAATACCACTAGAGCAAGAAATGATAGTTAGAAAGTGATTGGTTGGCGTTCGAGAAGTTGGGAAGAAAAAAGACATGGAACTGACACGTGTCGAAGGCAAAGAAATTCAAATTTCAAAATTCAAATTTTATGTCAAAAGGGCAAAAGGGTAGTTTCGTCATTTAAGAAGGCGGCAAAGTTTGTATGCTTTCTCACCGAAAGAGAGAAATTTGACTTGATCAATTTGTTTGGGAGCCCATTTACAAGTTTTTTTCTCTCTCTCTCTCTCTCTCCTTTTTTTTTTTTTTTTTTTTTTTTTTCATTTTCAAAAAGAGAAAATATCAATTTATACTTTTAAATTTTTGGAATTATATCCATTTAAATTATAAACTAAGAATTGTATCAATTTAAATCTTAAATTTTAGGGTTGTATCAATTTAAATCATGAACTTTAGGATTTGTATCAATTTAAACTTCAAACTAATAATTATATCAATTTAAACCTTGGACATTTTTAAGTAAATCAATTTAAACTCTGAACTTTCATAAATATATCAATTTAAACCATGAACATTCATAAGTATATCCAAATAAAATATAAGGGAGAATTTAAATTGACACAATTATGGATGTTCAGAATTTAAATTAATACACTTATAAAAGTGGAGAGTTTAAGTTGATATAATTATTAGTTCATGATTTAAATTAATACAATCTTCAAAATTCAGGGTTTAAATTGATACAATTATTATTTAAGATTTAAATGACAACACTCAAAATTTAGGAGTTTATATTGATATTTGGCATTTTCAAAATTTCAAAAATAAAATAATGAAAATATGCTTGAATAAAATGCCCATAGTCAAATTCCAAGTTTAATCCATGCAATTTTAAGGTTGGTTTTTTTTTCTAAAAAAGAAAATAATAATTTCTTTGAATTTAGATTTAAATACTATTTTGGTCTCTATATTTCTAGTTTTAGTTTATTTTGATCATTATATTTTCAAAATATTCATTTTAGTCCATATACTTTCAACCTTGATTCATTTTGATTCTTAAACTTTCAAAAAGTGATCATTTTAATCTTTTAAAAATGAAATAAAAATTGAACTGAATGGACCAAATTTATTACTTTTTTAAAGTATAAATATCAAAATGAACTAAAGTTGAAAATATAAGGACCAAAATGAACATTTTGAAATTACATGGACCAAAATGAACCAAAATAAAAAATATAGGGGCCAAAGTAGTATATAAACCTTGAATTTAATAGATTTATTTAGTTTATAAAATTTTAAATTTTATCCTTTTAATTTCCAAATTTTTAAGAATGGAGCATTCGGTACTTGAATTTTAAAAATGTATAATTTTAACCTTTGAATTTTTAAGAGTATGTTTAAAAATCGTTAAAGTAGTCTTTTTTTTTTCCCATTTTAATAAGTTATATGACATTTGCAATTAGAAAAATAAAACTTTTAAAATTATCTCATTTCTCTTTTCTTTTTCTACCCACCCTCACCTCCCTCTACCATCGGCTCTTCTTCTTAAGTTTAAATACGGCTTTGACCCATATATTTTTAATTTTAATTCATTTTAGTTAACTTTTAAAGAAATGTCATTTTGATTCAACAAAAATGAAATTTATGAAGAGACCAAAATAATCACCTTTCAAAAGTGCAAGGATTAAAATAAACAACAAATAAAATAATAGAGGATCGAACTTAAAACCTCAAAAGAAGAAGTGGATGCCAACATTTAAGGTTGGTTCTTTGAACTTTAAGTATATCTAAGACGATGAGTAAATTTTCAATGGGTCGCCGCAATAATGTAGCTATCTTTTAGTAGTTGTTGAATATAGATTCAAAAACTTATGTAGCTTCCAATAATTACTTAATACAAATTCGAGATATATTGTAATTTTTTTATGTCCAGAAGTTCAAAATTGACAACTTACATAATAGCCTCACAATAATTTCTTTTAATATCGACCTACTGCCAATTGATTGGTTAGAAATTACTCGTTAGTATTAATAATCATTTGAAAACAACAAATTAAAATGTTGATATTGATATTGTTATCAAAATTTTAATTATATAGACATAAAGTAATCACAATAGGAATCACTTTTAGGACTAACAATTAAGTATACAAAACATTTTTTTAAGAATTGTAAATATAACAAAATCTTTTAGTGATAAACTCTATTACAAATAGATTCTTCTATCAATCTAAATTTTACTATATCTATAAATTTTTTTACATAATGCTATATTTACTAATACTTTCTGTCTTGTGAATATATTTACGACACTCTAATATAAACATCAATACCAACCATAGAGGTTTCTTGCAATGCTTAACAAATTAAAAAAAAATACTAATTTATCAAATTAATTCTAAAACGCTCAATAGCTTAGAGATGATTTTTGAAGTTTTTTTTTAAAAAAAACAAAGAATGAACCGTTATAGGAAAGAGATGTGGGCAAGTGACGCAAGACCTACTACTAATTATTTTGATATCATGTGCAATTGTGCTGTTGTAAGGCCGCTGTTCTCTAAAAGTAATCTCACGTGCCCACCTCCTACTTTTTTTTTCTTTTTTTTTTCTCCCCCAATTTCTTCTCTTTTTAGTAAAGCTTTGGCTTTAGAGAGAGAAAAAAAAAGCATAATTGTGAAAGCTCGGTAGAATATCGAACCTCTAATACCTAATTTTTATTTAAGATCATAAGTTGGTAATGTGACTTTGATTGGATGAAGTATGCTCGTTTCAAAAGGAAAAAATATAGATTTTTTATTTTCATATTGAGTAAATTTTAGTAGGTAATTGACATGCAATTGATCTACGGAAATTAAAAAAAATTAACTCTTAGTGTTTGAAAATTTTGAAATTTATTTATTTTGATGAGAAATTCTAGAATGTTTTTTAAGTTAAAAAAAAAAAAAAAGCAATGGAAATGCTTTTAGATGAGACTTTTAATTAATTTTCATCTAGAGTGCTCATAAGATAAATGTCAGCATCCCAAACTATGTTTCTCCCCCACAAAGTTTGGGTTAATAAAGCTTGTAGTTTGAGATGTGTGAGTCTATACATTGTGTTTAACTTATACCAATAATAATACGGAGATTTTTAAAAATAGAAAAATAAAAGAAATTATTTACATAGAATAGTAAAATTTTAATCTTCTTTATAGGGATTGACAAAAGTCTATCAGTGTATCTATCAATAATAGAAACTGATACATGCTGATAGAAGTCTATCAATCTTTTTTTTTATATTTCTATAAATAGTTTGATATTTTTTCTATCTGTGAAAATTTTCCTAATAATAATAATAAGTATGAGTTCATAATCTTGAGTTCATATAGATCATCTAATAAGTAAATTTCTAGTTACGAATAAGAGAACCTACATATATACCAATGTTTCATATCTTAACCTAAAAAATTCATAAGTTTAACTTTCATAAACTATGACACCTCTTTTTAAGTTTAGATCTTATAATGGTCTAAAGTTTCAAAGTTGTACTATTTTCGTCCTAAAACTTTTATGGTTTAATTTTTTTTTTTTACCATCTTTAAATTTTTAAAATATTTATTTTAATCCATGAACATTTAACAAACAATTATTATTATAATCTACTATTGATTGTTAGTATATGAGTGACGGACTCCAAACATATGAATTAATTTGGGTTGGTCAGCGTGTGCATATATATATTTGAGGCTAACAAAAACATCAAGAGAATTTACAGTCTAATATCCTCATCATGATAATTCTATCTAGAAAAAGATCTTTCCAAATCAAAGAATGGCCTTTAATGAATGTCAAAGCCACGAAAACATAAGCAACTTTGTTTGCCTCTCAAGCAGCATATATTAAATATAAACATTTTAGTTAAAGTGAGTATTCGAGTGGGTTAGACATTAAGGTCCAAATTGGAAACTTACATCTTGTTGTCTTATGTCCTATTACAAAAAATTATGAGTTTTTGTCAATTCAAATATAATTTAATGAATAAGACACTAGTTATCGTTTTAAAGGGTGAGAATTTGGTAATCTACCTTACATTTTGAACTTTTAAAAAATAATGAATCTTAGGTTGCAATTAAAATATATAAAATTGAATAAGACATTTAAGAATTTTAATATTAAAAATTTTCATAGACCTTTAGTTCTCAAATTTTTATTTATCAATTTAATTTTTTACATGATTTTTATTTATTTATTTTTTTTTTTACTTTATAACTTTGAAATTTTCATCTACATAAATTGAATCGGCTTTTAGTTATTTTGATTCTTAACTTATATTTTATTTTTATTAATATTTGTGTTGATTTTCTGTATATTAAACTTGAAAGGTTAAACGGTAAATTTGATACCTATAATTTGAAAAAAAAAGTAAAAAATTAACTCCTATGATTTATAACTAAAATTTAATCCTTCTAATTTGATAAATTTTCAAAAATAGTCCCTAACTTATGAGAATTTTATCAAATCATAGAGATTATTTATGAGATTTTATAAAACTACAAGGACGAAATTCTAACCTTCTCCAAATTATAGGCCCAAATTTGTAATTTAACCAACTTAAATAGGGTATGTTTTCCACCCATTTAAAAGGTGAAATTAGAATATATTTTTACTTGCCAAAGCGACCATATCTCGATCGATTATGTGTTAGCGACCAAAAGATTTATGGTTTGAATCTTCCATCTCTTATTATTTTTAAAAAAATAAATCCATTTGAATTTGAACAAATTCACCATAGAAATTTTGTAGGCCTTTATAAATATAAAAAAATATTTAAAAATATTTACACTTTGTAACAAAAAGTTCTAAAAGTACAAAATATTATTAAAATTTTTTTACTATAAAGTGTAAATATTTTTTGGAATTTTCTATTTATAAGAATTTTCCAAATTTTCGTCATATTCCCAATAATATATGATTATGTGTTTGTTCAAATCAATAAAAATTGAAGAAAATTTTCAAATTTAACATCTTGATGCAGAATAAAAATCAGAACCACCAATATTGAATTTAAATTGTTTTTTAGTTGGAAAAACTGACTGCAAGGAGAATTTTCTAACTCAAATGTTATATTATAGAAGTGCAAGTTGAAGTTGTATTTTCCCTTTTTTTTTTTTTTTGAAAAAAAATGAAAATGGTTGTCTAATTAGTTTGGATGGGAAAATTTTTATTTCAACGTTGATTTTTATTTGAATGAAATAGATTTCTTAAATTATTAGGTTGATTTTACCATTTAAAAATTTGAGTCAAACCAACACCATATATACATATAGTTTCAAAGCAAAGTTTAAAATATCACTGCTGATGAATATTTCTAGAAAAATTGTAAAAACAATCGATACAAAAAAATTATTTTAAATTAAAAAATAAACCTTTTACGCTTTAAAACAAGTTAAAAGTTTGTTGATTATATTATATTCATATTACTTAGGTTATGTTTTTTTTAGGTTTCATGGATCATTTTAATATTTAATAGAAACGTCGATTCTCCTCTTATTTAGATGTCCAATATATAGAAAATGTTGACATGTATATGAAAATTTAATACCCTAATTTAAAGAAATAATAATTTAAGTGATGTTATCTCAACAAAATAAAGAATACGTTCTACTTTAGAACATTTTAATAACATGTTTTCAACCAAAATGTAATTATATCTTATATTTTTTCAATATTATCTTCAATAACGAATTTGTTCTGAATTTGTTTGATTGTGATTCTTTCAGTTAATTCTATGTATATTTCTTTCTACATATTTGTATTTATTCAAAAACATTTTTAAATTAATCCAATTTTTTCAACTAACTTATTTATTAAGTCATTTTTTTTAAAACACCCTACCTTCTAAACTCTCATTAAGCTATACTAATATTTAAGGGGCTGTTTGTTTCGTGATCATCCTAGATTTTCATGGAGTGAAAATGTGGAATATCGTGTTTGATTTGCAGTGTTGTAAGTTTTAGATGCTCTCCTGAAACATAGGTTTTCCATATTCCCAAGTTGAAGACATCTCCCCATTTTAGTTTTTGTCATTTCTTTTTATTTTATTTTATATATATATATATATATCTTTATTTGCATTATATAATTAAAATAAATATTGTTAACCATGTATATCATATACTTTTAGTCATATAATAATTCTTATTATTTTTTAGCAATATATTCAAATTTAAATTTAAATTAATATTTATTTTATAAAGAATCTTAAATTATGATATACTACTTTGTTGAGAAAAATAACATATAAAAATAATATAAATTATATTAATTTTAAAGTAAATTCAAATTGATAAAAACAAATATGTTATATAAGTTCAAATTATATCAAATTAATTATAAAGTAATAAATAGTCGTAAAGGAATCCTTAGAATTTTATGTAAATTAAAGATCTCTCGAGTAAAAATCCTACAAAAATCAACACAGTTATCAAAATATTCTCAGATATCTGCAAAAATATTCCTACAAAACAAATATGGTAGTCTAAAGATGTCGGACATCTATAATTTCGAACATTTAAGATTCAAATTATCTACCTTTCCAAAAAAAAAAATAAACAGCCCTTAATTTCCTCTCACATGTGGTTGTAGGAAAGCCAATTTTATTTTAAAAATAAAAAACAATTTTTTTCCAAAATTATTTCAAGCACCTATTTGAAATGACATTACAAGTGCTTAAAAACAGTTTTTTTTTACACTAGAGAAAACAGCCCAGAAAGCACTAGAAAAGTCATTTTAATCCAACCCTAATTGGTATTTTAAAAAGTTTTGGTAATTAAAAGTGGTTTAAAAAAAACTGTAAAAGCACATTTCAAATGCTCTTAGAAGAAGCATTCAATTAAATTTCTTCCCAAAGCTTATATAATAAGTGATTTAATTAAAAAAAATTTAATCCAAAAGGCATGGCAAACACACCTTTAATATTATATGTAAAATCCCTCACAATAGGAAAGAAAAATAAAAAATACAGCTAGGTGACAATATCTTAACCATTTAAGCAAGAGAAAAATGCATCATGATTTTCAACCTTCAAATCATTAAAAAAAAAAAAGAAAAAAAAAAGAAAAGAAAAAGGGAAAGAAAATCTACAATTTGCTCTCTAATAATAATACTTTGTTTCCTACTTCTAAAAGAATCTTTTGAATTTATTCAAAAAAAATAAAATAAAAATAAAAATAAAAGAAAGAAAGAAAGAAAATTTTGAAATATTGTTCAAATTTCAAGCTCTTAAAAAGGGAAAACAAAAGCTAGCAAATTTTAAATGTATTTTGATTTGTGAGACAGCAAACTACAAAAAGAAAAGGTTAGCAAACAAGCTTACGTAATAAATAAATAAAATAAAATAAAATTGTTAAAAATATAGAAACCTTTCAGAATGGGCCCTTACATTTGTTTTATACAATGAACTAAAGGCAGCAAACACAAATGAAGAAGAATAGATAGTGATTGGGAAGAAAAGGGCTTCTTCTTTACATAAAACAGAAACCATCCTTGCTTTGCTGTGTTTGCTTCAACTTTCTCTCAGCATAGAAGATGATTACAAAGGCCCCATTTTTGTGTACATTAAAGCAAAATTTATTATAATAGACTTATCAAGTGGGGCCTTTCTTCACATGGTACTTCACTGGCAGCTTGATATTTCCATCATGTTGGCTGATTTGGGAGATTCAAAGCTTGATTTGGGCTATATTTGCTCCTGATTCCTGTTATCATTATAGCATCAATGGAAGATTGATTCAATATACAAAGTTTACATAACAAATAAGCATGTTGGTTTCTCTCTTCTTTTATATTTTTCTGATTCGCCCAATGGAAAAATATCCACAGTTCTAATCTCTCCTTGTACTTTTGAATATGATATTGTGTTACTGTCATGAGAAGTGCGTGCAACAGAGGATCGAAGTAGTTTCCGAAATGATGTCTTGTTTAATCTTTGCAAAGCTTCCAAATTCAGGGATGTGTTTACCTTTTGTACTCGCTCGACCAATCTCTCGAAGACGATTGTGCTTTTAATAGGATTTCTTGTCACTCATATCAGCATTCTCACTTTTGACAAGCCCCCACCCTCTCTCCAATTTGATTGATCTACTCTAAAAGGAATAAGTAGTGGATAATAAGTTTTTTTACAACCTCTGAGTTTTCTTCCCAATCTATCAGTCAGTTGAGGGAGAAGAATGTGAGAGCGTGAGACGGATATTCATTTGAGATCGTATTAGGGGTTCACTTCATTTGAGATCGTATTAGGGGATGCAGTGAACCCGACTCCCTTGCATGTAAAGAGATTTAGGGAAGACTCCCAAATATCTTCTCCCATGCCTTGTACTTCAAAGTTGAAACAACAATCTGTTTAAAAAGTGAAAAGAAAGCCTACCAAAAAAGAATGGAGATTACTGCCTAAAGCTATAAGATTCAGTTTCAGAACTCATGTCATATTTGACTTCCTAGACTGGGGGGTTCAAAGGGTTCTAATCATTACTTTTGATTTGGGATTGTAACTATATTGTCATCAAAATCTATTGTGTGATGTCTGAATTAGGGGTATTCAAGGGTGGAGTTAAAAAACTAACAACATTTTTGTTTTTATATATTCATGAGTGTTTGAGCTAGTTTGTGCACACCTCAACTATACTCAACCAACAAACATCTCACCCTACCACATTTGATTGCCAATAAAACTTAAAAGTTACTACATCCCCAGATACGTGGCTACCATAGCTTGATCTTATTCCCTATAGGCCCTTTGCTATTTATGTTGACCCTTACTAATTACCTGGACAACCCAGGGTGACTTGAACCAGTTAAGGGGTGAAATAGAGAAAAACTCTTGAATTTTGATCTTTTCGCTTGGGACAAAACTCTGATCTTTTCTAGATGCACATATTGACATCTGAAGGAAAATGAAGTATACCTTGACGATAGCAAAGATTAGAATGCTATTTCCTCAAGAATGTGAAGTGTCTTCTGATGTACCTGTACTTGGAAGTTAAAGAAATGAGGTGAGAAGACATACTCTAACAATTAGCAAAGGAAGAAATCGATAAAAAAAGGAGAAACCAAAGGGGTCTTAAATGAGGCTCGAGGAATATAAATCATCCACATTATAATATCATTTGTTGGCTGTCTTCCAAGAGCCACATAAAGATCACATGGTCAAGAAGTTGGTACTAACTACTAATTGAATAGATGTTAAAATTTTATTGGATGTCCCCGAAGGGACACCTACTAATTGAATAGATGGTCGAAATGCAACCACAGTTAAACAACCATCAAAAGCTCGGTAAAACTACTTCAAAGCTAGAACATGAACATGGTTTCCTTACTATTATTTGGCAAAAAAGTGAAACAAAAATTTGACTTTGGAGTTCATTCCTGTAAGTGTGGGTACAAAATTAGAGTTCGAGAAGAGAGAGATCACATACCCATTCTAAATGTTGTGCAGTGACACCTGATTCATTTCCAGCATATATTCCACCCAGGACCTAACAAGTGCAAAACATATTTTGATGATCGACTTATTATCAATGAAATTCTCAATGTGATGATAATCATACCATAGTTCACAGTAACTAGCAAGAAAAACTAATGAACAACAGGCATTGGATGAATATTCCAATTTCATGGCACAAAACTAGAAATGCGGTCAAGTAAAATATATTGGATCCATTAACATGCATTGCAAATTCTCATTGGAAAGACTAGCCATAAAAGTTCCATGCTGTCTTATAAATAGATGATAATGCGAGCCCAGACTATAAGGAGAATAATTATTGATCTCAAAGTAGACCAGAGTAGACAATTTATTGAACTCAGTCTAGAAAAGTAGCAATCTAACAGTAGACTACATAATTAGTTAAACTTGGCGACTTCCACAAGTGATAAAGAGAATTATAAAAACATATTTCTCTCCTATAATACAAAGTAATGAAATCTGAAAATTTAGTACTTTTTTTTAGTATTTAGTATATGATACAATATTCCGTCCCTCTTCCATTCAAGGCTCAAATTTAAGGAATCGTGCAATGAAACGTCAAAAAATAAAGTATAGAAAATATAAATTTTGTGTTGGTTTTTTAAACCTTAAATCTCATTTAATTAGTTCATATTTTTAATGAGAGCCAACTTGAGTATCTACTAGTTAAAGCATATACTCACAACAAAAAGGTTAAAGGTTTGAATCCCCCATTCCACATGTTATTGAATCCAAAAAATTATATTTTAAAAAAAATTAAGAGAATTTACTTAGTTGATGTTTTAGGGGCAATAAATACACCAGGTACAGACTAATTTTAGTATTTAAGTGTTGTGATTGTAAAGCTTAAAATAATGAGCACAACTATTTTATTTTTCGTCCAAACCGAAGTTTATGAGGAAAATAAGTATTGACCTTATTTGGATCATATCATGTTTATATCATTTCTGTTTTAAGTTTCATGAGTCCTCTTTTATTGAATGGACCAGATTTGATCTTGAAGTGGCTCTGATTAGAGATTTCAGGCAAACAGCCCAGAACATACCTACCCCATAAACTTTAGATCATCAGGTAACATAACAATCCATCAGAGTCCATTAAACGACTACAAACACGCAAGAATCTTACCTTAGATACGGTTTCTAGAAACATGCCTGGACGAACAGGAAGTGGCTTCTGCCCTGATACACTTCCCTAGTAACCATGGCAAAGAAAGCATAAAGCAAGTCAGGACAATCCCACAACACGTAAAATTCTGTTCAAGCATCCAAGGAGTGGACTTAAAACCCACCCTTCCTGCAATTCCCCTTGAAGCTCTCCGTCCACCTGCAGTATCTTCCTTATCATCACCTGAGTTATCGGCCCCTTCGTCTTTACCTAACATTACATTTCGTATCATCTCTTGGACAACATTACCTGGTTTCAAAGCAACCAGTTTGGTCAAGAAGTTCACCTGCACCAAAAGGATTATATGAATGTACTAATTAGCAATGAGTGAGGACAATGACAAATTGTTATACTAGCATTAGGAATGAGTAAGACAAATACTGAACAGCAATTGTTGTTGCCTGAAAATCAGGGATATATTCACCTAAGTACACGACAAACACATCTAAATCTGTGTCAACTTTGCAGCTATATCTGGTGAGGATTTTAAGAGATTTATTAAGGAGACTATTTGGGAACTATGAAGGACCACCAATGAAAAGATGCAAAATAACAACTGACCAAATCAGACAGAAAATGACTCTAATCCAAATGAATAAGACATAGAGGATAACTACGAAAGTCCTTAGTTTCAACATTCAAAAAGAAGCATAAGGAGGGAAAATGCACTCGCTAACCAAAACTAAGTTTTTCCTTGAAAAAACTAAGCATGTATACAGTTGTAATTGTACGCTATAAATACTGGCAAATATGTCACCACAATCAGGTAACCATAATTCAACAAACTACAGATCCAATAACACTCCTAAATTATCTAGGTCATATTTACAGCTGTCATATACAGCCAACAAGGACATTGCTGGATTTAATAGACGGTGTGGAGTATCTTGACCAAAACGGAATAAGAAAACCTTTGATGGGATTAAAGGAATGACTTCGTAGAACTTGGTACATATGTAGCCTCCAATTGGGGCTCACTATATTAGAATATTTGGATTAATTTATTCTTTTTATCAATGTGAGTTGCAGGGTGTTTTCATAATCTTCTATGAGGTTGGAAATATGTTTATCCTCCCACCTGATTCTTGTATCCATTTACTTTTTGTCAATATATGGACTTTCTTTTCTCAAAATAATAATAAAAATAGCAATACCAAAAAAACATAATACGTTGATCCATATTGCATGTAAAATTTCTTAGGAACAGAGTTTAACCAAGTTGATAGAATAAGGAAACATGGAACCATCAGATCAAGTGATATGATGTGAAGTTTCACAAAAGCAAGCATGTTGCATACCTCTGATTCAGGAAGAGTACTTAGACCACGATCATTTCTTTCATCTAGAATTCCACCTCCCATCATATTCCGAGCCTCTTCTCTAATCAGAACAAGCCTTGCAAGCAGTTTCCGGTCAGGTACAATTGGCCGAGTTTCCATTGTCTTTAAAATAATTGTGAATGAGAATAGTTTCATTAGAAAACTATTATTCAATATTTAGGGTCCACAATTTACTGCTTCTAATTAGTAACAGTGGCATTCAATATTAAAAAGTTGTAAGACTGAAAAACAAGTAGGCAAGATATGTAACTAACACAAAGTGAGGGGTTAGACACAAACCATATCCATTCACTAGAGTTACACACTAAGAAGCATAGACACGGAAATGGGACATGGATAAGATATTTCCCACATTCGAAAGATTGCTTTCAACAATTACCTCTACAGCAACAGAGGTGTTATTCTCTATAGGACTGCCCTACCCTTTGGTATTCTATTTCATAAATCAATGACATGGTTCCTGTTTCCTATCAAAATAATAATAATACGAGTAATAGTAATAATTACCTCTATTAAATCATCAGCTTGGTTGGCTATGTCGTTAAGATTTGCTCCTGGGATATGAACCTTGGTGCCATTCTTACTTTTAAAGACACCACCCCCGGCAGCAACTCTACGAAGTAGTTCATGTCTGCTTTCTTTCAATGGAGTTCTACAAAGTAGGCCGACCACTTGAACCTATAAATCAGAGAGCACTCAGTTTACTATGCAGCTCCTAATGTTGGTCAAAACGACATATTAATGAAACATGAATAAAACAAAATGCCATTTTTCTTCACATTAACGTTCATACATGTGGCGGGCATTTTTTTGTGAGATGAGATAGAACTGTCTCCTTCACCACCTCCAGTATTGCCTTGCGCTGAATAGAAACCATAAGATAAAATGCATTACTTCAATGAATGAAAAAGAAATAAATAAATAGACAAATTCAAAACAACTCTTTTAGATCACATTATGAGACAACAAGAGAAATTGAAATGCGAAAAAACAAAAATTAAGTCCAATGAAATCTAAATTTAATTGCTTTAGCCAAGATTTTGGTTTGAGAGGAATCCAAGGTTATTTGAAGACAAGTCTGGATTTGAATGAAGCAATTTGATATAGCTCTCTTCAAATGCTTAACAATGGTTTTCTAATTTGTTTATTCATTATTGTTCTAGCAATGTTGGTATGATTTGGTATGCTTTTTAATTCACCTCATGTGAGCTCCATATATTATTTTCCCAATTTCTTTGCTTTGCTTTCACTCCTTTTAAGAGTTTGTTTCCTTTGAACATTTCTTGTATACGTTTGTTATATCGATGAGAAGATGTAATTTGTTTTAAAATAATAAATAAAAATAAAAATAATTATTAGAGGAAAGAAAAACTCCCACCCACAAAAAGGCTAAACCTTATCGAAAAATTTCTCCCATTGTTGAAATGTGAATAAATAAATAGTTAAATTTTTCATGATCTATTAGCTTAAGCTTTTGGGTTGAATAGTAATCACCTCTACAATGGTTCAACCCTTCTAATTACAACTCATTGAGTGGTTGTAAACCAATTATTAAAATATTAGTTGATATATCAATATGAACATCAATATATTCGTCGATATTCGTCAATATATCAGTAAATCAAAGGATTTGACACCGATGTCAAGGTTTAATGGATATCTTCAATATCTCATATAAATACCCATAAGATAATACACACACACATATGTAAAGTTAAAAAAAAAAAACCATAATTACTCACCAATATATATATATATATATATTAATAGTAAGATCTATAACTTATTTAGAGAGTGAAAAGAACTTAATTATAAATTTAAATGATATTAATAAATTATTTGATTTTCATAAATGTCGGTTGATATCGATCTTTAGTCAATATATCCATAGAATTGAAACCTCGATATCAATATCGACATCGATATTTTAATCCTTGTTGTAAACTAGGTAATTTAAACCAAGCTCAATTAGTTATCATTTCACTACCTACTTTTTTGTTCCTTATTTTCATTTTAACAGAAAATTTTAAGTTTTGATATACCAAAAAAGAAAACAATAATAAAAATAAAGCTTCATATCGAACCTAAGGAAGGTAGAGAATTTAAGATGGAGACGGACCTTATCATCTTGGTCCTTTTCAGCAATCTGGATCATGTAGTCTAAGGCCATCATAAAGCCTGACTCCATCTCATCAACCCTTTTACCTATGACACCTTGTGCAGCCAACTGCAAAGCTATCTCTTCAGATGTTTCATCAATGTTCGTATCTTCCAACTGATACAACAAAAACAAACCGAGACAGGGAATAGAATGTTAGTCGGTAGTAGCACGAATAGTTTAATAATTTGAATACAATGATGCACATTGATATCTCAAAGAAATTTTAATTAATGATGTTTTCTTTTTTATTGAATATTACTCTAGGTTGCTTCAATTTCAAAGGCCATCACCTTCTCACCATGAAATTGGCAATCATGACAAGAACACCTTTGAATGTGAACATCATGTGTCTGCTACAAGGCAATGTAGGCGAAAGGCGAGCCCAATTTGTATATTGAAAACACTATATGCAAATGAATCATTAAAAAGAAAAGAAAAACAAAAGATGCAAGGCCATTCCCAACATCAAAGGCACCTGACATGTCACTCTTTCAACTGAATACGAATCTATTTTCTAATCCAACATTATAATACTGCAGTATCTTAAGAGATCTTCAAACCTTAACCATTACCAGAGCTTGATCCCTGTTTCAATTAACAAACTCAAACTGATTCCATACACGTCCTCTCCTATGGGTGGAGATCCTGAACAACTAGTCCAAGAATGGGCTAAGGCAAATTCATGATGGCCCAAGGTGAGGATGGTTAGAGCTCAGGTATAACGTCTTTCATAATATGAAGAGGGTGTCATTAGGAACGGACCGAACGGTGCAAGTAAGTAATAATCTGTTACAATCCTTCGATCACCTAGCTTTCCCCCTGCGATAAAGAAACTCGACAAGCAAAATATAGACACACGATTAAGGCCAAAAAATAGTTCCAAATAGCATAGATGAAGGATCGACTATTCTTATCATTCAGTAATAATTTCTGGACAAAAATCAATAACGACAATCACTCTTTCAATGGAAACTAAATTCGGAAAATACAGAACAAAACACTAAAATCCCTGGAATCGCTAAGGCAGCTCCGGAAGCCCCTTCCCAGGAAATCTCCTTCCTTATTTTTCTACCTGCCTTCCATTCTTTTCCTCTTCCCTATTTTAAAAACACAGTTGGGCCCACTTCAACCGTTTTCACCTCCCACTAACTCCTCTGCCACTCTCACCACTGACTCACCCTCAATTCTAACCGAATTCTCCCATTTTCTTCCTATTTTGCCCCTCCTTTTATATGTGTAAATAATTGGGGGTTTTACAATTCCTTCCCTCTCGAAACACACCTTGTCCTCAAGGTGGAAAGTTGAAAATTGCTGTCTCATTGCAGGGGCAGACTCCCATGTTGCCTCACTTTCGGGTAGACCTTTCCATTTAACTAGCCACTCTTGCACATCTGTCTCACTATTCCATCTTACTCCCAACACTAGTTCCGGATTGACTTGGAGTTCAAATTCTTCTGTCAGCATAAGGGGAATGTGTTGAACTTGCTGGGTTTGGCCTAGCTTCTTTTTTAGTTGAGAGATATAGAATACATTGTGAATGGCGGTCTCAGCTGGTAAATTCAAACGATAGGCTACTTCCCCAATCCTCTCAGATATTGTATATGGCCCATAAAATTTAGGGGACAGCTTTTCACTCCTTCTTTAAGCTAGAGTTCGTTGCCTATAGGGACGATGTAAATCTGCTTATTTCTTCATACAGTTCTGAGCAATCGCTAAGTGTTCCTTAAGGGCGTTCAAAGCCCAGTCTCTGTATTTTAACTGTTGTTCACACTGTTATTAGAAGACTTCCGATCTCCGTAGTGTACTATAGGAAGGGGGGGGGGGGGGGGGGGGGGGGGGGGGGGGGCGCGACCAAATTCTGCTTGGAAGGGAGTAGTTCTACTTGATTGATGGAAAGTGGTATTGTACCACAGCTCGGCCCATGCCAACCATTTGTTCCAACGGGTGGGCTGTTCATTACAAAAACACCTCAAATAAGTCTCCAAACAACAATTAACTCTCTCGGTCTGTCCGTCGGTTTGAGGGTGAAATGCTATGCTCCTCCTCAATTTTGTTCCCAATGATGTGAACATTTCCCTTCAGAAATTGCTTAGAAAAATTTTGTCCCTATCGGTTGTGATAGACTTGGGAACTCCATGAAGCTTAACCACTTCTTGAATGAACAGATCAGCTACTTGCTTTGCAGTAAACGGGTGCCTCAAAGCCATAAAGTGTCCATACTTGCTGAGCCAATCAACCACTACAAGGATCGAATTGAACCCCCCAGCCTTTGGCAGCCCCTCAATGAAATCCATAGTCCATTCTTCCAACGACAACTCGGAAATTGGCAACAGATGTAGCAGCCCGCCGGAGATAGTGATTCAGTCTTGTTTCGTTGACAAACCTCACAGCCTTCTACATACTTTTGGATATCAAATTTCATCCCTATCCAATGAAGCTCCCCATTCATCCTCTTGTATGTTCTAAGAAAACCCGAATGGGCCCCCAACACGGAGTCATGAAAGGTGTGCAGCAATGAAGGAATCAGAGATGAGTTTCGTGGAATTACTAACCTCCCCTTGTACAATAGCCTTTGGTTCCTCCACTGGTATGGTGGTTTCCCTTCCGGATCCTCCTTCAGTGTGGTTATAATTCTTTGGAGTTCTTCATCCTCCTCCACTTCCTCAAGATCACATCTAGGTCCACTACTGCTGAGGATACTAAACTCTGTAATTCCGGAGCCTCTTGAACTCTAGATAGAGCGTCTGATGCTTTATTGGATAGTCCCGGTTGATATTGGATCTTGAAATTGTAGCCTAGCAGCTTAGTTAGCTACCTTTGAAACTACGGTTGGACCTCCCTTTGTTCAATGAGAAATTTCAAGGCTTTCTGATCAGAGATGACTGTGAACTTCCCTCCAAGTAGGTAATGCCTCCATTTTTGGACTGCCAAGACTACGGCCATCAGCTCTCTTTCGTACACAGACTTGGCTTGTGCCCTTGAGGACAACTTTTGGCTGAAGTATGCTATCAGTCAGTCTCCCTGGGTAAGCACAGCCCCTAATCCTACTTCAGAGGCATCAGTTTCTATGATAAATGGTTTGTTGAAATCTGGTAGGGCCAAAACAGGACATGAAATCATCTGCCTCTTGAGATCCTCAAAAGCTTCGGTGGCTTCCTCATCCCATCTAAAGCCATTCTTCTGGAGTAACTTGGTGAGAATAGCAGCTCGGCTACTATAGCCCTTCACAAACCGACGGTAGTACCTTGTTAGACCTAAGAACCCCCTCAATTCAATGATGTTCTTCGGTTGTGGCCAGTTGACCATTGCCTTAATTTTATCTCCATCCGTTTCTACCCCACTGGAAGAGATTAGATGACCCAAGTACTGAATCCTTTCTTGACAAAAAACACATTTCTTATGGTTAGCATACAATTTATGTTCTCTAAGAATGCTGAACACTATCCCCAAATGTGATTCATGTGTGGATACATCAGGGCTGTAAACTAGAATGTCATCAAAGAAAACAAGGACAAAACAACGTAAAAACGGTTTAAAAACCTGGTTCATCAACGACTGGAAGGTGGCTGGTGCATTTGTGAGACCGAAAGGCATGACAAGAAACTCATAATGCCCTTCATGTGTGCGAAAGGCCGTTTTCTCGATGTCTCCCTCCCTCATTCTGATCTGGTGATAGCCTGATTTGAGGTCTAGCTTGGAGAAAATAGTGGCTCCATGTAGTTCATCCAGTAGTTCCTCTATCACTAGTATAGGGAACTTATCCGCTACCGTGGCTTGGTTTAGCTTTCTATAATCCACACAGAATTGCCATCTTCCATCCTTCTTTTTGACTAAAAGTACGGGGCTCGAGTATGGACTTCTGCTAGGTCGAATAAATCCTGCTTGCATCATCTTTTGAACCAGCCTCTCTATTACTTCTTTTTGTGTGTACCCGTACTTGTATGGCCTTACATTAATGGGGTTAGTCCCTTCTTGGATATTAACGTGGTGGTCTACTAATCTCTGAGGAGGCAGGGTGGATGGCAGCTCGAAGATGTCCTGATTTTGTTCCAGAAGTGCTCGAATCATCAGTGGTACGTCAGAATTCATTTCTCCTTCCTCTTGCCTACTGTCCTCTGTCTCTTGCTCAATTTCAAGTTGCTGAAAGTCGACTAGAAATCTCATATCATCATCCTCCCACTGCTTACTCAATATTTTGTAAGTCACTTCTGCCTTGGTTAGAGATGGATCCCCTTGTAACATGACGTGAGAGCCCTCGGCCCAAAAATTCATGGTTAAAGTTGGCCAGTGTATTCCTATAAACCCTGTCGAGCACAGCCATGGCATGCCTAACACCACATTCATTCGGCCTAATTCGATTGCTAAAAAGTCAACCTTCACCTTCAGCCCAGGTAAATCGAGTTCCACTCCCCTGCAAATCCCCTTCCCTTCTATTTCACTCCCATTTCCGATAACCACCCCAAACATGGTGTGCTTCTCTGTTGGAATGCGTAGCTCCCTGACCGTATCTTGGTGGATGAAATTATGTGTTGCCCCTGAATCAATGGGGACTAGTACTTCCCTTCCCTTTATCCCCCCTTTTAGCTTCATGGTCTTTCGCGGAGAAACTTAGTAATGAATTTAGTGCTAACTCTGCCTTCTCCCCCAACTCCACATTATTAAGCTCTAGTTTTTCTTCTTCTGCCTCACCTATCTCCTCCCCTGTTTCTTCCTCTTCATTAGTGATGAATAGCATTAGCTGGCGATTCTCACGAAACTTACACTTATGCCCGGGAGAATACTTCTCATTACATCTAAAATAGAGGCCCTTATTGAGCCTATCTCTGAATTCGGCATCAGATAAGCGCTTGACCGGTGCTTCCTTCTTGGCTGGGAAAGACTTCACAGGTATGGCAACCTGTTTCATTGGCAACACTTCAGTTCCCTTGGATTGGGCCTTCTCGATCAACTCCTTCCCCTGGTGGGTCTCCCTATTGCTCAGGCCATTCACCCCCAGATCTTTCAGTGCAATTTTGAGAGCCAAATTTCTGTCGTTCACCAATTGAGCTTCCCTCATACAATCATCCAATGTCCTTGGGTTTCGGCTGATGACTTCAACTTGTACGGTTGCCTCCAACCCATTCAAGAAAGCATATCTTAAGACTTCTTCAAACAAATTCGGCAATGGGACGGAGCAGGTTACAAACTTCTTGACATAATCCGAGTAGGTACCTTCTTGTTTGATCTTCAATAAACGCGCACACAAACTTCCTTCTCCCACCTTCCGGTAGTGATCAAATAACCGGGTTTTCAATTCTTCCCAAGTAGTGAAGGCTCGACAATTATTACTCCATCGAAACCAATTTCATCCGGTGCGAAACTGACGATGGCTACCTTCACTTTCTCAGCGTCCGTTAGCTCATGGATTTCAAAGTAATGCTCGGCTCGGTAAACCCAGGATTCGGGGTTCTCCCCTGTGAACATTGGCATTTCCAGACATTTATACTTCCCTTTGTCTCCTCTGGTGGCGTATCCCACGTGTGATGGCTCGGCTTCACCGATCTTACCCTTCGCCTTGGCCATACTATTGTCAACGATCATCGAATCCTCTTTCTTTCTGCTAGAGTTACTTTCTCTCACTTCTTCGGTCAGTTTTTCTAAATTTTTACACAGTCCGGTCAACAGCTCACGTATTCCGGCCATCTCCTTCTCGGCCGATTCCATCCTTTCCTCGAGCTGTTTCTGAGCCATCCCTCTCGTTTTCCCCAGGATTACGGCTCTAATACCAAGTTGTTACAACCCTTTGATCACCTAGCTTTCCCCCTGCGATAAAGAAACTCGACAAACAAAATATAGACACACAATTAAGGCCAAAAAAATGTTCCAAATAACATAGATGAAGGATCGACTATTCTTCTCATTCAGTAATAATTTCTGGACAAAAATCGATAACGACAATCACTCTTTCAATGGAAACTAAATTCGGAAAATACAGAACAAAACACTAAATCTCTGGAATCGCTAAGGCAGCTCCGGAAGCCCCTTCCCAGGAAATCTCCTTCCTTATTTTTCTACCTGCCTTCCATTCTTTTCCTCTTTTCTATTTTAAAAACACAACTGGGCCCACTTCAACCGTTTTCACCTCCCACTAACTCCTCTGCCACTCTCACCACTAACTCACCCTCAATTCTAATTGAATTCTCCCCTTTTCTTCCTATTTTTCCCCTCCTTTTATATGTGAATAATTGGGGGTTTTACATAATCACAAAAGTATATTGAGGTCATCATTAGTAAGGCATTTCATAATATGAGAGGGTAATTGGTTTAGTGATAGACTGACAGTTGAGGAATCCCAAAAGGTGATGGAATAATTCCTTAAATGCTCAATTTAGTCTCAAGTTTGTAGAGAACATAATTATGTAACCACTTCAATTACGGTGCAACTTGTAACAACTCTAAGAGTTCCAAAATGTTTTTGTAACGAGAGAATGAGTTTATACTTCAGTTACCAAAGAGAGGTTCTATATAAGCAAATGAGTATGAACCCTGAAAGGCATGTTGGACTCTACCTACCTATTCGTTAAGCCATTTTATTAACCCAATTATAACTTGACCACATGTGGCTTGACACCATGCAATGTTTAGTGTTCTTTGCCTGGCAGTGCACCGGTATTATTTTTCTCCCAAAAATACAAATTCACCGTTGAACCATTTTTCAATATCAACAAGTAACATTGGGAAGCATGTAAATGAATACTTCAGTACATCAAAGGCACTCTATCACAGGGCACCAAACCAAGTTTCACATATTTTCCTCCCCATTTGGGCTATTGTCACATGTTGATTAAGACTGGGCCAACAACAAATCTTACAGAAAACCGGTAGTCCGCAATGGGAATTTGGTATCATGGAGCTCAAAAAACAGTCCTTCTCTTCGGCAAGTATCAAGACCCAATATGGTGCGCTAACTGTTGGGTGAGCTGAAGTTGTTTGGCTTCATTCTCTATTTTTAAAGTTGCACATTTCTCTCAAGCAAACCCCCGTAGAATGGTGTGAAAACTTGGGAGCCGCCTTCCTTATCTTAACTCCTCTGTTCCATTCAAAATTCAAGTATATCCAAATTGATGTGCAGTTTATAAGAGAACACATTACCCATCATTAGCTGAGTTTCAAAGCTAGCTGATCATCATTAGCTGAGATTCAAAGCTAGCTGACCGTTATTGATTGCCCCTCCAGCTAACTTGATAATACAATTATCTGTTATTCATCACTTGTACACTAATGTAATTTGTATACTGGCTAAGCAACCTCTCCTCTCTTATTGACCCATCAGTCAGCTGGGTTTCATCTCGACACTGCTATCCAATCTTTTCGGTTCTTAGGTCGAATTTATGTTGTCTGTTCAGTTAAAACGAAAAGAGAATATCTGAACAAGGGAAATTAGAAAGAACTTACGAGGACAATCATCTCTTCGAGAACAGAGGTGACTTGGTCGCCTCCTTTGAGGAGAGCTTCGTACTCGGAAGTGTCCATTTTCGGCTTCACTTCCTTAATGGGTCCTCTTCTATCTTGCATATCCAACTCCTCCTCTGGATAACCTCCACCGACTTCATAACTGGTACACGATGCCAACTGCTGCTTCCTCTTAGCTCGCTTCAAATGCAGACAGTGGGTAGGATTGTTAATGAAAAACAGCGAAGTTGGTTTTGGATTGGTGGGTAGTCGGTTTGAGCACGAACAAGTTGGGAACAGCCGGAGGCTACTGTTCATCTTCTTGAATTGGTTGCTCAATTGGGAATCTAGCTGGGGTTTTAGCTTGGGATCTATGGGTTTAAGGTTTATCCGTTTTTAATTGGGTAAAGTTTGAAATGCTGCTGGTGCACAAGATTGGGAATATTGTTCTCATCAATTGTTGAAGTAATTTGACGGGTTCTCCTGCTTTTTCAATGGTGCAAAATTTCTAGGCATGCTCTCGGAATTAGAGGAGCATGGATGGATGATCCAAAAAAATGAGATAAAAAAATATGAAATGACCCTTTTTTTAAAAAAAATATCAAATGATCTTTTGTTGTTGTCAAATTGGATGAAATTACCAAAATATATTGTACATGAAAAAACAGTCTTGCTCTCTCTTCTTTTTTGCACTCTCAAATCACTGTGTCTCTCGCCCTCGCTCGTCTCGTGGTATTATTAGAAGGCATTGGTGTTCTAATATCTCTATGTTTGTATATCTTTGCATGAGTAAAGTTGAGTCTCAAGACTATTTATTATTTGTTGACCTTCTAACTAAGCTATTTAGAGATGTATTCTAGTGAGGAGGGTGTTCCATAGTATCTATCGTTAGGACATGGAAATTGATTAAATTTGTCATATTAGTGCAGACAATCGGTTGCAGCGTAAGGGCTAGCCGGATGTATCTCCACAAGTAGTTAATTAGAATATGCAGTCTAATGTTTCTGCATGTTGTTCTAAGTGACTTAGGACTTCTATCGAGGGAATTCATGTTAGCTCTTCTCTTTGAAACTTGTTTCCTTAGTTGAATTGTATGAATTTTTCTTGTGGATAACGACCTCTTTTTTTTACACATCGAGTGACATAAAACGTCGGAAAAAAAACAAAGAAATCAATTTTACTTTTGAACTTATCTTCCTTCTCTAAGATAGGTGGATTGAACCTCAAATCTTGACTCTTAAGATTAATAGTACAAGTTCATGCTGATTGAGTTATGTTCATGTTGACATATCAAACTTATCAAAGTTATCAAGTTTCATCATAAATTTTTTATTTTATCTCATTTAACCTCAAATTTTAACCTACTTTTGTAACTTTTTACTCAAGCTCAACTTACTTTAAATAAAAAAGGGAATCAATTTTTTCACAAATTATTTTTATGCATAAGATTGACGAAAGACGATTGAATAAATATTTCAAAACTCACCTGTCAACAAAAACCTACCTATAGAGTCAATTTTCTTTTAAACTTTTAGATATATGTATTTTATTTGTAGTCTTTTTTTAGACGAAGACTTAACTCTTTTGTGTTTGTTGAATGCACGAATACAAAACAATTAATTTCAGATCTTAAACGGTAGTTAATGGATTAAAAAAAAGTTAAGTTGAATGGATTAAGGTAATTGGAATGAAAATTTTGTTAATGATTGGCTAAATTAATTTTAGATCGAAATCGCTACAATCTAAATAGATCACACTCTTTAGTCTTGTTAGTGGTTATTTTCCAAATGATATTATTATTATTATTTATCTATAATTATGATATTTCAAAATTTTCACAGTTAAATATAGTCTTAGAAAATTATGAAACTTAAGAGTGAATGATTATTACGTACGTTGATATTACAAAGAAAGTTGACAAGTTATTAATTGAAGAACTACTTATGAGATTTCTTATATGAGCTAAACATTTGAAGTGTGAGTGGATATTTTAATGTATTATTAAATATATACAAAACGTTTGAAGTATGAGTGATTATTTTATATACTATATTATGCTTGGAAATTAAGTCGCTATATTTTCAATAAAGATTTACATGTGAGTAGATCATTTTGATTAATTATTTTAAATGAATATTTTTTTGTTGTTGATGATTTTATATGAAAGTTTATTGAAAGGTAAAAATTGCAAAGAATAGGGTATAATTGACCTATTTTGAAGGTTCAAAATGAAAAATGTCCTACTTTTTAAAACCTAAAATTTGTTACCTTTTGCTTACATCATCTTCAAGAAGTTTTATAACATTGTCCATATTTTTTGCTTACATCATCTTCAAGCAATTTTATATCATTGCCCATATTTTGTCTCTCTACCTCTATCTTCGTTTTGTATTTTCATTTGTTACCTTTTCCTTCTTCTTTTTCCCGTTCTACTTCTTCTCTACGTTTTTTTTTTTTTCTTTTTTTTTTTTCCTTTCTTCTTCTTCTTCCTCTATTTCTTCTCCAGCAAGCACTAGTTCTTCTTCTTCTTCTTCCTCTTTTTCTTCTCTGGCGAGCACTCGTTCTTCATTCTTCTTCTTCTCTGAACTACAAGATCCTTCTTCAGTGAGTGAGATCGTCCGACAAGAGAGTGAGATCGTGAGAGGAGAGCGAGAGAAAGAGGGGAGCAATTCTAAAAAAAAAGAAGAGAAAAGAGCGATCTATGAGAGAGCAAAAAGAGAGAGAGAGGGTCATTCTGCATGCGCGCGAGGGTTTCGTTTTAGTAATTTCACCCGATGTTGACCTCTGCAAAGAATTAAAAAAAAAAAAAACCCTCTTTTTAAAAAAGTATTACAAATCTCATTTTTCCCTCTCAATTTGAGTCATCCATACAAAAATTCCAAAATTACAACACTTGTTTCAAAAGTTAAGTTGGTACAAAAGTATATGGTAAAAATAAAAGAAAATCATCCCAAGTGAGTATTCCATAGTGATATTTTTGGAGACATAATAATAATTTTATCAATACTAACAAGGAAACTAATTAAAAAAGGGGAAAAAACATCAAAAAATAATTTAAAATGTAAATGACTAATTCTAATGCAACTATTTTATATATAAATCTACACTCCCCCTAAGCTGGATCGTATATAGAATATAATTCAAGTTTGGAATTGTATTCATCAAAAATTTTTCTTGGTAAAACTTTGGTGAGAATGTCGATAATTTGATGGCGGGATGGAACATAGTTTAGTTTCACTATGTTTTTGTTGACCTCTTTAGATATGAAATGCCAATCAATCTCTATGTGTTTCGTTCTGTCATGATGTACAAGATTCTTTGCTATGGTGATTGTTGCTTGGCTATCACAAAGTATTTTGAACAAACTTTGAGTTTTTATCCTTAGTTCTTTCAGAAGCTTTTGAATCCACATCCCTTCACAAATTCTTAAAGATAGAGCTCGAAATTTAGCCTCCACACTGCTTCTAGCTATAATTGACTGCTTTTTGCATCTCCAAGACTAAGTTGCCCCAAACATCCCAAAACATCCCAAACATAAGAACAATATCTAGATGTGGATCTTCGATGTGGCGATGACATGACACACGTAGTCCAATCACAAGATAAAGAAATAGTACACACGTGGAGAAATAATCAAATGAATTGGACTGCTCAAATTATGACACGTGGCACTCTTAAAGTTCTTCTTAACCTGATTTTAGAAAAGTTATTACTATTTCCGGAAAAAAATGATTTTTCGACAAAAGGTTTGTTTTAATTTTTTAAGAAATAATTGAAGCTTGGATGGAAAATTTGAATAAATTTAATTTTCTCTCTCCTTAATTCAAATTGGTTCCTTTCCAAAATTCTATCTTTTAATCTCCACCTCTCATCATTTTTTATCTAGATGTAATGGCTATTTTTTAAATCCTTCAATTTTATAATTTAACCAAAATTTCATCTTCTTCCTCACCTCTCCCAAGCAAATTTTCAACAAGCTTTTTTCATCTTTTCATCTCATTTGCTATAAAAAAAAAAAACCCTAAAAATCTTAAATCTCTCACAATTTATTGATGTTAATTTATCTTGTGAGAAAACTGTAGAGTGTAAGATGTGAGAGCACCTTGGGATTGAGTGTAGTAGTTTATTTCTAATCCCAAAAAGGATTTGAGCGCAATGGTTTAATCCTAGACTCGAAAATAAAAAGGATTTGTAGTGTTTTGATCTTGAACTTATTAAAAAAGATCATAGTAGGTTAGATCCTATAAACCTACAAAAGAATCGGTTGTGGTTTGACCCTTGAACACTTACAAAAAGCAGATTCTCACCCATAAGAGAATCCATGTAGTAAAATACCCAAGAAGAAGTCTTGGAGAGTGGAGTAGGGATATTCCCAATCACTACAAACTCATCGGTGTTATCTCTCTTTCTCTCTATTCTTGATTTTTTTTTTTATAAGAAACATATCATTGATGAATGAAATATCCAAAGATATATCAGAGAAATTAAGGATAGGTACAATGAAGCCAAAGAAAAAAGAAGAGAAAACCGAGGATATTACAAATGAAGAACCGAAAGAGAGATAAAAGTCATAATATCCATACAAAAAAATAATAAGATACAAAAACCAAAAGCGGGTACATGGAGTAGCAAATCCGAAAAAGGAGATTTGGTTGATGAATAATTCCATGACCGAAGGATATTCAGAGAAACTTAGATTGTTGCTTCATCTATGCCATTATCAGAGGATAAAAGAGCAGACTCATGTGGATGTGGATTCTTCTCTAAGCAAAGCTTTTGCTTTTTTGTCACAAGAGATATAACTCTCTAGGTTTCGTAGTTTTCTCAATCTTTTTTTTTCCCTTGTAGAGAACCGGTTGGAATATCTATGAGTCGGGATTTCTTTAATACAAAGGCCAAGATCTTTGAACCAAGGTGCCAAAGCCATCAAATGAAGAGTAGGGTTGAAGGATTCAAATGAATTTTATGGAATGTAGTCAAACCAATCTTCTTCACTGTGGTTGTGATGAGTTGTAGGCGATAAGGGCATAAGACTGAAAGGGTTTGCGTCCGCACTGGCATCCGATTGTACAGCAACAATGGTCATGGAGTGTTTGGTACCCGACCGAAAGATCGAGCGTTTAGTATAGGGAGAAGGTTTAATGTTGTTATTACTTATAGAAGAATGATTTGGGATGGGAGTTGAAAGGGGATCAATTATAGGGGAGGAGTTCAAAGGTGAGGGGGAAGAAATATGCAGAAGGGAGAAGTTGGAATCAGTTGGGTTTGGTTTGACAGTGAATGGGTTGGGATCTAATGCTGATGAGGAAGAAAGTTGGGGTTGGGTAGATGAGATGGCTTTTGTGTTTGTAACCAAAGGTGGATGGAAGATTTGTGGGAAAGGGATGGGGATTGGTTTACCGAAGGAGAGTTTGTGGGAGTTGAAAAGATAGGTTGCTTTTGAGAGGCAAAAAGTGGTGATGTGATTGTTGATGGGTTAGGTGAGAGGTCAATAAGAACTATCATACCATCATTTTGTAGGGTGGCAGAAAAAGTAACTTTATCAATTTGGGAGGTGTGTGTTAGATTGTATGTCTTAAAACTCGTAAATTTGTAAAATTAAACATATTCCTCTTGCAATAAAGATGTTATTGAGGTTTATTAAGTGAAATTATTATTGAATATGTAAATTGCACTTGTAAAGCCTAAATTCAATAAACTAACAAATCCCTGACTATAACATGATTACTTGAACTTTATGTGGAGACATAAAAGAGGAACAAGTTTGAGTATATAGCTAAAATGGTCTCTAAGTATAAGGATGGGGTTGGGTACTTTATCCTAGGGACACTATGGATGCGGCCGACTTTGTATTAGATACAAACGATGTGATCTTGAAATCGTTCATGTAGAGACATGCAAGTGGGGGCATCCTATGCAAAAGATGTTTGTATAAAACTGGATCACAAATAGTCATTTTTTTTTATAACGACCATTTATTGTTACAACTGGCTATTTCAATCTGATAACCTAAGGTAACTCGATCTCAATCCTGAGCTAAATGCGAACTCTTGTTTACTCGAGATTATCCTTTAATCTGGATGGGTGAGAGTGGTTCAACAACGCCGCTCGATAAGCCTCATATTTTAGAGGTAATACCGGATAGATAGCTGTGGACATAGTTCTGCAAGATGAAATTCACTCCTACCCAATTTCAGGGTTAGTAGATAGGTTGTTCCCTTAAATACTGACTCATAGTCTTGAACAAGGGGCCCCTCTCTCTATGACTGAGAGGGATTTTGATTATTGATAGGATTATAAAACAATTGTTCACTGGTTGTTCAGTGGAGACTTAAGGAGCAAGATGTATTATAAGGATAAAACAATAATTTTGACCCAGTTGTTAATACGAACAACCTGTGAAGGATTGACTTACTGATCATGGTTAAATCAAATGGATAGAAATATATCTACAGTGAGGAGAGTGCAATTACTCGGCTTTACTGAAGTGACCCAGTAGTTAACGGATATTGATTAAATCGGTTAAAAGAGTTTAGCCAATTAATCTCAAATTGTTGGAGATCATGATCTGTAGGTCTATTATGTCCCCCTACTAGCTCACAAATAGACTAAAACTTATAATAACATAATGAGAGAATTTGAAACATTCAAATTCGATTTAAGGAATTTATTAATTATATGTGATATAATTAAACATTTAATTATCAGACTAAACGAATTTGGGGATTTGAAAAATATCTAAATATGATTTAAATATTAATTACATAAATAGAGAATCATGTTGGGAATAGGTATTTTATTATTTTAATATTATATTATATTAATTTAATTTTTAATTAATTATTAAGAATTAATTTTAGTTAAAACTAATGTATTTTATATAAATATTAATTATTGAATTAGTATTCTTTAAAAAAAAAAAATTCTATTTTAATTTTGAAATTTGATTTCAAAATAGAAAATTGAATTTATGTTTAAAATTCAATTAAATGGAAAAATATACATAGTGGGTTTTTCCCACCTTAAACACCTAAGATTTCCATTCAAATTGGGTGTGTTTTGGTGTCAGTCCTTTATGCAATCAGATTGCATGTAGTAGAAGATTAAAAACAGATCAAATTGGTTGAGAATGAGATTCCTACATGCTGAAATTCTGAAGGAAAATTCTTCTTCTTTTTGAGTTGCACCAAAAACTAAAACCCTTTTATTTTCCCTTCCAAATAACTCTCATTTTAGATCCCACAATCCAATTTAAGAGCCAAGAGGATGGTAGGGAAGATCAAGTAGTGGTCTACAAGCTGTTGAAGAAGAAATTCGTGTTAAGGAGTTGGTGTTTTGAAAGAGTTTTTCAAAGGTAAAAACTTGAAACTCTATCTCAATTTTCTGACCTTGCATGCTTAATTTCTAAAATCAATGGAATATGGTTTGAATTATTAGAGAAGTGAAAGCTAAAAACAACATATCATAATGTTATTACTCTCCCACTGAAGTGTTCTAATATAAAACAAGTGTTTAATCTATGTGAGCATGCAACTTATATTTGTTATGGATTTTAATGTCTAATTCAATTTTATAACAATTTATAAAATTGCATCCATAATTTCAAAAAAGGCATTCAACATTTAATATAATACTTATATTAAACAAAAGAAACTCTAAACATGCATACTATATATTATAACTCTTTATAACATATATCCAATGCATGTAACATGCTTCCTATAGTGGGATTTTAAATCTACACGGCATATAATATTCACATATATGTTTTAATTTAAACATAACATACATCACATGCATAAATATTTAAACAACACTGATGTGGTTCAGTTTTGGCATCTTAAGCAAGCAATAATAACTAAATTGTTACAAAATAGGTCAAAAGAGGCTTCAAAACTATTCTAGAGCATACAAATCGACCTGAACCGCCGTAATCGGACCTCCAAACCTTCAAAAGATGCTAAACCGGACCAGGAGAGAACCGAAAAAATCTTACCAGAATTCATCCGTGTGAACCGGCTCACGAATGTGCACATTGTTGGGCTGGGATGAGCAATGTCACGGTGCTACACCCCAGCATTGCAACGCCTCAAGGTCCCTGATGAATAGTGTCGTGACGCTCTGAACTGCGTCGCGACGCAACAAGGGCAGTAATTGAACTTCTAGTTTTTGTAGTTTACGAAGCTTGCTTCTATCTTGGATTACAGCCTAAATTCAACTCTATTGACTCCAAATAAAATACAGACTCTAGGGCACACATATAAGCTCATCAAACAAGAGCCAATTACAAATTTAACAACTGAATCAAAGAGTAATCTAATGCCAAAGTTGATTAACACACTATATCAGTCCTAAAACATGCATTCATAGAAATTCACCCACCACACTCAAATTAACGTTAATTGAGTGCTTAAATCATGTTCGAAATGTATAATCGTGCAACGAAAGCAATCAGAATCAATAAGCACCCTAATTATATTTAATTTAAGTTCTCAAAGCATGCAAAACAGATTTTCAAATAAGAGGGTTTCAAGAATCATATACCTATGAAGCGTTCTCCAAAACCAAGCTGCTTTTCACAAATTCTCAGCTTCAATACCTCAGTGAGCCACCAAGAGATCTTTTCTACTATTCTCAGCCTTGAATTTGAATGGTGGAACTATCAATTGAGGTGAATTGTGAATGGAATTAGAAAGGGTTTGAGAGAAGAGAGAGTTTTTCAGAATTTCTCAGATTTCCAGCAACTCTATCAGCTTCATCTCATCAAATTGAAGTTTTTAAACATCTCATGCATGCAAGCACTAAGGAATCTCAACCATGGTCATCTTAATTTGTGCTTGGTAGTGGGTTAGGTGTTTGGATGGGGATGAATCCACCAAATCATCCAAACTATTGAATGTTTCCATTATCTACTATTTTGATTTCCAATTTCATTGATTAAAGTAAAAAATTAATCTAATCTAAAATTTAATAAAATTGAAAATTGAAATTGAAATTAATTTGAATTCAATTAATTAAACAAATTTAATTAATTTAATCAATAATTTAATAACAAATATTAAATTAATCAAACATCTAATTTTAAACATGAATTCTTATTCATGTAGTTAATATTTAAATATTATAATTTTTCTAATTTCATTTAATTTATTAAACGTTAATTATACAAACTAAAATTTAAAATTGAACAATTTGAATTCAAACCCTAATTTGCAATTTGAACACTTCAAATTGAAACCCTAAATTCAATTTGAACACTTCAAATTGAAACCATTTCAAATTCACTCAATTTACTAATTCAAGGTGTTAATGTTTTACGAGCTAGTAAATGGGTCTTATGGACCTACATATCATGAGCTCTAACGACTTAAGATTAATTGACTAAAACTCTTTAGTCCAAATTAATCAATATTCATTAACTATCGAGTCACACCACTATAGCTCGACAGTTGCACTCTCCTCACTGTAGATATATCTATGTCTACTTGATTTAACCATAATCAGTAAGTCGACCCTTCACAGGTTGTTCGTAATAACAACTGGGTAAGGGTCAAATGCTATTTTACCCCCAAAATTACATGTTGCTCTTTAAGTTCCACTGATCCTCTGATGAACCATTGGTTTGTGATCCAATCACTAAACTGAATCTCTCTCAGATCAATGAGAGGATGAGGCCTCTTGTTCAAGACCTGGATTCAACACTTAAGAGAATAACCTTTTTCCCATCCCTAAATCAAGTAGGCATGAATTCTATCTTGCACCCTATGTCCCTAGCTATCTACCCGATCTTACCCCTGAAATGGGAAACTTATTGAGTCGGCGCTGTTGAGTCAACCCTTACCTATGCAAATCTAAAGATAATCCCGAACAAACAGGAGTTCATAGTTGGCTCAGGATTAAGATCGATTCACCTAGGTCATCTAAGCGAAATAGTCAGTCTTAAATAGTAAACAATGTTGTAAAGTAAGAGTGACTTATTTCTTGGTCCGATCTTACGTAAACTCATTGCATAGGACGCCCACACTCCTCATGTCAATACATGAATAAATTAGGATCACTTCTTTTGTAGCACCTTACAACATATTGTAACAACGACAAAGTGAGTCGCATCTGATAGTGTTACCAGAATAAGGCACTCAACCTTATTCGTATACTATAAACCATTTTGGCTATTTACTCGAATTTGATCCATCTTTATGTCTCCACATAAAGTTCAAGTATTCATATAATAGCCATGAATTTTAGTTTATTGGATTTAGTCTTTACAAATGCAATTTTACAAAATTCAATAATAACTTTATTGAATAAATGTTGAATAACATCTTTATTGATAATAAAATATGTTTAACTTTACAAACTGCAAGTTTTAGGATATTCAACCCAACACTTCTGATTATAGCATGAATACCTGAACTTTATATGGAGATATAAAAAAGGATCGAGTTTGAGTATATAGCCAAAATGGTCTATAAGTATAAGGATAAAGTTGGGACCCTTATCTTGGGGACACTATAGGTGTGACCTGCTTTGTATTAGAAACAAACGATGTGATCCTGAATCGTTCATGTAGAGACATGTGAGTGGGGGCATCGTATATAAAAGATGTTCGCATAAGACTGGACCACGAAATAGTTACTTTTCTTTATAACAATCGTTTACTGTTAAAACTGACTATTTCAATCTGATAACCTAAGGTAACTCGATCTCAATTCTGAGCTAACTATGAATTCCTGTTTACTTGGGATTATCCTTTAATCTGCATAGGTGAGAGTGGCTCAACAGCATCGCTCGATAAGCCTCCCATTTTAGGGGTAAAACTGGGTAGATAGGTAGGGACATAGTCCTGCAAGATGAAATTCACTCTTACCCAATTTTAGGGTTAGTAGATAATTAAGTACCGACTTCTAGTCTTGAACAAGAGGCCCCACCCTTCTCTATGACTGAGAGGGACTCGATTTATTGGTAGGATCATAAACCAATTGTTCATTAGTTGTTTAGTGGAGACTTAAGGAGCAAGATGTATTATAAGGGTAAAACGATAATTTTGACCCAATTGTTAATACAAACAACCTGTGAAGGATCGACTTCCTGATCATGATTAAATCAAGTAGACAGAAATATATCTAAAATGAGGAGAGTGCAGCTGCTGGACTTTAGTGGAGTGGCTCAGTAGTTAACGAATGTTGATTAATTCGGTTAAAAGAGTTTAGCCAATTAATCTTTGATCGTTAGAGCTCATGATCTGTAGATCCATTAGGTCCCCCTACTAGCTCACAAATGGACTAAACCTTAGAATAGCGTGATGATAGAATTTATAACGTTCAAATTCGATTGAAGGGAATTATTAATTATATGTGAAATAATTAAACGTTTAATTATTGGATTAAACAAATTTGGAGATTTGAAAAATATTTAAATATGATTTAAATATTAATTACATGAATAAAGATTCATGTTGGGAATAAGTGTTTTATTATTTTAATATTTGATATTAAATTAATTAAACTGTTTAATTAATTATTAAGAATTAATTTTAGTTAAAATTAATAATAGAATTAATTTTAGTTAAAATTAATAATAGAATTAATTTTAGTTAAAAATTAATGTATTTTATTTAAATATTGATTATTGAATTAGTATTTATAAAATTGTTTTTTCATTTTAATTTTGAAATTTGATTCCAAAATAGAAAATTGAATTTATATTTAAAATTCAATTAAATGGAAAAATATTCATAGTGGGTTTTTCCCACCTTAAACACCTAAGATTTCCCCTCAAATTAGGTGTGTTTTGGTGTCAGTTCTTTATGTAATCAGATTGCATGTAGAAGAAGATTAAAAACAGATCAAATTGGTTGAGAATGAGATTCATGCATGCTGAAATTCTGAAGGAAAATTCTTCTTCTTCTTGAGTTACACCAAAAACTAAAACCTTTCTGTTTTCCCTTCAAAATAACTCTCATTTTAGATCCCACAATCTATCTAAGAGCCAAGAGGATAGTAGAAAAAATCAAGTAGCGGTCTACAAGCTGTTGAAGAAGAAATTCGTGCTGAGGATTGTTGTTTTGAAGGGATTCTTCAAAGATAAAAACTTGAAACCCTATCTCAGTTTCCTGACTTGGCATGCTTAATTTCTAAAATTAATGAAATTAGAGTGCTTAAGATCCAAATCACTTCCGCTTGTTGATTGTCAACACCAACAGTGTGAACCTTGAGTAATGGGAAGTATGAATTAGAAGTAAAGCCATAACCACCTGTTGTACACTCAAGATCATTGTTTGGTTCATTGAGTGATGGGATGCATGTAGAAGAAGACAACTCAATTTCACCATTCTCACACGCAAGCTTGGTTAGTCAAAAGGTAGTTTCGATCAGAGCATTCTCTTCAACAATGCATAGTGTAGAAGAATGTTTATTGGTCAGCTTGAGGCATGGGATGCGTGGATCAGAAAACAAAACATATTTACTAATTTCACACGCAAAACCAGGGTAAAGAGGATGGAGCAATAGGTTAAGTGGTTAAAATACCAGCTGTTAAGTGTCATAATCGCACTTTCCAAAGCTTCACTTAGCGATTGTGTGGCACTTGTTCCTGCTCATGAACAAGTTAGCCAATTTAAATACAGAACGCTGATGGCATACCAGATGCCTCTCGCAACCTCCACCCCCGTTTTAGAGAAAACGGGTTTAGAGAAAAGGTTTTCACAAACAGTTTGATTGTAAGAATAGAGAAGAGAAAGATTGTAGTAGGCTAGAAAGCAATAAGCAATAACAACAGCTTTATAATATACTACTCCGGGTATGGAGAAATGATGGTTAGTCTTATCCTCATATAGTACATTTTGAACAAAAACACGTATGCTACCCTTGCATATGGAAATGGGCGAGCGGTTACTCACTAAGAAAAGTACATATAAGCCTAACTACCTAGCAAAAGAAAATACATAGGATGAAAGCATAGTAAAAAGAGGTGGAGGCGGTCATGCGGCCATGGGCAACACACCCTGGACAAGCATGACCGTGACATTCTCCCCCACTCAATTGGTTGACGTCCTCGTCAGTCGACTATGCTCGAACTCGGCATATTGTTGAGCAGCTGCCCTTGAGGCCTTCCATGCGCTCCCAACAAACTTCTCTGTCTTAGAGGCTTCTCCACTTCTCCAGGAACTCTTCCTAACTTGGTCCTAGTTTTTCCGCACTATCGCTCCTTCTTGCAAGTCTCCGTTGGCTTCTTCTCCTGCCATTTTCTTCGTTGTGGTCTGAGGACGAGTTATCACCCTATATCTCTCCTCGGCATGGTTGGGATGGTAAGGTTTCAGTCTATTTGCGTGGATGATAAGATGAATCTCCATCCACGATGGTAACTACACCTGATAAGAGGTTTTCCCAACCCTTTTGATGACTTCCACCGGTCCTCTAAAGCTGTTCACGGGGTGATGTTCTCTTTGCCCTCGACTTCGAAACTGTCCCAGGCACAAATTTACTCAAACCCAGTCTTCTGGTAGGAACTCTCAGTGTCTAGGCTTCCTCCCTCTTCTTCCCTTCCTCTTTGGAGTCAGTGACTTGTGTAAACTGTTCGACTCAACAACACGAAACTGTTTCAATACACGTAGAATGTCTTGGGGGGCCTTCTCTTCCGCGGTTTCGATTGACTCGTGGGTAAAGTCCTTCTCCAACTGAAGAGCCGAGATCATCCTTATCCCCTTCGGCCGTCTGATCTCAGCATGCACAACGGCGGGCGTAGACCCAGTGATCACTAAACACTTGTGAGGGATATCGGTATTACCTTGTGCTCAAGCAAGTACTCCATTCCCAATACCACATCAAAGTCATCCATCTTGACGATTATGAAATCGGCAGGGCCACTCTAGTCCCCCAACTTTACGACTGTCTTTTTTGCCATTCTTGTAATCGGCAAGACCTCAGAGTTCACTACTTTCATTTTACCTGCATCTCATTCCCAACGGAGATTCAGTCGTCTAGCTTCTGTTTCGGACATAAAATTAAGGGTAGCCCTCGAATCGACCATGGTACTTTTGGCTGATCTATGGTTGACCCAAGCATCAACATACATTAGTCCGCCTCAGTGGGATCCCTTTTCTTCTCCTACATCCTTTTGGAGGGCAGCTAAATATCTCAGGCCCTAATTCGTGGGGTTCTATCTTCCTCTGCTTGCACATTCTCGTCTTCTACCTGAACAGCTTTGCCTTTTCAGTCTGAAGCTAATGAGGCTTGGAAAGTATTAAAGGCTGCTCGTTCTGAACATTCGCTCGCCTTGTGTGGTCCCTTGTATATATAACAGGATAAGAGCCGATAAAAATTCTTCTGATTCTGCCCCTGCCACGTATTTCCAGTCGTCTACTGAGGGGGTCTACTATCCCCATTTTTGTCTTTATCTCCCCCACTGTTTCTCAATGGGCTCGTACCGTTGCTCTTTCTTCCCCTATTAGGGGATCTTGAGTGTTGCCTCATCTCTTGAGATTCATCAATCAAGTCAAATAACCGTTCGGCTGTTGCGTATATAGCTGGGAGATCCTGTATTCTCTACTCATACAATTTTGTTTTTGCCCATGATTTTAGGCCTTTGATAAAACATAAAACTTTGTCTTTTTCGGACATATCTCTTATGTCCAACATCAATACAGAAAATTGTTTCACATAGTCCCTAATAGTATCAATACGTTTCTATTTCCGTAGCTTGCGTCTTGCCAAAATCTCAACATCTTCGGGGAAGAACTGAGAACGCAACTCTTGTTTCAGTCTCTCTCATGTGTCGATGGTACATCGTCCCTCTTGGACATTCATGAAACTGAAGAAACTCTTATTAAAGAGTACCTACGAGTGAAAGCAGATCTTTCCAATTCATTGTGACAAAATTACCGCATATATTCAAACATACTTTCATAATGCTAAAGGGATCAAGAAATTATACCAGATGAAGATTTCTTCTTCACAGTGAGTCTGAAGCCCAACCATTTACCTCGTACAGTCACCACTCAGACAGAAGAAAATGGAGAAGACAACACCACTCAGAGCCCTCAATATTCTTGGAGTGAGAATCCAAAGTGTGGGCTTTGTTCGGATTTGGTAGAGGGAAGGAGGAAGAGAGACCGAACAACGATCAAACAAGTGGGAGATGTGGTCGTCTATCACATAGACAATATGCCTGATCGTTTAGGTGAAGTATACGATCGTAAGTAAAAGTAAGCGATCGTCTAAACTATCGTGTAGGAAAAGGTAAACGATCATGTAGGAAAAGGGTGAGCGATCGTCCAAACGACCGCGTAGGAAAAACTAAGCGATCGTCTAGTAAATATCAGAAGCTAAACGATCGCTTAGGAAAAAGGTAAACGATCGTTTAGATAATAGCACACGATGGTCTAATCGGTATGCGATCACTTAGCAATATCGTATATGTAAGCGATCATACGGTCATTATCGTATAGGCATTGATTTTCTAAACGAGGACACTATCTTTTTCACAATAACCGCGCACCCCAAGATCAACACACCATCTGCTATTTATAATGCATTCATCCGTTATTTAGAATGAAGAGGCGCCTTCCCATTTCCTTTATAATCGTCCAATGAATGTGATCTTATCACATTCATAACTTATAAATTAATATAAAATATTAATTATAATATTTTTCCTCTACTAAATATAAATCATATTTATATCCAATTTTCCCCAAATTAATGTATCTTATACATAAGGTTAATTATATCATATTTAATTAACTCGTTCAATTATATCATATATAATCGAACTCCCTCTTGTCAATTTGAACATTTCAAATTGACCCAAAAACTGACTCTCAACTTGTATCCAAGCTACCAAGGGGACCTTATGGACCTATGGCTCGAAGCTCCAACGGTACATGAATAGCTGACTAAACTCTATAGTCATGATATCCAACATTCGTTAACTGTCAGACATTCCACTAAAAATCGACAGTTGAACTCTTCTTACCATAGATATATTTCTATGTCCATTGGATATAACCAATCATCAGTACGATGATCCTTCACAGATTCTCATAATTACAACAGCCCAATTTACCATTTTGCCCCTATAATTACATCTTCCTCCTTAAGTACCACTAATCCCTCTAATGAACAATACAACATAGTCCTACTATGTGTGAACACCTCTCGGGCGATGAGAAGGTGCGTGGCGCCACATCGTTCAAGCCTTGGAATCAACCCTTAAAGGAGCTATCTATCTACTTACCCCTGCCTCGGGGAAGAAGTGAATTCCATCTTGTGAAGCTGAGTTCCCAGCTCCCAAATCAGACGAATCCCCAAAATGATAGGTTTGAGTCGGCGTTCTAGCCACTCGAACCCATGTAAATCAAAGGATCACCCTCAATGGCAGGAGTTCCCAACTCACTCAAGATTGAAGTCATGTTACCTATGGTCATCCTAGTGAAGTGAAGTCTCAGTTATGAACGGTGTTATATAACAAGACGTTAACACTTCGTGGAAAGGTCTTATACAAACTCTTTGTATAGTACGCCCCCGCTCGCATGTCCCCTACACGAATGATCAGGATCAGACCATCTGGTGACAAGTCACAACACTTGTGACCATTCCACAAAGTGGGCCGCATGCGTATCGTTACCAGGATAAGGTTTCTCTCCTATATGCATATACTGCAGACCATTTTTGTTATCACTCAAGACATGATTCACTTGTATGTCACCACGTACATGCGTAAGTTACATACAGATAACCAGGGATATTAATTTTATTGGTTTGTGGTAAAATCTAAATGTGCAAAGTCAAGTAGTAAAGTAAATATCATTTATATTATACATCATAAGTGTTTGTACAAAATTGTTTACAAACTACTGGACACGAGATTTTAGGGAATAAACCTCAATAATCTCCCACTTGTCCTAAAACGAAGTGAGAAGTACAAATAAACAGGCACAAAACAATAAACTAGGGCATAAAAACCCAGTGCAACAAATCTCCCATTTGCCCTAGTCTAGCCGCGGGCAGTCTCGTAGACCCATTCTCTGAAGGTGACCCTCAAACACTGTAGTCGTGAGAGCCTTCGTAAATGAATCAACAATATTTTTCTCCGAGGTGATCTTCATGATGATCACGTCACCTCGATGCACTGTCATGCAGATCAGCTCTAACATCACAACAGGTGAGAAAGTCTCCTTATAGTCGACTTCCTCCACCTGGGTATAACCTTTTGCCACAAATCGAGCCTTGAAGGTTTGCACCTTCCCATCAGCACCCCGTTTGCGCTTGTAGATTCATTTACAACCTACAGGTCTTACCCCATCAGGCTGATCTACAAGATCTCATACCAAATTGAAGTCCATCGACTCTATCTCGAGATTCATGGCTTTGACCCTTCATCTCGATCAACATCCTCCATTACCTTTTTATAGGACAACGGATACTCAACGTCACCATCTGTCGCCATAATTAGGATTTTCGTGAAACCCAGATAGCGATCAGATGGGTTTGTAACCCTCCCATTGCGTCGAGGTGCCCTCAACTCTTGAGGTGGAATCGACCTACCAGACGAACTATCATAAAAAATTTTGGTTGATGAATCAAGTCCTTCAATAACTCTTGTTGAAGTTTCAGTAGTTTCTTTGGAAAGCTCACTTAACATGACTTTACTACGTGGACTGTTCCTTGATATGATCCTCCTTCAGGAAAGTAGCGTTCGTGGAAACAAACAACTTATTTTTGGACGGATCATAAAAGTAACCTCCTCGTGTACCTTTGGGGTAGCCTACAAAGAGGCACAACCTTGATCATGATTCCAACTTCTTGGGATTTGCTTTAAGCACATGTTCTGGGCAACCTCATATGCGAAAGTGACATAAACTAGCTTTACGCCCATTCCAAAACTCCAGAGGTGTTCTTGCAACATTCTTAGAAGGAACACAGTTGAGAATGTATACCGCAGTCCCCACTGTGAAACCCCAAAACGAGTCTAGTAAGGAAGCATAACTCATCATCAAACGAACCATGTCCAATAAGGTTTTGGAGAAATTTGTTGGCATTTAGATTGAGTTACGGTAGATTTAAACATCTCTATGTTACGGAAGGAACTTACTACTAAAGGTCTTAGCACATACAAATTATTTTCCAGTTTAGCTGTACAAATTTCAACACCATCCTTACGAATAAACGCTTTATTCAATTTAAAAGAAATAGTGTAATTGTATTGTAACATACACTTTACAGAAATAAAGTTCATTTATAGTTCTGGAACTAAAAAGACATCTTTTAATATAAGAAACCTATTATGTAAAGTAAACTAGATGTCTCCCACTGTCACAGTTGAGATGACGTGCCTGGTACCTACTCGCAACGTCATCTCACCAGCTTCCAACTGCCGCTAGGATCTAATCCCCTTTTTCTGCCTTGGCCTTAGCCTTGGCAGCCTTCTTTTCCTCCAGATAACGAAGACAATTCTTCTTCCAGTGTCCATCCTAGTTACAGTGGAAACATTTTCCTTTTCCAATTGGTCATGGACGCTTCTTCTGGGCAATAGGTGGCGGGTTAGTAGGCGCATTCCCTTTCCCTTTACCACCCTTCTTTTTCTTCCCCTTTTCATTGTTAGAAGTTGAAGGTGTAGACTTTGTTTCTAAGGTTGAACCTCGATAGAAATTTTTAGAGGACGAGACAACATTAGCCTCACCTACCCTTTTCCCTTTACTTTTCATTAAAGATTGGTAAGTCTGTAACTTTTTAAAGAGAGTGGTAAGGGAGTAGTCCACTTTGTTAAGAATCGTATTGCTAACAAAGTGGAGGAAGCTCTCTGGCAATGAATGCAGGATAATGCTAACTTGATTGCCCTCATCAATTTTAGAACCATTCATCTCCGCCACGTTAAAGTGAACCATCATTTTCAGCACGTGTTCATAAACAGAGGTGCCTTCCTCTATTTTGGAGCTGAAGATGCGTTTCAGAGCCTCATGCTTGAGCTGTCCAGACAGATGTCTGAACATTCCCCATAGAGACTCCATGATCTAACGTGCTGAGACCATGGACTCGTGTTTCTTGGCCAACACATCACTAAGATTGGCTAGAATATAAGCTCGGACCTTCTCGTTTGCCTGTGTCCAACGCTCGTACGCCACCCGAACATTTCGAGTAGCGTTCTAAGGTGGAATAAGAGGACATTCCTCCGTAAGGACAAACTTGAGATCCTCGATGATGAGTATCGTCGTGAGTATATAATTCTAACTTGAATAGTCTAGGCCATTCAGTTTTTCGGCGCTTAGTAAATTGATAGTGGCTGAAGCCATTAAAAACGTTGTTTAAAAAAAAACGAATAACCTTTTATAATTCTTTGCAAAAACCAAATTTTAATTAATCAATTAATTTTTAGCAAAACAGATTCCAAGTACCCTAAGTGAAAAGACTTCTATTTTACAATGATGCCCCAGTGAGGCAGGATAAACGTCACCGGCGGGGTGATCAGATGGCCCTTCACTGGGATGAGACAATTTTAACCATTAGGTAGAACCAACTCTTGGAACTATACCTAATAGCCACCATTTGTTTGGTCCAAAATAGTTAACCCTTAACAATCCTACATAAGTGTAACCCCTCATTTTTGGCCCCAGAGTCCTACCCTAATGAACTCACCGTAGGAAAAGACAGATTAGGACAAGAGACTAAGTAACCTTATCATCTTACAGAAGTTCAAATAAAGAAATGCGCAAAACAACCATCCTATAGGGGGACACACCTAGGGTGCCACGAGGTGATGTGCAGAAACTTTATTTAATCCAACGAGGGAGACCGAGGGATATGTTGTCGCACATCCCGCTCCTACTTACTATGAACACTCTCTCCATCCACCTTGATATTGACCTACCCAAACACCATCCGTTGGGGGGACATGCCAAAGGTGCCTCGAGGCCGAGGGTAGATCTCACGGTGTGGACTATGAGGGAGAAACACAAGAGGTGAAAATGAGGCATCAAATGCCTTAAGAACCTCCCACTGAATGTTCTACCTAGGGTTTTATTAACCTAGACAATCTGGCTACTGATTATGATCTAAGTCATTTATAAAATTTGCTAAAAAAACAACTTTCGTCTTTGAAATTGAAAAAAAAAAAACAAATCCAAGTAGTCACATTAAACTCTTTAATGGAATGGCCTTAGTTTGCATGCATCAAATCTATCTAAATTACCTTTTCAGGTAGGTTTCCAGGTAGGGGTGTTCCATTGCCGTCATCTTAAATACCCCAGCCTAGATAGAACTCGCCTTCGACAAAAGGACTACTATAGATAGACTTGCTACATATTAATATTTTACTAATTATTTTAGTTCTAATTTCATTTTATATTCATTTATAAAATAAACAACTAAAACACTCATCCCACATGACGAAGTATTTATAACGCTTATAAATATAACGTTAAAAAAAATAAATAAAGCATACATAAATATAACCCTTATATTATATGATGCATGAGCATGCATTTATGTAAATTAAAACATACTTCTCTAAATTATAACACTTATAATAAAGAGAATATGCATGACCTAAGGTGGAATTTATCTATATGTGCATACCATATGACATATTAAAAACATATATCACATATAATAAATAAAGAATTAATGGACCGGGATGAGCCTTTACAAAATCGGAATGAAATAACCCTATCTATTACATTTTTCATCGAGCAAACCGGTTCACAAGCGAACCGGGTCTTGAACCGCTAGGAGGACTCCATTGTGTAGTAAATGCCGTAGGTAGATGATCATCCAGCGGGAGCTAGACGATAGGAGCAAAATTAAACGATCGCGTAGATGACAACAAGGCAACGAAGCCTGATCGTCTATGTGATCGCTGAACGCAGTGATAGGTAAACGATTTACCTTGCGTTACTAAGCAATCATTTAGTCAGTTACTAAGCGATGAAGCTTGCCGACCAAAACGATCGCTAGTGCGATCACTTAACCTGACGTCAGGTAAACGATTTACCTTGCGTTACTAAGCAATCGTTCAGTTACTAAGCGATGAAGCTTGCTGACCAAAACGATCGTCTATGCGATCACTTAACGCGGCAACAGGTAAACGATTTACCTTACGTTACTAAGCGATCGTTTAGTCAGTTACTAAGCGATGAAGCTTGCTGACCAAAACGATCATCTATGCGATCACTTAACGCAGCGTCAAGTAAACGATTTACCTTGCGTTTCTAAGTGATCGTTTAGTCAGTTATTAAGCGATGAAGCTTGCTAACCAAAACGATCGTCTATGCGATCACTTGCGTCAAGTAAACAATTTACCTTGCGTTACTAAGTGATCGTTTAGTCAGTTACTAAGTGATGAAGCTTGCTGACCAAAACGATCGTCTCTGCGATCACTTAACACGGTGTCAGGTAAACGATTTACCTTGCGTTACTAAGCGATCGTTTAGTCAGTTACTAAGCGATGAAGCTTGTTGACCAAAACGATCGTCTAGTGCACGCGCGCGTTAAGCGATATGCGAGCATCACATCGTCTACACAACCTGATACTCAGTGATTGCGTAACCGATCTTCGACACGATGCCACACGTTTCGGTTCTTCAAGGAAGGAGACGATCAACCCTTGATCGTCTCCTTCCTTGAAGAATCGAAACGTGTGGGCTTTGTTCGGATTTGGTAGAGGGAGGAAGGAAGAGAGACCGTACACAACGATCAAACAAGTGGGATATGCGGTTGATCGTCTCCTTCCTTGAAGAACCAAAACATGTGGGCTTTGTTCGGATTTGGTAGAGGGAGGGAGGAAGAGAGACCATACACAACGATCAAGCAAGTGGGATATGCGGTTGATCGTCTCCTTCCTTGAAGAATCGAAACATGTGGGCTTTGTTCGGATTTGGTAGAGGGAGGGAGGAAGAGAGACCGTACACAACGATCAAGCAAGTGGGATATGCGGTCATCTATCACATAGGCAATATGCTTGATTGTTTAGGTGAAGTATACAATCGTGTAGTAAAAGTAAGCGATCGTCTAAACGATCATGTAGGAAAAGGTAAACGATCGTGTAGGAAAAGGGTGAGTGATCATCCAAACGATTACGTAGGAGAAACTAAGCGATAGTCTAGTAAATATCAGAAGCTAAATGATCGCTTAGAAAAAAGGTAAACAATCGTTTAGATAATAGCGTGCGACGGTATAATCGGTATGCGATCGCTTAACAATATCGTATATATAAGCGATCGTGCAGTCACTATCGTATAGGCACTGATTTTCTAAACGATGACACTATCTTTTTATGAATATCCATACATCCCGATATCAACACACCGCCTACTATTTATATTGCAATCATCCGTTATTTAAAGAGAAGAGGCGCCTTCCCATTTCCTTTATAATCGTCCAATGAATGTGATCTTATCGTGGGGTAGAGCAACTTGGTAGCTCGCAAGGCTCATAACCTTGAAGTCATGGGTTCAAATCCTGTCTTCGTAAAATTTTTGTGTCTAAAAAATTGAGGTTTGATCTTGGTAACTATTAATTAATTAACTACTATTAATATTAGCTTTTTTTCTTTCCAGATGGGAGGAAAAGAAGGGGGGAGGATAGAACCACTATACTATCACGGCGGATAGCAGGAATCGAACCCACATCTTCTTCTTGGCAAGGAGAAATTTTACCATTCAACTATATCCGCATTTTTTTTTATCTGCAATGTATAGTATACATCAGTGCAGAGCTAGCCTATTATACTAGGCTATTAATACTAGGTTAGAGTATACTAGGCTATTTTTATATAATTTATATATAGATTTAACCAATTATATATATATTATATAATATATTTTATATAAAGGTATATAAAGGATATTTTATACTATACTATTTCTTTTTCTAATATTTTTAATTAATCTTTATAGATGAATTGAGACGGTATTTTGTAAATATGTAATTATCTTGAATATATTAACTATTTCTTTATTTTCCGATCGCCTGGAAGGGACAAAAGAAACATCTTGTTCTTTCTTCAACAATTTCTGATCTCTAGTGGACCTCTCAATAGGATTCGAACCCATATGAAGTTCTGACCATCTGTCAGAGAAAAAAGAACGAATGGATCTTGTAGGATTCCCGAGAAATTCTTCGATTTCTTCCGGAAGCGGATGATCTTGAAGTTAGTTCTATACATATGACCAGCAACAAGAAAAATAAATGCGATAGCTAAATGATGATGAGCCATATCAGTCAGCCATAAACTTTGCGTTTGCAGATGGAATCCCCAGAGAATGGTTAGAATGGCAGTTCCTGCTCCTTCGGAAGTACCAAATAAATGATTATTTGAATCAGGGTTTTGAGCATAAAGATTCCACTGACCTGTAAAAAGTGGTCCTAATCCTTAAGGATGTGGCAATATATCTAAGAAATCATTCCATCGAACATAATGCAATTCGAAGGATTTTTCTGTCTTTCATTATTCCATCGATTTTTTTTATTTGTGATTTCTATTTATGAATCGTTCATTCTAATCACCATTCCTCATATAATTCTATATAGAAATTCTTTTATTTAAAATTGAATTGCATTTTTTTATTTAAATAATATACATAAATTTGAAAATTTGAATATATAGTTATATTGCTTACATTATAGAATATAAAATGAAAATAGTGATTAGTATTGATTAGAAGAAACGTCTAAAAAATAAAAAATATTTGAAAAGAAAAAAAATATTATTTTTTTATTTAAATAATACGAAGGCTAGTACCCTTCGGGAAGTGATTGGTCTGCCATATGCTATAAACGGGATTGAACTCCATTTCTCATACTTTCACTCATCGATTCACTTATTGTTCAGATTAGGTTAGGTAGGTATATTTCGATCTCACACTAAGCCAAGAAATTCAAAAACGAGAAATTTGGAAATTTGGGGATAGGGATCAACAAGTTATTGAAAATTGTTTTTCTCGCCAAGCCGAATTGCTTTATCAATAATTTGGTGAATGTATCTATGTTCAATTCGTGGGTGTACATGTATCAATCAAATGAATTTCGTTAGGATGGGGCTTATCAACCATCATCTACTTCAGAGATCATCCCTCCTGAAACTTTTTTCAAATACAAAAGTGCAGTCTCTTCCTACGAATTAGTAAATTAGGCAGTATACAAATAACAAAGAACGAGTGAATCTTCATAAATTTTTCATTGTAAATGGGAAATAATTATACAAATAAAAATTAAAAAAATGGGGGCGGGGGGGATAAAAAAGATGCAGGGTCATTTTTCTTCTTGGCTAGTCAAACATGGACTGGTTCATAGATCTTTGGGTTTCGATTACCAAGGAATAGAGACTTTACAAATAAAGCCCAAGGGATGGCATTCCATTGTAGTCATTTTATATGTATATGGTTACAATTATCTACGTTCCTATATAGAATTATATGGGGAATGGTGATTAGAATGAACGATTCATAAATAGAAATCACAAATAAAAAAAAAATTCAATGGAATAATGAAAGACAGAAAAATCCTTCGAATTGCATCATATTAGTTCATTATACTTATATTGACAATTTCAAAAAACTATTCATACTATGATCATAGTATGATGGAATCGGGCAAGTATGCCCCCATCGTCTAGTGGCTCAGGACATCTCTCTTTCAAGGAGGCAGCGCAGATTCGACTTCCCCTAGGGGTAGGGTACTATGAAAGGAAGTTAATCATGGATTATCAATAAGCTTGGAATTGATTCTTCCTAGGTCGATGCCCGAGCGGTTAATGGGGATGGACTGTAAATTCGTTGGCAATATATCTACGCTGGTTCAAATCTAGCTCGGCCCAATAATTCACCTATCCACCATAAAATGATATAACCTATTTGTCCTTCTAGAGAAATGCTTGACTTGATATGAAAGAATAAAAAAAAAAAAAAAAATTTATTCATTGACAGATTGATTATCAATCAATTTGACAATAACGAAAAAATGACTATTAATCTCCGCTCCTCGCACTAACGTACATGTCTCCGCTCCTCGCACTAAAGTACATGTCTCTATTACTCACGTCTCTGTCTGGTAGAATATGACAATTCAAATAAAAAATCAACACAGAAACGTTTGAAGAAAATTAAGTCAACAACATATATTGGATCAATAACATTTTTTTTTGTATGAGTGCAATATTTATTTCTCTATATATAGATATTTTCTATATAATATATATAGAGAGATTTTTTTTTTAAATTTCTATAAAATCAATTAAATTAAGAAATAATTAATTACGAATAATTAAGAATCTCCATTTTTCAATTTCTGCATAGAATGGATTCACGAGTTTCACACTTCTTCGAGTACAAGGATTCATAAGAAATCATTAAAAAGATTTAATTCATTGAAAATTTCCTACCTTAATATTATTATTTGACTAAAGTTTTGTAAAAAAAAAAAAAGGATTTATTACATTTTATTATCATAAATAAACGTATGGATTAACCCATCAACTAGATAGATCCAAAATAAAAATCTTTTTCACAAAAAAGAAATAAAACGATAAAAATACATAATAACAATACATACATATCAGCATTTTCTGCCTAGTTTATTTAACTTAAGAGACTCAAATAATCTTTCCCTAAAATAAAGTGAAAAAGATGTATGAATTGTTACTTGGATTTACAATTATTCATTACGGACAAACACAAAATACGAAAAAATGAGGTGAAAAGAAATACATAATATGTTACATATGTAACTTTATTCTTTATTAATCAGATTCGAGTTACTTCCAATTACGTAAATCAATAGTTCAAACCGCACTCAAAGGTAAGGCATTTCCCATTTTTATAGGAACTTCTGTACCGAATACAATGGTATCTCCAATTATAGCCCATCTGGGATGTAAAATATATCTTTTCTCACCATCCCCATAGTGTATGAGACAAATGTATGCATTTCGATTAAGGTCGTATTCTATGGTTACGATTCTACCATATATGTCTTTTTCATTCCGTCGAAAATTGATTTTACGGTATAGACACTTATGACCTCCCTCTCTATGCCTTGCGGTAATGATTCCTCTAGCATTACGACCTTTACCCCACAACGATGCTGTCCATAGATCAAATTATTTCGTGGATTGGATTTTACTTGACTGTCTACGGCTCCATTGTGTGTGCTCGGGGTAGAAGTTTTGTATAAATGTATCGCCATGCTATTAAGTATTTTGATTTGTACGAATGAGATATACAACAACAAGAAGAAGGAAAAGGATTGAATAGAGGAACTCGTAAGCTAAACCCGTGCTGACGAATAACCAACTTGCAATGAATAGAGAAGATATAGTAATGCTATGAATGACCTAGTATCGAATACTAGTGATAATATCAGCAAAAGAACGTTCTCTTGTGCTTCCAGACATGCCGAGCTCCACATATTCTTGTACAGTCAAAAGGGGATCGATTTCGTAACCAATTCGGCAGCCTTTTGCTCAATTTCTCGTGGGGTCAGATTCTGATCGGTATGAGTCAAGAGAATGGCCCCTTGGCCTCCTATTTCCATATAAAGGACACGACGTGCATAAATACCCTCTTTAACTTCTATTCTGATGGACTGAATGTCTTTCATAAGGAATCGGAGGAAGATTCGACGATTTTTTCCAGGAAACCCCCAACGAAAAATAGACACTATTTCTTCTTTTCTATCGAATCGATCATAACCACTACCTACATTCCACAAAATTGTGCACCATAAATAGGAGCTAATAAAGAGATCGAAAATCCCAATCCCATAGAAAGACATTACGATCCCCTGTGGAAAAAAAATTATTTGTTGAGACGAAAATAAAGATATCAAATCCCTACCAAGATAACTGGAAGTTCCAACCAATAAAAGCCCAGCAGAAATTGCTGATTTTTCGAGAGCCTCTTATAAATTCTATCCATATACGTTCTGATCGCCAATTCATACTAGATCTCGTTGCATTTTATTGGAATTGATAGAATAACAAAAATCTATTTGACTTTTTTTGTTTCCGAAGTAACTCTAATCAACTAGCACTATTTTGATGTGATGTTATTATTTTAGATCGAATTATATTTATATCCAATTTTTTCCAAATTAATATATCTCATACATAAAGTTAATTATATCATATTTAATTAACTCGTTCAATTATATCATATATAATCGAACTCCCTCTTGTCAATTTGAACATTTCAAATTGACCCAAAAACTGACTCTCAACTTGTATCCAAGCTACCAAGGGGACCTTATGAACCTATGGCTCGAAGCTCCAACGATACGTGAATAGCTGACTAAACTCTTTAGTCACGATATCCACCATCTATTAACTGCCAGACATTCTACTAAAGACCGAAAGTTGAACTCTTCTTAACATAGATATATTTCTATGTCCATTGGATATAACCAATCATCAGTACGATGATCCTTCATAGATGCTCGTAATTACAGCAGGCCAATTTACCATTTTGCCTCTATAATTACATCTTCCTCCTTAAGTACCACTGATCCCTCTAATGAACAATACAACATAGTCCTACTATGTGTGAACACCTCTCGGGCCATGAGAAAGTGTGTGACGCCACATCATTCAAGCCCGAAATCAGCCTTTAAGCGTGCTTCCACGCGCCTCTTTCTTCTTCTCTCACTGTAAAGCCACTAAAAGGAAAACCACCTTCCCATTCCCCTTCTTGTCTGTCGTTTTTCTTATATCTAAAAAGAAAACGAAAGGAGGAAAATGAAATTAAGGAAAAGCAAAGAAAAACCTATACAACCAATAACAATACACCTTCACTCTCTAATCTCACCTCATTTCTCTCTCTAGGATGCTTCTTTTCTGATTCTTGGTTGCCTTGAGGAAGGAGTGAATTCCATCTTGTGAAGCTGAGTTCCCGCTCCCAAATCAGACGAATCCTCAAAATGGTAGGTTTGAGTCAGCATTCTAGCCACTTGAACCCATGCAAATCAAAGGATCGCCCTCAATGGCAAGAGTTCCCAACTCACTCAGGATTGAGGTCATGTTACCTATGGTCATCCTAGTGAAGTGAAGTCTCAGTTATGAACGGTGTTATATAACGAGACGTTAACATTTCGTGGAAAGGTCTTATACAAACTCTTTGTATAGGACACCCCCGCTCGCATGTCCTCTACACGAATGATCAGGATCAGACCATCTGGTGACAAGCCACAACACTTGTGACCATTCCACAAAGTGGGCCGCATGAGTATCGTTACCAGGATAAGGTTTCCCTTATATATGCATATACTGCAGACCATTTTGGTTATCACTCAAGACATGATCCACTTGTATGTCACCATATACATGCTTAAGTTACATACAGATAACCAGGGATATTAAATTTATTAGTTTGTGGTAAAATCTAAATGTGCAAAGTCAAGTAGTGAAGTAAATATCATTTATATTATACATCACAAGTGTTCGTACAAAGTTGTTTACAAACTACTGATGCATAATTTTTTGAAGTGAAAGTATGAATGATATGCGATGGTGAAATTGCATTGAGTACTCAAGTTTCCTCAGTGGAATCCAAGTGTAAACTCCACTGAGTTTCCTGGTATGTTCAGGGTCGAACTCATGAATTTGGGAAAACAGATTGTGATGGTAATTTTTATGAAAACTTTGCGGTAGCTGGTAACTTAATTAATTATGGGTTTGTTGTTGATTGCGTTAATGAAAAATAAACAAGTGCGGCGGATTTGAGAAAAATCAGTTGTGTGATAGATACACTGAGTATGCGGATGAACGAGTTGAGAAGGTCTTTAGCTAGCGTTATGTGGAAATGCGTCAGACTATGCGATCATGCTACAACCATGCACAGCAAGCCATTTTCCAATGCAAATGCGGTGCTCATAAATCTAGGACACATGTGTTGAATGCAAAAATGTCTATAGAACTTATTCCTAAGTCTCTACTCTTTTCCTATGCGATGATGCAAAATGCATAAAAGCAAGGTGACCGCATACAATCATATCCTATCTCTAGGATGCATGCGATGCGCTAATAGCAAACAATGCTTATTCCTAAGCTCTTATCTCTTGATTATGCGCTCTAATCTGACTCTCTCGAGCCTAGATTCTAATCTGACATTCCTAAGCCTAGATCGTGTCTTTAGACTATCCTCCCGAGTACCTCTAATGGACGAATGAAGCATACATAATACAAGATAATCGCATAGAATGAAGATTCCCTAGTTGTGCTAGCTAAATGCTTCTCAACCCATTCAACTGATTTAGCTACTCATGCGTAAATAACAGAGAGTGAACAGATATAGAGAAGTAGATTCCATTTCGATAAAAGAGTGGAGTACAAAATAACAATGGAAGTTAAAGGTAGAGAGCCTGGTAGTAATTCCTTGCTGACCGAGGCTTTTACATTGTAAATCTCTATTTGGTTCTAAAGATGTTCCTGCTTCTGCAGATGTCGGCCCTCTCTCTGTCCTTGAAGCTTTCGGTGCTCTCCCAAGCTTATTGGAACGATCTGTCGACACAACCTCCTCTCTTGCGTCCGCTTTAAAATGAAAGGAAACTATGAACAAGGACATGCAAACCGAACGTATGAAATTTCGAACTGCTGAACCTCTTTTCTGAAGGATGCCTTTGGTATTTATAGAACATCCAGGATGAACGGTGACTTCTCTCTCATGATTGCACAGATGGGATGGCTTTAATTCCCTTGACTGATGCACCGAATATTTGTCACTAAAAAGCTGAATGTACTTGTATCGTTAGTGGCTGTCAACTTAATTCGGATTTGACTGTCATCAGCTTTCTGTCCCATCACGATTAATTAGCCTTTCACCCAGATGCGCCCACCATGTTGCACCGACCAAGTTGCGACAATCCTTCTCGATCAAATGTTTGCGAACACGATCACCGCAAATCCTTGCGGTGATGCTGCGCTCAACCAATGGTTTCCTATGATCACAATTTCCACCTTGCGTCATCGCATATTCTGCATAAAAATACGAAAATCAACTATTCTAATACGATGAACGCATGCGACCGCAATATTATGAATCTGATTCTTTTTGGACGCAATTTAACATGTTTTATCAATGCAAGCCAGCATTGTTTAAGAACTTAACACTATGATAACGTGCATTTCTGTCCATTGTCACACCCTCAAATTTAAACAATGCTTGTCCTCAAGCATAAGCTAAAGACTTCCTTTAACAAGTCAACCGCAATGTTCTTTTCTTAAATTTCTCAAGGATACTTCGTTCAAATCCTATATACTAAAATTTCCTTAAGTCCTATTCAATTCTCTTCTTAAAATATTTCTAAGACCTAGGGATTGCAAGCTTAACCTTCAAAAGGACTTTACTAATTTCCGGAACATCGCATGATTTATTTCAAAAAGAAATTTTTTTTCACCGGGGTATCAAATGATTTTATCGTTGCATATTTCTTGTCATTGTTATTTTTTTTCTAACCTTGCGCTGATCCAAGTGCCTTGCCTTTGTTTTGGCTTGCTCCTACGTGTGTCATGCGGACATCCAACTACGGGCAATGCGCTCTTCCTCAGACTAAACTCATACCTACTTGGCAGCGGAGTTGCGGTCATATATTTATGCGTTGACCTTAGTGACTTACTTTCGTTTTGGCTTGCCCCCACGTGTGTCATGCGGACATCCAACTACGGGTAAGTGCCTTTCACAACTGAACTCTTATCAACATAGGTTTCTCATTGCGTTGACAATGGAGTTGTTATTCTAAAAAAAAAAAAATCTTTTTTTTTTCAAAATAGCAAGGTCGAAAATAAATACCTCACCCCAAATTTAAAATACGCCAATGTCCTCATTGCCAGAAGATTGAAAGAAGTCATGCGATGTTCTTAGAAAGCTTCGTAAAGAGAGTTTGAAAGAAAGCTAGCAAACCCCTAATTTCTAGAAATATTTCATGAGGTGACTATCTTAAAGTTAAGTTGACGCTAGTATATATGAAAGACATAGAAGCATATTTTTCATCATTGAAATCATACTTGGAAAAGAAATAGCATGCGGCGTCTTACTAAATTTATCTATGTCAAATGATTGCGGTAATCAAAGAGGATGCGGTGATAAAACTTTTTAAACTAACATGTGATGCGATAACGCAAAATTTGAAATAAAGATAAGGAAGAATACACCCCCAAATTTGCGTTGTCGCCCGCATTGTGTATTGATGCATCCATCTTTGCGGCGATCTATCTTCTTTGGATTACGGTGACGGAGTGAGATAATTTACTGCATCTTGTAACATTTCCGTAATCCCGTGCCTTAATCGTTGCAAGAAAAACAGAGAGAGGGTCAAATTATTTTAAACAAAACAAAATTCATTATCGCAATCTCCCATTTTTTTATTATTATTTTTTTTATTTTTAGAAGTAATAATAAGTAAAATGTAGATAGATAAATGATGATTAAAGTGACGAAGGAATGAGAGTTCAAGAACCAAACAAAGGGTATTTCGGGTTTTTCAGCTTCATGGAGGTCCTTTCTGGCTGGAAATCACCTCCGCAATATGCCTTAACTCGCTGTCCATTAATCTTAAATGTACGGCTTCCATCTTCAGTGATCAGCTCCACCGCACCATGTTGGAATATTTCTTTAATGATGAAGGGTCTGGACTAGCGTGATTTTAATTTTCCCGGGAAGAGCCGTAGACGTGAGTTGAAGAGTAAGACCTTTTGCCCGACTTGGAGGTTCTTACCGCATATGTGTTTATTGTGTCAGCGCTTAGTGTGCTCCTTGTAGATCTTTGCGTTCTCATATGCTTAATCCTCCATTCTTCTAACTCGACCAGTTGCATTTTTCGCGCTTCTCTTGCTTTCTTCAAATCAAAGTTTAGCTTCTTTACCGCCCACAATGCCTTATATTCTAGATCCAAAGGCAAATGACACGCATTACCAAATACCAACGCATATAGGGACATATCTATTGGTGTTTTAAATGCAGTCCGGTATGCCCACAATGCATCGTCGAGCTTCGTTGACCAATCTTTTCGTGAAGGCCTTACTACCTTCTCGAGTATCAGCTTAATTTCTCAATTGGACACCTCGGCCTGACCATTCGTTTGTGGATGGTATATGGTGGCCACTTTGTGAAGAATGTTGTATTTGCGCAGCAACTCCTTAACAGTATGATTGACAAAGTGTGACTCCTCATCACTTATGATGGCACGGGGAGTGCCAAAACGAGTGAAAATGTTCTTCTTTAGGAATTGAGATACTACCGCCGCATCGCTTGCGGCGCATGCCACTGCCTCTACCCACTCTGATACATAATTGACGACTAATAAAATATAATGCTTACCATTCGAGGGATGGAATGGTCCCATGAAACTAATCCCCCATACGTCGAACAATTCAAGCTCCAAGATGGTGTAATGACATTGCATGTTTCCATGAAATGTTACCTGTGCGCTGGCACCGATCACACTTCATTACATAGTCAGCTGCATCCTTAAACAATGTAGGCCAAAAGAATCACTCTGTAAAACCTTGGCTGCGGTGCACTGTCCTCCGAAGTGCCCACCATATGGTGAGGCGTGACATTGCGATAATATGCGTTGTTGAGCAGAATTTGGTACGCATAATCGCAAAATCTGGTTTGCCTCTTTTTTATACAGATTCGGCTCATCCCAATAATAATGTCTGCATTCATATTTGAGCTTCCTCTATTGGTGGTAGGTGTAGTCTTCAGACCAGATAATTGGCTATGTTTGCATACCAGGAAAATTCTTCAATATGGAATAGCTACTCATCCGGGAACACCGCACTCACCTCAGACTCATTGCGGTCAACCTCAGGATTTTTCAATCTAGACAAGTGATCCGCAACTTAGTTCTCCATCCTCTTTCGATCAATTATTTTTATATCAAATTCTTGAAGGAGGAAAACCTATCTGATCAACCTTGGCTTTGCGTCCTTCTTTGTCATTAAGTACTTTATTACCGAATGATCAGTATGGATGAGTACCTTTGTCCTCAGCAGATATGCTCGAATTTTTTCCAACGTAAAAATTACCGCCAGAAGCTCTTTCTTTGTGGTGGTATAATTTGTTTGAGTAGGATTTAATGTTTTACTCGCATATGCGATGGGGTGCAAGATTGTTTTTCTCTTTTGTGCCAAAGCTACTCTCATCGCATACCCGCTTGCATCGCACATTATTTCAAAGGGTAGTGTCCAATCAGGTGCAATTAGTACGAGTGCGGTAATCAACGCATTCTTTAAAACTCGAAATGCGTTGAGGCAGTTGTTATCAAAATGAAATTTTCTATCAGCCTCTAATAACGCACTCAATGGTCGTGCTATTTTCGAAAAATCTTTGACAAAGCGTCTGTAGAATCCGGCGTGCCCCAAGAAGCTTCGTACAGTCTTCACACTTGTTGGAGGTGGAAGTTTTTCAATTGCTTCGATTTTTTCCTTGTTCACCTCCAACCCATTTCGGGAAACCTTGTGCCCCAACACTATGCCCTCCTTCACCATGAAATGACATTTTTCCCAGTTAAGCACCAGATTCGTCTCTTCGCATCTCTTCGGTATCTTCTCCAATTTGGTTAGACAGACTTCATAGGTGTTCCCATAAATAGAGAACTAGTCCATAAAGATTTCAACAGAGTCCTCGAGATAGTTTGAAAAAATGGTCATCATGCACCTTTGGAACGTGCTTGGCGCATTGCAGAGGTCGAATGGCTTGCGACGAAAAGCAAAGGTCCCATACGGGCAGGTGAATGTGATCTTGTCTTGGTCTTCTGGAGTTATCATAATCTGGTTGTACCCGGCATAACCATCCAAAAAGCAATAAAAGTCATTTCCAGCTAGACGATCTAGCATTTCATTAATGAACGCCAGAGGGAAATGATCTTTCTTTGTGGCCGCGTTCAGCTTGTGGTAATCCATGCAAATGCGCCACCCAGTGACGGTTCTTTGTGGTACTAATTCATTGTTTTCATTTGGGACTATCGTCATGCCACCCTTTTTTGGCACACACTGCACGGGGCTAACCCACGTGCTATCTACTATAGAATAGATAATGCCCGCATCTAGCCATTTAATGATCTTCTTCTTGACGACCTCTTTCATCACAAGGTTAAATTTGCGTTGATGTTTGATTGTTGCTTTGTGGTCCTCTTCAAGACGAATGCGGTGCATATAGTACGCTGGGCTAATTCCTCTTATGTCGGTGAGCATCCAGCCAATTACTCGCACATGTTTCCTTAGAATGCTCATCAATGCATTCTCCTGGTCTTCGTTCAGCTTAGAGGAAATAATAACAGGCAACTTCTCATTCTGCCCCAAAAATGCATACTTTAAATGATTTGGTAGGGTCTTTAATTCCAGTGTTGGTGGTTCTACTAGCGATGGTTGCATTGTTTTTCTTTCTTCTATTTCTGTTGGCTTTTCTTCTTGATTTGCGATCATATTCTCTTCCTTGCTTGTTTTTGTCATGATCACATTACAGGCAGCAACGGATGTGCTGACATCCTCTTCTTCATTCTCTTCATCAAACTTTTCTTCTTCAATCAAATTTTGGTTGTCATCTGAGTCATGCAGGTCTTCTTCATCCGGAAACTTCATGGCACGAATTATGTTAAACCTGAGCTTTTGTCCGTTGATGCTCAAGGTGATTTCCCCTTTATGCACACTAATCTGAGCACGACCTGTTGATAAAAATGGTCGCCCTAGAATGATGGGCACATCTTTGTTGGCCTTGTAATCCAAAATGATGAAGTCGGCTGGTAGGATAAATTTGTCAATGGTTATCAGCACATCCTTCACCTTTCCCTCTAGATGCATCAGAGATCTATCGGCCAGTTGGAGAGTCACCATTGTGGACACCAATTGCCTCACATTCAGCTGCCTAAAGACTGATAGAGGCATCAAATTTATGTTGGTTCCTAGGTCACACAAGGCTTGCCCGATGTACAGTTCTCCTATGGAGCAAGGAATAGTAAAGCTCCCAGGATCGCTCATCTTTGGTGGAATGATTGATTTTAAACTTTGAGTTAGTACCACCGTGACAAACTTACCAGCTCCCATCTTCTTAGTTACCATATTCTTCAGAAACTTTGCGTAGGCAGGCATCTCCTCAATCGCTTCACTGAAAGAAATATTAATATGTAATTACTTTAACATAGACAGAAAGCGTTGGTACTGTACCTCTTCGTTCTTTTTCTTCCTTAGTCTCTGTGGGAAATGGGGTAACTGCACTTTCACGGTTCCCGTCTCAGTTGGCTTTGAGGTCGACGCAACCTCAGGTTTTACTACTTCTTTTTCTCCTTCATTTTCTTGTGTCACTGCAATTTCAAGTTCAGCCGCAATGAGAGCTGTCCGACTAAGCTCCTTCTTTTTTCCCTTCACAGTCTTCCCACTTTGCAATGTCATAACCTGACATTGCTCTTTACCTGATCCCCCCGGGTTGCGTGGAAGTTCTGTTGAACTCGGTAGAGCCCCTTGTGGTTTATTTTTCAGCTCACTCGCAATCTGGCCCATCTGTAATTCTAGATTGCGGATGGGCATAGCCTGACTTTGAAGCACAATTTCGTTTTTCTCTATGTATTGCTTCAATAGGCTTTCCAAGGAAGAGGATTGCGGTAGTTGTGAGCTACTTGCTTGATTGTTTGTCTGACTGTTGTTGCGTGGGAAGAATCCTAGTGGTCCTTCTTTCTGCGCCAAGGGTTGAAAATTCTGTTGTTGATTCTTCCAAGCAAAATTGGGGTGATTTCTCCACCCGGGATTGTAGGTATTCAAAAAGGGATTATTTTTTACAAAGTAAACGGATTGTGGATTTTGCGAGCAATCTTCCATCACGTGTCCATCGCCACAAGTCGCACACCTTGCGGTGTTTTGACTGATTGCGTTGATTTGTCCATTCTGCGGTGTTAGACTACTGATCGCAATTCCCTGGATTAAGTTCATCATTGCAGTCATCTGATTTTGTAGTGAAGCAATAGCGCCATTACTTGCGTCATTGTCTTTCATTCTCAATCTCTGGTCACTCTCTCTCCAATCTTCGTGGTTCTTAGAGATGCGATCCAAGATATTCTTCGCCTCGTTATATGTTTTATCAAGCAGACCACCAGCAGCTACCACATTGGTAGCAGTCTGCAAAGCGGGATTCAAACCATGATAAAAAATTTCCATTTGAAGGCAGTCTAGTACACGTGGACAGTCCCTAACCAACCTTTTAAACCTCGCCCAAGTATCGCTGAGCGATTCGTCCATGTCTTGTTCAAAATTTGTAATGAGTTTCCTTCATCTGGCATTCTTAGTAGGTGGAAAGTATTTCTTCATAAACTTCTTCATGACCTGTTCCCAAGAATTGATCTCTCCTAGCTCGAGAGAATATGCCCATTTCCTAGCCTGATCACAGAGAAAAAATGGGAACAAAGTTCGTCGAACTTCTTTGGCAGAGATGTTCGGGAACACAAAAGTATTGGAGATTTTAATAAAGCTTTGGAGGTGGGCATGCGGGTCCTCGCCACGCCTTCCTCCGAATTGTTCTGCAGTCTGGATCATCTGCAGCATCATCGGTTTCATTTCGAATCGGCTTCTGTCGAAGGCAGGTCTCATGATTCCTGGAGAGAAATCATAGAGGTTTGGCGATGCATAGTCCCTAATGGGTCTATTGCGATCGTTTACCAGCAAGATTGGATTCACCATGACATTGTTATCATTTGGTACTCCGTTTCCAGGCTGCTCCACCATCTCTTCTTTATCTGATTATGGTTGCTGTTGGCAGTCTCTCAGTCTCTGTCTAAATGTTCTCTCAATCTCCGGGTCGTAATTCACCAAAGATTGAGAGTCTGCAAAGAAATTAAAAAATTACCGTTAGCACACTATTTTTCTGAAGTCCCCGGCAACGGCGCCAAAAACTTGATGCTTAATTTTATAAAGTGAAAGTATGGATGATATGCGATGGTGAAATTGTGTTGAGCACTTAAGTTTCCTCAGCGGAATCCAAGTGTAAACTCCACTGAGTTTCCTGGTAAGTCCAGGGTCGAACTCAGAGACTTAGGAAAACAGACTGCGATGGTAATTTTTATGAAAACTTTGTGGTAACCGGTAACTCAATTAATTGTGGGTTTGTTGTTGATTGCGTTAATGAAAAATAAACAAATGCGGCAGATTTGAGAAAAGTCAGTTGTGTGATAGATGCACTGAGTATGCCGATGAATGGGTTGAGAAGATCTTTAGCTAGCGTTACGTGGGAATGTGTCAGACTATGCAATCATGCTACAACCATGCACAACAAGTCATTTTCCAATGCAAATGCGGTGCTCCTAAATCTAGGACGCATGTGTTGAATGCAAAAGTGTCCATAGAGCTTATTTCTAAGTCTCTACTTTATTCCTATGCGATGATGCAAAATGCATAAAGGCAAGGTGACCGCATACAATCATATCCTATCTCTAGGATTTATGCGATGTGTTAATAGCAAACAATGCTTATTCCTAAGCTCCTATCTCTTGATTATGCACTCTAATCTGACTCTCCCAAGCCTAGATTCTAACTTGACCTTCTCAAGCCTAGATCCTGTTCTTAGACTACCCTCTCGAGTACTTCTAATGGACGAATGAAGCATACATAATACAAGATAATCGCATAGAATGAAGATTCCCAAGCCTAGTTGTGCTGGATACGAGACTTTAGGGCACAAACCCACAGAAACGGGACCTCCGCCATAACTTGGCATCCTTTGCTAGGTGCATCATCGCTATAGTGATCTTCGACTCTTCCGTCGACGTGTTCATAGCCTTGAAGTACTGTTCCATGTCAAAGATAAAATTTTCCAGCGTCATTGCATCGCGAGCCACACAGAAGGGCTTAGGCTGGGTACTTTTACCCTATTGAATTGGGTTGCACCCCCGACTGGGGCTTAATTTCCCACCGCTTTCATGGTGAGGTTAATTCTTGCACTAATTTTCGCAATCTATGCCCGTATGACATTGATGGCTCGAAAGTCCTTGGACATTTCAGTCACCATCTGAATGATCGCTCTCTGCGAGCTGTCTAGTTTTTTGACACGCTCTTCTATCGGGGCAACAGAGCCCGACGAACCATCTCCATGCTCAAGAGGCCCACCCATCATAGTTTTTGCCTCTAAAGTCTCAACCCTTGTCAACAATTCCCTGATGGGCATCCCGTCTAAATGGCCAGCCACCGCGTCAATTTCATCGGCCTTATCGACGACTTCATGTAACCGATTCTCTAGGAACCGAACCTGATCAGGGACTTCTATTAAATAGAACATTTTCTCTTCAAACTCAACCAATCGGTCAACATGGGACTTGCCCAACTACTTCGTAGCAGACATGATCACAGCTTCTTAGCTCTACGAGTTGACTTGGCTCTGATACCAACTGTCATAATCGCACTTTCCAAAGCTTCACTTAGCGAAAACGATTTTAGAAAATGGATTTGGAGAAAAGGTTTTGCAAACAGTTTGATTGTAAGAATAGAGAAGAGAACGATTATAGTAGGCTAGAAAACAATAAGCAACAACAACAACTTTATAACATACTACTCTGGGTATGGGGAAGTGATGGTTAATCTTATCCCCATATAGTGCATTCTAAACAAAAACACATACGCTACCCTTGCATATGGAAATGGGCAAGCGGTTACTCACTAAGAAAAGTACATATAAGCCTAAATAACTAGCAAAAGGAAATACATAGGATGAAAACATAGTAAAAAGAGATGGAGGTGGTCATGCGGCCATGGGCAACACGCCCTGGACAAGCATGACTGTGACACTGAACACCCAATTTTTAGCCTTTCCTCGGAAGGAGTGAAGGAAATATTCTTATGTGAGGAAGTGACTTTCACGCTCTCAAACCCACGTGTCGTTGAGGATATCACTCCATGCTTATCAGCCATGTATTTAATGTGGAGAAGAACTTCAAAAAGAGTTCTTTGCTGACTAAGATTGCTTCTATGGATGAAGAAGGAAGACTAATACGAGCCGACAAGAATCCAAAATGTTTTTTCTTCACTTTAATACAAGCTTCCAACATATCCATTCTGGATAAAGTCTTATTGGCCACTTCCAAGAAACTCCCACATTGATCACCAATGTGTTTAAAGGATTCATAGGACCATCTATCAATGGGTAAATTTCTAATCTTGATCCATCCCCCATAAAAGGATACCTATTGGTCTCTATAAAATGACTCATGGCTTCATGGTTGAAATTTCACTAAGAAAGAACCAACCTTGTACCAATCTTTGATATTGCATAATATCTCACCTTGCTCCTTGTTTTCGACAGCTAAAATGGCTTGTTTGGTTGAAGAGGGCTAGCCAAAATTGGAAACTTCCTGATGTAGAGCCCAAAGAATCTCATGCCAATTATTATAGAAATGTTGTCTCGTGATAATGAGCACTTTTGCAGGGTAGAAATCAACCAACTTGCATGAGGGAGGGGGAGGGGAAGGGAGGATGTAAGTGGAGCAACTTCTGAAGAGTAAGGATGGACTTTTTGCTGGTCAAAAGGGTATTTGATTTTGTAGAAAGTATCTTTATATGATTTGTTGTTGAACTAGAGATGGGTTGGTGATCATTAGTGGGTAAGGTTTATGGTGTGTTGAGCAATTGAAAGAACCCTTTCCAACCAATTTTGTTGGCTTCGCTTTGTAAAATAATCTTGCTAAGCCATCTGTTGATTTTGAGTTTTGTGATTTCAGCAAAATGACCTTTTTGATTAAAGATTTTTTATACCTATAAATCATATTCATCCAAACGAGACTTGATGAAAAACTTTTGGTTCAAGAAGCTTCAATCAACGAAGAAAAAGTTGAGTGTAACCATGAGAGAGATTCTTTCTTAAGAGAGAGAGTGAAAGATTTGTCCCTCGATGATTCGGTGATCCTAACTCTGTGAGAGATTTCTAGAGAAAGATTTTTTTGATCAATGGCGAAGGAGGAAAGTGAAGGGAGAGGATGTCGCTCCATCTTCTTGACAAGCCTAATTGGTCGAAGAAGGAAAAGTGGAGGTGGAGAAGGGGGTTGGCAAGGGGGAAAGAGGGATGAGGAGAGATGAGAGAGAGGAGAGCATTTTCCCTTTTGGACCATTTTTCTCCACTCTTTAATTTATGCAATTTAGAATTAACAACAAAACTAAGTAAATTGCATCAATTAATCTCTACTCTTTAATTTATGTAATTTAGTTAGTTTTGTTGTTAATTCTTTTCATTGGTTTCAATTTCTTAGTATTAAATTTCTTAAAAAATGTTTTAATTTTTTTGAAGCAACTATTCACCCCTTTTTGAAATACGATTCCACATTTTATATTGATTGTTTTTATAGCTTCAATTAGCTTTGGTAGATATTGCAAAAAATCATGTAGAGATCACTAGTCTTTTTATTTTAGTTGCAAATGTGGTAAATTTTATTAGAGCATCAACAAAATGTCGAGTCATGTTAAGAAAGAAGTATAGTGCTTGCACTTTTTAAACTGAATAATGATGAATTATCAAATGAAAGAGAACTAAATCAGGAAACAATGATTAAGCATCCCAGAGATACACAATAGAGATCACATTACAACATTTTAGTGAGGTGTATTTCAATGTTCTCATCAATTTGTGATGTAATTAAGACAATCATATATGGTGGATCAAATTCTGAATAAAAAACATGAAACAAAGGTTCTAATAAATTCAATTAAGTCATTTGACTTCATTTTCCATATGTATCTTGTGAAAATTTTCTTGGAAATCACAAATGATTTGTCTCAAGCACTACAGAGAAAATTGTAAATGCAATAAATTTAGTCAAGATTTATAAAGTAAGATTACAATCAACGAGAGAAACAGGTCGGAATTTATTGTTGGGTGAAGTTTTAGGTTTTTGTAATAAGCATAATATTCTAATGCTTAAAGTGAATGATGTATTTTTTGTTTGAGGAAGGCAAAGGCGAAAATCTCAAGAACTTATAAATATGCATCATTCTTGTGTTAGGTTTTTATTTTTTATTTTTACATTGCAACTTCAAGAGTTGAATAATCATTTCAAGTATTGAATTGCATCTTTGTGTGGTATATCTCAAACTGAGCAACTTGTTTGCCACTTTTGACGAACAAAGACTCATTTACCTTGCACAACTTTATCCTAGAGATTTTTCAACTACTGAATTCATAATTCTTGAAGAGCAGCTTCAAAATTACATCGTTAATGTGTGTTCAAATAATATGTTTGTTGAATTAATAAGTATTCGTGGTCTTTCCTAGAAAATGGTGATGACAACTAAAGATAAAATCTACCCATTAGTTTATCGATTGCTCACCTTAGCATTGATCTTACTTGTTGTAACAACTATCGTAGGGAAGACATTTTTTTGCTATGAGTACTATAAAGACTCAATTGCATAATTGAATGGAAGATCGATGGATGAATGATCGTCTTGTAATATATATCGAGAAAGATTTATTTGTTAACATAGATAATAAAATTAGTGTGCATCGATTTCAAAATATAAAATTTTGTAGAAGATAATTATAATATACGAAAGTCAATTAATTTATGAACTACTCATTTATAAATTATTTTTACTAAACTCTAAAGCCAAGCCAGCAAAAATTCCTGCATCTGCAAGAGCCCTTTGAACATCTAATTTTGGCCTATTGGGCTTATTTGGCTATAATCAAAACCTCACGGTAAAGGTTGACCCCCACGAAATTTCATGTGAATTAGAACACAAAACCCCAATATAAAAATTTGACCTCTTTCTCTCTGGAATGGCACTGTGTTAAGAAATAAATAAAGCTCGGATTGCGATTAATATCCATTTTGATATTCCATTCCAACTATTATTGAAGTATTGGAAAGCAACAAAACTCTTCTATTTTTGATCCAATTCAACATCATCATCATCATCCTTCGCACATCTTTGTCTCTCCCTCTCGTACATAACTAAGAGGAAGTCTACCTTGTCTTTGAAAATTTCCCCCTTTCCTCTTCCACCTCCACCCCTCTTGAGAAATTCGTCTTAATTCATCTGGGTTTTGCTCAGAATCGTTCTTTGGGACGCCATGAATATCTTCTCGAAGAAACCCACCGCCAAAGGTCGTCCCCAATTGCTGTCATTTGTTTTTGCTTCATCGATTTCCTTCATTCTGTGTTTTATTCTTGAAATTGAACTGGGTTTTGTTTGTTTCGTTTGTTTTGTGTTGTTCATTATGTCATTGGCTTCTTTTGATTTCAGAAGCTCTTCGGGAGAGTAAAAGGGAAATGACACGCTCTACGAGAGGTATCTTATTGATGTTTCTTAATGGTTCTTAATTAGGAAGGAAGGAAGTCATTTGGTTTCAAAGTCATGATTGCCTTTTTGTCTCTAGTAATTAAACATGTTAATGTTTCTTATTATATTTGTATATCTTACAATTCGTTCATATGCTCATGATGATGTTTCTTTTGAACTGAATGGAGCAAAGAAGCATGGAATTTATGATTGTATATTGCACTAGCGTGGAACTAATTACCCCCAACCACTTCCCTCAAAGAGAGAATGGGAAGAATATTTGGGCTTGAACTTGGTGTCTACTCTACATGCTACAACAATGCTGTGGCTTTTGAATTGGGATAAGATGGTACCAATGTTTTGGGATTACTTTTTGCAATGGTCTTTAGAATAGAATGATATGCGTGGTTATGTTTCTTTTCTTGACATCTTTTGAAATTAAGAATGCCATCTTCTTAAATAATTCATTACTTTTGAACTTAGAGCTGAATTATATAGTTGTACAACCTATAGAACAAATCTTGTTTAACTAATGTCGTCAGAACTTACCTATTCTGATTGTATCCATAAGTTATTAAGCCAGGAAGGGTGGTTGTTTCAGGTTGCAATTAGGATATTCGATATTTGCAAGAATCACATTCAAATTATAAAATGAGATAATTAAAAAAGGACAGTGTCCTTGAGTTAGAGCCACTCTCTTGTTATTAAGCCGAGAACATTGATTAATTTGGATTGGAATCCTTTTCTGTGGTTAGTGATTGGAGTCCATTTTTTGTAAGCTTGTTTTTTTGTATACCTTGGTACATTCTTTCAGTTCTTTTTAGAGAAAGCGCAATTTATTATCCAAAAAATAGGTAATAATAATAAGAAGAAGAATTCTTTGTTCCAAACTTTGTTGTCCCCAGTTTGTGAGCCCTTAAAGCACAAGGTTTACAGGAGCTACACATTTGTGGCTAGTTATCCTTCCTAATTGCTTTGGACGCCTGAACATCAATAATAGATTGCCCTAGAAAGATCAAAGAGTTTGATGAAGAGATATCTTGAAGTGTATCTACTTGAAGAATTATAATTGCAAACTCTAGTATCCTCATGTGGAATTAATGAGTAAGAACAAATTTGGTATAGACTTTTGGGCATTTGACTAGTTCCTTCTGATTTGGTTGTCTTCTAAAGAGCAAGTTCCAGCTTTTATTCTCCTTCCATGAACTGATTTTCCTTTGCTATTAACAATGTTGTTGAACCTTGCAAAAGAGATAAAATGTATCCCAAAAAAACAGAGAGACCAAAAGAGTGTAATTCTTCATCCAAACATCTTTCCAAAATTAATGCCCTTACCATTTTGATCCATAAACATCCAGAAACAGAGAGATCTTGCAAGAGGAAGAAATGTTAACTCTTTCTGTGCTACCTTTTCTGTTTAATTCCTTTTACTATTTTTTTAAAGTGTCGATTTTTAGGTCTTTTTGTTTTCTATTCATTCTATAATAATTGATTTTTCTTTTATTTGTGATATCACTAAGTGGTCTCATCTTTTTGCCTCTTTTTCTTACCTCTCTTTTCTCAGGTATAGAGAAGGAAATTGGGGCATTGCAATTAGAAGTACGTGAAGAGCTTCTAAAGATGGTTTCTATCTAAATATTCTGTGTGTTAACTCTGATTTGATTTATTATCTCATCAGGAAAAGAAGCTTGTTGCAGAGATAAAGAGAACTGCCAAAACAGGAAATGAGGTACAGCAGTTCATATTTTGGACCAGATCTTGTCAGTTCGAGCCCTAGGGACACTTGATTCCTTTTGAAAAAATCTACTTCTGGGATCCAGAGCATTAATTATTTTTATCATCATCTATTCAATTCTTCAGGCAGCAACAAAGATTCTTGCTCGGCAGTTAGTTAGGCTCCGACAACAAATAGCAAACTTACAAGGAAGTCGAGCTCAAATGAGAGGCATAGCAACTCATACACAGGTGAAGCCAAGTGCCTAATTCCTTTCTTCTTACTTGGTTGAGTATTTTTGCAATCAGATGTATGGTTTTCTCTCTAGGTTTCATAAATAATATATTATTAATAGCACCTACCCACATTTTACAGGCGATGCATGCTCAGACTTCCGTTGCTGCTGGCATGAAGAGTGCCAGTAAAGCAATGTCTGCTATGAATAAGGTAAGTAAATATGGATATTGATCAACTCTTAGATACGCTCGAATTGCTGTGATTAACAGGCAGAATAGCAACCATGTTTTCATAGCATATCACCTTTAGGCTAGTGGCAGTAAAAAGGTGTTGCTTGGGTGGAGCAAGTCTAACATAAATAAGTACATGAAAATAAATTATATATAGTAGTAATTTGGAAAATAAAATATGGGCATATGATGTCTAAATCAGATGGTTTAACAAATTGTTTCTGGATTAATAATACTCCAAAAATTTAGCAGGGCCATATTTGATGTCCAATCTAAAGCTTGCTGGGATGCCAAATGTTCATTAAAAAAAAAAAAAAAAACATTAGTTTAAGTGCCTTCTCTATGACATCATCATGTACCAAGAAGAGGATATCTGATGGTGAGGCTACCTTAGAGAAACTTTACCCGTGAAGAGTGTCTCTTCTGTTGGTTTCAATTATTTTATACTCTTAATCACGTGTCCGGTATACTTTTCGAAAAAAAAGAAACTGTTATATTATATATCCACCCATTGAGCTTAAAGTTTTATTTTATTTTATTATTATTTTTTAAAGTTTTATATATAATTTTTACCATGATCATCTGTAGCAAATGAATCCCGTGAAGCAAGCCAAGGTCATTAGAGAATTTCAGAAGCAGTCTGCACAGATGGATATGACTGTAAGATCCTGCTATTATTACCTACATTTTTCCATATATATGTACAGAAAGAAAAGCTCTTGAATTTGCCATCTTTGTTTATTTGTGCTTTCCACATAGTACAATAACCTGTAACATCTTATCCTCGCTGTTATACTTTTACTTTTATTTTTCTTTCTCCTTTCACTGTTAGCTGAAATGAGCATAGCTGACGATATTTTTGTCACATCCGAAGTCCAAGGATAGTAATGAATGAAATGATAAAATAATAGCACGACAATCTCACCTGTGTGAAGGGGATAAATTTTTACTCAATAGTCATAGTTCACAAGAAACAATGTCATACTTCTAATGCAATTAGAACCCATGTTATCAATATTTTGAATTCTGTGACTAGTCTGCTCTTCTTTCCTAGTATTATCCTTGAATTTATCATTACCATGGCATACTGCAATTTAGAAAGCTATATGTTGATGACTTGATGCTAATGGAAATGCCAAGCTCTGAAGTTTGTAGAAATGTTGATAAAAATATTGATCAAATGTAGAAATAGACTTGATAGTATAGGAAAAACAACAAAAACCACAAAATACTTATATTAATGTTGTAAATGATCACTCTTGGTATTTATATTATATTCACTTGGTCGACAATTTTGTTGATGTTGCAAATAAAGAAAGATATTGTCCATTCAGTATCAATATCAAAACATATAAATTTATATAGATATGAATTAAAATGCAATAGACATCTTACTTCGTAACCATAATCTTTTATATATATATATAAAAAGAAAAAAAAAATTCTTTCTGTCATTGCCGTTTGATGTTTCAATATTTCTGGATGCTTATGGTCTCACGTTGGTGGCAGACGGAGATGATTTCAGATGCTATAGATGATGCCCTGGATGATGACGAGGCAGAAGAAGAAACTGAAGATCTAACAAATCAGGTAAGCTCCTCTAGTTGCCACCATTTATTTCCTCCAACTGGGGTAGAGCTGGAGATGTAGTAGAAAGTTTGCTTAAAATTGTTTCTTCTAATAGCCACTAATACAAAGTACATAATTCAAAACTCTGGCCTTTACCTATTGCTTTGTGTTTGTTTGAATTTAGTTTAAAGTCATAAGCCTGAGTTTAAGGGGTCCAAATGTGTACTACTGTTAACATTTCTCCATGAAATTAATGTGAATCATGTGATCCTTGCTGTGCTATTAGGACTCTAATCTCCATATGGATTTCAGATTTGATATGACTAATGATTTGCTCAGTTAAGAACCAAATGCATAATCACTTCTTCTCATATGACCTTACTGGAACAAATTCTGTTTTATAGATTGTAAACTCTGTCCTTGAGTTCTAAAAATGACCATTCCTTCCCCTTTCTGCACAGGTACTCGATGAAATCGGCGTTGATGTTGCCTCACAGGTATGTTAATATTGGTTTTTACATCTTTTTGAAGTCTTCTTGTCAAATGGATTGCATATATTAAAACTGATTGGATCATATGTGTATTTGGTTCAGCTTTCAACAGCTCCAAAAGGAAGAATTGCATCAAAGAATACTGAGGGTGTCAGTAGGTATGTAGTACTTCCCAATACATAAATAAAATAAAAAAATTATTGGTTATACTTTGAAATAGTACAATGTTTTGATCCTCATATAAATTACTTGTGAAATTTTCACATTATTTAAATATAATGTCACATCCTAGACCTCCTTTACTGCATCTACAAGTAACTTGCTATGTTGGACTTCTTTTTTTGTTAACATTTATAATATATCTAGCAGGCTTCCATGCAAAGACCATTTAAAAGACTGGATCCAATTGAATTAATTTTAAAAGACAAGGGTTTTGAATGTAACTTAGCATAATTATTTCTATGGAAAAGATGGTATTATTTCTTTAATGGCTGGTATAATTATGTATGTTCACATTTATTGGTGGAATAAGTATCTGATTTTAGATGCTCATAAGTTGACCATCTTTTATTTTTCTTCTTTCAAATAATGAACTATTTTGCTGCTAACATTTTGCAGTTCGGGTATCGACGAGCTAGAAAAGCGATTGGCTGCTCTTCGGAATCCTTGAGTATATGATAAATTCCCTTGATTTCAATTGAGATATACATGATTTCGACTCGGATCATCTATGTACATGGAAGCTCTCTCTCTCTCTCTTCTTCACAATTGAGCATGCATGTTTATTGCCCTATTGAGATAATGCGATCTTATTACCCATTTATGCTTCGTAATTCAAATTGAAGGAAAAGGGAAATTGCAATTTGGGTAATATGCCAAATACCACTTGTATATGAAATCTCACTCTCTCTCTCTCTCATCTTCACAATGATGAAGAATGTTTATCATCTGCCTGAGATAATGAGGTCTTATTATAACCATTTGCTTGAAGACTTCAACTTATTGAAATCATTATTCAAATTGAAGGAAAGGGAAGAACTATGCCCTTTTGTGGAATGCTGAGTATCAGTTAAGCTATAAATTTAGTTTTTGAGCTTTGGGTATTGTGCGGTCCTACCTTTTTTTTAGCTAAAAAGCATTGAGTGGTTCGAACATATAATTTTTGGTTGAGAGTATGCCTTAACTAGTTGAGCAATGTTTATATTGACATGCATTTGATGTAAATTTTGGCTTAATCGACACAATATGATTGGGCAAATTTGCACTAATAGCATTTTGTTGATTTATTTTGACAAAAACTAAATAGAAACACAATCCTAAGATAATCCAAAGCTAAAACTGAGATATATAATGGCTTAAGTTTAGGGATTAAATTTCTAATTTAGTGCAACTGCCCCATTGGAACAAGTCCATGAAGAAGCAGTATAGAGACTTGTATCTTTCCATCTAAGTTTTAGTGTCCCGCCTTCCCCTTGCACAAGACTAAACCCTTGGTTATTAGAATTTATGTTCAACATCAACCAAGCTTGAGCCATGGAGTTTGCACTCATTGGAACTTCAATTAAACATTTTCTTAGTTCACTTCTCCATTCCCTAAACTTCTCCTCTCCACTTCTTGAAGACCCTCCAATTGCCAATATGTTATTGATCTCCCTATACAAAATGCTGTGCTCCACTTGATTTCTATTACTGTCATCACTTCTTAGACAAGCTCCAAGAGAGTCAAAAATGGCAGAGTAGTAATGTAGAGAGCTAACAAAACGATCTAGAAATGCTCCTCCATAGCACATATCTTGCTCCACAAATGTGAAAACTTTAGGCCCCGCTTGCTGAATTAGTCCAATGGTTTTCCAATCAGCTCCGATAGTGTCATAAAGACAGTGTCGAACCCAATTCACAACTACTGTCTCACCGCGTCGGAGTTTCAACATTGATACATCGATCTTTCCTACCTTTGCCGCAATGGGGTTGTACTCGAAAGATAGTCCAAGCTGTTGAGCAACATCGGAGAGTTGCTTCCCTGTGTCGAATAGGAGCTCCATGGTAGTGCCCACAGCAGTGATCCTCACATGGCGACAGCGACTGTTATCCATCCTCATGGAAAGAGCTTGTAGAAGTTGAGGCCATTGCAAGCCTTGCATGATGTCAAGGTCAATGATGTGAATTAGGTCACATTGTGGGAGTGCTTCAAGTATGGTTTGGTTTGAGGCCAAATGAGCAAACTTGATGAATGGTGAAACATTGTAGAAAAGTTGGAAGGAGTTGTTTATGCTTTTGTAGTTGAGTAAAGGAGAGCAAATCCCCAATATGGAGTTTACGACTCTACTAGCCATGGCGGCTGCGAAGTATGTGACCACACGCTCTGCACTCGACTGACCGTAAGGTGACGCCATTTGAGTGAGCTCGAGAAGCATCCGGTGTGCCTCCACGAGATTGTTGACAGAGATCACAACACCGCATTCAAAGAGGAGGCTGATCAAAGTTAATCCATGATCATCAACATCTTTACGTCTTCCACTTCCTACATAAACTTCATCGCCATTCACTGTGTCATCAGTGCTGGATTCTTGTAAGTCATTGACATGGTCGACCAAGTACGCAAACTCGTTGCATTGCAAGCTGAAGGCTTGGTTATGGAGGATAGGAGTGATGGAGGTTGAAGAAGAAGGGAGATCATAGTCCCAAGGTTCATGGGGATGAGGTGGTTGAAGAAGACATCCATTAACGACCTCCGGTCGGCCGAGCTTCATCGGAGAAGGGAAAGACTGAGGGGGAGGAGAGAAGAAGAAAATATATGGTGGGAGGTTGGTGAGGAAAGAGCATGGGAGCTGTTTTAATGGCGGACAGAAGAGCTTGGTTTTCTGTTTTTTTTAGTTTTTTTTAATCTTGTAATCTGAAGTATCAAGAAAATGGCCGGCAGAAACCGAGCCATAGAGAAAAAGTCAAGTGCTAAAAGCCAAAATCTATGACATATACGTATACTTGTTGGGGGAGATAAGAGTGCAATTGAAATACCACTATTATTTCATTTTGGCTCCTAATTTATTAGAAGTTACAATATTATTCTTATCCTTTCATAAAGGTTTCAAATTTATCCTTAAAATAGAAATCATGAAAATGTTGGATGAAAATTGGCACTTGGAACAGTGTGACATTGATGTAAAAGAAAATAACACCACACTTATAATGTCTCAAGCTTTGGATTTAGATAAGGATTTGGAATCTAGATTAAGCATCTAATGGCCTCGGCATTTCCCTGCGTTGGAATAGAAATGGAGTTCCTATGATTGAGTCACCGAAAAGGAGGGTGCACCTTATTGCTTTATGTAGTAGTTTTCAATTTTTTAAGCCTTTTTTAATCATACTTTCACATCCGCGGGATCTCTCTCATTTAGATGTCATCTCATTGCATTCATGTCTACCTCCTAAACTCAAGGTGAATTCCACAGTGGAAGTAGGATCATCCCAATTTTTAGATTTATACAAAATCAATTTTATAGAACAACCAATTATGCCTTTTAATAAAATTATAGCATGCTTTGAAAAGGAAAAAAGAATTAGGGTTAGAAATTACATTACCCTTGAAGAACTAAAACCTTCTTCATGAAATCCCTTTCCAAAACGATTACGATCAATCATGATCACGAACACTCAATGAAGACATCACCAAGCGGAGCCTTCTGTATTCTCTTTTGGGTAGAGAACCTTCAGGAGAGTGTGAGATTTGAGTTTTGGGAGAGGGTGGGAAAAAAATGAGAGAAGAAGAAGATTTCAGTGAAAATTATAGAGAGTGATTTCCTTCTGTAAAACTTCTCGTAGAAGATGAAGGTCTCATGAACCAACCCTCCACTCACCACGTTAGATCAAAAAAGAATTAAGGGGAAGGAAGTTATTTCCCTCCCTTTAATTTTAAAATTAAAATTAAATTAAAAAATAATTTTAATTTAAATATATATATATAATAACTAATTTGTTATATATATAACTATATGTTTTATCATATATAATACATAACATATAGTTTTTATATTATATCAAATACAATATAACTTATAGTTTTTAATTCTCTCATTAATGCATGATATTTAATATAAATCATTTTTATACTAAATATAATCATATGAATTTCATCCATATAATTAGTATTTGAATCATGTTTAAATATTTATTTCCTCTCGAATAAACTTTATATTATAATGTATCAAATACATTATATTAATTTAATTATATCACATATAATTAATTCCCTCGTTGAACAATTCAAATTAATCCAAAATTGATTCTCATTAATCTTTCTCATTTAGATGTGATCTCATTTCATTCATGTCTCCCTCCTAAACTCAAAGTGTAAAAAAATTCATTCATGAAGGAACGGTGAATTTCATAGCGGAAGCGGGGTCGTCCCTATTTTTAGATTTACACATAATCAAAATTTTACAAAACAACCAATTATGCATAATAAAATTATAGCATGCTTTGAAGAGGAAAAGAATTAGGGTTAAAAATTACATTACCCTAGAAGAACTAAAACCTTCTTCACGAAATACCTCTCCAAAACGATCACGATCAATCACGATCACGAACACCCAATGAGGACACCACCAAGTGGAGCCTTCTGTATTCTTTTTTGGGTGGAGAATCCTTAAGAGTGTGTGGGTTCTAAGTTTTGGGAGAGGGTGGAAAAAAAAATTAGAGAGGAAAAAGATCTCACTGCAAATTACATAGAGTGATTTCCTCCTATAAAACTTCTCATAGAAGATGAAGGTCTCATGAACCAACCCCCACTCACCAAACTTATAGTTTTTATATTGTATCAAATACAATATAACTTATAATTTTTAATTCTCTCATTAATGCATGGTATTTAATATAAATCATATTTATATTAAATATAATTATATGAATCCTATTCATACAATTAGTATTTGAATCATATTTAAATATTTATTTCATTTCAAATAAATTTTATATTATAATGTATCAAATACATTATGTTAATTATATCACATAGACAATAAATTTAATTATATCACATATAATTAATTCGCTCAATTAATTTGAACAATTCAAATTAATCCAAAATTAATTCTCATAATCTTTGTTAGCTACAGAATGAACCTTATGAACCTGTAGATTGAAGCTTCAATGGTACTTGAATAATTAATTAAACTCCTTATGAATAATTTAATTAAAGAAGTTTAATTAATTATTCAGCATCTATTAACTGTCAGTCACTCCACTAAAGACCAATAGCTGCATTCTTCACACTACAGATATATTTATGTGTCCATTGGATATAACCAGTCAATAGTGCGATGACCCTTCACAAATTGCTCGTACGTACAACTGGACCAAAATTACCGTTTTGCCCCTGTAGTTATATCTAGCTTCTTAAGTACCATTGATCTCTCTAATGAACAATAAGTCATAGTTGAACTATGACAAAACCCCTCTCGGTCCAAGAGAGGGTGTGACGTCGTTGGATTTTATGTCCTAAAACTCGTGGTATGTAAACAATGGAACTTATTCTGAAAATTCAATAAAGGTGTTATTGAATAGATTTATTGCTTGAATAGAAATCCAATAAACCTGAAAGTTCCTTGACTATTGGATGAGTACTTGAACTTTATGTGGAGACATAAAGGTGGATCAAGTTCGAGTAAATAGTTAAAATGATCTATAGTATATGAATAAGGTTGGGTACCTTATTCTGGTAACACTATTGGATGTGACCTGCTCTGTAGTTGTTACAAGGAGTTGTAAAGTGCTACAAACGAAGTGATCCTAATTCGTTCATGTTGGACATGAGGAATGGAGTTTTCCTTGTTCAAAAGGGTTTGTATAAGATCGGACCACGAAATGAGTCACTCTTACTTTATAACGTTGTTTACTATTTAAGATTGGCTATTTCAAAGCGATGACCTAGGTAACTTGACCTTAATCCTGAGCTAACTATGAACTCCTGTTTATTTAGATTACCTTTAGATTTTCAAAGGTGAGGGTTGGCTCAACAACACCATCTCAATAAGACTCTCATTTCAGGGGTAAGACCGGATAGATAGCTAGGGATATAGGGTGCAAGAGGGAATTCACTCTTACCCACTTTTAGGGATAGTAGAGAGGTTGTTCCCTTAAGTCCTGATTCTGGATCTTGAACAAAGGATTCTGCCCTCTCATTGGCCTGAGAGGAACTCGGTTTTGTTGATTGGATCACAAAACAATTGTTCATTAGGGGATCAGTGGGGACTTAAGGAACAAGAGGTAATTTGAGTACTTATCGATCCTGTTTAATCATGTTTCTGTTTATGCCAAAATTAATGAATTAGAGTGCTTATTGATCTTGTTCGCTTCCGCTACGTACTTCTTCCAGTCCAACAATTAGTAAAAGAGCATCATATAAGCATTCAATTCGGTTTAATTTTGGTTTGGTGGGTGTTTTATATGAAAACATGAAATTGTTGTACTGATATGGTTTTCTGAGTTTTGACTTTTAATTTCTCTTTAATTTCTCGTTTAAATTTGTAATTGGCTCTTGTTTGATGAGCTTATATGTCTTCCCAAGAGTTTGTAATTTATTTGGAGTCATTAGAGTTGAAATTAGGCAGTAATTCAAAGAAACAAGCGAAGAGGTCGAGTTGCAGATTCCAGAAAATCAACCTCTGTTCATATCGTCGTTGAGCTTCAGTAGCTAAGCGATCGTTTAGTTTCATGCGTTAGACGATGTGAAGAAAAGATAAACGATCGTGTAGCTTCGGGCGTTGATTGTTTAGGTGTTGTCACTAGACGATCTTTTACCTCGAGAGCTAATCGATGCGTTGTATTGCTATACGATGGCACTACACGATCGTGTAGCTTCGAGTGGGAGCTAAGTGATGCGGTGAAGAGCTATATGATGACACTGAGTAATCGCTTACCACAATCATTTACCTTTGATCGGGAGCTAAGCGATGCGTTGAGTCGCTATGCGATAGCACTAAGCGATCGTTTACCTCTATGCGGCAACTAAGCGATGCGTTGAAATGCTAAGCGATAGCATTAAGCGATCATTTACCTATGCGTGGTAGCTGGGCGACGTGTCGAGAGCTAAGCGATAGCACTAAGCAATCGCTTACCTTGCACGTGTGCTAAACCGATCAAGATGCGGCGCTAAACGATGGAGTTGAGCGATCGTGTAGTAAATTGTTCGTGCTAACCAATGGAGCTACGCGATAGTGTTGGACACTAAGTGATCGTGTAACGTCCTTCGGCACTAGACGATGACACTATACGATAGAAGGAAAATATTACACGATCATGTAGTTTTGTTTAGCGATATGCATTGGTTGCTAAACGATCATACAAACACTAAACGATCAGGCAAAACACATGACGATGGTTGTCAATGTTAAACGATCAGCCTTAGCGAGACATTGAGCGAGAGCAAGAGTAGCTGGTTCGACCGGTTCTCTTGAGGTCTGGTCCAATTCAGCCTCAAATGGTTTGTTGCTGGTCCAGTTCAGATGGTTCGGGTCCGGTTCAAGCAGTTTTGGAGTGGTTCGAGCGGTGTTGAAGCTGTTTTTGTAATAGCTAGGCTTTTGTTTGCTTGTTTTTGCTAAAACTAAAACCATATCAGTCTGTGTTTAATTATTTATGCATTGGAAGTATGTTATAATTAAATAAATCTTGTATGTGCATACAGTATGTCATTTAGATTTAAAATCCCACCGTACGAAGCATGCAACATGCATTGAAAGTATGTTATAATTTGTTATAATATATAGTATGCATGTTAGGGTTTCTTGTATTTAATGTATGTGTTATATTAGATATTGAATGCATGTATGTTGTGGATGTTTAGCATGTCTAAAGTTTTATAAACTGTTATAAAATTGGGTTAGACATTTAAAATCCATAACGAAGAATAGTTGCATGCTCACGTAGGTTACCACTTATTTTAATTAGTTAAAATAGGTCGTTAAACTTGTAAAACTAGGGTTAGAAACTCAACCGGTATATAATCCTGTCAAAGGCTGGGGATATTTAAGTTGACGGTCTACGAAACACCTCCTGCTTGGGGATTATAGCCGAATAATTGAGCGTTAGTAATCAGTTTTATGAGTATTCGTGAGTGATGTGAGGTAATAAAAGGGTTTATCACCTAGACATCGTAGGTTTAAGTCCATTTATAAGTGTTATACTTGGATAAATCACATAGACTTAGAGTTTTTTTTATTAGCCAGAAAAGAACCTAAGTATTAATTTACCTAAAAATTAAAACACTTCAGTGGTAGTCAATAACTTCTATATGATAGAGTTATTAGAAAAATTCAGCGGGAGATTAATAACATACATGATATGTTATTTTTAGCTCTCGCGTCCTTAAGAGTTCACAGTCTGGATGTAAGCAGTACTTCGTGTCACCCTAGAAGTGACCTCCCTTCGGAAAGTATTTTTTAGCTTAAATTTAGACTCTGGTGATTAAAGGGATGTTGTTCGAACAGAAATCCAATGTAGGATTTCAACTGCCACGTCTCCACATAGTTCACACCGTGAGATTCATATGATGCTTCGTGTCACCCTGAAAGTGACCTCCATTCGGAAAGTGGATGTATGCGTTAATATCAAGCTGAACGGGAGAAGTAGTTCATAGTAAGTGGGTGAAGGAAATGTGTCAACATATCTTACGGTCTCCTCCATTAGTCTGAACCGTGAGATTCCTATGTTGTGCTTGCTGTTGTTTTTAGGCGGCGCTAGCTAGTTGTTAACCGCGGCGATCCTTTCGGAGGGTTGTAACATAGGATTCGGAACAACCCAGACTTCAGTAAAATGAATAGGGTCTTATAGTTCTATCTTGGGCATTGTCTTCTAGTTCGGAGGCATACTCATACCATTCCGTAAGATCTGAAAATAGCAGGTCTACACTTGCAGAATTATTAAGTGTTAATAAATTCTTACCAAAAGCGGTACCTAAATGACAATCAGAATATGAGTTATTTTGGAGGTAGTATTTAGTCAAGAATTTCTTGATGTAGTATCGTTGCAAAAGAATAATCCTGGGTACATTATTAAAATTGCTAAAACTTGATTGGATTTAAAATTTCAAAATGACGAGTTCAATAATACAAGTGTTGGCGTCGGATAAACTCATCGGGGATAATTATTTGAATTGAAAATCAAATTTGAACACGATACTTGTGATAGACAATTTACGGTTTGTCTTAACTGAGGATTGTCCTCCCATTCCTAGCTCTAACACAAACCGAAATGTTCGAGATATCTATGACAGATGGGCCAGGGCTAATGATAAAGCCCGTGCTTATATCCTCGCTAGCTTATCTGATGTGTTGGTAAAGAAGATATGAGTACTGGCAAAGAGATTATGAAATCTCTGTGAGGGATGTTTGGACAACCGTTATTCACCTTCAGGCATGATGCCATCAAGTACATTTACAACAGTCATATGAAAGAGGGGACTAATGTTCGTGAACTTATCTTAGACATGATGGTCCACTTTAATGTGGCAGAAGTAAACGGTGCTGTCATGGATGAGAAAAGTCAAGTTGGTTTTATTCTAGAATCTCTTTCGAAGAGTTTTTGCAATTTTGTGCGAAAGCATTGATGAATAAAATTGAGTACAACTTAACTACTCTGTTGAATGAGCTACAGGCTTATCAGAAAATGTTGAGTACAAAAGGTCTGGAGTCAGAAGTAAATATTACTACTACCGAGAAGAGAGGAATGTCCTCCAAGCCTGATGTTGTCTCCTCTTCGAAGAGTAAGAGTATTCTTGTGAAGACGAGCACAGGGAAAGGGAAGAAGAAACCTGCCGGAAAGAAATGCTAAGATAACGTTGTAGATAAAGGGAAATGTTTCCACTGCAACGAAGAAGGGCACTGGAGGAGACACTACCATTAGTATCTTGCTGAGAAAATAGAGTAGAGAAAAGGTAACCAGGCTAACTTGTCCCTGGGATCGTTTGCTCAGCTCATCCAGTGGGAGAAGTTGTTGCTTGATGTTACATGATTTTGTAAATCTTGTAAAGAACAAATTATATATTTTTGTGATAAATGAATGTTCATTTTCAAAAATTATGTTTGTTCTAGCAACCTCTGTTAAAAATCAAACTATTAAAAGCCATTTGCAAATATTTAGATATTTGAACGGCTAAATCAAAGTATAGAAAGTTTAAAGATTTATAGATCTGACTGTTAACAAAGAGTTATTAAGACAGGTCAGATGCATCTTGCTCAAAGAGTTGAGAGTACCTCAATGTAGTGGGAGGAAAGTGTGCTTCCTGGCCATTATTGAAATTAAGATGCCCCATATAATTTATTCAAAAGCCTATTACATACTAAATAAAGTTTACAATGATTCTCTCAGATAAAGTGTTTGAGAATTACCTAATAGGATTAGGAATACCAGATAACCTAGGGCAAGTGGGAGAAATATCGGGTATGGGATACCGAATGATAAAAGATGGGTATGGGATACCCTAGTTTATTGTATTTCTCTATAAAACTCAGAAACTCAGTCTTATATATCGGATATATAAGTTACCACTGGAGTTTTAGTCCAAGTGAAAGTTTGTTAGGTTTTATGTCCTAAAACTCGTGGTATGTAAACAATGAAACTTATTCTGAAAATTCAATAAAGGTGTTAATGAATAGATGTATTGCTTGAATAAAAATCCAATAAACCTAAAAGTCCCTTAACTATTGGATGAGTACTTGAACTTTATGTGGAGACATAAAGGTGGATCAGGTTCAAGTAAATAGTAAAAAATGATCTATAGTATATGAATAAGGTTGGATACCTTATTCTAGTAACATTATTGGATGCGGCCTGCTCTGTAGTTATTACAAGGAGTTGTAAAGTGCTACAAACGAAGTGATCCTAATTCGTTCATGTTGAACATGAGGAATGGGGGTGTCCTTGTTCAAAAGGGTTTGTACAAGATCGGACCACGAAATGAGTCACTCTTACTTTATAACATTGTTTACTATTTAAGACTGACTATTTCAAAGCAGTGACCTAGGTAACTTGACCTTAATCCTGAGCTAACTATGAACTCCTGTTTATTTGGATTACTCTTAGATTTTCATAGGTGAGGGTTGACTCAACAGCGCTAGCTCAATTAGACTCCCATTTCAGGGGTAAGACCGGATAAATAACTAGAAACATAGGGTGCAAGAGGGAATTCACTTCTACCTGCTTTTAGGGATATTAGAGATGTTGTTCCCTTAAATGCTAATTCTGGGTCTTGAACAAGGGATCCCACACTCTCATTGGCCTAAGAGGGACTCGGTTTTATTGATTGGATCACAAAACAATTGTTCATTAGGGGATCAGTGGGGACTTAAAGAACAAGAGGTAATTTCGGGGGTAAAACAGAGATTTGACCCAGCCGTTATTATAAACAACCTGTGAAAGGTTGACTTACTACTCATGGTTATATCGAGTGGACATAATATATCTACAATGGGGGAGTTCAACTATGGGCTTTAGTGGAGTGGCCCATTAGTTAACGAATGGGGGTTAGATCGGTCTAATGAGTTTAGCCGACTAATCTTGGATCGTTGGAGCCCATGATCTGTAGATTCACGAGGTCCCTCTACTAGCTCGAAAATGGATTAATTTTAGAGTAACGTGATAAGTTCATTTGAAATGTTCAAAATAGAATCAAACAAAATTGAAGAATATATATTTAAATATGATTTAAATATATGAAGATGAATTTGTATAAAATTAATTTAATATTGGATATTAAATTAATTAGAATTATTTAAATTTTTTAAATAATTATTTATTAATTTTATTAGAAAATTAATTTATGAAATTAATTTGTAAAATTAATAAATTTTGATTTTAGAAAAAAAAATATGATTTTAAAATCAATTTTGGATTTTGGAAATAGAAAAACACAAAAAGAAAAAATGGGTTTTTCCATCTTCATCTTCAACTTGCTCACAATGAAACCTACTTCTTCAATCTTCATTTACTCCAAACATGAGCTGCATCCCATGTAGCAAATCTTTTTACATGATAGTCTACAATATATTGAAGAGATTGGAGTGAAGATAGGATGATGCAACCGAATGAATTTTAGCTGAAAAATTCGATTGAAGAAGGTGTTCTTCAATTGGTTGATGCAGTGAGCTTTCTCTAAATTCCCTTTGATTCCGGCTTATTTTGAGTTCCACAACTCAATCTAGAACACCAAGAGAATAGTAGGGAAGATCTTGTGGTGGTCTGCACAAAGATTTGGAGGATTTAGCAGCTGGAAATAAAGATTTCAATGGTTCGGCAAATTTATGTTCTTGAAACCCATTATACTCTGTTTAAGCATGTTTTTGTTTATGCCAAAATTAATGAATTAGAGTGCTTATCGATCCTGTTCGCTTCCGCTGCATGCTGCTGCTAGTCCAACAGACGTCACATTGATCAAGCCCGAGAATCAATTTTTAATGGAGCAATTTATCTACTTACCCTAACATTAAGGAATTAGTGAATTCCATCTTGTGTTCCCAACTCTCCAATCAGACGAATCCCCGAAATGGTAGGCTTATTAAGTCGGCAATCTGGTCATTTTCACCCATACAAATCAAATGACCGCCTTCATAGATAGAAGTTCACAACTCACTCAAGATTTAGGTTATGTCACCTATGGTCATCTTGGTGAAATGTACATCTCTATTATTAATGGTATTATATAATGTGACTAGTCATTTTGTGGTCCGGTCTTATACAAACTCCTTTGTATATAATACCCCCGCTAACATGTCGCTACATGAATGATTAGGATAAGATCATTTGTAGCATTTTACAACAATTGTAACATCTACAAAACAGGTCATATTCGTAGTCTCACCAGGATAAGGTATCTAACCTTATCCATCTACTACAGACTATTTAGGTTATCACTTCAACATGATCTACCTGTATGTCTCTACCTACATGTTTAAACTACAGATGATAACCTTGGATGTTAGTTTATTGGTTTTGTGTGAGTTAATACGACTAAATGATAAATAAAATATATCATATTTTATTAAATAAATAAATTGTTTGTCATTACAATTACAAACTACTTGACCCATGAGATTTAGGGCATCAACCCCTACAATTCCATGTTACAATTTCCACTCATAGTTCTAATGGATTTATACTTCAAAAAGATAGTTTCGAAACGTTCATGAAAGGCGAAAGATTTTTTCTTTTTCTTTTTCTTTTTTTAAAAAAATAAAAGTTAACATGAAAAGCCAAAGTTAATTGTAACTTTTGAAAGAATATGAACATTTTAAAATAAAGTCAAAGGCTTTATCATCAATTACCCTAATACTGGGTTATTTTCAAATATAGGAAAATGAGTTAACTTATTTACAAATATAGCAAAATGTCATTGTTTATCACTGTTTATCACTAATAGACAGTAACATTTTGTTATGTTTAAAAAAAAATTTCAACAGTTTTGTCATTTAAAATAATTATTTTGCTGGACATATCTTTCACTCTTAATCACTGGGTAATCGTTTTAAATGACAAAACTATCGAAAATATTTTCAAATGTAACAATATGTTACTGTCCATCAACAATAGACAGATACACATCTATCAATCTATCACTGATAGATAATGATATTTTGTTATATTTATAAATAAGTTAGTTCATTTTCTTATATTTGAAAACAACCCTTTTCTTTTAGCAATTGTGATCACAATTAATTTTCTTAAAACCTTCCTTTCGATCTTCTTTTGTATATTTATTTCATCATATTAATGAAATAGTTTATGTTTCTTTAAAAGAAAAAAAAAAATTGAACGATGGAAATATCATCAAATCAATAATCAAAATGTCAATGTTTTAACAAAAAGAAGAAATAACAAAATAAGAGAGTGGATTCCAGCGAACGAACAAACAACTTTGAACTGAAGTAAAACAAAAGTGGTAATTCAAACCTTACATGGAAAGTTCACTCTCATATAAAACTGAGCGGATGAAATGTGGTTAGAGGTAAAATGTCATTCGAACCCAAAGCCAATTGGTTCTCCCTGAAATGCATTGAGACGCAACAGTTGACTAGATATCTAGGGATAAAGCACTATTTCGGTGCGGATTGCGAGAGTGTTACCAGATCGATGCACACTCTAAATACAAGATATGATCTCAAAGTAACAAGGATCATGGTCGGTCACGTTATTATAATTCAAAATTCAAAATCTCAATGAAAAAAGATAAAAACTTTAGATTTAACTCTAAAAAAGAAACTCTTTTCAACCAAAAAAAAAAAAATCTAAAAAAAGAAACTTGATTAAAACTGAACATTAAATATAATTAAAAGAAAATTTTCATAACTCAACTTCTATAATTTTTTGTTTGTTATAAATAGTGGTTGGAGAGATTAGTCAATCCAACCATAGTTTAATTTATCAGGACAAACCATTAAGATTTTAATTCTCATTCTCACACGTTAAACTTAAAATGATGATGATAATAATAATAATCACAATAATGATTTTATTTATTTATTTTTAGTTTAACAATTGCGGGAATGAAAAATTGAATCATTAATCTTTAAGAAATAATTATATTTTATCTGGCGGATTATGCTCTAATTGGTATAATAACAGTGATGTGATGTTAGAGATGAGAGATAATAAGAATAATATTAGAGTTTTTTTATACAAAGAAAAAAAGAGAATTTGATTAATAGTTTCAACATACCTTTAGTTCCCAACTTTTGTAACATTTTGCTTCTTCATTTTGTAAGGATTTAGTCCTATTATTAAGATGCGTTAAACTAATAATTAAATCTCTTGAGTTAAAAAAAAAAAAAGAAAAAAAGAAAAAAAAGAAAAAAGAAATAGGACATATAATTTATAAAGAGAAATTTTCACAGATAGAAAAAATGTCAAACTATTTACAGAAATAACAAAAAAAAAAATACGGACAGCAACTGATAGACTTCTATCAACCTAGGGGTAAAATAAGTAACCAATTTTTTTTGGAAGTATTAAACAAGGAACGAACATATATACGAATAGAATAATCGTCTTATAACAAATGTGTGATCACTAAAATCGATCAAATTGAAAAATATTGTCGTACCGAACAAAAAATTTAGTTTTCACTAAATTTCAGTTCAATTTGGTTTAAAATAATAAGAAAACCAAACGATTTGGTTCGGTCTTAGATTTAAAAATTGAATTTAAAACCGAACCAAATCGTGTGTATGTATATATATATATATATGAACCTAAATTTTAGGGTTTTGTTCGGCTGACATTTGCAAATTATGTTGCAATTTCTTCTCTAGTTATCATGCTCTCCTTCTTGATCTCCCTTCGAACTCCTTCATTCTCCCACCAATCGATCTTTCTTTGGCCTCCCTCGATTTCCCTTTTCTTTGCTTACCTCCTTCGATCTCCCTCATGCCTTTATCTCTCTCTTGTCAACCTCCCTCTGTGATCAAGAAAACTGACTCAAATACATTTAAAAACGCCTCTTATTCAAGATTAACCTCCACAACTATAATAGGTTCGGGTTGGGAAGATGATCAAAGATCAAGAAGAGAGGATAATTTGTTCCTATCTTCAAGATTTCAAACTCTGCACAATCTAATTGATTAAATTAGATTGAAAGTTCTAAACATGTATTCTAAACACAAAAATACAAAAAAAACATAAAAGCTTGAGACAGATTTAACTCTATGAGAAATTCATTCAAATTCAACTTATATTTCAAATGTAAAAAATACAATAGTATTTATACTAAATAAAAGATAACAATTTCACCTGTATAGTCTATATGGGAAAATTGCACTATTGACTTATTTTGGAGGCCCAAAATAACAAATGCTCCACTTTTTAAAACTCATTCCTAATTGACCTTTTGCTGACATCATGCATGTATGAAATATTAATTTTCCCTTTTTTCAAATTCTTTTCTTTTCTTCTTCTCCCTCTTCTTCCCCGACGAGTGACTTCTTTTTCTTCTTTTTTTCTTCCTCTTCTTCCTCTTCTTCCCCGACGACCAACTTCTTTTTTTCCTCTCTCTTTTCTTCTTTTCTTCCTCTTCCTCTCCTTCGGCGAGCAACTTTGTGAAACTTTTTTTTCTTTTTTTTTGTTCACCTTCCTTCTTCGTCTTCTCCGGCGCGACCACTTCGGAAAAAAATCACACATCAACTCCAACTGTGAGAGGAGAGTGATCTATGAGTTAGGAAAGGTACAAAGAGAGCGAGAGAGGAGAGTGATTTGTAGGTGAGGAAAGGAAGAGAGAGCAAGAAAGAGATGAGAGTGATTTGTAAGTGAGGAAAGGAAGCGATAGCAAAACGAGATAGATTTTTCGCGTGTAGAAAAGGAACAAAGAGCAAAAGAGCGAGAGAGATGAGAGTGCTTTGTAATTGAGAAAAGGAAGTGAGAGCAAGGCAAGATAGATTTTTCGTGTGTGTGAGTTTATTTTAGTAATTTCACAGGAATGTGATGTTAGCAGAAGGTATTTATCATTTAAAAAAAAAAAAAAGTCATTTGTCATCTTAGGTGACCAAATGTCTCCTGAAGCTTAAAATAAAATTCTTCATCATAGGTTGAAAACTTAGTTTGGAAGCAAAGATTTAAGGAAAATTGTCAAAAATAGTCTCTTCAAGTTTTCACTTTACAAATCTAACACGCTTTTTGAAAACTCGTTCAACTAGTTTTTCTCATTGCATCTCGGGCGCTATCGGCTACTAAAATTTAGTAAAAAAATCAACTTTTTCTAACTGTTCGATTGATTTGGACCTTCTTGGTACATCTCAAGCAGATTACTCCAAGATTCTACCAATTTTAACAAATATATTAAGTAATCTTCCCAAATCTTATACCAAATCTTATAAAGTTTCAAATTTTCTTCAAGTTCGTTTATCTTTACCAAATTTTACATCAAAATCTTACATAATTTGAAATTTCAGCCCAATTTCTAATTTATTCAACTTACTAATTATCCAAATTATTTTTTTAGATGGAACTTAATTGATTGTATTTTGATTTTTAAATATTGGGAAAGATTAAATTTTGCCAAAAAAAAAAGAAAGAGAGGTACAAAAAATATGAATCTCGATATTAATCTCACACATATTAACACCGATATTTTATACATTTGAGCTTTCTTGGTGAATTTTCGAATAAATTAACACCAAGATTCTATATTTGGGCTTTTTCGGTGAATTCTCAGACAGATTAATACTAAGATTCTATATATTTCTTATATTTTATTTTTTTTTACAAAATTTGATGTTTCTCAAATTTAAAAATCATAAATCAATCATTTGAAAACCATTTGAATAATTTGAAAATTCAATATAATTGTGAAAATAGAAATAGGAAAGATTTGAGAAGTTAAGTAAATATTTGATATAATATTTACAAAAAAATTTGAAAATATATAAGATTTGGGAAAGTTACTTAATATTTGAAAAAAAAAATAACAGAATCTCGGTGTGTAATGCGCGAGATGTATTGGGAAGGTCCAAAACAATTGATAAGTTAGAAAAAGTTAACTTTTTAGAAAAACATTCTTACGAATTTTCAAAAAGGATGCTAATTTTGAAAAGTCAAAACTTGGAAAGGTTATTTCTGACAATTTTCCAAGATTTAATCTTTCTTTAAATCTTCGAGTTCTAGCTCTTGTCATTGGTCCTCGTGGCATAATGATTGCCACATGAGGTTGACTTGGAGTGACCTCCCATTGATTTGGAGTGACCTCCCATTGATTTTCAGTATAAGCTTCATTTTAGATGGTTTGAGCTTCTTGAACTTCATTTTTATCTCGTAGAATTTTATTATCTCCTTCATTAGTTGATTCTTTATCACTTTGTCTATCTCCCTCGACCTCCATCTGTCTCTTCACTGAATTCTCTCTTTATTGCAGCAATGTCGACTCATCGACCTCCCTCCTTCTCTTTCTTTCTCTCTATGTGAGTGAACTAATTTTTCGATCTTTGAAAAATAACCAGATCTCCATTTCTTAATTAAAGAACTCAAAGAAAAAACGAGCTGAAATGACAAAACATATGCAGATTGGCCAAGTCAAACCGTGAACACCCCTTTTTCAATACAATGTGAAATCAATGAAATTTACCATTAAAAACACTTTTTAGAAAATTGTAGATAAATGCATACTTAAAAAAACCTAAAAAGTAATTTAAACTAAAAGTTTGCAAAACTCAAAACACTTGGGAGCCATTTAGGGCACCAACTTAACGGCCCCCAAGTGTTAAAACTAGGGCACCATTAAAAACACTTTTTAGAAAATTGTAGATAAATGCATTATGTACACCAAGCCTCGGCCTTGGCTTGAATGTCGGTTTGGATTTATCGATAATTTAAATTAAAAGTTTTGCAAAACTCAAAATACTTGGGGCCGTTTAGGACACCAACTAGAAGTTGATGGGGTGGGATATTATAATTACTCCGTGTTTAGGGCACAAAATATAACAGTGGTATATACAACCATATGTAACATACAATTAAGTCTAGTAAATACTATATTAAAACCTTCTTTCCTACAGTATTTACTATATGCTACAATATTTATTATTTGTAACTTATCCTCTATTTTCTTCTTTACTATAGTGTTTACCTATTTTTTACCAAAACAAAAATGGTTTACACACAAAATACAAACTATTATAATTTAAACTAAAATTGTTTGCACCCTAACATTAACTATTATAACCCATTGACTATTATAATCCACCAACTACAATAATCACTAACCATAATAACCAATTTAGTGCTTCAAATGCCCCTTATAGTACGTTGAAGTTGATCACTTGATGTTAATTTGAGCAAATTTTTTTAATTAAAAAGAATAATCATAATTTAATTGAATGACTTAATAATCATTTGGTTTTTAGTTTTTAGGTTTTAAATTTAATTATGGTTTTCGTCTTTGTTGTATACATATATACACCTTCAAATTTTTAGTTTAGATTTTTTAGAAAACAAAATAAAGAAACCAAAAAGTGAAAGAAAGGTACATATAAACTTGATTTTGAATCCAATGCAAATAAATTCGATAGGATCATTTGATAGAATTATGAGATAGATAAATGTCTAGATCAGTCTAACTATTTTAGCACAATTGAAGATTTATATATTATCGAAAAATTGTTTTAAATGTCAAATTGTTGAAAATATTTTTAAATATAACAAAATGTCACAGTCTATCAATGATAAAATGTCTATTAGTATCTAGATAGACAATAACATTTTACTATATTTGAAAATATTTAAAAACAACTTATATTATCCGTAGATAGTAATGCATTATGGATATAATGTCATTACAAAAGTTCCTAATCTTTTAGATAATAATCAAATTTTAGTTCTTAATTTCATGAAAACTCTCTTTTTTTAGTAAAAAAATTTTCAATTTATTTTTCATGTATTCAAGCGTAAAAGTTATTGTCAAATTTTGTTTAAAAAATTTTAATACTGTTAAATTCTTGTTCCATTAACTTATTTGAACAAGTCTTTTTATAAGAAAAAAAATATAGACATGTCACTCAAAAGGTTACTTTAAGACATAAAAATTCAACTTATCAATCAACAAAATTTGATTTGTTCATCAATAAAATATATTTCTTTTGCAAATGACATATTAATATGGATATTTATAAAAAAAAAAAATTAAAAAAAAAAACAATATTTAATTTAGTGGCATGTATGTTTTCTTCTTCTTCTTTTATTTTTATTGAGTCAACATTTTCTTTTTTATAACAATTTTTTAATAATTATAAAATTTTGAATGCACTAATGTTAAAATTAAGAATTTTAAAAGATGATGAACCAAATTGAGAGATATATTATAGTTAAAAGGAGAAAGATCTTAGCCAAAAGTATAATTTATTCACAAGTCGAAATTTTATTTTATATATGAATTTCTATTAATATTTAATGATATGATATGAACAATATATATATAGAAAGTCTCTTTATTATTTTAAATTTTGGTGATGTTGCTTGAAATCATCACTAATAATATGAATTGGAACTTTATATTGAAGTCATTAAGAAATAAATATTATAAAAAGAAAGGAAGGATTGATTGAGCAAAATGATACCTACTCTAGATCAAGGGAAATCATGCCAAATGGCTTTACAGAATATTTTTCCTAATTATTTAATCAACCTAAGTATGTTTTATTATTATAGATTAAAAAATACTTTTGAGAAAATTTGAGCTCTACTTATATTTTAAAATTCAATCAGATTTTTATTTCGTGTTTCTTAATTTGATCCATCAGTTGAAAATATCTTATTAACCTTTTGTATGGAGTGATTAATATAGATATGGAAAAAAATCAAAATAGTATCCATTTTAACTAAACTGTTTAGATTATTAGAATTGTATAGTTAAGTTGAGATAATTTTAACCTCAAATTTAAAAGTGTTGCAATTTTTCTCCAATAAATTTTCGTTCAAAAGATTCTAAAAAAATAGTATTATTATATGCGCTAAACAAACTATAAAACATATCTATGACACAAAATTGATAAAATTTTAAAGAGAAACAAAAATGAAGCTGAACTTTTATTAAGATTTGTGAATCTTGACATTTTTAATTAATTTTCGTTCAAAAGATTCTAAAAAAAAATAGTATTATTATATGCGCTCAATGAACTATAAAACATATCTGACACAAAATTGATAAAATTTTAAAGAGAAACAAAATTGAAGTTGAACTTTTGTTAAGATTTGTAAATCTTGACATTTTTAATGGTTAATTTATACATCAATCAAACTAAAATTTCTGCAAAACTTGTTTAGTATAAATGAAATTAGTTTGTGGAGTTTCGCTGTGAATTAGCGGAATTAAAAGATAGGTAGAAATTGCAACACTTTTTATTCCAAGTTCAATTTGATGTATTAAATATGTATAATGAAAATTGATACAACTTAACAATTTAGGGGTAAAATGGTTTTTTATACTAAAAATTGAACTCATATAAACCAAAATGGCTTCTTAAAAGAAAGTATTGCCTTATTATGTTCGGTCTTTTAACTACACATGTAATTAAAAATTTGTAGCTAATTCGAATTGAAGAATGATATAAAACGATCTATTTACAGGTAAGAGAAGTAAGTTGTACATGAGACCTTTCAAAATGTTTATTATCTTCTAGGAAAATGTTAACAAATTAGGTGAAGTGTTGTTTCGTTTTTTGTTTGTGTTGTTTCGTTTTTTTCAGAAGATACTTAATAGTAATAGATGAAGTTAGAGGCATATCTTCAATCGAAATAATGTTTATGCATGCTTAATTCTAATCAAAATTTAAAAGTTATTTTAATATTCGATTGACTAATTAACTTTTTTGTTGATATTTTTAGAAATTTATATTCTGACGCTTTTTCAATGGTGAAGTACCAACTTTGATCATAATGATAGACTTTTTGGAATATCCCTCCCCGTTTTTGCACCTTTTTCTTTCACTAACTAATTTTGTTGCATCTCTTTATCTTAAATCAAGAAAACAAAAATTAACATGATGATAAGTCAAGTCATACCCAAAAAATTAATAGATATAGCATAATGAAAAGAAAAAAAAATACAAACATAACAAAATTTAGATTCTAACTCTCGAAGTCTATCAGTGAAAGTCTATCATGAATAGATTTTGCTATATTTACAATTCTTTAAAAATGTTGTACACTTAATTATTAACTCTTAAAAGTGTTACCCATCGCAATTATCCTAATATTAGTTATGGTAGTTATTTACTATTTTAGCTCCTTTCAATCATTTTCCCAAAATTTTCATGGTATTAGATATAAAGTCAAACACCATTATTTTCCCAATTAATCTAACAATTAGCTTCCTCAAAAAATGCACGTAGAAAAAAAAATCATCAAAATGCAAAAACTACTCTTAAAACCCACATCCCAAATTCACCTGAAGAGTTGGTTAACTACTAAACACATATATTGTTTTGGGTAAACTTCAAGCTAAATACACTAAAAAGAAGCATGGGAGTTGGCCCTCCATGATGAGAATATTTACAAAAACTGATGAGAAGCATATTTTAGGTTACAGGAAACACTTTTGCAAGTACTTTCTAATTCTAAGGTATCATTTCCATCAGAAATACAAATCCAGCATCATTCTTATGCATAGGATTGAAGAAGCTCTACAACAGTGTAGTGTACATTTGTTGGCATTCTACAGATTTCAACCAATCAAACTATGCTTCTACGATTCCCGATATTTTGTAAGGTCGAATGTCAACGTTCTCGAGCAGCTGTGAAACACAAGTGCATTATTTGTTAAGACATTTTGGCCATCCTACCAGGAAACAAGATATTTAGGCTAGACAACAAATGCAACAGAATGATGGCCAAAATTTTGCATATTCGATCATTCAAATACATTTGTGCATGAAATATGTTTTATAAGCTTACCTTCTTTCGCAATCCCGGTAAACCCCTACTAAAGCTTCGGCTTTGTCATAAAAGCTATCCTTCAGTGATATAACAATACTTTGAAAACCGCTGCTTCCATCCACGTCCTGACTCATCCTAGCACCTTCACATGACTTTGAACGAATGAAACCAGCGACCTTCGCAACATTCAAGTTATCTAAGGCAGCATCCACTTCATCCAATATGAAAAAGGGCGAAGGCCTAAAACTGAAATACATTGAACAATGTGAACAGCCATCAGTTGACAGTAATTTGTGGTTCTTGATAAGTTAATTGGCTTTCCCTGGAAATATAAAAAGTGGATCCAAAATACTCTATAAAACAGAAGGTACTTGACGAGCAATGATGTAGTTTAATGAATAATAACCACCAGGCACCACCTTATCCTATTGGCTCAACCCGAGGACATTGACAAGGGAGTCAAGTTTAGTAGAAAATACATAATCAATTAGAGTAATAAACTCGTAAGTCATAAGCAATAAAAACATCCACAATGAAGACTCATAAATGTAAGATCAAGCCTCCATATCATCATACCTATGAATGGAAAAAAGTAATGCTAATGCTGCGACAGTCTTTTCTCCACCAGATAACTGTTCCATGTCACGAAACCGCTTTGTCGGTGGCATAGCAGTATACTTGATACCATGTAAAAATGGCTCATCCTCATTTTCCAAGTTCAAATATGCCGTTCCACCCAAGGGATGTGTGTTACTTTTTGTCAATTGCTTATAAATCTTATCGATATTTCCAGAAATGTGGTTGAAAGCATCCATAAACAACTCATACCTGCAGTTGTCAAGACAAACTTAGCAATAATACGAACTGCAAATAAATGCAGCAATTGAAGAATCAGAAAACTTAATGATTCAAGATTTCTCCAAGCCTTATAACCGGTCATTCAGGTAGGACCATATTGGCAACTAAATAACCAATATGTTGTTGGAGTACCACATCCAAGTATAATAACAGTATTCAGATGTCTCAATAAATAAATTGGAAAGATAAACGTTACATAATAATGAAGCAAAGACGCCCTTACATTGTATGGTCGGTGCTAACATGTAGAGAACAAACGAATATGACCATAAATAATCCAGTTGTGTTCTTGAACTCGACTGGGTTGAAAGATGACACAACACAATTGTTGATTTTATTTAGGTGAATGAAGCCAACTCAGTTATAATGGATGATTAGTTTAAGTAAGAGTGATAGTCTTTTGAACACAATACATACATACATTTCCTACTACAGTTATAGACACCTTCGGGACAAATTACAAATTCCGTTGAAGAAATGGGTCACTATAAGTCAGTAGAGTTTTATGCTTCGCGATGTAACTAATAGACACAAAGATTCAATTAAAAAATCACCTTTTTTGCTTAATAGAATTGAATTTGTCAGCCACCTCTTTCTCCTCTTTTCTAGCGGCTTCAAACTCCTCAGATATTACTCTTTCCTTTTCTTTCAAAGCTTCATATTGATCTAGTGCTTTCAAATTTGGTGCAGTTCTGTCAATTTCTGATACCAGGGCATCTATCTCACGTTTAAACTTTGTCTCAGGTTTCTCTTTATCGGATGATTTCTTATCCAGTTCATAGGATTTAATCAATTGGCTAAAATCAAAAACTGGGCCAGGAGACAAGGATTCAGTCTCCATGGGGTCTGAGATAGTGGGGAGGACTATATTTTCTAATTCACATTTTTCCACTATTTCCTGCTTCTGTGTGATCAGTTGTTCAATATTTGTCTCCTGGAAAAAAAATATGGCAGATACCCATCATGGTTAATTCAATATATACTTATATAACAAATCAAGAGTAAAGAAACACAAAAAAATCTGAATAAAAGAGCAAGCATACAATTATTATATTATATAAAACATTTCAGCAATTTTCACGTTCAAGATTTGATAATTTATGATATATTCATATGAAAAAAGAAAAGTGAAGTGAGTGGTGAAAATGCAATACATCAAGAGGTTGACGAAACTATCACCCATGACCTAATTTAAACGATGCAATAACTTATAACAAAATATTAAAAGAACATTAAAAACAGTTTTAGAACATATAGAAAGAGAGTTAACGATGTTAATGCACTCGTGTTAAATATCTAAAACTATCTTAATATTTTTCTAGTTTCATAACTTATAGAAAGGAGTTTTGTCTCTTTTTTTTTTTTTTTTTTTTTTTAGTACAAAAGAGAGTTAGGTATGATTATGCAATTATACGTGTAAAAGAGCACACTCAATACTTTTACATGTATTCCAGCAAAAGAAAAAATGCTTTTAAATGCACCCTCAAATAGTGTTAGTAGTAATTTGGTAATATTAATTTGAGTTGTCAGTTTTTAATTGGTTAAAGGTTTGGAATTAGTTGGCAATTGGTTTCCTTAGTTGCTTAATCTCTTGTATGCCAACCAACTATTTAGATATTACGACCTTTCGTTGAGTGTTAACACGCCAATCCAACACATTAATTATTGTGCTTAACAAGGATTTGAAACAATCTAGCAAGTGATAGAGAGTTGTTCGATATGTATCCGGCACATAGATCTTACACATGCCAGTGTCAATACTTCACTACTGACTACACATATCAAAATTCACTACTGACTACACATATCAAAATCTAGTGAAACGAACCTTAGAATTAATCTGACGATTCAATTTTGATATGCTAGTTGTAGCAACAGATGTTTTCTTCTTCCATTCCTGCATATCCTTCTCGCACTCTTCCAGCTTGGATTTCCACTCTGCAAAGTACAAAGAGAATCTATTACTTAACTAGGGAATAAAGAACAATGAACTATGTTCATATAAACAAACGTTCTTTTTTTGGATGAACTTCAATAGAACCTTCTAGGCTGGAATAGCTGGCAAGAAAGTAATAGAAGTATCTTCCAAGAAAAGGAGTGATATTGTAGTAGGTCTTTTTATGTAGTTCTTTTGCTTGTTTCTGGGTGTAAATGCTTCCCTATTTCATCACTATAGCTATACTACCCTCTTATCCAAGGTTTTTATTTATTTATTTATTTTGGGTAAGTCCTTTGGTTGTGGTCTCTCATGTCATACCATCAATAAATTTTTTCTTATCCAGAAAAGAACTAACAATATTTTCACATAAGAGCACTACACCCGGAAGTTATCCCAACTTCACTCTAAATAAGGGTTGAGTTGTTAACTAGAAGAACAATACAAATCAATAGACCATGTTAATGAAGTTCACCTTGTTGGTGCAACATGAGAAAAATTATATCCGACGTTCCTATACATGAAATGTTCTAATTTAAAAACTAAAATATTTGTTGCTTAAATGACAAACGTACCATTAACCTGAACCCTGAAAGCCATTGCACTTTCAGCAACTAGGAAGTAAGAAAATGTTTCTTTTTTTCTTTGTATAAAAAAAACCTCAAAGGGAAAAAAGTTCATTAAAAAAGGCAACAGCCTACTCGCGGGGGTCGAGATAATCCCCAACCAACTACTTCATATGAGGTTGTCAATCGTTATCAACAAACTAAATTACAAAAGAACTTTTTTGTGTAAAGCAATTCATCCAGAGGCCATATCATTTTAAAGTTTCTTTGTTAGTTAGATGACAAACTCAGTCCATCGTTCTTTTTCTATTGCATGGAGATATAAAACGATGGAAAGAAAAACCCTAGCAGGTGTATCTTTATCAGCAATTCACTCTTTACTACTACTTTAAGGACAAGGTCACTTCTAGCAATATCTCGATGTTCACTACATAGGTCATAGGTAATAAAGTCATTTTACATTTAATAGCAAAACGTTAGTGCACCCCCCTCACATCATCAACTTTTAGCGTACTAACTAGGGTCCCAATTTCTTTTACAACCTTACTTAAACAAGATCTATTATATAGGTTGTACAACTAGTGTCCTTCAGTTCTCAAGTCCCTTTTTTTTTTTAATTGAAATATAGGACTAGATATACATATATTATCCCACATCTCCTCGCAAGGTGTCTGAGACTGTTTTCTGGATCCGCTTGAAGACATAAATTCATCTCCAGCCACCTTTGTGTGGTAGCAGTAACTGAAAGTGGCAATCTTTTAGTTGGAGAAGTTAGAAAGATTTGGAGCTTTGTACTAGACAGGCATAAAATAGATAGAATATTTAGATCATAACATATATTATACACAGGGAGAAAAAGAAAACTACGTATTTGTCTATAGTAAAGTGAATTAAGACTTGTCGAGATTTGAGGTTTTTCTTCATTAAATTTCACTATGTTATTTTTTAAGTTACTTAAATTTATTGTTAGATTTAATTTTTAGTTTAATGTTTTAAGTTGATGTTAAATCTAAGATTTTAGTTTTTTGTTCTCAAGTTTCCTTTAAGTTTTGTGAGCTTCTATATTTAATGTTCTTTGAATTATAAGTTAATGGTGGTTTACATTTGTACCTATATAAGGGTGAACTTTCATGTAAAGTAAGCATAACACTTTTAGTACAACATTTTTTGTAACACATTTCTTGTACAACATTTTGTGTATCACCATTTTGTGTATCACAATTTTAGGTATCACCAACATTTTCTACTTCAATAAGAAGTTTATTCATCCATTGAATTTCACTCTCATTTTTCACTTTAACAAAATATTGGAACATTGATTTGCTTCCACAACATTTATTTTTGCTATCGATTTCATTTTCTCAACAAAACTAAATCATGCTTAAGGTATGTCTCTTTAGCATCTTATTTCCTTGTTTCTTTGTGAAAAAAAGTGCCAATGACTTGAATGTTTCACAAAAACAACTGCAAAACTCTCAAATTGTTTGCAACTGCTACCATTAATATGACCATTAAACTTCTTCACAAACTAGAATGATATTCAAGTTTCTTACCAATTACCAAACTTGCAACTATAAATAGAAGACTCAATTGTAAAAACCATCACAAATATTTGGCAAGATCAGTATTCCTGCAACTCACATGTCAAACTTAAAAAAATCAGATCTCAAGGTTCTAGGCTTTGATGAAAGTTTCAGTGCCCACATAGATTAGCGTTTTTTCACTGCACAAATGCTTAAAAAAAACTCTCTTCTTTTTTTTTTTAATATGAAACAGAGCAAACTCTTTAGAACCTCAATTTTCTATTCCTCTGATCGAAGGTAAAAATGAATTCAACAGTAGAGCCATATCAAAAAGAAAAAAGGAACAAATAAAAATTAGATCTTTTATAATATATGCAAGAACTGTTCTACTCCAGAGTTTAAATAGAGAAAATTTGATACAGTAGGGCCATGCTACAAATAAATTCAAAATATTCAAATAGTAGGTTTTGTTTACAATGGGCTTCATTATTTTTATTTTTATTTTTTATTTTTTTGTTAAAAATGAATAAAATAAATTTAAAAATTGACAATCATAATGAAAGTTTATTGTCCAACAAGACCTTACCAGCCAGTTCCTCCTTCAAGCGATCAATATCATTATGGGCGTTTTCTGCAGTTGATTTGGCATCAGCCTCTTTGTTTTGAATCTTTCTTAAATCATTCTCCAATGCACTCAAAGAAGACTCTAGTTCTTTAATTTGTGATTCCATGTCCCGATTCTGTTCATACTCCAACCTGAGTTACATGTCACGAACGAAATATGTGCTATAAGCAGTGAGTTGTTTCATTTTAACAAGAGAGAACATTTCATAGGGAGGTTAACGAACCATTCATTTACATACAACATTAGAACTGAGGTTCAGCTGAAAGGTTAGCTTAGTTGACCCATTATACTGCTCGATCATATATACAAAAATAACTCAACTTGATTCAAGATATTCTCTTGCAATAACTCTATTTACAAAAAGTGCAACGGCCTATCTTTCTAAGGAGAGCACATGAGCTATGTCATATTCAAGTGCAACATACTATCTTACTCGGCATTCGAGCAATTGGTTTTACAACAATATTTTTCCTAAAATAACAATGTTTTAAAATGAAAAATCATAATCCCTAGAACGATTTTGCACCTAAGAGATGAGACCCATGTCCATTATATACCCAATCACAATGTATAAGGAACAAAAACAGTGTTCATGTTACTTATTTTCTTCAGCATATAACCGCGAGAACTCTAACCATGGTAGGACAAGAGTAAAAAAGAACCTACTGGCCTTTCAATTTTGATAGCTGACTGCTCAAGCTAACGCGTTCATCAGCCATATGCTGTACCGCTTGGAGTTGGTTTTCTTCATATTCTCGTATGTTTGCCACTCCAACAGATTTGCTGAAGTCTCGATATATCCGGTCAACAATTTCATTGATCCTCCTCTCCAACTTGCTAATTTCTGTGTTTCTCTTATCAATCCCATTTTTTAACTACAATAGAAATAATATAACATTACAACTTGAATTACAAAATAGGTTGACAAGTGGTCAAAATATTACCTTCTGAAGTTCAGGACTTATTCGATCAATTTCTTCTTTTATAATTTCTCTCTCTTGCCTCAAGTTTGCAACTTTGTCTTCAATACTACGCTGCAATAACATCTCATAATCAATATCACATCCAATTCTCAGCATTATGATCATTAAAACTTCTCTTCTTTTTTTAAGAATTAGATTTTTCTATACAAGGATTCTGTTAAGAGGACAAGAAAACTTGAAAAAAACTTAGTTTTGCTGATGTCTGGAACTATATATTATTGGAACTTCTCTATGATTGTCAAACACTAGGTGATCATTTCACACAAATACTATCTCTCTCCTAGACTACTCCAACGACCTGATAGCATTTATATGTATGGTGATCTAGTAAAGAATAACATTCTCTCATCCATCACACTTGCAATGCTTTACAGAAATGATTTTTTAAGAATCTCACCATATTACAAATCTCAATGTTAACTTTATAAGCCAAATATTATAATATTTTATTTTTATCTTAGCAAAAATGGATTTTTAAGTCAAATGTTATTCTACTTAAAAGTGTAGGAACTCAGTTCTAGAATTTTTTTTTTTATTATTATTTTTTTAATAATAATAAGAAACCGAACTTTCATTGGAACCCACTTCAAGATCGCAATCACTCAACCTTTGATTTGCTATCTTGAGGTGGGTACCTACCAACACTTTCTAAGAAGGAAAATGAATGAAGGAAGGCCTCTTACTTGATGGTAGAGAGAATTTCCCATCAAGCAGCAAAAAGAAATTTACTAATTTGAATCAAACCAGTCAAGCATCTTGCCAGATACTTCATTGTTGAGTCTAATGTTCCTTCTTCTCTTTTTGGCACTACCAACCAATCACCACCCACCAATGGGCCTCCTCCTATGGGTCCATCCAACCAACCGCCATCCACTAAAAAGCCTTCGCCCCCTCAACATCCGCCTCTAACCTTAGCCCCTGCAAATAACTCAGCTTCATGCAACTCCAAAAAGCCCATCCTAGCCATATGCCCTGCTACCCAGGCTGTCATTATGGAACGAAAGCAGACCTTCCTTCTCAAGGGCACGAGACACTCAACTAAAAACGTGGATGAAGTTTCCCAATCCGAATCAGAACATTTTTCCAGCTCATATACTGATTCTGTATCTAAAAGACAAAACCCATCCTCCCCTCTATCTGCCATCCACCAGGATTTCTAAGGAGATGGCTTAGCCCCCGATCATCAAGCAGATGCAATTGAGGACTTGAAGATTTCTCACCCTCTAGAAGAAAACAACAAGTTTGACCCTTTAGATACAGAGGAAGAAGTCGATGGAACTGATTCTTTACTTCACCCGAGTCTGAAATCACGGGCACCTTGGCTTTGAGAAAATAATATTTGTACCATGACAATTCCTAACAAACCCAGAAGGGAGGCAAATCCAATGCAAAATCCACCAGATTGAAAAGGGAATTGAAAAACCTCACTTCCTCTATTAACTATAACAGGAATTCATTGCTCCCAGTCATAGATGGGTCACCTGTCCCACAATGATTTTCCTTTTGTGAAATGTTAGAGGCCTCTACTCGAGAAAGAAAAGAGCTCTTATCAAGATCTTCTCAACAAAACCAATGCCACCCTTGTCATCCTACAAGAAACCAAAAAGGCTGATAATGATCAACAGTTCATCAAATCCATTTGGAGTTCGAGGAATATAGCTTGGGCCTCCTTGGATGCCATTAACAAGGCTGGTGGTATCCTCATCCTTTGGAACAATCCTTCGACACAAGTAAATGAAGTCATAGAAGGTAATCACTCTCTCTTCACGAATTTCATGGATGGTTACACTTTATGGTTGACAGGGGTATATGACCCATCTGAAGCCAAAGAGAGAGCACATTTTTGTGAGGGGCTTTATGATCTCTCACATTTATGTGACTAGCATTGGATTATTGGAGGAGACTTCAATGTCTCGAGATGGCCATTTGAAAAATCTAGTGGCAAGCTGAGAACTGCTAGTGTGGATCTTTTCAGATTCATTGATGATTGCACTCTCATTGGCCCTCCTCTTTTGAATGGTAAATACACATGGTCCAACTTCGAAGCAACCCCTGGTATGACTTTGATTGATTGCTTTCTCATTTCTAGTCCTTGTCTTAATAAATTCAAGAGTGGCATTGTCAAGTGTCTACCGCAATCCAAGATCATTACTGTAACACCCCGAATTTAGGAGGGAAACATGAATGAACCGAGATCACATCTGAAGGATCTGAGGGATCCTGAGGATATGGAAGTATGGTCAAAAAAGGTTTAAAAGTATTGAAACTCGCTTACTATACCAACAAGGTACACCTTCCTTTTCGATGGCTCAATCATAGGAAGTTTATAGTTAAGCATGCTTAGCTTAGAGTAATTCTATGTTGGGTGACCTCCTGGAAATTTTCCTAGAAAGCATGTGAGTCAAGACAAAGCATACTGAAAGGACCCGTGTTGGTTTATGGAGACAACTTTCACTCTCAGAAGCATTCAAGACAAGTAAGGACGATATTGTCAAGTCACAGGGAATGTCGGGACCATCAGGTACCGAATCTGGATTCCCAATCCTGGTTCAAATCTTGGGCCTGGGGCGTTACAATTACCCTATTCATCTCACTCTTGGAGTGCAAAATTGGGGCCCCGGTTACTTTAAATTTGAGTAAATGTGGATGGATCGTCATTCCTTTGCTGATTTACTTAAGAGATGATGGCTTCAAAATCAGACCTCTGATTGGGCTGGACGTGGCTTTATTAAAAAATTGAAAAATCTAAAACATGTCTTGAAATTATGGAACAAAGACATTTGGTTGCACTCAAACCAAAAGGACAGACTTACTAAATGAACTCAACTGCATTGATGGCTTTGAGGAAGCACACGGCCTTGATCCATCTAGCCAACGGTGAAGGATTGCTTTAAAAGCCGAGATTATGGATCTAGGAGATCATATGGAGACAAAAATGTAAGAAAAAATGGACCAAGGATGGGGATGAAAACAGTAGATTCTTTCACAGAATGAAATCATATTGGAAGAGGAAAAACACTTATATTGAAACTTATCCAGGCAGGGTTGCAGGTTGGTTGATGACAATGACATAGAAGTGTGTTTCTTGATTTTTACCGTGAGCTCTAAACAAACAGCAAGGTGATCGTAACTCTTCCTAACATTGACAATTGGGACCCTTTACCGCAGTGCAAGCACTTGCATTGGAAGCCCCCTTTACTGAGATGGAGATATTGCATGCTATATCTAACTTGGGCAACAATGAGTCTCCTGGCCCATATGGTTATACTTCAGAATTCTTTAAAAAGCAATGGAACATCCTCAAGTGTCATATTAAAGGGGCATTCCAAGACTTTTTTGAGAAAGCCATTATCGATGCCAATCTCAACAAGACTTATATTTGCTTGATCTCCAAAAAGATTGATGCCAAGAGGGATGGGAGTTTTAGTCTTATTAGTCTTACCACATGCCTATACAAGGTCAGCTATTAGAAAAACTTGAGAAACTGCTCTCCCATACTATATCCATGAACCAATTTGCTTTTTGTCTGACGAGATGCCTCCCTAATTGCAAACAAGTTGATTGACTTATATTTTAGAACTAAGGCCGGTAGAGTTGTGATCAAGCTTGATATTGAGAAGGCTTTTAATATGGTGGATTGGGAGTTTCTTGACAATATTACGGTTGCTAAAGGTTTTGGCAATACATGGAGAAGATGGATTATGGATGTATCTCATCAACAAATTTCTCCATTGTTATCAATGGAAGACCTAGGGGCAAAATCAAAACCACTAGAGGCCTCAAGCAAGGGACCTTCTATCCTCCTTTTTATTCACATTGGTGGTTGAGTGCCTTAGTAAGATGCTAATGAAGGGGTCTAACTCTAATTTGATTGAAGGTTTTGGTGTTAAAAACCCACGTCTTCACATAAACCACTTGCAATTTGCAGATGATACAATCATTTTCTCCACTCCCAATAGGGAAAAGTTGACAAGACTAATCGAGATTATCCAGTCTTTTGAACGGATTATCTAATTAGAGTTCATAGGCATTAATTTAGATAGTAGCACGATCAAATCTTTAGCTGATGCGTTCGGCTGCAAGGTTCACTCTTGGCCCTCTACTTGTCTCAGCCATACCCTAAATGGTAAATCTCTCTTCCACATTTTGGGAGCCCATCATCAAGAAGGTTGAGAGGTGTCTTAATAATTGGAATGGTATCAAACCAAAGGTGCTCGAGTCACTTCGATCCAAGCCGCCCTAGGCAATCTACCTACTTATTTCCTCTCTCTTTTTAAGGTATCCTCCAAGGTTGCTAATCGGATCGAGAAACTATACAGAAATTTCCTTTGGACGGTCATAACGATGAAAAAGGAATTCACTTCATCAAATGGCTAAATGTTCAGCTATTTCTGAATGAGGTCTCGATTTGACTAATCTAAAGAATAAAAGTCTATTGGCCAAGTGGATTTGGAGATGCCTTATTGATGCTAAAAATGCATCCCCCTTCAACAAGGTAGATACTTTGAGCAATCAAAAGGCCCATGCATATACATCGTTAAACATATTGATCTCATTCATGGGAATATTGTCAATGTCATCGGCAACGGTGAAGCCACATCCTTCTGGAATGATATTTGGGTGGGAACTTCTCCCCTTAAGAGTGTTTTTCCTAGATTATTTGCTCTTTTCAACCAGAAGATGGCTTCCATTGCTCGTTATTGGAATCATGACTATAAATCGTGGGACCTTGGTTTGAGGCGCAATCTTAATGCAGCCAAGTTTCTTGAGTGGTCTCTTTTATCCACTTCGCTACAACCCCCTGATAGACCCTTTGTGGATGATTCATGGAGATGGAACCTTGAAAAGTTCATTTCACTACCAAATCTCTCACCCAACACCTTGTCGCTGCTCTTAATAAAAATATTTGGAGGTTCTATCCCACCCCCCCACCCCCCCCCCCAAAAAAAAAAAAGAAGCCTGGTCCTGTCTTTGGATGTCAGTCATGGTAGATTAATACTATTGAAAAGAGAAGAGAAAAAAAAAACACAGATTTACGTAGAAACCCTAGATCAGGGAGAAAAACCACGATAAGAGATTTTTATTCTTTTTAATTTTCTGATACACAGTACTCAACGCAGGACAGATATAAATAACCAAACTGAGAGAAACCCTAGACAGTAGACGTTAAGTAAAAGACTAAAACACCCTTAGGACTAAAACACCATTTCAACACTCCCCTCAAGTTGGGACATAAATATCAATGAGGCCCAACTTGCTAATACAAGTGTCAAACATCTATCTAGGTAACCCCTTGGTCAGGACATCCGCAATCTGTTGATTGGATGGGACATAGGAACACAAATGCTACCGTTGTCTAATTTCTCTTTGATAAAATGTCGGTCAATCTCAACATGTTTGGTTCTATCATGCTGAACAGGGTTATTAGCAATATTAATAGCAACCTTGTTGTCACAGTAGAGTCTCATTAGGTCATGACTCTCTTGATGAAGATCTACTAATACCTTCTTCAACCAAATTTCCTCACAGATACCCAAGCTCATAGCTCTGTATTTAGCTTCGGCACTACTTCTAGCCACGACACCCTGTTTCTTACTCCTCCATGCAACAAGATTTCCCCATACGAAGGTACGATACCCCGAGGTTGACTTCCTATCAGTAGCAAAACAGGCCCAGTCTGAGTCAGTGTAGGCTTCGATGCATCTTCTATCATTTTTCCTGAACATCAAGCCTTTTCCAGGTGTTGACTTTAAATATCTCAGAATCTGAGTAATGGCTTCCATGTGTCTCACATACGGGGCTTGCATAAACTGGCTTACCAAACTCACTACATATGAAATATCAGGTTTGGTGTGTGAGAGATATATCAGCTTCCCTATAAGTCGTTGATATCTTTCCTTGTTCACTGGGACGTCATCTATTGAATTTACCAGAATACTGTTAATCTCAACTAGAGTATCTGCAGGTTTACATCCAGTCATCCCAATCTCTTGTAATAGGTCTAATGTATATTTTCTCTGAGACACCGAGATCCCTTCCTTTGATCTTGCTACCTCCATGCCTAGGAAATATCTCAAAGTACCAAGATCTTTAGTCTCAAACTCTTCTGCCATCTTCTGTTTCAACTTGTCAATTTCTACAGAATCATTCCCTGACAGAATAATATCGTCAACATATACAATTAACACAGCTACTTTTCCTGGTGCTGATTTCTTAGTGAACAGGGTGTGATCAGAGTGACCCTGAATGTACCCCTGGGTTTTGACAAAGGTAGTGAAGTGATCGAACCAGGCTCTAGGGGACTGTTTCAGACCATACAAAAATTTCTTTAACTTGCAAACCTGACTCCCAAACTGTGCTTCAAACCCTGAAGGAGGAGTCATATAAACTTCTTCTTCCAACTCACCATTTAGAAACGCATTTTTTACGTCTAACTGATGTAGAGACCAGTCTAAGTTCACAGCAACAGAGAGGAGAACCCGAATAGTGTTGAGTTTTGCCACCGGCGAGAAGGTTTCTGAGTAAACCACCCCATACGTTTGAGTGAATCCTTTCGCAACTAATCTGGCCTTATATCTGTTGAGAGTCCCATCAGACTTGTATTTGACTGTGAACACCCATTTGCACTCTACTGTTTTGTGACCTCTGGGAAGAGCAACTAGATCTCATGTTTTGTTGGTCTTGAGGGCTCGCATCTCTTCCATGACTGCGGTTCACCATTCAGGAATTTCCAGAGCCTTGTACACATTTCCCAGAATTGTCACGGTGTCCAGACTAGTGGTGAAGGCCTTGAATCTCATTGACAAGCTACTGTAAGATAAGAAGCTTTTCATAGAATGCTTGGTGCAGGACCTCGTTCCCTTTCGTAGAGCAATTGGTAAGTCCGGGGTAGCATCAATCTCACTGGTCTTGTCACCCTTTTCCTTTGTATTCATCTGCTGCACATTTTCAGTCTCCCGAACATCATCAGGGAAAAATTCATTACTCTCATCCTCCCTAATTTTGTCAGAGTTCGCTGCATCGCCAATGTTCACTGCATTACTTTCAACAGAATTATTATTATCAAGAGTATGGTTACCTTGAGCTGGCTCTGGTTCTGACTCTTGAACACCTTCCGGCGGAGCAACAAGGGGAACTATTTCGAGGACTACTTCCTTTCGTAAATTCTTCCGATAGTAGGTTATCCAAGGAACTTGTTTTGTAGGAAGGATAGGATTGTCAGGAATGGGTGGGCCAGGATTATAAGTGTCAGGAATGGGTTCAAGAAACAAGTCTATGGGAATGGAATAAGTGGACAACGTGTTAGCCTCTTCACTCAAAGTCTCCCCCTGAAGAGGACTAACGGGAAAGAAAGGTTTATCTTCTTGAAAGGTGGCAACCATGGTGATAAAGTACTTTCAAGAAGACGGCTGATAACATTTGTAGCCCCGTTGATGGAGTGGATACCCAACAAAGACACATTTTTGGGCCCTAGGAGCGAACTTACTTTGGGTATTATGATTATGGACAAAAACCATACACCCAAACACCCGAAGAGGAACATCAGGGAAAAGACGGGTAAAAGAGAAGGACTCTTTGAAATGGGCTAAGAGAGTCTGGAACTTGAGAACTCGGGAAGGCATTCGATTTATGAGATGGGATGCAATGAGTACAGCATCTCCCCATAGGTACGAGGGTAGGGACACAGGGATCATGAGTGCCCGAGCAACCTCAATAAGGTGACGGTTTTTTCGTTCGGCCACCCCATTTTGTTGTGGTGTATAGGCACAAGAGTTCTGGTGGATGATACCTTTAGAGTTTTAAACTCACGAAGGGATTGATTAACGAACTCACGGCCATTGTCATTTCGAAGGATAGCAATTTTGGCATTGAACTGGGTTTCGACAGTGGTGTAAAATTTCTGAAAGACTGTAGTCACTTCGGACTTATCCATAAGAAGGAACACCCATGTAAGACGAGTGTGATCATCTATGAAGGTGACGAACCACCGTTTACCCAACACGGTTGTGATATTAGATGGGCCCCACACGTCACTATGTATCAAGTGGAAAGGTTGGGAAGGTTTGTAAGGCTGGGAAGTAAAAAACACCCGAGGTTGTTTTGCACGAATACACACATCGCAAGATAAAGATGAAATATTAACATTACAAAACAAATGTGGAAACAGATACTTCATATAATGAAAATTTGGATGTCCAAGACGAAAATGCCATAACAAGAAATCAGTTTCAGAAAGTGCCACTCATAGCACTGGTTCTGCTAGTGCCACTCATAGCACTAGTTCTATCCTCTTCTAACCTGACTTCTGAGCATACTTCCATCAGAGACGATATTGGTCTCTGTCCCAAAATCCGACTTCGGACACCATCAAATTGAGGGTTTAAGCTAGCCAGAAAATCATACACCCAGTCCGCCTCCTCAATCTTTGAGTACTAAACCCCGTCGATAAGACAATTCCACACGACTTCGCGGCACAAATCCATTTCTTGCTACAGCAGGGACAATTTATTGAAATAAGACGTTACGTCAAGAGTCCCTTGTTTGCACTTGTGAACATGTTTCCTCAAGGTATAAAGACGCGAGGCATTTTTCCTCTTCGAATAGAGCTTCTGGACAGCTTCCCAAATATCCCGAGCGGAGGCTGAGTACAGAAGTGGCTTCCCAATCTGGGGTTCCATGCTGTTTATCAAAATTGAGCGAAGAAGAGAATCCTCTACTTTCCATATATGTTTCTGGGGATCACCGGGGTTCGGTCTTGGTATTTCTCCAGTTAGATACCCGAACTTGTGACGTCCCTCAAGGACCATTCTCACCGATTGGGACCAAGAGAAGTAATTTTGGCCGTTAAGTTTCTCACCAATAGAAATCCCTGCAGAGTTTCCCACAAAACCAAACATAATATTTGCTACAGGTAAAGTAGAGTAAGCATTTACCAGTGTTTCTGAGCATAAAGAGAAGTCCAAATGTGGCTGTGGATGAAAACCAGTTGCAGGACTTGTCGTGGATCTAAGAGCCGATATTTGCTGCTGTAAGTTTGCTAACTGTTGTTCAAAGCCGACGATTCCACCAAAATTTGCCATAGGTTGGTTTTGCCCATAAATCCCTGAAAAAGTGGCTTCATTTTGGCTAGAGGAAGAACCAAAAGAAGGGCTGGGAATGGGCTGAACATACTGGTTCGGCTGAACCGGGTTCGGTTGGACCAACTGGACCGACTGAGAAGGTTGGGTCATCCACGCAGCAGAGGAACGATCTGGTATGGGTGCTAGGGCTGGCGGCTGACTCAAAAACAGAGGCTGAAGGTCGGCGGCTGAAGATCGGCAGTCACGAGCAGAGGTGAAGTCGGGCTGTGCGAAAACGCCCGTGGCTGGCGGCTTTCCCTGCATCGGCTAAATCTGAGGAAGAATCGTGCGTGGGAGATCGGCTAGGTCGCGCTGAATCTGAGGAAGAATTGCACGTGGGAGATCGGTTGGGTCGCGGATGGCGAGGCTTCGATCGATCGCTGTGTAGGAGAGAGACGCCGGCAACGCTGGAGCTAGGGTCTGTGCGTCGATCGGATCTGTGGGCTTGGTCGGTCGGGTCTGCTGAGGGAGTCCACCGGCTGGAGTTCGGATCTGACATGGATCGGATGAGTTGAGGCAGCGCAGCGTGAAAATAATGCTCAACGGCTTCTCGTATGGCTGTGGCAACTCCAGCGTTCATGGATCCTCCCATTCCAACGGAGGTTGCTGTCAGAGTCTCTGGTTTGTTCTCATCGATGACGGCCATGATTTCGTCGCCATGCTCTGATACCATATTGAAAAGAGAAGAGAAGAAAAAACACAGATTTACGTGGAAACCTAGATCAGAGAAAAAAACCACGATAAGAGAATTTTATTCTTTTTAATTTTCTAATACACAGACTCAACGCAGGACAGGTATAAATAACCAAACTGAGAGAAACCCTAGACAGTAGACGCTAAGTAAAAGACTAAAACGCCCTTAAGGTTAAAACACCATTTCAACAAATATGACCGACGTTCTTATCAAAAAGGCTCCTTGGACTGTGTCTGCCCTGAGCTAGTGTTCTTTGTCATCATTGCGGTGAAACCATTATACACATTCTAGTTTTTTATGACTTTGCCCAATCTTTTTGGATGAGAAACTTGACATACTTCAACTATCAAGTGGTTTTTCCTAATGACCCCCTCATCCTCTGGAATATGCTTGTTATTGGCCATTCATTTAAGGAGGAGAAAACGATTATGCAGACTTTCATCATCAAAGCCTACTTTTGGCTCATCTGGATTGAATAGAATCATCGTAGCTTTGAAACTAGAGAACAAAATTCACTCAATTTTTTTTATAAACTTTTGTAGACAACACTTTCTTGGTGTAAACTTCCTTTTTTGTGGTTACAATCTTACATCTCTTATATCTCAATGAAATAGCATTTGCGTATTCTCTCACGGCACTTGTTGGTCCTTTTGTAATTTCATACCATCAATGAAACTACGATTGAAAAAAATGATAATGAAGAGTTAAAAATAAATAATAAAATAATAATTAAAAATAATTTTTAAAAAATCATTAAGAAAATTAAAAGAGTCTAATGTTCATATATAAAAAACACGTGAATAATATAGCAATAAAGGAAAATATTTAAATAAAATAGGAAATTATTTTAAATGACAAAACTGCTAAAAATATTTACAAATAATAGCAAAATATCACAGTCTATCTGTGATAAACAGCGATAGACTACTATCTGTGTCTGTCTGTCAGATAGACACAGATCGTAGTCTATTGCTGTCTATTGCGGTCAGATAGACTGTGATATTTTGCTATTATTTGTAAATATTTTGGTTCATTTTCCTATATTTGAAAACAACCCAAATAAAATAAAAAGCAGACAAACAAGCAGTACAGAGAAGGTAATCGGAAAAATAAATCCAAGCTAATTAAGATAAACATCCAATAAAGAAAATCCAGCAAAGGTCTTTGACAGAGATCACCAAGAAGTTGACTTTAGACATGCTGATTCAAATTTGTCAAACCAAGAAAGAGTCTAATGTTCCTAAAAAACCAAATCCTCGAATGATTTTGTTAAATAAGTTTGAATGTTTTCAGAGTAACCACATAGAAAGCCTTCTGAATTTGTACCATTACCAACCAGGACCGGAAAGTTGAAAATTTGTGATCTAGCATTAGGGGGAGTATGCAAATATCTGGATGTACATTTGGAGTTCTATTAAAGATTAAATTCCTTTTCAAAAAAAATTCAAGATCAAATTCCTAGCTTTCACTCCATTATTTCTGCGTATAACTTTAATTGCACGCACATATCTCATGCAATTCACATATGTAGGATATTTCAATTCCTTGTCAGTTTCTGTTTCCATGTTTGTCACAGTTAATTGCCCTTTTTTCTTTTTTTTTACAGGAAACAGAAATTTCATTGTAAGTATTGACAAAAGAGCTATACAGAAAGCAAAGAGAGACATGAAAGGGGAGGTTAGCCAAACCCAAAGAGAGATACTTTGACACTGTGAGGGTGCCAAGTCTGTTAGAGAGATTAAAAAGGGCATATTGCCCATCCACGTGGAAGCGCAATATATAATAAAAATATTTTGCGAGTAATCACCTTCTCAATCTCTGCATACTGAATCTTTTTCTCAAGTCCACTAATCCTCCCAGACGCTTCAGACTCCTTTAGTTGCATCTCTCTGATTGATCCAAGTTCATCCAGCTCTAATTCATACTGCTCTTTCTTTTTCTTAAGCCCTAAAATACAGCAACAATAAATGGTAAAGTTCCAGAAAATATTAATCAGTGAATGGATTGAGTACCTTCAATCTTTTTATCGTCCCATTTGTTTGACCTTGCTTCCATGCCACCACTAATACCCCCAGTCATTGTTCCAGATTTCGTAAGCAGAATACCATCCACGGTTACGACTAGTTCAAGCATAAAGAAAGTAGCCATAAGATACACCTGATGGAGCTATACAAAAATAATTTTAAACTGACTAAACGTACCTTTATGTCTTTCTCCACTCCAACTTAGAGCCTTGGCTTCATCAAGATTCTCACAAACTAGAGTATTCCCCACAGCAAATATAATTGCCTTCTCCAATGTCGAATCAAAAGTGTGATTGTTAAGGGTACAAATAGCCTTCCCGGCCCCAATTCAAAATCACAAGGGTGATTGTTAAGCATACAAATTCATAGATCTTCTTGCCCATTACCCACTAGTATTTTAGAACTACATGAGTACAATGCAAAGTGAAAATCAAACATCAGATAATGGATCTCCATTTCTTAAAAATAAAAAATTTAAACCACACATTCAAAGTTATTTCAAGAGAAAATCCCATTTTTAACCCCTAAAGTTTCTAACCCATACACTTAGCATAGTGAATCATATTTAGGAGATTATTACCCTCCGTTTATCACCCTTTTTTCCTTTGATTATCCCTTCCAATCTGTTATAATTAAAAGAAGGCTGAAATTCCAAAAGAATTTAGCATGGTTTGAACACAAAAGTTATACGATACACGCTATCACAAAAAGAAACAAAAGAAGAAATCTTATCTTCAAAGGTCCTTTAGTTCCATTCTGTCCAGATCAGCCATAGGAGTGCCCTAACCACACAATTCCATAAAACATTTGCCATGTCTTTAAGTCTCCAACTCGAGAAGAAACTTCGACCAACCAATCATCTACCCATGTTCTTTAAAATGATAGATCACCATTTGTACGGATATGGACAGTGAAGGAAAAGGTCATCTAACATTTCTTTCTCCTTGTACCACAAACAAGCAGCCAAGAGGGACAAAGACCACCTAGGGTCTTTTGAATTTGGGTATGGGTATTCAAACTTTTATAGGTCAGTGACCATATAAACAACTTCACCCTTTTTGGATACTTGAAGTTCCAAATTAGGTCCATGAAAGGAGCATCCACACGAACAGGCTTTTGACCTAAATTTAAAAAAGAAATAGACTTCATTGAGAAAGTGCCTATTTTTTTATAACCGAAGACCCATTTCTTTTCCTTCACTTAGCTGGACGAAGACAGCCTTTTGGAAAGAGCTAACAAGTTTCCTATCTCCCTGTCAAAAGTACCTCTTCTAATGCCCAAATCCCAACTTCGATCCTCCATATTCCAGCAATCTGCAATGGTGGCTCCTTTTGTAGACAAAAGAATGAGAATATCCAAGTAACTGACAATTACGTTATCAATAGATCTTGTCCACCAAGGCCCAAGCCAAGACATTAAACCTAACAATCTCTCACAACTCCCTCCACAGATCTCTCAACCTCTTTAAATAAACCTATAATTCCTCCCCAACCTCCTCCAAACAACGATGAAAACAAGTCTGCCAAAGAATTCTACCCTTCCCCAAGGATACAATTAAACCCCTCCATCATAGCCCTGCAGCCCCTATTCCACACCAAAGAAACTCCAAAAGCCTCCAAGGTCTTCCAATGCACCTCTGCAAAGGGAACACCACTAAGGTTTTACACCCTGATCTGAAGTATGAACTTTTTCCTTTCTCATGCTAGATCTACTTTGCAAAGAACTTTACCTTATTGGAAATCTTAACCTTCCAAAGCAAGGAAAATGCGGTGATAGGGAGAGTGAGAGGATACATAGAAGATATATATGTTTTTTCTTAAAGGAAACGTGTGCCATCAAGGCAACGCAATCTTCTCTCATTTGCTTTTAAATCTGGCCAAATAAGTCTACAGATTACATACTAAATAAAAACTGAAGTCAAAACTGATGCCATAAATAAAAACCAAGTCACAACTCTCACTGATCCACCTGACCTCACAATGATTGAGGCCGATCACAGATAGAATCATATAGCCACCAATCACTCTTAACTCAAAATTATGCCACCAGGATGCTGGCAGTTGTGGACTCGTATTTCCAAACTGGTGGAAGCTTCTTTGTTTTCTTACAGTAATGAGCAAGCGCCTGTGAATTCTGTTCTCCACAAGAATCAATCTGAACTTCGAGTCCTTGTCCTTCCTGTTCCTCTCCAGATGCTTACGGATGGAAACTGCTTTCTTGATTAAGTCATAGAGCTCCTCTGGAATCTCTGGTGCCAGTCCATGGGCCTTAAGAATATGCAAGATTTTTCTTGCAGTATCACTTTTGACCTGGGCAATCCCGTGAGAATCACGAACAATCCCACCAATTTGAGAAGGGGTCAAACCCTTCTTTGCATTTGCAGATATTATCTTCAACATCTGTAGAAGAGATCTTGAGCCAACTTGGCAGCGTCCTCTTGTAGGGCAATGCAGAGGCTGAAATACCCTTACCACGACTGTGCATATGGCCCATGGTTGTCTCTCTTTGCCCTGCTTCTCGAGTTCGATGAGAGTTGCTCTACCGCGACGCCGATGAATACATAGAAGATAGAAGAAAGGGCTAGAAGAAAGACCCTGGGGAGGGCAAAGCATCGAGATATGAAGGTCCCTCCTCCAATCAACATGGAAGTTTTTAAAGCAGAACTCCAAAATAATATAATACTCGCCCAAAAGCGGAAAAATGAGGCCACAGACTGCAAACACATATCTGAACCGTGGTACAAATGGAGGAAAAAGAAGCGGAGGGGTTTGAAGTTAAAATTTTATGAAATGAGTTTGAAGTTAATTCTCCCCCGATAGTTAAAATTAAACTATGTACCAAGGTAAAGATTATTTTCTCATTTAAGTATTATATAACAACATATATGTTTAACTTAATACATAGCTATGTACCCTCTAAACATAAATCAGACAGAACATGGATGAAGGCTATAAAATAGGAAAGAAAAAAGTGTTTCTCCTTTAGTGTCCAAGTAATAGAATCATAGAAGGATATCGGATAACATCATACACCAGCTTCACACTTTTACTTAAATCACGTAGTCTTTCAATGATAGGCTTTACGCGAACAGACTGAAGAGGTATGAATGTCTGAGGAGGAAGCCTTTGTTCTTTCAAATACTGCAGGACAGCCACGAAAGTATTGCATTTATATAAAGTACACCAAACCCTTAGGATCAAAACTGATAAAATTACATCAAATTTGATAACAGTAACAGACATGTTAAGCACAAAAAATTGAAAAGCATTGAGATCATGGATAAATTATCATCTAAGCTAGAAACATAATAAGAGGAAGAAAAGGAATACCAAAATTTTCCAAGGACATGTTGAGGATTTTCATTCTATTCGTGAAAACTTCTCAATCAGAACTTTTCTATATCCTTCCTGCTATGACATGATCAGCATTTTGTATTTAACTTTTTTTTACTATGAAAAACTGAACTTTCTTAAAATAAATAAAAGAATCTGTAGATTTGTGTTTAGTATATATTTGTCTTAATTATTATTTTAATTATGATTTGTTGTAATTTCCTTTTTAATTAATTTCCTTAGTTGGAATTCCTCTTGTATTATAATGACCCATTATTGGGTCCTTTTGAATAATAAGAAAAACCAATATTCTCCAAAAACTTCATGGTATCAGAGCCAAAATAAAACCCTAACCCTAGTCCAGCCACCGCTGCCGCTGTTGTCGTCGCCTCAGATCTCCGCCTCCATCGCTACACAAACCCTAGCAACTGTCATCAGATCTGCCACCACCTCCACAAAACCCGCCATCATCAGGTCACAGTTGTTGCTGCTGCACATCCTAGCCGTTGTCGTCGACCATACCAGAGTCGTCTGTCCACGAGCTCCTAGATCCGCATACCTAATTTGTCTCAGAACCCACCGTCATCGTTTTTTTTTCAGCTTCGATTTGTCTCGATCCCACATCGACAATCCATCATAGACAACCAAGAAGCCTACGATCCGTGAAATCAAATCAGCCATTTGTGGGTTGGTCCTTGCCCAGATATGATCTCACGTTCTCTGTGGGTTCTTTGCTCCTCAAATCATCGTATGAGGACTCAATTTGCTCACTCCACTTTTGTTGTTTAGAGATTCAATGGTTTCTTTGTTGTATGTTGTTTAGAGATCTCACGTCAGATGACCAGATTCAATCAATATCATGTTCATATCAAGGTAGTGAAGGTTTTTCTTCACACATTCGGTTCAAGACCAATTCAAGTTCAACCAAATCGGTTTGGTTCATCTAAGGTCGGTTCAGTTCAGTCAAGCCTTTGTTTGGTTCATTTAAGCCCCACTTGAAATTCCAAGAAAGAAAGAAAAAACCAAAGATTTTTCAAGATTTTGCAAGAATTAACTATTTTTTAGCAAAGATTTCCAAGAAACAAACCAACAGTTAGTATAGGCAAGAAAATCAATTTTACTCCAAAAACAATGTTGGAATTCTGACTCAAGTGATTCAGAAGAAGAATTCCGACATACTACTTTTGCTCATGCCCGATTTTCTCAAAGAACCTATCATTATCCATATTGGAAATTTGATTCTAGTGATTCTAGTGATTCTGATGATGTTTCTAAGACAGTCTGGGATGGAATAAGAAAGCAACAATAGCGAAAAAGAATTCAACGATCCAATCAAACCCATTTTTCAAGAAATCGACGTAAATATTAGGAGTTAGATGAATTAAAGAATCGTCAAGAATCATCAATAAGGGATGTTTACAACCCAAGAAAAACGTTCAAGACTCGAAATTACTCTTTCGGTTATGAAACACGACCAAAAAAGGTTGATTCAAGAAAATCAATGGATGAGTCCTATACCTACTACGAGATTGAAACATCTCCAAAAATCCAACAAAATGACTACTGCGATCCCGTAGCATTGGATGAAATAAAAAATAAATAAATAAATAAAACAAAAAAATAAACAAACAAACAAACAAAACAAATACAACGTTCATAGGGAAAAAGACTCAACATATTGATCAATTATCAATTCATTTGCAAGAGTTCAAGAATAGATTGATTTCATGTACGGAAGAAAAAACAAAAGAGTCACGATTGGAAATTTTCAAATAGAAGATCTTAAAGATAAATTTGAGAAAAATCTTGTTGAGACCCATATAGTTGACGGAGGTGATTGGGACAAAAATCACGTGAACGAAGTAGAAAATTAAAAAAAAATATAAGAATTTGAAAATGTTGATTCGGAAGTAGTCTCGAGTGAAGAAGAAAAATCCAACGAAGAAGATGGAAAAGAGGTATCGAACATCAAAACTCTAAACATCGAGGCAGAAATCAAAAAAATGACCAAGAACGACACACGATTGCATTGAGAATCATTTACCATAACGTCAAAGAACTTGAAGCAAAAGATGAAGAAAATGTGATTCTTGAAAGGTTCTCTTCGAAAGCTAATTCTTTTGTAATTGGTCATATAATTACGGTTTTGAATGAGCTTGATGGAAATTTCTTTTTTGGGTTTATAGCCAATGGAGAAGTTCATCTTTTGGTGGCAATATCGGATTTTTTGTCTCAGATTTATCTTTTAATCAGAATAATTTTGTTAAAAATGTAAGAGGTTGGTTTGGTCATATGCCATTGAACGCATTTATTTTACTTCTTGATCGTTTCATTCTTTCATTTTAGAACTTGAGGACAAGTTTTCTTTTTGATGGGGTAGAATGATGTAAGAAGAATACAGGTTAATTAGGTAATTAGCAATATTTTAGTTTAATTCCCTTTTTACCCCACTTGTAATAGAACTCCATAAATAGGAACATTCCCCTCTTGTATGAAACACGTTATCATTCTAATAAAAGATTCACAATCTTGATTCTCGAAAGGTTACTCCTTGAGGCTACTTAGGCTACATCAACTCCAGTCCAAGCCATCAAAGGTAAAGTGGGGACTAAAACCTTTCTTGTAGAATCCAACAATCTTTTCAATAATCTCATCTTCTCTAAGGAGGATTTACCCCTTTGTTGTTTTCCAACATAGTAATGACATTTTTCTTTTTACGAGCTGAAGTCCATCTATAGAAAAAGAAGGAATTCTCATCCCCTTCTTGAAGCCACTGTAACTTACTTTTTGGAGCAAGTACGTTGCTCTCTATACATAACCTCAGCTAAATCAACCTGACACACTTCCCTTTCCTTTCTATTTTCTTTCGAGAAAACATCTCCCTCTTCTAAGGTATCAAGCCTCTCTAACTTCAGTTAGGGTCTTCTCTTGGCGGCTAACATTGCCAAAAACCTCCTTGTTCCAAGTTTTCAAGATATCCTTCCGGCCTTTCAATTTTTCCATGAAAGCATAATTGGTCACCATTCAACCTTTCAAACCACCCCACCAATTCTCCAAATTCTTGTTAAAAGAGTTATGATCCAGCCACATATTTTCAAATCTGAAAGAAGTGGGCCCCATGACTGAGCACCCACGCGTAACAAGATGGGGAAGTGATCTAAAGTAATCCGAGGAAGCCTATCAACAATAACATTTCGAAAGAACTCCATTCAAGGCTTAGACAGCAGGAATCTATCATCTTGGAGGCAATAAAACAATCACCCAATCTAGACCAAGAGAAAGAACCATTTCTCATAGGAGTATCAAGGAGGTTCATCTCTCCAATTAAGGAATTAAAGAATTTCATGCTTTTATGATTCTGCCACCTGTACTTTTCTCCAAGACCCATTTTTGACAACATTAAAGTCACCACCAACAGAAAAAAAAGCTATTATAGCGCCCATGTAGATCAGAGAGCTCCTTCTAGAACTTGTTTCTTTTTCTATAAGAGCAAGCTCATAAACTCCTGTTATCCACCCATCAATGTCAAGAAAAGAATTGAAATGAATGGAAATGGAAAATTGACCTTGTATGGACTTGATCACCTAAATAGAATCTTCTTTGTCAATCATGCCCAGCTTGTTGCACAGATAACTTATTCTTGTTCCGTTTACTGTTTTAGTAAGTAGATCTCCCAATTGATCACCAGCCTTCACATATCCTATAGATATCAACCCTTCTTGTATTTTCTCGCGAATAAAATGACAATCCAATTCAATATGTTTAGTTCGTTCATGAAACACGGGATTGGATGCAATATGAAGAGCTGCTTGATTATCACACCATAATTTAGCTGGCACAATAACATTTAAGCCCATCTCAGACAAAAGGTGATATATCCACACTATTTCACACACAGATTGTGCCATCGCTCTATATTCTGACTCAGCACTCGAACAGGAAACTACATTTTGTTTCTTACTTTTCCACGACACCAAGTTCCCTCCTACAAAAACACAATATCCAGAAGTTGATCTCCTATCTTCTCGAGATCTAGCTCAATCAGCATCTGAAAAACATTCAACTCTTGTATGACCATGATCTCTATATAAGATCCCACGTCCAGGTGTAGATTTTAGGTAACATAGGATTTGTTCAACTGCAGCCCAATGATCCACAGTAGGAGAAGCCATAAACTGGCTAACAATACTCACAAAATAAGTAATGTCAGGTCGTGTCACTGTTAAATAGTTCAACTTCTCAACTAACCTCCTATATCTCTCAAGATCTTTAAACACTTCTCCTTCCTTTGTAGGTTGCAAATTTGGTATCATCGGAGTACTACATGGTTTGACTCCTAGTTTACCTGTCTCAGATAATAAATCAAGTACGTATTTTCGTTGATATAGGTAAATACCTTTCTTGCTTCTCATCACTTCAATACCCAAAAAAAGTAATATCATTTCCAATGATAACGATATCATCAACATATACAACAAGCAAAGTAATACCATTGTCAGATCGTCGATAGAATACAGAATGATCAGACGTGCTCTTCTTCATACCAAAACATTCGAGTGTTTGACTAAACTTACCAAACCATGCATGAGGACTTTGTTTTAGTCCATACAAGGATTTTTGAAGCCGACATACCTTATTAGTCTCCCCCTGAACAACAAACCCAGGTGGTTGCTCCGTATAGACTTCCTCTTGAAGATCACCATGTAGAAAAGCATTCTTAATGTCAAGTTGAGCAAAGGCCAATTGTAAGTAGCAGCCATCGAGATAAACAATCGAATGGAAGTTAATTTAGCAACAGGAGAAAATGTGTTAGAATAATCAATCCCATAAATCTGAGCATAACCTTTGACAACCAAACGAGCTTTCAACCGAGCCACTATCCCAGCAGGATTAACCTTGATAGCAAACACCCATTTACACCCAATAGCCTTCTTTCCATCCGGACGTGAAACTAGATCCCAAGTACCATTATCATTCAAAGCAGTCATCTCCTCAATCATTGCACTACGCCACCCAGGATGAGATAACGCTTCATTGACAGATTTAGGGATAAAGGTGGAATCAAGCAATGTAAGAAAAGAATAAATGGGAGAAGATAACTGGTTATACGAAACAAACGAAGAAATAGGATAAGTACAAGTGCGTTTACTTTTCGAAGGGTAAAGGGAAGATCATCACTCGGTCCCGAATTAGATGTCGAAGAAGCCAGTGGCGGAGGACATGGATCTTAGGACGACTGGAATAGACTCGAATAACTGGGGGATCAAAAGGAAAAGATACAGAGGAATGTGAAGGAGAAGAAGTAACCTCGTAGATAAAAAGATCGTCATCCTCCCTCGGACACAGACTCAACGGTGATGGACTAAAGGGTATATCTTCGAAGAATGTAACATCTGGAGATACAAGATACCTGTTCAGAGTAGGACAATAACAACAATAACCCTTTTGAACACGTGAATAGCCTAAGAAAATGCATTTCAAAGATTTTGGATCTAATTTAGTACGATTTGGACGAATATCCCGAACAAAACAAACACAACCAAAGATCTTAGGAGCAACGGGAAACAAAGATTTTGTAGGAAAAAGTACGATAAGGAATCTCTCCATTTAGGAGAGAGGAAGGCATTCTATTAATCAAGAAGCAAGCAGTAGACACAACATCAGCCCAAAAAATCTTTGGAACATGCATTTGGAAGGATAAGGCATGGGTTGTTTCAAGGAGGTGTCTGTTCTTTCTTTCAGCAATCCCATTTTGAGATGGAGTGTCTGTACAAGAAGATTGGTGAATAATGCCATGACCACACAAGTAAGATCCAAGTACGTGAGAGAAATATTCACCAACATTGTCAGTTTGCAAGGTTTTCATAGAGACATTAAATTGATTTTGAATCTCAGCATGAAAAGCACAAAAATGAGACAATAACTCAGAATGATTTTTCATTAAATATAACCAAGTTACACGAGAATAATCATCAACAAAGGTAACAAAGTAACAAAAACTTGTTTGAGACACGACAGGATAAGGACCCCAAATATCGGAATGAACTAACTCAAAAGGAGCACTAGCTCGTTTATGAACCCTAGGACTAGAACTAAGATGATGAAATTATGAAAACTGACACGAATCACAATTCAAAGACGATAAGGAACGAAATTCTGGATGAAATTCTGTTGATCCTTTGGTTTCAATCTTGGATATATATATTCGCCTTTATTTTCAAGTACACATCTTTTGTACTATATCTTAATGATTAATAAAGGTCGTTTCCTTTTCAAAAAAAAAAATTCTTCAACACAAATAATGACGGATGACCCAAACAACAATGAACATCAAACGGGGATATTACTCCAGGACAAGCCACAGCTCTCGGTATCTGATTGTCAAAGACGTAAAGACCCCCCGACTCATGTCCTCTACCAATAATCTTCTTCGTCATACGATCATGAAACAAGCAATAACCAGGAAAAAACGAGACAAAGCAATTAAGGCCACGAGTAAGTTGGCTAATAGAAATTAAATTAAAGGACAAATGAGGCAAATGTAAGAAAGAGGACAAAGAGAGTGATAGAGTGAGAGAAATGGTGTCGGATCCAAGGACAGGGGAGATTGATCCATCTACCAAGGTGACAGACGGAGATGAGACGGGAGACAGAGGCATAGAAAATAGGTTACAATTACCTGTCATATGGGCGGTGGCCCCAGAGTATACAACCCATTTGGTAGATGATGTAAGAAGACATTTCGTATTACCTGTCTCGGCAATGGTGGCAACAGGATTAGATGAAGAAGATGCCTGCAATGATTCATGGAAAACTTGAAATTTAGCAAAGTCGTCAGCAGAGATGGTAACAGATTTTTCAGCCATATCGCTGGTGGAAGCTATTTGAGCATGCTGAGATCGTTGATTCTTATCCAACAATTTTCGACAATCACATTTCATATGTCCTGGCTTACAAAAATAGTGACATACGATTTCCGACGAATCAGATTTCTGATTATCATAACTAGGTTTTTGAAAGTAGTTAGCTGTCCCTGAAGTGCCACGGAAGGTATTATTATTCTTACTTATAAGGACACTGTTCGGTTGAGAAACATACGAACTTAACTAAGAACTCTCAATACAAAGAACACGACTGAAGGCTTCTTCTAATGATGGAATTTCAGAGTCAGAAAGAATCTGTGTTTTAGCCATTCCAAACTCAAGGGAAAGTCCATTCAAAAATATCATAACAGTCATCTTTTCTCGCTGAGCTTGTTGAACTTTGACATCGAGACTATATGGCAACAATAAGGCAAGTTCAGCAGCTGTTTTCTTAAGTCTCATAAAATAACTTGTAACAAATTCTACTTTCTGTTCCACTCGAAAGAATTGCATATAGACATCAAACATTCTATAAACATGTTCTTTTCCAGAGTACAGAAATTCTAAGAATTCTAAGAGTTCTTTCACAAAATCACAATGATCTACCAAACCAACAACCTCACTCTCAATAGAATTCTTAATTTGAAGATAAAGTCGAGCGTCATCATGAAGCCAAGCCTTTTTCTTTTCATCTTTCAGTGGTTCCTCCATCACATGATCATCCATATTTGTACTAAACAAGTAAAACTGAATCGTTCGACGCCAATCATAGTAATTTGATCCATTTAATTTGTGTTTAGTTATCTTCGATGCCAAGGGAATTACATTAGAGACGACCATATGCTTCACTTCATCCATTATGAGCTAACAAGTAATTTGTAGACCTCACAAGTAGAAAGAACAAACCAAAATCGAAATCAAAGACAAACAAAAGAGCAAAACTACTCCAAGCTGAACAAAACAGCAACAAAACCTAAACACAAACAGGTATTTTATCCAAATAACTCACAACCAAGCAGATTTCGATGAAAACAAACACACAGAGTGATCAGAAATGACGAGCCGAGAAGAACCCAACTGGTTGAAAGTGGAGACGAAGCTCCACGCGTTCCCACGTGCCAGCGCATGGCAACGGAAGACTACTATTTTGGCGGCGTGTGAGTTCCATGCGCAGCTGTTTCCAGTGACGAACGGCTACAGACTTGATCGGATGGTGGCAGCGCTTCTCCTGGGATGGGTGGTGAGACAAACAGCCACTCAAAACTTGATGACTCAACTCAAACCCTAACCTTGTGAGAAGCGTAAACCCTAGCATAGCCGTCGAACAAATATTCTAAACCCTAGATGTCTTTGATACCATGTACTCAGACGTTTAGAGAGAATGATAATTCTTATTCACTTAATCAGACTAAAGATACATATATATAGGTAATTAAGAAACCCTAGTCTAGGAGATATGAAATTACAATCAAGGATACCTAATTAAATTTACAATATAAATACATGTTAATAAATACATATCATAACACTTTTCACATAATCAGAATTCCCCCAAACAAATCAATGGCACTCGCAACCACCTACCCAATTCGATGACTACTCCAAATGGACTAAACAATTTTCCTATCTATGTCACTACGTTTTGTTTCCTGGAGAATGACCACATCTGGATTAAATTTGCTAGCAGATCTTTGACCAGATCTCTTTTGAGGTAAGCATTAAAACCCCAAACATTCCACGAAAGCACTAACATAGAGAAACCGCCAAGCCCTGATCTCTAATACTTCTACTTGCTATAGGGTTTTTTTCCCAACTACTTCGTAAAGAGTTTACTTCTCTATTCAACTTCTTGTTTAGGCCCCCGTTGTTCTTTTGTACATTACCGGGCATATTGGAGAATATCAGTTAATTTAGGCTTTTAGCTAATTGTACCTATATTAATATTCTATTGTTAGTTAGTCTTCGTAACCTCCCAGTGCTTTGTGCATAAATACAACACCTGTATACTGAAACAAAATATCAGTGGATAAATTCAATTGGTAAATTTCGACAATATTATCTCTCTTATTTGAACCACTGGATAAATAATATTATCTTTCCCTTTTTAGAATGCTAGTCAACTTTTTTTTTTTTGAACAAGAGACAATTTTTCATTGATGAAATTCAATGAAAAGATACTAATACTCGATAGATACAAAACTCCACCGAGGAGAGCGAAACGTAAAGAATAGACAAAACATCAAGCAAAACATAATTGGAACAATTCTATAACTAAAAATCACATCAAGAATGTACAAATTCAAACTAATAAAGGAATGGAACCTACCAGTTGAGATCAATGCCCTGAACAGAGTAGCAAGAAAAGGATGTAGTAAGAAAGCACCAAAGAGAGGCATTAAGGCGAACTACAGCAAGGACGACTGAGCTAGAACAATACTTTTCTTAAAAAATTCTCAGATTTCTTTCCAACCACAATCCTGACAGCAAGGCTTTCACAGCATTTATCCAAATAAGGTGTGACCATACTAAAAAAGGTCCCTCACGCAGCTGAAGTTATTTTCAACACTTGAGTCAAAAACCCAAGATAATCTGAATAAATTAAGAAGCTTGCACCAGCATGTAAATGAGAAAGGGCAAGTTAAAAAAAAATATAGTTGTAGCTTTCCACATTCAAATGACATAGAAATCAAATTGATGGCCGAAGGCAAGAATTAGCTAATTTTTTCTAAAGAACACCAGCTGTGTTGAGGCTCGGCTGTGAAACTCTCAAAGAACTACATCGCAAAGTCCTCTTTGCAACGATCCCAAAACTTGATGAAGAATTCGGCTGTAAAGCCATCAGGACTGGGGGCTTTGTTTTACCCAAAGTGTGCACTGCTTTCCAACTTTGTTGCCAAGTAACGATAAAAATAACCAGAAATGGCATTCCTTTCTTTTAACTACTGCAGCTTGCATTTTTGTATTAAAATCCGTTTTTCAACTATATAAGTCCTTAAATTCTCCTTTGGCAAAATAAAGAGCTTGTAGTTCCTTGGAGTAATCTTCAGAAATTAAGAACTGATCCAATAAAGAGTGAACACAGTGCAGCCCTCTGATCTTGACCAAGAAAAATCACCATTAGATAAGGGAAGCTCCACCAAGCTTAGATTGTCAATTACTTTGTTGAACTGGAGCATACTTCTTGAGACTACCAATTGGGATTCTTTCATGCATCCAACAAATAACATTAAAGTCTCCTCCAATACACCAAGAACCACAGCAAAGAATGGATAAAGAATGAATTTCAGTCCACAACAAGGATCTTTCTTGGTAATCAATTGGCCCATAAACATTGGTAACCCAAAAACTAGTATTGGACAGAAGAAAAATGAATTGAGAGAGAAAATGAACCTTTATGATCTTCAATTAGTCAGTTAATAGAACATTGAAAAGTTAATGGGGACTTCTTGTAGAAAAATATGGAGGATGGTTCCCTTGGTCAAGTGGGAGGCTGTTTTGAAGCTAATTGAGGTCGAGAGTTTCGCATCAGGAACTTATGATTAGGTAATGAGGTTCTGGCAAAATGGTTATGGAAATCTCTTTACAGAGTCTAATACTCTGTAGTGGAAGATTATTGTGAGCAAGTATGGATACCCTTTTGAATGAGTTTCAAGTAGTAGGCTTAAGGTTTCTAGCAAAAACCTCAAGGGTTCGTTTGGATTGACTAAAAAAAAAGTGTTTTTCAAAAAAGTCATTTTTTTTAACTCTTTGGATAAAAAAAAAAATGTTTAAAATACACTTTAAAAGTGTTTTAAAAGCTAATTTGAGTGGTTGACAAATATTTCAATTTTTCTAAAATGACTACTTTCAAAATTAAACACTTGAAAAGTTAAACCAAACACACCTTAAATCTGTTTTTCTTCTAGTTTTCCCTTATTCTCCTAGTTTGTTAAGTGTTCTATTGGGGACCGTTCGAATACCTATCTTTGAAAAGATTTGTGGGTTGGAGAGAGACCCCTATGTGCCTTGTTTCCAAATCTTTATCATTTTTCTGATAAGAGGATGCATTCAGTAACCACTGTTTTGCCCTCTTTTAATAACTCCTTGTCTTTCCTGGGTTTGTAGCCAACCACTGTTTTGCCCCATTTTAATAACTCCTTGCTTTTCCTGGGTTTGCAACCACTATTGTGCCATCTTTTAATAACTCCTTGCTTTTCCTTGGCTTGCAACCACTATTTTGCCTCTTTTAATAACTCCTTTTCCTGAGTTTCCACCACTCCCTCACTTACTGAGATGCCGTTGAGGTTGTTCATCTCCTTCCTATTATTCGTGACCAAATGACTTGTCATGGGAGAAGGGATTCAAGGCTTTGGTTTCGGAAGCCTTATGAAACTTCCTTTCTTTTTTCCATATCCTTTGCGCCAGGAGCCTTTCCATTCTCCTCCCTATGGAAAGTTAAAATTCCTATTCTTTGGCTTACATGTTTCGCATGGGAAAGTGAACACTCAAGAACCCTCCAAAGCCTCCTCTTTTGTACTGCAACTGCAATGGTGTGTTCTTTACACTAGGCAAGAGTAGGACCTCAACCATCAACGAAATTGCCTTTATGTATGCTTCCTTTGGTGTCAATTTTTCATAATCTTTGAGGTTGTTATGGCATGTAGCAATGGATGTTGTTCCATGATTGAGAAGGTGCTCCTGAACCCTCCTTTTTGTGACAAAGGAAGAGTCTTGTCCTGAGCTTGTTTTCTTGTCATTTCGAGGGCATTTGGCTTGAGAAGAATAGCATGATCTTTATAAAGGTTGAGTGGTAAAGAGCTCTGGGACGACTACATTTAACTCATTTGTGGGCATCCATTATTCTTATACCTATCAGCTTGACATTATTCTTTCAGTTGAAATTCGTTCCTAAGAACGGTTTTGGGTTTTCTTAGTTGGTGGGCTTGGAAAACGCAATTTCTAATCAAATGAAACTAAAGAGAGCTCAATGGACATGCTTCAAATGATAAACCACTGAACTAAAGAGAGCCCAATGGACATGACAAGCGATTTGTAATGATGTAGCTTAAGACATAAAAGGAAAACTCTCTCCAAGAATCAGATCAAAGCTTTTATTATCAGTCAAAAGTTATCAATATATGAAGACAATCTTTACGACTTTACTTGAACAGGATCTATTCTATAGGTTGTACATCTGTGTCCTTGGGTTCTATGAAGACAATCCTTCTATTTACAGAGGATTAGAAAGCAAAGTAATCCTAATCCTAATCAATCAAAGAAACTAATTCTAATCCTAATAAACCAAGAAAACTAATCCTAATCCTAATCCTAATCAATCAAGGAAACTAATCCTAAACCAAATCAAGTACAGATTTGACCAAGATATCCTAATTTACCCTAGGCATACTACATCATGTAAGCTTCCAGTTGTCAAAACAACTTGACAGCCATTAGCGTCACAATGTAATATAATTTTAAACGTAAATTTATGTGGCAAAACAACTAGAAAAAGCACACGGTAAAGAGTGGAGGACCAAGAAACTACAAGTAAACATTAGAAACCCTAACAAACTATATTAGAGAGGCCAAATAATAGGGCTAATGACACCAAGAAATTGGACGAGACCAAAAGTGAGAGCAAAAAACCATTATTCCACCTCTTTCGGCCGTCAAAACAAACTAATAGTCATCTGACAAAAGAAGCCTGTGTGTACCACATATGGAAAAACATTAAAAAGGAAATGCTCACCAAAATGTTTACTTGGGTTTTATGGGAGTGTGTGCTGTTCTTTGGGTTCTACAGAGAGAACAGAATAACAAGATGTTAGGGGACTAGAGAGGAATTCTTTTGAGGTTTGGTCACTTGATAGATATCATTGGTATACAGTTTCAAAGACCTTTTGTAACTCTTCTGTAGGCTCTATTTTCTATAGCTATCCCTCATTTAGAGGATTTCCTCCCTCTCTTTTGTGGGTCTGGTTTTTGTAGGTCCTTGTATTCTTTCATTTTTATCCCAATAAAAGTCATCGTTTCTATTAAAAGAACAAAGAGTTTACTGACCTAGACAAATAAAAGGGTTACTAAGTTTATACTGGGGGCAAAAAAGAGGAGTGGGGCTGGAATATGTACCTTTATACATTCTTTTCCTGTATGTTCATCCTGAACAACCACGGCATCCATAAATTTACCCATTGCAACAGTAACAGCCAGGTTGTACTTCTTCTGTATTGGACGACAAAGATCAGTCATGCGACCATGAACTCCTTGAAACAGCCGTTTCAAAGTTTCGACAGCTTGAGATAATTTAGCATCTCTTTCATTTTCATGTCTATCAGCCTTCAGTTCACGCAGTTGGTTTTCAATTTCTCCAATTTTTGACTTTAGGTTTTCATATTTATTCCTGGATCAAGTTAAAAATTAATTATAGCATAAGATTTTTTTGCGTGACATTCAGCTACACTCCTCTAACTAAAATATGTATGTAACAAGTGACAACCTTCAAAGCATGCAATATTTTTAAAAAAAAAAAAAAAAAAAAAAGGAAACAGGACCCTTCAAAGCATGCAATAGAAAGCAATACAATTAACCAGTGACCAGAGCTTGAGAATACTTTAACAGACATCATCATCAGTATAAAATAAATAACTAAAAATACTTAACCTGACATCTCGATGCTTATCTTTCATAGTATGCAAATCCTTTTTCAGATCTGCAAGGTCATCCTTATGTCTAGCTGAACTATCAAGAATCTTCCTCAGTCTTGTTTGCATCTGCTCCTCTTGTGACTCCAATTCATTTTCCCTATTATGTAATTGTTGAAGGTTTTCTTCCAAATTCTTCTGAGCTTCAATATCAGCATGTTGTTGCCTATCCAATACCTCCTTTTCATCTCTTAGTTTTGCAGTTTTCATCCCAGCCTCCTCCTTGCTGCAACATCAAGAGACTAGTTACCAACTACAATAAAAACTAAGGGGAAGGCAAATGTGTGATATCAGGAAAACCAAAGGTCAGTTTTAAAGAAAATATGTCGAACATCAATATAATACCGTCTCTAGATTTTTTTTATGAGAAACCAAGATTTTTTTTTTTAACAAGATACAAAATTTTTCATTAAAGAAATGAAAAAAGATAAATGCTCGAAGCCACAAACTTCACAAGGAAGTGAAAAAGAAAAAATGAAAAAATAAACAATCAATCACTCAAAATAAATTAATAAGGATATATAAAGGCATTCCAACAAAAGTCCTTAGAGAGAACACCCTGTGGATGACTTTGAACCGATGTGAATTTGTTAGGCCCAAAGAGATGCTTGCTTTGAAACGTTCTCCAATTTCTTTCCATCCACAATTTGGATACTGAATAAGGAGAGCAGCTGGCTTTCTGGATAGCAGTTCGGATGTTATAATCAGTCAAGTCCTCACATAGTTTCACTCTTTTGTTTTGAAAATCTGTTTAAGACCATGTAATATCAAACAATAAATCTCATTCTTTGAGGAGCATTTAGAAGGCAGGTTCAGAATCAAAAGTATGGGAAAATGCTTGTGGGCTTATTTGAGGGGGTTCTAAAACTTGTGAATCACAAATGTTTGTGTTTGGAGTGCAGGGTTTGGAAACCTGCTCTGCAACCTGTGTTTGGGGACAGGTAAGAGGTAACTAATGCCTAAGTTGATTTTCAATGATTGTTTTCTGAACTGTATAACCTCTAGTGAGTGTACCATAGAGATCAATTTTTATGATACTATTAAATGAAACATTTAAATTTGTTTCTTTCAAAATTAAATTTGTATTAGCTACTTTTTTTGTACCCCTAATCTAATTCCTTCACTTTGTTGATTTCCAAGAAAATTGCGTAGGAATGTCAATAATTTGGTTTTCTAGAACAAATTTAGCTTTTACTAACAAAATAGGAAAGTTTGAATTTTAGTTTTATAAATAATAATAATAATAATAATAATAATAATAACAAATTAATTTTAAAAAAATCTAGTTTTTCTTTTAATTACTGATTTATCTCTTTTTTTAGGCTAAACTGTAAAAAAAATGTCCTTGAACTTTGTACTTTGTGTCAAAAGTACCCTTAAACTTTCAAAGGTTTTAAAATACCCTTAAACTTCTAAAAAGAGTTCAAAAATACCCTTAAACTTTCAAAAAGAATTCAAAAATACCTTTACCCGTTAGTTTTAGATGGAAAACATTAGTGTTTTGTTTCAAAAATACCCTTAAACTTAAAGAAAAGTTCAAAAACTCTTACTATTAATATATGAACAAAAATCGTTAATACCTCTTTGCAAAAATATGTCTATACTTTCAAAAGTTGCATTAGTACCCCTACCTTAAAATTTATAAATTTAAAAAAAAAAAAAAAAAAATTAAATGCTCTAACCATTTATCTACACCTCATTACCTCCCTCTTCCATTTCATCTCTCTCTTACCTCAATATATGATCTAACACTTCTCTATTTCCTCTCCCTCTTTCTCTACTTCTTGTTAACTGTTGTTTTAACCTCTGTTTATCTCATTAAAAAAAATACACCTTTCAATTAAGGTACATAGATTATTAAAAAATATAAAAATAAATAAATAAAAAGAAGGAAGTACCAAGAGGGCCTTGAACTTAAGTATTTTAAATAACAAAGTTGCATATAGTAGTTGAATCTGCACTCCACCTTTGAAGATTTCTATAAGAATGGTAAGCTTAATGCGTGTATAAAAGAAAACTTCATCTATGTTATTCAAAAGAAGAAAATAGCAGTCAAGGTTAGTGATTACAGGCCAATTAGTTGCTGGCTGAAAGACTAAAATTGGTTATGCCTAGCATTCTAGCTTCTTCCCAAAGTGCCTTCATTGAAGGAAGACAAATTTTGGACCCCATTCTTATTGCTAACGAAGCAGTGGAGGAATATAGAGTGAAAAAGAAGAAGGGGTGGATTCTCAAGCTTGACTTGGAAAAGGCTTTCGACCGTGTTGATTGGGAATTTCTAGAAAAGGTGTTGAGAAGCAAAAACTTTGGTCAGAAATGGATAGATTGGATTATGGGCTGCGTTAAAAATCCAATGTTTTCAGTCTTCATCAATGGTAGACCAAGGGGAAGGGTGGCTGCCACAAGAGGTATTAGGCAAGGTGATCTCCTCTCACCTTTCCTTTTCCTTCTTGTTAGAGAAGTTTTAAGTGCTTTGGTGAAAAGCTTATTCAAGCCAGTCTTTATGAAGGTTTTGTGGTTGGCAAAGACAAAATTCAGATTTCCATCCTCCAATTTACAGATGATACTCTATTATTTTGTAAATATGACAGCACCATGCTTGCAAAACTTAAGCAAACAGTGGAGTTTTTTTATTGTGTTCGTGGCAGAAAGTAAATTGGGATAAATCAGCCCTTTATGGTATAAATGTGGACGAAAATGAGTTGATTTCCACAGCTGCTTCGTTGAATTGTAAGGCTGATCACCTTCCCTTCCTATACCTTGGGCTGCCTTTAGGTGGGTACCCGAAAAAATTGTCCTTTTGGCAACCGGTTTTGGACAATTTTCAAGCTAAATTGGACAAATGGAAACGTTTCAACCTATCAAGAGGAGGTAGAGTCACTTTATGCAAATCAGTATTGTCTAACCTCCCAGCTCATTTTATGTCCATCTTCCAATTGCCTGATGGAGTTGCATCAAAATTGAAGAGGATTACAAGGAATTTCTTTTGGGAAGGACACAATGGCAGCAAGTTAAATCAGCTGGTGAAGTGGGCTTCGGTGCAAAAACCTATGACAGATGGAGGCCTCGGTCTTGGTGGATTCAAAATTATGAATTTAGCACTCCTTGCTAAATGGGGCTAGAGATATTTTAAAGAGGAATGCTCTCTTTGGGGCCAAGTTATCAAAAGCATTCATGGTTCGGATTCTTTTAATTGGCACACGGCAGGTAAAGGGGGCAGAAGTTTGAGAAGCCCGTGGATCAGTATTTCGAAGTCTTGGCTAAAAGTTGAGTCGTTGGCCACTTTTAAACTTGGAAATGGCAGCAGGATTGCATTTTGGTTCGTCCCTTGGGAAGGAGTGGCTCCTTTCAGTACCTTATTTCCAAGTCTCTTCAGAATCACCTTGTTTCCAAATGGTTCGGTTGCTGACCATTGGGACAGCATATTGGCCGCTTGGTCAGTCACCTTTCTTCGTTTGCTTAAAGATGAGGAGATGATTTCTTTTCAAGAGTTGCTTGGGGTTCTTGCAACAAGAAGAGTTTCAGAGGATTTTGATAAAAGGGAGTGGTCCATTTCAGCCTCGAGTCTCTTCACGGTCAATTTCCTTAAATTACACCTTTCCCCATCCTCCCCTTTGGACAATTCTCTTTTCTCGGCCTTGTGGAAGGCTTGTAGCCCCCGAAGGATTAATATTCTAGTCTAGATAATGCTTTTTGGACAGCTGAATGTAGCTACGGTTTTGCAAAGGAAGTTGGCATCCAGCTATATTTCCCCCTCGATCTGCCCTTTGTGCCTTCATTCTTTTGAAGACTCCCTCCACCTTTTCTTTGCGTGTTCCTATTCAGCTTAGTGTTGGGAAAAGTTGCTGTCCTTCTTCAACATTTCTTGGGTTATGAGCAATGATTTTAAGGGAAACTTGCTGCAGCTTTTAGTTGGAACAAATCTCCACAAATCCAGCCGTATATTATGGCTTAATGCGGTCAAAGCTCTTTTGGCAGACCTTTGGTTTGAAAGAAATCAAAGGGTGTTTCATGATAAGGCTCTTGGTTGCCAAGATCGCTTCGAATCCGCCCGACGGCTTGCCTCTTCTTGGTGTATCCTCTCCAAGCATTTTAATAGCTACAGTTTATCATAATTCAATCTCAACTGGAGAGTGTTTGTCTCCCTTCCAAGTGGTGGTTTTTAGCTTCTTCAGTAGTCTGCGGTTTTCTTTGATTTTTCAGACTGTATTGTTCTGTTTTTTCCCGTGTTCGGCCATTTTGGGGGAGTGTAATGTTTTGTTCTATTCTTATTTTTTTAGTTTAGTTTTAGTTTGTTTTTGGATGTGATGAGGGTGCTAAGGGGGTGTCAACCTAGTTGAGACGTTTAGGTACGCTTGCTGATCCGTTTGGTCTTCGGTTGTTATTCTGCTCATTGTATAAACCTCTTGTACTTTGGGCCTTAGCTCACTTTTCTCATATTTTAATGAATTGTTTCCTTTTCAAAAAAAAGGGGGGGGGGGGGGGGGGGGGCGGATTTTGATTTAGAAAATTTGAGAGACTTTGTGGGATCTTATGCTTTAACTTGAAGTTTTGGTTTATATTTTATTGTGAGAGTGGGGGGAGGAGAAAAAAAGGATAACTATATAATTTGTTTTAAAATTGGTGTTTCAAACTCAAGAAAGCTTGAAACAAATAATTGATTTTTGTAAGGCTAAGAGTATTAATGCAATTTTCGAAAGTTCAAGGATACTTTTTAGTATTAACTGTTGTGTTCATATACTAATAGTGAGGTATTTCGAAGTTTTTTTTAATTTAATAGTATTTTTTAAACAAAAAACTAATGGTTACATCCAAAACACAGTGGGAGCATTTTTTAACCCTTTTTTTTTAAGTTTAAGGGTATTTTTTAAACTTTTAAAAGTTCAAGGATATTTTTGACACAAAGTACAAAGTTTAGGAGTATTTTATATAAGGGCTAAGTTTGAAATTTAATTTATTAACAAATTTAGTTTTTCTTTAAATTCCTAATTTATCCTCTCTTTTTTTCCATTAAACGAATTTTACCCATGAGGTTTGCATTTAATAGCATTCTTAGTTCATCCGTTAATTTTTCCGTTAATTACTAATGAAAAGTTGACGTGACACCTATTTTTATTAAAAAAATATATTTTCTCTAATTTAATTTATCAAATTAAAAAATGTTTTTTATTTTTTAAAATTTTTCTATCTTTCTTCTCTCTTGCTCACCCCCTTCTTTCTCCTCTCCTCCTATTTTCTTCCTTAAACATCACTAACAACCGCTGCCATTGGAGACGGTCTCCTTCCTCTCTTTACATTTTACTTTTCTTCTTCTTTATTCTCCTTCCCTTTTTCTTCTCTTTTTCCCCTGCTCATTTCTCCCCTTCTTTCCTCCATTCCTAGTAAAAGAAAATCATATCAGAGATCCACGACCACCACGAACAAACAACAAAGTCCCTTCGTTTTCTCCTTTTGCTTGAGTTCAATAACAGAACCCACCACCAACACAATCGACGACACACTTCAGCGTTGGAGCTCCTAGCTCCTAGAATGAGGTAGTTTGTTTCCACTTTTCTTTTTTTTATTTTTTTTGGTGAAAATGAAGGGGAAGGAAGGGGATATCAAAAGGAAGGAGGCAGATTAGAGGAATAAAGGGAGAAAGAGGGAAGAAGAAAAAAAAACTTCCGCAGACTCGCAGTGGGTGACAAGCGGAGAAGAGAATCCAATGACTCACAACCAACACGATCGATGTAACACTTCAGTGGTTGGAGCTACGGAACGAGAGAGTTTGTTCCTGCTTTTTTAAGTGAAAATGAGGAAGGAAGAAGAAGGGAAGAGGGGGGACGAAGAAGTTAGAAGGAAAAAAAACAAAAACTAATCACTGGGGATTGATAGTGGGTGCGACGATGAGCAGCAAGGGTCAAAGTATATCCAGCGATCCACGACTAACACAATCAATGCCATGCTTCAGCGATGAAGCTCCTTGAACAAGGGAGTTCGCTTTTTTGTTGTGAAAATGAAGAAGGGGAAAGGAACGAGAGGGGAAGGAAAAAAGGAATGAAGGAAGAATTAGGGGAAAAAGTTATATATATGTACATGTACCATGCATAAGAAACCATGTTCCCACACAAGCATCAAGGACATCAAGTACAATCTATAGAAGCACAATTTTTAAAGAATATTCTCAAGTGAAGGCCCAAATCTAGTGAGTAATGAAAATCTTTGATGTAAAGAAACGATATTGACATAGATGCATTTTCTATCAAATAATAAATAAATGAAGACTTACATTCGACAATATTCCCTCAGCTCTTGGTCATCTAACTGCAGTTTTTCACCACTGTCTCGGCCTTTTTCATGTAAATCATCAAGCTTTGCATTGAGATCCTGTATGCCCTTTTGTAATTCCTTTACATACTGCGCATGCTTTCTCCTTTGTTCTATTTTCTTATCAAGATCTTTTCGACTTCTCTTGATTTTTGAATTTATTCGTGATGTTTCTTCTTTCAATTTCAGAAGCTCGGGTTGCTGCAAAGCATGGCAATAAAAGAAAATTAATAAATAAATAATTTTTTTAAAAAAAATGTTTGTTGAATAACCCTAGCACACATGTTATTTAAAAAATTAATGATCAAAGACAAAAAAAAAAAAAAAAATTCTTAACAGTGTTAAGCATTAAGCAATAAAAAGGGTTCACAACTGCAACAGAAATGTAATTTAAATAAAAATTATTTATTTTATTTAAATCATTTTTGCTCTTGTTTAAGTACACATCTCTTGTACTTTCTTTTTATGCATTAATAAAAAGTATGGTTTCCTTTTTTAAAAAAAATGTAATTTATACTGTCCTGCACACCAATTCCTTAGAAGTAAAGCTATAAACATCCAACTTACATTTTTGAGATGATTAATGTTTAAATAAATGTCTTGAAATGAATTCAACAAAAGAAGGCTGGCATACTTACATTCTTATCGAGCTTATTACTTCTGTCTGCAATTCTCTTCTCGCAGTTACTAATTTCCTTCAAAAACTTAGCTTGTTCTTTCCTCTTCTTCAAAGCTTCGTGTTCAAAACCATCAATTTGTTGCATGACATCATCACGATTTCTCCTTTCAGCTTCAAGTTCCTCATTAAGTTTTACGAAGTCCTTTTCTATTACAAATAATTGCCACAAGAAGTAATCTTTCTTCAAAGATCTCTGCAGACAGAAAAAAGATAAAGAAGAATGGAAAGAAAAAAATTAAAAATTTTAATTATTTAAAGAACGTTCCACAAACTCCTAAAACTGTATAAAGATACTATACAAGAGAATAAGCAAGACGTTATCTCAATGCAAGGGGAAAAAGTATTTAGCTGGACAGACATTGAGTATGTGAACACTTGACACTTGTTCAATGTACGAATTATTTAGCATGCTCAACGTATTGAGAACCTCAGGTTGCATACCAGTTGATCTTGCAAACGGAGGTGTTTTTCCGCTTCTTCCTTTTGCTCTTTCTTCTGCTTTCTTTCCATCACAATAGTCTTCTTCTTCTGATACGCAAGTGCTGAATTTTCTTCAGCTTTGGCTTTCTGCTCTTCATACTCCTCATATTCTCTCTTAAGATCATCAGATCCAGAGATCTGCTCAAGAAGTCCAGTAAGTTCTTTGGGATTCTTGGATGCAATGGACTCTACATCGCCCTAAATGAAAAAGTATGTTAACAAGGAATGCAGCAAATGTAAGGCTAACAAAAATGAAGACTCAAAAGTTGTTGAGCCTGTGAACAGAACAGGAGCTCGTGGGCTTTCTTAAATGCAACATTTTGCAATTCATGTAGCACATAGATTGAAACATGCAACTATTCTTTTAACGCATCTTTTGCGACCTTGAATATCAATATCTGATACAAGAAATTGATATTACAAGGTTATTGGCCAGCCTTGTTTCATGTAGCACATGGAATGAAACGTGTCTGGCTTTAAAAAGTCCACTTCCCGCCCAAACGTAAGAACTTTTGTAATTATCCATTAGGTCTCATCTTGCTTGATTGGAACCCTTTTCTTTAGGTTAGCTCCTTCTAGGGTTGGTTTCTTTTGTGTGCCCTTGCACTCTTTCATATTTTGACTGCAGATTGATTTTATCCACACACAAAAATAATTTAAAAGAAATTAATCTTGGCCTTCTTTTCAAATTTTCATCTTCAAATTTGTAAAAAAAAAATTGTTTGCTAACTCATTTTCCCTAACTCTTTAATGTAATGTTCCAAGCCAATTTTAATTTGTACTAGATTGTACTATTTTCATAAATTCTTTTATATTTGTAAATGTATGGTAACTTGCGCGCATCTAAATTATTCTCACATGACAAGTGTTCTAATCCACTACATTTGGTTGTCAAGGCAACTCGTAGCCCGTTGGATATTAAATCCTAGTTAGGTGGCTACCATGACTTGAACACATTCCCTCTAAATTATTTATCATTTACGTGGCCTTGGTTGGCCTGAAAACATGCAGCAAATCTTGGTTGGCCCTAGCCTCTCGCCTAAAGATCAGATTCTTTGGTCGAATGCGGTTAAAGCGTTAATTTCAGAAATTTGGTTTGAACGTAATCAGAGATTTTTTTCTCGATAAACCTTTGGATTGGACGAAACGTATTGGATCTACTCGTTTATCTCGTTTATTAGCTTCTTCATAGAGCTCCCAATCAAAGTATCTTTGCTGATTATTCTATTCAATACATTAGTCTAAATTGGAACGCTTTTATTTCTTCATTGTAATCATGTACTCTTGGCATGAGACTGTTTTGTATTGGGATATGATGAGAGTGCTATGGTTGTGTCAACTTAGTTGAGATAACCAGGTGCATCTACTGATCCTAGGATTTTGTGTTTTAACATTTAATTGTATCTTTAATCTTTATTACTTGATGTCTATATGTACTTTGTGCATTAGACTTTTTTCATTATATCAATGAAAAGCTTCGTTTTCATTTCAAAAACATTTACGTGGCATTTATCGACTCTAATTGACTGTGGCTAACCCATGGTTGTTATTTTTAGAATTTTTGTTTCCATGGTCTGGTAGAGAACCATATAACTGCCGGCATCTTAAATATGCCTTTATCTAACGGGCTGTAGTTGATGATCTCAGGTTAATTGCTAAGTTCAATATTTTCAGTTGCCACATAGATATGGAAGAGACTAAAATAATAAAATAATGAACTTTTAGCCTTGTTCAGATAACTCAGGAAACCGATTGATCTATAAACAATCTTTTCCAAAATTAGGATATATATATATATTAATTAAGCTATTTTTTCATGAACAGAACTGTGAGACGAAAAACAATTAACTAAAATTACTATGAACCCCCGCGATTATAGGTTTTGAGAAAATATATTGCACAAGTATATCAAAGTTTGGGGTAAACCTTTTTATAATTAAAAAAAAAAAAAAAAAAAAAAAAAAAAAAAAAAACACGAGAAACAAAGGTTGCAGAGTAAACCTGAAAAACAAGGAAATTCCGAGCCTTGACAAGTATTCCAAGTGACCTCAGCTTCGAATTATACTCATCCCAGGAGACACTCTTTCCATCAATTCGATACTCGCTACCGCCTGCGTTTGTGATCGTTCTGGTAAATTGCAGCTCCGACCCATTTCCCATCTGATAAACAAGCCGAACGAACGCCCTCCGTCCCTTCTGTTCCTTCTCCCTGTCATCGTAAGCGTAGATTAGGTCCTTCAACTGTGCCCCACGTAGTTGCCCAGTCCGTACACCAAGCACGAAACTTATGGCATCCATGAGGTTCGACTTCCCAGCTCCATTGGGGCCAATTATGGCAGTGAAATCATAAAAAGGACCGATTGTCTGATGACCCTTGTAGGATTTGAAATTCTCTAGCTCCAAACGGAGGATCTTGCCGGACGAAATCAGGGACGGCATGGTGTGCAAGGCCTTACATGTAGAAGGGGAACAAACTCAGAAAGAAAAGTACAGCTAAGTAGAAGCAATATTCACAGGAACTAGGGAAATTGCGAGTAGCTAAACAATCAAGAAAGAAGAATTTTCAAAAGGGTAAAAGAAGAGTTACCTGAAGACGCGAACTAGGGCTTCAATTAAGGGAGTAGAAGTAAGGAGCAGTTCAACAAAAATCAGGCGTGGAGAAAGTATCTTCAGTGGAAAACAGAATCCCTTCCATGGAAGTGAGAAATTGAGGAAGTGGGGAAGAAAGATCGGGAATGTAGAGGAGAGAAATCCGCGGAAATTGGCGGGAGAAGGTGTTTGGTAGAGATTTTATTTAGGCGTTGAGATAGAAAAATGTCTTTCTTCCACCCGCTCGCCCAATTCAATTCCCTAAAAGAATATTATTGTATGTTTTCTATTTTTTTTCTTTTTTTTAATGCAAGTTAGACCACATGAAATCAAATATCTTATCTCAAATTAATAATATATAGATAGTTGAGTTATGTTCATGTTGGTCGTGAATAATATTATTATCAATATTTTTTGTCTTAGCAATGTCAACTGGGCAAAACAAGCATAATTTAGTCATATACATGTACCCTCTCTTAAGGTCAGGGTTTGATTGTTGAAACCTTGTCGTTTGTTTGGTAAGGATTCAAGATTCTCATAAAATGTGCATCTAGATTATAATGTTTACTTTGTGGTAATATAAGATGTCCAAGCATTTAAAGATGCAAAGAGTTCGATGTCATCCTAAACACGAGGATTTTAGATTCTTATGTTGTGGAAATCTTTTTTTTTTATGTTTTTACCCTTCGTATTTTCTTATATATATGGCACTCCTATTTTATATGCATTATATTATTAAAATAAATATCTTCAACCATATATATTAGGGGTGAAAATTAATTTAGTTTTTTCGATTTTTTTAATCAACCTAGAATCAAATCAATGTTAAATAAAGAACAAACTCAATTTATTGAATTTATTTGATTCGGTTTATTATCGATTTGATAACAAACTGAACAACTTACCTCGAATTTGATAATAAAAATTAAGATCAGTTGAATTATTCTAATGTTAGTTGTGAGTATTATCAATGTCAACATTTTTTTTTAGCGATATCATTTAGACAAAATAAGCACAATTTAGTCATAATTGGCATATACCATCTTTAAAGTTAAAGTTTGAATCTCCAACACTCGATTGTTGTACTTTAAACAATCGTTTATTTTGTGGGAATCAAAAATTCACACGAAACGGACATCTAGATTATAACAGATGTTTTGCAGTAATATAAGATGTCTCAGCATCTAGAGATGCGAGAGTTTTAGATGTCATCCTAAAACATGATTTATTTTTTTTTATATTCTCATGTTGTCGACATCTTTTTTTTCTTTTACCTTTTTACTATTCATATTTCCTTATATATATATATATATATATAGCATTCTTTTTCATATGCATTTTATAATTAAAATAAATATTGTAAATTGATAAATATCATAAAAGGCATTATTTTGATATATATTTCAGTACTTTTCTTTATGAAAAATAGAACTCTGCATGCTATTGAAACCCTTAAAACGACTTAATTGGATAAAAGGAGCAATCACGTATCTTCGAACCATCTAAAGTTAGTTTTTACTGTTTTAGACTAATTTTATAAGTTATTACAGAGGTTCTTAATTGTTTTGTAGAAAAGTGTAGAGATGCACTCGCATCCAAAAAAATATAATTTTCCAGATCATCGGCAGTCGTTAGTGGTTGCTTCTTTTTCGGTCCACAGTCATTCTTCAATGCCAAAATTGATGGGAGGACGTTGAGAGCTTGATTTGGTCTCCCCTTAACCACCTTCACCTATATAAAAGAAGTGGAAGCTTCCTTCTTCAAACGTCGACGAAATCAATTAACCCTTAGAAAAATTCTCAACAAATGCTGTCATAAAACCTTCAAAAATGAGAGTTCCTCTGAAGAATCATGGTTTTAGGTCATCTCTACACCATGAGAATGTATGTAGAGAGAGGATTAACCCTTGAAAGAGGTGGAATCCGAAGTAGTGAGATTTCACTTCAAGAAGTATTGTTCTTTATTTTCATTTCATTGCATTTTTTTTATTTACTACTTTCAAGAATTGAGTAACTCATGACTTTTGAATTAATGAAATTCATCCATTCAATTTCTAAGAGATTTAGTCACGTAACCTTAAAGCCTTGGGGCTTGAGTCTATGCCAACTCATCATGTTGCTTTGACCTTTACATTTCTTTTGTTGAGTTTAATGTTACCTTGTTAAGTTAATTCAACATGTTAGTAAAGTCATAATATTTAGAAGGTTAAGATAAAAACTGATATCACAAAGGAATATGAGCTAAAACCCCAGAGGTAGAATTATCATGTAACATTGGAAATGAGGTACACCACAAGAATTAGAAATTACACGAAATGATTTAAATTTAGTTAACCATAGAGATATATAATTAGCTAATTAGGCTCTTAAAGGAACCTGAGAACAATACTAAATATAAGAAGTTTTATATCTATGTTGGGTCACTATTGACGTGATGCGGTCGTATAGCTTGAGGTATGAAATCTGTTGGTTGAAATTTGACTATAATCCTGCTTCCATTTTTTGTTTGTTACGATTTCATGCACAGTACCCAAAACCACTTCCGTTTACACTTGTTAGCAACGATTTACTTTGCTTGTATTGTTTAAGAAAAAAAATAGTTGCATCCATCTTTTGGGATGTGATACTTGGAATACTTTCAAGTCTATTACTTGTTAACATTGTATGTTTTCATTAAACCAATCTTATTTATATTTTTACCATACATGCACATTTGGTCGATCATCACATCAACCATATATATTATGGCTAAAAGTCGATTCATTTTTGTCATTTTTAGAAAACCAAGAACCAAACCATTTGTTTTTTTTAAAAAAAAAAAAAAAAAGAAAGTATCCAAAACCGATGTCCAACAAAGAATTAAACCAATAGATTGGATTTTATTTGGTTCAATTTATTGTTGGTATGATAATAAATCGAACATCTTATCTCGAAATTAAACATCCTAACTCTAATTTGATAACAAAATTTTAGGTCATATGAGTTATTCTCATGTTCATCGTGAATAATATTATTGTTAACAATTTTTTTTTTGTCTTAGAAATGACATTTAGATCAAATAAGCATAATTTAGTCATAACTAACATGTATTATATCTCATCAGGTCGAGGTTTGAATTTATCATACTTGATTGATGACCTCTAAACAGTCATTTATTTGGTAGCAATCCAAGATTCTCATGGAATGTGCATCTAGATTGTAGTGTTTATTTTGCGAAGATGTTTGAGCATATAGAGATGCAAGAATTTAGGATGTCATCATGAAACATGGATTTTTTTAGATTATCGTGTCATGGTCATCTTCTTTTTACCTTTATACCCTTCATATTTTCTTATATAACTCTTATTCACGTGAATTTTATAATTAAAATAAATATCGTCTATAATAGGGGTGAAAGCTGACCAGCTTTTTAGCCACCTAATCAACCAAACATGTATATGTGATGAAAATATAGATGAGAATGGTCTTAGTGTAAGCATACATTGTTGATAAGTAATTAACGTGAGAGTATTCCAAGTATCACATCTCAAAAGACTATTTATACAATTCATTTTTTTTTCTTTAAAAAAAAGGTTTTCGATATAAACCAAGTGGGAACCAATAAAATGAGTGAGCTCGAGCAATATGCATATTATTAAAATAAATAGAAGATGAAGGCATAGATTTATAATCAAGTTTCAACCAAGAGGTGCCTTGAACTATGTGACCGCATCATACCTAGACAATGACCTAATATGGACAAAAAACTCCTTCCATTAGATCATGTGTCTAAGTTCCTTTAGAAGTTTTAAGTAGCTAATGTCTACATTTCTACCGTTAGCTAGATCTTATATTAATTTCATACAATTTCTTCATCCTATGGTATCCTTTATTTCTAAGGCTACACGCCAGTTTTATCTATAGGCTCTTAGTCTCATATTCTTTGTGAAATAAGTTTATATCTTAACCTTTTTAGCATCAAGACTCAATTAGCATATTAAATTATATGAGCAGTTTAATGTACAAGTATTGGGAATGTCCTGAAATTTGCAGTTCATAATATATGAAACATATTCTATTTTTTCAATAAAGTATTATTGGAATTGCATTCTATTATAAAATCCAATAAACGAACACATGGCTATAGTATGAATACTTTAACTTTATGTAGAGAGAAACGAGTTATAATGTATAGCCTAAAAGGTCTATAAGTATATCGATGAGATTGGATACTTTATCCTGGGATACTCTAGATGCGGCCCATTTTGTATACTGATACGAACGATGTGATCCGGAGATAGTTCATTTGGAGACATGCGAGTGGAGGCATCATATGCAAAAGATTGGACCATGAAATAGTCACTTTTATTTATAACGTTTATGGTTAAAACTGACTATTTCAATTCGATAACCTAGGGTAATTCGATCTTAATCCTGAGCTAATTATGAACTCCTATTTATTGAGGATTATTCTTTGATCTGCATAGCCTCCCATTTTGGGGATAAAATTGGATAGGTAGCTAGGGACATAGTTATGCATAATAAAATTCACTCCTACCCAATTTAGGGTTAACATATAGGTTGTTCTCTCAAGTATTGATTATTGGTCTTGAACAAAGAGTTTATGCCCTCTCATAATAGAGAGGGACATGGTTTATTAGTTGGACTATAAACCAATTATTTGATAAAGGATCAGTGGTGACTTAAGGAGCAAGATGTGTTTACAGGGGTAAAATAGTAATTTTAATCTAGCTGTAAATATGAACGACCTGTGAAGGATCAACTTACTAATAATGGTTAAATCAAGTGGACAGAAATACATGTGAGGAGAGTGCAACTATTGAACTATATTGGTATATCTCGGTAGCTTACGAATATTGATTAATTCGGATTAAAGATTTTAACCGATTAATCTCAAATTGAAGCTCATGATCCGTAGGTCCATAAGGTCCCTCTAACTCGTAAAAGATTAAACCTTGGATTAAAATATTGAGTGGATTTGAAATGTTCAAATTCATTTTTAGAGTTTGAATAATTATATTCGATATGATTAATGTTTAAATTTATTAAAATTAAACGTATTTTGAGAGTTTAATATATTTAAATGGTGGTTTAAATATTGATTACATGAATAGGATTCATATTTGAATTAAGTTTTCTAATAATTTAATATTTGATATTAAATTATTTAAAATTAAATAAATTTCAATTTTAAAATTCAATTTCAGAAATTGGATTTATGTTTTATTTAATGTAATCAAATTTTTGTTAAAAAAATTAAATGAAATAAAATTTAAATTGAAAATTGGTTTGAAGGTAGGTTTATCCTAAAATCACTCTTCATAGTGTATTTTTCCACAAAATAACACTTAGTCCACTTCAATAATATTATTTGAAGTGTCATTGAACTGATTATTGAAGTGCTTGCATGTTAAATTTGATTAAAAGGTTGAAGTTCAATGAGATTGATGGCATGCAATCAGATTTTTGAGAAAATTCTGCAGATAGTTATTTTTCTCTCAAACCTTCTCTAATTTTCCTTCCAATTCAAAGTTCCACCACTCAAATCCAAGGCTAAGAATAGTAGAGAAGATTCTTCTGGTAGTCTACTGAAGATTTGAATATCAAATTTGTGGAGATTAGCAAGGAAATGAAAGAATTCTATAAAGGTTATAAATTCTGAAAACCTCTTTGTATATTCTTGTGTGTTAGCATGCTTATGACTCAAATTAAGTGTAATTAGAGTGTTTAATAATTCGATTAGCTTCCATTTTATGCATGTTTGCTCTATTAACAAGATAACAATAAACTCAATAAATAAAATGCAAAGGTCATGACTGGTGGAGTTAGCATGCAATTAGCGGAAGCAAACAGAATCATTAAGCACTCTAATTCATCAATTTTAGCAACTAAGAAAGCATGTTCATAACAGAAAATAGGGTTTTGAGAAGTTACCTTTGAAGACTTTCTTCAATTCATGAAATTCAGCTCCAATCTCCTCAGTAACAAGGTATGGACCACCAATTGATCTTCCATCTATTATCTTGGACCTTAGATTGAAATGTGGGATTTAAAATGAGTAGGAATTTAAGGAATTTTGGAGAGAGAAAGAATGCATTTTCTAGGTTTGTTGAAGAACTTCTTCAAACCAGCCAGCATTCAGAAATACAAGAGCCCCATGTGAGCTCAATCTTGTTCAGTTTTGTGCAAGTTATTCATCAACTCGTCTGCATAGAAAAATGACAGCACCTATTTGCAAGATTAAGTGGATTTTGAGTGTTCAAGTTTGAAAAAACCCACTATTGGATTTTTCTAATTAAAAAGGAATTTCAATTGAAATTTCAAACTTTCTTTTCATTTTGAAAACTAATTTTCAAAATTAATTTCAATATTAATTCTATAATTAATACGAAAATTTATTAATTTTATACAAAATTAATTTTTAATATTAATGAAACAATTTAATTAATTACATTAATTTAATATCAAATATTAAATTAATTAAACATTAATTCCTCAATCATGAATCTCTATTTATGTAATATTTAAATCAAATTTAAATATTATCCTATTATCCAATTCTCCAATCTCGTTTAATTCGATAATTAAACGTTTAATTATATCATATATAATTAACGATTTTCTCAATTCGAATCTGAATGTTTCAAATTCTCTCATCACGCTATCTTAAGGTTTAATCTATTTGTGAGCTAGTAGGGGATCTAAATGGACCTACAAATCATGGGCTTCAACGATCCGAGATTAACCGGTTAAACTCTTTAACCCAAATTAACTAATATTCGTTAACTACCGAGTCACTCCACTAAAGCTCGATAGATGCACTCTCCTTACTGTAGATATATTTGTGTGTTGGGTTTTATGTCATAAAACTCACAGTTTGTAAAAGTTAAACATTCTATAGTCAATAAACTTATTATTCTATAAATTGCATACGTAAAAGTCTAAATCCAATAAACTAAGATCCATGACTATTAGATGAATACTTGAACTTTATGTAGAGACATAGAGATGGATCAAGTTCGAGTAAATAACCAAAACGGTCTATAGTACATGATTAAGGTTGGGTACCTTATTCTGGTAACACTATTGGATGCGACATACTCTATAGTTGTTACAAGCTGTTGTAAAGATACTACAAATGAAGTGATCCAGATTCATTCATGTACCGACATAAGGAGTTGAGGTGTCCTATGTAATGAGTTTGCATAACATCAGACCAAGGAATAGGTCACTCTTACTTTATAAACGTTGTTTACTATTTAAGACTGACTATTTCGCTTAGATGACCTGGGTAGCTCGATCTTAATCCTGAGCTAATTATGAACTTCTATTTATACAGGATTATCCTTAGATTTGCATATGTGAAGGTTGACTCAACAGTGATGGCTTAATAAGCTTCTTATTTCAGGGGTAAGACTGGGTAGATAGCTGGGAACGTAGGGTGTAAGACGGAACTCACGCCTACCCAATTTAGGGATAGGAGAAAGGTTGTTCTCTTAAGTACTGAATTAAGGTCTTGAATAAGGGGCCTCACCCTCTTACTAGCTCGAGAGGGATCTGGTTTAGTGATTGGATCATAAACCAATTGTTCATTAGAGGATCGGTTGGAACTTAAGGAACAAGACATAATATCGAGGGTAAAACAACACATTGACCCAATCGGTATTACGAACAACCTGTGAAGGGTCGACTAACTAGTTATGGTTAAATCATGTGGACACAAATATATCTATAGTGAGAAGAGTGCGACTATCAACCTATGGTGGTGTGACTTGATAGTTAATGAATACTGATTAATTTGATGTAAAAAGTTTTAGCCAATTAATCTTAATCGTTGGAGCTCGTGATCTGTAGGTTCATAAGGTTCCTCTACTAACTCATAAAACATGAACACCTTGAATTATTAAATTGAGTGAATTTGGAACGATATCAATTTGAAATGTTCAAATAGAATTTCAAATTGAAATTAAGGTTTGAATTTGGATAAGTTCAAATTCAAATTAGGATTTGTATAATTATATTTCATATAATTATTTAACATTTAATTTTTGAAATTAAACGAAATTGGAGAGTTTATAATATTTAAATATTGATTTCATGAATAAGATTCACGTTTAACATTGGATGTGTGATTAATTTAATATTTGTTATTAAATTAAATATATTTAATTAATTAAAAATAAATTAAATTCCAATTTTTAAATTCAATTTAAAGAAATTGGATTTTGATATTTTGGATTTGATTAATTGTGAATTAATTAAATCATTTTTGATTAATTTTTTGAATTAATTGAATTATGAAATCAAGAATTGAAATTGGAAGATGAACTAAGTGAGTTTTTCCCACTTTCTTCCAAGTAAGAGGTGTTCTTCGTACAAACACACACAAATCGCACAATGTTATGGGAGTAGCTGCTGACTATGAAATGCTTGCATGCTACAAAAGAATAAAAGCTCTCTGAATTGAAGAGACGTGATGGAATTTGGCTGAAGAAAATGGTTTTATGAAGTTCATCTTCATCTCACTCTCAAACCCAAATTTTTCCTTCACAAACTCACTCAAATTCGAGTTCCGCCACTCAAATTCAAGGCTGAGAATAGTAGAGAAGATCTCTTGGTGGTTCACTATCAATTTGGAGTTGAAAACACGTGAATAGCAGCTTGGATTTGGGAGAAATCATCAAAGGTATTTTCTTCTAAAAACCCTCTTTTGAATTTATGAAATAACATGCTTAGAATTCAAATTAAATGTAATTAGAGTGCTTATTGATTCTATTTGCTTCAGTTGCATGCTTGTTTATTCAATCATTGTGTCCACTCGATATAACCATAATCAGCAAGTCAACCCTTCATAGGTTGTTTGTAATAACGATTGAGTCAAAAGTTGTTTTATCCCCAATATTACATCTTGTTTCTTAAGTCCCACTGATTCTCTAATGAACAATTGGGTTGTGATCCAATCACTAAACCAAGTCATTCTTGGGTCAATGAGAGAGTGGAGCCCCTTGTTTAAGACTTGGAGTTAGCACTTAAGGGAACAACCTCTCTATTATCCTTAAAAGCGGATAGGAGTGAATTCCATCTTGCACCCTATGTCCCCAGCTATCTACCCGATCTTACTCCTGAAATAGAAGGCTTATTGAGCCGACATTGTTATGTTAATCCTCACCTATGCAAATATAAGGATAATCTCAAATAAACGGGAGTTTATAGTTAGCTCAGGATTAAGGTCAAGTTACCTAGGTCATTACTTTTAAATAATCAATCTTAAACAATAAACAACGTTATAAAGTAAGAGTGACTTAGTTCTTGGTTCGATATTACACAAACTCTTTGCATAGGACGCCCCACTCTCGTGTCTCCACATGAATGAATCAGGATCACTTCGTTTGTAACACTTTACAATAATTGTAACATCTAGAAAGTGGACCACACCCGATAGTGTCCATATAATAAGGTATCCAGTCTTATTTGTATACTATAGACCATTCTGGCTATTTACTCAAACTTTGTCTATTCTTATGTCTCCACATAAATTCAAGTACTCATGTAATAGCCATGGATTTTAATTTATTGGATTTGGGTTATTTCTAAAACGAAATGAGCAATTCATGCCTTCAATAATAGCTTTATTGAATTAAACTTCAATAGCTTCTATATCGATTAACACAATATGTTTATTGTTTACAAACCACAGGTTTTATGACATAAAACCCAACAATGACAACATGATGCATTGGCATAAACTCACCCCATAAATCCTCGTGGTATCCATGTGATTAAATCCCTTAGAAACTTAGCCCATAATTAGATAAGAATTAATAGATTTCATTAAATCCAATGTTTGGTTACAATGTAGGAAAATTAAGAAATGATAAGGAAAATAAAAGAAAGACAATGAAGAACCAGAAGAACAAATCTATAAAGAAAAAAAAACTGGAAATAAAGTACTCGAATGGAGGCAACAAACTAAGGTACTCTCTAGGATGGATTTGATCCTTTTTAAGGTGAATCCCACTCTACAAAATGTTCTCGTGGGTAGGGTTGACCTAAAGAAGCCTACTCTTCAGAGGAACTTTTATTCATGAAAAGTTTAGGTTCATTTGCGTAGGCTTTCTTTAAATGAGTGATTATTGATGATCCAATAGCCTTCGTCCATTTATATAGACCAAGGTGATTGAGGGATGACTGAAAATGGTGTCTTGAGTATTTACCAAGCATTTTTGGTGTTGAATAACAATTTAGATTGAGATAATAACAACCATGAACGATTAGGCACGAATCTAGAAAATTTGGATTTTTATGCGAGTGCATCAAGAAAAATTTTTGCAAAACAGTAAAAAACCTCAATAAAAGCTTATAAAACTAGTCCAGAACAGTGAAACCACAATAAAATTCATGGACAAGAAACTTATGTATACTTACTGTTGATGTCAAATGTTGGACAAGAAAAAACACACATAATCTCCATGTGACACCAACGGTAAAATTGTAATTTGAAGACAAAACAAAGAGAAATGACTCTGATGCTAAAGTCAGAGATAGAAGTATAGAATAAAGAAGAAGTCAAAAGTTTAAGTTTTAGACTAAAATTTGGATCCCAGATCCCGTTCTAGTTTCAGTTACTTCATATGGAGCCATAATGATGTATTTATACATAGAATAGGCTTACGTATTTCTTAAGTAAACAAATCCAAACACATGTTGGAAATAAATTTGGGAATTAGGGTTAGTAAAAAAAACCATAAATGAAAATAACAGAGATTTGACAGCTTGAGATTGAAAGAAGTAAGACTGACAACATATGTGGTTAAAAAAGATTTGTTCACATAAATATATACAAACTATTCTATCAATGAAATTTATGGAAAATTTAAGTATTGTATTGAAATGAAACTTCAAATTTCAAGGATTAAAAAAAAACATTTTAAAAATTTTAGGGACATAATTGGGTTAAGTTCAAGAATAATGTAGTTTTTGAAAATAACGACAAAAATAGGGTTTGGAGATTTTTTTTTTTTTTTTTTATTTTTTAAAATAAAGTGGTTGAAGAAATAAATTTTAGAAATAAGGTTAAAGACCAACCTATTGACAAAAATACGGTGAGTTTGGTTGTGATAAAAACCGTGTACTCGATACACGATTTTCATTAATCATGTCACGCGACCAACGTGGTTGCCAAGTGGCTGCCATGAGTCTAAGGTCCACGAGTTATTTATTTATTTACAATTTTCTTTCTTACGTGACCCCATCTCTTTCTTTGGTGAAAGGATTGGAATAAAAAATAAAGGAGGAAAAAATGTGGAATATGGAATATGAAAATTATAATTAATTAAAGAAAAATGAAGAGTTAATTATATGAAGAGGCAGCGGTAGACATTGGAATATGAAAATAAAGAGGTCGACGGTTGTAAAAATTGGAATATGAAAATTTTAATGAATTAAATAAGGAAAACAAAAGGGTCAATTTTGAGGAGATTTTTTAAGAAGAAAGAGAAAGAGAAGAAGAAAGAAAATAAGAAGAAGAAAGAGAAAGAGAAGAAGAACCAAAAGAAAGAGAAGAATAATAAGAAAGAGAAAGAGAATAAGAAAGAGAAGAATAAGAAAAAATATAGGCTTTTTACATTTATTGATAATGGAGTTTTCTCCATTTATGCACTATGGAGGTCGGAGTCATGCTCGAAGGCGGAGGCAACGGTCAAGGTCGAAGTCGTGATCAAATGCAGAGGACGGTATGTTGTCAGAAATAGAGGGCTTAGGAGAAGGTTATACCTGTAAAAGGAGACAGATTTTGGGGAAATTTTTGAGGAGTGGAGGAATTCATGGACCATGTCCACAATTTCCTTCATGTACACATGTATCCCTATCTAGCAAAATTTGAAGCCACGCGGAGTTTAAATCGTAGATCGGATATACGATTTAAGATAAATCGTGTATCGTATACACGTATTCTTATATTTGTGCATCGGGTCCATGATTTTCCGATCATATTTTTGTTGATATTTTCCCCTCAACTCTATTCTCACTACAAGAAATTCGACTTTTTCCAATAGAAAGTTTTGGGAAAAGCCAAAGAAACTATCGAGAAAATCTTTCCCGAAGAAAATTTAACCGTCGACAAAGTCGTTGGGAAAGCCCTGTCGGGAGAACCTTTCCCGACCCAAAAAATTTTTAATCGTAAAAAAAAAAAGATTTTGCGACCAAACAAGAATGGAGGATTTCTCCCGACGCCAAAAGGAACTATCAACAAAAGGTCTTTCTCCCGATGGTGAAAATAGATTTTCACTGTTGGGAGAAGTAGCTTCTGCTGACGGTTTTTTTTTTTTTTTTTTTTTTTTTTTTTTGTCGTTGGGAGAGGGTTACTTATATCGATGCTTAGTTAACGATTTGACCATCGGAAAATATTGGTTTTTTCAACGGTTGCCTATTTTAGGGTCGGGAGAAACCTTTTGTCGATGGTCACCAATTTTAGCGTCAGGAAAAAATTTTAAAAAAATCATGAAATTACACTTTTTCCTGACGCTTGTACCATTGAGATTATATATTTAGGCGTCAGGAATATATATATATATATTTACTAAATATTTAACTTTTTTTTAAACGAATATCATGCCTGTTTGAATCTTACAAAAACTCAAATAAACTAAAATAAAAGTTGATAAAATTAACTAAATGTCTACAACATTAAATAATATCCACAAAATATTTTTGAATATTGTAAAGTTATCAAATAAACAACTACTAATAAGATTGTCTTAAACGTTACATAATCTCCGCAAATTCTTAACCCCCAAAATACATTACATAATATCCACAAAATATAAACCACAAAGTACCTATAAAATAAAATTCTACAACCAAACTTAGCTTGTCGGGAGATGTATCTTCAATATAAATCTCAAGATACCTACAAAATACAAGTTGAAATAATTTCAATGCTAAATATACCATATGACATATACCAATCTCAAAATGAATGTAAAACTTAAAGCCAACTTAAGAACATTAACAAATTGAAATAAATCAACTCATATTTACCCATTTCAATCTCAAACTCAATATATAACTTAAAGCCCAACTTAAACTAAACATAATTATACATTTACCCCTATACCAACTTTAAACCCAACAAAAGAACATTGACAAATATAAATGATCTTTATGCAATCTCCTCCTCACTCACTTTAACCTCAAACTTAATATAGCATGTTCTCATCTCAATGTCAATATAAAACTTAAAAATAACTTTACATTTACCCTTACACCAACTTTAAATCCAACACAAGAACATTAATAATTTTGACATATACTCATTTCAAGCTCAATATAAAACTTAAAACTTAACATAATTTCACAAACTCAATTTGACATATACTTATCTCAAGCTCAATATAAAACTTAAAACATAACATAAGAACATTAGCAAATTGAAAAAAAAAAAGTACACATTTACACAATATTTACACATTTTAATCTCAAACTCAATATGGAACTTAAATCTCAACTTTAACTAAAACATAACTTTACATTTATCCCTACACCAACTTTAAATCCAACATAATAACATTAACAAATTCAAAAGTACTCAATACAATCTAACCCTCCTCCCCCAATCCACAAACTCAATATAGCATATACCCATCTCAAAATTAATCTCAAGCTCAATATATGACTTAAAACTCAATGTAAGAACATAAAAAAACTCAATATACCATACACTAACTATACTTTTTTTAATTCCAATTTATACTACACTTCCGTTTTTTTATCACGTTTCTCTGAATGTTTGCTAAGCATGAAAAAAGTTTAACAAGTTCACCCTGCATAAGATATTTCCTCCATTCATGAAAACTAAAGGAGGTCGACGTTCCACTTTTCCATCATATTCTTTGCTCCTACGCCAACAGTGATTCTCTGGAAGGTAACGTTGATGCCCTATAAAACATCGTTTTAACCTTAATGATGACGTATCCTATTTACAAATAGGGCATATTTGGTAACCATTGGTACTCCATCCTGATAGGTCACCATACACAAGAAAATCATTAATAGTCCACAACAAACTCGCGTGCAGTTTAAAGTATTCGCTGTTAACACAATCATAGTGTCACACCTTCATTTCATAACTCTTTTAACTCTTCAATCAATGACTATAAATAAATATCAATTTATTTTACAGGAGATTTCGGCCCGGGTATAAGAAAGGAGACAAAGAAGTTTGTTTATTTCATGTACTTCCAAGGTGGCAAATTGTAAGGAATAAGCAATACAAGCCACATATTATACAAAGTACTCATATTTTCGAATGGATTAAAGCCATCTGAAGCTAGTCCTAAATGAACGTTTCGTGGGTTTAAAGCAAACTGAGGAAACTCGCGATCGAAATGCTTCCATCCTTCAGTATTAGCTGGATGTCACAACACTCCATTTGTTTCAACGCGTTTATCTTTATCCCACATCATCTCAAATGCACAATGTTTAGATACAAATAATCGCTTTAATTTCGGTATTAAAGAAAAATGCCATAAATTTGATGTGGGATCTTTTTGCCTTTTCCATCGTCAATATTGTACCGAGACTCACCACATACTAGACACAACAACTAATTAACGAATTCTTTCCAATATAGAATGCAATCGTATTTGCAAACATAAATAGACTTATAACCTAGTCCTAAGTTACACAACTTTTTTTTTAGCTTCATAAATTGAACTAGATATAGATGCTCTAATGGGAAATGCCTCTTTTAACAATTCGAGCAATAGATCCAACGACTTGTTCGTCCAACCGTTAAAAACCTTAATATATATCAACTTCACCAAAAACATCAATGGATATAATTTTGTACAACCAGGGTACAACTGATTACGTGTTTCATTTATTAAGTCTTCAAATAAGTTTGAATTGTTTTCTCTTTTTTGGGCATTGATATGCATCTCATTCTCATTATTTTCTTCATTTATATCGGTAATTGGACACTATGTGTCATTTATAATATTCAACATTTCATCTTCTTCATTCACAATATTTATCTCTGTCTTACTTAATCCATCATCATGTGTCGATCGAGATGTGTGACTCTCATATCCCATAGATAAGTCGACTGGGTTTCCATGTTATATCCATTGATGATATGATGAAGATATTCCATTGATGATTAAATGTCGTTCAACTCCATCTATTGGCTCCCACATTGCATTCATACATTTTTTTGCATGGATATCTTGTTTTTCCCAAGTTATTAACATGATGTTTTGCCACTTCAAGAGATTGAGCTACTCCTTCGGCATACTCGGTGGATAACTTGTCTCTAATCTTAATCTACTCTTCATCCAGTCTTAAGAATATATTTTTTGACGCAACACGAACGTAATATACACAATAAGTTAAAACCTGTATGACTTAGTCAATTAATTGAGTTATTTTCTTTAAGAACAATATTAGGCAGTGGAGAGACAGATGAGTAATTAAAACTTATAGTTTTGATTCATTAAGTTTCATTCAATTTTTGATGGAAGAGTTGTTCTTCTTTACAACTCTTAGAGTTGTAATTGATTATTTTTAATTAAAAGAAATTTATAAATTTTTATCTTCCTTGAAATATTTTCAAAAAGAATTTGTTTTTCAATATATTAGGACAAAAGGAAGTGGACCTATTATTCTACAATTCTAAATATACATATAATTCAACCAAATATTAATTCCAAACTATTTAACAACGATATTTAACCACAAAATAACACTAACATACAAAACAAACCAATTAACTCAACATAGAAAAAAACAATTAACTTAACATCCAGAGCAAACCATTGAACTCAACATCTAAAACAAACATATTAAATCAACATACAAAAACAAACCAATTAACTCAACATCAAAAGTAAACCAACTTAATCAACATACACAATAAACCAATTTAATCTAAAACTTATCTCAAATTTCAACTTCATATTGAGACATACAAATATGAAATTCAAAATAATATCTAAATCTATCCTTTATCTAAAATTAGTTTCAAGCATATACTAAGATTCATACGAATATGCAATCTAATCTTAAAACCTATCTAACATTCCAACTTAATACTAAGAACTACAAAAAATATGAAAACTCGAAACTAATCTCAAGCTAACTTGTTTATCATTCACCACCCAAAAATAAGTCCAAATCCCTAAAATTAGTAAACAAACCACCTTAAATTCATCCAAATCATTTTATATTTCTAAAATAAACAATTTAGACAAGTAAAACATACACAAAATCACATCCACGGTTGAAACTAGGTAGAGGAATATAAAATAAAATAAAAAAGTTATATAAACTAACACGTGGAATTCGTCCAAACAAACATTGCTCTCATTGTGTCGAGAAACCAATCTCATGGTATTTTTGGGTTTGATTGAATTTTAACCTCAATTTTTGTAAATTGAAATTTGAATATTTTTAGAGGTATTCAACTGCTTTAGATTTTCTTTTGGTAGGTTGATTTTTTTAGAGTAAAAAATAAGCCAAAAAAGTTGAATGTTGTGGGTTTTTTTTAATTAAAACAAACCCATAAATAGGAAATTGAAGGACTGCATTTCTGCCAAGGGTGAAGACGAAGGTTGTAATGACCCTAGTTTCCTACTACATTTCAGGACGTTATTTTATGCATGCATAGACTTAACCGTACAATTTCTTTTTATATCATTAAACAAAAGAGCCAAATTTTATTCAATAAGCTCAAATGAGCAAATATATGAAAACATAATTAAGTAATAATAAATAAACTAAAACAAAATAAAATAAAATAATTTACCATTCGGGGTACCCCTAAACCCTACTTTAAAAATGAAAGAAATTAAATAGTCAAATAATAAAATTGATGTATTTTACATGAAAGTGTAAGACGCCTAACTTCTAGACCAGATTTCAAAAACATGATACTGGGTGCAGAATGGCCAGGACATGGATTTCTCTTGTCATGCGCCATTCTGTCATTACCCTTATCTGAAAAATAGGGAAAGAAAAGGGTGAGCATAAAGATATACTTAGTAAGCAGCCCACTACTGGGCCCACTCAGTGATCTGTTAGTCTTGGACCCAAAATGCACAAGGACATCATAAATATAGGCATAGACATAGGCATAAGGGGTGAACCCGAAGGCAAGCTTTCATAAGTAGTGACACAAAGGTTATGGGCATAAATACAAGTGGTGATCACAAAAAGGACATCGTACATAAACATAGGGTGTGGGCCCAAAGGCTCACACATGCAATGTGCATAGCCCAATGGTACATTAACAACCACTAAAATCTCATATAGACATAAGCATACAAACATTCAGTACAATCTCAGACATAAACATGCAATCAAGGCCATGAGTCGACATCAAACTTTAACACCGCTACTCATACATCAACTTTATCACACAGTACTCATACATCAACATTAGCACCCTATTCCTAGCTTACTCATGCATCACACCTTATCACAGTGTTCAGTTTACTCTTACATCCAATTTATATAGTATTCTAATACGTCAACTACAACTACCCATATCAGATTCCATCACAGATTACTCGTAAATGACATAAAAATTGTCAGCAGACTTAACAAGATCTTAGGGCAACCGCAGTAAACCACTTACCTCAGGATAACGAACTATCCCAAAACGAGACCTTACTCCGCTCGCAAACTTTCTTCACCGTTACACATTCCTGAAACCAATTGCAAAATCCATAGGTGAACATTAGCTTAGGCCCAAGAATCCCCAAATGGGTTGCGAACAAAAAAAACTGAACTTACCCCAACAGACCACTCGGTCGGACTGCCGTGAACCGACTGCTACCAACACCGACGACAACAGGCGGACAGAGAACGGCGCTTGGAAGAGAAGAATCTGGCGCGACTGGAAGACCCACGATCGAGCGGTGGCTTGGATAACGGCGAAGACAATCGCGCTGGAAGACTCACGATCGACGGCGGCGCAGTTGACAACAGCGAGGAGGCGCGGGTCATTGGAGGTCGAGCTTCGCAGCGGCGCGAACCAAGGCTTTGGCTAGACAGCGTGCGGTCAACGACGAAGAAGAAGGAAAAAAACGATCAGCTGGAGACCCACGGTCGACGGCAGCACGGATATGCACAGAGAAGGGGGGCGTGCGGCTGGAAGAGGAAGAAGAAGAAGAAGAAGAAAAGAAAAAAGAAATCCCTTTTTTTTCTTCGCACGCAGCCCGATGACCTCAATCTTTATAACCCTACTTCCTTCTTCCTTTTCCTAAATTAACCAACTTTTTTTTAAAAAAAACTTTGGGGCGTCACACTCTTCCCCCCTTTAATAAACTTTCATCCTCAAAAGTTCTAATCCTGGAAGAGATCTGGATGCAGTGCCCTCATCTTGTCTTCTCGCTCCCAAATTGCTTCCTCAAATTGATGATTCTGCCACAGAACCTTCACTAGTGGAACCTCCTTGCTACGCAAAAATTTCACCACCATGGCCACAATTTGCGCGGGCTTCTCCTCGTATCTCAAGTTTTCATTCAGTTGCAAGGGCTCAAAGTACACCACATGAGACGGGTCCGTTAAATACTTCCTCAGCATGGAAACATGAAATACATTATGGACCACGGAGAGAGACAGTGGCAAGGCCAACCGGTAAGCCATAGAGCCGACTCGCTCCAAGATCTCGAATGGCCCTACAAAATGCGGACTTAGCTTACCCTTCTTCCCGAATCTCAGGACACCCTTCATCGGCACCACTTTCAGAAACACCTTGTCACCTACTTCGAACTTCAGATCTTTACGCCTAACATCCGCGTAACTTTTCTGTCTACTTTGCGCCGCTAGCATTATAGCCCTGATCTTTTACATGGCTTCATTCGTCAATTCCACTAACTCAGTTCCCACCAGTTTCCTCTCCCCAAACTCACCTCAACAAACAGAAGACCTGCAATCTCTGCCATAAAGAGCTTCAAACGGCGACATGCCAATGGTAGCCTGATAGCTATTGTTATAAGCAAACTCTGCCAAATGTAAGTGGGAGTCCCAACCCCCTAAGAATTCCAACGCTCAAGCGTGCAACATGTCCTCCAATGTCTGATTTAAATGTTTTGTTTGCCCATCAGTTTGGGGGTGAAACGTTGTATTGAAGTTCAACCGCGACCTTAAAGCTGCCTAGAGGCTCTTCCAAAAACTGGAGGTGAAACAAGGGTCTTTGTCGGACACAATTGACACTGGCACACCATACAACCTTACTATCTCCTTCATGTATAACTGAGCCCACTTACTCACCGCGTACGTGGGCTTTCCTGGAATAAAATGTCCCACATTGATGAGTCTGTCTATTACAACCCAAATCACTAAGAAACCCTTCGCTGTCCTGGGCAACCCCATAATAAAATCCATAGCCACGCTCTCCCATTTCCATTCTGGCACATCCAATGGTTGTAGCAAGCCTGTTATCTTCTGCCTCAGGGCCTTCACCTGCTGATAGACTAAACATATACTGACATAATAAGCTATCTCCATTTTCATATTGAGCCACCAGTAATACCGACTCACATCTTGGTACATTTTGTTACTACCTGGGTGCAACGAGAATGGAGAGTTATAAACTTCTGCCAACAGTTCCCCTTGCAAGTCATCATCTACTGAGATGCACAACCGTCCTTGATACAAAAAACCCTTGTCCACTGACACAGAAAATTCACTTGCCTGACCCGACCCTACCTTATGACATTTCTAAACCAGGTCGGGATCATCCTGTTGTGCAACTATAATCTGTTGCCTCAAGGTTGGTTGCACTGTCAACTGGGCTAGCTACGAAGTGACTTCCCCCACTACCACTGTAATCTCTGCTCATTCCAGATCTTTACACAACTAAACCTGCTTAGTGATCAAGGTGGCCGAATGAGCTACCTTTCGACTGAGGGCATCGACTACCACATTCGCCTTACCTGGGTGGTAGAGGATCTCGCAGTCATAATCCTTTGCTAACTCGAGCCACCTGCGCTGCCTCATGTTTAACTTTTTCTGGGTGAAGAAGTATTTTAGACTCTTGTGGTCGATGAACACTTGGATCTTTTCCCCATATAAGTAGTGTCTCCATATCTTCAGGGCAAACACTACTTCTGCCAATTCCAAGTCGTGGGTAGGATAGTTGCGCTCATGGTTCTTCAATGGGAGGCATAGGCAACCACCCTACCATGTTGTATAAGCACACAACCCAAACCCTTATTAGAAGCATCACTGTAGATCATGAAGTTCCTGGAGCCGTCTGGTACGGTGAGAACTAGGGCTGAAACCAAACTCTGTTTGAGGTCCTGAAAACTGTCCTCACAAGCTTTGCTCCAAACAAACGAAGCTCCCTTCATAGTTAGTTGGGTCAACGACGTGGCCATGCTGGAGAAATTCTCTACAAACCTACGATAGTATCCGCCAATCCCAGGAAACTATGCACCTCACTGACCGTTGTAGGGCGGGGCCAATTGGTAACGATTTCAATCTTAGCTGGATCCACTAAAACCTCGTCCTTCGACCCCACGTGCCCAAGGAAGGACACCTTTCATAGCTAGAACTTGCACTTAGAAAACTTTGCATACAATTTGTTTTCGCTCAGTGTGCCTAGGACCTTCCTAAGATATTCCTCATGTTCCGCCTTTGTCTTGGAGTATACCAAAATGTCATCAATAAAAACGATTACAAAGGCGTCTAGGAAGTCCTTGAACACCCAATGAATACCGTTGGAGCATTGATTAGACCAAAAGACATTACAATGAACTCGTAATGCCCGTATCTGGATCAGAATGCAGTCTTCGGAATATTACTCTCCCTTATCCTTAACTGATGGTAACCTGACCGTAGGTCAATCTTAGAAAATACGGTAGCACCCTGTAGCTGGTCAAACAAGTCATCGATTCTAGGAAGCGGGTACTTATTCTTAATGGTCACCTTATTTAACTCCCTATAGTCTATACATAAATGTAACGACCCATCATTTTTCTTCACAAATAACACTGGTGCACCCTACGAAGAAACACTGGGTCGAATGAACCCTTTATCAAACAGTTCCTGCAATTGAACCTTAATTTCTTTCAATTCTGTCGGAGCCATTTTGTATGGAGCTTTGGATATAGGAATAGTGTCTGGCTCTAGTTCAATCATAAAATCAATCCCCCTTGGTGGAGGAAATCCCAGAAGTTCTTCCAGAAACACGTCGGGATAATCCTTAACAATTGGTTCAGAGGTTAGTGCAACCTTGGTTTCCCTTGTGTCAACTACACTAGCCAAGATACTCTAGACACCTTGGTTAATCAATCTCTTGGCCTTAGCCGCTGAAATCACCTTGGGCAAAACTACTGTCCCGCCCCTTTGAACTGAAAGCTGGCTTCTCTAGGGGGGTTAAAATTCACCTCCTCACGAGAACAGTCAATACTAGCATGGTTGGCAACCAAGAAATTCATGCCCAAAATTACATCGAAATCATGCATGTCTAATATTATCAGAGTCACATCAAAGGTGCGGTTTGCTATTTCTAACTGACATGCTTTTATCTTTTCACTCGCTATCATAATTTCTTCTGACGGTGTAGACACTGACAAAACGTAGCCCAAAGGTTCCAAAACTAACATGGTATGCTTTACGAACAACGAAGAAACGAAAGAGTGAGACGGGCCAGAGTCAAACAATGTCATGGCATAGTGCCCCGATATTGGGAGCATACCTATCACCACTATTCCTGAGTGCTTAGCTTCCCGACAACTGGTGGCATATACCCAACCTTGCTATTGCTGTTGAACTACCCTGATGCGAACTCGGGGGCTGACCCCCCACACTTCCAGAACCACTACTAGGGCATTAGTATGCCCTATGCCCTATCTGCTTACATCTGAAATAAGTTCCTGTGCCAATCAGACAACGTCCTCAATGGCGTTTCCCACATGACTTGTACACCAGCCTTTCCCTCCAAACTTCTTCTGAAGTAGTAGCCTATCGTTGGGCATGCCCTACTGACCTGCTTATACTCTGGACCTTCTATGGAGTCCTGGAGCCTTCTGCTCAACTTTCCTCTTTTGGCCGGTGGCCGGTTCCTCCGTCAGGGACTTCAGGAATTCTATCCCTGAAGGACAACCCACGCATGCTGCCGCTCGAAAGGCTGCGGCGTAGGTGGGCGGCTCCAGAGCTTGCATAATGCCTCGCACCCCGTCTCGGAGTCCTTGCACAAACCTTTCAACCCTTCTTGCTTCGGTAGACACCAGGTCAGAGGCAAAATAAGACAATTTGTCAAACTCGTCTTCATACTCTTCTACTATCATGGTTCCCTACTTCAAGTTCATGAACTCAGCCTGCTTGTTGTACCTCACATGAGCAGAGAAGTACTTCTCGTAAAACCGCTCCTTGAACTGATCCCACGTGGCTTGGCCTCCACCGACATCTATCATTCTCTCAGTCGAGTGCCACCAACGCTTGACATTGTTAATGATAACGAAAGTGGCACACTACAACTTCTGCTCCTCTTGACACCTCATGTACTAGAAAATCCCCTCAATAGTGGACAACCACAATTCTACATTTGTGGGGTCTTTCAGGGACCCGTTAAACGTCGGGGGATCATACTTCTTGAAATCTTACAGGTATCCAGCTTCCAACGAAGGGCCTGCCATGGTCCGACTCGTGGCCCTATCCTGATTCTAAACTGGTGGTAACAGGATTGACGAGGATGGCACCTACTGTGACTGTACGTGCTGGGCGATCTGCTCGGCCACCATGCCCCTTAGTTGTCCCACCACGGCTTGCGTGACGACGTTCCCAATAACTGCAGCCATAGCAGTATATTCTACTGGAATTTATGAGGACGACGGTCTTGGTGGGGGCACAGTCGAAGCTCGATGACTGCTTCTTGGTATAACCCTCTGCCAGTTGAGCCAGAGGGGTTACGAGGTGGTGGGTCCCGCACCTCTTGGCTCTGCACCTCGGGTTCTTGCAGATCGGGGTCCCGCTCCTCAACTACTTTTCTACCTCGACTGCCCCTTCCTCTAATTCGTGGTGCCATACCTGGTGACCACACGTAGCACTTTAATACACACTAGCAGGGTAAATCATCAAATGACAACACACAAGTAGGATTTCATATATATATATATATATATATATATATATATATTTCCATAAAGGTTTTAAAACAACATACTTGACAATGATGAAAGATCCATTTGTGGCCATACGGAACAGATTAGACTCACGATTAAGTCAGTCTACATAACTTAAAACTTAGGCTCTGATACCAACTGTAATGACCCTAGTTTCCTATTACATTCCAGGACTCTACTTCATGCATGCATAGACTTAACCGTACAATTTCTTTTAAACCATTAAATAAAATAGTCAAATTTTATTTAATAATGCTCAAATGAGCAAAGATATGAAAACATAATTAAGTAATAGTAAATAAACTAAACTAAACTAAACTAAACTAAAATAAAATAATTTGCCTCGGGGTACCCCTGAACCTTACTTTAAAAATGAAGGAAATTAAATAGTCAAATAACAAAATTGATGTATTTTGCATGAAAATGTAAGACGCCTAACTCCTAGACCATATTTCAAAAACATGATACTAGGTGTGGAAGCAGTAAATCATCCTAATGGGCAGGTCACGGATCTTTCTTGTCATGCGCCAGTCTATCATTACCCTTACCTAAAAAATAGGGAAAGAAAAGAGTGAGTATAAAGATATACTCAGTAAGCAGCCTACTACTGGGTCCACTCAATGATCTGTTAGTCTATCCATTTGACCCAAAATGCACAAGGGCATCATAAACATAGGCATAGGCATAAGAGGCGAACCCGAAGACACACTTTCATAAGTAGTGACACAAAGGTCACAGGTATAAATACAAGTGGTGATCCAAAAAAGGACACCGTACATAAGCATAGGGTGTGGGCCCAAAGGCTCACACATGCGATGTGCATAGCCTAAGGGTACACTAACAACCACTAAAATCTCATATAGACATAAGCATACAAACATTCAGTACAATCTTAGACATAAGCATGCAATCAAGGCCACGAGTCAGCATCAAACTTTAACACCTCTATCCATACATCAACTTTATTACAAATTACTCATACATCAACATTAGCACCCTATTCTTAGCCTACTCATGCATCAAACCTTATCACAGTGTTCAGTCTACTTTTACATCCAATTTACACAATATTCTCATACGTCAACTACAACTACCCATATCAGATTCCATCACAGTTTACTCGTAAATGACATAAAAATTATCAGCAGGCTTAACAAGATCTTAGGGCAACCGCCATAAACCACTTACCTCAGGATAACAAACTGTCCCAAAACGAGACCTTACTCCACTTGCAAACTTCCTTCACCGTCACACATTCCTGAAACCAATTGCAAAATCCATAGGTGAACGTTAGCTTAGGCCCAAGAATCCCCAAATGACAATGGGCTGCCAATAAAAAAATCGAATTTACCCTAACAGACCGCTCGGTCGGATTGCCGCGAACCGACTGCTACCAGCACCGACGACAAAAGGCGGATAGAGAACGATGCTTGGATGAGAAGAACCCGACGCGGCTGGAACGCTTGCGCAGCTGGAAGACCCACGATCGAGCGGTGGCTTGGCTGACGGTGAGGACGATTGCGCTGGAAGACCCACGATCGACGGCGACACAGTTGACAATAGGGAGGAGACGTGGGTCGTCGGAGGTCGAGCTTCGTAGCGGCGCGAACCAAGGCTTCGCTAGGCGGCGCACGATCGACAACGGAGAAGAAGGAAAACAACGATCGGCGAAGAGGCGCGCGGCTGGAGACCCATGGTCGACGGAGGTGCGGAGATGCATAGAGAAGGGGGCGTGCGGTTGAAGGAGAAAGAAGAAGAAGAAAAAAAAAAGAAAACAGAAATCCCTTTTTTTTCTTTGCATGCAACCCGAGGACCCCAATCTTTATAACCGTACTTCCTTCTTCCTTTTCCTAAATTAACCAACTATTTTTTTTCTTTTTTTCTTTTTATATATATATTTTTAAAAAAATTTGGGGCATCACAAAGGTGTAGTTGCGTAGGTATTTATCAATTCCAAAGCAAATAAGTGGAGACAAAAGATTAAGTTGAATACCATGATAGCAATTAGAGCAATGCAGTTGAATGTGATTTTTGTGAAACAAACGTGAAGCAACATAAACTAACCAGAGGCAGTAGCGAGCTTTAACCGACAGCAGACGGTCTGGAGCATCGTGAACCACTGACGGCAGCGAGCATGAACTGATAGTAGAGGAAAAGTATTTTCGCTGAGAACCATTAGTCGTGAACCACAAGTCAGAATCACACATCGAAACCACATGCAGACTAGTTGTGAACCACTGACGGAAAAGTCGAGAATCGTTTTTGATGGGTTTCGTGGGTTTTGGCAGAAGAGAGGGGGGAAAGTTTTTTATGGTTTAGGCGGCAACTGTCAAGAGATCCTTAAGAACATTTTGTCATTTTTTAAACTCCCGACGACTCTCATTTGTCATTGGGAGAAGGAATTTCTCCTTACCTTTAGACCTTAGCATCGAGAGAGGCCAAATTTTTTTTCCTACTATTTTTTATCTCGAAGACTTAGAAACGATGTTGGGAATACCTTATTTTTTTCGACACTTAAACCATCGTTAGGAAAAACTAATTTTTCTTGACATCCAAAAAATCGTCAAAAAAACCAAATTTTTCCGACCATTTTTTTTGGCGTCGAGAAAAATTTCGTTGGGAAAAATCAAATTTCTTATAATGTCTTATCATTATTTATTACAATAATATTATTCAAAGAAAAAATCAACATAATTGAAACCAACCCTATAATTCAAAAAGAGTTTTTTAGAGTTCAAAATATCATTTTTGACCTTGTACTTTAGGACTTATTGAATCTTACTCGTTCTATTTTCAAATATCTAATTGTAGTCATTGTACTTTTAATAAATATGAAATTTAGTCATCTAAAGTTATATTTTTTCTTCAAGTTAGTTTAATAATAATAATAATAATAATAATAATAATTTTAATGCAATAAAATATACTATACAACTATATTTCTTGAATTTGTCGTATAAAGACCAATAGATAACAAAAAGTTTTTGAAAAAATAACAAATAATTAAAGTCCCATGGTGGCCATTTAATTTTTGGTTTTTTGTTTTTGAAAATTAAGTCCATAAACACTACTTTTTCCTCCAAATTTCTTTATTGTTACCTACTTTTTTTTTTTTTTTTTTTCCAAATGCTTAAAAAACTAAGCCCAATTTTAAAAACTAAGACCCCTTTTGGTAATCGTTTAGTTTTTTATTTTTGCTTTTGAAAATTAAGCCTATATAATCCACATTTCTTACAATGACTTCCATATTTGTCAAATATAATGTTTGAATTCTTAACCAAATTCCAAATTCCAAAAACAATTTTTTGAAAGCTAATTTTTTTAGTTCTCAAAATTTGGATCGATTTTTTAAATCATCGGTGAAAAATAGATAACAAAAAAGAAAATTTGGAGGTGAAAGTAGTGTTCATAGACTTGATTTTGAAAAACAAAATGGTTACTAAACTAAGTCTAAGAGTTTAATTCTTAGCCAAATTCCAAAAAACAAAAACAAGTTTTTACTTTTTTAGCCATTTTATTATTTGTTTTTGTTTTTGAAAACTTAGCATATGGACATTACTTCCACCTCAAAATTTCATAATTTGTTATATACTTTTCATCAATGGTTTGAAATCTTGAGGTGAAATTTTCAAAATTAAAAGCAAAAAACCAAATGGTTACCAAATCGGGCCTTGTTTTCTGTTTTTATTTTTAAAATTAAACCTATTTCATCCACAATTCTTACAATGATTTGCATCTTTCTTAGATACCATAGTTGAATTCTTAACCAAATTCCAAAAATAAAAACAACTTTTTTGAAGCTATTTTTTTTAGTTCTCAAATTTTGGCTTGGTTTTTTAAACCATTGATGAAAAGTATATAACAAATTATGAAATTTTGAGGTGAAATTTTCAAAATTAAAAACAAAAAACCAAATGGTTACCAAACCGGGCCTTGTTTTCTGTTTTTGTTTTTGGAAATTAAACATATTTCATACACAATTCTTACAATGATTTGCATCTTTCTTAAGTATCACAGTTGAATTCTTAACCAAATTCCAAAAATAAAAACAACATTTTTGAAGCTATTTTTTTAGTTCTCAAATTTTGGCTTGGTTTTTAAGAATTGTGGATGAAATATGTTTAATTTTCAAAAACAAAAATAAAAACAAGGCCTGATTTGGTAACCATTTGATTTTTTGTTTTTATTTTTAAAATTTCACCTCAAAATTTCATAATTTGTTATATACTTTTCATCAGTAGTTTAAAAAATAAAGCCAAAATTTGAGAACAAAAAAAATAGCTCAAAAAAAGTTGTTTCTATTTTTGGAATTTGGTTAAGAATTCAACCATGGTACCTAAGAAAGATGCAAATCATTGTAAGAATTGTAGATGAGATAAGTTTAATTTTCAAAAACAAAAACAAAAAAGAAGGTCTGGTTTGGTAACCATTTGATTTTTTGTTTTTATTTTTGAAAATTTAGTCTACTTCATCCATGCTTCCTATCATGATTTGCATGTTTTTAAGTACGACGATTGAATTCTTAGCCAAATTCAAAAAATAAAAATAATTTTTTGAAAGTTATTTTTCTTGGTTCCCAAAATTTTGCTTGTTTTTTAAATTATTGGTGAAAAATAGATAACAAAAAAAATTTAGAAGTAGAAGTAATATGTATAAATTTAAATTTTTAAAAATAAAAATAGAAAATAAAATAGTTACGACGGATCCAAATGATTATTAAATGGGGTTTAATTTGCGCAAATTAGAAAAAATGCAAGAAAAAAAGGAGTTTTTTGAGGGGAAGTTCGTCGGTTTGCCTCTTCCCGCCTTTCGTCTGTCCAGAACTTCCCGTTCAGGCTCAGCTCCTCCTCCAAGGCAAGGCATCCGCCATAGCCATCCAGCAGTCAAGCTTCTGAACTCTACCTTTCCTTTCCAGTAGAATACTATAGAGACTGTAGCAAAGCATACAAAGACGGATGTGTGGAAGAGCCCGTTGTACTCTTCGAGCCGATGACATCCCCAGGGCCTGCCACCGCACCGGCGGCCGCGTCCGCACCCTCAACATGGACCGGTAACATCATTCACTTCTTTCGTATTTCGTTCTGCTAGACTGTATTTGAGTGTTCTGTCTCTATTCCATGTCTAGTGTCAATGGGAAGGTACTGAACTTACCGGGTTTGATGCTTTATTTATTTATTGTTATTTTTATTTAGTTTTCGTCCGCTGTTCAATGCCTCCCCGGGCTCGGATTTGCCGGTTGTTCGTCGAGACGATGAATCTGGTGACGGAGGGGTCGTCCTCCAATGCATGAAATGGGGGCTGATTCCTAGTTTTACTGAGAAATTCGAGAAACCTAATTACTTCAAGATGGTGAGTTTTCGTCTTTTGGCCTTTACCTGGACGTTGTGTAGAAATTTATTTTGAAATGATGGTTGCTGTTTTTGTTACCTGTGATTATGTAGGCTGTTGTGATTTTCGACTAAAGAGTTGATACTATCGTTCAAAATATTAACGACCTCACTCAAAAAAGATCTATTCTGTAGGTTTTACAATGTATCGTTGAGTTCTAAAATATTGTTCAAAACACTATCTACTTTGTGTGTGTGTATATATTAAGCTTTAGGTAAGCAATGATCTAATTGATATACAAAATTCACAAGAGCAAGGATCAGAAAGGATCAATAGAGTTGCATACATTGTCGGATTGCTTTATCTTCATGTGTTTTGTTACAATACTAGTACCATTTGCTCTTGCAAGTCCTAATAACACGTTGCTCTGTAGATTTGATGTAGTTGATTTAGTAGCAATTTTGTAGTTTTTTTTTTCCCTTTAAGTAATTCTTGACTTTTGCTTTAGAAAACAGTAGTTAACTAATGGTCTTTGTTTTTTGCACCTAACAAGGGAGGCTTTTTGTATCAAAAGTATCAAAAGGCTCCCCTGTGTTGTGGAAATTTTTTTTGGCCAATTGGGAACCCTTGTAATCCTTTGGCTTAAGATCTCTCTCCCCTCTTGTTATTTTAATCATCAATGAAATTTTTTTGTTGTTGTTCTTTTTTTTGTTGTTTTGTTTTTTGTTTTTTGAAAAAAAAAAGTCTTGTTCTTTGCAGTCATTGTAGCTTTGTCATGTCTGTATTACTATCCTTGTCCCTGGAGAATATCCATATGCACTATCATTGTTAGTTTCCCAATCTTGTTTGACCCAATGAGCAAGTTTCCCATACTTCTTATTGTTATTCTATATTTAAGTGGAGGCCCTTCCTTCCGTCTTGATAGTATAGATTGTGAGACCTATTTCTTCATAATTCAGTTCAGTTCAGTTTTGTTTTGTTTTGTTTTTGTTTTGTTTTGTTTTTATTTTATTTTTGTTTTTTTTCCTTTTCTTTTTTGAAATCCTTCAAATTTCAGTTAAGGCTGGAAATTCTATTTATTGAATATGAGACGAGGCTAAAGTGGCATTGGGTTTAGGAGCTAACAATGTCCTTGGGCCAAATGAAGTTATGGGGGAATTTGTGAAAAAGGCTTGAAATCATCAAAGGGGATATCTTAAAAGGCATTTGAAGAACTTTTTGAAAATAACAATATTACCTCTTATGTAAATGAGATGGACCTTCGCTTGATTTGTAAAGAGAAGTGGAGCTCAAAGGTTTTTGACTATCAACTCATTAGCACGCGCCTTTATAAATGGTAGCCAAGGTGAAGGTCCATGCCAAAAGATTGAAAAGAGTGCTTCACCATGCCATAGCTCAGAATCCTTCAACATAATTCATATATGATAGACAAATTTTAGACTCTATTTTGCGTGATCACAAGTTGGTGGATGAATATTAAACCAAGAAGTTGAGAGGATGGGTCATAAAATGGATCAGGACATTCTTCTTGAAGTGCTTTGTAGGAAAGGGTTTGGCATTAGTGTATTGTTTGGATTCCAGGTTTCCAAAAAGTTTGCACCCACCCCAAGGCCCATACTTTGGAAACAACAAGATTTTTCTTTATTAAGCTCACCCGGAGATTCGAATATGGAACCTTTGGGTAGTTGTTACTCAAGAGATCATGGGCCTTAACAATAGGGCCGCACCCAATGCGCTAATTTGAGGGTGTATCTATCTTAAAGACATCCTTTTAATATTTGTGAAAGTCAAGCTAAGATCAAAGTCTCAAGAAGTTTAAGGTAAGGTTATCCCCCTGCTCCTTTTCTTTTTAACTTTCTTGACAAAGAGATTGGTGAAGAGAGCCTCCAAGGCTCCATGCGAGGCAGACCATATTCATATAAATCATCTTTAGTTCATTGATGTCACGCTTCATTTTTCCATTGACGAGTCAACAAGCTCAACAACTTTTTTGAAGTGGACAAGTTGTTTGAGATACCTTTGGGCCTTAAATTAAAGTTTGCTAAGACCTTTATTGTTGCCTTACCAAGGCCCTTTAGGGTTGCCAAATCTGAATGCTTCTTGATCTAGTAGTACTGGTTTGAAGTTTTGAATGGGTGGAGCTTAACTCAAGTTCAGGAAAAATCTTTTTGATCTTGAAGTGGAGGAATGGGCCTCCCTAGCAAGCCTCCTTGCTCAATTGTGCTCCTAGAAATTAGTAAGATGCTAAAATTTGGACCCTCAAAGGAAGAGACGCCTTTATCATTAGATTGTTGGTGCCAAATCTTTCCGTTAAAAATTCTTTCCTCAACCACTCCTTTGTGGTTTAGTATGCTAAAGTGCCCAAAAAAGTGAAAGGATCTGTTGTGGTTCTTTGCTCTTGGAAGGCCAAATATGTGTTGCAAAATCCCAAAAAAAAAAAAAAAAATGAAGTCTAATTCCATCTATTCCCAACTTGATGTGTGATGTGCAGCAAGTTAGCCGAGGATCACCCATGTTTTCTCCATCTGCCCATGTGGTAGCTTTGTGTTGACACAATCTCTTTGTTATGTGATGTAACACACCAAGAGTTCAAGAGAAATAGACTGAATATTATTAAATGAAGGGGTTGGAAGCCTATATATACACAAAGAGATGACTGGCTAAACTAGTAACTTGGTTCAATGACCTGGACAGCCCGTTATACTCATAACTAACTTTACAACTAATGTTTACAAATAAAATTCCAGCATTAAAAATATATTAAAGGTGTAATATTCTAATTCTCTACATCATTATGGCTCTTGCCATGAATTGTTTTGTGAAATTGTTATAATTTTTGTTTCTTCTTGGTGCATTCTTTCTATTACTGTTTGTAATTATGATTTGTTGCAAATCTTTTTTTCAATTGGAGTACTTTTTGTAATCTCATGGCATGGTAGGGATATCTCTATCTTCCCTTTTATCTGGCTTTTGTTCTTTTATGAATGAAAAGTTTTGTTTCCATTAAAAGAAAAACCCTATATAAGTGCTTGATGTGGTGATTTTGGCATAGTGGTGGGTTTTTTTTTTTTTTTTTTTTTTTTTTTTTTTTTTTTTTTTTAAAAAAAAAATTATTATTATTATTATTTTAAATATATAAAAATTAAAAAAAAAACTTTTGACATGCATTTATGCTCAACCATTGTGAAAAGTAATCTCTGTTTAAGCCAAGGGTTTACAAAATTAACATTTCCTATCAGCACGTTCAAAGCAGGGACAATAAGAAGAATATTTGACTTCGAAGGCTATTAAAAGGCCTTTGATGTGATATCCTTGTATTGTTGTTCAACACCATTGGAATATTTAGAGTGTTTAAAATTCTAATCTTATTGGCAGAGGCCATCGATATGAGAGAAATAGGAGGGGTTTTGAGATGAGTAGAGAGTTTTTGGGAGTTTCAGTCAATAAGGCAATAAAATAGAACAAGTAGAACATCCGATATAAATAGGATCTATAAATCTAACAACAATATCTTAAGAATATAAAATATGCCCCCCCATCCCCCAATAAGCTGTTGGTGGTGGCAGATAGGGTAAACAAGGGCTGCACACATGAAAGGTATAAATCTGCCGAGTATGAAATGCGGGTGAGGCTTGACAATGCATGCACACAGACTATGGGTGGGCCTTCAGAATGAGCTTGTGAGTGTGTGCATAGGTGATGGTGTGTGATGTGAGTGTTTCGGGCTCCTTCAAGGTTTGCCCGGATTTGAGTGGTGGCTGTAGTAGTTGGGGCAAGCTAGAGAGCATGCATGCATGTGCTCAAAGGAACTAGCCGGTGCAGGTTGGGGCAAAGTTCCAACGTGTGTTTAAGATATGTGTGTGCTAATTATTGAACTTAAAAAACTCGAGTGATAGAGAACAAAGTTGGGGTAGTGGGGGCCAACGTGTGTTTAAGGTATGTGTGCGCTAATGGGGCATAGACACATGTGGGTGAGGCTTGCGCTGTGAGCATGGAGGCTATAGTTGGGCTGTGGGCATGCACCTGTGGGTGTGCATATAGGTGATGGCACACAAGATGTTTGCTTTGTTCTCCTTTGAGGTTTGCATGGATTTGAGAGGTGGCATGATCATGTAAAATCCGTATTGGTTTTCTTGCTCTCGTTTCTTCATTTCAACGTTCCTTCCCTAAAAATTGCCTCCATTTCTCCTCATCCATTGCCTTCTCCCCTTTTTAGCCATCTCTGATTGTTCTAAGGGTTCTTATGCACCTTTGCACCTTATGATTCATGCTTTTGACTTCTGCCTACACTACAAGGAAGTTTTGGAACTTGAAGACAGAGATTGTAATTATTTGATACTTAATGATTTTGGTAAGTATTCTAATTGAGGAGGATGTGTGGTTATAGTATTATTTTGTCTTTAGTTTGTGGCTAAGGACGGACACCTTACCAAAATCCATGCTTCTCGGGTTTGTTTTAGGAATTTGTTTTATTTAAGATGAATATTTTATGATAAATAAACTATGAACACTAGCCAATCTGTGTTTACCTTATTATCTAGTATCTGTAATGTGCAGTTCAATGCTCGCTCAGAGTCCATACGTGAAAAGGCTTCTTTTCGCCGCCTAGTTCCTAAAAGAAGGTGCCTTGTGGCAGTGGAAGGGTATGTTTCTGGAGAACCTGGAACTTTTATATTTATATGAATGTCTGTGTGTTCATCATCTGTCTTTACTCTTGCACAAACACCCTTATAACCTCAGTTCTATGGTAGGTTCTATGAGTGGAAAAAGGACGGATCAAAAAAGCAGCCCTATTATATCCATTTTAAGGATGGGCGGCCACTTGTTCTTGCTGCTTTATATGACTGTTGGGAAAACCCAGAAGGTATGGTTCTTTTATGATCAAGCAAAAGATAACTTTGCCCTAATACTTTGTTTTCACTGTATCAATGATTTTTTTTGTTTCCTCAAAAAAAAAAAGTTTTTAATTTCTTGTACTAGTTTTAGTCTGCATATCCTTTTTTTTTGAACTTCTGGCTGGATATTGACACTAATTTATTTTAGTTTTCTTCACTATCTGGTAATTCAGATATCTGGATTTGATACCTGATATCATTGACCAGATATTGAATGTACTTTACTTCCTAGAAGACCTATAATGTTCTTGATCGATTGATGGATTGATTCATTATTGTTTTTGCAGGTGAATTACTTTACACTTTTACCATTCTTACAACTTCAGCATCTCCAGCTTTGTTGTGGTTGCACGGTCAGTCATCTTTTCTTATTGCTGTTTTAGCTCACGTTTACAGCTGGATTTCAACATCGATAAGACGTGATGGAACTTATTGTCAATCTCTGATGTGGTTGCAATAATTTCTATTTGCTAATTGAAAAGATTATAGTATTAATTCCAAATTGTACAGGGGTGAAATTAAGCTGAGGGGTGGTTTGAGGATTATAAAAAATTCCTACTAGCCTTGATAAAAAACAGAAGAGTGTTAGGACGTATGTGATAGATTTAAGTATCCTCTGAGAAGCAATCATTAGAAGTACATCTATTTCTATATTTCCAAACATCCCATAAAATAGTAGCCATTTTATTTCTCTGTAAGCTTGTGACATCATATGAAAGGAAGATGAATTTGACAAATAAAATACTAGGAGCCGCTTACTTGAAGTTAGTGTCAAATGATATACCAAAAACTCTCCCAAATTCTTGGGTAAAGGGGCAATATATGAATAAATATTCTATGTTCTCTCCTTTTTGAAAATGTCACACATATAGGCTAAGCCACGCTTCTTTGGAGCATATAATTTGTTTAGGTAAGAAACGGATGTCCATTGATATTAAAAGAAGTGAATACGATATCCACCCAATCAAGCCAAGACTTTTAAAAATTATTCCCGATTGGCACTAATCGATAAAATAATAAATTATAGATGAGGGAGAATTTGATTATTTAGTGGCTGATGAGTGATCTGTTTAGATAGGATGCCTGTAATTTTGGGTGACAAAGAACGGATGGATATGTGGTTGAATGATTCTTCATCGTCCAAGTATGATACTGTCCTTAAACCATATGAGGCTCCTGATTTGGTAAGAACTTTTTGAAAGGAAAACAGTGACTTATGTTAATAATTAATTAATGTTTAAAATGTAAATGTTAGGTATGGTACCCTGTAACTCCATCCATGGGCAAGCCTTCATTTGATGGGCCAGACTGCATCAAGGAGGTATCTCATCTCTCCTGTTTTTTTGACTTGATTTGTAGCTTTTCTATCCTAGTCAAAGTCAAAAAAGTCATAGCATGTTGCTGGATAAAATTTGAGTTACATTACTCTCGTAGATTCAGTGATGATTTAGTTCCTTCCTCCAATAACAATTTATCTGCGATCTATTTTTGTTTATTCACGTTTCTCGCCTCCAGTGGAACACTTCAGCAAGTTTGTTTGTTTGTTCTTCTAAATTTTATTTTGTTTTCTGGTTTATCATGATTGATGATCGTATATATTATCTGTATAGAAATGTACTTTCGTGGTTATTGAAGTAGTAGATATAATACATAGATCAAAGCTCATTTTAGTGCTTCTTTTCGGGCTTTTGCAAGAAATTATTTGTGCAATGATGTGATTTCTTCTTGTTCTTGATATTAGATAAAATATTAGTGCGCCAAAGTGATGATTGAGTTTGTTGATAGGGAATGTTCCTGCCCTGTTGTGAATGTGACGAATGTTGTATAGTTGATACATGAATGGAATTCGTTTGAGAGACAATCTTTGGGCCAAAAACAAAAAGTTCTACAGAATGGTCAAATAGCATTATTTTGTCTTCAATTCTGTTTTGGAATAAGATGAAAATGACTGGAGTTTATATTATTCGTATACCAATCTGTTTGTTTAGACTTTGAACCTGTCTTCTTCTTCTGGTGAAGTGACACTTGAAATTTGCTTTATCAATAATGAAAATAACTAGGATCTCACTTTGAAGTTTTCACTGTAGGTTTACAAATTCACAATGATGATGTGGAATGGGTATTAAAACTTTGGCCTTAAGGTCATCAATATTTTTTGTCATTATCGGACCAAAATATGGAACAATTATGTTCATTTTCTACATTTAGAGTTTAATATATAGGCATATATTAAAGACAGAATTTTAATGCTTGCACTCTTCTTTGTCTGGTGTGCAAGTTTGACTTTTCTGTTGCATTTTCTCTTCCACCCTTTTATATATAGGCATAAATGAAACTCCTAAACTAAAAATAGTAAAATTACACCTAAGGATAAAGACTAATAAGCTCGTACATTTACACATACTAGAACATCTTTAGCTACTGAGCTGTGCTGAAATTGGTCACCTATATCATTTATTAGAAAGAAACTGGCAATTTATTTAACGAGCTTTCATATCTGTCAAATGAACACGACAGTCTCAAATATCTTCTGTTTTTTTTCTTTTTCTTTTCTTTTATCTTTTGGGAAATTTGAATAGTAACTTCATCTTCTAAAATATTTTCAAGCATATATTTTTGTAGAAGTTATTATGATTTTAGTTTTCTTTAAAAATATTTGTGAACGTAGCATTTATCAATATGCTTCTATTTCAAGTGATAGTCATAGTCCTCGTTGATTTACAAGAACGGTTAACCTCGTATAGATCAACAAGTAACATTGTTATGTCTTCTTGTGTAGATACAGCTAAAGAATGATGGAAGCAACCTCATCTCCAAATTTTTCTATGCAAAAGAAATTAAAAAGGAACATTCAGACTCACAAGAGAAAACTTCCTGTAACACATATGTGAAGCCTGAGGCATCGCCAAGTCTAGAAGAACACAAAACAGATGTAAATCTTAGAGCTTCATCCGAAGAATCAAAGGATTGTCTTGCAAAGTGTTCATCTGAGACTGCACCAACATGTCAAATAAAACGGGACCGTGAAGACATCTCATCCGTGTCGAAAAGCGGCGTGGATGACTACAGCAAGGTAGGCAGCAGTCCAAAGAAAAGGAAGAAAGGAAACCTGAAGGCTGGTAATGACAACCAATCAACCCTCTTTTCGTACTTTGGGAGGAAATAGATAGGCCTTACGACCCAAAACGAAAAATATTGTCCAGACAGGTATTTGTTAGTCTGCCACTTCTCATGTTTATATATATGTCGTTTAGTCTTTATCTTGCTGTGTTAGATGCTACTGAGGTACGTGGAAGGTCTTTTTTTTTTTTTGTTGAACATTTTGATTGTGTTAAATGCAGTGTTTTCTTGTTGTATGAAGGCAGGCTAATGTAGCTTATAAGGGAAAATTTGATTATGGTCGATCCTTCCGCTGTCCACTAAACTGAACTCTTTCTTATAGGTTTGTAACAGTTTTCCTCTTGCAAAAAAGCATTATGTTATGGTTCATTTGTTACTGGTTTTGCATACTTTTATGTAGGGAAATTACCTTTTTAGTCTCTAATGGTTGGCCGTTGGTTTCAGTTTCTTTCCTTAGCTTAAAAGTTTCAATTTCGTCCATATAGTTATTATCATCATTAGATGGAAAGTGCTTTTTTACCTGTCCGTGGCCGGGCATGTACAATTATTCCGTCATATCTAGTCACTTTCTACCATGTTAGAAAGAAAGAAATCATGAATATATCTTACATATTTTGAGAATCTTAATAAAAAAGTTAAAATGTCATTATGTGATTGTAATTTGAGATTCATTTCATTTTAATCTGAACTTTCTAGGGGACGGGTGAGTATCAAATATTGAAAAATGAGAAATTTTCACAAATAGAAAAAAATGTCAAACTATTTACAAAAATAATGAAAAAAGAAAAAATATTGAGACATTATAAACTTCTATTAGTGCTTATCACACAGTATCAATGGTAGATTTTTCTATCAATTTCTATCATTGATAGACAAGTTCAATCGACCTTTATTAGTTTCTATCAAAGAAGATTAAATTTTGCTAATTTGTATAAATAATTTTTCTTATCTTTTGAAAATCTTCCTTGAAAAATTGACTCGATTGACTCAAACCAATCGAACTAAAGTTGATTAGTTGGGGCCAATTTTGCACATAACAAAATTGCTTGTCGATCGGGTAGGGAGCATAGTGCAGGCTCAAATAGACCACTTTCTGATTGTAAAAACTGAGTACTTTTGTATCTGAAACCACTTTCATCTTCCATCGGTGCATGTATTTGTGATCGGTTTTGGTTTTCTTAACAAAACAATGTGAAGTTGTAAGACTGCCCTAAGAACTGTGTTGAAATATCTCGAAACTGTCTCACCAGACCTCGAAAAGTTTCTGCGTACCACTCGATTCTTGACATCGTGTGCAAGAATGTGTAGGAATATCACAACCATCTCTTCGACGTCCATACATCTTGTTGGTTCCAAACAACCAGTCGATCGTAGCATATTACATAGAATTATAAAGGTACGTCTATCCATTCGGGTGGTTTCACGACATGCCAAGTCGCTCTCGTCAATTAGGCGAAAGAAGGTCAACTGCCTAATGCAGTGCCTAGCTTATGTCGGTTGTCTCTCTATCCTTCGATAGTTGTTCAATAACGTGGTTAGTGTTATGAACAACTGTATTTGAGAATGCGAAATAATTCTCATGATCGAAAAGAGGTCTTCAACAGTATCCATCTTTATAAGGAAAGGGATACACAAGTTGTTCCTGAAAGGGTAAGGTATGTGGCGAATTATGTTTCATGATTAAGAAAGAATAGCAAACGATGTCAAGCGTCGGTATTGGGCATATTGGGTTATAGTTTAGATTTATGATGTTATTTCCCAATGTACCTATAATAATCTAAAAATACATGTTTTCAAGGGCTTAGTGGGTTTTTTTTTTTCCTAAGGATAGGGTTGAGGGTATTTTAGTTAAGTTTTTCTAAGGGCCTAGTGGGTTTTTTTTTTTTTTTTTTTTTTTTTTTTAAAGGGAACCAATTTGTACCTTCTAAAAACTTGTCATACTCCTAGTTCCTAGGACAACAAATTTTTACCGAAAGATGTGTTAAAACGATGTATATAGAAAAAAATATGCATTTTTCCATACTTTCAAAACTTGGTGAACCGATTGTATGAATATTGGTGTGCAATATTTTTTTAATTTTTATGCCACCGATTAGAAACTATATTTTTTAAAAATTAAACATTGGTTATAATATTAATACCATCGTTTCATTACAATTACATAATTTTAAAAAAAAAATCAATTTTGATTGTGAAACGATAGTAAGACATACTAAAATTAATCTTGAAACTAGCTTGATAATAACACACCAAAATGTATAGAATATGATCTTATTTCGGCTGAAAAAAAGAAAAAATTGAAATGAACGTATTATTAGATAAAAAAAATTACATAATAGTACTATTTCACCCATAATTCATCAAAAATTTGAGAAGTATCAGAGGAGATCCTCATTGTTTTTCACCCATTGAAATGAACGTATTATTAGATAAATAAAATTACATAACAGTACTATTTCACCCATAATTCATCAAAAATTTGAGAAGTATCAGAGGAGGTAAAAAAAACAATGAGCGAGATCCTCATTGTTTTTCACCCATTGAAATGAACTTATTATTAGATAAAAAAAATTACATAATAGTACTATTTCACCCATAATTCATAAAAAATTTGAGAAGTATCAGATTAAAAAATATAATGTCGCCAACCATTAATAAAAAAAATTTGTGAACTAGTATTTCAAAAAAAATGTGACCAACAATTAACAAATAACATATTTCCATAAAAAAAAAAGTCCTAAAAAAAGAGATACTCTGAACCTCAAAATAATAAACCTCTTCAAACTAAATAGGAATAATTTGTACAATTAGTTTGGACCTCACAAGAAACACAAAATAATGATAGTTAGATTAGGAATAAAATAAAATAAATTGAACTAAGAAGTAACCAACAAAAAAAATAAAATAAAAAATAAATTGAACTATAACCAACAAAAGCATACCTTTTTTAGTGGAGAAAGACCGTGGAAATATGAAACGTGGAAAAAGACAGTGGAAATATAAAACGTATGAGTGGGAAGTCATCTATAAATAGAAGAGGGAGAAAGTAGTGGTTGTTGGAGAGAGTTGGGTGCATTTATTAAAGAGTGAAATTAATTTAACCTCATTAATTAAAGAGTGAAATTAATTTGAGTGTTAGTTGAAAGTAAGTAGCAGCCACGTTGGTAGTAAAGCAAAGTAAATACAAATAGTAAAGTCAAGTAAATAGAAATAACATATTTCCATAAAAAAAAAAAAACAATGAGGATTTCGCTCATGAGGATCTTCATGAGCGAAATCCTCCTCATGAGCGAGATCCTCATTTCTAGCGAGATTTCCTTTTAGAGCGAGATCCTCATCACAAAATTAGCGAGATTCGGCCCACATTTCTAGCGAGATTTTCTTCTAGAGCGAGATCCTCATCACAAAATTAGCGAGATTCAACCCATATTTCTAGCGGGATTTCCTTCTAGAGCGAGATCCTCATCACAAAATTAGCGAGATTCGGCCCACATTTCTAGCGAGATTTTCTTCTAGAGCGAGATCCTCATCATAAAATTAGCGAGATTTACTTCTAGAGCGAGATCCTCATCACAAAATTAGCGAGATTCAGCTCACATTTCTAGCGAGATTTCCTTCTAGAGCGAGATCCTCATCATAAAATTAGCGAGATTTACTTCTAGAGCGAGATCCTCATCACAAAATTAGCGAGATTTAGCTCACATTTCTAGCGAGATTTCCTTCTAGAGCGAGATCCTCATCACAAAATTAGTGAGATTCAACCCGCGAGATTTCCTTCTAGAGCGAGATCCTCATCACAAAATTAGCGAGATTCAGCCCACATTTCTAGCGAGATTTTCTTCTAGAGCGAGATCCTCATCATAAAATTAGCGAGATTTCCTTCTAGAGTGAGATCCTCATCACAAAATTAGCGAGATTTCACTTGTGCAGGGTTGAAATTTCGACTTATGTACAATCCTTTATACATATTGTTTCCAAGTTTTTCTTTGTTTGTCGAGTTATGTATGTCGAAACTTCAACCCATGACAACCCTAATATACATATTGTTTCCAAGTTTTTCTTTGTTTGTCGAGTTCTCAACGTTCGACCTCTACTATCCAATCCTCAACCCTCGACTTCTAGCAAAACAACAATATTTCTCTAATATAAAAGGTCTAATATTTCTCTAATATAATAAGTTTTGAAAACAACCATATTAATATAAAAAGTCATAGTTTTGAGGGGATAAAAAATGAGAGTTTTGAGTGGGTAAAAAAGGGGATTTTAATAACCTATAGGTTTTCTTTATGGGCTTAACAAACATGGGTAATAAATACCCACCCAACTCAATTCAACTCATACCCATTTATCAAACACCCCTTAAATTTCTTCATTTCTCCCCCGCTGTTACTCCTTTCTTGTCTTTTCACAACTCTTCTTCAAATTTTCTCCTTTCTTCGTTTTCCCTTTTTCTCTTTCATTACTTCTTTCTTTTCTTAAACCTTCCACATTTTTTTTCCTGTTCAAATCGTGAGTCACAAAATCAACTGTTGACAGATTGGTGGTTGGTGTCAATTTTTTAAAAAACGATGTCGACAAAGGCGGATTTATGAAAGGATTAGAGGCACGTGGCCCCTCACGTCGTGTCATTATATATATATATATGTATATATATATTAAATATAAAATATTTATTTATAAATGACATATATATTATGGTGTGTCCCTCCCGAGACAGAAAAAGGCTTGGGGCAATTGCAACTTTAATAATAATAATAATAAAAAAATAAAATTGGGTGTGTGTTCTTAAGTTTTGTTTTTTTTTTGCAAACATGTCAAAAAACTTTCGCCTGAAAATTTGATTGCTTTCTGATTTCTATGTGATTATTATGTGATTGCGATCAGATTTCTATGTGATTGTTATGTGATTGCTATCTGATTTCTATGTGTTTGTCACACCTGCAATTACAAAAAAGTTGAAGTCATGACTTTGGTTTCTTAAAATGTATTTGCCATACAATACAATTTTTCAAAAGGCTTTGCTCTAGTTGTGGTGGTGAGTCTTTAGAAACCTGGGGACTAGAGATATCCACAAGGCGGAGCAGGGATGGGGAAGCCTTCCCCATCTCCGTTCCCACCCTCCTATTCCGTTCCTTGTCTCTGCGAATTTCTTTGCGAGGAACGGGGTGGGGATTCCCCGTGGGGAAAAATTCTCCGCCTTTATTTTTCTCTAACATTTTTTAAAATTTCAATTAAATATTTTTTTTTACAATTCTTTAAACATTTTCAATGGAATTTTCATTTAATTAAAATATTATCAATTTTACTAATTAAAACAATAATACACATGCAATTTAAAAAATATAATTAAAATGTTAAAATCTCATAATTTGTAAAAATTAAAATTCAACATTTAGAGCATAGTAACTTAAATATTACAAACATATAAAGAATTAAAGTAATAAAAATCTTGAACTTAAATAATTAAAACATCCATAATTATCTTAATAAAGTCTACAATATTAATATGAATATATATATAAAATGTCGGGGCGGGACGGGGAATCCTAGAATACACGGGGAATGGGGGAGGGAGTGAGGAATTTTTTTTCCCCATTTATAATCTGGGGCCGGGGCGGGTCTCCGCGGGCCCCGATTCCACATATTTTTTGGACATCTTAACTGGGGACTGGAGTTTGAGACGATTAAGAGGCACTTGTTTTTTCTTTTTTTAAAACCAATTTTTGTTGCTTAAAATTTCACATATATTTGTATAATAGCTTAAAAGACTTCATTCCATTTTTTTCCACATATGTCCATGTTTGTTTACAAATTTTTAAAATTTTAGGCTTGTTTGTAAACTATTTGATTATTGATTTTTAGTTTTTGAAAATTAAGGCATATAAACACCATTTTCACATATTATTTTTTTGCTTTGTTATTTTCTTTACTATTATTTTAAGATTACATTCAAGTCATTACAAGTTTAACTCTTAGTTTTTAAAATCCTGTCTAATAAATATCTAAACTTTCAATTTAGAATCTAAAAATCTTATAAAATATTAAAAATACTTAAAAACTAATTGTTGTATTAGATAACAAATTATTTTTATTTCTAATTAAATCTCATAATTTCAATTTTGTAGCCAATAGTTACATTTTTTATTAGTTTTATAAAAATTATTTAGTACTACATATTAGTTGTCAATGATCTAGTTTATATCTTTTAAAGTTTAAGAACTATATATGACACAAATTTTGATGTTAATGGGCAAGAATTTTAATGTTATATAAAGTTGTGTTCTGTAACATGAAATTTTGGATCTACCACTTTCCATAGGTCACTCAGTTATGATCGTTTTGGCGATATTATATTATTTGAATATTATATCGATGTATCTAAAATTATATTTATATGAACTTGTGCCTCCCATTACATAAAATCTTGGATCCGCCACTGGATGTCGACTAACTAAAGATCACCTAAAGTACTTTCTGTTGGAGTTGATGCACTAAATCTCGTGGATCCTATAGTTTGTAATTGTAATATACAAACATTTTATTTATTTAATAAAATATGAGATGTTTTATTTGACATTTAGTAGCATTAACCCACAAACCAATAAACTAACATCCAAGGATATCTTTTGTAGCTTAAACATGTATGTAGAGACATACAAGTGGATCATGTTTAAATAATAACCTAAATGGTCTGTAGTAGATGGATAAGGCTAGATACCTTATCTTGGTGACACTACGAATACGACCCGTTCTGTAGATGTTACAATTGTTGTAAAGTGCCACAAATGATCTGATCCTGATAATTCATGTGGAGACATGTGAGCGAGGGTATTCTATACAAAGTGGTTTGTATAAGACCAGACCATGAAATGACTAGTCTCATTATATAACACCGTTCATAATAGAGACTTACATTTCATGAGGATGACCATAGGTGACATGACCTGAATCCTGAGTGAGTTGTGAGCTCCTACCTACGAAGGCGGTCCTTTGATTTGTATGGGTGAGAGTAGCCAGATTGTCGACTCAATAAACCTACCATTTTGGGGATCCGTCTGATTGGGGAATTGGGAACACAACTACACAAGACGAAATTCTCTTGTTCCCTAACATCTAGTAGAGTAGATAAATTGCTCCCTTAAGGGCTGATTTCGGGGCTTGAATAATGTGGCGCCACACCTTTGCTTGGTCCGATAAGGGTTTGGTCATAGTTGGACTATGACTTATTGTTCATTAGAGAGATTAATGGTACTTAAGAAGTTAGATGAATGTGCAAAATGATAATTTTGGCCCAACTGTACTTACAACCAATTTGTGAAGGGTCATCGTACCGTTGACTGATTATCCAATGCACACATAAATATATCTGGAGTACGAAGAGTGCAACTATCGGTTTTTAATGGAGTGACAGACAACTAATGGATGTTGAATAATTTAATTAAAGGAGTTTAATTAATTATTCAAGTACCATTGGAGCTTTAATTTACAGGTCTATAAGGCTCCTTTGTAACTCAACGGAGATTATTGAGAATCAATTTTGGATTAATTTGAATTGTTTAAATTAATTGAGAGAATTAATTATATGTGATATAATTAATTTAACTTAATTGTGTATGATATAATTAATATAATGTATTTGATACATTATAATATAAAATTTATTTGAGAGGTAATAAATATTTGAATATGGTTCAAACGTTAATTATGTGAATTATATTCATATAATCAAATTTAGTATAAATGAGATTTATATTAAATACCATGCATTAATGAGAAAATCAAAATTATAGGTTATATTGTATTTGATACAATATAAAGCTATAGGTCATGTGTATATATGATATAACATATTCTTGATCGTTAGGTGAAGTATACGATCGTGTAGGAAAATGTAAGACCTTAACACTAAATCTAAAGTGGGAGCTTAAATAGAGAAGAAAAATCCTAAGTAAGGATATTGGACCGAAGAGTGAAAAACATTAATATTAAATTATCCAAAAAGGTGACCAATGGGCCAACGCATATGGAGGGCTTAGGCATGTTAAACGCAAGAGTGCATGGAGAATGGAAGCAAGAAGACTTGAAAATTGGCTTAGGGCTTGCATACAACAAATGCAAAGGTATCTAGACACGGGTAGGAGGCATGCGTCGAGTGGGCATGCCAAGTGCACAGGCCATGCGTTGATGACAAGCGCACAGGCCATGCGTCGATGCCAAGCGCACAGGCCATGCGTCAAGGCCAAGCGCGCAGCCCATGCGTCGAGTAGGTATGCCAAGCACCCTGCCTATGCGTCGAGCGGGCAAGCCGGACGCCCATCCTATGCGTCGGGCGCTGCCAAGTCTGCCGAGCATCTATGCATCGATGCCTTATGCCAAGCGCACGCCCATGCGGCGAGACACACCCACGCGCCGAGTGCGTCTATGTGGCCAAGCAAGCAAGTGCCTAGGCAGCACGCCCATGTGTCGATGGTCAGCGCCGTGCATCCATGCCAAGAAGGCCGATCAAGCATACCTAGCAAGCCATGCGTCGAGGGTGAGCGGCCACTCTATGCGTTGGTGATGGCCAACTCATGCGCTAAGTGGAAATTCAATGGAGGTAAGTTGATGCGTTAAAGACAAAGAGTAAGGCTAATTGATGGAAAGGAACTCCAAGGGAAGATGCCAATAGTATACGATAATAAGTCTTAAACAATTTAAATGGAGGAATATGTTTAAGTATTTAAGTGATTTAGGTGGCAAAAGGAGGTTCACACAAAATTCTAGCAGGAGGTGGACAAAGGAGATTTCATGCAATGGAGGTCTTATCACCCTAAGCAGGAGGTGGGTGAAAGAGATTACATGCAAAAAAGGAAATTTTGGCTGGTAAGTTAAGGTGAGAACAACTCAAGGCTAGGATGGAGTAGGCTAAGTGTTGGCAGCTCCAAAGTGAGACAAATGGGAGTTGAGTCATCACAAGGGGGTGAGTTTGGAATGGCTATAAATAGAGGGGTTGGGCGAGAAGGATTTATTCATACCATCACCAAAATCTTGTGTTGAGAGCATATTTAGAGTGTTATGTTTGAGTTATTAGGCTGCCAAGTTAATTGGAGTGCGAAGGAACAAAGGTTGTATTGGTGAAGCATTGAGCCAGCTCGGACGCACAGCCAGCCAGCGCATCCGGCACCTTGTGCGCATGCCTTGCAGCGCTGTGTCCGTCCAACAGCGTGCCTCGCTCGACGCATCCCGCGTGCTAGCCCACCCAGCAGCCTCACCGTGCGACGCATCACGCCCAATGCAGCAGCCCTACTATGCAATTCATGCCCAATGCGTCAGCCCCTGTGCGGCACAGCACGCCCACCCTGCACACAGCCAAACGCCCAGTTGCCTACCACATTCCAAATAACCTCTAAAGAGGCTAATTTTAGGATTTTGGCTAAATTGGAGTAGGATAAGCTGGTACTTTGATTAAATAATGATATTTTGGCTATTTTGACATTATTTATTGATATAACAAGTATTAATTGAGAAATTTCCATTGATATGGAGGAATTCTCAGGAAGGTATTCTCAAGGTGATTTCAGTGGAAAAACTTACTTGCAGTGAGTGGTTATTTAGTTTTATACATTGATATGTGAATATATGCATATGTAAGTGCAAAATGCATGCTGATGATGTTATGCTGCTTACCATGATATTGTCTGTGAAATTTCTATGGAAACTGAGATTATACTCGGACTACATAAGTTAGCATGCTTAAAAAAGGTACTTGGCGGAAAAATATAGTCGGCCTCGGTCGGCGGGAAATAATAGTTGATGACGACCGGTGGGAAATATAGTCAAGTTACCTAAGCATGACTAGCGGGAAAAGAATTGTCGATGTGCATATTGACGAAAAAAGTGGGTTATAGGAAAGTTTCCATAAAAAGTTGTTATGATTGGTAGTATGTACATGATATGAACATGCTAAGTATAGCATGGAACTAGAGGATGATGATTGAATGAAATTACATATGATCATGCATAAATTATACTGAAATTGTAATTATGTAATTGATTTCCCAAAAGTATGTTTTGCAAAGTGATTATTATTTTAAAAGCACCACTCACTGGGCTTAGTAGCTCATACTCTTCCAAATGTTTTCTTCTATCCCCCCCCTCCCCCAGGTAGCAAAGCGGAGTGTTCAGGAAGGAGTCTACAAACCATCAAAACATCAGGAATTGATAAATTCTCAGGGCACGGCTCGGATCATGTGATAAAGGAACATAGGAAATTGAACTATATGTATGAAACTTAGATAAATTATGGTAAACATGTTAAAATCTTTAATAGATAAGGGGGGAAATGTTAAATTAAAATGTTGTTTTGGAATACTACTGATGTACCCTCATGCTCCCTTCCAAATCTTAGGGCTAAGGCTAGGGAGGGGGTGTGACAAAAAAGGTAAGTAATTGTCTAAACGATCGTGTAGGAAAAGCTAAGTTATCGTCTAATAAATGTCAAACGCTAAACGATTGCTTAGGAAAAGGTAGACGATCATTTAGTAAATAGCGCGCGTGGATGTAAGCGTTAAGCGATCACTCAGCACTATCATATAGGTAAGCGATCGTTCAGGACTATCGTATAGGCACTGGTTTTACTAAGCGATGACACATTTCAACACAATGTCCGCGCATCCAATGCTTAACACACAGTGAGCTATTTAAGTGTCTCAAAGCGATTCTTCACCTTACTCATCTGTTATGAAAACATAAGAAACGCTGGCTTATTATCTCTTAACCGTCCAATTAATAGACAAAGAATATAATCACATTATATTCATAACCTATGGATTAATATCATATATTAATCATAATATTTTTCCTCCATTAGATATAAATCATATGTATATCCAATTTCCTCCAAATTAATGTATCTCATACATAAAGTTAATTATAACATATATAATTAACTAGTTCAATTATATCATATATAATCAAACTCCCTCTTATCAATTTGAACATTTCAAACTGACCCAAAAACTGATTCTCAACTTGTATCCAAGCTACCAAGGGGATCTTATGAACCTATGACTCAAAGCTCCAACAGTACGTGAATAACTGACTAAACTCTTTAGCCACGATATCCACCATCCGTTAACTGCCAGGCATTCCACTAAAGATTGAAAGTTGAACTCTTCTTACCATAGATATATTTCTATGTCCATTGGATATAACCAATCATCAGTACGATGACCCTTCACAGATGCTCGTAAGTACGACATGCCAATTTACCGTTTTGCCCATGTAGTTACAGCTTACTCCTTAAGTACCACTGATCTCTCTAATGAACAATACAATATAGTCCTACTATGTGTGAATTGAAGGATCTCTTACCGAAGAGTTCCATGAGCGCGTTCGGATCGCTCCGGTCTCACCGTGACCAAAATACACATTATATATTCAAAACATACAGTTATGCAAACAAATCTTAATTAACGGCATGCTAAGAACAAGATATAATAAGGGAAAGAGTGCCATACCAGTTGATGACGATCTTCAATCTTCGGCACTCAACACAGCGGAATATCTCCACGCGATATACTAACGGCCAGCAGTAGCGTCAACAACAGCAACACGAACAACCACACGAACACAAACGTCGCGGGGACGACACCACCAGAAAAGAGCCCCGGGTACTCTCAGAGTGAGAACCCAAAGCGTGGTCTTTGGTGAATTTGGTAGAGGAAGGAGGAAAACCAGATCGTGTAGGTGATAAGCAAGTGGGAGGGAAAAAGCGCTATCACATAGCAAAATGCTTATCGTTTAGGAGAAGCTACACGATCCTGTAGGTTTTACTAAACGATCGTTTAGGAAATGGTATATGAACGTTTACTAAAATCGGCACACTATACGATTGTTTAGAGAAGCTATGCGATCGTGTAGGAAATAGTGTATGATCATTTAGGTGCGAGGTGGACGATTGTTCAGGCGGAGAAGAGCTATCGTATAGGCTCTCGATTCTCTTAAGTGATCGTTTTTCTTTTCACCAGCGCGAGCTCTCTTTTCTCTTTGGGCGTACTATCAAAACGAAAACTATTTTCATTTTAATTCATCGGTTATAATAATCGACGCTGCCCCACTAACCCACGTTCGAACGTGAATTTTGGATTAATTATCATATAATTAACCAACTAATTAATTAATAAATATAATCATATTATATTTTTATCCTATAGTTTAATATCACATATCCATATAGTATTTTCTCATCTACTTGATATAAATCATATTTATATCTAATTTCCTCCAAAATAATGTATCTCATACATTTAGCCAATTATATCATATATAATTAACCAGTCAAATTATATCATATATAATCGAACTTCCTCTTGTCAATTTGAACATTTCAAATTAACCCAAACTCTGGTTCTCAACTTTATCCAAGCTATCCAGGGGACCTAATGAACCTGTGGCTCGAAACTCTAATGGTCCGTGAACAGTTGACTAAACTCTTTAGCCACGAGATCCACCATTCGTTAACTGTCAGACATTCCACTAAAGACCAACAACTGAACTCTTCTTACCATAGATATATTTATGTTTCCATCGGATATAACCAATCATGAGTACGATGAACCTTCATAGATGCTCATAAGTACAGCTGAGCCAAATTACCGTTTTGCCCCTGTAGTTACATCTCACTCCTTAAGTACCACTAATTTCTCTAATGAATAATACAACATAGTTCAACTATGTATGAACACCTCTCGAGCCAAGAGAAGGTGTGTGGCGCCACATCGTTCAAGTCCTTGAATCAGCCCTTAAGAGAGCTATCTATCTACTTACCCCTGCCTCAGGGAAGAAGTGAATTCCATCTTGTGTAGCTGAGTTCCCAGCTCTCAAATCAGACGAATCCCCAAATGGTAGGTTTGAATCGGCGACCTGGCCACTTGCACCCATACAAATCAAAGAACCACCTTCAATGGCAGGAGTTCCCAGCTCACTCAGGATTGAGGTCATGTTACCTATGGTCATCCTAGTGAAGTGAAGTCTCTGTCATAAACGGTGTTATATAAATAGTTATTAACACTTCGTGGTCAGGTCTTATACAAACTCTTTGTATAGGACGCCCCCGCTTGCATGTCCCCAACACGAATGATTAGGATTAGACCATCTGTGACAAGTCACAACACTTGTGACCATTCCACAAAGCGGACCGCATCCGTAGTGTTACCAGGATAAGGTTTCCCTCCTATATTCATATACTACAGACCATTTTGGTTATCACTCAAGACATGATCCACTTGTATGTCACTACATACATGCTTGAGTCACATATAGATAATCGGGGATTTTATATTTATTGGTTTGTGGAAAAGTAAATAAAACAAGCAACTGAGCAAAAATACAAGATGTAAAGTAAATATCATATATTAACAACACAAGCATTCGTACAAACTGTTTACAAACTACAGGACACGAGACTTTAGGGCATCTACTCCAACATGAACACCTTTTGGGCCATGAGAAGGTGTGTGGCGCCACATTATTCAAGCCTTAGGATCAACCCTTAAGAGAGAAATCTATCTACTCACCTGCTTGAGGGAAAGAGTGAACTCCATCTTGTGAAGCTGAGTTCTCAGTTCTTAAATCAGATGAATCCTCAAAGTGGTAGGTTTGAGTCGGTGCTCTAGCCCCTCGCACCCATGCAAATCAAAGGACCATCCTCAATAATAGAAGTTCCCAACTCACTTAGGATTAAGGTCATGTTACCTATGGTCATCCTAATGAAGTGAAGTCTCTGTCATGAACAGAGTTATATGATGATACGTTAACACTTCGAGGTCAGGTCTTATACAAATTCTTTATATAGGATTCCCCTGCTCGCATATCCCCCACACGAATGATCAGGATCAGACCATTTGTGCCAAGTCACAACACTTGTAACTATTCCACTAAGCAGGCCACATCCATAGCGTTACCAGGATAAGGTTTCCCTCCTATATTCATATACTACAGACCATTTTGATTTTCACTTAAGACATGATCCACTTGTATGTTACTACATACATGCTTATGTTACATGAAGACAACTAGAGATATTAAGTTTATTGGTTTATGGTAAAATAAAAACATCTAATTGTGCAAAGTCAACAAGTGAAGTAAATATCATATATATTATACATCACAAGCATTCATACAAAATTGTTTACAAACTACAAGACATGAGACTTTAGGGCACAAACCCCAACATGTAATTCTTTAGTTTTGAGTCATTCGTGAGTTTTTCGGTGGATTTCTAGAGAAAACGGGGCCAAAATTGGAGGACAGTCGAAGGACTTTGCAACTTTACAGTGGCTACTATACAGTAGCATTGCAACATTGCAAACGACGAACGAAAGAGTTTTTCGTAGCGTTGCAATGCTAGGTCACAACGTTGCAACACTCCGATAAGGAAAAATTTTTCCTATTTGCGTGCGGCTCGATTCGAGTTGCAGGGTGTTCACGTCTGGTTTGCTTGGTTCGAACGGTTGAGGTCTGGTTCGGGTGCTGGGTGGTCCAGTTCGTGCAGTTCAAGGTCTGGTTGGCTTGTTTTGAACCGGTTAAGCTATTAATTTGTAATAGTTAGTTGTTTTTAAATTAATTAAATTAATATAAGTGTTATATTAATTTAATTAATTATTTAGGAGTCCAATCCCGACCCAATAATTGTTTTAAATTATGCATATGATGTATGATTTAATTTATATAATTATATGTCATAATGTATGCCATATATTAAAATTCCACCATAGGTTATGCATTATTTATGCATCATTTATATTATAAATGTTATAATATATAGTTCCATGATTTAATTTTATAGCATACTCATGCATCATATAGTATAAATGTTATAATATATATTTGCATGTATTAATAACATAGCCATGCATAATTTATATTATAAGTATTATAATATATAGTTAAATGTATGGATATACGTATGTATGTTATTGATTATTTCATTACTTTAATATTAAGTGTTATGTATGTTAAGTAATGAAATGAAATTGCATGAAACATGCCACTACTTTAAATTATTTTATAATTGTTATAATTTACCTAAATATGCTTTCACATTCAATAATTAGTTTTAATGACTTCCACAACACTAAATTTACTCGCCGCGGACAAACTTACTGGCAAAAATTACACAACATGGAAAAACACAATCAACACAATATTAATCATCGATGACCTGAGATTTGTCCTTATGGAGGATTGTTCTTTTGTTTCTGCTCAAAATGCTTCTCTTGAAACATTCATGAGACATATGAGCGTTGGGTACAGAGAAATAAGATGGTCCGATCGTATACTTGGCAAGCCTTTCTGATGTCTTGGCCAAAAAGCTTGAGCCCATGGTCACTGCCCGTGAGATCATGGAGTCCCTACGGGGGATGTTCGGACAACCGTCTGCACAACTCAGGCATGATGCTCTGAAAAACATCTTCAATGCCCGTGTGCAAGAAGGGCATCAATTAGAGAATACGTTCTCAACATGATGGTCCACTTCAACGTGGCGGAGATGAATGGGTCTGTCATTGATGAAGCTAGTCAGGTTAGCTTTATACTGAAATCTTTACCTGAAAGTTTCATGCAGTTCCGTAACAATGCTGTTATGAATAGGATTGACTACAACCTAACCACTTTACTCAATGAGCTACAGACCTTCCAATCCTTGATAAAAACTAAGGAATAGAAGGGTGAGGCAAATGTTGTTTCATCATTTAAGAAGTTCTATAGAGGTTCAACCTCCAGAAATAAGTTTGTACCTTCTTCTTCCGGCACCAAAAAAAGGAAGAAGAAGAAAGGTGGAAAGGGGAAAACTAACCAAGAAGAAAGGTGGAAAGGGGAAAACTAATCCACCAGTTTCTACCTAGAGGGGCAATAAGACCAAGACTGCAAAGGGAGTTTGTATCCATTGTAACCAGCAGGGACATTGGAAGAGGGATTGTCCCAAATACTTGACAGAAAAGAAGAAGGCCAAGCAAGATAAATGTGATTTACTTATGTTGGAGACTTTTTTAGTGGAGAATGATGATTCTGCCTGGATAATAAATTCAGGCGCCACTAACCATATTTGTTCTTCATTTCAGGGTATTAGTTCCTGACAACAACTGAATACTGGGGAGATGACGATGCGTGTTGGAATTGGGTACGTTGTCTCTGCTAGGGTAGTGGGAGAACTCTGGCTTACTTTATAGAAAAATTATATTTTGCTGTCTTTAATACTGAAATGTTTAAAATTGCGATAACTCAGACTAAAAACTTAAAATTTCTCCTAAGGAAAACATCCATCTTTGGCACCTAAGATTAGAGCACATAAATCTCAATAGGATTGAAAGATTGGTCAAGAATGGACTTCTAATTGAGTTAAAAGAAAACTATTTACTTGTATGTGAGTCATGCCTTGAAGGAAAAATGACTGAAAGATCTTTTACTGGAAAAGGTCAAAGAGCCAAAGAACCATCAGAACTTGTACATTCAGACCTCTATGGTCCGATAAATGTTAAGTCAAGAGAAGAGTTTGAATATTTCATCACTTTTACTGATAATTATTCTAGAAATGGGTATGTTTATTTAATGCAACATAAGTCTGAAGCTTTTGAAAAGTTCAAAGAGTTTAAGGCTGAAGTTGAAAATGCATTAAATAAAACCATTAAATTTTTTTGATCTGATCAAGGTGGAAAGTATTTGGATCTTATATTCCAAAACTATTTGATAGAATATGGAATAGTATCCTAAGTCTCAGCACCTGATACACCTCAGCAGAATGGTGTATCAGAAAGGAGAAATCGAACCTTGTTGGACATGGTTCGGTCTATGATGAGTTATGCTTCCTTACCTGACTCATTTTGGGGTTATGTCGTACAGACTGTAACTTACGTTTTGAACCGTGTTCTGTCCAAAAGTGTTATCGTCGTTTTGGGGTTATGTCGTACAGACTGTAACACCTTTGGAATTATGGAATGGTCGTAAAGGTAGTTTACGTCATTTTAGGTTCTAGGGATGCCCAACACATGTGCTTGAGGAAAATCTTAAGAAATTGGAATCTTGTTTAAATTTGTGCCTATTTGTAGGTTATCCTAAAGGGACGAGAAGTGGTTACTTCTACGATCCTAAGGATAATAAGGTGTGTGTGTCGACAACCGCTACCTTTCTAGAAAATGACCACATAAGGGAGTATAAACCCTACAATAAGATTGTGTTGAGCGAACTTTCCAATGAAACTATTGAACCTTCTGAATGAACTCTTAAACAAGAGTATCCATGAGCGGATACGGATATTTCCAATTTCATTGCGACAGAATAACCACATATATATTCTAACAAATAGATATGCATTGTAACACTAATTATAGACATGCTTTAACAATTAAAATACAAAAGACTGAGTAAATGTACCAGTTGAAGACAATCTTCACTCAAACTCAGTCCTAGCAAACTCCTCTACGCTCCTTATCGCCCAACAATTAGTCGCCTAACAGCACCACGATCGTCTACATGATCGACAATGCACGAACCAATAGCAACCGGGGATGACACCACCACTTGAAGCCCGCGGTATTCTCGGAGTGAGAATCCAAAGGGTGGACTTTGATGGAATTTGTAGAGGGAGGAGGAAGAGATGATCGTATAGTACGAACAAGCAAGTGGGAGATAGTAGATGACTATCGTATAGTCGGGTGCTTGTCATTTAGAGAAAGGTACAAGATCATGTTGGTTTTACTAAGCGATCTTCTAGCAAATAGTAAGCAAATTTTTAGGTCTGCTTGGTGTGCTAAGTGATCATTTAGAAAAGGTAAGCGATCATTTAGAAATCCCATGCGATCGTTCAGTACGCGGGTGTGTGATCGTTTAGGACGATGGGCGCTATCGCATAGGCTCTTAATGCTAAGCGATTGTAAAGTTTTCACACCGTGAGCGAATTTTGGAATCATTTACAAAATGAAAACAATTTTCATTTTATTCTTCAGTTACAAGAACCGAATTCGATCTTCCCACTTTCGCACGATTCCGAAGAAATTCTCGACCAATTATTTCATAACCGCCTAATTAATTAATTAATGAATATAATCATATTATATTCTTAACCTATACTTTGATATCGTATATCTACTATAGTAATTTCTCTTCTACTTGATATAAATCATATTTATATCCAATTTCCTCCAAAATAATGTAGCTCATACATTTAGTCAATTATATCATATATAATTAACCAGTTCAACTCTTGTCAAGTATAATTGAACTCTCTCCTCTCTACAGTATGTGAATAGCTGACTAAACTCTTTAGCCACGAGATCTACCATCCGTTAATTGCCAGTCATTCCACTAAAGACCAACAGTTGAACTTTTCTTACCACATATATATTTATGTATCCATTGGATATAACCAATCATGAGTACGATGACCCTTCACAGATGCTTGTAAGTACAATTAGGCCAATTTACTGTTTTGGCCCTGTAGTTACATTTCACTCCTTAAGTAACACTGATACCTCTAACGAACAATACAACATAGTCCAACTATGTGTGAACACCTCTCGGGCCAAGAGAAGGTGTGTGGCACCACATCGTTCAACCACTGGAATCAGCCTTTAAGGGAGCTATTTATTTACTTGCCCCTGCTTCGGGGAAGGAGTGAATTTCATCTTATGTAGCTAAGTTCCTAGCTCCCAAATCAGACAAAACCCTAAAGTGGTAGATTTGAGTCGGCGACCTGGCCACTCGCACCCATGCAAATTAAAGGACCACCCTCAATTGTAGGAGTTCCCAATTTACTCAGGATTGAGGTCAAGTTACCTATGGTCATCCTAGTGAAGTGAAGTCTTTGTCATGAACGGTGTTATATAACGAGACGTTAACACTTCGTGGTCTGGTCTTATACAAACTCTTTGTATGGGAAGCCCCCGCTCGCATGTCCCCTACACGAATGATCAGGATCAGACCATCTGTGACAAGTCACAACACTTGTAACCATTTCTGTATCCATAGTGATAACGGGCAGAAATGCACGTTATCATAGTGCTAAGTTCTTAAACAATGTTGGCTTGTGTTGATAAAATGTGTTATTTTGCGTCCAAAAAGCATTAAGTTATTACATTGCGGTCGCATGCGTTCATGACATAGAAATAGTGGATTTTTGTATTTTTATGCAGAATATGTGTTGACGCAAAGCAGAAATAGCGATCACAGGAAATCATTGGTCAAGGCAGCATTACCGCAAGGCTATGCGGTGATTGTGTTCGCAAAAATTTGCTCAAGAAAGATTGCTGCAACTTGGTCGGTGCAAGTTAGTGGGCGCATCTGGGTGAAAGGCATAATTAATCACGATGGGACAGAAAGCTGATGACGGTCAAATCCGAATTATGTTGACAGCAGCTAACGATAACAAGTACACTTAGATTTTCGGTGGCAAATATTCGGCACATCGGTCAGAGAATTAAAACCATCCCATCTGTGCAATCATAAGACAGAAGCCGCCTTTCACCCCAGAAGCTCTATAAATACCGAAGGCAACCTTCAGAAAAAAAGTTTGGAGAGTTAGAGAATTTTTACTTAGATAGTTTAGCCTTGTTCTTAGATTTTCTTTTGTTTTAAGGCGGAAGCGAGAGAAGGAGGTTGTGTCGACAGATCGTTCCGGTAAGCTTGGGAGAGCGCCGGAAGCTTCAAGATCAGAGAGAGGGCCAGCTTCTGCGGAAGCAGGAATATCTTTTGAACCGAATAAAGATTGCTAGTGTAAAAGCCTCGGTCAGCAAGGGATTGCTACCAGGCTCTCTACCTTTATCTTCCATTTTTATTTTGTACTCAAACTCATTTATCGAAATGGAATTTACTTTTCTATATCTGTTCACGCTCTGTTATTTACGCATGAGTAGCTAAATCTATTGAATAGGTTGAGAAGCATTTAGCTAGCACAACTGGGGATCTTCATTCTATGCGATTATGCTTCATTTGTCCATTAGAGATACTCAGGAGGGTAGTCTAAGGGCAGGATCTAGGTTTGGGAAAGTCAGGTTAGAATCTAGGCTCGAGAGAGTCAGATTAGAACACATAATTAAGAGATAGGAGCTTAGGAATAAGCACTGTTTGCTATTAACGCATCACATGCATCCTAGAGATAGGATATGATTGTGTGCGGTCACCTTGCCTTTGTGCATCTTGCATCATCGCATAGGAAAAGAGTAGAGACTTAGGAATAAGCTCTATGGACACTTTTGCATTCAACATATGCGTTTTAGACTTAGGAGCACCGCATTTGCATTGAAAAATGACTTGTTGTCATGAGTGTAGCATGATCGCATAGTCTAACGCATTCCTAAGTAACGCTAGCTAAAGACCTTGTATGTCACCACATACATGCTTAAGTTACTTAAAGATAACCAGAGATTTTAGGTTTATTGGTTTGTGGTAAAGCAAATAAAACATTTAGCTGAGTAAAATTAAGATGTGAAGTAAATATCATATATTATACATCATAAGCCTTCGTACAAACAATTTACAAAATATAGGACACGAGACTTTAGGGCATCAACCTCAGGTGCTAAGGGAGCCTCGACATAGTGAAGGGGGGGGGGGGGGTTGCGAACCTGCCTGTTCATTATATGGGTTTAATAGAAACCCTTGCTAGGATCCATTGTCTTACAAGAAGATAATGAAGGATGTTGACAAAGATGAGTGGATCAAAGTTATGGATCTCGAAATGGAGTCTATGTACTTCCATTCGGTTTGGGATCTTGTAGGTCAACCTGATGAGGTTAAACCTATAGATTGCAAGTGGATCTACAAGAGAGAACATGTTGCTAATGGGAAGGTGCAAATCTTTAAGGCTAGACTTGTGGCAAAGGGTTATACCCAAGTTGAGGAAATCAACTATGATGAAACTTTCTTACCTATTGCCATGTTGAAGTCTATCCGGATCCTCCTGTCCATTACCTCATATTATGACTATGAGATTTGACAAATAGATGTCAAGACTGTCTTTTGAATGGCAATCTCGAGGAAACCATTTATATGGAGTAGCCTAAGGGATCCATAACTCAAGGTCAAGAGCAAAAGGTTTGCAAGCTTAATTGGTCCATTTATGGATTAAAGCAAGTTTCTTGATCTTGGAATATAAGATTTGATACTGCGATCAAATCTTATGGGTTTGATCAAAATGTTGATGAACTTTGTATTTACAAGAGAATCATCAACAATTCAGTAGCTTTTCTAGTGCTGTATGTAAATGATATCCCACTCATTAGAAATGATGTAGGTCTACTTACTAAAATTAAGAATTGGCTAGCGACCTAATTCCAAATGAAAGATTTGGGAGAGGTGCAATTTGTTCTGAGCATTTAGATCTTTAGAGATTGAAAGACGAAATGCTAGCCCTATCTCAAGCATCATACATTGATAAGATGCTTGTCAATTTTTCAATGCAGAACTCTAAGAGTGGTTTACTCCTTTTCAGTCATGGAGTCATATTGTCTAAGGAACAGTGTCCTAAGACACAACAAGAAGTTGAGGAAATGAGACAGATCCTCTTTACGTCGACTGTTGGTAGCCTAATGTATGCGATATTATGTACTAGACCTGACATCTGCTATGCAGTGGAGATAGTCAATAAATATCAGTCTAATCCAAAATTTGATCACTAGACCGCCGTTAAGAACATCCTCAAGTATCTACGGAGAATGAAGGACTATGTGCTCATGCGTGGTTTTAAGGATCTGATCCTTATAGGATACACGAACTCTGATTTCCAGACTGATAAGAATTCCAGAAAATCCACATCAGGATCAATGTTCACTCTTAACAGAGGGGCAATAGTTTGGAGGAGCACCAAGCAGGGGTTTATTGCTGACTCCATTATGGCGGCAGAGTACGTAGCGACTTGTGAAGCTGCTAAGGAAGCTGTGTGGCCCAAGAAATTTTTGATTGATCTAGAAGTGGTTTCAAACATGTCAAAGCCCATCACCCTTTATTGTGATAATGGTGATGTTGTGGTTAATTTCCAAGAGCTTAGGAGTCACAAGCATGGTAAGCACAAAGAGCGGAAACATCATCTCATCCGAGAGATTGTGCATCAAGGGGACGTGATTGTCACGCAGATAGCTTCGAAGCACAACACTACTGAGCCATTTACAAAGGACCTCATGACTAAGGTGTGTGAGGGTCTCCTGCAGAGTATGGGTCTATGGGACATGCCACATTTAGTCTAGGGCATGTGGGAGATTTAGTACTGTGCGCGTTTTATGCCCTATTTTATTGTTTTATATGTACTTTTATATTAGTATGACTTTTATATTGTACACCCCACTAGCTTTAAGACAAGTGGGAGATTATTGGGGTTAATGTCCTAAATCTTGTGGGTCCCGTAGTTTGTAATTGTAATGTACAAACATTTTATTTATTTAATAAAATATGAGATGTTTTATTTGACATTTAGTAGCATTAACCCATAAACCTATAAACTAACATTCAAGGTTATCTTTTGTAGCTTAAACATGTATGTAGAGATATATAGGTGGATCATGTTTAAGTGATAATCTAAATGGTCTGTAGTAGATGGATAAGGCTGGGTACCTTATCCTGGTGACACTATGAATACTACCCGTTCTGTAAAAGTTACAATTGTTGTAAAGTGCTACAAATGATCTGATCCTGATCATTCATGTGGAGACATGTGAACGTGATTATTCTATACAAAGGGGTTTGTATAAGACCAAACCATGAAATGACTAGTCTCATTACATAACACCATTCATATTAGAGACTTACATTTCACCAAGATGACCATGGGTGACACGACTTAAATTCTGAGTGAGTTGTGAACTCCTGCCTATGAAGGCAGTTTTTTTATTTGTATGGGTGAGAGTGGCCAGATTGCCGACTCAAGAAGCCTACCATTTTGGGGATTCGTCTGATTGGGGAGTTGGGAACACAGCTATACAAGACAGAATTCACTCATTCCCTAATGTTGGGTAAGTAGATAAATTGCTTCCTTAAGGACTGATTTCGGGGCTTGAACAATGTGACGCCACACTCTTTCTTGGCCTGAGAGGGGTTTGGCCATAGTTGAACTATGATTTATTGTTCATTAGAAGAATCAGTGGTACTTAAGAAGTTGGATGTAACTACAGGGGCAAAACGATATTTTTGATCTAGCTGTACCTACGAGCAATTTGTGAAGGGTCAACACGCTGTTGACTGGTTATATCCCATGGGCACATAAATATATTTGTAGTGTGAAGAGTGCAACTGTCGGTCTTTAGTGGAGTGACTGACAGTTAATAGATGTTGAATAATTAATTAAACTCCATAATGTAATTAAAGGAGTTTAATTAATTATTCAAGTACCATTGGAGCTTCAATCTACAGATCCATAAGGTCCCCTCTGTAGCTCAACATGGATTATTGAGAATCAATTTTGGATTTATTTGAATTGTTCAAGTTAATTAAGAGATTTAATTATATGTGATATAATTAATTTAACTTAATTGTATATGATATAAGATTGCATACAAGTTATGCGATCATGCTACACACAAACAACAACATGTCATCTCTCAATGCAAATGCCATAATTCCTACTTCTAGGACGCATGCGATGTATACAAAAATGTCGATAGGACTTATGTCTAAGTCTCTATTCTTGTCTATGCAATGATGAATGATGCATACATACACAAGGTGACCGTATACTATCATATCCTATCTCTAGGGTGCATGTGATGCATTAATAACAATAGAACTTATGTCTAAGTTTCTATCTCTTGCTTATGCGGTTCTAATCTGACTCTCTCAAGTTTAGATTCTAATCTGCCTCTCTCAAGTTTAGATTCTATCTTTAGATTACTCTCTCCAGTATCTCTAAAGGGTGAATAACGCATACATAAGACAAGATGATCGCATAAACTGTAAATCTTAGGTCATGCTAGCTAAGTACTTCTCAACCCATTCGAAAATTTAGCTATTCATGCGTAGTATGGAGAGATTGAACATAAGTTGAAATGAGATTTCCATTTTCTATAAATAAAATGCAGAATACAGAATAGCAATGGAATGTAGAGATAAGAAGCCCGGTAGCAATGTCTTGCTTCCCGTGGCCTTTTACACTGTTTTTTTCACTCCAACTCTGTCCAGATGAATATTCTTGCTTTCACAAGTGCTGACCTTCTCTCCCTTTGTAGCGCTTCCCAGCAGTCTCCCGATCTGCTCGGGAATGATCTCTCGGCTTCTTTGTCTCTTAGCTCGTCTCCGTTTTCTAAGACTAACGACTCTCTAACTTATTCTCTATTCTATCCATGGCGATCCGATTCTCTTGCTAATTGGTGGCCTTCGGTTATTATAGAGCTCAAGGTGAAGAAGCTTTTCTCTCTAATGATTGCAATGATGGGCGGTCATCAAATCTCCTGCTTTAATGCGCCGATTAATGGTCACTAAAAGTTAAGTGTACTTACTACAGTGTGGCTTTAACGGCTTATCAACTAAATTCGGATTTGACTGTCATCAGCTTTCCGTCCTATCATGATTTATTATGCTGTCACCTTGAGCTGCAGTCTTTATGCGGCCACCTTCTTGAGCAACTTCTCACAACCGCATACAATCGCATGACTTTGCGGTCGCAACCTTTCAAGTGCGCAAACGCCTAATTCCTTGGATCGCAATTTTACTTGCGTCAACGCATTTTTCCTGCACAAAATAAGTAAATTAGCTGCTTTTATGTGATGGGCGCATGCGATCGCAATTTTCTCAGTTTAACACTTTTGGACATGATTTTGTTTATTTTTACCATCGCATTCCCTCATTGTTTTATTATTTTCATTGTAATAATGTGCATTTCTACCCGTTATCAGTAGTCGAGACTTAGCTTTCCCGACGAACTAGAGAATTACTTGGACGTCATTTTGTCCTCTTTTAAATTAGAATTATATCAAATTATTAGGCTTAATATTAAAATTACCAAAGTAGCTTGCAAGTATTTAAGTTCCCATCCTATTTTCCTGATCTTTAAGGGGCCGTTTGGTTGGAGGGAAAAGAGGGTGGGAATGGGAATGGACTTACAAAACCCATGTTTGATTGGTGGGTTTTGTTCATTTGCCTTGGAAAAGATAATTCCTAGGGGCTTTTTCCCACACAAAAGAAGAAATTGAATGCCCATTGAAAAGTGTGGGTTTTCTTTTCTTCTTCCCCTTCCTATCACGAAATTTCTTCCTTCCAACCGTGAAAATCGACCTTTCTGCTTTGAGTACCGGCCATCTCTCTACTTTGAGCTTCAATTAGATCCATGGTCGAAATTCACTACTATCGAACACTGCTGTCTTTATTCACCATTGTCGAACACTGTTGTCTCTCTTCCTCTCTTCAATCTCCAGTCACTGATTTTATGTTGTAAGAAGGAGGAAGAAAGGAGGCTAAACGATCCTTGTTAAAGACTAAACGATCGTTGAGAGGTGAAGGCTAAACGATCGTTGGGAAAAAGGCTAGATGATCGTTGAGAAAAAGATAAACGATAGGACAAGCGTCTACGCAATAGAGGTAAGCATGTAGACGATGCGGTAGTGCACGATTGGGTTGAGCATGTAGGCGACAAAAAGGTGAAGGCTAAACGATCATTGGGAAAAGGCTAGACGATCGTTAGAAAAAGGTAAACGATAGGACAAGTGTCTACACGATAGAGGTAAGCGTGTAGACGATGGGATAGGAGACTGCACGATTGGGTTGAGCATGTAGGCGACAGAAAGGTGAAGGCTAAACGATCGTTGGGAAAAGGCTAGTCGATCGTTGAGAAAAAGGCTAGACGGTCGTTGTCAAATATTTAGACGATCGTTAGGAAAAAGGTAAACGATAGGACAAGCGTCTAAACTATTGAGTTGAGCGTGTAGGCGATATAAAGTACACGATAGGATGTAGACGATCGGATTGGAAGTGTACACGATGGAGAGTATACGATAGGATGTAGACGATAGAGGAAATTTGCTATACGATAGGTAGAGAGCATAAACGATAGAGAGAATTGATTAAGACAAAATAACATAGTCAATGCCCAGAGGCCGTTTGGATTTAGTAATTCATCTGCAAGAAATGTAAAATTAATATGAAATGTAATATGATTGTATTTGGGCTATTACTAAATTATTTTATTCCCATGCACAACCAAATATAGTCATCCTTGATTCCCAGTAATTTTATTCCCAGACATATAATTCTCAGACATCCTTAATTCCTGGGCATTGAGAAAACCTCAATCCAAACAGCCCCTAATCGTGTTGAAAAGAACCCATTTGTTAGCAATTTTGGTGTTGAAAAGTGATGCAATCTTTAATTAAATTTATTACTTAGTTTAGTTAGGAGTATTTTGGATAATTTAATTTGTAATTCTGTCCATAACATTCTAAATGTCTACACTCGATCTTCTAAATTTGTTTTTGATTTTTCTTTCTTTCGACATATTTTAGTTTATTAGATAGTTTATGAAAATAGTTCATTTAGAACAAAGAAATAATGACTCTTTTTTTTAAAAAAAATAATTTTAATGTGGGAGGTGAGATTTGAACCTTTGAATATTTTACGATCTATAGTCATTTTTGTAAAGATGGAATACCTTAACTGTTTGTTAAATTGACTTTTTAATGACGACTTAAATTTTATACAATTATTATCAAAATCACATTGTTTAGTTAAATTCAACCGTTAGTTAATTATCATCGTAAAATTGGAAAATAATTCGAAACTTTAACTCCTTACAAACCCTACAATCACTCCAATTTTTCCCAACTAATTCTTTTATTTTTGTGTTTATTTGAAATTTTTACTACTATCTCAAAAAACATGCCTTTTTCCCCCTTAAAATATAGGCTACAAATAAAGAAAATTACCACTAATTAGATAAACTTATTATTAAACTCAATAAATCCATACTGAAAATCATTGTGTGATTTCACTTAAGTTCACAGAACAAGAAATTGTACAAAGTATACATAAAAATGAAAGAGAGAGACAATAAGATCATCACCCAAATGAGAAAAAAATGCATTCATCAACTAAGAGGGAACAAAGTTGGACGTAAAAATGGCAAAAGTGAGTAATAAGCTTCTATCAACTTCTCATTTGGAGCCAACTCCATAATCAACCTCTTTAGCATCCGAAATGGCCCGACCACGACCCGAGACCCGAGACAGAACCCTCTCCGCCGATTCCCGAGCCGTATCGTGCTGCTCCGTCGACGTCGTGACCGTCGTCGTGGGCGACACCATCCGACTAACCCAACCGAGTTCGAGCACATGGATATGGCCATGGCTTCTCTCTTCAACATACCTTCAGAAGTTAGTCTTGATCTAGCTTCAATGATATAATGTGTTTTTTATTTTTTTTTATTTTTTTGTAAATTTGAATTTGAATTTGAATCTTCATAATGTGATAATATATATAGATTGCATAAAGGCTCTTGAATAAGTTAATAATGATGGTCATAATGGTTGCAATGATAATAATCATTACATTGAAGGCCTGATGCTTTGATTCAAATTAGGACTTATTTTATATTGTGATTTCTTTTCTTAGGCTTGTGGCAGTCATGATTAACTTTAATAGATCATGAGGCTTAAGATTGAAACTTTAGAATATGAGCTATGATGAAATCCCCATAATTAAATTCTGCCTCATTACTTTGAGTGAACCACTTTATATATGAGCACCATATACCTAATTACCTTTTGATTAAGGAAGATTCCAACTTATAAAAAAAGATTATCTCCCCTAAATAAATATGATTTTGTGAAGGGATGTTAAAGAGAGAGAGAAAAAGAGAAAAATGAGATGGGGTAGGTATAAAAATTTCAAAATTAGGACATGAATGGATGGGATATATATATATATATATATATAGGAAATTTTTTGAAGATAGAAAAAATGTGAAACTATTTATATAAATAGCAAAAAAAAAAAAATACACTAATATATATTGATAAACTTCTACAGTGTCTATCACATAGAATCAATGATAGACTTCTATTAGTTTTAATCACTGATAGACATTAATAGACTTCTATCAACATCTATAAAAAAAAAAAAAAATTAAATTAAATTTTGCTATTTTGTATAAATAATTTTTATTATTTTTCTATTTTTGAAAATCTCTCTATATGTATATAAAATTAATAGCTCTTTACGGTGGATAATTTTTCTTATTTTACGGTGGATAATTTCTTATTAATTTTTCTTATAAAATTAATAGCTCTTTACGGTGTATAAATAATTTTTCTTATTTTTCTATTTTTGAAAATCTCTCAATATACATAAAAATTAATAGCTCTTTACGGTGGAAGAACAATGATATGAAGCTTCCAATTATGTCTTTATGACTGTGCTGAAAAAAGTGACCAAACATGGCATTTAATGAACAAACCTACCTCTAAAAATGCTGCAAATACTCAAAATTTGAGTTATGTGTCGCCTGATTTTTACACCATATTATAAAACTGCAAGCGTAAGATGTCAATTAATTTTAGTACAGCGAAATTGAGTGCCGAGTACTATCCTCTGGATTAAGTTTCAAATTAGACTAACTACCTAATTACTAATTAAAATTTTATTTCAATAAAATAAAGATACTATTTCGATGATATTTAACTTTTGGTTTTTCTTATGTAATTCATTTGTTATTACGTTTGCCACTTATATATCATATCAATAAATTGAAAATGAATATCAGTGATATTTAAAATTGCTTTCTATCCGTAATTATTTACATACCTACGTGTTGTGAAGTATATCATTGATTTATCATTGATGGAGGTAGAAATGGTCTCTCAATGATTAAAAAAAAAAAGACATAAGAATAATAGTCTACCAAACATGTATAAATTATTGTTAAAAGGCATAATAGTATATTAAGAATAAAAGGTTACTAGCTAATGAACATATTAATGGTCTATGTATAATATACATATATTTTTTTTTTCATTTAATCATAAAAATAAAAAAATTTGATAAGTGGTAAACTTCTATTAATAATAGAATAAATGAATAAATGTTCTATCAGATTGACATAAAAATGGTTTGTGATAGTGAGCAAAGTATTGTCACTCCACTTTTAAGCTTATATTTTACATAGTTTTTAAATGAAATTTGTACTTTCATGAGTTTATTTATTGAGTATTTGAAGCACAATGGAAGAATTTATGGATAAAATGAAGCTTCTTGAGCATTAAAGGACAAAAATTGAAGAGTTCCACAACGAAAACAAATATATAGTAGTGTTGCAACGCTCAATACAAAAGCAACAACAATTTTGATGAGGTGACAGTGTCGCTTCCCTACGACATTTGATGGAAATGTTAACATAATTACTTTAAATCTATATTGAATAGATTAATCTTAGGATCATTCATGTCAAATTGTCAAGAATAAATAATATACCAGATTCCATTGAGATTGATGATAATTTCAAGATGACGATGACTTTAAGATGACTATTGTCTTTCTCAAGCAAAACTCCGAATGCCCTTAATGGGATCTCTCTCTAGATTAGATTAAGAAAGACCGAGTGCTGATAGTTTTGGTATATTGGGGACCATAGTCCTAAGGTCTTTTTATATACCAGTTCAATTAGGGTTCCCATTAAACTCTAATTAACTAGGAATGAGCTTCTACCCCTTAATTCCATACTCAATTAGGAATCTAGGGTCTTAATTAATTAGATCGCATAGTATGACCCAATCTAATAAAATAACCCAATGTGATAAATTATTAATCCACATATATAGCCCATATTTTAATTATATGTATTATTATTTAAATACGTCTGTGTACCTTATATAATTAAATCACATAAACCTTAAGCGCGCATAAATAGATTATTTCAATAATAGAATTTCCCTTTATTTCAATCTAGTCCATCTTCTGTATTAGCACAGAATCAAATTAGCTTTCGTTACTACCCTTGTAACTAAACATTCCTTGATCACCAACTCCAATACATTCAATGACATAGATCTGTTGAGTTGTATATCCTAAAACTCGCAATTTGTAATGTTGAACATTTTCTATTATCAATAAAAATGTTATTGACATTTATTCAATAAAACTGTTGCCGAATCTATAAATTGCACTTATAAAGATTAAATCTAATAAACTAGGATCCATGGCTATTATATGAATACTTGAACTTTATGTGGAGACATAAAGTTGGATCAATCTCGAGTAAATAACTAACACAGTCTATAGTATATGAATAAGGTTAGGTACCTTATTCTGGTAACACTATTGGATACAACTCACTTTGTAGATAACACAAATGATGTGATTTTGAATCGTTCATGTGGAGACATGAGAAGTGGGGGCATCCTATGCAATGAGTTTGCATAAGATCGGACTAAGAAATAAGTCACTTTTACTTTATAACGCTGTTGACTGTTTCGAATAGATGATTTAGGTAACTCCACCTTAATCCTGAGCTAACTATGAACTCTTGTTTATTCAAGATTATCCTTAGATTTGCATAGGTGAGAGTTGGATCAACAACGTCGACTCAATAAGCCTCCCATTTCAGGGGTAAGGTCGGGTAGGATAACTGAGGACATAGGGTGCAAGATGGAATTCACACCTACCTGATTTAGTGATAGTAGAAAGGTTGTTCTCTTAAGTACTGAATTCAGGTCGAACAATAGGCCTCACCTTTTCATTGGCCCGAGAGGGACTTGGTTTAGAGATTGGATCACAAACCAATTGTTCATTAGAAGATCAGTGGGACTTAAAGAGCAAGATATAATTTCGGGGGTAAAACAACGTTTGACCCAGCCGTTATTATGAATAACCTATGAAGGGTCGACTTACTGGTTATGGTTAAATCAAGTGGACATAAACATAAACGCATTGATCCATCATTTTTCTTAACAAATAAAACAGGTGCTCCCCATGGAGACACGCTAGGGCGTATAAATCCCTTATCTAACAATTCTTGTAATTGTATTTTGAGTTCTTTTAATTCCGCAGGTGCCATTCTATATGGTGCTTTAGATATTGGTTCAGCTCCGGGAATTAGATCTATACAAAATTCTATTTCTCGATTCGGTGGTAAACCCGGTAGCTCTTCTGGGAATACATCTTCAAATTTTCTTATTATAGGGATGACCTTAATTTCATCCTTTTGGTTTCGTAAATCTACTACGCTTGTTAAATATGCCCAAGCTCCATGGTTGAGCAAATGTTTAGTTTTTAAGGCTGGAATTATTTTTGGGACTGATTGTGTATTAGAACTCTTAAACTTAAACTTGGTTCCTGCTGGAAAGGTGAATATGACCTCTTTATTATGGCAATCTATGCTTGCATAGTTTGCTACTAACCAATCCATACCTAGTATTATGTCGAAATCACTTATGTCTAGGATGATAAGGGTCACCCCTAGTTTATGTCCTGATACTGACAATTCACAGTTTTCTACTACTGAGTGGGCCAACATAGATACTCCGGCAGGAGTAGCTACGGATAGAATGTAGCCTAAGGGCTTTGATGTTAATTGAGCATGTTGTGCGAATGTTGTAGAGATGAATGAATGACTAGAGCCCGAATCAAATAAAGTGAAGGCATAATACTCGAGGATGAGTAATGTACTTGTAACCACTGCATCTTGATTTTCTGCCTCTTGACGTGTAACAACAAACACCCGTCCTTTCTGTTGTTGGGTAACCTTGTTACTAGTAGGCTGGGTGGTCTGGGCAGTTGATACTTAGTTGATGAACTTTGGGCAAGCCCTTGCATAGTGACCCGTCTGGCCGCAGTTGAAACACACCCTTATGTTCTGAAAACATTGCCCTTGATGGTGTTTTCCACAATTTCTACACTCAGAATATGTGAATGTTCGGCTCTCCTGTTGTGATTGTATGCCCTGAGTGTTTTGGGAAATTTTTGCTTGCCGTTGTGAACGTTGGAAGTCTTGTTGGGTGAATTTCCTCTTTTGATTTGGCATGAATCCTCGTTCCGAAATTGAGGTTTTGGCAACAAGATCTACTTCCATGAGTAAGGCCGACTCGAGGGCAAGGGCATACTCTTTGTGTCGGAAAGCAGTAACAATGCCTCGAATGCCTTCTCTTAATCCCCATATAAACCTTTCCACCTTCTTCTCTTCTGTGTCCACTAGTCAAGGAACAAGGTCTATAAGGTCCCTCTACTAGCTCAAAAATCTTGGATTAGTATATTGAATGAATTTGAAGTGTTCAAATTCAATTTGGGAATTAAATTTGAAGTGTTCAAACTTTAAAATTTAAGATTTGAATTTGAATTGTTCAATTTCAAATTAGGGTTTAGATAATTATATTTGATATAATTAACGTTTAATTCATCGAAATTAAACGTAACTGGAGAGTTTAATAATATTTAAATGATAATTTAAATTTTAATTACATGAATAGGATTCATATATAAATTAGGTGTTTAATTAATTTAATATTTGATATTAAATTATTATTATTTATTTAATTAATTAAAATAAATCAACTTCAAATTAAGAAATTCAATTTTGGAAATTGAATTTTTTTTAATTTAATTAAATTGAAAATAGTTTAATTTAATTAAATTGGTTAATTGATTTTTTTTTGGAAATTGATTTGAGTTAATAGAAAAATCCATTTTTTTGAATAATCGAAGTGGATTGTCTCTAATCCTACACCTAGCCCATTACAAAAGGCCATTGAAGTGTCATATGGCTGATACATTGAGTGCTAGCATGTATGAGATACATAAAAGCTTCAATTTTGGTGATTAATGCTGAGAGGCATGCTAAACATGTGAGAGATTCCGCAGAAAATTAGTTTATATTTTTCTCTCTCCAAACCCGCATCTTCTCTTGCTCAATTCCCTTCAATTATGAGTTCCACCACTCAAATTCAAGTTGGAGAATAGTAGAGAAGACACTCTTGGTGGTCTACTGTTGATTTGAAGGTCAATTTCGTGGAGAGTAGCTTGAGAGAATTCATTAAAGGTATAAGTTTTGAAACCTTTCTCTTTGAAATTCTATTCCTGCATGCTTTTAGAACTCAAATTTAATATAATTAGGGTGCTTATTGATTCTAGTTGCTTCCGTTTCATGCTTGTACATTCCATCAAGATCAAATATGGATGGATATCATGAAAACTACATGCAAAGTGATCTAGATCATGACTTTTCCAACTAGTCCAAATTCCTTAGTGAGATCATTATTCTTAAAAACTTTATACTAAATCGCATTTGCTAAACTACATGCATGAAAAACAAGTTCAGATAATACAACATAAACCATCATTTTCATTCTATATAGAAAATAAACAAAATAAGGTCAAATAACATCCTTAATAACAAACTCCCACTAAACCACGAAATCAGAAAAGTGACTAACACCCATGTAAGCAACATGCTCATGAAAAACTTTAGGTGGTAAACCTTTAATCAATAGATCTACCACCATAGAGTTTGTTCCTATGTGTTCTATTGAAATTTGACCACTTTGAACTATTTCTTTAACAACCAGAAACACGTCTACATGTTTTGATTGTATTGCTTCTATTGTTGTTGGAATACGTCACTGCCGACTTATTGTCACAAAATAATTTTAGTGGCAACCACTATCCGCAGTCCACTGACAAAATTTCGCAACCATATTCCATGATTGGACGCCTCATAACATGCTACAAACTTCACAACCATGGTAGAAGAAGCTATAAGTGTTTGTTTAACACTTGTCTAGGATATAGCTCCTCCAGTCAACATGAAGATATGGCCTGAAGTGGATTGCAAAGTGTCTTGGCATCTAGCATAATCGAAATCGGAATGCCCAATGATCTCCAAAACTTTTGATCTCCGATAAGCGAGCATATAATTTTTTGTTCTCTGTAAATATCTCATAACCCGTTTGACTTCCTTCCAATGATCTATCCCTGGGTTGCTCAAATATCTGCCTAATACTCCAACTATGAACGTAATATCTGGATGCGTACATACTTGGGCGTACATTAGACTTCCAACAACTGATGAATAGGAAACCTTCTGCATCTCCTTAGTCTTGAGTATAGTCTTGGGACATTGGCCTAAATAAAATTTATCACCTTTAGCGGCCGGGGTATCTCCGACACAATTTTTCATGTCAAATCTACCAAAAATCTGTTCAATGTAGTTCTTTTGTGACAATCTCAAAACACATTGAGAACGATTTCATAGTATTTCAATTTCTAATACAAAAGAAGCATCACCAAGATCTTTCATCTTAAAATTCTTTTTGAGAAACCTCTTAGTGTCATTCAATAAATGTTGGGTTTTATGTCCTAAAACTCATGGTTTTTAAACAATAAACTTATTTTGTTAATCAATAAACTTATATAGATTTAAAGTAATTAATTAACATAATTACTTTAAATCTATATTGAATAGATTAACCCTAGGATCATTCATATCAAATTGCCAAGAATAAATAATATATTGAATTCCATTGAGATTGATGATAGCTTCAAGATGACGATGATTGTAAGATGATTATTGTATTCTTCAACCAAAACTCCTAATGCCTTTAATGAGATCTCTCTAGTTGGGATTAAGAAAGATTACATACATAGCCCATACTTTAATTATACGTATTATTACTTAAAAGGAAATATATAGATGCTTGTTTCTTCACGATTATTTCAGCCCAAAAGTGTTGGGATTGATGCCCTAAAGTCTTGTGTTCTGTAGTTTGTACGAATGCTTATGATGTATAATATGTGATATTTTACTTCACTTTTAGATTGTGCTCAATTGTTTGTTTTATTTGCTTTACCACAAACCAATAAACCTAAAATCCCTAGTTATTTGTATGTAACTTAAGCATGTATATGGTGACACAAGTGGATCATGTCTTAAGTGATAACCAAAATGGTCTATAGTATATGGATATAGGAGGGAAACCTTATCCTGGTAATGCTACAGATGCGGCCCGCTTTTTGGAATGGCCACAAGTGTTGTGACTTGTCACAGATGGTCTGATCCTTATCATTCATGTAGGGGACATGTGAGCATGGGCGTCCGTCCTATACAAAGAGTTTATCAACACATACTACTTGATTTTCTAGAAACTAAATAATACAAGGTGATCTCGTATAATTTTCTAGAAAAAATTAGCATTTGTCAACACAAATACTTGATTTTCTCTTACTTTAAAAATATACTACTTTTGGGTTGCCTATAGATAGACATGCCATCTGAATGATATTCCAATACTTAAGAGTTCGATACTAACACATGTGCCGATCTATTCCAGATTTCTGAACTATATAAACATCTTTTACATATCATAAACAACTTTTATAAGCTCTCCATATCTCATATGGAGTTTCAGAAACACCTTAAAATGGAATGACGTTCAAAACGATTAAGGCAACTAGATGTAGAGAACTGTCACTAGATTTCATGTTCTATCAAAATAGCCTTGAAAATCTCTGATTCTCTATACTCTCTACTTCGATCTAATCGAAGTATTTTGCTTATTTTACCTAACAAGTTTTATACACCTTGAACCTTTCAAGTGTTCTAGACTTACAACTTAGGTAAATACAACTGTACTTTAGAATAACTACTGAAATATTCATACCATTCCTCATGCTTTAACATTTACCAGACCATAAAAATCCGGATGTATAAGCTTTTAAGGATTCTTTGGTTTTTTTGATCATCTTGTCTTCAAGATAAGACATACATAGAGTTAAAAGATTTGTCTTCTAACTTATTTAGATGACCACTTTTAATTATCTTAATCTCACTAAGACATGGTGTGACAATAATCTTAATTACCAAAGATAACTACCATAATACTGTTTGAGTTGATGCCCTAAAGTCTCGTGTCCAGTAGTTTGTAAACAATTTGTACGAACGTTTGTGTTGTTAATATATGATATTTACTTCACATCTTGTATTTTGCCCAGTTACTTATTTTATTTGCTTTACCACAAACCAATATATTTCTCTGGCTCTTAGCTAAGAGGGGCTAAAACTCAAAAAAATTGATAGAAATAAAGTATTGGGTTGAACTCTTCTTTGGTGTCAAGGTAATAGCTATGAATAGTCATCGACTCCCGGGAAAGGGTAGAAGAATGAGACCTATTATGGGATATACAATGCATTACAGACGTATGATAATTACACTTCAACCGGGTTATTCTATTCCATCTCTTAGAAAGAAAAGAACTTAAATCAAAAGAACATAAAATCCATGGTTATCTGTATGTGACTCAAACATGTATGTGGTGACATACAAGTGGATCATGTCTTGAGTGATAACCAAAATGGTATGTAGTATATGGATATAGGAGGGAAACCTTATCCTGGTAACGCTACGGATGCGGCCCGCTTTGTGGAATGGTTATAAGTGTTGTGACTTGTCATAGATGGTCTGATCTTGATCATTCGTATTGGGAACATGCGAGCGGGGGCATCCTATACAAAGAGTTTGTATAAGACCTGACTACGAAGTGTTAACGTCTCATTATATAACACTGTTCATGACAGAGGCTTCACTTCACTAGGATGACCATAGGTAACATGACCTCAATCCTGAGTGAGTTGGGAAATCTTGCCATTGAGGGCGGTCCTTTGATTAGTATGGGTGCGAGTGGCCAGGTCGCCGATTCAAACCTACCATTTTGTGGATTCGTCTGATTTGGGAGTTGGGAATTCAGCTACACAAGATGGAATTCACTCCTTCCCCGAGGCAGGGGTAAGTAAATAGATAGCTCCTTTAAGGGCTGATTCCGGGGCTTGAACGATGTGGCACCACACACCTTCTCTTGGCCCGAGAGGTGTTCACACATAGTTGGACTATGTTGTATTGTTCATTAGAGGAATCAGTGGTATTTAAGGAGTGAGATGTAACTACAGGGGCAAAACGATAATTTGGCCCAACTGTACTTACGAGCATCTGTGAAGGGTCATCGTACTCATGATTGGTTATATCCGATGGACACAGAAATATATCTGTGGTTAGAAGAGTTCAGCTGTTGGTCTTTAGTGGAATGCCTGACAGTTAACGGATGGTGGATCTCGTGGCTAAAGAGTTTAGTCAGCTATTCACGGACCGTTGGAGCTTTGAGCCACAGGTCCATTAGGTCCCGTGGGTAGCTTGGATAAAGTCGAGAACCAGTATTTGGGTTAATTTGAAATGTTCAAATTGACAAGAGAAAGTTCGATTATATATGATATAATTGGACTGGTTAATTATATATGATATAATTGGCTAAATGTATGAGATACATTATTTTAGAGAAAATTAGATATAAATATGACTTATATCAAGTAGAGGAGAAAATACTATAGTAGATATGTGATATTAAATTATAAGATAAAAATATAATATGATTATATTTATTAATTAATTAGTTGATTAATTATATGATAATTAATCCAAAATTCATGTTCGGACGTGGGTTAGTGGGCAATGTCGGTTATTGTAACCGATGAGTTAAAATGAAAATAGTTTTCATTTTGATCAATCGCCTGAAGAGAAAAAGAGAGCACGCGCTTGTGAAAAGATAAATGATCGCTTAAAGAATTGAGAGACTATACGATAGCTCCTCTCCGTCGAAACGATCGTCCAACTCGTGCCTAAACGATCGCACATTGTGGCCTACACGATCGCATAGCTTCTCTAAACGATTGTATAGTGTGCCGATTTTGCTAAACGATCGTATACCATTTCCTAAACAATCGTTCAGTAAAATCTACACGATCGTGTAACTTCTCCTAAACGATAGGCACTTCTGCTATGCCATAGCGTCTTTTTCCCTCCTACTTGCTTATCGCCCACACGATTCGTGTTTCCTCCTTCCTCTACCAAATTCACCAAAGATCACACTTTGGGTTCTCACTCCGAGAATACCTGGGACTCTTTTCTGGTGGTGTCGTCCACACGACGTTAGTGTTCGTGCTGCTGTTATTGACGCTGCTGCTGGGCGTTGGTAGATCGCATGGAGGGTTCCACTGCGTTGAGTTCTGAAGATTGAAGACTGTCTTCAACTGATATGAAAATTTTTCCCTTGTTATCTTGTTATTTATAGCATGTCGATAATTAGTGTTTGTTTGCATAACTATTCGTATGAATGTATAATGTTGTATTTTGGTCACTGTAAGATCGGAGTGATCCGAACGCACTCATGGAACTCTTCGGTAAGAGATCCTTCAGAATACATCTTTTGCCTTATTATTTTTCAACTGTTTTAAATATCTAAATATTTGAAATGGTCTTGAACTTTGATTGGTTTTAACAGAAGTTGCTTTATTGTAGAACAAATATAAAATGTAACTTTTGGTAATGAACATTTCATTTAAACGAAAATTATATACAACATGTCCTTTACAAAAAATGAAACAACTTTTATTACATTAATAAACGTAATCAGATTTATCTTTTGTCAGCAACTCTAAAATCTCCACTGGTCTTTCTGAGATATTCTCCCATGTTCATAACCTGGAGCATTATCTCATTACAAGCAATCATCAGGAACTAGTTTCCTTGTTTTGCTTTCTTCGTGTTCCTCTTCCAGTGCTCTTCTTCACTGCAGTGGAAATACTTTCTTTTATCTACAGCTTTTGTCTTGATTTTGCGGCTAGTAGGTTTCTTTTTCCCTATCCCCTTGTTTTTCTTCATCGGAATACTCTTATTCTTTGAAGAAGAAGCAATATTAGGCTTTTTAAAGGACGATCCTCTTTTCTCTGCAATAGTAACATTTACCTCTAGTTCTAGTCCTTTAGCTCTCATCATGGACTGATAAGCTTGTAGCTCATTGAGAAGTGTGGTCAGGTTATATTCTATCTTGTTCATTAATGCATTCGTATAGAACTGCAAGAAAATCTTCGGAAGAGACTCAAGAATAAAATTGACTTGGTTCTTTTCATCCACAACAACTCCATTTACCTCTGCAACATTGAAATGGACCATCATATCCAGAACATGTTCTCTAACAGAGGCCCCTACTTTGATTCGGTAATTGTAAACATATTTGATAGTATCATGCCTTAGGGAGAAGGACGGTTGTCCAAACATCCCTCGTAGAGATTCCATAATCTCCTTGGTAGTACTCATGCTTTAGTGTTTCTTAGCCAAGACATCAGATATGCTGGCAAGAATGTAGGCACGAGCTTTTTCATTCACCTTCATCCATTTGTCGTATACATCCTGAACAGTTCGATTTACATCTGAGCTAGGAATGGGAGGCCATTCTTCTATCAAAACGAACTTTAAATCAACTTATCACGCTATTCTAAAATAATTTAATATTTGATATTAAATTAATTAGAATTAATTTAATTAATTAATTAATTAATTATTGATTTTATTAGAAAAATAATTTTAAATTATTTTTTGTAAAATTAATAAAATTTTAGTTTTAAAACTAAAATTGAGATTTAATATTGAAGATAGTTTTAAAATTAAAAGAAAATGGAAAAACCCATCAAAAGTGGGATTTTTCCACTTTCTAACTGATCACCTTATTCACTTCTCACTACCAAAAATTGGTGTTGAAGCTGACAGAATTCGATGCAATTGGATTGCATGATATTCCAGGATATATCACATAAGCTTCAGCTGAAAGACTCTAATGCAATTGACTGAATTTGTTGAGAAATTCTGGAGGTTGCCAGTGTCCTCTTCTCTTCCCCCCCCCCTAATTTAGCTTATTTTGAGTCCCACAATTCAATCTAAGGCTCCAAGAGAATAGTAGGGAAGATCTTGTTGTGGTTCACGACCAAAGGAAAAGGAGATTGTGGTTGAAGATCAAGATTCAAAAGGTTCTTCAAAGGTATGTATTGAAACCCTCTTAATTCTCTGTGAACATGCTTATTTTTATGTCAAAATTAAGGAATTAGAATGTTTAATGATTATGTTTTATTTGCTGCATGTTTCTACATTCCAACATTTTCATGTTGCAATTATCTTGCATGCTAATTGTATGCTTAATGCTTTTGTTATTTGGATCACTTAACAAATGATCTTTGACTTGAGTTTTGGCTTGGAAGGGTGGGAGTTAGATTAGACCATTATTCTGTTCCAGTCCAAACTATCAAGGAAGAGAGCTTCAGGCAAAGAGAGATTGAGCAACTTTAGTTTATTACCAACCTCGAGTTCAACAACTATTGAGTAAAACCTAAACCTTACTCCTTTCCTTCTATCGGAACCCAAAAAATCCTTAGGAACAATGAAAAAAAAAAAAGATATCTTGGTAACGAAAACTATAGGGGGTTGTAGGTACTCTTTTCTTGATCATATGTGGTATTTGCCAATATCTTGGTCATCCGATGAATGACCGAGGAAACCAATTGTTCCACTCTCGTGACATGATCGAAGTTCGATTCACCACTTTGAGGAAATAGATGAGACGGTCTACCCGTCTTTACTAGTGGAGAAACTGAACCAACATGGAATTACATCTTTTTGAGCTAGTCCAGATTGCTCAACAGAAGGAAGAGCCTATCTGTTCTCTTTATCTATCCTTGAGCCAGGTCCGGGTAATGCTCATTTATTGCATTCATTTGTCAGGGAATGTGTACTGGCCTCTATTGGAACTCCTATAGGGGGACTTCCGCATCTCTATTCGCATCTTCCTCATAATCATGATGTGAGATAGAGAAAACCATTTATGAAATCATTAGGGCTGCTTCGCACCTCTCCCTATGGCTCGCATCAGAGATACAAAGCTAGCTAAAGAATTCCTTCCAAAATCTTGAGTCGACCCCCCAAAAAAAAGATAGGGGAAACATTGAGCAAGCAGGCGAGCTTTCTTACTCGTGAGAAAATTTGCTACAGTTTGTAGCCTCTGCTAAAGATCGTCTTCCTAGCAAAATGACATTCTCCTAACTGAGCTATAGTGGTCACCACTCTCCATCTTTATGTGCCCTACGCGCAACATGAAGAACATGCCTTAGCTTATGAGTAAAAGAAAGAAGTGTGCTATCCTATTTATTACCGAAGACTTAGGATTCCTAAAAGGAGAAAACCCATCACTAAACAATCATATGAATAGAAGAAATGGGTTCAAACCAAGTAACAGAACTCTCTATGAGTTAGGCTATATAAAAGATCCTTTTCTACTAAAATGGATGTAGGCTTAACTAAAGCCTAATGCAGGTTGAACTTTATGGAATCTAAGCCTCACTACCCTCTTAGAGCATTACAAGGAATTTTTTGCCGGCCTCATATGGATTCAACTTAATAGATTCCGCTTAGGGGTTTATGAGAGATTGATTGATGGACCTAAACTAAACAACTAAGATTTCAATTTCTAAACTTTTATAAACCCTGGGATTGTTGGCTTTTAGTCGTCAAGAGGACTTAGTCGAAGTCTTCCTATCTTTGTTTGGTTGAAGTCGGCTAAGGCTAAGGGGACAATGCCTTTTTCTTTCCTTGAGACTCTTTACCAGCTGACCCACAATAATCTCCTTTTCTTTTCCTCGACTCGGACTAATATAAATGAAAGTAGGGGAATGTGCCTTCTTGTGACTCAGTCCTCTAGTAATTTAATTCTCCTTCTTTTTTGAATCATATGTATTACCGATATCTAATTAGATTGTACAGCTCTTTAATCAATTGTGCTATGTCTTTCTAAGTGAGGTAAATCATAGAGAAAAGACGAATTTTAGCAGCTGGGTAGTTGGAATAGTTCTTCGCTGTTCGAGCTTTAGAGGAAATAGCAAATCCTAGATCACCCTTTTGAGCGAAACTCTGGGAATTGATAGATAACAAGAAGTTATGCCGTCACACTATCTAGTTCAGGAAGTTCTATAGCTTGATTTGATTGGCTAATCCAAAAAAAAAAAACCCTAATATAATAAAGGAAAAGGCATTTAGGACATCAATCTCGAGGGGAAGAAAAGAGGCACGACGAGTGATATCTCACTTATTAAAGCAAAAGCCATAACCTTAGATGCAAAGATCCACAGGCACTCCTAAGGCTTGGTGAGTACTTAGCTTTGAACTTTGAAATAGTTACCTTCTCCATTTGATTTAGAGAAAGTATGCTCCTGGCTTGCCACTTGAAGAAGGGAATTCTATTGAATACATTCCTCTGAGACTGATTTGTTTTTCGGTAAGGCAGCCCTATGATCTCAATAGAAATGCGTTGATAGAATCTCTGAACATTGTTACTGGTAATAAAGAGTTTGGGTTGGGAATGAGTGAAAAACTCATCATAGAAAAGCTACCAACAGAATTCACGCTTGCGCTTAACCTTAGATGGCTTTCTCGATGATGATTCACTAAAAAGTGTTGGTTTCTATTAGCTATGAGAATTCTCACGATGACGGTGACAGCCGCAGCTGCAGGGTTCTCATCAATACGATAATTCAAAAAAATCTGTCTTTTCGAGTAATATATCTGGCATGTACTTCAGCTGAAAGCATATTTCTATTCATCGTTTGAAATATGTTTTTTTTATTCTTCCTTTCTTAAGAGACTCCTAAGTCCCAAGCATCCGGTTACCTTTTTGCTGACTCCCTCGCAATACAATTTCACTTATTCCATTTTTGAATAAAAGATATGCGGGTTTTCCGGTGTCAGTCTTGGAGGTTCTTCTTTCAGACGTCAGATCACACTTTACCAGAGCTCATTATCACTGGAATCAAACATACATCTTAAAATAGAAGTAAATGGTTCACTTAGTGGTCGTTTCAAGAAAGAACTTAATGTCTTGCTTGATCTTTAAAAATCATACAGACATTTTAGGTTTTAACTTTGAGCGTGTAATGAGAATTATCAGGGCTAGGAAGATCCTTTTTAAATACTTAATTTACCTTCTTGACCTAGGAAACTTTCATGTTAGTGATGAATGTTTAATCGACCATTATTTTTTCGTTGCATGAATCGTATCTAAAGCATTTTCTCCAGCTGTTGTCTCTACTTAGTTAGGAGTATGAATAGTGTTATTTAAATAATCCATCTTTAAAGTTTAATTCTCTTAGAGAAAATAAGGTAGAAGTAATCTACTGTTAGTTAACTTAATATGGTTCAATCCATGGACGATACTCAAACTCAATCCCTATATCAAAACTTGACACAGTACACATGTGATTTTGGATAGTGTAAAAGTCATGCAATAATTTGTCAGTTAGACTATCAAAATGATATACTAATGATACAAACTACCAATAGGCTATTAAATGGTATATCGGTGATAAATCTAAAATTTTTTAAAATTGTCATTTTTACAAGTAATTTATTTTATGTGACATATTTTATAAATATAACAACCCATTTTTTCTGTTCTTAAATAGTAGAACCTAAACCACAAAGATTTTAAAAAAAAGTCGTGCATAAAGAAACCGAAAGAAGAGAGAACTCAAATTAGGATTTGATCGGGAATGAGGGTCAAATCGGGGATCCTAACTAGGTCCCCAGTTTGGGACGGGGAGGGTATCCCCACCCCGTCCCCGATTAAATTTTTTTATTATATATATATATATATATAAAAGCTGGGGATGGGTCCCCGTGGGACCCGTTTCCCCGACAGAAAATCTCCGTCCCTGTCCTCGCCTTCAATTGGCGGGGACGGGGAGTCCTCCCACCCGCGACCCCGTTGCCAACCCGAACTCAAATGCTTACAAAAAATAAGTAGAGATAGTCCTTTATAAGACTTCTCTTTAAATTTTTGTGGTTTTAAAATTAGTCTAATCTTCTTAAGGAAAAATAAGTTAAATTGTACAAAATACTCATGTACTACAATCTTTATGTCGAAAATATTCTAACATTTTGAACATTTTAAAAAAATTTCCTTAAAATTCTAAAAAAAAAAAAGTTAAAAAATATCCTTATCATTAGGTTTAGATGGAAACCGTTAGTGTTTTATGTTAAAAATACCCCTGAATTTTTAAAAGTTAAAAAAATATCCTTAAACTTAAAATAATTTAAAAATACTATTACTGCTAGTATATAAATAGAAAAACGCTAATACACTTTCGTATTTCTTATTTCCTCTCCTTTTTCTGTCCTTGCTCACTTCAATTAAGGTATATAGAATAGAACAAAAAGAATATGGAAGCACCGAACGATTTTAAGACTTAAATATTTTAACAAGATTGTACGTTAGTAATTGAATGTGTGTTAATAACCAAATACATTTTTTTATTTGACAATTTATCGTTTTGGTATATTTTAAGGAGAGATTTTGATTTTGAAATTTCATAAAATTTTTTGTTTTAACTTAAAATTATGGTTTTTATTTTTGGTTGCTGAGAGCATTGGTGTAATGATTAGACAAATGGGAGAAAATAAGAGTATCTACATGAAAAACAAAATGAGAATATTTATATAATTTATTTTAAAATTGGTTCTTTTTGAACTCAAGAAAGTTTCAAACAAATTGATTATTATTATTATTAACGGGAGCACTTTTTAAACTTTTTTTTTTTTTGAAATTTTAGAATTATATATTTGTAACAAGGTATTAACTGTTTCATATATTAACAGTAAGGGTATTGTGGAATTTTTTTTTTTAATGTTAATTTTTAGGGCATTTTTTATACTTAAAAGATCAGGAGTATTTTTTAAATAAAACACTAAGATTTCTATCTAAAATTAATGGTAAAGATATTTTTGAATTTTTAAAAAAAAAATTTTAAAAAAACTTTAAAACTTTTAAAAGTTCGGAACTACTTTGAACACATGTCACAAAGTTTAAGGACATTTTATTAGTATAAAATAATAGTCTAACTTTTGAAAGCTGTAGAGCACCCGTTGTTTTGGCCAAATCTCAAACATTAGTGAGAATTATGCACCTCGATTTTCTCCTACATAACTATTTTTTTGGATGGTTTTCTAGTTAAAATTATGTTAAATTATAGAAAATATTTTTGAATTTTGTACTAGACTTTTAAAGTTTGAATGATACCCTTAAACATTCAAAAATTTCAAAAATATCCTTGTACAGTGTTAGTTTGAGATAAAAAATACCTTTAAACTTTCAAAATTTTCAATGATACAATTAAAGTTTATAATAAAGTTAAAAAAAAAAAAAGTTAAAAATGCCTTTACCATTGCATATGGACAAAAATCGTTAGTACATTGGTTCAAAAATACCCTTAAACTTTTAGGAAGTTGCATTAGTACTTTTTGATATATTTAAAAAAGGTTAAAAAATGTGCTACCATTTGTGTATAAACAAAAATCATTTTCCACAAACCAACATGGGTCTTTTAAACATGTTTTGTCCTCACTCAAATTATTTCCTAAGAAATTTTCAGAAGATCACCGAACAAAGAATTGCTCCAAGCTATACAATTAACTTTAAAGTTCCTAGATCGAGCTATCGAAAAGGAATATTTATCTTGTTGATATATGTAGTAGCTATAAAATATTTTAACCTCTTTTTAACCATGCTTTTATATCCTTAGAATTACTCTTATTTAAATGTGATATCGATTCATTCATGTACCCCTCATAAACTCGGATGTTACATTGTACGTTAGTAGCCAAATGTGTGTTAATACATCATTTGATTTTAATACAAAAAAAAAGACATATTAAGAACTTTGGTCATAATTTTGAGGACAATCAATGGGAGGGAAGAAAAGAAAGAAAACATGTGCATTACCCTATTTCAATTTTTTTTTTTTTTTTTTTGCAGTTTAAATTTGTGGAAAAACATATGCAAGGTAAAATTTAATTCTTCATGACTAGAACATGAAGCTTTTTTCTAAAGATAAATTATCATTATCTTCTCATCCTTTTTAGTTAAAATAAATATTATCACAATCTTCTCATCTTTTGAGATGAGAAAATACAATGGGTAAAAAGTTGAAATTGAACATGCAAGTAAAATATAATTTTTTCATAACAAGAGCATCTCTAACTTCTTCTTTTTCTTCTTTTTCTTTTTTTAATTTAAATTATCACAATCCAAACAAAGAGTATTAATTAAATAGTCCCAATAAAAAAACATAAAGCATGGAAAAACTTGAACTATCATTATGATATATTAATCTCTAAAAAAACATGCCTATGATGCTGACAAACATGCCTGTTTACCAACAAAGATAGACTCTAATATATTGTTTACTCTATTATTATTATTCTTGGCCCCATGCCTAACTTCAAATTAAAATTACAAAAATGAACCTAATTTCAATTATTTATTAGTAATAATAGTAAATTTGGACAATCATTGACTTTGGTACTATCTCTATCCCATAGTTGAAGATGTCTCCATAGCATCTTAAAAAAAATAACAACAAACAAAAACAAAACTCTCCATAGAAATTCTATTATATTCAAAGTTATTTTAAAATTACTAGAGAGAAGTGTCCTCTACTCAAACTTGTATTTTAAAAAGTATACAACCTAAGAAGGAGAAGCTAAATTACATAGAATATTCTATAAGTTTTTGTATTTTTAAATTTCTAACCATTTAATCCTAACATAAAATGATTTCTTCAAAATTGAAAGTCAGTTTTTAAAATTATTTTATTATTTAACGCGAGTAATTTGTAGGCTTATAAACATATTTAGTTTCCAATTAGTTTATTTATCTGCTAGAAGTTTCATTAAATTTTGACATTAATTTTTCCGATAATCTTGACATTAATCTTTATGATAAAGACAAGTCGTTGCAAATTTAAAGCACATGAACTAAATTATTACATAATACAACTCAAAAATAAAATTGAATAGGTACAAGAGTTTAGTTGTTAGAAACCAAAGTTTATGGACTAAATAGGGATGTCTAGTTTTAAAAAAATATTTAAAAAAATATAGTTATTTTCAAAAAGTTATTTAGGGAAAAATATTCAAAATATTTTCAAAATTTCTACAAGTATTCATTTTCTATTTCATGCCTCCATTTTTCCCTTTTTTATATATATTTTTTATTTCACTTAAATTCAGTTTTAAATTATTAATTCTATTTTAATTTTTCTTTCATATAAATACACATAAAAATATATAAAAATTTTTAAATTTTAATAAATTATTTTAGAAAAATTAATAGTTTTAATTTAGTACATTGATTTTTTTTTCTTCATAAAAACTACATATTGGATACAAAGTTAAAATTTGTATGTGAAATAACAATTAATTTTTTAACATTATATATATATATATATATACAAACACACATATAACACATAAACTTGAAACCTATGGCCTACTATACACATGGTAAAGTCTAAGGCCACATATAGAAGTAAATTTCAAAGTACATTGGCTAAATAGTTAATCTTATATGAAATTGTGCCCCTAACATGAAATCATTTCACATGAATTTCCAAACAAAAGATTTTATTTTTTATGCTTTCACATCAATTAAGTTTCAAACACAAATATGAATCTAATTGTAATTGAAAGAATTGAATCCCTAGTAGAAGCATGTGATCACTTTGTTTCAATTTTTCTTCAAGAATAAATTCAAGAGGCATACGTCTAAATCAAGCATGCTTTTTTACGGTATTATTAGGAGGAAGAATTAATTACCTTTGGAGATATTTTGTTCAAATCTTCTCCCAATCTTGAACAAACCACCGCACGAGCAAAATCATGAACTGGATACTACCAAATGACCTTTTCTACTATTCCCTTAGACAAGAACGGTCTGTAGAAACCACTTCAAAGATTTTTGAGAAGGGAACCATGAATGTTTTTTTGGCAAGTAACATTTCTTTGTTGATTTTTTAGAGAGATTTTTCAGATAGAGTTTGTGAGTGAGTGATTTTTTTTGGGTATCTCAACCAAGAGCAATATCTTCTTCTAATAACACTTACCAGATCAAACACGCGAGGGACTCCCCTCCCCGTTATCGGGCCTCCCCATTCCCCGATAACGGCAGGGAGTTATTTAATTTAATTAAATATAAATTAAAAATCTAATTTAATTAATCCATTCATTTAACTAAATATCCTTAGCTACCTTTTAAGTTATTACTTTAACACATACATTTGTACGTCAACCACATACTATTCAAGTTACATTAAATAACCTTTTATTTTAATTATTGGATTTGAGTTATGTAAGAAAATAAATAGAAATTTATTTATTAGAATAAATAAAATTTTATTTATTTAATAACATGTTTATAGTTTACCAACTACGAGATTAGAACATAAACCCCAACCGTAATTAAGTAAAATTTGTTTTAGTAATTAAATATTTAATTATTAAATGTTTAACAATTTTAGTTCGATAATTAATTAAATAATTAGGAGGATGATAATTAGTTAAATAAATAGAAAGTAGGGCCAGACTCCCATGACACAAACGCAAACTCAGAAGAAGTTGAACTTCATTAAGTTGATCACGATATTAGAGGCTTACCTCTTATGATGCAAACGTAGAGTCAAACTGGTAATACTAGCCCATTCACCCCAATGGTGACATGCGGCCATTTGGATCACAATATTATGATCCTCAGTAGATGATTATAGTTTAATATCGATAAATAATTTTAAGACCTACAATATATCTTCTTCCCCATTATGGACAATAGTTTAATTATTTATCTATCTATATATATTATCTAAAAGAGGCTTTGGTAAAGACTACCCCCAACAATCAATTTTAGCAATGATCACCTCGGACACCTAATTTCTATGATCATCTTACTGACCAACTTGACCACTAATTACAAAGAAGACCACCTACAATGACAACTCCGACAAATAGCGTAATCTCTATCCTTAAAATAAAATATAGTTGCCCACTAAATTTAGTTGAAAGGATAAGTAATGTATTAAATAAAGAAATAGAACTTTTTACATTTTCACATGGGGAGATTTTAGAATTTTAAAAGATATTTAGGAAAATTAGGTTGTTTGAAAAGTATTTATGATATTAGTTTTGCATGAATTTGCAAGTTGAAGTTGCGAACTCCTTGAGACTTTATTTAAAATAAATTAAGGAAAAAAAATACATTTTTGGTCACTAAGTTCTGGGTCTAGTTTCTATTTGGTCCATAAGTTTCAAAATGTTATATATTTAGTTCATAAGTTTTTATTTTAGATTCAATTTAGTCTCTAGATTTCAAAATGTTACAATTTTACCCTTAACATTTGAGTTCTACTTCAATTTAGCGTCTTTATATTTCAAAATTTATATTTTTAACATTGTTTTAATTAAACTTATTATTTGTCTTTAGTGTTAATGTATGTTAATAAATTTAAGATAATTAAATGAATTATAATTAATTAAGTTTTACTATTTTTCATCACTTTTAAAATTAAATGTAGCAGTTAACTTCATAATTATTTGGATTTTCTAAATTGACCTATTGATTTAAGAACATTTAAAATTTGACACGGAATTCTTTTCTTCTCTTTTTCTCTTCTTCTTCTTTTTTCCCTACAAAACGAACTAAATTTAAAATGGACTACCAATGTTCATTATAAAATCAAATTAAAATTAGAACTTTTGAAAAAAATTTCAATTGAAGTTAATAAAATAAATCTAAAGTCAATTGACTCATAATATTTATATTTTATAGTTAATTAAATTGATTTGATGAATATTTGGTGTTGAAATTTCTTTTTATTTGAGGTAATTGTTCAAATCAGTTGAGCCATTCAAGATAATTGTTGTGAAAAAAGTTAGGGTTTAGGTTAAATATCTAAAATGGAGAAAAATGAAAGAGAAATGGAGAAGAAAATAAATGGTGAAATGAATAAGAAGAAAGAATGAGAGAGTAGAAAAAGAGGAAGGGAAAGAAGAAAGAGAAAGAAAAAGGTAAGTCACGAGTGGAGATTATTGGAAAGAGGAAGGAGAAAGAAGAGAGAAGAGAAAGAATGTAATTAATTAGAAATATATGATATTTTTCTAAATATTTTCAAAAGTACAATATTTTTCTAAATATATTTTTTTAAAAAAATACAATATAATTTCAAAATTTCCACTAAATAGTAACTTTAATAAAAAAAAACTAGGAAAAAAAAGATTTTCAACTTATTATATACCTTAATTTTTAATTTTTGATTCTAACATTATTATTTAAATGGTGATGTGATAGACATATTGATTTGACTAACATGGTTTGAAATATCTGACGACAAGAATATAGAAGATCTTTTTAAATATAAAAAAATATTTAAACTTTATAGTAAAAAATTTTAAAAGTACCAATACTTTTTAAAAATATTGATACTTTTAGAACTTTTTGCTATAAAACATAGATATTTTTAAGATTTTTCTATTTATAAGAATTTCTCTCTAGAGATTAAGGGCATATTTGAGAGTGCCTCTAAGAAATAGTGATTTTAATATAAGTGATTAATTAAAAATTATTTTCATACCATCATTTTAATATTTGGTTCCATATTTTTAAAAGTGATTTTTTATAATAAAAATTAAAAATGATTTTCAAATGAATTAACGATATATTTGAAACTAATTTTTACCATAAGTATTTTACGCAAGATTATTTAACTAATTATAAGTAGTTTCGTGAAAATGCGATAAATTATGTTAATATTTGATTCTATTCTTGTACAAATGATTTAAATTTAATTAAAAGTATTTTTTAAATGATTAAGGTTTGTTTCAAAGGTAGATTAGAATCATCAAATTACTAAAAAAAAATCACATTTGAGAATGAAAAAAATAGAGGTAGAGAAAATTATATAGACAGATAAAAGTTTAAGAGAAAAAATAAAGACATGTAGAAAATTTCAAAGAGAAAAAAAGTGTTACAGACGGGGAGAAATTTAGAGAGAGAACAAAAATTGATATGTACTTTTTTTTTTTTTTCCTCTCTTCTTCTTCCTTCCTTCAAAATGAACATAACCTAATGATAATTGATATATATTCTTTAAAGTTAAAGGGTTCAAAATCTCCATACCCTCTACTTCTTGTATATATATAAAAATAATAGAACTATATGATTGTTCATTCATTCCTTTTTTTTAGTTTCAAGAACATCTGTAGTAGTTTACTGTGATTTAGGCTTTTTTATGATTTGAAGTTTGAACCACCAAGTTTTAGATAATAGTATATAAGAATTACACAATAATAGAAATTTTATACAACATTTATTTTATTGCAAAACAAAAGAAAGACTAAATTATATAAAATACCTCTAAATTTTGTACTTTATGTTAAAAATACCCTTAAATTTTTAAGAAAAGTTAAAAAAATATCTTTACTGTTAGTTTAGATAGAAACCGTTAATGTTTTATTTTAAAAAATACCTCTGAACTTTCAAAAATTTCAAAAACACGATTAACAAAATAACTTCAAAAGAAATTTTTACTTTTACTGTAACGCCCCAAGTTTAAGAGGGGGACATGAATGAACAGAGACATCCGAATGAAAGGGATCCTGAAAATATGAAAGTGTGGTTAAGAAAGGCTTAAAAGAATTGAAAGTTACTAGTTATACCAACAAGATGCACAATTCTTTTTAGTGGCAATCATAGGAAATTAGGAACTTCATAGTTAAACGTGTTTAACTTGAAGCAATTCTATGTTGGGTGACATTTTGAAAAATTTCCTAGGAAGCATGCAAGTTAGAACAAGACATGTTGAAAGGACCTGGAGATAGTTTTCACTCTTGGAAGCATTCAACACAAGCAATGATGATGTTGTCAGGTTGCAGAGGATTTCTGGGGCCATTCGATTTTAAATTCTGATCTAAATCCTTACATTTAGTATATGAACACAAAACGTTAATACTCTTTTAAAAAATATTGTTGAACATTAAAAAATTGCATTAATACTTCTAACCTTACTAAAAATGAAAAAAAAAAAAAGTTAAAAATGCTCCTATTGTTAGTATATTGATCAATTGTTTGATTTTTTTTTTTTTTAAGTTTAAAAAACACCAATTTTAAATTTTTTTTATAGATATCATTTTTTAGTATAGTAGGGGTAGGAGAATTTGAATCATAGACCTCTCGGTCACTCTTACATCCGTAAAGCAGTTGAGCTATACTCACTTTGACTAAATATCTTTTTTTTTTTTCCTTTTGTTTCATATGGTTACTCTCCTTTTTTTCCCATTTATCTAATTTTTACACCAATTTTTTCTCAACAAATATTAACCAAAACTTCAAGTGAAATCATAAAATCCTACAAAATTCTAAAGTTAAAATCTCTCCTTATACAAAAATGTTAAATAGTCAGATACAAAAAAGACATATTTGATTATTGACATACATTCAACTACTAATATACAACCTTATTAAAATACTTTAAGTTCTAAGGTTATATTCTTGATACTTCCATTATTCTCTTCCTTTTTGTTATTATTTATATACCTTAATTGAAAGAGATACATGAGATAAACAAAGTAAAAAATAGTTAACAAGAACGAGAGTAAGAGAGGATAAAAAATAGAGAAAATCGACAAATGTAAGGTTACATATTGAAGTATGGGAGATAGAGGAAATATAAGAGGGAAGTGATGGGTTGTAGATAAATAGTAAGTACATTCCTAATTTTTTTTCAAGGTAAAGATATTGTTAAATTTTTGTTTAAGTTTAAGAGTATTTTTGAAATTTTTAAAAAATTTAAGAATATTTTTGAAATAAAATACTGATAGTTTTCCTTCAAAATTAAAGACATGAATATTTTTCTTAACAACTTTTTGAAAGTTTAATAATTTTTTTAGAAATTATGAAAATTTAAAAATATTTTTGATATAAAGTAGAAAGTTGGAGTACAGTTTTTAGTATTCAGCCTGGAATAAATAAAGCATAAGGCATCATTATTAGGGTCGTAGGGGTTAGATTTATAGAATTTTAATATTAAACATCCAACCTTTTTAATAAAGTAAATTATATTTTGATTAACCATTGTTAAAAAAATAAAAAAAATGCACCAACATATTCAATTTTTTTTGCCTTCAAAATTCACTAACAATTATTGTGTATATATTAAACCACCACCAATCATTTTTCCAATTTTAAAATTTAGGATTCACTTATTAACATATCTCCACTAACATACCACATTTTTACAATTCATTATAACATAAACATTTTTGGTTCTATAGTTTTATTATTACTCCAAATATCAACAACAAAAAATGTATTCACAACATAACAAATTTAAACTCATATGTTGATATATGTTAAAAGGAAAATCTCCACATAGTTATATTATAATATGATAAGATTTAATGGCTCTTCGTGGTTTTATCTAAAGTAAATTATCCTAACTTACAAATCATATTATTTTCCTTTCATCAGCCAATGTGAGAATTTTGAAATTTTCAAAATTAGCAAAAGTCATAGAATCATATCATCATGATGGTTCACCTAAGTCCAAAATCAACCAAAATAGTTAAGTATGAGAAACTCTTTAAAAAGTTTTAAGTTTGGACCTCTACTTAATTGTTTGAATTATAATACTTATTGCAAAAATTTGTTAACTTTTTTTTACTCCGAGTTTCATTTTATTTTAGTCTACATATTTTCAGTTTTGATCTAATTTTATTTTTGTATTTTTTATCAAATTTTAAATTATTATTATTAATAATAATAATAATAATAATAATAATAATAATAATAATAATAATAATAATATAATTGTCATGCAAGTTAGATACTGTTAATATATTTTCACACAATTTATAGAGGGAAGGCTAATCAAGACTTAAACATATTTTTGTCACAAAATTTTCAAACAATTTCGTTTTCGTCCATAAACTTTCAAATTTAACTTTATCAAAAGGCCCTCGATAAGTACAATATTCAAATGTATATATTTTTAGTTATACATATTTACATAACAAGTCGAATGATAGTAGGAATCCCTGCCCAACCTCTACTTTTACAAAGTTAGAGCATCCTGATAAATATTTTAATAGTGAAAGGATTAGAGTGAGATTTAAACAAATAAAAGAATCATCGGACTTTAATCTAATAAGAGAGATTAATTAGTAATCAAATTTAGAGCTAATTAAAAAAGATAGGTAAAAAGGCCATAAAAGAATTTAGTTATCAAATATATTTTTGTTAGTTACATTGAATATGATTATGTTTATTAATTTACACATATTTGTAAACAAATATATTCCTATTTTCTCCCCTGGATTATTTCCTGTCACAAGAAACTGAAATGGGACTAAACATTTTTTTTCCTAATTTTTAAATAAAGAGAAACAAGAAATAGAAATAGTTACCAAATATATTTCTGATAATTTTTCATAAACTAATTAAATTTATTTTAAACGTTATCAAACGGGTCTAAGTTTACACATAATAATCCAAGAGAATAAAAGAAAATGAAAATATTGTAAATTTAGTTCTCATCTCAAAGAGAGTGATTATAATATTAATTATTGGATTTGTTTAGAGGGTATTTAGAAAGACCATTTAGGTTATTACTTGACTACTCTATACGGTTCAAGTTTCATAAAATAACCTTGAATCTTTCTCTAATGATAATTGCATATATAAAATAATCAACCATTATTTTAAATAACATATTAAGTATGAGGTTTTAGACATATATCCCAACAACTTTAACTAAAAGAGAGCTTAATTAGTATCAAATTTAGAACTAATTAAAAATCAAGCACATTATTTGTAAACATATTCATGTTAGTTATACATGATTATGTTTGTTTACACATATTTGTAAACAAATATATTCCTATTTTTTTCTAATGGATTATTTCTTCTTATAACAAATAGAAATAGTTACAAAATCATATTTAACTAAGTAAAAAGAAATAGAAATAGTTACCAAACATATATTTATGATAATTCTCCCATATACTAATTAAATTTATTTTAAACGTTAAACGTTATGAAACGAGTAATAAAAGTAGTTTAATTATTGGAATTGGAAAGAGGGTATTTAATAGCATTGAGCTCCAATTTCCTTAAGGCAGCTTTAGCAAGATCAATGCCACAAATATCAGAGAGTCTGACCAAATACAAAAGCACATCAGAAAGCTCTTCTCCCAAGTGCTTCTTCTCCTCTTCTTCCCACTCTGGCAGCCCTTTTGGTACCTCTCCTTTCCATTGGAATATTTCTGATAATTCTCCCACTTCTCCCACCTGCATGCATAATCCCCAATTTTCTTTTCTTTATTTAAAACACTAATTTGTTAAATCATGTTCATTATAAACACCTAAAATGGTGGGATTTTTAATTGGAAGTGCTTTTTCTAGAGGATTTTAGGTAGAAAGTTGTTTATCGTAAATAATTTTAATGTTTGGTTTTATATTCTTTGTAGTACTTTCAAGTGTTCGATCTTTAATTAGAATCGGTAAATGTTTTTCACATACTGATTGGTTGATAAAATATATACATGATTTGGTACCTTTTCCATTCTCCTTTCCTAAGTTTTAAGAAATATACCCAAATTTGTATATATTTCTTAAAAAAAAAAAAAGAACTCTAATTCTTTATCTTTATATTTATTTTTTTCAAAAAAGAAAAAAAATTTCCAATTGTTTTTTCTTGAAATTTTACAAATATATTGTAAATATAAAAGAAGAAGGACAAAATATAAAACAGTACTTAATCTTTGAAGTAATTCTCATTTAAATTTCCAATTTTACTATAGTATATTAATAGGATATGTTATTAAATTATTATTTTATCAATACATATTTGGAGATGTAGACGCATGACACTTGAAAAAATAAATTTTTATTAATAGGTGGATTTGATTTTTTTTTTTTTTAAAATAACAATACGTGGATTAAATTTTGACAAACATACAAGTTGAATTTCATAAATGAATTATATATATTATAAGTTTAGTTTTTCAAGTTCGTATCAAGATATGTGAATTATATTTAATAGATGTTGGAATTTAAAAAATGTCTAATAAATTTTTGAACTTTCGGTCACGTATTATATCCAAAATTTTATAAAAATGAACTCATCTATTAAATCTAAATTAATAGAAATTTAGGCAAGATCCTCCCCCTTTCTTTTTGTGGGTCCAAAAATGTTGAAGAGATTAAGTTGTGGATTTATTTAGACAAAAAAAGAAAAAAACCAACAAAATTGAAAGTTTAAAGTTTTCTTAAACACTTTTAAAAGTTTAGAGATATTTTAGACATAAAATTTAAATTAAGACGTTTTTAAAGGTCGATGAACTAAATAAATACAAAGTTAATTATGACTTCAAAAAGCTAAACTTATAATTTAATCCATTAATAAATCCAAAATTTAATGAATTTTCAATTTTTTTAAAAATAATTGTTAACCAGTTTTAACAATCTTATAAATCTAGTTCCTCTCCCAATGTCTTAGAAAATTTAAAGTAATCAAAATTTGATCCAATCCAACTATTTATAAAATTCTATCAAAGAAATGAACTCTACCTTGTAAGATTATAAAAACTAAAATTTAATTTTCTCCGAAATCAAATATACAAGTTAATCTTAAATAAAAAAAAAAACCTCATTAAGAAATTTGGTAGTAAAATCTCTTAACAATTGCGATAATAAGTAAAACTAAATTGACACAAAATTTATACGATTAATCCGTGTTTAGAAGTTTGATTCTCCGACTATACAAATATATTATATAAGAATGAAAGAGAAAGAAAAGAGGAGTGAAAAGAATAAATACCAAAGCAAGGAGGAGATTTCTTGGGCTATGAAAGCGATCCCAATTCCTTTCCTTAGAAAATTCTGCCATTTTCATCCTCAAAACCTCCAAACTCACACTTCCTTCCTCTTCCTTTCTTTCACTCATTATCTCACAAAACCACTTTCCCCAAAACCACTTTCCCCCAAATCAATGCTAGCTCTTCTCTCTATGTATCACTCTTTATCTTATATAATTCAGCAAGAAAGAAGAAACTTTTGTGTTCTCTTGGCTACCGGCTATTGCCCTTACATTCCACCGCCACGTGCCGGTTCTCTTGATTCTCGCCAGGATCTTTGGTCTTCCTCGTGTTCTTGTGGGACCCTCTCACTTCTCTCTCTCCCCCCTACCTCTCATTTTCTTGGTTTAGTTTTACTTTACAATATATACTTTTCTTTTTAAGTATCACTTGACCGAGCATAACTTAACCGACATATTTATACGTTAAGAATTAAGAAGTTGATTATTTGAGTCTTTTCATTCTCTTTTATATTAAATAAAAAAAATTTATTATTTAGCATTTTTTTTATACAATTTAGGATAAGGAGATTTGAATCATTGGTCTTGTAGTTACTAACACACTCATATGTCAATTGAA